>NC_091977.1:37451963-38710713 GCF_044704955.1 Pristiophorus japonicus
GACACCGAGTCACATAAGGAGAAATTAGGACAGGTGACCAAATGCTTGGTCAAAGGAAAAGGTTTTCAGGAGCGTCTTAAAAGAAGAAAGGGAGGTGGAGATTTTTAAGTTCAGAATAAATCCACGAGACCATGTTGTAAGCTCAAACCATTGTGACCTTGGTCTCTTGAACATAACTCCAAAGTGAGGCAGCAGCATGGTGGACTGCCTGTTATACCTGCTTTCTCCAGGGTACACAGGTGACTGATAGGTCTCCCACAGGTGTGCCCTCTAGTGGCAAGTCTTACACACAGGTGAGGTTCACATACATAACTGAGAGGTTTAGGGAGGGAGTTCCAGAGCAGTATCTCAAGAGAGGTGCCATTAAGTCTGGGTCCTGCCTGTGGCTGTCTTGAATCCATCAGAACACTTCTCCATCAGTTTCCTGCAACTCCTCCAAATTCCTTCCTTGGATTAGCACATTAAATGCTCCAGTTGAGATCTGTCATGCGGTGCCACAGCACGCCCAATGTTACGCACTGGACTCCAAAACCAGAACTAAAATTATAATGAGTTGGCCCCGTTGAAATTGAGATTCCATTGTGCCGAGACTTCTGGGCTTTGCTCACAATATCGTACACCACCGCTCTGAACATACCTCTGAGTAGCCTGGGTGACTGATGATTCACCAAGAGCAAACAACAACAATAGTGTCTTTATGTCTATATATAGTGCCTTTAACGTAGTGAAAATGTCCCGCTTCACAGGAGTATTATGGGACAAAAAACACTGAGCCACATCAGGAGAAATTAGTCCTCTTCAAGTACATGTCCAATTGCCTTTTAAAAGTTCCTCTGGAAGCTGCTTGCACCAACTTTTCAGGTTGTGCATTCCAGAACTTGCCATCCCTCATGTGAGTTAAATTTCCTCTTCACTTTCCCTCTTGTTCTTTGGTAATTATTTTAAATCTAAGATCTCTGGTTACCGACCCACTTACCAGAGGAAATAGAGCAAGTAGAAACTATCAAAACACCTCTAATGTGTCTCCCCGCTCTGCTCTAAGGAGAACAATCCTAGCTTCTCCAATCTTTCCACATAACAGTACACCATCATCTTGGTAAACCTCCTCTGTACCCACTCCAAGGCCTTGACATTCTTCCTGTGCTGCCCAGAATTGTACACAATACTTTAGCTGAGGCCTAACCAGAGATTTGTAAAGATTTAGCATGACTTCCTTGTTTTTATATTTAATACACCTGTTTACAAAGCCAAGTATCCCATATGCTTCCTCAACTGCCCTATCAACTTATCAACCATGCCACCATCGAAGATTTGTGAATATGCAAGCCCAAGTTCCTTTGTTCTTGCAGCCCCTCAAAATAGAACCATTTAGATTATACTGTCTCTCCATGTTCCTTCCAAAGTGCATCATTTCACACATATCCGCATTAAATTGCATCTGCCGCGTGTCTGCCCATTTCATCAGTCTGTCTCTGTCCCCCTGAAGGCTGCTACAATTATGCTCACTAGTTACTACGTTGTCAAGTTTTGTAGCATTTGCAATCCTCCAGTACTCGGGCACCATTTCAATATCCAAGGCTTTTCTATATTTTTGATTTGTCCCTCTGCATGTACACATTCAGTTAAGTGACCGGCTGACCTTAACTGATGCAACTTAAGGTATGCATAAATAAAGCTAGAATAGCTCAGTTCATAGTATTTCAAGTTACCATTTAATTTATCACTTCTGAGATTTAATTTATCACTTCTGAGTTCCAAGGAGAAATGCTCTTTTTTGCAAATAAATCTCCTTGAAGCAGTAATGTTTTAAAACCACTAAATGCGAGGAACTAAATAATTTATTTTAAAAAAAATAATTAAAACCACTTTTGCATTCACAGATTTGGTTGGATATGCAGTACATCAAATAAGTAGTACACTGCCTCTGCTTCTTACCATAAACCAAACATATTTATTCATTGACCTAATTAAACAACTCCAGTATTCTAACACATTATTTGCCTGTCTCCTGAATATTTTATTGGAGAACTGGTGAACACTGTATAAATAGCCTTTTTATTACACTCTTTAAAAAAAACTGCCTCCCCTTGTTTTCTTATCCTGATTGGAGCTAATAGGAAAATATGGCCGTAATAAGTGCAAGAAATGAAACTGCATGCTAATATTTTACTGCAGCAGAGGAATTAACCTAAATAGAAGATTGTGCACAATACATATTTTAAAAGCAGTCAATGGCTGGGATAGCATTACGCATCAGTCGTGTAACTTTAAACACACCTGATGTTAGGAACTTTTCCCACTTCCTCCTAAGACTGTAAAATATATCCAAATTAGATCCAAATCTTACAATGCCCATTCAGCTTCCAATATTTCCAGATGATGCCAAAAAGATGAGGATATACATATCTGGAAAGGGTGAACAGTCTGGGTCTCTTTTTTTTTCTTGAAAAAAGAAGGCTGAGGGGTGACCTAAATGAGGTCTCTAAAATTATGAAAGGTTTTGTTCGAGTGGGTACAGAGAGAATGTTTCCACTTGTGGGGAAGATCAAAACTAGAGGCCATCAATGCAAGACCTGCAGAAATCAAATGGGGAATTCAGAAGAAACTTATTTACCCAAAGAGCGGTGAGAATGTGGAACTTGCTCTCACAGGGAGTGGTTGAAGCAAACAGCATAGATGCATTTAAGGTGAGGCTCGACAAGCATATAAGGGAGAAGCTATAGAGGGTTATGCTGATAGATTTAGTTGACTAAAGGCGAGAGGAGGCTCGAGTGGCACATAAAGCCGGCATGGACTGGTTGGGTCGAATGGCCTGTTTCTGTGCTGTATATCCTATGTAATCCTAAGTAATTTCCATTGCTGTAATGCTACAGCAGGCTTTGCAATATTACACTTCAGGGGAAATACATGGAACCAGTCAGTCATTCTCAAATTTCAACCAATTTCTGTTATGAGGAAACAAATCAAATATTCCAAATATTACATATTCTTACAAAATAGTGACCTTGTGTCATGACCTCCACCAGATTGCACATTGAGGTCCATCGAAAGCCTTCAGCTTAATTTTATGCAGATTATTATTCACCATTTCATCAGAAAATATTTGCAATATTTGTAACCCTGAAGGTGCCTCGAGTATTGCTTTGATTTTGTTCATGTTCACAAAGCCGAGCAGCTTAAATTCAATTCCTGATTTTTAATGTTTTCTGCCGTATTTTGTGCTTTACCTAAATCCATTGCTGTTAAATATACTCATCCACTTTTTTGTAATATTAATGCTGTTCTGAGGATTTTTAAATAATTTTAACCCATCAGCACTTCCAGGAACTTCCTATATTAATTCAACTGATGGCTTTCTCTGTTCAAAACTCTGTGGATTAGTATATTTGTTTTCGGATCCTATAATGTAATAAAACTTCCAGGTTAGTCTCAAACTTTTATGCTTTAAAAAATCTCTTGCTTTAAAAATGTCCATGTTGTAAGAATACTCTGGTAAACTTATAAATCTTAAGGTGTATTGACTGAAAGAGGATTAAACAAACCTCAGTCCCTTAACTTTAACTCAAAGAACCAGTTGAATACTAGAGGTTTATTGGATGTCTACATTTGGCTTGCTTGAACCATCTTGCATTAATCATTCTAAATTACACAAACCTTTTGTAGAATCGACCACGTTTTCAGAATAGTTTTTGCAATGATTCTCAGACTTTGTACATCTTGAGTTAGCGTGGTAGAGCTGGTTGTCTCAACTTCTTCTGGGATGCTTGTGTTGGCCTCCCTGCAACATCAGCGTGGTAAATGTTTCTCCATGGATGGTGATCCATTAACTCTTGGGTCACCTGTCTCTCCTAGGTTAATCCACTTTGCATGTCAGAACTAATTCAAATATTGCTTCCCTTATTCTCGGGACAACTTCTTCGACATGCTTGACTCACTTAAACAATTATTTATATCTGACCAGACTTCTGAACCTTTCTCCAGATCTATCCAAGCTTCTGTGACCTAGACATACTCAGCAGGTTAGCCAGAATTTATGGAGACCAAACTTGTCTGTTCAATACCAGTGGGAGATAAAACCTCCTGCGCAACTACAGTGTGAATTCCCAGATCATACGAAGTGGATGGGGCAAACATTCTGTGTGATTAAAATCATTGTTTTGTCACTTAGTGATTTTGATTAATGGCGATGTCTCGGGTGAAGATATAGGTTGTGTCTGAGAGAAAATCAGGGCCATAATAGAAAGAAAGACTTACATTTATATAGTGCTTTTCACAACCACCAGACTTCTCAAAGCGCTTTACAGCCAATGAAGTACTTTTGGAATGTAGTCGCTGTTGTAATGTAGGAAACGCAGCAGCCAATTTGCGCACAGCAAGCTCCCACAAACAACAATGTGATTATGGCCAGATAATCTCTTTTTTGTTATGTTGATTGCGGGATAACTATTGGCCAGGACGCCGGGGACAATTCCCCTGCTTAGCTTCAAAATAATGCCATGGGATCTTTCACGACTACTTGAGAGAGCAGACGGGGCCTCGGTTTAAATCTCAAACATTGTAGTCCCTTTGACTGATAGCTCTGAGGCCAGCATCTTCTGCTTATGGACCGATATTTGGCTGCTTGCAATCAGCTCAGCATCCAGTCTGAAGCCATCAGATAGGGTTCAAGATAATTAGAAATGTAGCAAAGGACAACTTGGCTGGAAGGACTGAACATCAACTCCTGTCTAAAGCTGCGACTAAGTCGCCACTATGAACCCCACTCCAGCAAGTGGAGTCTGAACTCCGGCTTTTAATTCTGAGTTGACGTCCTGCGGGGATTGTCAAGCCCCCCAACCCCTCATGGTGCGGGCTGTGGGAGCCCATAAAACCCTCCCGCCATATCGGACCAACCAACCTATTAGCTGGTCTAATGATGGTTAAGGCCATGTTAACGCGGCCATTCAGACTAATCAGCGTACGAATCCTTCCACTACTTCACACTGTTCCCCAAAGGGACAGAGAGAAGACACAAAGAAGTACATGACATATTCTGGAGTACAGTGGCAAGGGTTCTCTGTTCAAACCTTGAGCCTTGCTGTCGTGTATCTGGAAGTTGGGCAGAGAGAGATACACTGTTATTCATAGAGAGCATGAGTTCTGATTATTCGTGCAACTTATGGTGCTGAACCCAAAGAGAATATGCAGCACTGAAACTCCAAAAATGTACCGAGAGTCTGTGTAAAATTTTATGACTGCAACACGGAGCCATAGTTTACATATCAAACCTCAGTAATTTAGTGATATTTTGGTGGAAGTTGTAATATAGAGCTCCACCTCGTGGACTACTATGGTAATACAACTACTCATGTAAATACAATAAAAGCATCATGTGACCAGGTCACCTGACAAGTTCCAGTGTAATGGAACCATATTATGTGTGTGTGTTAGTGATGTAAAGAATATATCACATTGGCAAATGAGATAGGATTTCTGGATTCCGTAGCTGAAATTTGTGTTGTTGGCTAATTCCTGCCAAACAACAGAGAGACTTGGAGAGGTTCTTTGTTTTGCAGCAGAGCTAAAAATCCAAGGTACATTTCAAGCACACACCTGCCGAGACTTTGCTGGAAAGTGAAGCTTATTGTTTTTAGTTCATACCTTGAGCTAAAGATGCGTTTATTGGGGGAGTCTGAAATGATCTAAGATCGCTATTACTCTGTCATTTTCCGCAAGGACAATCATGCCTTTTGAGCAACGGCTAGCTCCAGAAAAATAGCTTTTATACTGGACATCAAACCCTTTTTTTTTTTGCAGGTGGTGAAAATGGAAATGGTCTCTTCTTGGCGACAGATTAATCCGCACTTAGTTGTGATATCTTATTCAATGTCGTTGATCCAGTAAAATCTAAGAAAAAAATAACCCTTTCTTGGAAATAGCACTGGCATAATCCTTAGTGCAAGCAAAGAATTGATGTAACAGGTTGTATTTTTTATCCCACTGTGTTGTCATTATTTATGTACTTATGTGGTGTATAGAGGTAGCTTCTGCATCGCTCTGGTGGTTCCTCAGTGGATACTTGAATGCACAAAGGAAAAGATCATCAAAATTTGAGCTTATTGGATTTCTGTTGCACCATGGGGGAATGGGAGAAAATATTTCCTTTTAGCACAAGACCACATCAGTAGTGGAGAATCTTCACATCTGAGGTGGATCATGTGCAAAATAAGTGTATTCCTGTAAAATGAAAAGGTGGTGGCAGAGGGTGGGGGGGCAATCAAAGGATAGATGTCACTGATGGAGAAATTAATAATAAACAAACTTAAAAGAGAGGCATGAGATCAAACTCTCGTTAAGCGATACTAATCAATATCATGAAGAATTTTGCAAGTTTGTGTGAGGATGAATAGGGTAGAAAAGGCAACTAGATTAAATCAAAATATTAAAGGGTAAGATCGCTTAGTGACAGAAGAAGTCTGGTTATGGAGAATGAAGGTATGACAGTGATATCCTTTTCCTGAAAGAAATTCAGTCTGATTTGCCAGTATAATTCAGTTTTTATTTATCTGGAACTGTACTGCCTGGTTCTGGAATTATATAGTCCCACCTTAAATTTTTCTGGAGAGGAATTTGATCCTCCAAGTCCTGCTATTAATCTTGTCACCCTCCATCAAACCCTCTCCAGTAATAATGTATAATTTTTTTAAAAATAGGACCAATGCTGTACTCAAAGATGTAGTCTCACGAAGACCATATACCATTTTCAAATCACCTATTTCAATTTTATATGATCTGTGCTTTGCTATGCTGGCCCCTATTTTATTTATTTTCATTACCACCTGGGAGCACAAGACTGATGCTGTTAGTGACCTTGCCACCAATATTTAGAACTATTTTTCCCACTCAATTGCCTTTACTATGTTCCAATGAGTATTTAGTAGGGATAACTCCATGATCTTGCTCTGCCAATGCGGAGTCATGCTAGCATGGAGTGCGCATCAGAATTGGATGCTGAGGTTAACCCCGATCCTGTGCTGCTTTTTCTTTGGTCCAAATCTAATCATTTTAAACTTAGCTGCATTAAATGACAACTGCCATTTTCCGCCGATAAATCCAGCATCTCCAACCCTGTTGAATTTTTGCACAGCAGATCTCATTTAAAACTGCTCACATCTTTAGTAGCGTCTGCAAATTTAGGTGCCTTTTGAACTGATTCCAGACTCCATCATTTTACAATTGATGGACCAAATTGGTCTCGCATGGAACATCACTACACCCAGCCAAATGTTTTACCATTGCCTGCTCATCATTGATTTATTTTAACAAGCCATTCAAAAAAAAATCCTGTTCAATGTATCATTTCTACCTGTTCCATGGGCCTGAACCCTGTGCACTACTATTTGACGTGGGACTGTCAAATGTTGTGTTTCAAATCCAAGTAAATAGTATCCACTGTCTTGTGCTTATCCACAAGGTCAGTCACTCCATCGAAAAAGATATTAGATTTGTCAAACACAACCTCCCCCTCTCAAAGCTGTGCTGGCATGTACCTAGTGGTAGGCTTGGAGGAAGAGTGCAATCACCACAGCGGTGACGGGAACAGAGCGCTGAGTCATTCCTCGCCGCTTTGGGGGCACAACTGTGCTATTTCCACCAGGAAGAAGACTTCAACATGTTCCACCATTGGGTTTGTTATCGCTGTGCTCTATTAACCATTGACGAGTTTAGAAAGCAGCCGTAAAATCGGTGCCATTCTAGCTATTCCTTATTTGTATGAATACATTGTGCAAGCAGCAGGCTAAACCATGGGTCAAATTTTGACCCAAGCGAAGTTCGTCCAATGTGATCATGGACATTCATTTGTATCATTCCGTGAGGTGCCCTGTTTAGTTCTGATGTGAGCTGAGCTCCTGTCCTCATCACTGCTCCTGGCTCCTATCTCCTGATGCTGCTGTTTCTGCAAGAGGTTGATTACTGCCTCATGCTGTGGACCGATATTCTCACTAGATCGTCAAATCCCAATCTCAATATATGCTACCATTCTATCCCCTAAAGCAGTAGCAGCACCAGGTACCAGGAGTGACAAAGAGGTGTGAGAAAGAGCAGAAGGGTGCCAATGTGACAGAGTGATATTGGGAAAGGTGCCAATGTGAACTGTTGGGGGGGGGGGGAGAATAGTGCCACTGCGGCATCCAGAGCAACAATTGGAGTCTTGGCAACAGATATTGCCACAATCTAGATTGCAGTTTTACATGATGCAAGTGGTCATGTTGATTATAACAGCCATTTAATTATGAGAATTTTATGCCTGACTGCACTTCCAATATAACTCTGTGTCATAACCTTTTTGTTTCCAAGGCTGCTTTGAGATGTCACCTTTTTAGGAGCTGGCAATCAGCTTTGGCAGATTTCCAGTTCAGCATATATATGTGTGCTGTAATTTTTAAGTGAGAACTTGGACTGCTAAGGATATGATGAAAAGGTTGGAGTCTAAATAATTGCTTTCATCAGGTATTCAATATAGTTGGGGTTAATGCTCGATTTCTATTTGGGAATAAGTTTGAAGAGGTTTGAGGATAGACCAGCTACCAATGCAATTTTAGCCTATGTGCCTTGCACTGTTAAAATTTTGAAGCCAACTTTGGGGCCTAGATAGAGTGGATAGGAAGGACCTATTTCCCTTGGCAGAGGGGTCAGCAACCAGCGGGATAGATTTAAAGCAATTGGTCGGAGGTTTAGAAAGGATTTGAGGGGAAATTTCATCACCCAGAGGGTGGTGAGGATCTGGAACTCACTGCCTGAAAGGGAGTTAGAGGCAGAAACCCTCACCACATTTAAAAAGTACTTGGATATGCACTTGAAGTGCCACAACCTAGAAGGCTACGGATCAAGAGCTGGCAAGTGAGATGAGTCTGGATAACTCTTTGTCGGCTGGCTCGGACATGATGGAGCCGAAATGGCCTCCTCTCGTGCTGTAAATTTCTATGATTCTATGATTTAGGGTTTTTTTTATCACCGAGCATTAAAAATGGCAAACAATGTCACAAAATGGGTCTCCTATCGTCAAAAAATTCCTCTGAGCTGCTCCCGCTCTGCTGGTACTACTTTGCTGGGGTTTCTGGCTGCACTTGCGATAAAGTAACACCACTAGAGTGGGATCAGCTCCGCGGAATTTACATGCCAAAGACTTTTGAATTGGGTGAAACGTTGCACTGGCATTCAGTGCAAGTTGTTGGGCTCAATTTTCCCCAGTGATTTGCACCATTATTTTGAAGCAGGCTGCTTTTTTTGGCCTAAGTGGGGAAACTGTGATTTTTCAAATCAATTTGCACCAGCGTAACTCCGTTACGATTTTTTTAGGTCAGGTTTTTTTCAGCCAAAGGGGGCATAACCCGCCACCGACGCCAATTCTGGCCATTCAGGGAAGTTTGGCCAGCTGAGAGTTATTCCAGTCCTGCTTAGGCCAGCATATGTGGCCTCTCTAGAAAAACTTTCTGAAGAATTAAGGAAATTGGCGCAGGTAAGGAAATTGGCGCAGCAGATGACCGGACACACTAAAAGAATTGAAAAACACATAGCAGCAACTTAACTCCAACCCCGCCCGAAGGCTGTCCGGTCCCATTCGAAAGAGAGAGAGAGGATGAGGAGATGATATGTGTTTTTCAATTATTTTAATGTGTTGGAGCCTCAGCTCACATTGTGTCCCTGGTTACTGTGGCAGCCCAATCTTTTTGCGCAGATCAAGGCTCCACCCCCAAAACTAAAGGTCGGGTTACGCGATGGCAAAATGAAGAAATCCAACGGGGAAACTTCGAATATTTTTTTTGGCGTACTTAGTCCCTAAAAAATCGGGCGGAACTCTTCAAGTACGGCAAAAAAAAGCCTTGGGGGGGGGGGGGGGAAATTGAGCCCATTGACTCGTTTAAAAACGTTCCAGTTCAACACTGAAGAAGTTTTGCACTTTCAAGGTGCCCAAGGTCTTTCAGATTAGATGTTAAACCAAGGCCATGTCTGACCTCTCAAGTGGACATCAAAGATCCCAGGTGTAAGATTTCTAAATCTCTGGCATTGAATTGACAGCAAGACCGATTCTTTTAAAACAATTTTGAATAGATTATTTAACACACACGCATGCACATAAGAACATAAGAATATAAGAGATAAAATCAGGAGGAGGCCATACGGCCCCTTGAGCCTGCTCCGCCATTTAATAAGATCATGGCTGATCTGATCATGGACACGGGTCCACTTCCCCGCCCGCTCCCCATAACCTCTTATTTCCTTATCGTTTAAGAAACTGTCTATTTCTGACACAAATGTATTCAATGTCCCAGTTTTCACAGCTCTCTGAGGCAGCGAATTCCACAGATTAACAACCCTCATAGAGAAGAAATCTCTCTTCATCTCTGTTTTAAATGGGCGACCCCTTATTCTGAGATCATGCCCTCTAGTTCTAGTCTCCCCCATCAGTGGAAACATCCTCTCTGCATCCACCTGGTCAAGCCCCCTCATAATCTTAGACGTTTCGATAAGATCGCCTCTCATTCTTCTGAATTCCAATGAGTAGAGGCCTAACCTATTGAACCTTCATAAGTCAAACCCTCATCCCCGGAATCAACCCAGTGAACCTTCTCTGAACCTTCTCCAAAGCAAGAATATCCTTTCGTAAATATGAAAACCAAAACTGCACGCAGTATTCCAGGTGTGGTCTCACCAATACCTTATATAGCTGTTGCAAGACTTCCCTGCTTTTATACTCCATCCTCTTTGCAATAAAGGCCAAGATACCATTGGCCTTCCTGATCACTTGCATACTATCCTTTTGTGTTTCATGCACAAGTACCCCCAGGTCCCGCTGTACTGCGGCACTTTGCAATCTTTCTCCATTTAAATAATAATTTGCTCTTTGATTTTTTTCTGCCAAAGTGCATGTCCTCACACTTTGCAACATTATACTCCATCTGCCAAATTTTTGCCCACTCACTTAGCCTGTCTATGTCCTTTTGCAGATTTTTTGTGTCCTCCTCACATATTGCTTTTCCTCCCATCTTTGTATCGTCAACAAACTTGGCTACATTACACTCAGTCCCTTCTTCCAAGTCGTTTATATAGATTATAAATAGTTGGGGTCCCAGCACTGATCCCTGCGGCACCCACTAGTTACTGGTTGCCAATCAGAGAATGAACCATTTATCCCGACTCTCTGTTTTTTGTTAGTTAGCCAATCCTCTATCCATGCTAACATATTATACCCAACCCGTGAACTTTTATCTTGTGCAGTAACCTTTTATGTGGCATCTTGTCAAATGCCTTCTGGAAGTCCAAATACACCACATCTGCTGGTTCCCCTTTATCCACCCTGTTCGTTACATCCTCAAAGAATTCTAGCAAATTTGTCAAACATGACTTCCCCTTCATAAATCCATGCTGACTCTGCCTGACCGGATTTTGCTTTTCCAAATGTCCTGCTACTGTTTCTTTAATAATAGACTCCAACCTTTTCCCAACCACAAATGTTGGGCTAACTGGTCTATAGTTTCCTCCTTTTTGTCTGCTAAATAGGGGCGTTACATTTGCAGTTATCCAATCTGCTGGGACCTCCCCAGAATCCAGGAAATTTTGGTAAATTAAAACCAATGCATCCACAATCCCTGCCACTATTTCTCTCAAGACCCTAGGATGGAAGCCATCAGATCCAGGGGATTTATCTGCCTTTAGTCCCATTATCTTGCTGAAGTTCCTCACCCCCTCACCTATAGCCCCTAGACTATCCACTGTTGGAATATTGTCAGTGCCATGTATCTCACACCACTGTACATAACTGTATCTTACCATGCTGTACATGACTGTAACTAGATATGACCTGTAACCACAAGCATACCTTACCACCAGGGGTGCACTTGCAGGAGACACTGCATACCTGTTCCACACAGGTATATAAAGACAGGTCTCAGGCAAGTGTGGCATTCAAGAGCTATGAAATAAAGGTGCAGGTCCTGAGTGACCTTGACTTCAGCATGTGCCTTGTGTAAGTCTGTACTGCAGGGACAGGACTTTACATTTAGTGTCCTCTACCATAAAGCCTGATACAAAATATTTTTTCCAAGTTTCTGCCATCTCCATGTTCCCCATTTCTAATTTCCTGGTCTCGTCCTCTAAGAGACCAACATTTACTTTAGCCACCCTTTTCCTTTTCCTTTTTATATACCTATAGAAACTCTTGCTATCTGTTTTTATATTTTGTACTAGTTTACTTTCATAGTCTATCTTCCCTTTCTTAATCATTTTTTTAGTCGTTCTTTGCTGGCTATTAAAAGCTTCCCGGTCTTCTGTTCTCCCACTAGTTTTGGCCACTTTGTATGCCCTTGTTTTTAATTGGATAACATCCTTTATTTCTTTAGTTAGCACATCTATGAGAGAAACAGCAGTCGTCAGCAATCCTACGGATCTACTTAGTTAGAACAGATACAATGATGTTTGAATAATGATTTATAAAAAGATATACTTCAATTCCCTCTGTCAAAGCACACAACCTGCTCCTTGGTCTGATCTTGTGTAGAGGAAGGTCCTGCTTTGCCGTGTGCTTAAAAAAACAAGAGAGCTAAGATCTTTGCTCAGGTTATTATACCCCTTAAGTCCATTATTTCTCAGAAAGCCTCAGGATTGGGTATTGTTTCCAGGGCCGTTCCTGATTGGCTTCTCCTCATACATGTGTCTGTCTGGAGACCTGGTGCCAATGCTTGATTAGGTTAATTTACACCTTTCCAATTAACACCTTTCCTAGTTTGGTGAGTTTCAAAGCCATGCTTCCTTTGTTCCTTGAGAACACATGGGCTTGGGGAAGTTATCCATTTTATCTCTTTCAAAATTGCAGCCTTTCCATATAATCTACACTTAACTTTTTTATTTATATATAATACTTCATTGGTTGTAAAGCACTTTGGGACATCCTGAAATCGTGACTCTTGGCAACAACATCTGAAATCACAGCATCAGTTTCCCCACGTACGCTGACAATACCCAGCTGGACCTCACCTCCACTTCTCTCGACCCCTCCACAGTCTCTAAATTGTCAGACTGCTTGTCCGACATCCAGTACTGGATGAGCAGGAACTTTCTGCAATTAAATATTAGGAAGACCAAAGCCATTGCTTTCAGTCCCCGCCGCAAACTCCGTTCCCTATCCACTGACTCCATCCCTCTCCCTAGCATCTGTCTGATGCTGAACCACACTGTTTGCAACCTTGGTGTCATATTTGACCCTGAAATGAGCTTCCAACCACACATCCGCAGCATAACTAAGACCACCTATTTCCACCTCTGTAACATTGCCCATCTCTGCCCCTGCCTCAGCTCATCTGCTGCTGAAACCCTTCACTATTTCAATGCACTCGTGGATGGCCTCCCATGATCTACCCTACATAAACTTGAGGTCATCCAAAACTCGACTGATCGTGTCCTAATTTGCAACAAGTTCCGTTCATCCATCACTCCTGTGCTCGCTGACCTACATTGCTTTCCGGTTAAGTAACACCTCAATTTCAAAATTCTCATCCTTGTTTTCAAAGTACTCTGTCCTCGCCCGTCCTTTCCTATCTCTGTAAACTCCTCCAAACCCACAAGATATCTGTGGTCCTATAATTCTGCCCTCTTGAGCATCCCTGATTGTAATCGCTCAACCATTTGTGGCCGTACCTTCAGTTGCCTTGGCCCGATGCTCTGTAACTCCATGCACCAGCTCTCTATCCTCCCTGAAGACGCTCCTTAAAACCTACCTCTTTGAACAAGCTTTTGGTCATCTGCCCTAATTTCTCCTTAGGTGGCTCGCTGTCAAATTTTGTCTTGTAATACTCCTGTGAAGCGTCGTGGGACATTTTACCACATTAAAGGCACCATATAAATACTAGTTGTCATTGTCAAAAGCTGTTATATATGTGCAAATTATGTCTTTCTTTGCAGACAACAGCTTTAATTTTCATCAATGTAATGCCGAACGTGTGATGTATGCATAGTTTGCTGAGTATCTTGCTGAGCTCATCGCTGTTACCCAGGATCTTTAAGTTCAGGAGTCCAATTGTCAGTTTGCCATTTCTGTGTCAAGTGCTAATGTTGAAAGTTCATTCATCTGAGATGAAAATCTTTAACAGTTAGACCTGAGAGAGCAGGAAAATGCAGAAAATGTGCACAATGGCTTTTTTTTTTACAAGTTCAATTTATCAACCATGACTTTTTTTACATAGGGTCTTTAACATCTGAATACTTTCCAAGAGACTTTGCAAGTCAGGGTCTGACCCCAAGCAGCAGCGTTTGAGGAGATGTTAGGAAAGGTGGTCAAAGGCATGTTGAAATGCTTTTAAGGTTGAGAAGGGTTTATGATGACCACTATAGTGTGTGGACACAAGATGACTAAATGCTCTGTCACCAATAGTTGGGGGCTAAAAAGCAATAGACCAGAGTAGAAGGTCTGGTTGGGGATGTAGGGCTGGTGGGTTAGAGGTGCAATATCATGGAGGAATTTGTAAATGAGGATTTTGAAGTCACTGCAATTAAGGAAAAAAAACAGTGGAGGTTACTGTTCTCTGAGCTCTCTGACCCAGAAGTGGTCGTTCAGTTTTTTTTTAAGCTCAGTGCACAATTCAGAAGTAATCCCACTGCTCCACATTCTCTCCATTGTCCTATCTCATAAGAAACATAAGAAATAGAAGCAGGAGTAGGCCATTTGACCCCTCAACCCTTCTCCGCAATTTAATAAGATCATGGCTGATCTGATCATGGATTCCGTTCCACTTCCCTGCCCACTCCCCATAACCCTTTATTCCCTTATCGCTCAAAAATCTGTCTATCTCCGCTTTAAATATATTCAATGACCCAGCCTCCACAGCTCTCTGGGGCAGAGAATTCCATAGATTTACAACCCTCTGAGAGAAGAAATTCCTTCTCATCTCAGTTTTAAAGGCATGGCCCTTTATTCTGAGACTATGTCCCCGAATTTTAGTTTCCCTTATGAATGGAAATATCCTCTCTACATCCATCTTGTCGAGCCCTCTCATTATCTTATATGTTTCGATAAGATCACCTCTCATTCTTCTGAACTCCAATGAGTATAGTCTCAACCTACTCAACCTATCTTCATGTCAACCCCCGCATCCCTGGAATCAACCTAATGAATGTTCTCTGAACAGCCTTCAAGGCAAGTATATCCTTCCTTAAATATGGAGACCAAGTACTGCACACCGTACTCCAGGTGTGGCCTCACCAATACCCTGTACAGTTGTAGCAGGACTTCTCTGCTTCTATACTCTACCCCCCTTGCAATAAAGGCCAACATTCCATTTGCCGTCCTGAGTACTTGCTGTACTTGCATACTAACGTTTTGTGTTTCATGCACAGGGACCCCCAGGTCTCTCTGTACTGAGCACTTTGCAATTTTTCTCCATTTAAGTTATAATTTGCGCTTCTATTTTTTTACCAAAGTGGATAACCTCACATTTTCCTACATTATATTCCATCTGCCAAATTTTTGCCTATAATCCCTTTGAAGATTTTTTGTGTCCACCTCACAATTTTCTTTCACACCCATCTTTGCATCATCAGTAACCTTTAATGTGGCACCTTATCGAATGCCTTCTGGAAATCCAAATGCACCACATCCACTTGTGTTCCCCCTTATCCACCCTCGCTCATAACATCCTCAAAAACTCCAGCAAATTTGTCAAACACGTTTTCCCTTTCATAAAACCATACTGACTCTGCTTGATTGAATTACGCTTTTCCAAATGTCCTGCCTCTTCCTCTAATTCAAATTTTCTCTCAAGGGATGTAATGAAATCTGCCGCAACCATTTCCTTTGGCAAAGCATTCCTTGTTCCAACAACCATCTGCATAAATAAATTTCTCCTCGGTTCTCTCCTCTCTCAATTTCCTTGTCACTGACTCCCAATCAGAGGAAATAATTAAGATTTCCTTATTCACTCTGTTAAAACTCTTTATAATTTAAAAAAAAACTTTTCTTAAATCTCCTGTTTGCCTTCTCTGCTCCAGTGGAAATATTCCAAGTTTGTCCTCCCTAATAGTTTCTCAACCCTGGTATGATTCTGGTGAAACTATGCTGTACATTTCAATGGCTTTAATGTCCTTTTCTATAATGTATGGTCCATTCTAATGGTGGTCTAATCATTGAATTGCACAAATTTAACATGACTTCTTTACTTCTACGCTATGTACCTTAATTATGAAACCCAAAATGCAGGTGATCTCTTTATAGCTTTATTTCCCTACGCTTGAACTTTCCTGGAATTATGTATTTGAATTCTATAGTCTCATTATTCATCTACAACCATCAGCATTTTTCCAATGAGTGTATACTTTCAATCCTTTTGCTTTTCTCCAAAAATGTATCTCCTCATTTGTCAATGTTAACTGCATTTACACCCTGTCTGCCCATTTTTCTAAACTCCTGTCTAGGCCGGAAGTACTAGGTGAGGTGGATTTAAAATAACATTATTTTTTTCCTCTTTTTACCAAAATAATTTGCTTTTTTATTTCCTGATTATACCATTTTTTACTTCTAACTTGAAAATAATTAAAAATGCATTTACTGAAAGTGAAAATTCACTTTTAAAAGAAAATAACATGCTGAATACCTTCGAGACCAATGAAGACCTAACAGCAGTATAAGAACTGCTGATTTCTCAGACATCATGCTTCCATCCTCCTCTGTACAAATATTTCTAATTCCTAAGTTCACAAAGAGGTCATAATTATTCTTAAAATGGCAATTGCTACTGTAAAAGAGAAATTAATTGCAGTGACATATGTAGAGAAATAAGATCAAATATATTAGTGTTACCATCCAAGCTGTTATATTGTAATAGCAGTACTATTCACAAGCACTAATCTCTGTCGGCCCGAAATTCATCGACATAGCGCTCACTACTGCCCACTTAGCCCAGAAAAATAAAAGTTTCATCAAAAAACAGATACCTACCACTGACATACCGCTTGGCAGAAGATTCATCATTAACGTAGCACCGAGCAGTTTACACACCATCCGCCATGTAGAACCGTCCACATACCGCCCAAAAAGCGCAAGTCTGATGACATACCGCTGACATACCACCGGAGCTGCAGACCGTCCTGGAAAAGATGGTTTTACTCAATCTTAAGTGGGCGGTAGTGTTTAGTGCCACCATTTTTGAAATCGGGAACATTCAGCAAAAGCAGCACCTCCAGTATTCAGAGGTAAACAGTTAGTTTACATAAGAACATAAATAGGAGCAGGAGTAGGCCACATGGCACTTCGAGCCTGCTCCGCCATTCAATAAGATCATGGCTGATTTTCGACCTCAGCTCCACTTTCCCACCCGATCCCCATATCCTTTAATTCCCCAAGAGTCCAAAAATCCATCTACCTCAGCCTTGGATTTCAATGACTCAGCATCCATAGCCTTTTGGGAGAGAGAATTCAAAGATTCTGAACCTTGGGATTTACAATGGGAATGGTATTTATATTGGTACTGAGTACATTACAAAGATGGAAGGCATTTGAGTTTTTTTTTATTGAAAAATCATGTGTGTTTATCTCAGGATATCTGAGGAGATTCTGGAGATTTATAAAGAATGGGGCCTGTACTATCTCAGTCTGTATTGCTGACTACTTGTCGAATGCATGATTATCAGGGTAATGTTGGAGGTCGCAGACTGGAGGAGGAGAAGGCCTTTCCCCCAAAGAATTTTCAGGGAGAAGCGCTCATACTTGGACCTGACCGATTGAAATTGCGTTCGAAGGCTGCGCTTCCAAAAAGAGGTGATCAATGAGATTTGCCAGCTCATTAAGACAGACCTGCAGTCCAGTACCACCAACATTACTGCACTCTGTCGAGGTGAAGGTGACTGCGGCACTTGCCTGAAAAGAGATGCATGCATAAAAGGAATCAGCTGGGGACATAGGCTGCATCTGTCAGCACGCTACTTGTCGCTGCTTCGACAGGTAACCGAAGCACTTATGCATGCCGGATCATAGACTTATTTGAACAAAGTAGGTTCCGCGCCCAATTTGAAAGCCCGTCCCTGACAGTCCCCCCAAAACCAATCACAACCCTTACGCAGGAGCACGTGTAGTAGCTCCAACAATGTGCTTAAGTTCGGCAGAAAGTTCCCGAAATAGTTCAAGAGTCCCAGAAATGAATGCAACTCCGATGTGTTGCAGGGCCTGGGCGCTCGTCGCATCACCTCCGTTTTGGATTCGGTGGTCTGAATCCCATCTGCAGCAACCCTGCTGCCCAGAAACTCAACCTCGGGAGCCAAAAACACACACTTAGACTTGTTGAGTCGCAGGCCTACCCGGTCTAGTCGGCGTAGCACCTCCTCCAGGTTGTGGAGGTGTTACTCTGTGTCACGACCGGTGATGAGGATGTCGTCCTGAAATACAATTGTTCCAGAATGGATTTGAGCAGGCTTTCCATGTTTCTTTGAAAAATCGCGGCTGTTGATCGAATGCCAAACGGACACTTCTTGTAAACAAACAGTTCCTTGTGCATGGTGATGGTGGTCAGTAGTTTAGATTCGTCGGCCAGTTCTTGGGTCATGTAGGCTGAAGTGAGGTCCAACTTGGTGAACAGCTTGCCACCTGCCAGCGTGGCAAAAAGGTCCTCCGCTCTCGGGAGCGGGTATTGGTCTTGTAGGAACACCCGGTTGATAGTGGCCTTGTAGTTGCCACAGATCCTGACCGAGCCATCTGCTTTTTGGACGGGAACGATGGGGCTTGCCCAGTCGCTGAATTCAATGGACGAGATGATGCCCTCTCTCAGCAATCGGTCCAACTCACTCTCAATTTTCTCCCGCATCACATACGGCACAGCTCTGGCTTTGAGGTGCACTGGTCTGGCGTCTGGGGTGATGCGTATCACCACTTTGGTACTTTGAACGTCCCGACGCTAGGTTGAAATAGTGACTCAAATTGCTGTAGGACCTGTGAGCATGAACTTTGCTCCACAGATGACATGGCATGCACATCCCCCCCATTTCCAGTTCATCTCAGCTAACTAGCTCCTCCCCAACAGTGCAGGTCCATTGCCCAGGACAATCCAGAGCGGCAGCCAGTTCACCGATCCATTGTGTGTGACCGCCAACATTGCACTGCCTAGCACTGGAATTATTTCTTTGGTGTACGTTCGTAATTGCGTCTCAATGCATTCTAGTTTGGGTCTGCTGGCTTTAAGTGGCCACAGCTTTTCGAATTGTTGAACACACATGATTGACTGGCTGGCCCCCGTGTCCAGTTCCATGTGTACAGGGATGCCGTTTAATAGGACTTTCATCATCACAGGTGGCGTTTTGGTATATGAACTGTGAATGTTTGCCACATGAACCCGCTGAACTTCAGCGTCCATTGATTTGCCCGAAGCGTCATCCTGCCTCACAGACCCTCATCTGGTTCATCTGCCTTGTATATTAGCCTGGTTACAGGCTTTCTGCACATTCTGGCTAAATGGCCACTGAGGTTACAATTTCTGCAGACAAACTGTTGAAACCTGCAAGTCCTGGCAGCATGTCTGCCCCCATACCGCCAGCATGAACTGAGATTCCCATTGTTGTGAACAAAAGAGCTGTTGCAAGGCACTCCTCGCTGATTGTCCCTTTGACTGCTCTTGAGCACCCTGTTAGTGGGTGTCAATGGCCCCATCCCGGGCCGCATTGTCCACTGGGGGGGCGTAAATGTCCGTTCAGCCTGCCATTGTCTCTGTTGGAGACTTACTCTTGGGTCTATTGCTGCCTGGCGTGTCTCGAACTGCCCTTGCCTGCCTGCAGGGCTCTGTGTCGCGTTTATGATATTGACTCCCTGATCCATTGCCACGATGGAGGCAGAATTGCGCGCATATATTATCTTGGTTTCCTCCTCTCCCGCCATAAAAGTCTGAGCCATCAACGGTGCTGCTTCCAAGGTCAAGTCCCTGGTCTCAATTAGCCTTCTGAAAATCCCAGCATGACCGATGCCCTCAATAAAGAAATCCCTTAGCATTTCCCTCCTGCAGGCATCTGTGAACTTAGAGGCTGGACAAGCGGCAGAGGTCTGCAACAAAATCCGGTATGCTCTGTCCTTCCCGATGTTGGTGTGTATAGAATCTGTGTCGTGCCATGTGTACGCTGCTCGCTGGTTTGAGGTGCTCACCGATTAGTTTGCTGAGCTCTTCGAAGGTTTTGTCCGCCGGCTTCTCGGGTGCTAGCAGGTCTTTCATGAGCGCGTAAGTTTTAGGTCCACAGCTAGTCAGCAGATGAGCCCTTTGCTTGTTGGCCGCTGCGTTTCCCAGCCAGTCGTTCATGACAAAACTCTGCTGGAGCCTTTCAATGAAATCATCCCAGTCCTCACCAACACAATGCCGTTCATCTGTGCTACCGGTGGCCATTCTCGTGGGTCGTTGATTCCCGTTTCTCATCGCCAATGTAAAGTCCATATACAATACCACAAATCCACACGAGGCACATTCTATGGACAAGCTCACTCCATGACCTGAACCTTTATTCACAGGACCAAGAAGTGATGACCCTGCATGGGACCTCCCTTTATATACCTGGGTGACCAGGTGAGGAGTGTCTCCCACAAGTTGACCCCCTGTGGTCAAGGTGTGCATTTCTTACATATATACAGTATTGCAGTGTTGTTACATAAAGGTTACATACATGACAGCACAGAGAGAGAGGGCTTTGGGTTTTACACGCATTGCTGCCTTCCCCAAGGTGCAGGGTGCTGTTGACTGTACCCATATTGCCCTGCGAGCACCATTACAGGAGGCAGAGGTGTACCGAAACCATAAGGGATTCCACTCCCTCAACATGCAGCTCGTCTGCGACCGTATGCAGCACATAATGGCAATGAATGCCTACTTTCCAGGGAGCATCCATGATGCGCACATCTTGCGTGAGAGCACTGTGTCTGACCTGTTGAAATCTGAGCCACAAGGTAAATGCTGGATGCTGGGGGACAAAGGGTACGGCTTCGCCACCTGGCTCTTGACCCCGCCCTGCGCAACACTCTGACAGAAAACGAGCTACGATATAATAAGAGCCATATAGCCACATGTAATATTATCGAAAAGACAATTGGAAGTGATGCTTGGACCAATCTGGAGGCAGGCTGCTCAGTGGTGTGCTGCTTGTGTTGCATAATTTAGCCATCATGCAGGGACACGAATTGCCACAGGGGACTGCAGGACCACCTGAGGAGTGAGTGCATGAGATGGTGGAAGAAGAAGAAAATGAGGGGGAGGAGGAGCTTTGCGATGAACCTATGGCGCCACCCACCCCCCCCTCCCCCCCCCCCCTCCCCCCCCGCCACCCCAACACCACAGCGGAGGGCTCACGGAGCGTATGCCACTGCAAAATTGTTACATCAACAGCTCATAAAAGAATGCTTTACTTGAATGTGGAAAGCTGCATTTCATCTTTTCCTGCACAGTGTGTGGAACCCTGATAACTGTTACCCCAAATGTTTGACACTGTGCAAGAGTGCTTAAATTCAATTGAAAAATGTATTTAAAAATATTAAAAATATGGAACAATTGTAAAACTTATAACTTTATAAAAATTTAAATCAACTTTAAATCAACTTTAAAAAAATCAAACTTCGACTATTTAAAATTAACAATGAACAACTGACTACACAACAAAGCACCCTTTACTGTCCTCAACCTCGACCGCATACTCCCCCACCCTTCGGATTCGAACCTCCCTTTCTTAGTCCTGCCCTTCCCTTTCCTACTGGCCCTGAGCCCGACTTCCCCATGGTGATACCAAACCAGCGTGCAGCAGTGCATCCCGAGTGCTTTTGCTGGTGAGACAGCGCAATGAGTGGGACCTCAGGAGAAGCTCATGATCCGGAAGGCACAGCTTCAGGGCTGGAAGCTGCTGGGAGCTCTCCACCCTCGGGTGCTGTCGACCCGACTACTATGGCATGGGGGGGATGCTGCGCCATTTCCCAATCTGTTCGATTGCCGCATGGCATTGGCGGTGAGCTCAATCACGGTGATTTTGTTATAATCTACCAAAATTCTCTGGACTCTGGGTAGGTACCAGCGGATTGGAAAGCAGCTAATGTAATGCCTTTGTTGAAAAAAAGGGGGCAGACAAAATGCAGGTAACTATAGGCTGGTTAGTTTAACATCTGTAGTGGGGAAAATGCTTGAAGCTATCATTAAGGAAGAAATAGCGGGACATCTAGAGAGGAATAGTGCAATCAAGCAGACGCAGCATGGATTCATGAAAGGGAAATCATGTTTAACTAATTTACTGGAATTCTTTGAGGATAAAACGAGCATGGTGGATAGAGGTGTACCGATGCATGTGGTGTATTTAGATTTCCAAAAGGCATTCGATAAGGTGCCACACAAAAGGTTACTGCAGAAGATGGAGGTACGCGGAGTCAGAGGAAATGTATTAGCATGGATCGAGAATTGGCTGGCGAACAGAAAGCAGAGAGTCGGGATAAATGGGTCCTTTTCGGGTTGGAAATCGGTGGTTAGTGGTGTGTCACAGGGATCGGTGCTGGGACCACAACTGTTTACAATATACATAGATGACCTGGAAGAGGGGACAGAGTGTAGTGTAACAAAATTTGCAGATGGCACAAAGATTAGTGGGAAAGCGGGTTATGTAGAGGACACAGAGAGGCTGCAAAGAAATTTAGATAGGTTAAGCGAATGGGCTAAGGTTTGGCAGATGGAATACAATGTTGGAAAGTGTGAGGTCATCCACCTTGGGGGAAAAAAAACAGTAAAAGGGAATATTATTTGAATGGGGAGAAATTACAACATGCTGTGGTGCAGAGGGACCTGGGGGTCCTTGTGCATGAAACTCTTTTGAGTTTACCTGCAAAAACATAAACATTAAAACCATGCCACCCGACCTGGGTGACACAGCAGACATTTTCAAGGCCTCTTTTTTTTTTTTTTTTGGTTCTTTTGGGGCGCTAAAATCAAATTTTTCCAGTGCCCCCTATAAAAGGGGAGGGGGACACTAAAAGCACCGGCAATTAAAACAAATTAAACTTTAAAACGTAAAATCAAATTAAAATTTGGTTGCCGGGCGTGATGATGCACTCCAGTCCCTCCGGTGCCCACCTCTCGCGGAAGGCCGCGAGCGTACCGGTGGACACCGCGTGCTCCATCTCCAAGGACACCCTGGACCGGATGTAAGAGTGGAAGAGAGGCAGGCAGTCAGGTTGAACGACCCCCTCGACCGCCCGCTGCCTGGACCGGCTGATGGCACCCTTGGCCGTGCCCAGGAGCAGTCCTACGAGGAGGCCCTCGGACCTACCCGCTCCCCTCCGCACAGGGTGCCCAAAGATCAGGAGAGTGGGACTGAAGTGCAGCCAGAATTTCAGGAGCAGCCCCTTCAAATAATGGAACAGGGGCTGCAACCTTGTGCACTCAATAAAAACATGGAACACGGACTCCTCCAGACCGCAGAAATTGCAGGCGGCCTGGGAGTCCGTGAACCGGCTTAAAAATTTGTTGCACGGCACTGCTCCGTGCACCACCCTCCAGGCCAAGTCCCCGATGAATAGTGGGAGGACCCCTGCGTAGAATGCCCTCCATCGGGGACCCCCGCCTCCTCCGGACGGCAAGATGGTACGCCATGGCGTGTCTGGACGGCCGGCGAGGATGGCAAAGTTGAGGGAGTGCAGGAGCAGCCCGTACAGGAAACCCCTCCGCGCGGAACTGAAAGGCACGGAGGGGATTTCCCCGAGGCGGCTCAAGTTGTGAGGCGCCAGCCCCCGAGGGAGGTTCCGGGGTTTGGCGCCAATGAGGAATTCCGTCCGGACGGGGGTCAGTTCGGACGGGATCTCCCCACATGCTTGAGCCTCCTCGATGCACCTAACGGAGTCAGGGCCCAGAGCTGTTTTTAGCTCCTTGTGCATGAATCCCAAAAAGTTAGTTTGCAGGTGCAGCAGGTAATCAGGAAGGCGAATGGAATGTTGGCCTTCATTGCGAGAGGGATGAAGTACAAAAGCAGGGAGGTCCTGCTGCAACTGTATCGGGTATTGGTGAGGCCGCACCTGGAGTACTGCGTGCATTTTTGGTCACCTTGAGGAAGGATATACTGGCTTTGAAGGGGATACAGAGACGATTCACTCGGCTGATTCTGGAGATGAGGGGTTTACCTTATGATGATAGATTGAGTAGACTGGGTCTTTACTCGTTGGAGTTCAGAAGGATGAGGGGTGATCTTGCAGAAACATTTAAAATAATGAAAGGGATAGACAAAATAGAGGAAGAGAGGTTGTTTCCACTGGTAGGGGAGACTAGAACTAGGGGGCACGGCCTCAAAATACGGGGGGAGCCAATTTAAAACTGAGTTAAGAAGGAATTTCTTCTCCCAGAGGGTTGTGAATCTGTGGAATTCTCTGCCCAAGGAAGCAGTTGAGGCTAGCTCATTGAATGTATTCAAATCACAGATAGATGGATTTTTAACCAATAAGGGAATTAAGGGTTACGGGGAGAGGGCGGGTAAGTAGAGCTGAGTCCACGGCCAGATCAGCCATGATCTTATTGAATGGCGGAGCAGGCTCGAGGGGCTAGATGGCCTTCTCCTGTTCCTAATTCTTATGTTCTTATGATCAGTCGCGACATATCCTCCGACTGTCATTCTGATCGCACCGCGATGTTTCCAGCTATTGTAGCAACGGCGTTGAGCAGCTCGCGATCTATGTCGATGCTGGTCTGTGATAGACGCACCATGTCCTGGTAAGCGCCTATCTGTCTTGCAGCAACGGACCTTTGCTGCACCAACCCCTGCCCTTCGGCAAAGGAGCTGCAACGCTGGGGATGCCTTGCTGCGCACTGCTTGGTCCCTCAGAATCGGAGGAGGCGTGTGGGAATCCCCTGAATATAGAGTCAGTGGTGGAGGATATTCCAACTGGCCCAGATAGAACTGTTATCTCCTCCTCAGTCTCAACCCCACCTCCACCTCCACTGGCTCCAGGATGAGCTGCTTTTCCTCTTCCTCTTCCTCATATCTGGCAGGGGTGAAGTCAGATGAGGGCTGGGTGACTCCAGAGGTGGAGGCAGTGGGTCTGTTGTCGGGTCTCTCTGTGGAGGTCTGGTTTGAATCCTCCGAGTCTGGAAGTACAAAACAACACTTAAAAGTGCTTGGCACCAGGGGCGGGGTCAGGGTTACATGTGTACAGTGTCTTAACTGTCCACCACTGCTGCCTTACTGCATTACATATAGCAGAGACAATACGTATATACATAGACATATACATTGTGTTATATGTCCCCAACATTGCAGTACATCACATGAGCCCAACATTACAGTGCCATAAACTTACAATGCATGACCCAACATTGCAATTATATTACACGACTGCAACACAGACCGGGGATTGTGTTGAACTGACCATTCTATGTGGGTGAGTCAGCTCCAAAGCCAGTGGTGGCGCGGTTGCTATCCCCGACCAGCAACAGGACACAGATCTCAATTTCCGTTTAGGCTTCTTGCATTGGGGGTCCTCCCTCCATGTGCCGCTGATGAGCTGCTATTGCAGATGTCTCCTTCTGCAGAAAGTAAATTAAATGAATATCCACGATGCTGAAAATGATGTGAATAGCACGTTTAGTGAGTTGGTCTTACTGCAGGTAAAGGGTGCAGAGCCAGATAGTAAATGGTGGACCAACAGGAAGAGCAGTGCAAGGAAGGTAGTGCAGGGGTCTCCTGCGGTCATCCCCCTGCAAAACAGATATACTAGTTTGGGTACTGTTGAGGGGGATGACTCACCAGGGGGAAGCAGCAGCAGCCAAGTTCATGGCACCATGGGTGGCTCTGCTGCACAGAAGGGCAGGAAAAAGAGTGGGAGAGCGATCGTGATGGGGGATTCAATTGTAAGGGGAATAGATAGGCGTTTCTGCGGCTGCAACCGAGACTCCAGGATGGTATGTTGCCTCCCTGGTGCAAGGGTCAAGGATGTCTCGGAGCGGGTGCAGGACATTTTGGAGGGGGAAGGTGAACAGCCAGTTGTCGTGGTATATATAGGTACCAAAGGTATAGGTAAAAAATGGGATAAGGTCCTACGAGATGAATTTAGGGAGCTAGGAGCTAAATTCAAAAGTAGGACTTCAAAGGTAGTAATCTCAGGATTGCTACCAGTGCCACATGTTAGTCAGAATAGAAATCACAGGATAGTTAAGATGAATACGTGGCTTGAGGAATGGTGCAAGAGGGAGGGGTTCAAATTCCTGGGACACTGGAACCGGTTCTGGGGGAGGTGGGACCAGTGCAAACCGGATGGTCTGCACCTGGGCAGGACCGGAACCAATGTCCGAGGGAGAGTGTTTGCTCGTGCTGTTGGGGAGGAGTTAAACTAACATGGCAGGGGAATGGAACCTATGCAGGGAGACCGAGGGAAATAAAATGGAGGCAGAAGCAAAAGATAGAAAGGAGAATAGTAAAAGAGAGGGCAGAGAAACCCAAGGCAAAAAACAAAAAGGGCCACATTACAGAAAAATTCTAGAGGGGCAAAGTGTGTTTAAAAAGACAAGCCTGAAGGCTCTGTGCCTCAATGCGAGGCGTATTCGGAATAAGGTGGACGAATTAACTGCGCAGACAGCAGTTAACAGATATGATATAATTGGCATCACGGAGACATGGCTCCAGGGTGACCAAGGCTGGGAACTCAACATCCAAGGATATTCAACATTTAGGAAGGAAAGGCAGAGAGGAAAAGGACTTGGGATGGCGTTGCTGATTAAAGAGGAAATTAATGCAATAGTAAGGAGGAACATGAGACTGGATGATGTGCAATCGGTAAGGGAGAAGCTGCGGAATTCCAAAGGGGAGAAAACGTTAGTGGGAGTTGTGTACAGACCACCAAACAGTAGTAGTGAGGTTGGGGAGAGCATCAAACAAGAAATAAGGGATGTGTGCAATAAAGGTACAGCAGTTATCATGGGCGACTTTAATCTATATATTGATTGGGCTAACCAAACTGGTAGCAATGTGGTGGAGGAGGATTTCCGAGAGTGTATTCGGGATGGTTTTCTCGACCAGTATGTCGAGGAACCAACTAGAGAGCTGGCCATCCTAGACTGGGTGATGTGTAATGAGAAGGGACTAATTAGCAATCTTGTTGTGCGAGGCCCTTTTGGGAAGAGTGACCGTAATATGGTAGAATTCTTTATTAAGATGGAGAGTGACACAGTTAATTTGGAAACTAGGGTCCTGAACTTAAGGAAAGGTAACTTCGACGAGAATTGGCTAGAATAGACTGGCAAAGGATACTTAAAAGAGTTGACGGTGGATAAACAATGGCAAACATTTAAAGATCACATGGATGAACTTCAGCAATTGTACATCCCTGTCTGGAGTAAAAATAAAATGGGGAAGGTGGCTCAACCATGGCTAACAAGGGAAATTAAGGATAGTGTTAAAGCCAAGGAAGAGGCATATAATTTGGCTAGAAAAAGCAATAAACCTGAGGACTGGGAGAAATTTAGAATTCAACAGAGGAGGACTAAGGTTTTAATTAAGAGAGGGAAAATAGAGTATGAGGGGAAGCTTGCAGGGAACATAAAAACTGACTGCAAAAGCTTCTTTAAATATGTGAAGAGAAAAAGATTGGTGAAGACAAACATAGGTCCCTTGCAGTCGGATTCAGGTGAATTTATAATGGGGAACAAAGAAATAGCAGACCAATTGAACAAATACTTCGGTTCTGTCTTCACGAAGGAAGACACAAATAACCTTCCAAATGTACTCGGGGACAGAGGGTCTCGTGAGAAGGAGGAACTGAAGGATATCCTTATTAGACGGGAAAATGTGTTAGGGAAATTGATGGGATTGAAGGCCGATAAATCTCCGGGGCCTGATAGTCTGCATCCCAGAGTACTCAAGGAAGTGGCCCTCGAAATAGTGGATGCATTGGTGATCATTTTCCAACAGTCTATTCACTCTGGATCAGTTCCTATGGACTGGAGGGTAGCTAATGTAACACCACTTTTTAAAAAAGGAGGGAGAGAGAAAACGGGTAATTAAAGACCGGTTAGCCTGACATCGGTAGTGGGGAAAATGTTGGAATCAATCATTAAGGATGAAATAGCAGCGCATTTGGACAGGATCGGACCAAGTCAGCATGGATTTATGAAGGGGAAATCATGCTTGACAAACCTTCTGGAATTTTTTGAGATTGTAACCAGTAGAGTGGACAAGGGAGAACGAGTGGATGTGGTGTATTTGGACTTTCAAAAGGCTTTTGACAAGGTCCCGCACAAGAGATTAGTGTGCAAAATCAAAGCATTGGGGGTAATGTACTGACGTGAATAGAGAACTGGCTGGCAGACAGGCAGCAGAGAGTCGGAATAAACGGGTCCTTTTCAGAATGGCAGGCAGTGACTAGTGGAGTGCCGCAAGGCTCAGTGCTGGGACCCCAGCTCTTTACAATATACATTAATGATTTAGATGAAGGAATTGAGTGTAATATCTCCAAGTTAGCGGATGACACTAAACTGTGTGGCAGTGTGAGCTGTGAGGAGGATGCTAAGAGGCTGCAGGGTGACTTGGACAGGCTAGGTGAGTGGGCAAATGCATGGCAGATGCAGTATAATGTGGCTAAATGTGAGGTTATCCATTTTGGGGGCAAAAACACAAAGGCTGAATATTATCTGAATGGTGGCAGATTAGGAAAAGGGGAGGTGCAACAAGACCTGGGTGTCATGGTTCATCAGTAACTGAAAGTGGGCATG
This sequence comes from Pristiophorus japonicus, assembly GCF_044704955.1. Lineage (NCBI taxonomy): Eukaryota > Metazoa > Chordata > Chondrichthyes > Pristiophoridae > Pristiophorus > Pristiophorus japonicus. The sequence continues at coordinate 37,480,676 of NC_091977.1, forward strand.
CAGGTACAGCAGGCAGTAAGAAGGCAAATGGTATGTTGGCCTTCATAGCAAGGGGATTTGAGTATAGGAGCAGGGAGGTCTTATTGCAGTTGTACAGGGCCTTAGTGAGGTCTCACCTGGAATATTGTGTTCAGTTTTGGTCTCCTCTTCTGAGGAAGGACGTTCTTGCTATTGAGGGAGTGCAGCGAAGGTTCACCATACTGATTCCAGGGATGGCCGGACTGTCATATGAGGAGAGACTGAATCACCTGGGCCTTTATTCACTGGAGTTTAGAAGGGGATCTCATTGAAACGTATAAGATTCTGATGGGACTGGAAAGGTTAGATGCGGGAAGAATGTTCCTGATGTTGTGGAAGTCCAGAACCAGGGGACACAGTCTATGGACAAGGGGTAGGCCATTTAGGTCTGAGATGAGGAGAAACTTTTTCACTCAGAGTTGTTAACCGATGGAATTCCCTGCCGCAGAGAGTTGTTGATGCCTCAAGAGGGAGTTAGATATGGCCCTTATGGCTCAGGGGATCAAGGGGAATGGAGAGAAAGCAGGAAAGGGGTACTGAGGGAATAATCAGCCATGATCATATTGAATGACGGTGCAGGCTCGAAGGGCTGAATGGCCTACTTCTGCACCTATTTTTTACGTTTCTAACACACACACCTACGTACAGTGGTGCATAAATAAACTCATTACTTACTCTTCCTACCCTCACCAGGTCATTCCACCTCTTACGACACCTTTCTCCAGGGCATACAATTGTACTTGTGTAGGAGACCGCCTCCCCGATCTCGTTCCATATTTTGTTGTACAGCTTTGAGTGGGGCTTTCCACGACCACCCTTGCTTTATTCAGAGTATCTCTCCGTGATGTTCGCCGGCAGGACAGGTCGCTTCCTTTCGTCGAAGGCGGGCTCAACCTTCCGATATTCCTGCACTTCAACTTCTTTTTAAGCATTTCCATTATGTTTATTTTTATTTTATTTATTTTTTATTTCTGAAATGTGGTATTTTTGATGTTGTATTAGTATTATTTGACTGTGGAATTTCTGATGAAAACAACCAACACTCGAATACTTTGCTGCTCCTTCTCACTCTCTCTCCCTCTATGCCAACTCTCTGCACATGCGCAGGTAACCCCTGACCCCCGAAACCGCGGGGATAAAGCATCCGTTTTTTTTATTTAAAAAGTCAACAAAAAATATTTGCGCAGGCATTGAGAAGAAAGTCGATCTTGGTTGACTATAATGCTGCATATCGCTCGCTGCACACCACCCACATACCGCCGAAGAAATGTTGATGAAACTGACGGACTTCGGTCTCAGCGGTTTTGAACTATGCATCATCGGAATATCTTGCACCTTGATGAATTTCGGGCCCTTTATAGTTGTCGCAATGGCACCAACAGTGCGTCACCACATTGCTTCATCCTTAAATATGGTAGATTTTGCATACACAATATTTTCTTATCATGGTTTCCTATAATAGTTTAAGATAATTTTATGTACAGAAAAAATGATCTTGCTTTCTTCATAAATTGTTTTATTATGAAGATAAAGTTACAGGGAACGTAAAATGCTGAGTGAAATTTTAAGATATTTTCACATTGTTGGCCCAGAATTTTCTGGAGCGGGGCATCTCATGATGTTTCCCGTTAGACTTTTCCCTCGCCCTTCAGTTAAAATGTTTTGCGATGCAAGTTGCTGAACGTCTGAGCAGATAACGCCGTGGAGCGGACCAGCTGCCGTTTTCACAAGGCTAAAGGCAGAGTGGTGCAAATTGTCCAGAAACTTCATGGTGTATCTCTTCCTCACCATAAGTTGTTGGTCGATTCACGCATTAATCGAGGTGTGTGCATTCAACTCGCCATTAAATTACTCGCAAATTCTGGCCAATTAACTATTTCCTATGGCTAGAAGGTTTGTGAATTCCTAGCCCCACCCCCCACCCCTTTCACATCACAATCCCAACCAGGGAGAATTTGGTATTGGATCTAGTAATGGGGAATGAACCAGAGCAGATAAAAAGAAGTAAAAGTTGGGGACTATCCAGGCAATAGTGACCTTCATATTATACCCATTAAGATAATGGGCGTACATTTCCGGCCTCTCCGATATGCGCATGCACCTGAAGAGGCCTCGCAAATGTTGGTTCTCGGCATGCAATGCGCATGCACCAGGAACCGGCTTTTGCGATCTGTCAAACTGTCTTTTGACAGATCGCACCCATCCCCAGGAGAAGGGCATTCACTGGCAGAGATTTGGGCTATTTGCCCAGCGAATGAATATCCTTCAAACTCTTCTGCCTGTTAAAAGCGTTAAACCTGCCTAAGAGTTTTAACATCGAAAAATTAAATGTTATTACTTATTTTTATATTTAAAAACCCTGACTATGAAGGCAAGTTTATTTTTTAATACGGTTGAAACATTTTTCTTAATGTTCAAAAACACAAATTTTTCTCATTTAATTTAACGCAATTTTTATTAATTTTAAAAAAGTCAAGTGTTTTTTCAATTTATGTTTGTGTTTTATTTGATTTTAGAGGTATTTTAGGGCTCACAGCTCACACCGCCGTCCAGCTTAGTGTCATCTGCAAACTTGGAGATATTACATTCAATTCCTTCATCTAAATCAATGATGTATATTGTAAATAGCTGGTGTCCCAGCACTGAACCCTGCAGCACCCCACTGGTCACTGCCTGCCTTTCTGAAAAGGACCCATTTATTCTGACTCTCTGCTTCCTGTCTGCCAACCAGTTCTCTATCCACGTCAGTACCTTGCCCCCAATACCATGTGCTTTAATTTTGCACACCAATCACTTGTGTGGGACCTTGTCAAAAGTCTTTTGAAAGTCCAAATACACCACATCCACTCTACTAGTTACATCCTCAAAAAATTCTACGAGATTTGTCAAGCATGATTTCCCTTTCATAAATCCATGCTGACTAGGACCGATTCTGTTACTGCTTTCCAAATGCGTTGCTATTTCATCTTTAATAATTGATTCCAACATTTTCCCCACCACTGATGACAGGCTAACCAGTCTATAATTCCCTGTTTTCTCTCCCTCCTTTTTTTTAATAAAAGTGAGCTTACATTAGCTACCCTCCAGTCCATAGGAACGGATCCAGAGTCCATAGACTGTTGGAAAATGATCAGCAATGCATCCACTATTTCTCGGGCCGCTTCCTTAAGTACTCTGGGATGCAGCCTATCAGGCCCTGGGGATTTATCGGATTTCAATCCCATCAATTTCCCTAACACAATTTCCTGACTAAAGGATTCCCTTCAGTTCCTTCTTTTCGCTAGACCCTCGAACCCCTAGTATTTCCGGAAGGTTATTTGTACCTTCCTTCGTGAAGACGGATCCAAAGTATTTGTTCAATTGGTCTGCCATTTCTTTGTTCCCCATTATAAATTTACCTGAATCTGACTGCAAAGGACCGACTTTGGTCTTCACTAATCTTTTTCTCTTCACATATCTATAGAAGCTTTTGCAATCAGTTTTTATGTTCTCTGCAAGCTTCCTCTCATACTCTATTTCTCCCCTCCTAATTAAACCCTTAGTCCTCCTCTGCTGAATTCTAAATGTCTCCAAGTCCTCAGGTTTGCTGCTTTTTCTCACCAATTTATATGCCCCTTTCTTCGATTTAACACTTTCCCTAATTTCCCTTGTTAGCCACGGTTGAGCTATCTTCCCCGTTTTATTTTTACTCCAGACAGAAATGTACAATTGTTGAAGTTCATCCATGTAATCTATAAATGTCTGCCATTGCCTATCCACTGTCAACCCTTTCAGTATCATTTGCCAGTCTATCCTAGCCAATTCACGTCTCATACCATCAAAGTTACCTTTTCTTAAGTTCAGGACCCTAATCTCTGAATTAACTCTGTCACTCTCCATCTTAATAATTAATTGGAAAAAGTAGTAATGCCAGAGGACTGGCAGATAGCTAACATAATACCTAGCTTAACATCAGTGGTCGGAAAAATAATGGAATCCCTACTAAAAGGAGAAAATAGAAGAACCTCCAGAAACCAACAATATAATAATGAGCACTCAGCATGGATTACAAAATGAAAAGTCTTGCTTGACCAACCTCAGTGAATTCTTTGAAGAGGTAACAAGGAGAATAGACAAGGTTAATGCAGTAGATGTAATGTATCTAGATTTTCAAATGGCCTTTGATAAGGTACCACATAATAGACTAATGAACAAGGTCAGAGAATGTGGAGTCGGGACAAGTAGCAGAATGGATTGCTAGCTGGCTTCAAGACACAAAGCAGGGAGTAGAGGTAAACAGTAGCTAATCACAGTGGCAGAAGGTGTGTTGAGGTGTTCCACAAGAATCACTGCTGAAGCCACTGTTGTTTAGTTATATTAATAATTTAGACTTTGGAATCAAAAATATTTTCTAAATTTTCAGATGACACCAACTTGGGATAGTCAATACTGAGGAATACTGCAACAAATTACAAGAAGATACAAATAAACTTAAATAATGGGCATATAATTGGCCAGTGAAATTCAATGTCGATAAATACAAGGTATTACATTTTGGTAAGAAAAGTAGGGAGGTCACTTTTTACATGGAGTGTGCGAGTCTGGGTGGGACAGAGGAGCAAAGTTATGTCAGTGTACAAATACACATCACTAAAAGTAGCAACACAAGTTAACAGACCATAAAACAAGCAGACCAAGCACTAGGGTTTATTTCTGGATTGAATTGAAATGTAGTGAAATTATGCCAAACTTGGACTGAAACTTGGTTAGATCACACTTGGAGTAATGTGTACAATTCTGGTTGTCATATTATAAAACGGCTATAGAGGTACTGGAGAGGGTGCAAAAAAGATCTACAACGATGATGCCAGAAATGTGTGTGTATACATATCAGGAGAAGATGAACAGGCTGGGTTTCTTTTCGCTTGAAAAGAGAAGGCTGAGAGGTGACCTAATAGATGTCTTTAAAATGATGAAAGGTTTTGATAGAGTAACTACAGAGAGAATGTTTCCACTTGTGGAGAAGAGCAACACTTGAGGCCATCAATATGAGATAGTCACCAAGAAATCAACTAGGGAATTCAGAAGCAACTTCTTTACCCAGAAAATGGTGAGAATGTGGAACACCCTACCACAGGGAGTAATTGAGGCAAATAGTATAGATGCATTTCAGGGGAAGCTGAATAAGTATATGAGGAAGAAGGGGATAGAGGGTTATGCAGATAGATATAGATGAGGAAAGTCTGGAGGAGGCTCAAGCATAAATGCCGGCATGGACTAGTTGGGCCAAATGGCCTGTTTCTGTACTGTATATCCTATGTAAACATGTCCAGTGGAAGGAAGTATGGATCCCGGGATACAGTTCTATGGGTATTCCTAAATATGCTTTGTTCTGTCTCCCCACGATCCCTTCTGAAAAAAAATGCCTTTAAATTATGTGTTTCTGCATTGCCTGGTTAAATATGTGACTGTAATCTTCAATAAATTACCCTCATGAAATCCAAGTGGACGATGTAAGCTGTGACCCTGACAGCAAATCCAATGGAATGATTCTGGGATTTTCGACAGTCTGGAATCATAGGATATTTCAAAGACAGCACATGTGATTAACTTTCAACATTTCACCACGTACTTCCAAGAAAAAGCAATATATGAGCACATCAAGTACGACAACAACAACAAAAGCGTATATTTATATAGCACCTTTAACATAGTAAAACATCTCAAGGCGCTTCACAGGAGCGTTATCGAAGAAAATTTGACACAGAGCCACATAGAGATATTGGGACAGATGGTCAAAGAGGCAGGTTTTAAGAAGCATTTTAAAGGAAGAAGGAGAGCTAGAGAGGCGGAGAGGTTTTGGGAGGGAATTCCAGAGCTTGCAGCCTAGGCAGCTGAAAGTACACCGCCAATGGTGGAATGATTAAAATCAGGGATGTACAAGAGGCCAAAATTGTAAGAGCACAGATCTGTTGGACGATTGTAGGGCTGGATGAAGATGCAGTGATAGGGAAGGACGAGGCCTTGGAGGGATTTAAAAACAAGGATGAGAATTTTAAATTCGCCGCGTTGCTCAACGGGTAGTCAATGTAGGTCAACGAGCACAGGGATGATGGGTGAACAGGACTTGGTGCAAGTTAAGATACAAGCAGCAGAATTTTGAATGAGCGCAAGTTTATGGAGGGTGGAAGATTGGAGGTCGGCCAGAAGCACGTTGGAATAGTCAAGTCTAGACGTAACAAAAGGTATGGATGAGAATTTTGGCAGAAGATGAGCTGAGGCAGGGGCAGAGTGGGCGAAGTTAGAAAAGTGGAAACGGGCAGTCTTTGTGATGGCGTGGATATATAGCAAGCCATTTCCAGGATTTTTTTCCTTCAAATCACATTTTTAATGAATTGAACTCTGTATATGTTCCAGAGGAATCTTAAAATAATTTTAACCATTGTGCTGAGCACTGATATGATATGGAAATTGTTTAACAATGATTGTTACGTTGGTGCTTGGAATATTTTTTTTAAAGCTGCATTTTACCAGATGGTGGCATGCAAGCAATACATTATCACTCTGCAATTTCTGAACACTCGATCCAATTGCATTGTGCAGTTGTCATTGGCACATATTCTGCACTTTGGATGGTTTAAATTCTCCAGTAAACCCCAAATTATGTAAATCATTGGACAAGAAGGACTCACTAGCAGTCTGCTGATGATTGAAAAGATCCCTAAAATGCAGTTCGGGATTGACATCCATTGGTTTACTGTGATATGATGTGCCGTACTATAATTCACAATGTGACCATTATTGTTGAGTGTCTCTTCATATTCTGGCTATTTTGTAATCAATTCTGACTTTCCTGTAGCCTATTTACTTAATTATTTGGGATTATAAACTAGTAATTGAGAAAATGTATGGATGTTTATAAAGAGATGGACGTGATTAGAATTGGGAAGATTATGCAAGAAATGAAGACTCATATTTATAAATCACTTTTTATGATATCCAAAGCACGTATGGCCAATGAAGTACTTTTGAAGTATAGTCACTGTTATAATGTAGGAAATGCAGCAGTCAATTTGCACACAGCAAACTCCCACAAACAGCAATGTGATAATGATCAGATAATCTGTTTTTGTTATGTTGATTGAGGGTTAAATATTGCCCAGGACACCGGGGATAACTCCCCTGCCTATCTTCGATATAGTGCCACGGGATCTTTTGCGTCCACCTGAGAGAGCAGACAGGGCTTCGGTTTAATATCTCATCCAAAAGACTGCACCCCCAACAGTGCACCACAGGGGTGTTGCTTGGTAGAATACATGGTAGCCGCTGGATCAAGCTAAACCAGAATAAGGCGGCTAAGAAGGTGTGTGAAAGAAGATTGCCAGTCAGCAGAAAGGTAATGAGCAAGGATGTCTACAGGCACTAAAGTAATAAGATAGTCAAAGAAGGGGTGAGACACTTTTGCCATCTTGCACTTGAGATTGAGAAAACGGCCAAGAGTTTTTGTGAGTAATAAAAACAGAAAATGCTGGAAATCTTAATAGGTCAGGCAGCACCTGTGGAGAGAAACCAAATTAACGTTTCGGGTCTGTGACAGTTTTCGTAAGTATTTTGCTTCAGACGGCAAGATAAATATTCAACAGGAAACTACATTGAAAAGTTAAATGGAATTGAAAATAAGTCAGTTGTGCACCCCAGAAGGTGGGGGAAGGGTCGCCAGCAGCATGGGAGCACAAATTCTTAAAGTTAGTTTTACTGCAGGGAGAATCAACCTTTTTATAATGCAACTGTTGCTTGGCAGAAAACATGGTAGCCGCTGGATCAAGCGAAACCAGAATAAAAACTCAACTTCTGTCACAGTATTTGCTTCCTCCACGTCCCTCTGTAAAGGTTCCTCACAAGAGCCAAAGACTCATCTTTACTGTGAACAGAAACAATGGCCCAGAAATTGCTGGAGCAATAACCGCGTATATTTGTAAATTTTCTATTGAAGGAAATGTAGACGTGAACTCTTTTTAAAAAAATTTGACAAGTAAAGATGGGTCACCAGTCCTATCCAGTTGAGAATTTCCTGCAGTTAAGATTGACCTGGACACTCCAGTGCCTGCGGTATCAATGAATACTGGGAGGCTATTCAGCTCCTTGTGCCTGTTCCACCATTTAATTAGACCACAGCCACCTTGGCTCTTAATAGATCTTAACTCTATTTATCTATCCACCTTGGTTCTGTAACCCTTCCTAACCTTATTGAACAAAAATCTGTCAATCTCAGTTTGGAAATTTTCAGTTGATATGTTTTTGGTGGAGAGAGTTCCAGATTTCCCTGACCCTTTGTGTGAAGAAGTGCCGAGCTCGAATTTTAAGTTTATGCCCTCTTGTTCTGGACTTCTCCACCAACTCCACATTCCCCTCCAAGTTACACACTATCCTGACTTGGAAATATATCTCCGTTCCATCATCGTCACTGGTTCCAAATCCTGGAGCTCCCTCCTGAACAGCACTGTGGGAGTACCTTCACCACACGGACTGCAGGGGATGAACAAGGCAGCTCACCACCATTTTCTCAAGCACAATTAAGGACAGGCAATTAATGCTGGCCTTGCCAGCGATGCCCATACCCATCCCATGAACAAATAACTTTTTTTTTAATTTAAAATTCTCCCCCTCTACCCTGTCAAACCCTTTAATCATCTTAAACATCTCAATGTTATCACCCCTTAATCTTCTATACTCAAGGGAATAAAAGCCTAGTATATGCAGCAACAGGAGCACAGAAATCATAGAAATTTACAGCATGGAAGGAGGCCATTTTGCCGCATTGTATCCATGCTGGCCGACAAAGAACTATCAAACCTAATCCCACTTTCCATCTCTTGGTCCATAGCCTTGTTACGGCAATTCAAGTGTAAATCCAAGTACTTTTTAAATATGGTGAGGGTTTCTGCCTCGACCACCCTTTCAGGCAGTGTGTTCCACAACCCTCTGGGTGAAAAGTTTTCAAATCAAATCCCCTCTCAACCTCAAACCAATTACTTTAAATCTATGCCCCCTGGTGGTTGACCTCTCTGCTAATGAAAATAGGTTCTTCCTATCCACTTTATCTTGGCCCCTCATAATTTTATTCACCTCAATAAGGTCTCCCCTCAGCTTAAAGAGATGACCTTGGAAATAGCGGATGCATTGACAGTCATTTTCCAACATTCCATTGACTCTGGATCAGTTCCTATGGAGTGGAGGGTAGCCAATGTAACCCCACTTTTTAAAAAAGGAGGGAGAGAGAAAACAGGGAATTATAGACCGGTCAGCCTGACCTCAGTAGTGGGTAAAATGATGGAATCAATTATTAAGGATGTCATAGCAGTGCATCTGGAAAATGGTGACATGATAGGTCCAAGTCAGCATGGATTTGTGAAAGGGAAATCATGCTTGACAAATCTTCTGGAATTTTTTGAGGATGTTTCCAGTAAAGTGGACAAAGGAGAACCAGTTGATGTGGTATATTTGGACTTTCAGAAGGCTTTCGACAAGGTCCCACACAAGAGATTAATGTGCAAAGTTAAAGCACATGGGATTGGGGGTAGTGTGCTGATGTGGATTGAGAACTGGTTGTCAGACAGGAAGCAAAGAGTAGGAGTAAACGGGTACTTTTCAGAATGGCAGGCAGTGACTAGTGGAGTGCCGCAAGGTTCTGTGCTGGGGCCCCAGCTGTTTACATTGTACATTAATGATTTAGACGAGGGGATTAAATGCAGTATCTCCAAATTTGCGGATGATACTAAGTTGGGTGGCAGTGTGAGCTGCGAGGAGGATGCTATTAGGCTGCAGAGTGACTTGGATAGGTTAGGTGAGTGGGCAAATGCATGGCAGATGAAGTATAATGTGGATAAATGTGAGGTTATCCACTTTGGTGGTAAAAACAGAGAGACAGACTATTATCTGAATGGTGACAGATTAGGAAAAGGGAAGGTGCAACAAGACCTGGGTGTCATGGTACATCAGTCATTGAAGGTTAGCATGCAGGTACAGCAGGCGGTTAAGAAAGCAAATGGCATGTTGGCCTTCATAGCGAGGGGATTTGAATACGGGGTAGGGAGGTGTTGCTACAGTTGTACAGGGCCTTGGTGAGGCCACACCTGGAGTATTGTGTACAGTTTTGGTCTCCTAACTTGAGGAAGGACATTCTTGCTATTGAGGGAGTGCAGCGAAGGTTCACCAGACTGATTCCCGGGATGGCGGGACTGACCTATCAAGAAAGATTGGATCAACTGGGCTTGTATTCATTGGAGTTCAGAAGAATGAGAGGGGACCTCATAGAAACGTTTAAAATTCTGATGGGTTTAGACAGGTTAGATGCAGAAAGAATGTTCCCAATGTTGGGGAAGTCCAGAACCAGGGGTCACAGTCTGAGGATAAGGGGTAAGCCATTTAGGACCGAGATGAGGAGAAACTTCTTCACCCAGAGAGTGGTGAACCTGTGGAATTCTCTACCACAGAAAGTAGTTGAGGCCAATTCACTAAATATATTCAAAAGGGAGTTAGATGAAGTCCTTACTACTCGGGGGATCAAGGGTTATGGCGAGAAAGCAGGAAGGGGGTACTGAAGTTTCATGTTCAGCCATGAACTCATTGAATGGCGGTGCAGGCTAGAAGGGCTGAATGGCCTGCTCCTGCACCTATTTTCTATGTTTCTATGTTTCTATGTTTCTTCTGTTTTAAAGAATACAATGCCAGCCTATCCAATCTTTCCTCATAGCTAAAGTGCCCCAGTCCAGCAAACATCCTCGTAAATCTCCTCTGTACCCTCTCTAGTGCAATCACATCTTTCCTGTAATGTGCTGACAAGAGCTGTAAACAGTATTCTAAGTGCTCTTGTTTTCTATGCTTCGGCAAATAAAGGCAAGTAATCCATATGCCGCCTTAATCACCTTATCTACCTGTCCTGCTACCTTCAGGGATCTGTGGACATACACTCCAACATAAGAACATAAGAAATAGAAATAGGAGTAGAACATACGGCCCCTCGAGCCTGCTCCACCATTCAATAAGATCATGGATGATCTGATGGCCAAGGTTAGTGGGAAAATAGAAGATTGGGAAAATTTTAAACGACAGAAAAGAATGACTAAGAAAGCAATAAAGAAAGGAAAGATAGATTACGAAGGTAAACTTGCGCAAAACATAAAAACAGATAGTTAAAGGTTTACAGATATATAACATGGAAAAGAGTGACGAAAGTAAATGTTGGTCCCTTAGAAGATGAGAAGGGGGATTTAATAATGGGAAATGTGGAAATGGCTGAGACCTTTAAACAATTATTTTGCTTCGGTCTTCACAGTGGAAGACACAGAAACCATGCCAGAAATTGCTGGTCACAAGAATGTGGGAAGGGAGGACCTTGAGACAATCACTATCACTAGGGGGGAAGCGCTGGACAGGCTAATGGGACTGAAGGTAGACAAGTCCCCTGGTCCTGATGAAATGCATCCCAGGGTATTAAAAGAGATGGCGGAAGTTATAGCAGATGCATTCGTTATAATCTACCAAAATTCTCTGGACTCTGGGGAGGTACCAGTGGATTGGAAAGCAGCTAATGTAACGTCTCTGTTTAAAAAAGGGAACAAACAAAAGGCAGGTAACTATAGGCCGGTTAGTTTAACATCTGTAGTGGGGAAAATGCTTGAAACTATCATGAAGGAAGAAATAGCGGGACATCTAGATAGGAATAGTGCAATCAAGCAGACGCAGCATGGATTCATGAAGGGGAAATCATGTTTAACTAATTTACTGGAATTCTTTGAGGATATAATGAGCATGGTGGATAGAGGTGTACTGATGGATGTGGTGTATTTAGATTTTCAAAAGGCATTCGATAAGGTGCCAAACAAAAGGTTACTGCAGAAGAAAAAGGTATGCGGAGTCAGTGGAAATGTATCAGCATGGATCGAGAATTGGCTGGCTAACAGAAAGCAGAGAGTCGGGATTAATGGGTCCTTTTCGGGTTGGAAATCGGTAGTTAGTGGTGTGCCACAGGGATCGGTGCTGGGATCACAACTGTTTGCAATATACATAGATGACCTGGAAGAGGGGACAGAGTGTAGTGTAACAAAACTTGCAGATGACACAAAGATTAGTGAGAAAGCGGGTTGTGTAGAGGACACCGAGAGGCTGCAAAGAGAGTTAGATAGGTTAAGCGAATGGGCTAAGGTTTGGCAGATGGAATATAATGTCGGAAAGTGTGAGGTCATCCACCTTGGGGGGAAAAAAAAACAGTAAAAGGGAATATTATTTGAATGGGGAGAAATTACAACATGCTGCGGTGCAGAGGGACCTGGGGGTCCTTGTGCATGAATCCCAAAAAGTTAGTTTGGAGGTGCAACAGGTAATCAGGAAGGCGAATGGAATGTTGGCCTTCATTGCAAGAGGGATGGAGTACAAAAGCGGGAGGTCCTTCTGCAGCTGTAATAGGGTATTCGTGAAGCTGCACCTGGAGTACTGCGTGCAGTTTTGGTCACCTTACTTAAGGAAGGATATACTAGCTTTGGAGGGGGTACAGAGACGATTCACTAGGCTGATTCCGGAGATGAGGGGGTTACCTTATGATGATAGATTGAGTAGACTGGGTCTTTACTTGTTGGAGTTCAGAAGGATGAGGGGTGATTTTATAGAAACATTTAAAATAATGAAAGGGATAGACAAGATAGAGGCAGAGAGGTTGTTTCCACTGGTCGGGGAGACTAGAACTAGGGGGCACAGCCTCAAAATATGGGGGAGCCAATTTAAAACCGAGTTGAGAAGGAATTTCTTCTCCCAGAGGGTTGTGAATCTGTAGAATTCTCTGCCCAAGGAAGCAGTTGAGGCTAGCTCATTGAATGTATTCAAGTCACAGATAGATAGATTTTTAACCAATAAGGGAATTAAGGGTTATGGGGAGCGGGCGGGTAAGTGGAGCTGAGTCCACGGCCAGATCAGCCATGATAATGGCGGAGCAGGCTCGAGGGGTTAGATGGCCTACTCCTGTTCCTAATTCTTATGTTCTGGACTCAGCTCCACTTCCCCGCCCGCTCCCCATAACCCCTTATCAGAAAAAGCAGCAAACCTGAGGACTGGGAGAAATTTAGAATTCAGCAGAGGAGGACAAAGGGTTTAATTAGGAGGGGGAAAATAGAGTATGAGAGAAAACTTGCTGGGAACATAAAAACTGACTGCAAAAGCTTCTATAGATATGTGAAGAGAAAAAGATTAGTGAAGACAAATGTCAGTCCCTTGCAGTCAGAATCAGGTGAATTTATAATGGGGATCAAAGAAATGGCAGACCAATTGAACAAATACTTTGGTTCTGTCTTCACTAAGGAAAACACAAGTAACCTCCTGGAAATACTAGGAGACCGAGGGTCTAGCGAGGAAGGAGAAACTGAAGGAAATCTTTATTGGTCAGGAAATTATGTTCGGGAAATTGATGGGATTGAAGGTCGATAAATCCCCAGGGCTTGATAGTCTGTATCCCAGAGTACTGAAGGAAGTGACCCTAGAAATAGTAGATGCATTGGTGGTCTCTTTCCAACACTCCTTGGACTCTGGATCAGTTCCTATGGATTGGAGGGTAGCTAATGTAACCCCACTTTTTTAAAAAGGAGGGAGCGAGAAAACAGGTAATTATAGACCGGTTAACCTGACATCAGTAGTGGGGAATATGTTGGAATCAATTACTAAAGATGTAATAGCATTTGGAAAGCAGTGACCGGATCGGTCCAAGTCAGCATGGACTTATGAAAGGGAAATCATGCTTGACAAATCTTCTGGAATTATTTGAGGATGTAACTAGTAGAGTGGACAAGGGAGAACCAGTGGATGTGGTGTATTTGGACATTAAAAAGGCTTTTGACAAGGTCTCACACGAGAGATTGTTGTGCAAAATTAAAGCACATGGTATTGGGGGTAATGTATTGACATGGATAGAGAGCTGGTTGGCAGACAGGAAGCAAAGAGTAGGAATAAACGGGTCTTTTTCAGAATGGCAGGCAGCGACTAGTGGAGTACTGCAAGGTTCAGTGCTGGGACACAAGCTATTTACAATATACATTAATGATTTAGATGAAGGAATTGAATGTAATATCCCCAAGTTTGCAAATGACACTAAGCTGGGTGGCAGTGTCAGCTGTGAGGAGGATGCTAAGAGGCTGCAGAGTGACTTGGACAGGTTAGTTGAGTGGGAAAATAAATGCATGGCAGATGCAGTATAATGTTGATAAATGTGAGATTATCCACTTTTGTGGCAAAAACAGGAAGGCAGAATATTACCTGAATGGTAACAGACTAGGAAAAAGGAAGGTGCAATGAGACCTGGGTGCCATGGTACACCAGTCATTGAAAGTTGGCATGCAGGTATAGCAGGCGGTGAAGAAGGCAAGTGGCATGTTGGCCTTCATAGCCAGAGGATTTGAGTATAGGAGCAGGGAGGACTTACTGCAGTTGTACCGGGGCTTGGTGAGGCCACACCTTGAGTATTGTGTGCAGTTTTGGTCTCCTAATCTGAAGAAGGACATTCTTGCTATTGAGGCAGTGCAGCGAACCTTCACCAGACTGATTCCCGGGTTGGCAGTACTGACATATGAAGAAAGATTGGATCGATTAAGCTTATATTCACTGGAATTTAGAAGAATGAGAGGGGATCTCATAGAAACATATAAAATTCTGACAGAATTGGACGGGTTAGTGGCAGGAAAAATGTTCCCAATGTTGGGGAAGTCCAGAACCAGGAGTCACAGTCTGAGGATAAGGGTTAAGCCATTTAGGACTGAGATGAGGAGAAACTTCTTCACTGAGAATTGTGAACCTGTGGAATTCTCTACTACAGAAAGTTGTTGAGGCCAATTCATTAGATATATTCAAAATGGAGTTAAATGTGGCCCTTCCGGCCAAAAGTGATCAAGGGATATGGAGAGAAAGCAGGAATGGGGTACTGAAGTTGCATGATCAGCCATGATCATATTGAATAGTGGTGCAGGCCCGAATCGCCCACTCCTGCACCTATTTTCTATGTTTCTATTGCCTTATTTAGGGAATTAAGGGTTACGGGGAGCGGGCAGGTAAGTGGAGCTGAGTCCACGGCCAGATCAGCCATGATCTTGTTGAATGGCGGAGCAGGCTCGAGGGGCTAGATGGCCTACTCCTGTTCCATATCTTATGTTCTTATGTTCTTAAGTTCTTATCGGTTAAGAAACTGTCTATTTCTGTCTTAAGTTTATTCAATGTCTCAGCTTCCACAGCTCTCTGAGGCAGCGAATTCCACAGATTTACAACCCTCTGAGAGATTAAATTTCTCCTCATCTTTGTTTTAAATGGGCACAGCCCCTTATTCTAAGATCATGTCCTCTAGTTCTAGTCACCTCCATCAGTGGAAACATCCTCTCTGCATCCACCTTGTCAAGCCCCCTCATAATCTTATACATTTCGATGAGATCACCTCTCATTCTTCTGAACTCCAATGAGTAGAGGCCCAACCTACTCAACCTATCCTCATAAGTCAACCCCCTCATAAGTCAACCCCCTCATCCCCGGAATCAACCTAGTGAACCTTCTCTCAACTGCTTCCAAAACAAGTATATCCTTTGGTAAATATGGAAACCAAAACTGCATGCAGTATTCCAGGTGTGGCCTCACCAATACCTTATATAGCTGTAGTAAGACTTCCCTGCTTTTATACTCCATCTCCTTTGCTATAAAGGCCAAGATACCATTGGCCTTCCTGATCACTTGCTGTACCTGCATGCTATCCTTTTGTGTTTCATGCACAAATACCCCCAGATCCCGCTGTACTGCAGCACTTTGCAATCTTTCTCCATTTAAATAATAACTTGTTCTTTGCTTTTTTCTGCCAAAGTACATGACCTCACAGCATTATCCTCCATCTGCCAAATTTTTGCCCACTCACTTAGCCTGTCTATGTCCTTTTGCAGCTTTTTTTGTGTCCTCCTCACACATTGCTTTTCCTCCCATCTTTGTGTCGCCAGCAAACTTGGCTATGTTACACTCAGTCCCTTCTTCCAAGTCATTAATATAGATTGTAAATAATTGGCGTCCCAGCACTGATCCCTGCGGCACCCCACTACTTACTGGTTGCCAACCAGAGAATTAACCATTTATCCCGACTCTCTGTTCTCTGCTAGTTAGTCAATCCTCTGTCCATGCTAATATATTACCCCCAACCCTGTGAAATGTTATCTTGTGCAGTAACCTTTTATGTGGCACCTTGTCAAATGCCTTCTGGAAGTCCAAATACAACACATTTACTGGTTTCCCTTTATCCACCTTGTTCATTATATCCTCAAAGAACTCCAGGAAATTTGTCAAACATGACTTCCCCTTCAAAAATCCATGCTGACTCTGCCTGACCGAATTTTGCTTTTCCAAATGTCCTGCTACTGCTTCTTTGATAATGGACTCCAACATTTTCCCAACCACAGATGTTAGGCTACCTAGTCTATAGTTTCCTGCTTTTTGTCTGCCTCCATTTTTAAATAGGGATGTTACATTTGCAGTTTTCCAATCTGCTGGGACCTCCCCAGAATCCAGGGAATTTTGGTAAATTACAACCAATGCATCCACAATCCCTGCCGCTACTCCATGGTCCCTTTGTTCCTCTACACTTCTCAGTGTCCTACCATTTAATTCCCTGTCCTTGTTAGCCCTCCCCAAATGCATTACCTCACACTTCTCTGGATTAAATTCCATTTTTCACTCTTCTGCTCACCTGACCAGTTTGTTGATATCTTCCTGTAGTCTACAGCTTTCTTCTTCATTATCAACCACATGGCCAATTTTTGCCTCACCTGCAAACTTCTTAATCATACCCCCTACATTCAATTCTAAACCATTGATGTATACCATAACAAACAAGGGACCTTGTAATAAGTCTTGTGGAACCCCATTAGAAACAACCTTCCAGTCACAAAAACACCTTGCTTCCTGCCTCTGAGCCAATTTTGGATCCAACTTGCCACTTTGCCTTGGATCCCATGGGCTTTTGCGTTCATGACCAATCTTCCATGTGGGCCCTTATAAAAAGCCTTGCTAAAATCCATACAGCGTACTTCAAATGCACTACCCTCATCGACCCTCCACTTTACCCCCACAAAAAATTCAATCAAGTTAGTTATACATGACCTTCCCTTAACAATGCTGACTGTCCTTGATTGATCCATGCCTTTCTTAATGAAGATTTATCCTGACCTCAGAATATTTTCCAATAATTTTCCCAGCAGCGAGGTTAGGCTGACTGGCCTGTAATACTTGGTCTATCCCTTTCTCCCTTTTTAAACAAAGGTACAACATTCGCAGTCCTCCAGTTTCCGACACCACACCTGTAGCCAGAGAGGATTGAAAATTGATAATCAGAGCCTTTGCTATTACCTCTTGCTTCTCTTAACAGCCTGGGATACATTTCATCTGGGTCTGGGGATTTATCCACTTTCAAAGATGTTAAGCCCCTCAACTCTTCCTATCTCACTATGTTTATTTGATCTAATATTTCACAGTCCTCCCCCCTTACTGCAATGTCTGCATCGCCCCTCTCTTGTGAAAACAGTCACAAAGTATTCATCAAGAACCATACCCACGTCTTCTGCATCTACACACAGATTACCTTTTATGGTCTCTAATAGGCCCTACTCTTTCTTTGATTATCCCCTTGCTCTTAATGTATTTATAAAACATCTTTGTGTTTTCCTTTATTTCCTTGAGGTGATGCATTTATTCTGTTGTATTTTATAGCTAATGTGCAGTGTTTTGGAAACTGTTGTGTGGCCCCAGTTGAAGGCCATCTTGACACGAAAAATAAATAAATGATTATTTCCACTTGCCTTTTGGGTAAAGGCACTTGTTGTAAAGACACAAATGTGTGAAACAATGCAATCGTGTCAAGAATCTTGGCTATTTCTCACTAGGGACAGATCTATAGATCCCACCTTCTGGTACCTCACCCAAGTGTGTACCTTATGGGTGATCGCTGATGGTGAGCAACAACAAGCTATTTAGATGAGCAAAATGACCACAGCACCGTGGTACAGAGGGCCATTCAAGTTAGGGGTGTAAAAAGAAATGGAGTAGTGGTTGGGGACAGTATAGTTAGGGGGATAGATACTGTTCACTGCAGCCGGAAACGTGAGTCCTGAAAGCTGTGTTGCCTGCCCGGTGGCAGGGTTAAGGACATCTCCTGTGGGCTGGAGAGGAACTTGGAGTGGGAGGGAAAAGATTCAGTTGTCATGGTCCACATAGGTACCAATGACATAATTAGGAACTTAGGGGTTATGGGGAGCGGGCAACGAAGTGGAGCTGAGTCCATGATCAGATCAGCCATGATATTAAATGGCGGAGCAGGTTTGAAGGGCCAGGTGGCCTACTCCTGCTACTATTTCTTATGTTATGTTCTTCCTTGTTTTCTTGGACAAAGAAAGAGTTTATGCTGAGTGAGTATGAGCAGCTAGGGGCTAAATTAAAAAGCAGAGCCACAAAGTAATAATTTATGGATTATTACCTGAGCCACGAGCTAATTGGCATAGGATAAATAAGATCAGAGAGATGAACGCGTGATTGGTGTGGGAGAAATGGGTTTCAATTCATGGAGCACTGCCACCAGTACTGGGGAAAGAGGGAGCTGTTCTGTTGGGACGGGCTCCACTTGAACCATGCTGGGACCAGTGACCTGGCTAATCCTGGAGAGAGGGCTTTAAACTAAATAGTGGGGGGGAGGGTTCAGGTGAGGGAAATTTAAAAGTCAAAGACAAAGGAGAAGGTAATAGTGCATGGCAGCGATAGGGGTAATGAAAACCAGAGTATGACAGGAAGGGACAGAACATATAAACATGAGTGCACCAGATGTAGAGTCAGAGTAGGGAAAAAAGGGGAAAAAGACAAAATTAAAAGCTCTTTATCTGAATGCACACAGCATTCATAACAAGATAGATGAGTTGATGGCACAAATAGAAATAAATGGGTATGATCTGATAGCCATGACAAAGATATGGTTGCAAGGTGACCAAGGCTGGGAACTGAATATTCAGGTTTTTTGATATTTTGGAAGGATAGGCAGAAAAGAAAATGAGGTGGGGTAGCTCTGTTAATAAAGGATGAGATCAGGACAGTAGTGAGAAATTATATTGGCTCAGAAGATCAAGATGTAGAATGAGTTTGGGTGGAGATAAGAAAAAATAAGGGAAATAAGTCACTGGTGGGAGTAGTCTATAGGTCTCCTAATAATAGCTAACTGTAGGACAGAGTATAAATCAAGAAATAATCGAGGCTTGCAAGAAAGGTATGGCAATAATCATGGGCGATTTTAATCCTCATATTGGACAAATCCAATTGGCAAATGTAGCCTTGAGGATGAGTTCATACAGTGTATTTGGCATGGTTTCTTCAAACAATACATTATAGAACTAACCAGGCAACAGGCTATTTTAGATCTGGTAATGTGTAATGAGATAGGATTAATTAATAATTTCATAGCAAAGGATCCTCCAGGGAAGAGTGATCATAGCATGTTAGAATTTTAAATTCAGTTTGAGGGTGAGAAAGCTAACTCTCAAACTAGTGGCCTGAACTTAACTAAAGGCAATTACAAAGGTATGAAGGCAGAGTTGGCTGAAGTGGACTGGGAAAATAGATTACAGGGTACGATGGTAGAAAAGCAGTGGCAGACATTTACGGAGATATTTCATAACTCTCAGCAAAGATATATTCCAATGAGAAAAAAAAGGGCTGAATTTGGTGGCGATTGCGCCAGCAGCTGCCGAGGATCTGCTGGAAATGTCGTTTTTCTGGGAGATTCCTCCGGAACAGCACATCTGCCGTCCAGATTCCACCCGGCGAGAGATTGGTCGCTGAGGGATCCGCCCATGCCGGATGCTGCAAATCGGCCATTGTGGTGAGGGATGCTCTCGTCTGATCGACCTGCCGCCCGCCAGAAGGACCGCTCGCAATAAGCAGGTGTGAGCTAGCCGTGAGTCGGGCGGCAGGGAGAAGGGCTCCGAGTGCTGCAGCGCGGCACATCGCGGCTATGGTGCAGATGCTGGACCATCATGAGTGGGACTGCTGGAAAACAGTTCGGTTGATGTTGCTTTACTTTATTGTTGATGGTCATGTTTAATTTGAGTGCGATAAAAGTGACTGAAATCTGTCTAGGTTGATGGAAGCTTTATTCTTTGACCTTGCTGAAAGACCTTCATTGAGAAGCCCAATGGCGAAGGCAAAATAATTATGAATAAATGAAAAGTCACATTTTGTCCATTCAAGCTGATTAATTCTGTGACACAGTCCTTCAAGAGTTCTGAGGGAAGCACTGCATATAACACAGAGGGTGAGAGGGTGAGGGTTAGAATGATCTAGTGTAAGCCTGAGACAGCTGCAGACTCTGACAACATTCTGGGAGGAAAAGGGTATAAAGTTACAGCGATTTACTTTAGGGGCAGCACAATTACAGACCAGACTGAGGAAGGACTATGGTCAATAGGACCCAGCAAGAGACAAGTGCTGCAGTGACTCTGGCCTGACGTTGAGGTTTCAAGACTAGACTGTCACTATCGCCTTGTTAATATGTCTTTCTTTGTACTGCAAGGAAACTACTTCATAAAATCTGTTCTGATTCATCACAAATCACCTGTACCCAGCGTGCCTTGTGGTGACGGATATCAATCTATTCTGTGAGCTGTAATTAATCTGACACACCAAATAACCCTCACAGCATATAAAGCCTGTTGCAATGGCCTGATGACCCTACCCATTATACAGTGCAGTCATATGTGGATGGGAAGATATTCCTGATAAAGCAGATGACCTGAGGGACAGATGTGTGTTTCTCAAGGCACCACACATGACGTTAAAATCAGATACTGTATTGACAATGGTTACATAACATTATTACATTTACATCACCAACACCCACCCCTCTACCTGGCACAACCATCTCTCTTTCCCCAAACCTCCCCGCCTCACCCCCGCTTGAAGCAATGCCCAAGCTCCTCTTCCTCGCCCTACCATGGTATCCCCCTCTCTGCCTCTGGTTGACGAGGTTGTGCAGGATGTCAGCACGGTGTCTGCAGACGTGTGTGTCTTGGTGAGAAGGCAGGGGGCGCGGCTGAAGGCGTCGGGATCTCCTGCTCCTCTGGATCTGTCTGTCTTGAGGGTGTGGGGTCAGGGGCTCGAACTGCGCAAACCCGAAGCCATCTCTTGCCTCAGTGGTCTCGGTTGTGTGCTCCAACGCAGTGATTAGCCGGTCCATCCTGTCATCATGCTGCTGGGTGAAGGTAGCCATGCTGGCAGCTACCCCAGCCATGATCTGGAGCATATCGCGACCTATCTGCACGTTTGTCCATGATAGCTGGACCATCTCCAGAATTGCAGAGAGCTACGGGGAATCCTCAGGTGGCTGCTTACTCCTGGTGGGTTCTGGCGCCTTGCTTGCCTTCGCGCACGGCCTCTGCGCTTGGTTGAGCTTGCCAGTGTGGAGTCTGTTTCAAACCCCAAGAACTTGGAGCCCAACGCTGAGGTTCTGCTGACAGCGGATCCCTCCTCCACCAGTCTTCCCCCACCTCCCCACCAACCCCCCCCCCCCCCACTGCAGATCACTCGCTCCCACCTCAGCCACCCTGAGCCACAAAGAAAAGGAGAGAGAGGGAGAAGGGCCAGTCTTTGAGCCCCTTTTTGCTGCCCGCTGCCGGCGAGTTTCATCAGGAGGCACTTTTGGCTCTGTTGTGTCAGTGTCAGTGTCAGTGGCAGGCAACGGCAGTCGTCGGGTGAGAGCAGGAGTGAGCGGCCAGCGCCACCAAGAGGGCCTCCGAGAAATGGGCGATGACCAAATTTGGCCCCGCGGTCTCTAGGAGAAGGATGAAGCATCCATGGCTAACTAAAGAAGTTAAGGATGGTATCGAATTGTAAACAAAGGCATACAATATTGCGAAGATTAGTGGGAGGCCAGAAAATTGGGATACTTTTAGAAACCAGCAAAGGATGACTAAACAATTTAAAGAGAGAAGATAGATTATGAGAATAATCCAGCAAGAAATATAAAAACTGACAAGAGATTCTACAGGTATATAAAAAGGAAGAGAGTAGCATAAGTAAATGTTGGTCCCTTAGAGGATGAGACTGGGGAATTAATAATGGGAAACAGGGGAATGGCAAAGACTTTGAACAAATATTTAGTATCTGTCTTCACAGTGGAATACACTAAAAGCATCCCAATAATAGATAATCAAGGGCTATAGGGAGGGGGGAATGTAAAACAATTGCTATCACTAGAGAAAAAGTAATCGGCAAACTGATGGGGCTAAAAGTTCACAAGTCCTCTGGACTTGATATCCTGAATGCTCGGGTCTTTAAAAGAAGTGGCTGCAGAGATAGTGGATGCATTGGTTGTAATCTATCAAATTCTGGAGAGGTCCCAGCAGATTGGAAACCTGCAAATGTAACACCATTATTCAAGAAAGAAGGGAGATAGAAAGCAGGAAATTATAGACCAGTTTGCCTAACATCTGAAATTGGGAAAATGCTGGAGTCCATTATTAAGGAAGTAATAGCGGTACATTTAGAAAATCATAATACAATCAAGCAGAGTCAGCATGGTTTTATGGAAGGGAAATTTGCTAGAGTTCTTTGAGGATATAACGAGCAGGGTGGATAAAGGGGAACCAGTTGATGTAGTGTATTTGGAATTCCAGATGGCATTCGATAAGTTGCCACATTAAAGGTTACTGCACAAGATAAGAGCTCACGGGATTGGGGGTAATATATTAGCCTGTAAAGAGGATTGGTTAACTAACAGAGAGCAGAGACTTGGAGGAAAAATGGGTCATTTTCAGGTTGACAAAGTATAACTAGTGGGGTGCTATAGGGATCAGAGCTGGGGCTATTTACAATCTATATTAATGATATGGATGAAGGGACCGAGTGTATTGTAGCCAAATTTGCTGCTGATAAAAAGATAGGTGGGAAAGCAAGTTCTGAGGAGGACACAAATAATCTGCAATGGCATATAAACAGGTAAAATAAATGGGCAAAAATTTGGCAGATGGAGAATAATGTGGGGAAATGTGAGGTTATCCACTTTGGTCATAAGAACATAAGAAAATGGAACAAGAGTGGCCATACGGCCCCTCGAGCCTGCTCCACCATTCAATAAGGTCATGGCTGATCTGATCATGGACTCCGCTCCACTTCCCCACCCGCTCCCCATAACCCCTTATCCCCTTATCATTTAATAAACTGTCTATTTCTGTCTTAAATGTATTCAATGTCCCAACTTCCACAGCTTTCTGAGGCAGTGAATTCCACAGATTTACAACCCTCCGAGAAAATAAATTTCTCCTCATCTCTGTTTTAAATGGGCGGCCCCTTATTCTAAGATCATGCCCTCTAGTTCTAGTCTCCCCCATCAGTGGAAACATCCTCTCTGCATCCACATTGTCAAGCTCCCTCATAATCTTAGACGTTTCGATAAGATCACCTCATTCTTCTGAATTCCAATGAATATAGCTGGAGCAAGACTTCCCTGCTTTTATACTCCATCCCCTTTGCAATAAAGGCCAAGATACCATTGGCCTTCCTGATCACTTGCTGTACCTGCATACTATCCTTTTGTGTTTCATGCACAAATGCCCCCAGGTCCCGCTGTACTACAGCACTTTGCAATTTTTCTCTAAGAAGAATAAAAAAAAACACTATTATTTAACTGGAGAGAGACTACAAAATGTTGCAGTGCAGAGGAATCTGAGGGCCCTTGTACATGAAAAAAAAAAGTTAGCATGCAGGTGCAGAAATAATTAGGAAGGAAAATGGAATGTTGGCCTTTATTGCAAAGGGGTTGGAGTATAAAAGTAGAGAAGTCTTGCTGCAACTATACAGGGCATTGGTGAGAACACAATTGGACTACTGCGTAGTTTGGGTCTCCTTATTTAAGGAAGGATATACTTGCATTTGCGGCAGTTCAGAGAGGTTTACGAGGTTGATTCCTGGGATGAAGGGGTTGTCTTTAAAGAAAGAAAGAAAGAAAAGTTGAGCAGGTTGGGTCTATACTCATTGGAGTTTAGAAACATAGAAACATAGAAAATAGGTGCAGGAGTAGGCCATTCGGCCCTTCGAGCCTGCACCGCCATTCAATGAGTTTATGGCTGAACATGCAACTTCAGTACCCCATTCCTGCTTTCTCGCCATACCCCTTGATCCCCCTAGTAGTAAGGACTACATCTAACTCCTTTTTTGAATATATTTAGTGAATTGGCCTCAACAACTTTCTGTGGTAGAGAATTCCACAGGTTCACCACTCTCTGGGTGAAGAAGTTTCTCCTCATCTCGGTCCTAAATGGCTTACCCCTTATCCTTAGAAGAATGAGAGGTGATCTTATTCAAATGTATAAGATTCTGAGGGGGCTGGACAGGGTGGATGCCGGGCATAGTTTCAGAATAAGAGGTCGCATATTTAAAATGGAGACGAGAAATTTCTCCTCTCAAAGGGTCGTAAATCTTTGAAATTCTCTATTCCAGAGAACTGTTGAGTCATTGAATATATTTAAGGTAGAGATAGACATATTTTTGAATGATAGGGAAGTCAAGGGTTATGGGGAGCGGGCAGGAAATTGGAGTTGAGGCCAAGATCAGATCAACCATGATCTTATGGAATGGCAGAGCAGGCTAGAGGTGCCAAATGGCCTACTCCTGCTTCTATTATATTCTTACATAGATGTTGGGGCATTGGATTTTGACAATTTTCCTCATCCAGTGTTCACATATGCATATGTCCAGCAGGGTTGATGGATAGTGATGAGTTCTCCAGAGCTTGAGGGCACAGTGACCAAATTCAGCACCTCCCCCATCATCTTGCCTGAGATCTGCTAAAACAGCAAAGACTGGGGATTGAATCTGGCACTGTTGTGGTCTGTACAACTCTGCTGCTCAGTATTGATACTGAATATTAGCCTGTGTCTAAACAGTATTGATATATTGGTCTTATTGATATTTTACTGTAAGTTTAAGTCAACTGCCTTCCACACAGGCAGAACCAAGGCAGAACAGTGATCATCTCTTAACTAACATCTTTAACGTGCTTGAGAAATTCTTAGAAAGACAAGTTGCACTTGTCAGTGCATTCAGAGTGTCTGGAGTGAAGTTTAAGACCATTAAAGCAATCTATGGCTGCAGCACTTGTGACTCCTGGCCTTCCACTCTGACTATATTGTACTGTTCCTGATCCAATGCTCTTTGTTGTAGCTTTTAATAGGTTTGCATAGATACTCTGGTAATAGAAAACTGAGGCCCAGGTCAGTTCAATTCCATTTATGGAAGCTGACTTATTGAATCCGTGCAACCAGCACTTTGATTAAATGGCCAGACTTTTCATTCACACAAAAGGTTTCCTTATGAAAAGCACAATGGCTTGTCAGAATATTACATTTTCTGTTCACAGAGCAGACACTAAGCAATCACTTTTTTTTTATAGCAGCTTATGATTGTACCTGTTGTAAGGGTAGAGACACCTTCAGGATTGGATTAGGAAAGGAGAAAAACAAGATTGAATCTTATAAAGCATTTCACAGCCATTTTAGCAACAAAAAAGGACATTGACACCATGTATTGCATTTGAATTTCTAATGGATGATTGTGGCGGGTATGAAGGGAGTACAGATTGTAAAGTTCACTAGATTTATGGAATTTGATTTAAGAATGAAAGGAAACAGCCCCCATTTCATGCCAGAGGCTAAATTCAGGATTTCCAATCCGAGTCAACTGTGCCGTCTTTCCCATCCCCATGATTGGTTCACGCGATGCAGTTTATCACCATCGGGTGCTACGAGCATGACCAAATAATAGAAAGTGGAACTTTGAAATAATAAGATGTCACTCAGATTTGCGATTGTTGGAAACAGTGTTATTACTGCTGATTTGCTGACTGACCGCTGTGCTCCATTGATGTGCTTGCCCTGCAATTCATGACTATTATACTCCGTATGTACCACAAAAGCACTGTAGCCTCCCATTGTGAAATTAAAGTCTGTGTTCAGACCTCATCAGAACTGAGGTCAAGTCGGGAATAAGCAACCTCATTCTAGTTACAAAACACAATTGACTTGAGATTGGTATCTGCTTAAAAATCCATCAATATTGATGAAAAGCTTGTTTAAAAATATATACATTAGTCTCACCCTGCTGAGTTATCACTCATAATTCTTTATCATTGTACCCTCAATCCTGCTACTTGCTCTTAATTATTTTTTTGTTAAAAAATAAACATTTATTAATAGCATGTGATCGCAGATGAGATCTTGATGCAATGTTTGTTTAAAAGACTGGTCACACAGATAATGACCATGAGATTAAATTAGATTGTGATGGTGCTGTATGGTGTTTTACGAATGGTTGCTTTCTTTGCTGATTGAAGATGTTCTCATTTCAGTTCTCAAGAGAAAACAAAAAAGTGAGATGATTGCAACCAAAGCTTGGATGCACCACTTACAGAAGCTGATTGGATTGCATACTTAAAAGTGTTGTGAACAGCAAACTTGTTGAGTGCAAGCAGTGCGTGGAGAGATCCCAATGACTGTGCTGTTTGTTAGAGACCAGAAGCTCCGTCTCCTTGGAGGCTCCACAGTGGACGCTGTATCTTGGGAGATTCACCAATGGCTTGGATTGCCGACAGGGAATGGTTCTCGGGAGATCAGTTCTAGCTTGCTCATGGTAAAGGGTCCCATGAGTTCTGATGGACGACTGATTTGGGAGAATTGTGCATTAGGTTGCCCAACTTTGGACCCCGGGAAATGAGACTCCATCATCGACAGCAGAGATTCAGGGCATGACTGGTCTGACTAGGTTTGGTGTTTGTTATCTACTGACTTAATTTTTTTTTGAAGCATTTTCATCTGAATTTTAGTGGCCTGCATCTTGTGTAGTAATTTTTTTTAATACTTTACTATTAAATGTAAATGAGGTATACCATATGCTCCTTTTTCCTCCCTTCCATACTTTTAATATTTGGGTGCCAGCTGTGGCTGTGGCTCAGTGGGTAGCAGTCTCACCTCTGAGACAGAAGGTGGTTGTGGGTTCAAGTACCACTCCAGAGACTTGAGCACAAGAATTTAAGCTGACACTCCTGTGTTGCACTGCCGGAGGTGCAGTCTTTTGGATGAGATATTAAACCGAGGCCCTGTCTGCTCTCTCGGGTGGATGCAAAAAATCTCATGGCGCTATTTCAAAGAAGTGCAGGGGTGTTTTCCCCATTGTCCTGGCCAACACGTAACCCCCTATCAACATCATAAAAACAGATTATCTGGTCATTATCACGTTGCTGTTTGCTGTTTGTGGGAGCTTGCTGTGCACAAATTGGCTGCCGCATTTCCTACATTACAATATTGACTGCACTCCAAAGGTACTTCATTGGCTGTAACGCGCTGTGAGATGTCCAGTTGTTGTGAAAGGTGCCGTATAAATGCAAGTCTTTCTTTCATCATTGATCCAAACAAAATGACAAGACCTGGGTATTGAGCAGAGAGATTACTGCCCACCTAATGAAATTCTTTTTTCATCCATATACAATGTTACTAGTGAATAAAACCTTTCTCCTCCAGGTATTAAAGCTGTTTCTGCTGAAATAACTGGCGAACAGAATTACTGGCCTTTTCCTGCAGTTTTCTGTCAATTAAGTCCAATGAGAAGAGAACCTATTAGGGCAAATTTAGCATCAGTGAGTAGCTATGCTCAAGAGTAGTGCAACACTGTAGCAGCAATTCCCCATTGCACGCTCACTTTGGGCATTGGTCCACACTTGGAATATAGAAACACTGAATTTACTGTGCTAGCGGCACTTCCCCTTTTTAATTCTGAATTGTTTTTCTTTCTCACACTGCTGATGTCTCGTGCCACAAAAAGCAAAATGGACACCTGGCCAAAGAAAGAGATATTAGGAGAGGTGACCAAAAGTTTGGTGAAAGAGGTGAGTGTTCAGGAGATAAAACCAGAAAATGCTGGAAACACTCACCAGGTCAAACAGCATCTGTGGAGAGAGAGAAACAGACTGAACGTTTCAGGTCGATGACCCTTTGTCAGAACTAGAGCGTTTGAAGGAGAGCCTAAAAAGTGAAGTGGAGAAGTTTAGGGAAGAAATTCCAGAGATTGGCATCCAATCAGCTGAAAGCACAACCACTAAAGGGAGGAAGAGAATGCACGAGGACTGAGTCCATGGATAGAGCATTCGGGAGTGAGTTATAGTGCCATAGGAGGCTATAGAGAAGGCTGAAGGATCTAACTACAATAATGGGCATTTTAAATTTGAGGCACCGTTGACGTGAAGAAAATGTCGGTCAGCAATTAATGGGTTGGTAGTCAAGCAGGACAGTGTAGGATAGCATATGGGTTTGGGATGAGCAAAGGTTGATAAGAAGACATGAAGCCGGCTCGGAAAGCATGGGAGTAATCAAGTCCATAAAATGCTAGAACCATGTTGTTGATCAATAGGCTGAGGTGGAGATGAGTGACTTTATGGAGGCGATGGTCAGTTTATTTTATGATCGAGTACAGGGTTGGAAGCTTGGTCCAGCTCCAATAGGTTGCAAATAATCTGTTTTTCCTGAGAGTGGCCAGGGTGGGGGATGGAGATAGTGGGATTGGTCCAGAATTTGTCGCGATTTGCCGAAGGTGATAACTTCAGTCTTCCTCATGTCCAGCTGGAGGAAATTACAGTTCATCTAAGACTGCATGTTGGACAAGCAGTTCGATAAGACCAAGGTAATGGAAGGATCAAGAGGTGGTTGGTGCAGAGGTAGAGCTGGGTGTCATAAGTATACATAATGGAAGCTGACTTCATGTTTATGGATGATGTCACCATGGACCGAAATGAAGTGTGCAGGGCTTCAAAACCAAGTGTAAGACCCAGGAAGCCGAACTCTGATTAACCTTTTTAAACATTTTATATAAAATGCTTAAAACACAAAAGCTGTAAATACTGACTTCCGGGAAGGTGTAAGAGTCCTGTTTAAAATGCGTAATGTTAATCTGTAGAGAAACCCGAACACAACGGAAAAGATACTAAACCTTTTGTGGACATGTAAACACTGATACTGACCACATCTTTGTAGCTAGACTAGACAATAGGCTAGTTTCTGAAGTGCTAAATGTGTGCTCACAAAGAAGACAAATCATCGATGGATCAAAGGAAGGATTCAATGAGTGACAGGCAGCCATGGATACAACACCTGAGAAAAGGCAGGGATAAAACACAGACGACAGGGGACAAAGGCTCCAGTTCACCAGAGAAAGATGATTTGGTCAGTCATCAGACATTGCGCTCCACGAACCCGTCAGACCACCGGGTCGATCGTGAGTGCGCAGGGAAACTGGGGCAGCGACTCAGCAAAGACAAGTGGGAATATGGCTGCCTTCAAGGAAGGATGACTTGGTCAGTCATCAGAAGACGCGCCTCACGACATGTCAGCGGGCCATTGGGACAATCGTGAGCACACAGGGAACTGAGGAACTGGTAACTATAATGTAGCCTAGCAGCTCAAGGGACAGACTGATAGGTGTATGTTGATCAGTACTCCGTCAAGACTGCCACGCACAGTGGGAATTATACTTATTGGTGTCTTGTCATTATTTTCCAGTGTCGAACTCTGGGAAATAGTCGGTAGTATTAACTAATTGTTCTTGCTTGCTACAAATTAATCCGGGACGAAATCATCGTCCGACAAGTGGATGAGGCCAAGGATGGATCCAGAGGTAATGGTGCAGGGAATTGCTCATGGGACCATTTTTTATAGGTAGGAGTGGAACCAATTAATGGCAGCTCAGTAATGGAGAGGCAACAGACAATAATCATATGGTTGAGGAAGACTGCAGAGATGATGATGAGGAATAATACACCCTGGTCGCAATCATAGGGAATCTTGGTCGTGACTTTACTTTGGGCTATTTCAGGACAGTGTGGGTGCAGAAACCTGATTTTAAGGGATTCAAACGGATTTGCAGGAAAGATAAATACAGATCTTGGAGGCACAAACATCTTCAAGGAATTTGGAGTGAAAGGGGAGATTAGAGATGGGGAACTGGGCAAGGATCAGTGCTTTAAGGGTAATTTTTGTTTTGGAGGTTTTGAAATGGAGGGAGATAGTGCCAGAGAAGAGGGAATTATTTACAATGTCATCCACAGGCCTGAATCCAGAGAATATGAGAAAAAATTCGAACAGACACGAGAGAGACCAGGCTTGGCAACATGACCGAGGCCCTTGGGTGGCTGTGGGGGGATGAAAAGAATGATGTGATTGCGAGAAGTTATTTCAGCTCTGTGTACAAAATCTCTTATTTTTTACATCAATTTATATAGGCACAATGATATTTAAAAGAATTTTGTGGAGTGGAAATTTGATTTCAGTGCCTCAACACTATTCTGGTCTTTACGTAGCTAAAGAATAGTTGTTTCTTTGTTTTCGATTAAGCAAGGTTCTAAATATTGTACACTAAAGATGAGGAAAGTTTTGAAAACATTGAGAATCTTCAGTACTCTTGAACTCCTCAAATATCACTGATAATTTTTTAACACCTTTCAGCAATCTTTTTAGAGCTTGCTGCTTTGTTTGATACCATGTATCATATAAAGAATGTTTTAATACATCTTGCAGTCCAAGAGAGGGCACTATATGCATTTGAGGACTAAAGTAAACTCCATTACTTAACAGTAGCTGTTTTTCGTCTTTGTTAAACTCTGATGATATATTTTACAGCAATCAAACAAATGAACGATACAATACACTAATTAATGGCCTTCCCTACAGCATAAGGTCAAAAGTGGAGATTGAATAGTATTCTGCTCCATTTTCAATTCCTCAGATAATGAAGCAGTTCATGCTTGCATGTCGTAAGACCTGGACAACATCCAGCCTTGGGCTGATAAGTGGTAAGTAACATTTGCGCCACACAAGTGCTCGGCAATGCCCACAAGAGATGTCCTCTTGACATTCAGTGGTGTTATCATTGCCGAATCTCCCACAAGCCAGGAATGGGATGGAAATTTCTCCAATTATTCGGATGGAGGCAAGTGCAGCAACACTCAAAAATTTACACCATCCAGCACAAAGTAGTCTGCTTGGTCAGAATTCCATCCTTGCACAGCTGGTGTACCGTGGCGACAGGATGGTGCGCCAAGGCTTCTTCACCACTTCCCCCACCTCAAAGGACAATGTCAGCAAGTGCATGGGAATACCATCACCTCCAAATCACACACCATCCTGACTTAGACATGTATCACCGTACCTTCATTGTCGCTGGGTCAAAATCCTGGAACTCCCTACCTAACAGCACTTGGAAGTGCCATCGACTGTAGCGGTCGATGAAGAATGCCACAAAGGATGGACAATAAATGCCGGCCTTGCCAGTGATGCTCTCACCCGGAGAATGAATTTCTTTTAATTTATGATCAGAAGGAACAACAAGAGTTGTTATGCGCATGGTATTGGAGGTAATGTACTGACGTGGATAGAGAACTGGTTGGCAGACAGGAAGCAGAGTCGGGATAAACAGGTCCTTTTCAGAATGGCAGGCAGTGACTAGTGGAGTGCCGCAGGGCTCAGTGCTGGGACCTCAGCTCTTTACAATATACATCAATGATTTAGATGAAGGAATTAAGTGTAATATCTCCAAGTTTGCGGATGATGCTAAACTGGATGGCAGTGTGAGCTGTGAGGAGGACACTAAGAGGCTGCAGGGTGACTTGGACAGATTAGGTGAGTGGGCAAATGCATGGCAGATGCAGTATAATGTGGATAAATGTGAGGTTATCCACTTTGGGGGCAGAAACACAAAGGCAGAATATTATCTGGATAGTGGCAGATTAGGAAAAGTGGAGGTGCAACGAGACCTGGGTGTCATGGTTCATCAGTCACTGAAAGTGGGCATGCAGGTACAGCAGGTGGTGAAGAAGGCAAATGGTATGTTGGCCTTTATAGCTAGGGAATTTGAGTATAGGAGCATGGAGGTCTTACTGCAGTTGTACAGGGCCTTAGTGAGGTCTCACCTGGAATATTGTGTTCAGTTTTGGTCCCCTAATCTGAGGAAGGACGTTCTTGCTATTGAGGGAGTGCAGCGAAGGTTCACCAGACTGGTTCCAAGGATGGCTGGACTGTCATATGAGGAGAGACTGGATCAACTGGGCCTTTATTCACTGGAGCTTAGAAGGATGAGAGGGGATCTCATAGAAACGTATAAGATTCTGACGGGACTGGACAGGTTAGATGCGGGAAGAATGTTCCCAATGTTGGCGAAGTCCAGAACCAGGGGATATAGTCTTAGGATAATGGGTAGGCCATTTAGGACTGAGAGGAGGAGAAACTTCTTCACTCAGAGTTGTTAACCTGTGGAATTCCCTGCCGCAGAGAGTTGCTGATGCCAGTTCATTGGATATATTCAAGAGGGATTTAGATATGACCCTTACGGCTAAGGGGATCAAGGGGTATGAAGAGAAAGCAGGAAAGGGGTACTGAGGGAATGATCAGCCATGATCTTATTGAATGGTGGTGCAGGCTCGAAGGGCCGAATGGCCTACTCCTGCACCTATTTTCTATGTTTCCGCTTTGGTCGCAATCAGCGATCGGGCGTGACTGACGCCCAAAGTTACATTAGTTTTGAGGAGTTGTATTTCCTCAAGCTTGTGCTCAAACTCATTTGCATAGTGGCGAATGCAAGATCTGTCACTAACCAGCGCAATCAGGCAGCGTTTTAGAACATAATTTTTTTTACATTTACTTGTTTAAAAAAAAAAAATTCCTTGTTATATACTTGATGTGATAACTTGATGCAGTTTTATTAATACAGCTGAAAATTGATTTTTCACATTTAAAAAAGCATTTTTAATTAGGTCCGCCACCTGGGAGTAAACCTGATTTTAAATACCTGAAACTAACATTAAAAATATCTATACAGAACCACTTGTTATAAATGGTGTACAGTAGTCAGTTTCTTAGTAAGTTTAAAAAAAAGATTTTAAAATGTGCCTATTTTTGTCCTTGCCCCCAAAAGAACCAGCTTAATTTTAAGAGCCTGCCTGAAGGCCCATAAGTGGGCGCAATTCATGGATACTCGCAATGGTGATTAATTTAAAGTAGTGCAAAAGATTGCAGTAACTCATTTTGCGCTGGACGTAATTTGTGCTTGAAATTGCGCTGTCGTTGGCTCTGGTTTGACCAATTTCAGGTGAATTGCGCCGAAAAATAAAACGGCACAGCCGAGCGCAAACTCCAGGCCATAATGTCGTTTTCCTGTCTGCAGCTACCCAATATTTGTTGTTGGGTTGTGCCGTAATGTTCGTTGAGATAGAGATAGTTAGGGTCAAGATATTATAGAGGGTCGATTACCTGAGCAGCAAGATCATTCCTGCCATCATGTTGCGGAAGGCAGCGAAACTGGCCATCTTACTGATCGCTGCTTGAATCACGCCGTTCCCAGCTGGTCCTTTAAGTGGCTGAAAGTGCTTTTTTTCTCAGAATGTGTGAGCGCTTTGTTTAATAGGTAAATCTAATGTTAATTGCATGGAAATGAGTGCTCGTGGGATTTCCTGATCGCTTCAGCAGGGCTAAGTTGTCCACTCAGCGAATCCTGTTTACAATGGATGATTAAAGAAATATTATATTTTGTCTTGTTGGGAAGTGAGTGTTTCAATTTACATTTTGATTGTTAGAATCTAAAATTCTGAATGTGAAAATTCGGTGGGTGTTCATCAGTGCTTGAAGATTTCAGAGGAGGAGGATGCTGATGGTGAGGCAGTATTACATACATTTGAGGCAGACTGGGGTTGTTTTCTTTGAAATGGAGAGGCTGCGGGGAGACCTAATTGAAGTGTATAAAATTATGAGGGGCCTAGATAGAATGGATAGGTCGCTTAGCAGAGGGGTCAATAACCAGGGGGCATAGATTTAAAGTAAGTGGTAGGAGGTTTAGAGGGGATTTGGAGAGAAATGTTTTCACCCAGAGGGTGGTGGAGGTCTGGAACTCACTGCCTGAAAGGGTAGTAGAGGCAGAAACCCACATAGCATTTAAAAAGTACTTGGATATGCACTTGAAGTGCTGTAACCGACAGGGCTATGGACCAAGAAGTGGAAAATGGGATTAGGCTGGAGAGCTCTTTGTCTGCCAGCACGGACTGCAGAGGGTGGTGTGCGGGTCACTTTGCCTTCCCTGACCCAGAATGGTTGCGCGTCACTCCCACTCCCTGGTTCTCGAGCCTGGATTTATTAATCAAGGTGTGATAAAGTACAGCAGACAACTGTTTTGTACAAAGAAATATATGGTTTTTATTCAAGAAGAATGAATACACCTTTTATTAAAACTGAGAAAACTTATCACCTTTAAAGGAGAGAAAACATCACTCTAATGGGGAATCCTTTACTCAAACACAAGAGAATACACAGCAGTACAACACCTCCCACCTCCCAATTCCCCTATCTAACTAGGTTCGGCTCTGGGGCTTCAGGGACTATGTTCACCAATCCTTCCTTGACAGTTGGTAATGGGTCACGGTTTCGGGATGTGTTGGATTTTGTCGATTTCTGCTAGCTGTACCCTGAATGTAGGAGAGGATTTCTTGCTGCATGTTCCTCAGTTGGGTGGTGTCCACTGATGCGGTAGGGTGCGTATTGGATTTATGGAGTAAGTACACACTTTCTTCCTTCAGCAGTAGCTTTTAAAGTTCTTTTAGGTAATGTTTTACCCGTGGGTAGCTCAGGGATAGCTTGTAGAGTGGAAAGAGCTTGCGAATCTTCGGGTTTTCGTCGAGTTGACTTCGGTTTGGAAATCGTTGGTCGCGGTGGCTCAATATTACCAATTTGGTTGCTGGTAATATCTTGGCGGTTGCTTCGTGAGCCTTTTGCTGCCACAGCGTGCTTGGTGTCCTGGTCGCTGACGATGCTGTCTTGGTTGATGTTGTAAAGAACCAGGTTTACGAAGCTGGTGTGCTGGTCTTGAAGTCTGCCAGGTCTGAAGCATACAAAGCTTGTGTCGAAGCCAAATACAGTCCTGGCTGTAAAAACAGGCCTTAATTATACTTTGAGAGACTTCCTTATCTGTCCCCAAATCAACCTTGGTTCTTTGTTTAGGTTTTGCAGCCCAGCTAACTGAAACTTGGTTAAGTTTTAATCTGGCATTGATAGGCTTTTCTGAGTTGATGAGCTCTTGTCCATTGTGATAGCTGTTTTTTGCTTCCGGAAGTCTGGCCTGAACCAGATATTTCTATGCCTGTTGAAAAAGTGTTGGAATATGTATGTTACATTTGGTTCCTCTGGGTGGGGTGGATAATGTTTCTTCCATGGTCTATTGTTTAAATGCTAATGTTTTCTAGTAGCAGGTTTCGGGGATAAACAGTTCCAGACAATTTGATTAGCTCCAATGTCCAAACTGGCCTTTTAGAGATTGACCCCACCCCTTTTCTTGCAGATCCAACATTCACCTTTTAAAAATTCCAAACTTGGTAAAAACTCGTAGATTTCTTCCATAAGCATTTTAGGATCCCAAACTTTCTGGTAGATAGTTCCAAATTAAATTTCCTTTCCAATGAGTCCAAACACTGGGGGCTTCTCCCATGAATTTTGCAACTCTACAGGACACAATGGGCCGAATGGCCGCCTTCTGTGCTGTAAATTTCTATGACTGTGTAGTGAGCCCTACCAATGCAGCCATATTCTACAGACTCCAACATAACGACAGAAAGGAGATGAGTAAAAGTGGAAGGCAGAGAAACCCAAGGCAAAAAACAAAAAGGGCCACTGTACAGCAAAATTCGTAAGGGTCAAAGTGTAATAAAAAGGGAAGCCTGAAAGCTCTGTGCCTCAATGCGAGGAGTATTCAGAACCCAGGAGAGGGCTCTGAGCTAGTTAGAGTGGGTGAGAGCTCAGATGAACAGAACCAAAAGAAAGAATGCAAAAGGCAGGAGGCAACAGAGCAGAGTAGCCCTGGGGTAAGTGTAAACCACAAGGTGTTAGGAAGGGACAATATGTATGAATATAAAGGGGCTGCAGGAGGGGTCAAAACTAAAAATCATGGTTTAAAAACTAGTATTAAAACACTCTACCTAAAGGCACACAGCATTCGAAATAAAGTAAATGAGTTGACGGCACAAATCATTACAAATGGATATGATTTGGTGGCCATTACAAAAACGTGGTTGCAGGGTGGCCAAGACTGGGAATTAAACATACAGGGGTATCTGACCATTCGGAAAGATAGACAAGAAGGGAAAGGAAGTGGGGTAACTCTGTTAACAAAGGATGGTATCAGGGCAGTTGTGAGAGACGATATTGGCTCTAATGAACAAAATGTTGAATCATTGTGGGTGGAGATTAGAGATATTAAGGGGGAAAAGTCACTGGTGGGCATAAGTTTATAGGCTCCCAAATAATAACTTCACGGTGGGGTGGATAATAATCAAGGGAATAATGGAGGCATGTGAAAAAGGAACGGCAGTAATCATGTGGGATTTTAACCCACATATCGATTGGTCAAATCAAATCGCACGGGGTAGCATTGAGGAGGAATTCATAGAATGCATACGGGATTGTTTCTTCGAACAGTATGTTACAGAACCTGCAAGGGAGCAAGCTATCTTAGATCTGGTCCTGTGTAATGAGACAGGAATAATAAACGATCTCCTAGTAAAAGATCCTCTCGGAATGAGTGATCACAGTATGGTTGAATTTGTAATACAGATTGAGGGTGAGGAAGTAGTGTCTCAAACGAGCGTACTATGCTTAAACAAAGGGGACTACAGTGGGATGAGGGCAAAATTGGCTAAAGTAGACTGGGAACACAGACTAAACGGTGGCACAACTGAGCAACAGTGGAGGACTTTTAAGGAGCTCTTTCATAGTGCTCAACAAAAATATATTCCAGTGAAAAAGAAGGGCGGTAAGAGAAGGGATAACCAGCCGTGGATAACCAAGGAAATAAAGGAGAGTATCAAATTAAAAACCCATGCGTATAAGGTGGCCAAGGTTAGTGGGAAACTAGAAGATTGGGAAAATTTTAAACGACAGCAAAGAATGACTAAGAAAGCAATAAAGAAAGGAAAGATAGATTACGAAAGTAAACTTGCGCAAAACATAAAACAGATAGTAAAAGGTTTTACTGATATATAAAATGGAAGAGAGTGAACAAAGTAAATGTTGGTACTTTAGAAGATGAAAAGGAGGATTTAATAATGGGAAATGTGGAAATGGCTGAGACCTTGAACAATTATTTTGCTTCGGTCTTCACAGTGGAAGATACAAAAACCATGCCAAAAATTGCTGGTCACGGGAATGTGGGAAGGGAGGACCTTGAGATAATCACTATCACTAGGGGGGGTAGTGCTGGACAGGCTAATGGGACTCAAGGTAGACAAGTCCCCTGGTCCTGATGAAATGCATCCCAGGGTATTAAAAGAGATGGCGGAAGTTATAGCAGATGCATTCGTTATAATCTACCAAAATTTTCTGGACTCTAGGGAGGTACCATCGGATTGGAAAGCAACTAATGTAATGCCTTTGTTTAAAAAAGGGGGCAGACAAAAGGCAGGTAACTACAGGCCGGTTAGTTTAACATCTGTAGTGGGGAAAATGCTTGAAGCTATCATTAAGGAAGAAATAGCGGGACATCTAGACAGCAATAGTGCAATCAAGCAGACACAGCATGGATTCATGAAGGAGAAATCATGTTTAACTAATTTACTGGAATTCTTTGAGGATATAACGAGCATGGTGGATAGAGGTGTACCGATGGATGTGGTGTATTTAGATTTCCAAAAGGCATTCGATAAGGTGCCATACAAAAGGTTACTGCAGAAGATAAAGGTACGCGGAGTCAGAGGAAATGTATTAGCATGGATCGAGAATTGGCTGGCGAACAGAAAGCAGAGAGTCGGGATAAATGGGTCCTTTTCGGGTTGGAAATCGGTGGTTAGTGGTGTGCCACAGGGATCGGTGCTGGGACCACAACTGTTTACAATATACATAGATGACCTGGAAGAAGGGACAGAGTGTAGTGTAACAAAATTTGCAGATGACACAAAGATTAGTGGGAAAGCGGGTTATGTAGAGGACACAGAGAGGCTGCAAAGAGATTTAGATAGGTTAAGCGAATGGGCAAAGGTGTGGCAGATGGAATACAATGTCGGAAAGTGTGAGGTCATCCACCCTGGGAAAAAAAACAGTAAAAGGGAATATTATTTGAATGGGGAGAAATTACAACATGTTTCGGTGCAGAGGGACCTGGGGGTCCTTGTGCATGAATCCCAAAAAGTTAGTTTGCAGGTGCAGCAGGTAATCAGGAAGGCGAATGGGATGTTGGCCTTCATTGCGAGAGGGATGGAGTACAAAAGCAAGGAGGTCCTGCTGCAACTGTACAGGGTATTGGTGAGGCCGCACCTGGAGTACTGCGTGCAGTTTTGGTCACCTTACTTAAGGAAGGATATAGTGGCTTTGGAGGGGGTACAGAGACGATTCACTAGGCTGATTCACTAGGCTGATTCCGGAGATGAGGGGGTTACCTTATGATGATAGATTGAGTAGACTGGGTCTTTACTCGTTGGAGTTCAGAAGGATGAGGGGTGATCTTATAGAAACATTTAAAATAATGAAAGGGATAGACAAGATAGAAGCAGAGAGGTTGTTTCCACTGGTCGGGGAGACTAGAACTAGGGGGCACAGCCTCAAAATATGGGGGAGCCAATTTAAAACCGAGTTGAGAAGGAATGTCTTCTCCCAGAGGGTTGTGAATCTGTGGAATTCTCTGCCCAAGAAAGCAGTTGAGGCTAGCTCATTGAACGTATTCAAATCACAGATAGATAGATATTTAACGAATAAGGGAATTAAGGGTTACGGGGAGCGGGTGGGTAAGTGGAGCTGAGTCCACGGCCAGATCAGCCATGATCTTGTTGAATGGCGGAGCAGGCTCGAGGGGCTAGATGGCCTACTCCTATTCCTAATTCTTATGTTCTTATGTTCTTATATCATGCAGGTCAATGCCTGCTTCCTGGGCTGTAGTTATGGGGGTAGAAATTTCTCTAAGCCGGTGGAGCGAAATAGGCCGTGTTGCATCGGCCACCCTTTATATTCCCTGCCCAATGTTCAGTTCGATTAACCAATAGCAACTTGCATTTATATTGCAACTTTTACGTAGGAAGAAGTCTTGGTGCATAATCAGACAAAAATGGCACCAAGCCCAAGAAGGAGATATTGGGACTCTTGATGAAAAGCTTGACTAAAGGGGTAGGTTTTAAGCAAGGTATTAAAGGAGGAGAGAGAGGTGGAGGGGGCGAAGGTTGGATTCTTGGGAGGCTGCAGAGATAATTGTGTTCGGGCAGGAAGAGAAGCTATGCGGGGATTCTCTGGATACGACTGGCTAGGTAAAAGTCAAACGCGGTAGGTTCACTCAGATGGACAGCGGTCGAGAAGCGTGGGATGAGTAAGGTGTGGCCAACCATGTCATTGGCTGCAGAAATATCGAAGGATGAGAAGAAATCGGGTGCGACAGTTACAGTCGCTGGATCTCATTAGCAACTTTGATTAGGGCCATTTTCAGTACAGTGGTAGGGAAAAAAACCTGATGGGAGAGATTCAACCACGGAGTCGCGGGAAAGGTGGGCACAGATTTGAAAGGCGACATCGTATTCAAGGACTTTGGAGAGGAAAGGGAGGTTGGAGATGGGATGATAGTTTGCAAGGACGGAGGAGTCAAGAAAGAGTGGCTTTGTTTTAGTTCATATAACAACCTCCAATTATATGAAAGCAAAATACTACGGATGCTGGAATCTGGAATTAAAAACTGAAAATGATGGAAATCTCAGCACGTCAGGCAGCATCGATGGAGAGGAAGCAGAGTTAACGTTTCAGGTTGATGACCCTTCGTCCGAACTGGAGAGTGTTCGAAAAGAACAGGTTCTTAACAAGCACTGAAAGGGGGAGGGGAAGAAAGAACAAAAGGGAAGGTCCGTGATAGGGTGGAAGACAGGAGAGATTAGAGATACAAAGGGATGATGGGCCAAATTCAAATGGTAATGCCGGGAGTTAGAAAAACATCAGTCAAGGTAGGGTTTGAATGGTGTGATAATGACCAGCTGCCATTAGAGACGAGGAGAAAAAAAAGAAAGAAAGAAACAGACGAAGGGTCATCGATTCGAAACGTTAACTTTGTTTCCTCTCCACAGATGCTGCCTGACGAGCTGAGATTTCCAATTATATGATTCGTGCCTTCATCAAAAACCTAACTATTGGTGATTTACAATAAAAGCAATCTGATACTTGCTGGCAATACAATCTAAGTGCAATAGTAACTTAACTGCCTAACAATATTTAAGTAATAGCTTAGTTTTTATGAGTAATATAAGAGTAAGATTGGCATTCAATATCCAAGATTGTATTATGGACTTGTGAAGGTCATGATCTGTTTTTATTTAAAATATCACTGGAAGGTTTCCAGTGTTAAAGCTGCTCCTTGGTGATGTGAGCATAAAATTATACAAGCACTTTCCTTGAGTAGCTGGCTGTTGACTTGGGCAGTTACGCTTTCATGCAGGCTGCTCTATGTTCACCTCTGCAGGGGACATCTGCAGTAGGTCATTGTCTATGCTTATTATCGCATTTCTTTTTCAAAGCTATAGGTAAAACTGAAAACCATTAATTTTTCTGGGTTTATCCTGTATCTGCAGCCATATGTTGTTACACGTGTTCACACTCTACTTCTGGTTTTGATCTAAACACCTTAACCTTGCATTCTTAAACGTACTCCACTTTTAAAGCCTACTTAAGCCTTCCAACTCTCAATGTATCGAAAACATTTCAATTTAGTTGAACAATGTCTGATCTTAAATATGCTAAAGTATCACCCAGAATCCCACTTCAAGTGACATAACCGAACATAAAAAACTAAAAACTAGGAGCAGGAGTAGACAATTTGGCCTTTCGAGCCTGCTCTGCCATTCAATAATATCATGGCTGATTTTCCTAGCCCCTTCCCATACTAGACCCATATCCCTTAATTCCCTTAGTTTCCAAGGATTGGAAGGTAGCAAAATTTATTGACCTCTCTCTTGAATATACTCAACGTCTGAGCATCCACCGCTCTCTGGGATACAGAATCCCAAAGATTCACCACCATCTGATTGAAGAAACTTCTCCTTACTCAGTCCTAAATGGTCGATCCCTTATTCTGAGATTGTGACCCCGTGTTCTAGATTCCCCAGCCAGGGAAACCTTCTCTCAGCATTAGCCCTGTCAAGCCCCTTAAGAATGTTATATGTTTCCATTAGATCACCTCTCATTCTTCTAAACTCTCGGTGATTTTACTCAATCTCTCCTCAAAGGACAATCTCCTCATCCCAGGAACCAGTCCAGTGAACCTTTGTTGTGCTCCCTCTAAGGCAATATGTCTTTCCTTGAGTGACTAACTTTCAAAGATATGTATTCAACTAAATGGGTATTATTGAAACTAAAATGGCCATAATTCATGCTGCTAAGGAGTAGTCTGCTTTACAGTTCTTTCATTATTAGTTGAGCATTTTCAGAGCGAGGCACACCACAAAAAACTGACCATAATGAGCGATTTCTTCCAACACTCCATTTGTAGCATTCCTATCTGACCTTGAAATGCAGTACAAGTTTTGATGGGGAAATTGCTGGTTCAGTGAACTGCTGCAGAGTCGGTGGTCTAGACGTTTTCAATGGGTTCCATCAGCAATGGTGATACAGTGCTGTATTTCAAACCTGAGACAGTGCAAATGTTTCATCTTGGTGCCAATTTGGGGCGATTTCTACCCGAGTGGAACAGAGGTCAGATTAAAACACTAGTTAGGCCACAGCTGCAGTACTGCATACAGTTCTGGTCACCACATAACAGGAAAGATGTGATTGCACTTGAGAGAGGGTACAGAGCAGATTTACAAGGATGTTGCCAGGACTGGGGAACGTTGGCTATGAGGAAAGATTGGATAGGCTGGGGTTGTTTACTTTGCAACAGAGGAGGCTGAGGGGGGGACTTAATTGTGAGAGGCCTAGATTGAGTGGATAGGAAGGACCTATTTCCCTTAGCAGAGAGGTCAATAACCAGGGGGCATAGATTTAAAGTAATTGGTGGAAGGAGTCATCATCATAGACAGTCCCTCGGAATCGAGGAAGACTTGCTTCCACTCTAAAAATGAGTCCATAGGTAACTGAACAGTCCAATACGAGAAACACAGTCCCTGTCACAGGTGGGACAGGCAGTCATTGAGGGAAAGGTTTGCTGCACACTCTTTCCACTGCTTGCGCTTGATTTATGCATGCTCTCAGCTATGAGACTCAAGGTGCTAAGCGTCCTCCCGGCTGCACTTCCTCCACTTAGGGCGGTCTTTGGTCAGGGTGTTGGTGGGGATGCTGCACTTTATCAGGGAGGCTTTGAGGGTGCCCTTGTCACATTTCTTCTGCCCACCTTTGACTCATTTGCCGTGAAGGAGTTCCGAGTAGAGCGCTTGCTTTGGGAGTCTCGTGTCTGGCATGCGAACAATGTGGCCTGCCCAGCGGAGCTGATCAAGTGTGGTCAGAGCTTCAATGCTGGGGATGTTGGCCTGGTCTGTCTTCCAAGGGGATTTGCAGGATCTTGCAGAGACATCATTGGTAGTATATCTCCAGTGACTTGAGTTGTCTACTGTACATGGTCCATGTCTCTGAGCCATACAGGAGGGCGGGTATTACTACAGCCCTATAGACCATGAGATTGATGGCAGATTTGAGGGCCTGGTCTTTGAACACTCTTTTCCTCAGGCTGCACTGGCGCACTGGAGATGGTGTTGAATCTCGTCGTCAATGTCTGCCCTTGTTGATAGGCTCCCAAGGTATGGGAAATGATCCACGTTGTCCAGGGCCGCGCGATGGATCTTGATGACTGGGAGGCAGTGCAGGAGAGGGGATTTGAGGAGAACTTTTCTTCACCCAGAGGGTGGAGGGGTCTAGAATGCACTGACTGAGAGGCAGAAACCCTCATCGCATTTACAGATTACTTGGATATGCACTTGAAGTTCCATCACTTACAAGGCTACGAACCAAGAGCTGGAAAGTGGGATGAGGCTGGATAGCTCTTTCTCGGCCGGCATTGACACGATGGGCTGAATGGCACCTTCTGTGGCATAAATTTCTATGATTCTCCGATTCAGTTGAGTTTGTTTTTTGTGAAGCACGAGCTTCAGTCAATCATTTGATTTACCTGTCAACATCAATAAACTACTTCCAGCAACCTTTTCCATCACTGAGAACCTGGGACGCTGCAGGGATTACACTTGTAATTCTTTCCGG
The DNA here is from genome assembly GCF_044704955.1 of Pristiophorus japonicus. Lineage (NCBI taxonomy): Eukaryota > Metazoa > Chordata > Chondrichthyes > Pristiophoridae > Pristiophorus > Pristiophorus japonicus. Next base: position 37,523,989 of record NC_091977.1, read on the forward strand.
CATATTTTTTTTTTCCCCTCTCGCACTTGACAGAATCTCCAAATAACTGGTCATAAAAGAGTTCTGAATTTAGTAAATCTGCCTTGACATCTTTAAATTGCAGCTTGTGCTGCCTGCCACTTGCATTTGTGATTCTGCCACTTTGCAAACTTCACTTTGGCACAAAATGTTGGAACAACATCTCATTTATATTCACTTAGTTTGTGCTTGCTTGTGTGTTCATTCATTCATGTCAATTACCAATGGTTCTAAGTACCAAACCAGAGGGAGGAATTGCAAGATTAACACACCGGGGAAGGTCTTTTGTCCATAAATGTTTTTGAATTGCTTTTAAATGGTGCAGTCTCAGCACACTGGCTCTCTCACAACTGCATATTGTTCAAAGCCTTTCAGAGCAGCACTGTTTTTTTTAAACTTCAAATTCACCACATTGCAGGACGAAGGAAGAACGATTTGGATTTATATAGCGCCTTTCATGACCATCGGCTATCTTAATTCACTCCACAGCCAATCAAGTACTTTTGGAGTGTAGTCATTGTTGTAATGTAGGAAACACAGCAGCCAATTTGCGCACAGCAAGCTTCCACAAACAGCAATGTGATAATGACCAGATAATCTGTTTTTTTTAATGTCGATTGAGGGCTAAATATTGGCCAGGACACCGGGAATTGCTCCCCTGCTCCTCTTCAAAATCATGCCATGGGATCATTTACGTCCACCTGAGAAACAGACAGGGCTTTGGTTTAACATCACATCCAAAAGACGGCATCTCTGACAGTACAGCACTCCCTCGGTACTGCACTGGAATGTCAGCCTAAATTATGTGCTCAAGTCTCTGGAGTGGGATGTAAATCGACAACCTCCTGACTTGGATGCTCACTTGACCAGCAATGTGGGAGGCAGGAATTTTGCTGTGGTATTTTCCTGCAGTCAGTGTCAGTAGACCCACAGGACGGAAGAACAGTTGGGCAATCCAATTGCGCATTCGATGGTTGATCACATTGCAAGACAAGGCTTTAAAATGTCACACTCCTTGCCCTGGTCTTTGCCCTTGTGCACACTCCCGCCCAGAGTTTTATTCACTTATTTACTTGTACTTGTCTGTCGTGATTTGTATGCTATGACGGGCCTGTTCAGACTTTGTTTTAACTGAGAAGATGGGAAGAACCATTAACAGAGATAGGATAGCTTAATCCGAACATCAATGTTATGTTATGACTGTAGAACTGAGTACTGTATCGGTTGCAATGTCAATATTCAATAATGGAGTGTGATCAGAATTGATGAATTATGGACCAGTGAATCAAACATTGTTCTCTAGGATGTTTACAGTGTTTGTATGTAAACTGCTGAAATATATATGTATATTTTGTGTACATCTGTCCAATCCATACTAGTCCAGTGGGACAAGATACAGTCTCCTGAATGTGAATGCACTTGACACCTCTGGATCATCTTGAGGAGGCACATTTGGTCCTATGCTATGTTATTGATCCCTTGTAGCGGGTAAGCTGCAATCTTTTTTGGTTCTACATCCAATTCTTGGTGCTCTAATGTGATGGGAAGCATCAGCAGCCTTCATTCAAAAGCAGCCAAATATGTTGACTCAGATTTTTAAAATACTCATCCTTGGTATCATCGAGCATTACGACACAAAATAAGGCCATTCGGCCCATCATGTTTGTGCCAGTCTAAAAAGAGTTACTTCACCAAATCTCACCTTTCAGCACTCGGTCTGTAGCCTTGTAGGTTACGGCTCTTTAAGTGCATATACAAGTACCTTTTAAATGTGAGAGTTTCTACCTCTGCCATCCTTTCAGGCATCCTATCCAGACTTTCACCATCCTCTTGTCTCCCCGCAAATCCTTCTACCAACTACTTTGAATCTATGTCCCCTGGTTATTGACCCTTCTGCTCAGGGAAACCGGTCCTTTCTATCTCGGCCCCTCATAATTTTCTACACCGCAATTAAATCTCCCCTCAGCCGCCTCTGTACCAAGGAAAACAACCCCAGCCTATCCAATCTGTCCTCATAGCTAAAGTTTTCTAGTCCTGGTAACATCCTCGTAAATCTCCTATGCACCCTTTCGAGAACAGTCAGATCTTTCTGTAATGTGGTGACCAGAACTGCATGCTGTATTCAAGCTATGGCCGAACTAGTGTAGAATACAGTTATAGCATAACTTCGATGTTCATGTATTCTATGCCTCGGCTAATAAAGGAAAGCATTCTGTATGCCTATTTAACCACTTTAGCAACCTGACCTCCTACATTTAAGGATCTGTGGACATATACTCCAAGGCCCCTCTGTTAGAAACATAGAAAATAGGTGCAGGAATAGACCGTTCGGCCCTTCGAGCATGCAGCACCATTCAATAAGATCATGGCTGATCACTCCCTCAGTACCCCTTTTCTGCTTTCTCTCCATACCCCTTGATCCCTTTAGCCATAAGGGCCATATCTAACTCCCTCTTGAATATATCCAACGAACTATCATCAACAACTCTCTGCGATAGAGAATTCCACAGGTTAACAACTTTGAGTGAAGAAATTTCCCCTCATCTCAGTCATAAATGGCTTACCCCTTATCCTTAGATTGTGACCCCTGGTTCCGGACTTCCCCAACATCGGGAACATTCTTCCTGCATCTAACCTATCCAGTCCCATGAGTATTTTATATGTTTCTATGAGATCCCCTCTCATTCTTCTAAACTCTAGTGAATACAGGCCCAGTCGATCCAGCCTCTCCTCATATGTCAGTCCTGCCATCCTGGGAATCAGTCTGGTGAACCTTCGCTGCACTTCCTCAATAGCAAGAACGTCCTTCCTCAGATTAGGAGACCAAAACTGAACACAATATTCCAGTTGAGGCCTCACCAAGGCCCTGTACAACTGCAGTAAGATCTCTCTGCTCCGAGACTCAAATCCCCTAGCTATGAAGGCCAACATGTCATTTGCCGCCTTCACGGCCTGCTGTACCTGCAGGCCAACTTTCAATGACTGATGTACCATGACACCCAGGTCTCGTTGGACCTCCCCTTTTCCTAATCTGCCATTCAGATAATATTCTGCCTTTGTGTTTTTGCCACCAAAATGGATAACCTCACATTTATCCATATTATATTGCATCTGCCATGCATTTGCCCACTCACCTAACCTGTCCAAGTCACCCTGCAGCCTCTTAGCGTCCTCCTCACAGCTCACACCGCCACCCAGCTTAGTGTCATCTGCAAACTTGGAGACATTATTCTCAATTCCTTCATCTAAATCATTTATGTGTATTGTAAATAGCTAAGGCCCCAGCACTGAGCCCTGCAGCACCACTAGTCACTGCCTGCCATTCTGAAAAAGACCCGTTTATCCCGACTCTCTGCTTCCTGTCTGCCAACCGGTTCTCTATCCACGTCAATACATTACCCCCAATACCACGTGCTTTAATTTTGCACACCAATCTCTTCTGTGGGACCTTGTCAAAGCCTTTTGAAAATCCAAATGCACCACATCCACTGGTCCTCCCATGTCCACTCTACTAGTTACATCCTCAAATAATTCTAGAAGATTTGTCAAGTTTGATTTCCCTTTCATAAATCCATGCTGACTTGGACTGATCCTGTCACTGCTTTCCAAATGATCTGTTGTTTCATCTTTAATAATTGATTCCAACATTCTCCCCACCACCGATGTCAGGCTAACCAGTCTATAAATCCTTGTTTTCTCTCTCCTCCTTTCTTAAAAAGTGGTGTTACATTAGCTACCCTCCAGGTCATAGGAACTGATCCAGAGTCGATAGACTGCTGGAAAATGATCACCAATGCATCCACTATTTCTCGGGCCACTTCCTTAAGTACTCTGGGATGCAGACTATCAGGCCCTGGGGATTTATCTGCCTTCAATCCCATCAATTTCCCGATCACAATTTCCTGACTAAAAAAGGATTTCCTTCAGTTCCTCCACATCTCTTGGTATTCTCCCATTTATTGTGTATTCCCTTGCCTTGTTGCCCCTCCCGAAATGCATTACCTCACACTTTTCTGAATTGAATATCATTTTGACACTTTTCTGCCAACTGACCAGTTCATCGATATCTTCTTGCAGTCGAGAGCTTTCCTCCCTACTGACAACCACATGGCCACTTTTTGTATCATCTGCAAATTTCTTTATCATGCTCCCTACAGTTAAATCTAAATCATTAATATATACTACAAAAAGGAAGGGGCCAAATACTGAGCCCTGTGGATCCCCACTGGAAACAGCCTTCCAGTCACAAAAGCTCCCTTCATCCAAGAAAGACTGGATCGACTAGGCTTATATTCACTGGAATGAGGGGATCTCATAGAAACATATAAAATTCTGACAGGGCTGGACAGATTAGATGCAGGAAGAATGTTCCCGATGTTGGGGAAGTCCAGAAACAGGGGTCACAGTCAAAGGATAAGGGGGAAGCCATTTAGGACTGAGATGAGGAGAAACTTCTTCACTCAGAGAGTTGTGAACCTGTGGAATTCTCTACCACAGAAAGTTGTTGAGGCCAGTTCATTCGATATATTCAAAAGGGAGTTAGATATTACCCTTACGGCTAAAGGGATCAAGGGGTATGAAGAGAAAGCAGGAATGGGGTACTGAAGTTGCATGATCGACCATGATCATATTGAATGGTGGTGCAGCCTCGAAGGGCTGAATGACCTACTCCTGCACCTATTTTCTATGTCTCTATTACCCTTTGCTTCCTGCCACTGAACCAATTTTGGATCAAATTTGCCAATCTCCCTTGGATCCCATGGGCTTTTACATTTTTCCTGCCATGTGGGACATTTTCAAAAGCCTTTCTAAAATCCATGTAAACTACATAAAACACATTTCCCTCATCGACCCTCGTGGTTTCCTCCTCAAAGAATCAATCAAGTTAGTCAGACAAGACCTTCCCTTAATAAATCCATGCTGACTGACCTTAATTAATCTGTGTCTTTCTAAATGAAGGTGTATACTGTCCCTCGGAATTGATTCTATTAATTAGCCCATCACCAAGGTTAAACTAACTGGCCTGTAATTACTCGGTTTATCCCTTCCTCCCTTTTTAAACAATGGCACAACATTAGCTGTCCTGTGGCACAACTCCTGTCGCCAGGGAGAATTGAAAAATGATGGTCAGAGCCTCTGCAATTTCTTCCCTTGCTTCTTTTAGTAGCTTTTGGTATATTTCATCCGTTCCTGGCGATTTATCTACTTTCAAGGTTTCTAAATCCCTTGAAACTTCCTCTCTTACCATGTTCATCCCATTCAATATTTCATTATTTTCCTCATGAACTTCAATGTCCCCCTCTTTTGTGAAGAGAGCCACAAAGTATTCATTAAGTACCTTACCCACATCCTCCGCCTCCACACATGGATCACCGTTTTGGTCCCTAATAGGCCCTACTCTTTCCTTCATTATCCTCTTGCTCTTTATGTAATTGTAAAACATCTTTGGGTTTTCTTTGATTCTACTTGCCAGTATTCTGTGTTCAAATCCTTCCATGGCTCCATTCCACCCTCTCTCTGTAACCTCCTCCAGCCCTATACCCCTCCAAGATCTCTGTGCTTCACCAATTCTGGCCCCTTGTGCATCCACAATTTCCTTTGCTCCACCGTTGGTAGCCATGCCTTCAGGTGCCTGGGCCTTAAGCTCTGGAATTCCCTTTGTAAACCTCTCAACCTCTCTCTCTCCTCCTTTCAGTCACTCCTTAATACCAAGCTTTTGATGACCTGTCCGTGTTTCTCTTTATGTGGCTTGGTATCAAATTTTTTTCTGATAACCCTGCTGTGAAGCATTTTGGGATGTTTTATTATGTTAAAGTCACTATATAAATGCAAGTTATTGCGGTTGGTTGTGCTTTGAGTCTTTCTTTATTTTGATACCACAGAAATAGTTCTTCGAAGAAACCTTTTGTGGCTTGTGTCAGAAGATGAAGTATACAACACATTTCATGGATGTAATTTGTTTGTCTTTTGAGCTGCTCGTTCCCTGTTTACCATTTAGTTGCTATTGTAAGAAACAAAGTGCACTGTTCATTAAAAATGAGCTTCTTAGACCATTTTAATAACCTCATAATAACTTAAAAGTCTATCTTAAAAAATAAATTGTTGACATTTTCACCAAGTTAGAAGGAGATCGAGGTTACAAAATGTCCAATTCAGCTGCCTTTTACTTTGGCAGAAGTTTGTTCCAAAATAATTCTACAGTGGTTGATTCATCTCTATATTTAGTTTATTTAACACGTCACTGCATAATCTGACTATTAGGGACATCTTGAGTCACAATGTGGGAGCAGAATTGCATCAGGCTTTCATCAGTTTCCATAACAGCATGGATCAGCAGATTTCCATCAACGAGTCAAACGCTGTTACAGGGGAATTGTGACTTGCACCAGTAATAGCCATCATACTGTTCATTAGTCGCAGAATGTGATGTCACTCCTCAGAGTTCCAGACCTCACCTGAATTCCTTTCCTCTGAAGGAGCAGTTCAATAAATGACTACGGTTATCAATACTGGATCTATGTGTTTGCATTTATTCCTCCCACTCAAATTAAACAACACTTGAAATAAAATTTGCATTAAAAAAGTCATAGATCTATACCCCAGTGTCTGTGGGATTATGGGGATGACTTTGAACTTTGTATAATTTAATAGTTTATTCATTGTTTTCACCACTTATTTTTATATGCTAAATTGTATTGCTGTGCAACAGTTCTATTCTAGCTTTTGACCTTCGTGGCACTTTTTTAAAAGTATAACTAGTCATGCCGATCTTTGCAGGCTGATGGGGGAGGAAGAAATAATATAGATTTGGTGGTATGTAAGGGGGTGGTCTCGATGAGGGGGTCAGGTTCCCTTCTGACCAACTTGAGCCATTTGAATTGCTCCCACTCCCTTGGGTTCTCGACTCTGGGTTTATTTGGGGGATGTGACAAAAGTGCAAAGGACACTGGTTTGATGCAAAAGAGCTTTGTTTTTATTACAGTCAAGAAAATACAAGCGTATTACCCTAGTGAGAAAATACAAGGCCAAACTTACAATCGTTCTAATAAGGGACAGTACAAGGAAAGGTACAAGGTCAAACTTATAATCACTCTAATAAAGAACCATACACTACACATTCAAAGGGGGTTATAGTAAAATTATACCTCCCACCTCCCAATACCTAATTCTAACTAGGTTAGACTCCAGGGCAGGCAGGGACTATGCTTACCAATCCTTTTGACAGTTAATGGTAGATTGCGGTTTTGGGGTTCGCTGGATGCGGTAGGGCCTGCTTGCCGTACCCCAAACGTTGGAGAAGACTTCTAGCTGCGTAATCTTCAGTTGTGTTGAGTCCGCTGATGCGGTAAGGTGCATTTTGGATCTGTGGGATAAGTACCCGTTTTCTTTGGCTAGAAATAGGCTGCTACAGTCTGTTAGGTAATGTTTTACCTGTTGGTAGGTCAGGATTAGATTGTGGAGTGGAAACTTTCCGATTCTTCGGGTTTTTTTTCGGTTGGAGTTTTGTTCGAGTTTGGTCGATCGCGTTGACACCACGTTGACTGTGGCCGGTTGCCACCGCGATGGTGATGTTCTTCCTTCAGGACTTCGAGGCTGGAGAAGTTAGTTTTCAACTGTCGCATTGGTTTCTCTCCTTGTCTTGACACAAGTGTAGTCTCGGTTGTATACTCAAGTATGTCAGTCATGTGTGTCATCTGAGGTAGTAGCAGCCTTGTAGCTACATAGCAACCTAACCTCTGTTGAAAACAGGGGCCAGTTATACGATTTCAGTGGTTCTAATCTTGGTGCCAAATCAGTTAAAAAAATCCTTTGTATAAATTTGGCAGGCTTGGTTGCTCTTTGTAATATTTTGGCGGGCTCGTTAAAAGTTGATATGTCTCGGGTGGGCTGATGTTTGAAAATTGTTTCCTGATGGAAATTTTAGTTTGGTAAATGCAATGTCCTTTTGTGCTTAGTTTTTCGCATACAGGCTGGATTGGGCCTCTTTGTGATTTATATGCTGAAATGGTTTTCCAGGCCCATGTTGATGGGTAGCTATCTCTGGGTGATTTTGTAATATTAATGTCTCTTGTGGAGAAGGATTATCAAATACTCATTCCTTCAGACAGGTTAACTCAGTCCTCACACCAAGGTAGCCTCAATTAATCAGGTTGTCTCCTGTTAGTTCCTTAGGCCTGCCCACAGCCTTGAATTTGTCTTTTAAAATCCAAAATTCTATTACAGTTCATAATTTCTTCCATAAGCACTTTAGAGTTTCAAACTTTTCGGTAGATAGCCCCAAATTAAATGTCCTTTTGAATGAGTCCAAACACTGGGGGGGTTCTTGTGAATTTTGCACCTCCTTCAGGTATTACCATTTCCTTTCCCATTGCAACCTCCTTTTGCCTTGCATAAGAACATAACAAATAGAAGCAGTAGTAGGCCATTTGATTCCTCGAGCCTGCTCCACTATTTAGTAAGATCATGGACTCAGTTCCACTTTCCTGCACACTCCCCATAACCCTTTATTTCCTTATCGCTCAAAAATCTCCGTCTTAATTTTATATTCAATGACCCAGCCTCCACAGCTCTCTGCGGCAGAGAATTCCACAGATTTACAACCCTCTGAGAGAAGAAATTCCTCCTCATCTCAGTTTTAAATGGGTGGCCCCTTATTCTGAGACTATGCCACCAAGTTTTAGCTTCCCCTATGAATGGAAATATTTTCTCTGCTTCCATCTTGGCGAGCTCCTTGTTATCTTAGATGTCTCCACAAGATCATCTTTCATTCTTCTGAATGCTAATGAGTATCGGCCCAACCTATTATCATCAGTCAACACCCTCATTTCTGGAATCAACCTAGTAAACCGACTCTGAACAGCCTCCAATGCAAGTATATCCTTCCATAAATTCAGAGACCAAAACTGTATGCTGTACTCTAGATGTGGCCTCACCAATACCCTGTACAGTTGTATCAGGACTTATTTGCTTTTATACTCTATCTTCCTTGCATTAAAGGCCAAAATTCCATTTGCCTTTCTGATTACTTGCTGTACCTGCATACTAACTTTGTGTTTTATGCACAAGGACCCCCAGATCCATTTATATTGCAGCACTTTGCAATTTTTCTCCATTTAAATTATAATTTGCTTTTCTATTATTTCTGCCGAAGAGGATAACCTCATATTTTTCCACATTGTACTCCATCTGCCTTCAGATGTTTGGAGCTGCCTGTTATCGGTTATTTATGTTCACGTTGTTCAAGTTGCTTTATCTATTGTACCTTGGAGTGAATCCTTCAATTCTAACACCAATCTGAAGAGACTTTTTGGTCTCAAGTTATTTCTTCCAATTCACGATTTCTTACAAAAGACAGAATTCGACTTATTTTGGCACCATAAACTCGTGAATTTGATCATTTAAGTCACCACTTAGACTTTATGAAGTGTACAGTTATTGAAAATCTGATCTGAGTGACTCCCCGATCCTGCCTCTCAAAAACCACGAAAACTAAAGTTGGATTCATCCATTATTTGGCTCAATTGGTAGCACACTTGTTTCTAAACCAAAAGGTTGTTGTTTCAAACCCCTGAACATATAATGCAGAGTGACTCGACTGCAGTACTGAAGAAGCGCTCTGACTATTGGCAAAGGTTTTCTCCTGTGATTGAGTTAAAAAACTGAGATCATTTGTGTGTGTAACCTTGTGGATGTTCAAGAGCCCATAGGACTATTAGAAAAAAAGGAGGGAGATATCGTGGCCAATGTTCCTTTTCGGCCAACATTTACTGAAAATAAATTATATGATCAATGTATTGCTGCCTGTTGAATATTTGCTGTTTATTAAATGGCTTGTGTGATTGGGTCCACGTGACTGCACTTCAAAATAATGCTGGATGGAAAGTACTTGGGATGTGAAAAGTTGCTACATAAATGCAAGACTTTTAATCTAAGTGTAAGGTTCATTTAAAAAAAATTGTGAAAGATAAAAGAACTGAATACTTAACAAAAAAATTATCCAGTTGCTTGTAAATAACTGTTTTTGTAATGAGGAATGTCTGTGGGGAAAAAATCGGGTCATTTGCACCTCCCGTTAGCACCCGGGTGTTAAGGGGGGGGGCGCCTGTAACGATGTCATCACTGTGCATAGCCACCCGTTTTCACCCTTGGAGCGAACTGAACTTGAGGCTTCTCGCGGGGCGAAAATTTAAAGGGGAAGTGCGGCACTGACATTTTTACAAATGGCCGACTTGGCATCTTCACATCTTCTGTGCGGGGCTGCTGCCAGGGCACCCCACTCCCTAATGGTGTAGCGGTGGCCCCTTCTCCGTAATGCAGAGTCCGCAGTGTACCCTCCCCTTTAATGGAAGAGTAAGGCCCTGTGCTCCTGCCAGAGCTATGCATCTCTCCGCGTAGCACTGAAAAATTCCCAAAGGTTCGCGCCCCTTTCCCGCCCATACGAGGAAGTGGAGCCCGAGACTTTGTGCTTCACTTCCTCTCGGGGGCAGTAAGCCCAATATAGCTGCCGGGGCGGGACTTCTGTGGCAATTTCGCCCCCACTGACTTTAATGCTTTAAATTGGTGCAGAAGAACTTCGCACTTATCTAGTCACAGAAGGGTTAACTCAAAAACTATGGAACTTGTACTGCAGCAATATGACATTTCCATTTCCAATACAAAATGGGATTGCTCTAATTTGTGTTGTTTTGTGTCAAAATCAAGAAGTTAGGTCCAATTAATTCCCACTATTCTGACTTCAGCACAGTGGATCACAGAGGAAGCAGGTAGTCTTAAAAGTTGAAGGCAAGCTACATATTAAATTAATGGATCTATAGAAAAGTAATTAAAACTAATGCAGACCTCCTGCCCCAGCAGATTATGACAATTGATTTTAAAGACAGGAAAGTTTGTTGTTGAAATTGCTGCATTGTTACACTGTGGGAATTGTTTGGACACTAAGGGGGTCGAGGATTATGGGGATAGGACGAGAAAGTGGAGTTGAGGTCGAAGATCAGCCATGATCTCGTTGAATGGTTGAGCAGGCAGGTAGAGCCGTGTGGCCTGCTCCCAATTCTTATCTTATGCTCTTTCATCTTCAGCTCATCCCCATTTTAGTTGAATAACAAGTCTGGCTGCACAAAGAGTATGAAGCTTTGTAGTGAACAATCTGGCTTTTGGTTACTGCCCCCAACCTCTCCTGATATCTGCGACTTTAGCACGGTGTTCATTTTATTTCCTCGGCCTTGGGGTGTGTTACTACACGAATGGCGTTCTGTAAATGCTAGTGGTAGTGCTACAACAGTTCTTTATCGCTGATTTTATAAATCATTCTTCTTTTGTATGGTAGTAGCAAAGCAAATCAAATGTCAATATCCAAGTTGGATATCCAGGCCAAAGCTCCGCTGTGACAGCGTGGATATCTTGTCGGCTGCTTGCAAATTTCCTCTGAGGGCAGTGCTCAATGATGTGTGTTCCAGGGTCTGATTAGGAGCTCCACAGTCTCTTGATGGGGATTCTTTAATCTTCCCCCTATAGAGAAGGTGGCAGCATCTACCATGACTGGTTCTGAGGTGGTTGATGGTTTGCGAGGAAGGTTTGATCCTTCATGTTGTACTGTGGGCTCCGCTATAAGGAATCCATTCTGTATGCTGCAGTTCTTCCAAACATTTCACCATCGGTCATCAAGGTTGAGGGAAGATCGCTGAAGGGCTTTGGGGACGGTCCAAGATGGCTTTCTAGATGTGAGACGGGTTGGTGGTAGGTTGTTCAAAGTCAGCCTGGATCAGCATGTCTTTGCTGGTGTAGCGGTTGTATTCTCTGGAGACTGCATATTTGCGGCGTAGATGTGGTGGTGCGATGTTTGCAAGCACGGGCAGCCAAGACGTTGGTGTCGATAAAGCGCATTGTTGATAATTCTCATAGTAGAATCAGCTGGACATCAATGGATTTGACATGTGGACTTGATAGTCATGCTGGAGAAGAGTACACCAGAGCGAGTGCTGCCATATGGAACGTTTGAGCATCTGCTCCTCAGGTAGATCCAGCGAGTTTCTGGATCAAGTTGATCCTACTCTTTTTAGTTTCTTCCGAAGGTTCTGGAGATATTGTCTGTATGACAAGATGCGATCAAGCCTGACTCCTAAATAGTTTTTTTTGTTATGGTTTACCTCTGCGCCGCAAAAGGAGACTTTCAAAGCTTGGTTTGCTTGATGGGTGTTCAGGTGGAATGTCGAGGTGCCGCAGATTCATGTTTTGTGCGGCAAAGGCAATGTCATCAGCGTATACGAACTTGAGGGACTCTGTTTTGGGCAGATCACTGATGTAAACGTTGAATAACATGAGTGCTAGGACAGAACCCTGTGGGAGTCTGTTTCTCAGTGTCCGATATCTGCTCATCTGGGTGCCAGAGTACACATGGAAGTGTCAGTTGCTAAGCATGGAGTTGAGAAGATGGATCATTGTTCTGCAGGGTAAAGTGGTGGCGAGCTTGAAATGCAATCCCTGCTTCCATACTGTGTCATACGCCACTGATACTGTTAAATCACTAATTGTGTGCTAAAAGTTTGTTTGTAATTTTGTTGGCAGGAAAGGATAATGATGTAGTCTGGGATGAAGTTTGAATTGTTGTTGGCTTTGCCAGCTTAACTGTTGTCAGAAGCAAAATACCAACTTTAAGTCATCAATTTTAATATTTTGGCTATTTTTATTCTTTTGAGATAAAGTTGAGATGGAAGAGGGGAAAATTGAATTCCATACCAATTGCTCTAATGCCCTTGTTTTTTTTTCTTTTGAGAACCACCTGAATTGAACCTGCAATTGATATTTTGTACTCTGTATGTACAGGTACTTTGTACATTTATAGCTCTGGAAATGAATTTAGCAGAAGCAGCAGTTTGAACAGGACATCGCTTTATTGCTAACATTCAGAATTAAACCTGAACCATGTTTTTGTTTTATCATCGTGTAAAAATAGCATAGTTCCCAAAGGGGTTAAGTTGCATGTATCCATAATGAAAATCTAAATATATTGTAAATCGGGCGACGACTAGAATGTTTTTTTTTACTTGCCATTTCCCCTGGGCTGTAATTGCAAAGTTCTTTTGTTGAGGATATGGTATGGTATTGATCTGTGGCTCATCACTCACAGCTACTCGATCATTCAGACCCATTGATGATGCCGGTGAAGTCTGCAGCAGGTAGAATGCATTAGAGTGCTTGTGGTTTGCCTCCTGTTTCACACTCCTCGTATACTCTGCTGGTCATGCGAATACTGCAGATCCCAGGGGAGGGCGAAGAGCATTAAACCTTCATCAACTGTGTTGGAGATGGTGGAGGGTGGGATGGGGGGGGAGGCATCCATATTTATTTTCAGTATCAGAGACTTGTTACAGCAGTCCGTTTGTAAACCTGAGGAAACATTCTGTGAGATAGCTTGTGGTGTCAAGAATCTGTTGGTTGCCAAAGAACATTCCAGCTGTAGTTGGGACAAGACGTGTATGTAAGTTCAAATGAGCTTCCTGGAATAGTACTGGTTGTCTGCTTGTAGGATATGTATAGATAGTATGATGATAAATGAGTCTATATCATAGTAAATCAGTTAATCATGTTAAATGCAGCCCACATTTGTACAACAATCAGGTCTATACATCTGAAATGCAAAAGATGCAAGTGGATGGATTAAAATAGCACTTTAATATCATGGTTGGTGATAAAAACAAATTTAGTGTAATATGCCACCTAAAGAGTTTCATGGATTTGTGTTTATTCAAATAGAAGTCTCGGTATCAATGATGTTTTTAAAATGAAAATCAGTTAACTAGAATTCTGGTTAACTTTAACGCTTCTATATTTTTAAAATAAAAGTGGATGCTGGTGTCCGGGAGGAAATTGGAGGAGGCGGATAGAAGAAAGAGAGTGGCCAGAGTGAGTTACTATAACCAACAACGTTTTATGAGCTGATTTAATGCATGGTTATATCGTCATGATTACTGAGGCACCCTGGCTCGCAATTGAATTCCTGTGATTTATCCTCTCCTTCACACTGTCTGATTCAGGAGCCCCTCCAAGACACTTCCCCAACAACAATGTAATTCAACATACTATTTCTAACAAAAATCATCTGGAATGCACAATAGCTTGGATCCAAGAACAACCCTAAATAGTCCAGTCCAAAACTAGGAACTTGGACATTTTATTGTTTTTTTATCATTCCCAGGAATTACATTCTTTCCAATAAAACAGCATGATACTAATTTTTTTCTTATGATTTTATTTAAAAAGAGACAGGCAGTGAGATTTTGAATTTAAAGCTCGAAGTTTCATATTTTCAGTTTAGATTCCAGTTTAGCTGTGTGCATTAGAGATCCTGTAACTCTGTTTTATTCTGGTGCACTGTCCCATTAGCATTTTAACAGTTGAGATGATGGCAGTGCTATTAACAGAGCCACAACTAGAGGCTGTCAATATAAGATAGTCATCAAGAAACCCAATAGAGAATTCAGAAGAAACATCTTTACCCAAAGAGTAGTGAGAATGTGGAACTCGTTACCACAGGGAGTGGTTGAAGCGAATAGTATAGATGCATTTAAAGGGAGGCTAGACAAGCATATGAGGGATAAGCGAATAGAGGGTAATACTGATAGATTTAGATGAGGAAAGAGGGGAAGAGGCTCGAATGGAGCATAAACACCGGCACGGACTGGTTGGCCGAATGGCCTGTTTTTATGTCGTATATCCTATGTAATATAATCCTATGTAATGCAATCCCGATAATTGTGTGGTACCCCTTCATCCAGATAAGAGATTATGCATTTGAGAAGGTCCAACAAGGCAAGGGAAACACATTAAATGATACGACACGGAAAAGTATAGAGGAATAAAGGGACCTTGGAGTGCAGATCCACAGATCCCTGAAGGTAGCAGGCCAGGTAGATAAGCTGGTTAAGAAGGCATATGAAATACTTACCTTTGTTAGATGAGGCATGGAATACAGGAGCAAGGAGGTTATGCTTGAACTGTATAAAACACTGGTTAGACCGCAGCTGGAGTACTGCGTGCAGTTCTGGTTACCATATTACAGGAAAGATGTGATTGCACTGGAAAGGGTGCAGAGGAGATTTACAAGAATGTTGCCTGGACCGGAGTAAAGATTGGATAGGCTGGGGATGTTTTCTTTGGAACAGAGGAGGCTGAGGGGAGACCTGATTTGAGGGGCCTAGATATAATGGAGAGGAAGGACCTATTTCCCGTAGCAGAGGAGTCAACAGCCAGGGAGTCATAGATTTAAAGTAATTGGGGGAAGGTTTAGAGGAGATATTAGGAGAAATTCAGAGGGTGCTGGGGGTCTGGAACACACTGCCTGAAAGGGTGGTTGAGGCAGAAATCCTCACCACATTTAAAAGATACTTGGATGTGCACTTGAAGTGCCGTAACCTGCAGGGCTACGGACCAAGAACTGGAAAGTGGGATTAGGCTGGATAGCTCTTGGTTGGCTGGCGTGGACCCGATGGGCTGAAATGGCCTCCTTCCGTGCTGTAAATTTCCATGATTCTATGATTCTAATCCAAGCTGACACTTCGAGCCAGCCAGAGGACTCGAGTGATTGCATCAGAAATGTTCTCAAGTCTTTGAAATGTTAATCAGTGAAACACCTGCAGATGCCTGTTAGATTCTTTAGGGTTGTTCTTAGATCCAAGCTATTTTATATTTAAGTCAGAAGCCAAACCGAGAAGAAAAAAGCACATCACCGCTAGCTAGTTCAAATACTGCCATTCTTTCTATTTGCCTTGATGATAAAATTGATTCATAATGTATTGGCATGTCGAGATTGCTTTGCAGTGGAGTGAAAGAAAGCCTCAAATATATCTGGACCGTTCTCTCTTTACCTGTCTGTGGGTTTCTATGTTGCATCATTGACAGGGGTTCTGTGATGCTGTGACCACACTCCATGTTTTATTCAAAACATCAGAAAGAAAACTAAGATCTTGGACATTTTACTGTTTCGACCATTCCCAGGAATTACATTTTATTCAATAAAACAGCATATTCACTCTAAAGTATTGGGTAAGTCAAAATGGTAATACTGTTTGTTTTCTGTGCACTATTGCTTCTGTGTAATCACATTTCCTGTAATTAACTTAAACTAATTTTTTTGCCTGATAAATGTGGCCTGAAAATGTGGTGGTGGTTGACTTTTGACAGGAACAGGATAGCGTAGTGCACGGCTCACACAATTTCTGGTGCAAATAGTTAAAAGGTAATGTTTCTGCAAGGTTGCGCTGGTATTTCCAGTACAACATGCCCAAAATTGGCCAAACCAGCATGAAATTACGTGGAATTTCAAGCGCAAATTATATTCGGTACAAATA
This sequence comes from Pristiophorus japonicus, assembly GCF_044704955.1. NCBI lineage: Eukaryota > Metazoa > Chordata > Chondrichthyes > Pristiophoridae > Pristiophorus > Pristiophorus japonicus. Next base: position 37,540,353 of record NC_091977.1, read on the forward strand.
GAGTTTCCGCCATCTTTTTTGCTGAAAGAAAGAAAATAAAGACTTGCATTTATATAGTGTTATTCAAGACCACCGGACGTGTTCAAAGCGCTTTACAACTAATGAAGTACTTTTGGAGTGTAGTCACTGTTGTAATGTAGTTTAAAAAACATCGCCTGCCCCGCCCACAAAATGAACCACAGCCCCAGATCAAATTAATCACCATGGCGAAATTTAGCTAATTGTGCCTGTTTGTGGGTCTTCAAGGAGGCTCTTAAAATTGATTTTTAAAAATATTTTAGGCACAAGTGCCCTAATAAAAAGCTTTTAAATATTTAATTTGCTAAGAAGCTGACTATTGTACACCAGTGAAACTAGTGTTTTTTTAAAGTCATTTTCAGTTAGTTTAAATTGGGTTACTCACAGGTGATGGACCAAATTAATAATGCTTATTATTTTATTATAAACCTATTTTCAACTGTATTAATAAAAGTGCACCAGGATACTTCTCGTAAATATATCAAGGAATATTTTCGAATGCAAATTTTTTTTTTTAAATTGCTTTCTTAAAATAGCTGCTCGATTGCGCTGGTTCACAGATGATTTTACGTTTGTAATTATGTAAAAGAGTTTGAGCAGAAACTTGAAACATAAAATCAATTCGGAAAATTAGTGCAATTTTGAGTGCAATTTGCATCCGGATTGCCAATTGCACCCAAAGCGGAAATTTGATCCCGAAATATTTGTCATGTGGAATGCTACTTCCTTCAAGTTACAGATATCGCATTGTGTGGATCTGCTTATTAAATGTCTTTCCCTGTGAAAATTATTGACGAGAGTTGTCAATCAGCTTTGTTATTGTCTGCCTCTTATTAGCCCGAAAAAGGTAAATCCAGAAGTAATTCTGGACCTTTTCTTGAGCGGCCACCTGCGCTTCCTTTAAAGACCGCTGGTTAGGCCTCTTGCTACCTGGTTAAAAAGAAATAGACAGAAAGTGCGTGACACACATTCTACCTATTTGTGCCCAAAATTGCAAACTAGTTCCGACAACTGGTGTAGAACCCCTTTGTTTAACATATGCAAGTAGACTCTCCTCTGAACAGATAGGTATGCAGATTGCCCATTTAAAGGTCAACGTGTAAATTGCATCAGATTGGCCTTTGTCTGTCCCATTGATTCCAATGTGTTGCCACATCCGATTTACAACTACCTTACAACAGCTTTTGAGGCAACAGCCTGGTGGCCAACGCTTAAAGATTGCCCTCTTAGGATTTAGAATCAAACACTTGCTCATTTTAAACCACTGACCACTGAGTCACTGATCAGTCCACATTTCTGTGACGCAGCATCATTTAGTTCTTCGATTTTCAGTTTATAAATGACACGCATTATGTGAACAACACAATCTTTGCATTTCAAATGCATTCAAAAATAGATAAGCTACAATGGAGATGAAATTCAGCCTGTTAATAAGCCTGTTATCGCCAGAAAGCAGCAGCCACGCGGCAGTGTGGAATGGCCACCGATTTTTGCTCGACTGGGCACCGCTCGCAAAATTCTCCTGGTGGTTTTTCTGCCGGTTTCCACTTCCGTCCCGGTGCTGCCGAACCCATCAAAGCGCGCAACGCCAATCCCCCGCCCCGCAAGCAAAACTCACCTGAAAAGAAATCTTGCAACCGCCGTGCGGTGCCCCCGACAGATTTTTCTTGAAGTGAAGGGGAGAGACGTGGTCATGCGCCAGCGTGATAAGCGTGTGAAAACACAGGAAAAACGGTAGGTGCGACCCGCTTCCAGCAGCGGTGAATTTCTACCCCAATAGGTCCTATCTCGAACAGTCTTTGGGTACTATATCAAAAAATAAGGGGGTATATTGGGTGTTTTATGAGGGTGCCATAAAATACCCTGATTCTGCTTTAAAGCATATAATAATCAGTGAATACTGCAATCAAAGGCTACTCTGTAGGAAATCCTTCATTTAGTTATTGTAAACATCATTGACCATGTAGCCAACATTAAAATTAAAACTACCTGACCACTGACTTCCTCTGACTTTATGCCACTGTAGATTCACTCAATTGCAGTGTATGTCCAGATTAAACTGTAATTGAAGGTTTATGCCTCATGTCCAGCAAAGTTACAGTAGTGCAATGTCAGGATCGCTGAGGAAATTCAGGGTCAGAATCTGTACATTCAAGGGCTTTTTGTACCTTAGCTGTAAGTATGAACAAACCTGCCTTTTGATAAGCTTCCAGTGTCAGCTATGCCTCAGTGCGTAGCACACTTGCCTCTGAGTCAGAAGGGTGATGATTCAAGTCCCACTCCAGGGACTTGAGCACAAAAATCTTGGTTGACACTCCAGTGCAGTGCTGAGGGAATGCTGCTCTGTCAGAGGTGCCGTCTTTCAGATGAGACGTTAAACTGAGGTTCTGTCTGCTCTCTCAGGTGGACATAAGAGATCCCATGGCACTATTTTGAGGAAGAGCAGGGGAGTTATCCCCGGTGTCCTGGCCAATATTTATCCCTCAATCAACATAACAAAAAACGATTATCTGGTCATTATCGCATTGCTGTTTGTAGGAGCTTGCTTGTGTGCAAATTGGCTGCTGCGTTTCCCACATTATAACAGAGTGACTACACTCCAAGAGTACTTCATTGGCTGGAAAGCACTTTAAGGCATCTGGTGGTCATGAAAGGTGCAATATAAATCCAAGTCTCTTTTTTCTTTTCTTTTTTTATTGGAGGAGTTTATGCTACAATTGATGAACTTAAGTCGAGTTGTAAGTGGATCATTTCAGCTCCTGACGATCTCCCTAGTTTTATGTTTGGGAAATATTTTTTTTACCTTATCAGTACAACTACCGCCCATAATGTCACAAGCTCAAACACTATCGAGAGTTGATTTTACACTACAGAGAAAGGTAACTATTTTCATCTCTCTGCACTGGTTGCCATGGTTTGAGAAATGTAACTGATATTGTGCAGAGGCAGAGGGAAAATAAAAATGAACTTGGGATTGATAAAGCTCCTTTACACATCCCCCAAGTGCTTCACATCCAGTTATTTTTGAAGTGTAGTCACCGTTATGTAGGCAAATATGCCTGCTAATTTGCACACAGCAAGTAAGAATGTTGCATTCAAGAATAGAATATCAAATTAAATAATAGTTGATCATTGAAAAGTGATATTAATTTTAACCAGTATTCTTTTGGAGTGATCCGATTTCCTGGTATCTTTTACTCTTTGAACTTTATCTGGACATTGAGCATACTTCACAGGTGAAACCGAAGAGCTCCAAAACTATGATGAACCTTCATCTCCTGACTTTTTTCCTGACTAGGTAATTTGGCCCATAATTCTGACTTCTTCCACAGATGATGTAGCATTTGCATCTTCATGTAGTGCAACCTATGTATCGAAATTGATTTATCAAATCTAACGAGGGGAAGTCTGCAACATTTTATATCAGTGAAACTTTAGACTATGTCCTTGTAGAGTCTCAAGCCTTGTCTCATCGTCAATGAAAATCAGTTGAATTTGGTTAGTCTGCTATTAGAACTTTACAGTCCTAAGTCCAAAATGATCCTGATAACTTTCCTCTAAAAACTTCAATACATGAATGCCTTTTTGTGAAAGTACGGTGCCTAAAATTAAGCATATTATTCCAAATATAGCCTTGCTGATCTATATTGAGTTACGATAATTTCCTTTGACTTGTGGCGAGTGCCGTTCTTTGGATAAGACATTAAATCGAGATCCGATCTGCACACTAAGGTGAACGTAACAAGTTCGTTGACACTATTTTGAAGAATAGCAGAGGAGTTATCCCCGGTGTAAAGTCCTGTCCCCTCAGTACAGATTCACATGAGGCATGTAGTGAAGTCAAGGTCACTCTGGACCTGCACCTTTATTTCACAGCTCTGGAATGCTGCACTTGCCTGAGACCTGTCCTTAGATACCTGTCTCTTGCAAGTGCACCCCTGGTGGTAAGGTATGCTGGAGGTTACAGGTCATATCTTATTACAGTCATGTATAGCATGTTAGGATACAGTTATCTATAATAATGTAAGATACATGACATCACCCTCCCCCAAGGTCCTATTGTCTTTATAGGTTCAGTCTCTCAGGTGGTCTACGCTCTCACATGGAGCGTCTGAGTTGTGGTTCAGTTGTTTGCCTTGGTGTCTGTTTTTCTTTGGGTGTGGTTACTGGTATCTCGCCTGGGCTGTCTGTTTCGATTGGTGTGATTGTTGTTGACTCGCCTGGGCTGTCTGTTGGGATTGCCCTTTCCTCAGGTTGTTCCCTCTGTCTGTCCACCAGGTGTGGTGCGAGTTCCACATTGTAGTCTGCCTCTGGTTCCGCAGTGTTGTTGGTAAATCTGCTTTTGACTTGGTCTACATGCCTCCGGCAGGTTTTGCCATTGTCCATTTGTACTACCAGTAGCCTGTTTCCTTCCTTGCCCATTACTGTCCCTGCAAGCCATTTGGGACCCCTGTCATAGTTTAGTACAAACACTTTGTCCCCTATCTCATTCCATCTCCCCCTCAAATTTCTGTCATGGTACTCAGTCAGCTTCCGGCGCTTTGCCTCAACGATTTTGTGCATGTCTGGGAAGATTAATGAGAGCCTTGTTTTTAAAGTCCTTTTCATCAACAATTGCACGGGGAGGATCCCAGTCAATGAGTGCGGACGAGATCTGTATGCCAGCAGCAGTCGCGACAGGTGACCCTGCAGCGTGGGACCTTCGATTTTAAGCATGCCTTGTTTAATGATTTGCACTGCTCTCTCTGCCTGGCCATTGGAGGTCGGCTTGAACGGTGCCGTCTTGACATGATTTATGCCGTGGTCAATTATAAAGTCTTGGAATTCTGCGCTGGTGAAGCACGGACCATTGTCACTGACCAATATGTCAGCGATTCCGTGCGTTGCAAACATGATTGTGAGACTCTCCACAGTGGTGGAGGTTGTGCTCGAGTTTAAAATGGTGCATTCGATCCACTTTGAAAATGCAATTACAACTATGAGGAACATTTTGCCCATGAATGGGCTCGCATAGTCTACGTGCACCCGCGACCACGGTTTGGTAGGCCAGGGCCAGGGGCTCAGTGGAGCCTCCCTGGGGGCATTGCTGAGTTGGGCACAAACGGTGCACCTTCGGACGCAGAGCTCCAAGTCCACGTCAATACCAGGCCAACAGATGTGGGATCTGGCTATGGCCTTCATGCGAATGATCCCCGGATGCTCGTGGTGGAACTCCCGGACAAATGCCTCTCTGCCTCGCAGAGGCATGACTACTCGGCTGCCCCACATCAGGCAGTCTGCTTGTAGTGATAGCTCATGCATGTGCCTGTGAAAGGGTTTTAAATCCTCGGGGCAGGCATCGCGAGCCTCTGCCCAGTCACCGGTTAGGACACATCTTTTTACTAAGGATAACGTGGGGTCGCTGGCCGTCCAGGCTCTGATTTGGCGAGCCATCATGGGCGAACCTGTGGACTCAAAGGCATTGATTTCCATGACTATCTCACAGTCCTGTTCGTCAGACCCTTCCGTGGTCGCCAGGGGTAGCCTGCTGAGCGCGTCGGCACAGTTGTCTGTGCCTTATGGTATAGTCGTAGGACGCCAGCATGAGTGCCCACTATTGAATTCGCGCCAAGGCGTTGGCGTTTATTGCCTTGCTCTCAGATAGGAGGGATGTGAGGGGCTTGTGGTCGGTTTCTAACTTGAACTTGGCTCCGAAAAGGTATTGGTGCATCTTTTTGACACCTTACACGCACGCGAGCGCCTCCTTCTCGACCATTCCATACCCACGCTCCGCCCGCGAAAGTGACCTGGAGGCATAAGCTATGGGTTGTAATTTGCCCGCACTATTGACATGTTGCAAAATGCACCCAACCCCATACACTGACGCATCGCATGTGAGAACTAGATTTTTACCTGGGTTAAAGAAAGTCAAAACACTGTTGGAACACAGAAGGTTGCATGCCTTATTGAAGGCGCGTTCCTGGGCGTCCCCCCAAAACCAATCGCACCCCTTCCTGAGTAGCACATGGAGAGGCTCCAGCAGCATGCTTAAGTTCTGCATAAAGTTCCCAAAGTAATTGAGTAGCCCGAGAAAGGCGCGCAGTTCTGAGACATTCCGGGGCCTGGGTGCCAGGCGAATTGTTTCTGTTTTGGACTCTGTTGGGCGGATTCCATCAGCGGCAATCCTTCTGCCCAAAAATTCAACCTCGGGTGCGAGAAACAGGCACTTGGATTTCTTGACTTGTCGGCCTACCCGATCCCAACCGCTTTAGTACTTCCTCCAAATTACGGAGATGGGAGTCGGTGTCCCTGCCCATGGTAAGTATGTCGTCTTGAAATACAACCGTCCCCGGGATGGTCTTGAGCAGACTCTCCATGTTGCGCTGGAATATGGCAGCTGCCGACCTGGGCATCGATTGTACATGAAAAGGCCTTGATGTGTGTTAATGGTGGTGAGTAGCTTGGATTCCTCGGTCAATTCATGCGTCATATATGCAGATGTGCGGTCTAATTTGGCAATGTGGCAAATAAGTCCTCCGCTCTGGGCAGCGGGTACTGGTCCTGTAGGGAGACTCTGTTTATGGTAGATTTGTAGACCCCACAGATTCGTACGTATCCATCAGGCTTCATGACTGGGACGATGGGACTTGCCCAGTCGCTAAATTCCACAGGTGATATAATGCCTTCCCGCAGAAGCCTGTCTAGTTCGTGTTCAATCTTTTCCCTCATCACAGCGGGTACAGCTCTGGCCTTGTGATGGACCGGTCTCAAATCCTGTGTGATGTAGATTTTGACTTTGGCCCCTTTGAAAGTGCCCACACCTGGCTGAAAGAGATGTTCAAATCGCTTTATAACTTGATCAGGAGGTCCGTTCCTCGAATGACATGGCATGGACATCATCCCATTTCCAGTATAGTTTTGCCAGCCAGCTTATCCCCAGCACTGCTGGGGAGTCTCCGGGGACAATCCACATGGGAAGTCGGTTCACTGGCCCTTTGTGTGTGACAGACTGCATGGCGCTGTGGAGGACTGGTACGATTTCTTTGGTATAGGTCCTTAGTTTGGTGTCGACCCTTGTGAGTTTTGGTCTGTCTCTTTTACACGGCCACAGTTCAAATTGTTGAGCGCCCATGAGAGATTGGCTCGCTCCCGTATCCAGCTCCATGTTGACAGATATCCCGTTGAGTAGGACCCTCATCATTATCGGAGGCATCCTGTTGTAGGAGCAGTGGCCATTGATCGTATTGACCCACTGTACATCGGTGTCCCGGGTTCTGTCCCCACCATTTTCTGGTTTGCTTTCCGACCCATCCGATTGGTATACCAGCCGAGCTGCCGTTTTTTTGCAATTGCGGGCCAAATGCCCTGTATTTTCACAATTTCTGCAAACAGCCTGCTGAAATCGACATTCCCTTGCCGAGTGCCCACCCCCACACCTCCAGCACAGACTTGTTCCATTGTTCAAAGTGTTCCCAAAGAATGAGCTGCATCTGGCTGATCTTTCTTGAGCTTCTCTCAGTTTGTAGTTGATTGCTCGCATTGTGGGTTGATGAGGTGTGAACGGCTGTTCCTGTGGCCCTTGATGGCTTCTGCCTGCTGTCGAGAGCCTGTTCTCCCAGTTTTGTCTGTGCGTAGGGGTAGCAGCTTGTTTAGTGCTGTGAACTTCTTGTTCCGATATTTTGTGAGTTGTCGTACCTGCATTGTAAATCAACCTCGTTTCTTCTTCCCCTACCAAGAATGTCTGTGCAACCAGTGCTGCTGCCTCTAAGATCAGGTTCTTGGTCTCTATGAGCTTTCGGAATATGCCTGCGTGGCCTATTCCTTCAATGAAAAAGTCTCTCAGCATTTCTCTCCTCAGTTCATCGGAGAACTCACATAAACTAGCCAACCTCCAAAGTTCCGTCACGAAGTCGGGTATGCTCTGGCCCACACAGCATCTGTAATTGTAGAATCTGTGTCTGGCCATGTGTAGGCTGCTCGCTGGCTTCAGGTGGTCTCTTACCAGTGTGCTCAATTCTTCAAACTACTTGCTTGCTGGTTTCTCGGGTTCCAACAGATCCTTCATTAAAGCGTATGTTTTCGAGCCACAGCTGGTCAAGAGATGGGCATTTCTCTTGTCTGCCTCATCGTCGTCGAACCAGTCTTTGGTTACAAAGCTTTGCTGGAGCCTTTCTATAAAGTCCTCCCAATTGTCTCCAGCATTGTACTTTTCATCCGATCCGTTGTTCGCCATTCTGTGGATTCTGTAATCCCGTAACCCGTCGCCACTGTAAAGTCCTGTCCCCTCAGTACAGATTCACATGAGGCATATAGTGACGTCAAGGTCACTCTGGACCTGCACCTTTATTTCACAGCTCTGGAATGCTGCACCTGCCTGAGACCTGTCCTTATATACCTGTCTCTTGCAAGTGCACCCCTGGTGGTAAGGTATGCTGGTGGTTACAGGTCATATTACAGTCATGTATAGCATGTTAGGATACAATTATATATAATAATGTAAGATACATGACGCCCGGTGTCCTGGCCAATATTTATGCTTCAATCAACATAACAATAACCGATTAACTGGTCATTATCGCATTGCTGTTTGTGGGAGTTTGCTGTGTGCAAATTGGTTGCCGCGTTTCCTACGTTACAACAGTGACTACACTTCAGAAAGCACTTCATTGACTGTAAAAGCGCTTTGGGACCTCTGGTGGTGGAGAAACGCAAGTCTTAATATAAATGCAAGTCTTTCTTTTCTTTTTGTCATTCCTTAGCATATCAACCGAATGTGTTTCACCTTCTAAACCCGTTGCTTGGACAGATAGCTTACCATTCTCAATAGTATGAGCAGAACTACCCTTTCCAATATAACTGAATAATGTGGACAATAGGGCATCCAGAACAGGTGCCCAAGGAACTCCGAGGGGTGTGACTTTACTCCGACATTCTCCTGCCCGCTGCTATAACGTGGATGAAGTTGTCCGAAATCCCTATTTACCCACTGAAGTTCAGGGAGCAGAGGGGGAGACATGCTTAGAAAAATCACCGCCCACTTGCCACCCCAACAAACGGACCTTTTCCCATTCATCATCACATTCTGTTAGCTATTGTCAAACCAATTCTCAGCTGGCTAAGGTTTCATTAATCCTTTCAGCCTTAACCTCTATTTGTGCAACATTTATGCAACTTGATCAAAAAGGTTTTCTGCAAATCCAAGTCGACTATATCAATTCAGTGGCCTGTATCCAGATTATTGAACTATCCATTGTCATGAAAAGGGACATGGTTATGATGCAGTCTGTTAATAAAGCATTTTCAAGAGCTTGCTCTGAAAATACCTTCCCAATGTAACATAATCATCTTTAATGTAACATAGAAAATTCAGCTACATGCTCTCAAGAAATATTAATAGAATTTCTACTGTGAGTGTGTAAAGCTGCTATGAAGTGCAGCAGGTAAACCAAGTTGCCAGATGCCTGACTTTTTCAATATATTGACGTTAATAGAGTACTCCTCCAATGCAGTTAATGATCTGGTGCCAATCCTGTTACAACTACAATGAGTATGTAATGCAATGTTAAGTGTCTCACCACCAAGACAGCTGGTATCCTATTTCTGTGAATGCCAGTTCACGTTCTTCAAGACAGCTCGTGTGTTATATCTATATGGAGCCCAAGCAATAAATTAACAGTGCTGGTGTTTTAATTAGCAAAGTTTAAAAAAAAATAACTCCAGTAATGTCATTCTGAGGCAGAAGAGATACATGTCCAATCCTTAGAAATTCAGGAGAGGGAGGTTGTTGGTCCAGGGCAGTCATGAGAGGAATGATGTCCAATCAGGACAGTATGTAACCACTTACTATTGCCCAGAAAGAGGTGAGAATGTGGAACTTGCTACCACATGCAGTAGTTGAGGTGAATAGCAAAGATGCAATTCAAAGGAAGCTGGAAAAGTTGGATCGAATCTACAGCACAGTAAAAGGCCATCTCGTCTATGCTTGCATCGATGATCGACACAAGCCTTCTCCCATCCTGCTTCATCTCACCTTATCAGCATAACCTTCTATTCCTTTCTCCCTCATGTGGCTCCCCTTAATTGCATCAATACTAGTAATTGGGATTGGACCTCTTGTTGGCTGGTGCAGATACGATGGTAAGTACTGCAGGGAATCGAATACGGCCGGGGTGATCCCTTGGACTAGTTTTGATCACCTGGATCTGAGAGGAATTTTCCCAGATTTGTTTTCCCCAATTGGCCTGGGTTTTCATCTGGTTTTTCCTTCTCTCAGGAGATCACATGGCTCCAGTTGGAGTGGAGTGTAGAATGCTTCATTGTAAGGGGTGTCGCAGTTGTGTGGAGTGGACTGATTGGGCTGGGTGCTCTTTACCTTTCCGCTATTGATCATTGGTTTATATGTAACCTTCAGGGCTGCTGACCGAGGGCCATGTGGCTCTTAGTCGGCTGGAGCCAGCAACGATAGAAACACAGAAACATAGAAAATAGGTGCAGGAGTAGGCCATTCGGCCCTTCTAGCCTGCACCGCCATTCAATGAGTTCATGGCTGAACACGCAACTTCAGTACCCCATTCCTGCTTTCTCGCCATACCCCTTGATCCCCCGAGTAGTAAGGACTTCATCTAACTCCTTTTTGAATATATTTAGTGAATTGGCCTCAACAACTTTCTGTGGTAGAGAATTCCACAGGTTCACCACTCTCTGGGTGAAGAAATTCCTCCTCATCTCGGTCCTAAATGGCTTACCCCTTATCCTTAGACTGTGACCCCTGGTTCTGGACTTCCCCAACATTGGGAACATTCTTCCTGCATCTAAACTGTCAAACCCATCAGAATTTTAAACATTTCTATGAGGTCCCCTCTCATTCTTCTGAACTCCAGTTGATCCAGTCTTTCTTGAGAGGTCAGTCCCGCCATCCCGGGAATCAGTCTGGTGAACCTTCGCTGCACTCCCTCAATAGCAAGAATGTCCTTCCTCAGGTTAGGAGACCAAAACTTTTCACAATACTTAAGGTGTGGCCTTACCAAGGCCCTGTACAACTGTAGCAACACCTCCCTGCCCCTGTACTGAAATCCCCTCGCTATGAAGGCCAACATGCCATTTGCTTTCTTAACTGCCTGCTGTACCTGCATGCCAACCTTCAATGACTGATGTACCATGACACCCAGGTCTCGTTGCACCTCCTCTATTCCTAATCTGTCACCATTCAGATAGTAGTCTGTCTCTCTGTTTTTACCACCAAAGTGGATAACCTCACATTTATCCACAATTTACTTCATCTGCCATGCATTTGCCCACTCACCGAACCTATCCAAGTCACTCTGCAGCCTCATAGCATCCTCCTCGCAGCTCACACTGCCACCCAACTTAGTGTCATCAGCAAATTTGGAGATACTACATTTAATCCCCTCGTCTAAATCATTAATGTACAGTGTAAACAGCTGGGGCCCCAGCACAGAACCTTGCGGTACCCCACTAATCACTGCCTGCCATTCTGAAAAGTCCTCATTTACTTCTCCTCTTTGCTTCCTGTCTGACAACCAGTTCTCAATCCATGTCAGCACACTACCTCCAATCCCATGTGCTTTAACTTTGCACATTAATCTCTTGTGTGGGACCTTGTCGAAAGCCTTTTGAAAGTCCAAATATACCACATCAACTGGTTCTCCCTTGTCCACTCTGCTGGAAGCATCCTCAAAAAATTCCAGAAGATTTGTCAAGCATGATTTCCCTTTCACAAATCCATGCTGACTTGGACCTATCATGTCACCTCTTTCCAAATGCGCTGCTATGACATCCTTAATAATTGATTCCATCATTTTACCCACTACCGATGTCAGGCTGACCGGTCTATAATTCCCTGTTTTCTCTCTCCCTCCTTTTTTAAAAAGTGGGGTTACATTGGCTACCCTCCACTCGATAGGAACTGATCCAGAGTCAATGGAATGTTGGAAAATGACTGTCAATGCATCCGCTATTTCCAAGGCCACCTCCTCAAGTACTCTGGGATGTAGTCCATCAGCCCCTGGGGATTTATCGGCCTTCAATCCCATCAATTTCCCCAACACAATTTCCCGACTAATAAGGATTTCCCTCAGTTCCTCCTCCTTACTCGACCCTCTGACTCCTTTTATATCCGGAAGGTTGTTCGTGTCCTCCTTAGTGAATACCGAACCAAAGTACTTGTTCAATTGGTCCGATATTTCTTTGTTCCCCGTTATGACTTCCCCTGATTCTGACTGCAGGGGACCTACGTTTGTCTTTACTAAACTTTTTCTCTTTACATATCGATAGAAACTTTTGCAATCCATCTTAATGTTCCCTGCAAGCTTCTTCTCGTACTCCATTTTCCCTGCCCTAATCAAACCCTTTGTCCTCCTCTGCTGAGTTCTAAATTTCTCCCAGTCCTCGGGTTCGCTGCTATTTCTGGACAATTTGTGTGCCACTTCCTTGGCTTTAATACTATCCGTGATTTCCCTTGACAGTCACGGTTGAGCCACCTTCCCTTTTTTATTTTTACGCCAGACAGGAATGTATAATTGTTGTAGTTCATCCATGCAGTCTCTAAATGTCTGCCATTGCCCATCCACAGTCAACCCCTTAAGTATCATTCGCCAATCTATCCTAGCCAATTCACAACTCATACCTTCAAAGTTACCCTTCTTTAAGCTCTGGACCATGGTTTCTGAATTAACTGTTTCATTCTCCATCCTAAGGCAGAATTCCTCCATATTATGGTCACTCTTCCCCAAGGGGCTTCGCACAATGAGATTGCTAATTAATCCTTTCTCATTACACAACACCCAGTCTAAGATGGCCTCCCCCCGAGTTGGTTCCTCGACATATTGGTCTTGAAAACCATCCCTTATGCACTCCAGGAAATCCTCCTCCACTGTATTGCTTCCAGTTTGGTGAGCCCAATCTAGCTTGGATGATGTGGAATCTATATGGGTAGAGCTGCAGAATACCAAAGGGCAAAAAACGTTAGTGGGAATTGTGTCCAGACCTCCAAACAGTAGTAGTGATGTTGGGGAGGGCATCAAACATGAAATTAAGGGTGCGTGCAATAAAGGTGCAGCAGTTATAATGGGTGACTTTAATATGCACATAGATTGGGTTAACCAAACTGGAAGCAATACGGTGGAGGAGGATTTCCTGGAGTGCATAAGGGATGGTTTTTTAGACCAATATGTCGAGGAACCAACTAGGGGGGAGGCCATCTTAGACTGGGTGTTGTGTAATGAGAGAGGATTAATTAGCAATCTTGTTGTGCGAGGCCCCTTGGGGAAGAGTGACCATAATATGGTGGAATTCTGCATTAGGATGGAGAATGAAACAGTTAATTCAGAAACCATGTACCAGAATTTAAAGAAGGGTAACTTTGAAGGTATGAGGCGTGAATTGGCTAGGATAGATTGGCGAATGATACTGAAGGGGTTGACTGTGGATGGACAATGGCAGACATTTAGAGACCACATGGATGAACTACAACAATTGTACATTCCTGTCTGGCGTAAAAATAAAAAAGGGAAGGTGGCTCAACCGTGGCTATCAAGGGAAATCAGGGATAGTATTAAAGCCTAGGAAGTGGCATACAAATTGGCCAGAAATAGCAGCGAACCCGGGGACTGGGAGAAATTTAGAACTCAGCAGAGGAGGATAAAGGGTTTGATTAGGGCAAGGAAAATGGAGTACGAGAAGAAGTTTGCAGGGAACATTAAGACGGATTGCAAAAGTTTCTATAGATATGTAAAGAGAAAAAGGTTAGTAAAGACAAACGTAGGTCCCCTGCAGTCAGAATCAGGGGAAGTCATAACGGGGAACAAAGAAATGGCGGACCAATTGAACAAGTACTTTGGTTCGGTATTCACTAAGGAGGACACGAACAACCTTCCGGATATAAAAGGGGTCAGAGGGTCTAGTAAGGGGGAGGAACTGAGGGAAATCCTTATTAGTTGGGAAATTGTGTTGGGGAAATTGATGGGATTGAAGACCGCTAAATCCCCGGGGCCTGATGGACTGCATCCCAGAGTACTGAAGGAGGTGGCCTTGGAAATAGCGGATGCATTGACAGTCATTTTCCAACATTTCATTGACTCTGAATCAGTTCCTATCGAGTGGAGGGTAGTCAATGTAACCCCACTTTTTAAAAAAGGAGGGAGAGAGAAAACAGGGAATTATAGACCGGTCAGCCTGACATCGGTAGTGGGTAAAATGATGGAATCAATTATTAAGGATGTCATAGCAGCGCATTTGGAAAGAGGTGACATGATAGGTCTATCATGTTTCCAGTAGAGTGGACAAGGGAGAACCAGTTGATGTGGTATATTTGGACTTTCAGAAGGTTTTCGACAAGGTCCCACACAAGAGATTAATGTGCAAAGTTAAAGCACATGGGATTGGGGATAGTGTGCTGACATGGATTGAGAACTGGTTGTCAGACAGGAAGCAAAGAGTAGGAGTAAATGGGGACTTTTCAGAATGGCAGGCTGTGACTAGTGGGGTACCGCAAGGTTCTGTGCTGGGGCCCCAGCTTTTTACACTGTACATTAATGATTTAGACGAGGGGATTAAATGTAGTATCTCCAAATTTGCGGATGACACTAAGTTGGGTGGCAGTGTGAGCTGCGAGGAGGATGCTATGAGGCTGCAGAACAACTTGGATAGGTTAGGTGAGTGGGCAAATGCATGGCAGATGAAGTATAATGTGGATAAATGTGAGGTTATCCACTTTGGTGGTAAAAACAGAGAGACAGACTATTATCTGAATGTTGACAGATTAGGAAAAGGAGAGGTGCAAAGAGACCTGGGTGTCATGGTACATCAGTCATTGAAGGTTGGCATGCAGGTACAGCAGGCGGTTAAGAAAGCAAATGGCATGTTGGCCTTCAAAGCGAGGGGATTTGAGTACAGGGGCAGGGAGGTGTTGCTGCAGTTGTACAGGGCCTTGGTGAGGCCACACCTGGAGTATTGTGTACAGTTTTGGTCTCCTAACCTGAGGAAGGACATTCTTGCTATTGAGGGAGTGCAGCGAAGGTTCACCAGATTGATTCCCGGGATGGCGGGACTGACCTATCAAGAAAGACTGGATCAACTGGGCTTGTATTCACTGGAGTTCAGAAGAATGAGAGGGGACCTCATAGAAACGTTTAAAATTCTGACGGGGTTAGACAGGTTAGATGCAGGAAGAATGCTCCCAATGTTGGGGAAGTCCAGAACCAGGGGACACAGTCTAAGGATAAGGGGTAAGCCATTTAGGACCGAGATGAGGAGGAATTTCTTCACCCAGAGAGTGGTGAACCTGTGGAATTCTCTGCCACAGAAAGTTGTTGAGGCCAATTCACTAAATATATTCAAAAAGGAGTTCGATGAAGTCCTTACTATTAGGGGAATCAAGGGGTATGGTGAGAAAGCAGGAATGGGGTACTGAAGTTGCATGTTCAGCCATGAACTCATTGAATGGCGGTGCAGGCTAGAAGGGCCGAATGGCCTACTCCTGCACCTATGTTCTATGTTTCTATGTGCATATTAAAGTCACCCATTGTAACTGCTGCACCTTTATTGCATGCACCCCTAATTTCCTGTTTGATGCCCTCCCCAACATCACTACTACTGTTGGAGGTCTGTACACAACTCCCACTAATGTTTTTTGCCCTTTGGTGTTCTGCAGCTCTACCCATATAGATTCCACATCATCCAAGCTAATGTCCTTCCTAACTATTGCATTAATCTCCTCCTTAACCAGCAATGCTACCCCACTTCCTTTTCCTTTTATTCTATCCTTCCTGAATGTTGAATACCCCTGGATGTTGAGTTCCCAGCCTTGATCATCCTGGAGCCACGTCTCTGTAATCCCAATCACATCATATTTGTTAATATCTATTTGCACAGTTAATTCATCCACCTTATTACGCATACTCCTTGCATTAAGACACAAAGCCTTCAGGCTTGTTTTTTTAACACCCTTTGTCCTTTTAGAATTTTGCTGCATAGTGGCCCTTTTTGTTCTTTGCCTTGGGTTTCTCTGCCCTCCACTTTTCCTCATCTCCTTTCTGCCTTTTGCTTTTGTCTCCTTTTTGTTTCCCTCTGTCTCCCTGCATTGGTTCCCATCCCCCTGCCATATTAGTTTAACTCCTCCCCAACAGCACAAGCAAACACTCCCCCCAGGACATTGGTTCCGGTCCTGCCCAGGTGCAGACCGTCCGGTTTTTACTGGTCCCATCTCCCCTAGAATCGGTTCCAATGCCCCAGGAATTTGAATCCCTCCCTGCTGCACCACTGCTCAAGCCACGTATTCATCTGTGCTATCCTGCGATTCATACTCTGACTAGCACGTGGCACTGGTAGCAATCCTGAGATTACTACTTTCGAGGTCCTACTTTTTAAATTAGCTCCTAGCTTCTTAAATTCATTTCGTCGGAGCTCATCGCTATTTTTACCCATGTCGTTGGTACCAATGTGCACCATGACAACTGGCTGTTCTCCCTCCCTTTTTAGAATCTCCTGCACCCGCTCCGAGACATCCTTGACCCTTGCACCAGGGAGGCAACATACCATCCTGGAGTCTCGGTTGCGGCCGCAGAAACGCCTATCTATTCCCCTTACAATTGAATCCCCTATCACTATCGCTCTCCCACTCTTTTTCCTGCCCTCCTGTGCAACAGAGCCAGCCACGGTGCCATGAACTTGGCTGCTGCTGCCCTCCCCTGATGAATCATCCCCCCCAACAATATCCAAAGCAGTGTATCTGTTTTGCAGGGGGATGACCACAGGGGACCCCTGCACTACCTTCCTTGCACTGCTCTTCCTGCTGGTCTTCCATTCCATATCTGGCTGTGGACACTTTCCCTGCGGTTCGACCAACTCGCTACACGTGCTACTCACGTCATTCTCAGCATCGTGGGTGCTCCAGAGTGAATCCACCCTCAGCTCCAACTCCGCAACGCGGTCCGTCAGGAGCTGGAGGCGGATACACTTCCCGCACACATAGTCGTCAGGAACACTGGTGTCGTCCCTGAGTTCCCACATGGTACAGGAGGAGCATAATACGTGACCGAGCTGTCCTGCCATGACTTAACCCTTTGATAAGCAACAACAATGCTAAAGTTTACTCACTGTTATAGAAGAGAAAAAAGAAAAACTACTCACCAATCACCAGCCAATCACTTACCCCCTTGGCTGTGACATCATCTTTCTGTTTCTTTCTACTTCTTTTTTGCCTTCTCCCTGTAGCTGCACCGGTACACCTCTCCACACACCTCCTCGACGCTGCTCCCGACTGCCGCCCCGTTGGGCCTTTATAGGCCTCTCGCCGACCCCAGAACTCGCGCCTCTCCACGCACCTCCTCACGCTGCTCCTGACTGCCACCGCGTTGGGCCTTTTTGGCCTCTCGCCGACCCCGGAACTCACGCTTCTCCACGCACCTCCTCACGCTGCTCCCGACTGCCGCCGCGATGGGCCAAAATGGCCTCCTTCTGCACTGTAAATTTTCATGTTTCTATTTGCCTCAACTACTCCTTGTGGTAGCGAGTTCCATGTTACAGAAGAACATAAGAAATAGGAGCAGGAGTAGGCCATACGGCCCCTCGAGCCTGCCCAGCCATTCAATAAGATCATGACTGATCTGATCATAGACTCAGCTCCACTTCCCTGCCCCCTCCCCATAACCCCTTATCCCTTTATTGTTTAAGAAACTGTCTATTTCTGTCTTAAATTTATTCAATGTCCAGCTTCTACAGCTCTCTGAGGCTGCAAATTCCACAGATTTACAACCCTCAGAGAAGAAATTTCTCCTCATCTCAGTTTTAAATGGGAAGCCACTTATTCTAAGATCATGCCCTCTAGTTCTAGTCTCCTCCATCAGTGGAGACATCCTCTCTGCATCCACCTTGTCAAGCCCCCTCATGATCTTATACGTTTTGATAAGATCACCTCTCATTCTTCTGAATTCCAATGAGTAGAGGCTCAACCTATTCAACCTTTCCTTATAAGTCAACCCACTCATCCCCGGAATCAACCTCGTGAACCTTCTCTGAACTGTCTCCAAAGCAAGTATATCCTTTTGTAAATATGGAAACCAAAACTGCATGCTGTATTCCAGGTGTGGCCTCACCAATACCCTGTTGAGATGTAGCAAGACTTCCCTGCTTCTGACCGCTCTCTGAGTAAGAAATTTCTCCTGAATTCCCTATTTGATTTATTAGTGGCTATCTTTTTTTAAGACCTCTAGTTTTGGACTCTACCAAAAGTGGAAACTTTAAGTCTACCCTATCAAACCCTTTAAAAACCTCTACCAGTCAACCCTCACCCTTCTCTGATCTTAAAAAAAAAGAATCACAGTTTGGTTTGCCTTTCCTGATAAGTATATCCTCTCAGTTCTGGTATTATCCTTGTGAATCGTTTTTGCATCTTCTCCAATGCCTCTATATTCTTTTTATAATATGGAGACTAGAACTGTGCACAGTACTCCAAATGTGGTCTGACCAAGGTTTGAGTGTTACATAATGCCTTTCCTTTTCAATTCTACCCCTCTAGAAATGAACCTCGGTGCTTGGTTTGCTTTATGTGCCGCTACTTTTAGTGATTTGCAAATGTGGACCCCGAGACCCCTTGGCTCTGTTACCCCACTTACATGGGCTAACCAAACTGATAGCAATGCGGTGGAGGAGGATTTCCTGGAGTGTATTAGGAATGGTTTTCTAGACCAATTTGTCGAAGAACCAAATGGAGAGCTGGCCATCCTAGACTGGGTGATGTGTAATGAGAAGGGACTAATTAGCAATCTTGTTGTGTGATGCCCCTTGGGGAGGAGTGACCATAATATGGTAGAATTCTATATTAAAATGGAGAATGATAGTGTTATTTCGGAAATTAGGGTCCTGAACTTAAGGACTGTATGAGGCGTGAATTGGCTAGAATAGACTGTCAAAGGATACTTAAAGGGTTGACGTTGAATAAGCAATGGCAAACATTTAAAGATCACTTGGACGAACTTCAGCAATTGTACATCCCTGCCTGGAGTAAAAATAAAACAGGGAAGGTGGCTCAACCAGGCTAACAAGGGAAATTAAGGAAGAGGCATATAAATTGGCAAGAAAAAGTAACAAACCTGAAGACTGGGAGGAATTTAGAATTCAACAGAGGAGGACAAAGGCTTTAATTAAGTGGGGGGAAATAGAGTACGAGAGGAAGCTTGCAGAGAACATAAAAACTGACTGCAAAAGCTTCTATAAATATGTGAAGAGAAAAAGATTAGTGAAGACAAATGTAGCTGCCTTGCAGGCAGATTCAGGTGAATTTATAATGGGGAACAAAGAAATGGCAGACCTATTGAACAAATACTTTGGTTCTGTCTTCACGAAGGAAGATGCAAATAACCTTCTGAATGTTCTAGGGGACAGTGGGTCTCGTGAAAAGGAGGAACTGAAGGATATCCTTATTAGGCGGGAAATTGTGTTAGGGAAATTGATGGGATTGAAGGCCAATAAATCCCTGGGCCCGATAGTTTGCATCCCAGAGTACTTTAGGAAGTGGCCCTAGAAATAGTGGATGCATTGGTGATCATTTTCCAACAGTCTATCGACTCTGGATCATTTCCTCTGGACTGGAGGGTAGCTAATGTAACACCACTGTTTAAAAAAGGAGGGAGAGAGAAAACGGATAATTATAGAATGGTTAGCCTGACATCAGTAATGGGAAAAATGTTGGAATCAATCATTGAGGATGAAATAGCAGCTCATTTGGAAAGCAGTGACAGGATCGGACCAAGTCAGCATGGATTTATAAAAGGGAAATCATGCTTGACGAATCTTCTGGAATTTTTTGAGAATGTAACTAGCAGATTGGAAAAGGGCGAACCAGTGGATGTTGTATATTTGGACTTTCAAAAGGCTTTTGACAAGGTCCCACACAAGAGATTGGTGTGCAAAATTAAAGCACATGGGGGTAATGTACTGACGTGGATAGAGAACTGGTTGGCAGACAGGAAGCAGAGAGTCGGGATAAATGGGTCCTTTTCAGAATGGCAGGCAATGACGTGGAGTGCAGCAGGGCTCAGTGCTGGGACCCCAGCTATTTACAATATACATTAACGATTTAGATGAAGGAATTGAGTGTAATATCTCCAAGTTTGCAGATGACACTAAACTGGGTGGCGGTGTGAGCTGTGAGGGGACGCTAAGAGGCTGCAGGGTGACTTGGACAGGTTAGATGAGTGGGCAAATGCACGGCAGGGGCAGTATAATGTGGATAAATGTGAGGTTATCCATTTTGGGGGCAAAAGCACGAAGGCAGAATATTATCTGAATGGCGGCAGATTAGGAAAAGGGGAGGTGCAACGAGACCTGGGTGTCTTGGTTCATCAGTCATTGAAGGTTGGCATGCAGGTACAGCAGGGGATGAAAAAGGCAAATGGTATATTGGCCTTCATAGCTGGGGGATTTGAATATAGGAGCAGGGAGGTCGTACAGCAGTTGTACAGGGCCTTAGTGAGGCCTCCCCTGGAATATTGTGGTCAGTTTTGGTCTCCTAATCTGAGGAATGATGTTCTTGTTATTGAGGGAGTGCAGCGAAGGTTCACCAGACTAATTCCAGGGATGGCTGGACTGTCATATGAGGAGAGACTAGATCAACTGGGCCTTTTTTCACTGGAGTTTAGAAGGATGAGAGCGTATCTCATAGAAACGTATAAGATTCTGACGGGACTGGACAGGTTAGATGTGGGAAGAATGTTCCCAATGTTGGGGAAGTTCAGAACCAGGGGACATAGTCTTAGGATAAGGGGTAGGCCATTTATGACTGAGATGAGGAGAAACTTCTTCACTCAGAGAGTTGTTAAGTTGTTAACCTGTGGAATTCCCTGCCGCAGAGAGTTGTTGATGCCAGTTCATTGGATATATTCAAGAGGGAGTTAGATATGGCCCTTATCGCTAAGGGGATCAAGGGGTATGGAGAGAAAGCAGGAAAGGGGTACCGAGGGAATGATCAGCCATGATCTTATTGAATGGCTTTGCAGGCTCGAAGGGCCGAATGGCCTTCTCCTGCAACTATTTTCTATATTCCTATGTTTCGATGTTATCCAAGCAGTATGTGGCCTTATTATCCCTTCTACCAAATTGCACCACCTCACACTTGTCTATAATTAAATTCATTTGCCAATTGTATGTTGATTCTGCTAATTTATTAATGTTGTCGTGTATTTTGATGCGTTATTCCTTTGTGTTAATTGTACCACCAAATTTGGTGGTGTTCGTAAATTTTGAAATTGTACTTCCGAATCTCAAGTTCAAATCATTAATGTAAAAGTACATCTGGGAGAAAGGAATAGAAATATTGAGCTGATGCGGGAGGATGCCAGTGTGAAGCAGAAACACCGGCTCAGGCCAGTTGGTACAAATAGCCTGGTTCTGCACTGTACGATCTCTGTAATATGCAGTAAATCATTTCTGGCCGAGTTTTAAATGTGTATTTGTTTTATTCATGAGAGTCTAATGGTTGGAAGTACAATTCCAATTCAATCTGGCATTGAGAAAATTGTAGCATAGAAATCTAACTGGGCATGGGGAGATCCAACTTAATTAAACATGCAGCAGTAAAGTCTTGCTTCATTGGGAGGGGATCAAAACTACTGACATGATTCCAAAGGAAAACTTTTACTTGGATACTGTTGGGGATGGGGGTCCCCTGTTGTCCATTCCCATCATATGTGGAACAAAATCTTGGATTCTGAAGAAGCTGCAGTCAGATGGGCATGACATGAACAATTATTCACACGCTAAACTTCCGCGCCCCCGGCTTCCTCCCCATACTCTCCACCATCCCCTTTTGGGTTATGCACTTATTTTGCTAAAAGCATTCTTGCTCGTAACGCTTAAACATTTTAACGTCACAGGGTCACAAAATTAGGCTGAGTTAAAATAGGCTCTCCAGCCCATTTTATCGCTTCCTTCCAGAATATCAACCTGACCAATACAGTATCTAGCTGTTTTTGTAAATGAGGACAGTGACCAAGCCTTACTCAACACATTCAGCCATTTATGATCTTTGTGCAAAGAAATATTTTCTGATGGTTGTGCAAAGTATGTCCTTCACAATCCTCAAGAGTCATTTCCTTGTCCCACTGCCCTCGAGTATCAAAGTATACTGATACGTCCTTACTATACAGTATAAATGCACACGAGGCCCATGCTTGAGAGAAGGTCAGTCTGTGACCTGTCCTTTATTCCTCAGCACTCAAGTTATGCAAATGGGTGGAGCTTCCCCTTTTATATCTGAAGGTCTAGGTTAGGAGTGTCTCCCACAAGTTCACCACCTAGTGGTCAGTGTTCTCACAGTGTACAACTTAGGTCAGATTATACATGGGTTACAATGCTGGTTGAATACATGACATCACCTCCCCCCTAAAGTCTTATTGGGATCACAGGTTGAGTCTCTCTGGTGGTTTACGCTTCCTTGTAGAGCGCCTGAGTTGGGGCTCCGGTTGTTGGGCGCTGGCCTGAGTGTCTGCTGTTTGCGGTGCCTCAGGCCTGTCCGGACTGCCCACAGTGACTGGGCTCTCCCCGCTTTGGTTCCTGTGTTCGGTCACCTGTGGTGGAGTGAACTCTACATTGTGTTCTTCCTCTGCTTCTTCGATGGGGTTGCTGAACCTCCTTTTTGTTTGATCCACGTGTTTGCGGCAGATTTGTCCATTGGTAAGTTTAACTACCAGAATCCTATTTCCCTCTTTGGCAATCACAGTGCCTGTGAGCCATTTGGGCCCTGCAGCGTAGTTGAGGATAAAAACAGGGTAATTTACATCAATACATCGCGCCGTCGCATTCCTGTCATGGCAATCATATTGTGACTGGCGCCTGCTCTTGATAATTTCTTTCATGGTGGGGTGTATAAGGGATAATCGGGTTTTGAGCGTCCTTTTCATTAGCAGCTCTGCGGGTGGAACCCCTGTGAGCGAGTGTGGTCGGGATCTATAGGCCAACAGGAGGCGTGATAAGCGGGTTTGTAGGGAACCCCCTTGGATTCTGAACATGCCCTGTTTGATTATCTGCACTGCTCGTTCTGCCTGGCCGTTTGAGGCCGGCTTGAACGGTGCCGTTCTAACATGGTTAATCCATTGCCTGCCATGAAGTCCTGGAATTCAGTGCTTGTGAAGCATGGGCCATTGTCGCTGACCAAGATGTCCGGTAGATCATGGGCAGCGAACATTGTCCGTAGACTTTCTACCGTGGCAGAGGATGTGCTTGAATTTAAAATGTCACACTCGATCCATTTGAAAGGACCTGCGTAGTCCACATGGATGCGTGACCAAGGCTTGGCGGGCCATGGCCAGGGGCTAAGGGGGGCTTCCCTGGGTGCATTGCCCAGCTGGGCACACGTGTTGCACCTGCGAACACAAAGTTCCAGATCTGCGTCTATCCCTGGCCGCCAAACGTGTGACCTGGCAATTGCCTTCATCGTGACGATGCCCGGGTGCTCATTGTGGAGTTCTCTGATGAACACCTCTCTGCCCATCTGGGGCATGACTACGCGGTTTCCCCACAGTCGGCAATCGGCCTGAATCGAGAGTTCATCTTTGCGCCTGTGAAATGGTTTAAATTTCTCAGGGCATTCCCTGTACGTGGCTGCCCAGTCCCCATTCAGGACACAGTTCTTGACTCGAGACAATAGCGGGTCTCTATTTGTCCAGACTTTAATCTGACTGGCTGTCCCGGGTGAGCCTTCGCTTCCGAAAGCTTCAACAGCCATGACCATTTCAGCAGCATGCTCGGTAGCCCCCTCAGTGGTGGCTAGTGGGAGCCTGCTGAGTGCATCGGCGCAGTTTTTGGTGCCCGGTCTGTGCCGAATTGTATAGTCATAGGTGGCTAACGTGAGTGCCCACCTCTGTATGCGGGCCGATGCATTTGCATTTATGGCCTTGTCGGCCAAAAGGGACGTTAGGGGTTTGTGATCTGTCTCCAGCTCAAATTTCTTGCCAAACAGGTACTGGTGCATTTTCTTTACCGCATATACACATGCGAGCGTCTCCTTTTCTACCATCCCATAGCCCCTTTCTGCCTGGGACAGATTTCTGGAGGCATAAGCTACCGGCGGTAACTGACCCTTGGCATTGACATGCTGCAACACACACCCGACACCATAGGACGACGCATCGCACGTTAACACAAGTTTCTTACATGGGTCATATAGCGTTAACAGATTGTCAGAACATAACAAATTGCATGCTCTATTAAAAGCCCTTTCCTGGCTGTCCCCCCAGACCCATTCGCGACCTTTGCGTAGGAGCACGTGTAGCGGCTCTAGCAGCGTGCTTAATTTGGGAAGAAAGTTACCAAAATAGTTCAGGAGCCCCAGGAATGAACGCAGCTCCGTCGTGTTACGGGGTCTGGGTGCTCTCTGGATCGCTTCCATCTTGGACGCAGTAGGACTGATCCCGTCTGCTGCTACCCTCATCCCCAGGAATTCTACCTCTGGAGCTAGGAAGACGCACTTCGCCTTTTTCAGTCGCAGCCCTACCCGGTCCAGTCTGCGTAGCACCTCCTCCAGGTTGTGGAGGTGTTCTTCAGTATCGTAACCCGTAATGAGGATGTTGTCCTGAAAAACCACCGTCCCTGGAATCGACTTGAGGAGGCGTTCCATATTTCGTTGGAAGATCGTGGCGGCCGAGCGAATCCCGAACGGACATCTGTTGTACTCAAACAACCCCTTGTGTGTCGTGATGGTGGTCAGCTTCTTCGACTCACTCGCCAGCTCCTGGGTCATGTAAGCTGAGGTCAGGTCCAATTTTGAAAAAAGTTTGCCACCAAATAGCGTCGCAAAGAGGTCCTCCGTTCTCGGTAGCGGGTACTGGTCTTGGAGTGACACCCAATTGAAAGCTCTATATCTGAACGCACAAAGCATTCCTAACAAGATAGATGAGTTGACGACACAAATAGAAATAAATGGGTATGATCTGATTGCCATTGCACAGAAGTGGTTGCAAGGTGACCAAGGCTGGGAACTAAATATTCAGGGGCATTTGCATTTTGTAAGGATAGAAACATAGAAAATGGGTGCAGGAGTAGGCCATTTGGCCCTTCGAACCTGCACCACCATTCAATATGATCATGGCTGATCATGCATTTCAGTACCCCATTCCTGCTTTCTCTCCATACCCCTTGATCCCTTTAGCTGTGAGAGCCACATCTAACTCCCTTTTGAATATATCTAACGAATTAGCCCCAACAACTTTCTGAGGTAGAGAATTCCACATGCCCACTGTAGGGTGAAAATGGGAAGGCTTGTCCTCCCACGAGTGGGCCATCTGATAAAGAGGGTTGACACTCGTCCCAACCTGCGTAGCAGTTCTTGAAGTTAGCAGACGGAAACAGATGGCAAGGTATAACGATCTTTAATTGTGAACGTCCGGGAACACCTCTCATCACAGCCGCCTGAGAGTGGAGATGTTCCCTGAATAGCAAAACTGTACATCATTTATACATTTCATAGATCCCTTCATCCCCCGGTACAACCTCCCTCGATCTCCAATTGGGTTACCTTATTAGTAATATTTTGGATTGACAGACCAAGATCTCATGGCAACTTTGAGACCTTAACTGGGATGACCTCATTGGGTTAGAATTTGCTGATCGTACGTAGCGCCTAAACATCTGTTTAGAGTATTTTCACAGAGTCTTATCTTGTCGGACTGGATGTATCTTAATGTTATCTAATGTTTTGGTACATCAATTGTACATCAATGTTGAATCAGAGGCCTCTGGGTCCTTGGTGCTGGAATATGTCAGAATGTGAGGTCAGCCACAGACTTTCTGACCTGTTTGCTGAGCCAATGTAGAAGCCAGCATTTTAAACCTTATTTCGCTTATACCCCGAATGCCAATTTTCTCTTACAATTCCCCCCTTTGGCCTTTGGCTCTACGCCAAGTAGGCCATATTCCCCAGAAACTACTTCCCTGTGGGCAAGCTCCAGATATGTCCGTTCGCCTGGGTGGCCTTCTCGCAAACTTCAGAACCTCCTGTGACTTCTCCCGCAGGGCTATATAAGGTAAGACCTTCCTGCAGGACTGTTTAAATTTCTGGCCCTTATTGTCTTAATCTTAGTGCATGCCCTTGCGTGTCGTTTGGTCTGTTTAATTCGTACACAGATTAACCCTACCAGTACCATCAGGGTCAGGCCCTATATTGCTACAAGTACATGTGATATAATCCTTATCCATGGGTGGATCTGAATATTAAGTCCAATGTTCCACAGTTTTGAGTACCAAGGCTGTTCGGCCAGCATCCCGTTGGTGTCTCTTTGTAGGTTGTCTATTTCTTCCATCAGCCGGATATATTGTCGTCTTTGGTTTTGGATTCCTTGCACCAATTGTAATTGTTCCTCACTTAATTCGGGTATCTGTTTTCCTTGCGGTTCCCATACCGCTTCCTTGTACCCTTCTCGGAGGGTATCCATGACCATTACGTGGATAATTTCTGTTGTCTTGGGATGAATATGGTATCCATTTATGTCTATTTTTCCCATGGGCCTGAAACAGAAGTTAGGGTTGGTGATGATAAGGGGGTGACTCCTTAATCGTCGGGTTGACTACTCCTGTGCTCACGCACCAATCTCCATTCCCTTGTGGAGCAGCAATTGTTTCGGAATCGCGTTCGAGAGGAGTGATACTCAGCATGCATCCCTTTGTTTGGTGGAATCTGCAATCATCCTCCGTCATTCTTGGCGTGCCTCGACATAAAACCACTTGGTTATTTTTATAGCAGTTGGTTATGTTAATGCCTTTGGTAATAATTTTAATCACCTGTCTGGAGGGTTGATTGTAACGCAACCATATCCGGTTTTTTACTTCACTGATATTGTCGGTTTGGTATAAGGGGTCTCCCTTTGTTACGTCATACTGTGGTATTGATAACACGAATCTGATCATATTCACATGTCCAGTACTACATCTAAATTTTGGCACCTGTTAGCACAAATGTTTCCCAGGAAGAATCACTCGACACTCTGGGTCGGTTCCAACATCAAAACGGCCATTTATTACGCCAGCGGGGAGAAAGCCTCTGGGTTGCACCAGGCACTACTCTCTCCATCGAACAAAGAAATTCAGTGAAATTTATATGTTTTACAACAGTTCACTACAATTACTCAATCTATGTTGGCTGGACACAATCCAATCGTAACAATTATTGATTACATAGAGATTTCTTCAGGCCAATAAAATTGACCCTCAAGCATCAAAGGGCTGCATGGTCAGCTCATGTTTAGCTGCAGCTGATTTATGTCCTTGTGATATTTTCCAGACCCCCCTTATCTCTGTTGTCTTTGGGTTCTGCCTGTGCCTGACTTTCTTATCTTAACATAGTTTCAGGGATTCCTTTTTTCAGTGTTCTGCTGGGACATCTTGTCTGGGGTTGTTGATTAAAGACATTCTGCTGAATTGAAGTGTCATCAGCTATCCAGAAAGTTAGCCAACTTGGTTAGCTGAATACCCCTAGTGCTTTGCGGAATCTCTGGCAGCCATCTTATTTCTGGCAGCCATTTAACACATAGAAAGACATACATTCTGCAGGTGTCTTCACCTTTTGAAAGTGCCCTACAACAGCACCCATGCATGACTATTTTTCCGTACCTTGCACGTGTTATTCATGCTTTTGTCTGGAGTCCAATTATTAAATATGCCATTCGGAATCGAATCTGGAATGTCCCCATTTTGGAGTTGCTCCAGATTATGTTGTACCTCACTCAGTATCCAGGCCCCATGTCCGGAGCAAATTATCTCAGCTTGTAATCGTTCACTTAGGTCGTTCCCCATTGCGTGGATCAAATTCATGGTCTTGGCATGTTCCTGTAATGTGTGGGCCACTTGTAACAGCTCTCCTTCCGTGCCATCTCCCAACTGCGCTTGGAGGGCTTGGCTATCTATTTCCCTCCCCAATAAACCCCTGAAGATTTGTGTTGAGGTGAGAACCTGGTCGTCTCTTGCATACAGATCGAAAGAATTCACCGTCGCAACCCCCGCCGCATAACCTGTGCCTTGTGTTTCCAGTCGTCCCCTTTTTGTTCGACCTTGTTCTGTTCCCTTTCTGACATTAAATCTCAGGGTAGTGGAATCCAGGCCTTCGAGGATTTGTTATGTCAGGTTCTGGTATAGACTTATAGTTTCATTCCCACAGAAGCTAGGAAGGATGATATCCGTTAGGTTTAAGACTTCCGTAAGTAGTCTTACGCACCCCAAAATATATCCTTTCCTTAGATTCCTTTATTACGAGCCCCCCTTTGGCTCCAGTCTTTATGGATGGGCATATGTGGGGAGCTTGCAGGGTTGTGCTGGGAAGAGTTGTTGTCCCCAGGGTGGTTGTCGGGGCAGCGGTAGGGGGTCTATCTCGGACAACGATGTCCCAACACCACTGCTCCATACCCACGCATGGGGAGGCTGGACATCTCTTCCATCTGGTATCCCCTTGTTGTGGCCTTCCCGAGAATTGAGTGAAGACGGGCGTGCACCGTATCTGTATCCCCTCCCTACGAGTGCAACTTCCTCGTTCTTCTTATAACACGAAGCATACTGCGGTCCCATTTACTGCTAATGTTATGCGCTTGTTATTGTTCCACCCCCACTGTCGGTTGGAATCTCTGTTAAGTTGTGTTATGCCTGTTAGTCCAATGCTGCAATTTAAATCTACCGTTGTGCCGACTGCCACCATTAGGGTTTTTGAATCGGGATCACAGCTAACGTTTTCCGACGTCTTTATAATGCAGACCTTGAGGTCTGTTATTTTCTTCTTCAGTGGGTGTTCCGGTTCCAAAGAGGGATAGAATCCTGCAAAACACAACATTTTCCGGTGGCCACTGGTTGGTTAGGATCCAAATCGTTTCAACTGGGTCCAGTGTTTCCATTTGCCAACACCTTCCATGTCTATGCAAGCGCATGTGTCACTAACCATAATCACCTGGTGGGGTCTGGTCCATTTTGGTGAGAATCCAGGTCTTTCAGGATTTATCTTTACCATGACCCGGCTCCCTATTTGAGGTACCGAACTTTTTGTTCCTTCGTGTCCCTTTCTAGATCCCTAATAATTTGTTGGTCTCTGGCTTGTGCTCGTAATTCATGTGATTGTTTACAGAGTTCCATCACGAACCTCCGTATCTTATCCTTGTAGAGCCCTACGTCATCACTTCCAGTAACCAGCACTTCTGGCAGCCTCATGGCTCTTCCTGTCATTAGTTCAAAGGGGGTCAGTCCAATCGTCCAGTTAGGGGTAGCTCTTAATTTCATTCGGATTCGTGGTAATAACTCAACCCAACCCTGTCCGGTCTCCTCGATTGCTTTAGCCAGTGCTGTTTTTAAGATCCTATTCATTCGCTCTACTAATCCGGAAGACTCCGGGTGGTATGGGATGTGGAACTTTTGTTTAATCCTAATAGGGTGCAAGCTTGCTTCATGATTTTTCCCATAAAGTGTGTACCCTGGTCTGAGTCCAACTGTAGTAGCATTCCCCACCTGGGTTTTATTTCCCCGGCCAGGATCTTAGCGACTGTATCAGCGGTACAGTTTTTAGTGGCGAAGGTTTCTACCTATTTTGTAAATTGGTCTATTATTACCAGACAATACATTTTTCCCCTTTGACTAGGTAGTGGCCCAGTAAAGTCTATTTGTAAGGCTTCCCAGAATCCCTTTGGGCGAATTTGGTGTTCCAGCCAGACCTTTATCTTTTTCCCCGGGTTGTGTTTAGCACATGTTATACATTTCCTACAATGGTTTTCGATGTCTCCACCCATTCCTTTCCACCACCAACATCGTGACATGGAGTTCATCATGCTGGTCCTACCAGTATGGGTGTATCTGTGATAGAGACTCAATAGGTTCTGTTGGATACATTCCGGGGCCACTACATTGTCAATTTTCCTCCAAACTCCATCCGCCCCCCTTTTAGCTCCGTTCTGTTCCCACCCTTCTGTTACTTCCGGGGTGGATTCTCCCTGTATCATGAGTATGTTTACTTCCTCCGTTTGGGTAATATATGAGCCAATCAGGGCGTTACTAGTCATATCTAATTCGGCTGCCTGTTTGGCAGCTTGGTCTGCCCAGGCATTTCCCTGCTGGTGCCCGTCCGTGATCTTTAGATGCGCTTTCATTTTTATCACTGCATATTCCTGAGGGAGGAGGGATGCTTCTACCAATTCTTTAACTATCTCTTCATGCCGAATGGGTCCCCCTCCTGATGTCACGTACCCCTGCCTCTTCCAAACAGTCATATAATCATGTACCACCCCGAAGGCGTAATGGCTATCGGTGTATATGTAGACCCTTTTCCCTGCTGCTAGTTTTAATGCTTCAGTGAGAGCTACCAATTCCGCAACCTGAGCGGATAGATTTGGCTCTAATGAACAAAATGTTGAATCATTGTGGGTGGAGATTAGAGATAGTAAGGGGAAAAAGTCACTGGTGGGCGTAGTTTATAGGCCCCCAAATAATAACTTCACGGTAGGGCGGGCAATAATCAAGGGAATAATGGAGGCATGTGAAAAAGGAACGGCAGTAATCATGGGGGATTTTAACCTACATATCAATTGGTCAAATCAAATCACACGGGGTAGCCTTGAGGAGGAATTCATAGAATGCATACGGGATTGTTTCTTAGAACAGTATGTTACAGAACCTACAAGGGAGCAAGCGATCGTAGATCTGGTCCTGTGTAATGAATCAGGAATAAGAAACGATCTACTAATAAAAGATCATCTCGGAATGAGTAATCACAGTATGGTTGAATTTGTAATACAGATTGAGGCTGAGGAAGTAGTGTCTCAAACGAGCGTACTATGCTTAAACAAAGGGGACTACAGTGGGATGAGGCAGAGTTGGCTGAAGTAGACTGGAAACACAGACTAAACGGTGGCACAATTGAGGAACAGTGGAGAACTTTTAAGGAGCTCTTTCATAGTGCTCAACAAAAATATATTCCAGTGAAAAAGAAGGGCGGTAAGAGAAGGGATAACCAGCTGTGGATAACCAAGGAAATAAAGGAGAGCATCAAATTAAAAACCAATGCGTATAAGGTGGCCAAGGTTAGTGGGAAACTAGAAGATTGGGAAAATTTTAAACGACAGCAAAGAATGACTAAGAAAGCAATAAAGAAAGGAAAGATAGATTACAAAAGTAAACTTGCGCAAAACATAAAAACAGAGAGTAAAAGCTTTTGCAGATATATAAAATGGATTAGAGTGACTAAAGTAAATGTTGGTCCCAGAGAAGATGAGAAGGGGGATTTAATAATGCGAAATGTGGAAATGGCTGAGACCTTAAACAATTATTTTGCTTCGGTCTTCACAGTGGAAGACACAAAAACCATGCCAAAAATTGCTGGTCACAGGAATGTGGGAAGGGAGGACCTTGAGACAATCACTATCACTATGGGGGTAGTGCTGGACAGGCTAATGGGACTCAAGGTAGACAAGTCCCATGGTCCTGATGAAATGCATCCCAGGGTATTAAAAGAGATGGCGGAAGTTATAGCAGATGCATTCGTTATAATCTACCAAAATTCTCTGGACTCTGTGGAGGTACCAGTGGATTGGAAAGCAGCTAATGTAACGCCTCTGTTTAAAAAAGGGGGCAGACAAAAGGCAGGGAACTATAGGCCGGATAGTTTAACATCTGTAGTGGGGAAAATGCTTGAAACTATCATTAAGGAAGAAATAGCGGGACATCTAGAGAGGAATAGTGCAATCAAGCAGACGCAACATGGATTCATGAAGGGGAAATCATGTTTAACTAATTTACTGGAATTCTTTGAGGATATAACGAGCATGGTGGATAGAAGTGTACCGATGGATGTGGTGTATTTAGATTTCCAAAAGGCATTCGATAAGGTGCCACACAAAAGGTTACTGCAGAAGATAAAGATACGCAGAGTCAGAGGAAATGTTTTCGCATGGATAGAGAATTGGCTGGCGAACAGAAAGCAGAGAGTCGGGATAAATGGGTCCTTTTCGGGTTGGAAATCGGTGGTTAGTGGTGTGCCACAGGGATTGGTGCTGGGACCACAACTGTTTACAATATACATAGATGACCTGGAAGAGGGGACAGAATGTAGTGTAACAAAATTTGCAGATGACACAAAGATTAGTTGGAAAGCGGGTTGTGTAGAAGACACAGAGAGGCTACAAAGAGATTTAGATAGGTTAAACGAATGGGCTAAGGTTTGGCAGATGGAATACAATGTCGGAAAGTGTGAGGTCATCCACCTTGGGGAAAAAAACAGTAAAAGGGAATATTATTTGAATGGGGAGAAATTACAACATGCTGCGGTGCAGAGGGACCTGGGGGTCCTTGTGCATGAATCCCAAAAAGTTAGTTTGCAGGTGCAGCAGGTAATCAGGAAGGCGAATGGAATGTTGGCCCTCATTGCGAGATGGATGGAGTACAAAAGCAGGGAGGTTCTGCTGCAAATGTATAGGGTATTAGTGAGGCCGCACCTGGAGTACTGCGTGCAGTTTTGGTCACCTTACTTGAGGAAGGATATACTAGCTTTGGAGGGGGTACAGAGACGATTCACTTGGCTGATTCCGGAGATGAGAGGGTTACCGTATGATGATAGATTGAGTAGACTGGGTCGTTACTCTTTGGAGTTCAGAAGGATGAGGGGTGATCTTATAGAAACATTTAAAATAGTGAAAGGGATAGACAAGATAGAGGCAGAGAGGTTATTTCCACTGGTCGGGGAGATGAGAACTAGGGGCACAGCCTGAAAATACGGGGGAGCCAATTTAAAACTGAGTTGAGAAGGAATTTCTTCTCCCAGAGGGTTGTGAATCTGTGGAATTCTCTGCCCAAGGAAGCAGTTGAGGCTAGCTCATTGAATGTGTTCAAATCACAGATAGATAGATTTTTAACCAATAAGGGAATTAAGGGTTATGGGGAGCGGGCGGGTAAGTGGAGCTGAGTCCACGGCCAGATCAGCCATGATCTTGTTGAATGGCGGAGCAGGCTCGAGGGGCTAGATGGCTTACTCCTGTTCCTGATTCTTATGTTCCTCTCAGGGTCCCCTTTTCCTGACTTTTCCATTGTTGTCCACCATTGCCCATCCTGTTCGTGGGGTTCCGTCTACACTTACCCACCGTGGGGTACATTGACTCTATTACCATAGGTGATGGTGCTATGGCTGTGCACTGCACTATCCATCTGGTCCTGTCTTGATCTCTTCCAGCTTATTTATCTTCGCTTCTAACTCTTGAATTTGTTTTGTTTGAGTATTTATCTGTCCTTTGTAGCAGGTGAGTATTATTATATCGGCTTTCTTTGTTTTATTTTTATTCTTAAAATCCCACATTTCCTCTGACTGTCAGGTGAGTCTTTCTTTTATTAATATGTCCAGTATAAAACAGCTGTCAACGGAAATGGTTAACTCCTTTACAGGCCCGATGTCATTATGTGACTTTGTGTAATCATCCAAAAATATTTTCCCAAGTCTTTGTGCTTTCAAAACTTGCTTAGAAATTAGGAATCCGTTAAAACAGCAGAAATCATGAGGAAAGTTGTCAAAATAAAACGTTCTCATCGGGAAAGACAGCGTTTTAGATTAAACTCCAATTTATCTAAACTTTCAATTCAAATACTTGCTGCAGATTTTTTCATTGATTTGAAACGAGACCACACATTTTTAATCGGTATTTTGTTTACTGAAATCCAATGTTCAGACAAGCTGTATACATTCCAGCATTTCGTTTTTCTGGTCCCGTTCACTTATGTTTTATTTCTTTCCGCACAAAATCTAAATGTCCGTGCCGGTTCCATCTTTTTTAAGAATTCTATAATTCCCAGTTTTTTTTCTTCCTTTGCTGAGTTTGCATAACTTAGATTTTGTTTTTTCCTTTTGAATCGGAACTTAATTTTTCTTGATGACCACCTTCTATTCCATAGTTAAACGTCTTTGTTTCTCTTTCTCGGCACAAAACTTCAGTGTCGGATTTAACTCGTCAGTTTTTAGATTTAAACCAATATCTTTTTCACAGCTAATTTAAATCTCCTTTCTTCAAATTAGGTTTTGTATTTTGATCTTCCTCCAGTCCAGTTCCCGAAAGATTTTTGTTTCTCTTTCTTGCAGCTGCAGCTTTCAAGGTCGCATTTTTATCTTTTGATAAAAAGACGCTGTCCTTTGTAAATTCAATGTGTTTTTCCAGCATTTTCCTTTTCTCATTAATTTTCCATTTTTCTGAGCGAGCATTTTATCTCGGTGGCCAGTTTTCCTAGGATCCTGGGATCCCACCCAATCTTTTAGGTTGTATTCCTTCTTGTTTGCGCAGCGCACGATCAATACCGGCTTCTCCGTGTCATTACCGTGTCACACTTCGGGACATATACCTTATTTAGTAGAGACCCTTTTGGTCCCCAGTTACATTCTTCCTCCTAGTTTTGCTGGCCTGGGTTCCTATTCCCTCATTGGTTTTATTCGCCTTTTTACTAGCTGGGTTACCCATCTTACTTTGGGGAAGGTGTCGGGGTCTTGGGCATTCCCTTTAATTCATGTTTGGGATGCAGGATGTTGTCTATATGTCTCCCCTTGGTGCCGTTCACTCGTACTGCCACGCTTCTGGTTCAATATGTCTTGTCTCTGCGGGGACATCATCTATATATCTTCCTTTTGCGCCGTACACCCATACTGTCACGCTTCCAGGTCAATATGTCTCGTCCCTGCGCCGTGCGCTTGTATCGCTTGGGTCAATAGGTCCCATCCATATGTCTTCCCTTGCATCGTACCCTCGCACTGCCGCGCTTCCTACACGCGCGCGCGTCTCAGAGTGTGCCTTTTAACCCCCTCCCACCCCTAGATCGTCCCTGTCGTCTGTCTCTGTCCCTCCTGGACCTGCTACAGATGGTTCTTTGTACAGATGTCCTTCCCTCCCGGTTTACAATGCCACAGCTCTAACTTGAAGGTGGTAAATTAAACATACTCACCCCAACAGCTTGATCATAGTTCTGTTCGGAAAGTTCTTGTACCCTGCTCGCAGCACCAAATGTAGGGGGAAAATGGGAAGGCTTCTCCTTCCACGAGCGGGCCCCCTGATATAGAGGGTCGACGCTCGCCCCAACCCAGGTAGCAGTTCTCAAAGTTAGCAGACAGAGACGGATGGCAAGGTATAACGATCTTTAATTACGAACGTCCGGGAACACCTCTCATCACAGCCGCCTGTGAGTGGAGATGTTCCCTGAATAGCAAAATTGTACATCATTTATACATTTCATAGATCCCTTCACCCCCCGGTACGACCTCCCTCGATCTTTAATTGGGTTACCTTATTAGTAACATTTTGGATTGACAGGCCAAGGTCTCAAGGCAACTTTTAGACCTTAACTAGGATGACCTCATGGGGTTAGAATTTACTGAGCATATGTAGCGCCAAAACATCTGTTTAGAGGCTTTTCACAGAGTCTTATCTTGTCGGACTGGACGTATCTTAATGTTATCTAATGTTTTGGTACATCAATTGTACATCAATGTTGAATCAGAGGCCTCTGGGTCCTTGGTGCTGGAATATGTCAGAATGTGAGGTCAACCACAGACCTTCTGGCCCTTTTGCTGAGCCAATGTAGAAGCCGGCACTTTAAACCTTATTTCGCTTGCAGCCTGAATGCCAATTTTCTCTTACACCCACAACTCTGAGTGAAGAAGTTTCTCCTCATCTCGGTCCTAAATGGCTTACCCCTTATCCTCAGACTGTGACCCCTGGTTCTGGATTTCCCCAACATCGGGAACATTCTTCCTGCATCTAACCTGTCCAATCCCATCAGAATTTTATATGTTTCGATGAGATCCCCTGTCTTCTTCTAAATTCCATTGAATACAAGCCTCGTCGATGCAATCTTTCTTCAAATGTCAGTCCTGTCATCCTGGGAATCAGTCTGGTGAACTTTCACTGCACTCGCTCAATAGCAAGAATGTCCTTCCTCAGATTAGGAGACCAAAACAGTAGACAATATTCAAGGTGTGGCCCTACCAAGGCCCTGTACAACTGTAGTAAAACATCCCTGTTCCTATATTCGAATCCTCTCGCTATGAAGGCCAACATGCCATTTGCCTTCTTCACTGCCTGCTGCACTTGTATGCCAACTTTCAATGACTGATACCATGACACCCAGGTCTCGTTGCACCTCCCCCGTCACCAATCTGTCACCATTCAGGTAATAGAAACATAGAAACATAGAAAATAGATGCAGGAGTAAGCCATTCGGCCCTTCTAGCCTGCACCGCCATTCAATGAGTTCATGGCTGAACATGCAACTTCAGTACCCCATTCCTGCTTTCTCGCCATACCCCTTGATCCCCCGAGTAGTAAGGACTTCATCTAACTCCTTTTTGAATATATTTAGTGAATTGGCCTCAACAACTTTCTGTGGTAGAGAATTCCACAGGTTCACCACTCTCTGGGTGAAGAAGTTTCTTCTCATCTCGGTCCTAAATGGCTTACCCCTTATCCTTAGACTGTGACCCCTGGTTCTGGACTTCCCCAAATTTGGGAACATTCTTCCTGCATTTTACCTGTCTAAACCCATCAGAATTTTAAACGTTTCTATGAGGTCCCCTCTCATTCTTCTGAACTCCAGTGAATACAAGCCCAGTTGATCCAGTCTTTCTTGATCGGTCAGTCCCGCCATCCCAGGAATCAGTCTGGTGAACCTTTGCTGCACTCCCTCAATAGCAAGAATGTCGTTCCTCAAGTTAGGAGACCAAAACTGTACACAATTCTCCAGGTGTGGCCTCACCAAGGCCCTGTACAACTGTAGCAACACCTCCCTGCCCCTGTACTCAAATCCCCTCGCTATGAAGGCCAACATGCCATTTGCTTTCTTAACCGCCTGCTGTACCTGCATGCTAACCTTCAATGACTGATGTGCCATGACACCCAGGTCTCGTTGCACCTTCCCTTTTCCTAATCTGTCACCATTCAGATAATAGTCTGTCTCTCTGTTTTTACCACCAAAGTGGATAACCTCACATTTATCCACATTATACTTCATCTGCCATGCATTTGCCCACTCACCTAACCTATCCAAGTCACTCTGCAGCCTCATAGCATCCTCTCGCAGCTCACACTGCCACCCAACTTAGTGTCATCCGCAAATTTGGAGATACTACATTTAATCCCCTCGTCTAAATCATTAATGTACAGTGTAAACAGCTGGGGCCCCAGCACAGAACCTTGCGGCACCCCACTAGTCACTGCCTGCCATTCTGAAAAGTCCCCATTTACTCCTACTCTTTGCTTCCTGTCTGACAACCAGTTCTCAATCCATGTCAGAACACTACCCTCAATCCCATGTGCTTTAACTTTGCACACTAAGCTCTTATGTGGGACCTTGTCAAAAGCCTTTTGAAAGTCTAAAACACCACATCCACTGGCTCCCCCTTATCCATTCTGCTAGTTACATCCTCAAAAAATTCTAGAAGATTTGTCAAGCATGATTTCCCTTTCATAAATCCATGGTGACTTGGACCGATCCTGTCATTGCTTTCCAAATGCGCTGCTATTTCATCTTTAATAATTGATTCCAACATTTTCCCCACTACTGATGTCAGGCTAACCGTTCTATAATTCCCTGTTTTCTCTCTCCCTCCTTTTTTAAAAAGTGGGATTACATGAGCTACCCTCCAGTCCATAGGAACTGATCCAGAGTCTATAGAATGTTAAATGACCACCAATGCATCCACTATTTCTAGGGCCACTTTCTTCAGTAGTCTGGGATGCAGACTATCAGGCCCTAGAGATTTATCGGCCTTCAATCCCATCAATTTCCCTAACACAATTTCCTGACCAATAAGGATTTCCTTCAGTTCCTCCTTCTCGCTAGACCCTCGGTCCCCTAGTATTTCCGGAAGGTTATTTGTGTCTTCCTTCGTGAAGGCAGAACCAAAGTATTTTTTCAATTGGTCTTCCATTTCTTTGTTCCCCATTATGACTTCACCGATTCTGCCTGCAAGGGACCTACAATTTGTCTTCACTAATCTTTTTCTCTTTTACCTGTCGAAGCTTTTGCAGTCAGTTTTTATGTTCACTGTAAGCTTACTCTCATTTTTTCCCCCTCCGAATTAAACCCTTTGTCCTCCTCTGCTGAATTCTAAATTTTTCCCAGTCCTCAAATTTGCTGCATTTTTTGGCCAATTTAAGTGCCTCTTCCTTGGATTTAACACTATCCTTAATTTCCCTTGTAAGCCACAGTTGAGCCACCTTCCCTGTTTTATTTTTACGCCAGACAGGGATGTACAATAGTTGAAGTTCATCTATGTGATCTTTAAATGTCTGCCATTGCCTATCCACCGTCAACCCTTTAAGTATCATTCGCCAATCTATCCTAGCCAATTCACGTCAGACCATCGAAGTTAGCTTTCTTTAAGTTCAGGACTCTAGTCTCTGACTTAACTATGTCAGTCTCCAACTTAGTGAAGAATTCTACCATATTATGGTCACTCTTCCCCAAGAGGCCTTGCACAACAAGATTGCTAATTAATCCCCTCTCATTACACAACACCCAGCCTAGGATGGTCAGCTCTCTAGTTGGTTCCTCGACATATTGGTCTAGAAAAACATTCCTTATACACTCCAGGAATCCTCCTCCATCGTATTGCTACCAGTTTAGTTAGCCCAATCTATATGTAGATTAAAGTCACCCATGATAACTGCTGTACCTTTCTTGCACGAATCCCTAATTTCCTATTTGATGCTATCCCCAACCTCACTGTGACTGTTTGGTGGTCTGTATACAACTCCCACTAGCGTTTTCTGCCCTTTGGTGTTCCGCAGCTCTACCCATACTGATTCCACCTCATCCACGCTGATGTCCTTCTTTAATATTGTGTTAATCTCCTCTTTAACCTGCAAAGCTACCCCACCTCTTTTTCCTTTCTGTCTATCTTTCCTGAATATTGAATGCCCTTGGATGTTGAGTTCCCAGCCTTGGTCACCCTGGAGCCATGTCTCTGTAATCCCAATTACATCATATCTGTTTACCGCTATCTGTACAGTTAATTCATCCACCTTATTACGAATGTCCTTGCATTGAGACACAGAGCCTTTGGGCTTGTTTTTTTAAAGCTCTTTATCCTTTTAGAATTTTGCTGTAATGTGGCCCTTTTTGAAATTTGTCTTTGATTTTTCTGCCCTTCACTTTAACTTTTCTCCTTTCTACCTTTTGCTTCTGACCTAATTTTACTTCCCTCTGTCTCCTTGCATAGATTCCCATCCCCCTGTCATATTAGTTTAAATCCTCCCCAACAGCACGAGCAAACACTCCGCCGAGGACATCGGTTCCAGTCCTGCCCAGGTGTAGACCGTCCAGTTTGTACTGGTCCCACTTCCCCCAGAACCGGTTCCAATGTCCCAGGAATTTGAATCCCTCCCTCTTGCACCATTCCTCAAGCCACGTATTCATCTTAGCATAGGCAGAAAGGAAAAGGAGGTGGGCCAGCTCTGTTAATAAAGAATTAGATAGTGCAGTAGTGAGAAATGATATTGGATCAGCAGATCAAGATGTAGAATTAGTTTGGATGAAGAGAAGAAATAACAAGGGAAAGAAGTCACTGGTGGGAGTGGTCTACAGGCCCCCAAACAGTAGCCACTCTGTAGCGCAAAGAATAAATTATGAAATAATGGAGGCTTGTAAGAAAGGTACTGCAATAATCATGGGTGATTTTAATCTTCATATTGATTGGACCAATCAAATTGGCAAAGGTAGCCTTGAGGAAGAGTTCATAGAGTGTATGCGGGATGATTTATTGGAACAATACGTTGTGGAACCAACCAGGGAGCAGACTATTTTATCTGGTAATGTTTAACAAGTCTGGATTAATTAATGATCTTGTAGTGAAGGATCGTCTTGGGAAGAGTGATCATAGCATGGTAGAATTTCAAATTCAGTTTGAGGGTAATAAAGCTAGGTCTCAAACTAGTGTCCTGAACTTAAATAAAGATAATTACAAAGGTATGAAGGCAAAGTTCTTTAAAGTGGACTGGGAACTATATTAAAACTGTAGAAAAGCAAACATTTAAGAAGATATTCCACAACTTTCAGCAAAGATATATTCCAGTGAGAAAGAAACACTCTAGGAGAAGGATGAACCATCCATGGCTAACTAAAGAAGTTAAGGATGGTATCAAATTGAAAACAAAGGCATACAATGTAGCAAAGGGCAGTGGAAGGCCAGAGGATTGGGAAATTTTTAGAAACCAGCAAAGGACGACTGAAAAAATTATAAAGACAGAGAAGATAGCATATGAGAGCAAACTAGCAAGAAATATAAAAACAGACAGATATATGAAAAGGAAGTGAGTAGCTAAAGTAAACATTGGTCCCTTAGAGGATGAGACTGGGGAATTAATAATGGGAAACAGGGAAATGGCACAGACTTGAAACAAATATTTTGTATCGGTCTTCATTGTAGAGGACACTAAAAACATCCCAATAATTGATAATCAATGAGCTATTGTAGTGGGGGGGGAAACTTAAACAATCACTGTTACTAGAGATAAAGTACTAGGCAAACTAATGGGACTAAAGATGGACAAGTCCCCTGGACCTGATGGCCTGCATCCTAGGTTCTTAAAAGAAGTGGCTGCAGAGATAGTGAATGCATTGGTTATAATCTACCAAAATTCCCTGAATTCTGGAGAGGTCCCAGCAGACTAAAAAACCGCAAATGTAACACCTCGATTTAAGAAAGGAGGGAGACAGAAAGCAGGCAACTATAGACTAGTTAGCCTAACATCTGTCATTGGGAAAATGCTAGAGTCCATCATTAAGGAAATAGTAGCATGCAGAAATCAAGCACAGGCAGCGGAAAGAGCGTGCAGCAAACCGGTCCCACCCATCCCTTCCCTCAACGACTATTTGCCCCAGCTGTGACAGAGACTGTGGTTCTCATGTTGGATTGTACAGCTACCTAAGAACTCATGCTAAGAGTGGAAGCAAGTCATCCTCAATTCCGAGGGACTGCCTATGATGATGATGAATAGCAGGCCATTTAGAAAATCATAATATAGTCAAGCAGAGTCAGCATGGTGTTATGAAAAGGAAATACGATTTGCTGGAGTTCTTTGAGAATGTGATTACAAGCGTGGATAAAGGGGAACCAGTTGATGTTGTGTATTTGATTTCCAGAAAGCATTCGATAAGGTGCCATACACAATGTTACTGCATAAGATAAGAGCTCATGGGGTTTGAGGTATTATATTAGCGGGGATAGAGGATTGGCTAACTAAGAGAAAACAGAATGTCGGGATAAATGGGTCATTTACAGGTTGGCAAATTGTAACTAGTTGTGTGCCACAGGGATCAGTGCTGGGGCCTCAACTATTTACAATTTATATTAATTACTTAGATGAAGGGACCAAGTGTAACGTTGCCAAATTTGCTGATGATACAAAGATAGTTGGGAAAGCAAGTTGTGAGGAGGATGCAAATAATCTATAAAGTGATATAGATACACTCAGTGAGTGGTCAAAAATTTGGCAGATGGACTATAATGTGAGGTTATCCACTTTGGTAGGAAAAATAAAATTGCAAATAATTATTTAACTGGGGACCGATTACAAAATGCTGTAGCACAGAGGGATCTGGGGGTTCTTGTACATGAAACACAAAAAGATAACATGCAAGTACAGCAATCAGGAAGGCAAATGGAATGTTGGCCTTTATTGCAAGGGGGATGGAGTATAAAAGTAGGGAAGTCCTGCTCCAACTGTACAGGGCATTGGTAAGACCACACCTGGAGTACTGCATACAGTTTTGGTCTCCTTATTTAAGGAAGGATATATTTGCATTGGAGGCAATTCAGAGAAGGTTCACAATGTTAATTCTGAGCTAATAGGGTTGTCATATGAGGAAAGTTGAGCCTATATTCATTGGAGTTTAGAAGAATGGGATGTGATCTTTTTAAACATAATAGATTCTGAAGGGACTTGACAGGGTAGATGCAGAGAGGATGTTTCCCCTCTTGGGGGAATCTAGAACTAGGGGGCATAGTTTCAGAATACGGGTTCGCCCATTTAAAACAGATATGAAGAGGAATTTCTTCTCTGAGGGTTGTGAATCTTTGGAATTCTCTACCCCAGAGAGCTGTTGAGGCTGGATCTTTGAATATATTTAAGGTGGATATATTCAGATTTTTGAATGATAAGGGAGTCAAAGATTATGGGGAGCGGGCGGGGAAGTGGAGTTGAGGCCAGAATCAGATTAACCATGATCTTACTGAATGGCGGAACTTGCTCGAGGGGCCAAATGGCCGACTACTGCTCCTATTTCTTATGTTCTTAAGTATGGAGTTGAATTTGGATCGACAAATTGTTGAAACAGCAGTAGTACAATTTATGTTGAGTATGGCCGAGAATGTTGCGGTCAGCAGTGGAGGAACGGCACTCGCTGTTCATTGCAATTACAGCTGCCCACAGACTTCTCGTGGGCTTTTGAACAGCAACTTACGGTAATTAGAGATCTTTTTCGATGGGGTGCCCTCTGCAGGGGATCTGTGGCGTGTGTGCCAGCATGATCATGATCAAGAATCCTCACTGTGCCACACACAATTTAAACCAGGAAATATAAATAAGAATATTTAATTCAATGTAAAATCATGTACAGAAAGCAAAAAGAAGTGTGGGAAAGTAGAACTACAAAACTTTTATTTATATAGTGCCTTTAATGTAGTAAAACATCCCATGGTGTTTTCAGGATTGTAATAAAATGAAAAATTTGACACCGAGCCACATATGGAGAAATTAGGACACATAACCAAAAGCTTGGTTCAAGAGGTAGGTTTTAAGAAGTATCTTAAAGGAGTAAAGAGAGGTAGAGAGGTAGAGAGGTAG
Source organism: Pristiophorus japonicus (assembly GCF_044704955.1). Lineage (NCBI taxonomy): Eukaryota > Metazoa > Chordata > Chondrichthyes > Pristiophoridae > Pristiophorus > Pristiophorus japonicus. The sequence continues at coordinate 37,583,192 of NC_091977.1, forward strand.
AGAGGTAGAGAGGTAGAGAGGTAGAGAGGTAGAGAGGTAGAGAGGTAGAGAGGTAGAGAGAGGGAGTTCCAGGTCTTAGGCCCGAGGCAGCTGAAGACACGGTCACCGATCATGGAACGATTAAAATCAGGGATGCTCAAAGTTAATTTGCAGGTGCAAAAAAGTTAGTTTGCAGGTGCAGCAGGTAATCAGGAAGGCGAATGGAATGTTGGCCTTCATTGCGAGAGGGATGGAGTACAAAAGCAGGGAGGTCCTGCTGCAACTGTATAGGATATTGGTTAGGCCGCACCTGGAGTACTGCGTGCAGTTTTGGTCACCTTACTTAAGGAAGGATATACTGGCTTTGGAGGGGGTACAGAGACGATTCACGAGGCTGATTCCGGAGATGAGGGGGTTACCTTATGATGATAGATTGAGTAGGCTGGGTCTTTACTCGTTGGAGTTCAGAAGGATGAGGGGTGATCTTATAGAAACATTTAAAATAATGAAAGGGATAGACAAGATAGAGGTAGAGAGGTTGTTTCCACTGGTCGGGGAGACTAGAACTAGGGGGCACAGCCTCAAAATACGGGGAGCCAATTTAAAACCGAGTTGAGAAGGAATTTCTTCTCCCAGAGGGTTGTAAATCTCTGCCCAAGGAAGCAGTTGAGGATAGCTCATTGAATGTATTCAAGTCACAGATAGATAGATTTTTAACCAATAAGGGAATTAAGGGTTACGGGGAGTGGGCGGATAAGTGGAGCTGAGTCCACGGCCAGATCAGCCATGATCTTATTGAATGGCGGAACAGGCTCGAGGGGCTAGATGGCCTACTCCTGTTCCTAATTCTTATGTTCTTATGTTCTTATGTTCAAGAGGCCAGAATTAAATGAGTGCAGATATCTCGGGCAGATTGTGAGATTAGAGAAGATTACAGAGATAGGAAGGATTAAGATTAAAATGTGATTGAGAGATAAAAGAGGCAACAGAGACGTGGCTCCAGGATGATCAGGGCTGGGAACACAACATCCAAGGGTATTCAACATTCAGGAAGGATAGACTAAAAGGAAAAGAAGGTGGGGTAGCATTGCTGGTTAAAGAGGAGATTAATGCAATAGTTAGGAAGGACATTAGCTTGGATGATGTGGAATCTATATGGGTAGAGCTGCAGAACACCAAAGGGCAAAAAACATTGGTGGGAGTTGTGTACAGACCTCCAAACAGTAGTAGTGATGTCAGGGAGGGCATCAAAGAGTAAATTAGGGGTGCATGCAATAAAGGTGCAGCAGTTATCATGGGTGACTTTAATATGCACATAGATTGGGTGAACGAAACTGGAAGCAATACGGTGGAGGAGGATTTCCTGGAGTGCATAAGGGATGGTTTTCCAGACCAATATGTTGAGGAACCAACTAGAGGGGAGGACATCTTAGACTGGGTGTTGTGTAATGAGAGAGGATTAATTAGCAATCTCATTGTGCGAGGCCCCTTGGGGGAAGAATGACCATAATATGGTGGAATTCTACATTAGGATTGAGAATGAAACAGGTAATTCTGCGACCATGGTCCAGAAGGGTAACTTTGAAGGTTTGAGGCGTGAATTGGCTAGGATAGATTGGCGAATGAAACTTAAGGGGTTGACATTGGATGGGCAATGGCAGACATTTAGAGACCGCATGGATGAACTACAACAATTGTACATCCCTCTCTGGCGTAAAAATAAAAAAGGGAAGGTGTCTCAACCGTGGCTATCAAGGGAAATCAGGGATAGTATTAAAGCCGAGGAAGTGGCATACAAATTGGCCAGAAATAGCAGCGAACCCGGGGACTGGGAGAAATTTAGAACTCAACAGAGGAGGACAAAGGGTTTGATTAGGGCAGAGAAAATAGAGTACGAGAAGAAGCTTGCAGGGAACATTAAAACGGACTGCCAAAGCTTCTATAGATATGTAAAGAGAAAAAGGTGAGTCAAGACATATGTAGGTCCCCTGTAGTCAGAATCAGGGGAAGTCATAATGGGGAACAAAGAAATGGCAGACCAATTGAACAAGTACTTTGGCTCGGTATTCACTAAGGAGGACACAAACAACCTTCCGAATATAAAAGGGGTCAGAGGGTCTAGTAAGAAGGAGGAACTGAGGGAAATCCTTATTAGTCAGGAAATTATGTTGGGGAAATTGATGGGATTGAATGCCGATAAATCCCCAGGGCCTGATGGTCTTCATCCCAGAGTACTTAAAGAGGTGGCCTTGGAAATAGTGGATGCATTGATAGTCATTTTCCAACATTCCATTGACTCTGGATCAGTTCCTATTGAGTGGAGGGTAGCCAATGTAACCCCACTTTTTAAAAAAGGAGAGAGAGAGAGAAACAGGGAATTATAGACTGGTCAGCCTGACATCAGTAGTGGGTAAAATGATGGAATCAATTATTAAGGATGTCATAGCAGCGCATTTGGAAAGAGGTGACATGATAGGTCCAAGTCAGCATGGATTTGTGAAAGGGAAATCATGCTTGACAAATCTTCTGGAATTTTTTGAGGATGTTTCCAGTAGAGTGGACAAGGGAGATGTGGTGTATTTGAACTTTCAGAAGGCTTTCGACAAGGTCCCACACAAGAGATTAATGTGCAAAGTTAAAGCACATGGGATTGACGGTAGTGTGCTGATGTGGATTGTGAACTGGTTGGCAGACAGGAAGCAAAGAGTAGGAGTAAATGGGTACTTTTCAGAATGGCAGGCAGTGACTAGTAGGGTACCGCAAGGTTCTGTGCTGGGTCCCCAGCTGTTTACATTGTACATTAATGATTTAGACGAGGCGATTAAATGTAGTATCTCCAAATTTGCAGATGACACTAAGTTGGGTGTCAGTGTGAGCTGCGAGGAGGATGCTATGAGGCTGCAGAGTGACTTGGATAGGTTAGGTGAGTGGGCAAATGCATGGCAGATGAAGTATAATGTGAATAAATGTGAGGTTATCCACTTTGGTGATAAAAACAGAGAGACAGACTATTATCTGAATGGTGACAGATTAGGAAAAGGGGAGGTGCAACGAGACCTGGGTGTCATGGTGCATCAGTCATTGAAGGTTGGCATGCAGGTACAGCAGGCGGTTAAGAAAGCAAATGGCATGTTGGCCTTCATAGTGAGGGGATTTGAGTACAGGGGGAGGGAGGTGTTACTACATTTGTACAGGGCCTTGGTGAGGCCACACCTGGAGTACAGTTTTGGTCTCTTAACTTGAGGAAGGACATTTTTTCTATTGAGGGAGTGCAGCGAAAGTTCACCAGACTGATTCCCGGGATGGCGGGACTGACGTATCAAGAAAGATTGGATCAACTGGGCTTGTATTCACTGGAGTTCAGAAGAATGAGGGGGGATCTCATGGAAAAGTTTAAAATTCTGACGGGTTTAGACAGATTAGATGCAGGAAGAATGTTCCCAATGTTGGGGAAGTCCAGAACCAGGGGACACAGTCTAAGGATAAGGGGTAAGCCATTTAGAACCGAGATGAGGAGAAACATCTTCACCCAGAGAGTGGTGAACCTGTGGAATTCTCTACCACAGAAAGTTGTTGAGGCCAATTCACTAAATATATTCAAAAAGGAGTTAGATGTAGTCCTTTCTACTAAGGGGATCAAGGGGTATGGCGAGAAAGCAGGAATGGGGTACTGAAGTTGCATGTTCAGCCATGAACTCATTGAATGGCGGTGCAGGCTCGAAGGGCCAAATGGCCTACTCCTGCACCTATTTTCTATGCAACAAAAAAGTAATCACATTTTTTAATAAATCTCCAACAATCATTAAATTCTGAAGGAATGAAACTCCACACTTGTAAAATTAACTTGTATGGGCCAGAGATGTTGTTTGGCAGTAATTAAGGGCTCTATTTTCATCCCCATTGAGCGCTGTTTCTTTGGCGTCCGCTGATTTTTTTTTTTGAGCCATCATGATTTTGAAATTTTCCTCCAAGTTTGTACATCGGTGGCGACTGTCAGCGCCGTTTTTCTGAATGCAAGAATTTTTGGCGCAGGTCTGGTTGAAAACGGATTTCCGTGCTGTTTTTGGCCTTTCACCAATTTTTGCCAATAATGATTATTTTCAGGCAGGCCCACAGTGGCCTTAAGTACCAATCAGAAAAACCCTATGTTAACTTAAGGAAATTGGCGCTGACTATATTTCTGAGTTTTTGGAGCGAGGGAAGATGGCAATTTAAAACACAAAATCATGATCATTTTTGCAGAGGGAACTCAAAGTATGTCAAAGTTCATTTTTCCCGCAGAATGTTTTTGAGAGTGGGCAAATTGCAATTCCACCCCCTCCCCCTTCACCCGCCCCCCCCCCCCCACACCACAGAATCTCTGCTCACAGGGCTCCAGGCATGGATCGGAGGAGTGCCAGCCGGCTGAAGGATCGCTTCCTCGGCCGGACACAAGCACAGGATCTTGGTGCTTGGATTCCACTCCCCCTCCCGCCCCCCCCCCCCCCCCTCGGCTCAGCTTGGAAAGAAGCCCGGCGGGGGCGCGGGTGGAATCCAAGCGCCGGGGTCCTGTGTTTCTTTCCGGCCGAGGGAGCGATCCTGCCGGCATGCACTCCAAACTGTGCATCGGAGAAGGCACAACACAGCAGCAAACATAGGCATTTCAGCACAAGTTATAATGAAAGTGCCATAAATCTCTGTGCATCGCGTCTCCATAGAGACGGAGCTTAGTGTTGTGCATGCGTGCAGACCAAGGTTTGGTCCGTTCTGCTAGGGCATCATCCAGCAAAGGTGTGTGTGCTGTGCCTCAGTCAGTCTCAATAACAAGATTTACAAAGTTAAGAATAAGAATAATGCGTGCAAATCCTGCTGTACCTCATGTGGTATGGTTGGTTTACATGCATGGCATGTGGAGGCGACAGATGAGACCATAACACTCTCGTCGCACAAACCCGATCGCTCGGGCATTAATGGGGAGGAGGCCATACCCTGATTGAATCTACAGGGACAGGTGCTCATACCTGAGTAAGGCAGACTGCATTTGCAGGCTGCGATTTAGAAAGGTGGTCATCACCAAGATCTGCCAGCTAATCAGTGAAGACATACAGCCAAGAAATGGCAGGAGGACTGCTTTACTTGTGGAACTGAAGGTCACTGTAGCGCTTGCCTTCAATGCTTCTGGCTTATTTCAAGCAGCAACTGAGGACATGTGCTGCATCTGGCAGCACGCCATACCTTGCTGCATTCGACATGTGACTGCTGCACTGTATGCCAAAAGGGACCAATTCATCAATTTCCCTTTCACCACACAGGTAATGCGAAATAGGGCTGTGGGGTTCTCCAGAATTGTTGGGTTCCCCAAGATACAGGATGCGATCGACTGTACCCACATCGCCTTGAGAGCACCTTTGGACGACTCGGAAATTTATTGGAACAGGAAAGGGTTCCATTCCCTAAATGTGCAGTTCGTCTGCGATGATGCAGAATACCCACCAGCATCCATGATGCTTTCATCCTATGTGAGAGCGTTATATCGACGATATTTCAGGAGCTGCCAGAAGGGCACAGCTGGTTGCTCGGGGACAAAGGGTACGGGCTCGCCACCTGGCTTATGACCCTTCTATGCAATCCCCGCACTGAGCCAAAGCGTCGGTACAACATGTCGGACATAACGACATGGAGCATCATAGAGCAGACAATTGGCATACTGAAGCAGCGTTTCCGATGTCTGGATCACTCTGGAGGCTACCTGAAATACGCCCCTCACCACGTTGGTCAGTTAACTGTCATATGCTGCACAACTTGGCCATTATGAGGGGCCAGGCCTTGGACATTGAAGATCCTCCTGAGGGGAGAAGGGCAGGTGGGGAGGACGAGGAGACTGACAATGAGGTCGAGAAGGAGCAGCAGTCGGAACACGAGAATAAATGCACTCACACTCACACTTACTTAACTTTTTTGCTCCTCTTCGAAAGTAAGCATCATCAGTGTCCTGGCCAATATTTATCCCTCAATGAACATAACAAAAACAGATTATCTGGTCATTATCAAACGGCTGTTTGTGGGGGCTTGCTGTGCGCAAGTTGGATGCAGCGTTTCCCACATTACAACAGTGACTACACTCCAAAAGTACTTACTTGGCTGTAAAGTGCTTTGAGATGTCTGATGGTCGTGAAAGGCGCGATATAAATGCAAGTCTATCTTTCTTCTTTCTTTCTATAATAAAGGTGAGTGCCAGTAGCCCCTCATTCCTATGATAAAGTCCAGGCCTATATTTCCAAGTAACGGTCTAAGAATCTTTTAGGTAAAAATTGGACCCTGTTGTGGCTGTTGTCTTGGTCCAATGTGCCCAGTTTGGGGGGCCAAGGTCCTGCGCCAGAAGGACCACAAAAGAATGTCTGAACTGAAACTAGATTGTGCTGTTGTGAAATTACTTTACAACTTTTGGTTTGAATTTTCAAACTTTCCTTCATGAATAAGAACTTCTGACACAACCACTATGAGCGTTAGTCTATAATTTCCCTTAAGCCGAAAAAATTATGGATTTTTATTGCAAACCAAATATAGTTTTTTTTGTGAGGAATATTCTTGTGTTGGTAATGTAGTGATGTCACGTTAGTCAATATCTTGACTCGAGCACAGCAGTTATGATATTAGATTTTCAGCAGACATTTAATTTACCACTGTTTAATCTGCACACATGAAATGTAAGCAAATCAGTTTTGACCTTCATGCAATCAGAGAAAAAAACTATAAGCTGCACAGGACCATGCTGGATTTGCATTCAGTTGTTTCCGTACTGAATGCAAATCCAGATGTCACTTCTTTATTGTACATTATGGACATTATGAAGTTGTTTTTCAAATAACCTGGTAACGTGAGTCCACAATATGAAAGTCATAGTGTGTGCGCCCCTATACTTAAAAGCAGTCTTGATATGAAAGAAACTGTTCAGATAACAAACCTGAGGAAAAGAAAAGGTTAACATAGAAACATAGAAAATAGGCGCAGGAGTAGGCCATTCGGCCCTTCAAGCCTGAACCACCATTCAATATGATCATGGCTGATCATTCACCTCAGTACCTTTTTCCTGCTTTTTCTCCATACCCCTTGATCCCTTTAGCCGTAAGGGCCATATCTAACTTCCTCTTGAATATATCTAACGAATTGGCCTCAACAACTTTCTCGGTAGAGAATTCCACAGGTTAACAACTCTTTGAGTGAAGAAGTTTCTCCTCATCTCGGTCCTAAATGGCTTACCCCTTATCCTTAGACTATGACTCCTGATTCTGGACCTCCCCAGTATCGGGACCATTCTTCCTGCATCTAACCTGTCCAATCCTGTCAGAATTTTATATGTTTCTATGAGATCCCCTCTCATTCTTCTAAACTCCAGTGAATATAGGCACAGTCGATCCAGTCTCTCCTCATATGTCAGTCCTGCCATCCCGGGAATCAGTCTGGTGAACCTTCGCTGCACTCCCTCAATAGCTAGAACGTCCTTCCTCAGATTAGGAGACCAAAACGGAACACAATATCCCAGGTGAAGCCTAATCAAGCCCCTATACAACTGCAGTAAGAACTGTTGTAGAAATATTAATAAAATACTGGACAAAAAGAAAGCAGGAGTAAAAGAAAAATCAGAGCATATTAAATTGCCTGTATGGCATTGTACAGAGTATTGAGAGGTGCTGGGGTAGTTGTGTTAATCAGAAATAGCGTAATGGCAGTCGCAAGGAAGGATATAGCCAACAGTGAGATAGAAACAAATTCCTTTTGGATTGAGATCAAGGACAGCAAGGGATCTGTCACATAATGAGGTGTATACCGCAGAACTCCGAATAGTGGAAAAGAAGTGGAGGGAGCAAATGTGTGAACTGAGTAAAAACAACACAGAATCATGGGGATTTCACCCACCCCGAAATACTCTGGCAACAAAGGGATTGAAAGGGGAGAAGAGGATGGAGCTTTTACAGTGTGTACCAGACTCCATTCTGACTAAATGGGTGGAATTTTAACCCCCCAAAACGGGTGGATTTAGGTCGAGTGAGGGGTTAAACTGTTGATCTGAATCCTGATGCCACGTGGTGGCTGCTTAGCATTTCCTCAGGTCCTCCTGAATTTCAAGGCAGGACCGGATTAACCATTTTGCCTCTTTTTCTCGGCCGTAGCCAACCAGATTGTGAGGCTGGCTGGGTGTCGCGGAGATGGGCCTTGGGCATCAGGCCGTAGATGTGGAGTGGAGAGGAGGGAGGGATCGAAAGGCAGAGGTGGGGTAGATTGGTGAGTGAAGGGGCAGGGGGAGATCGGAAAGACGAGGTTGGTTGGGAGATCATGGGAGGGTGGAGGGTCTGCACAGTGCTTGATTGATTAGAGAAAGGAATAGTGTGAGAGGACAGCAAATGTAATTTCTAACCTCAAAAATGGAGATTAAACTATAGACCAGTGATACTAGGATCTTTGCAAAGAGAGCAGATATCGAAACATCTCGAGATGAAGAATATAATTAGAAAACAGACAGCGTGGATTTCTAAAAGGAAGATAATGTTTAACCAAACTGATTGAATTCATGATAAAGAGAAGTCGATGCAATGCAGTGAATGTGATATACATGAACCTACCTTTTTGACCAAGCTTTTGGTCACCTGTTCTAATGTCTCATCCTGTGGCTCAGCGTCAACTTTTGTCCGATTACACTTCCGTGAAGTGCTTTGTGATTTTTTACTACATTAAAGGCGCCATCTCATCATCATAGGCAGTCCCTCGACATGAGGATGACTTGCTTCCACGCCAAAAACGGATGAGTTCACAAATGTTTCAATGATACATTGTCACACATCACACGGTGTGCACATTGTCACACATCACACGGTGTGCACATTGTCACACATCACACGGTGTGCACATTGTCACACATCACACGGTGTGCACATTGTCACACATCACACACCGGGCACATTGTCATTCATCATACACCACGCACTTTGTCACACATCACAATGTAACCCCACTTTTTAAAAAAGGAAGGAGAGAGAAAACACGGAATTATAGACCGGTCAGCCTGACATCGGTAGTGGGTAAAATGATGGAATCAATTATTAAGGATGTCATAACAGCGCATTTTGAAAGTGGTGACATAATAGGTACAAGTCAGCATGGATTTGTGAAAGGGAAAGCATGCTTGACAAATCTTCTGGAATTTTTTGAGGATGTTTCCAGTAGAGTGGACAAGGGAGAACCAGTTGATGTGGTGTATTTGGACTTTCAGAAGGCTTTCGACAAGGTCCCACACAAGAGATTAATGTGCAAAGTTAAAGCACATGGGATTGGGGGTAGTGTGCTGATGTAGATTGAGAACTAGTTGGCAGTCAGGAAGCAGAGTAGAAGTAAATGGACACTTTTCAGAATGGCAGGCAGTGACTAGTGGGGTACCGCAAGGTTCTGTGCTGGGGCCCCAACTGTTTACATTGTAAATTAATGATTTAGACGAGGGGATTAAGTGTAGTATCTCCAAATTTGCGGATATCACTAAGTTGGGTGGCAGTGTGAGCTGCGAGGAGGATTCTATGAGGCTGCAGAGTGACTTGGTAAGGTTAGATGAGTGGGCAAATGCATGGCAGATGAAGTATAATGTGGATAAATGTGAGGTTATCCACTTTGGTGGTAAAAACAGAGAGACAGACTATTATCTGAATGGTGACAAATTAGGAAAAGGGGAGGTGCAGCGAGACCTGCGTGTCATGGTACATCAGTCATTGAAGGTTGGCATGCAGGTACAGCAGGCGGTTAAGAAAGCAAATGGCATGTTGGCCTTCATAGCGAGGGAATTTGAGTACAGGGGCAGGGAGGTGTTACTACAGTTGTACAGGGCCTTGGTGAGGCCACACCTGGAGTATTGTGTACAGTTTTGGTCTCCTAACTTGAGGAACGACATTCTTGCTATTGAGGGAGTGCAGCGAAGGTACACCAGACTGATTCCCGGGATGGCGGGACTGACATATCAAGAAAGACTGGATCAACTGGGCTTGTATTCACTGGAGTTCAGAAGAATGAGGGGGGATCTCATAGAAACGTTTAAAATTCTGATGGGTTGAGACAGGTTAGATGCAGGAAGAATGTTCCCAATGTTGGGGAAGTCCAGAACCAGGGGTCACAGTCTAAGGATAAGGGGTAAGCCATTTAGGACCGAGATGAAGAGAAACATCTTCACCCAGAGAGTGGTGAACCTGTGGAATTCTCTATCACAGAAAGTTGTTGAGGTCAATTCACTAAATATATTCAAAAATGAGTTGGATGTAGTCCTTACTACTCGGGGGATCAAAGGGTATGGCGAGAAAGCAGGAATGGGGTACTGAAGTTGCGTGTTCAGCCATGAACTCATTGAATGGCGGTGCAGGCTCGAAGGGCTAAATGGCCTACTCCTGCACCTATTTTCTATGTTTCTATATTCCAGATCCCAAACTACAACCTGAAGGGTGGAAGATGCCTGTGCGTGGATTTTTTTCACGTGTGGTGGCCATTGCACACCCGCCACCACACGGGCTTGACGGAGTTAGACCTTGGTCCAGGACTGGAGACCAGCTCTGCTGCACGGAACTAATGCGCACACAAATCGCAGTGTGGTCAGCCCGTGCTGCTCCTGGGACCTCGCCTCTTCTGGACCCCAAACTTTCGCCTCTCCTGCACCCTGACCTCGCCAATCAGCCATCACCCTCCTGCAGCAGCACGCGCTGATCTCTCTAATGCTCAACATAAAAGACAATTTGAAATTCAATTTCACCTCCAGTGAGTGTGCTCTTAAATTCCGTTGTTAAAGAATTATCCTTTTTTTAAAAAAAAGGCGCCATCTAAATGGAAGTTATTGCCAGATGAGAGACTTGTAACAAAAATCAGGGTATGTGGAAGCAGGGGCCAGGAAGCAGAATGGATTGAACCACGGCTAGAAAACAGAAAGGCTCTATATAAATGCAAGTTCTTTCTTTATTTGACACTTTCAGAGAGCCAGCTCAGACATGATGGCCCAAATGGCTTGCTCTGTCTAATCTGTCAAGTTAGATGAATCTAAACACACCGATTGAATACATTTATATCTCTAACACTGTATTCACATTGTGCAGTTTAAGGTCATACAGAAGTTCTACATGACACTGTCAAGAGATCAGTGTGGCTGGCATTATTTATTGTGAGGTATCTACAATGGATGTCACAGTGGATTATAACAGTTTTAGCCTGGATTTTCAAACAGCTCAACATAAGAGAGAATTTGAAATTCAATTTCATCTCCAGGGCGTGTGCTCTTAAATTCCGTTGTTAAAATTATCCTTAAAAAAAAAAGCCCTCTCGTTTTAAGGAAGATCTTGGGTGCATTGATATTAGGAAAAAAAAACTGAACATCAAATATTGCATTCCCAACAGGTTGACGCATAAGTGGCTAAATTATGATTACATTTTCACTTGTATGTAAATGTAAGAGGTGATTTCCTCCTGTGCGCTGTGTGGAAATAAATCCTAAAGCTGTTTATAACGTTGATACACACAGGGCACAGGAGAAATCTTCTCCCGCATCTTAATTTCTGGAAAATAAATCTGAACAGGGTATTCAGTACAACATAATTGTTTTTTGAAGATTTGAGATTACATTTTAGGAAAGTTAAAATTCCAAAGTATTGTGTCCCTTTCATTGTACTGAACAAGCTTGAATTTTTCACACGTACTCCAATTTATATTACTTCAGAAATTAAACGGCAGAAATAAAGACAGCCAGACAGTTTCTAAAGTATGGAATTGTTGCACATAATGCAATCGTTGCCATTTTAGCAGGGCAAAAAACTTTGCAGCAATACTTATTTTCTTGCTCTGGCATGTTAGGAGGAGGATGGGCTGTGAGTATGGTTATAATGGGGCAAGCAATTATGGCATTTTGCAGGTTTGCGATTGAGCAACGAATCTAATTAAATATTCTTGCTAATCAGAAAAAGATGGTGTCCACAATAAAAGGACGGAATAATAGAGGGGAAAACTAACCCAAATGGATTGATGTATTGCCACTGCAATTGCTGTAGCTTTTCAGTAGTTGCCAAAATTCCTTTTAAAAATTGTGATATTTATCAAATATTTTTCCTTTCCAAGGGATAATGAGACAGCTGACATTTTCATCAAACCCATTTCCACACCTGAAAGCATAACTAACTATCCAACTTTCTCAGTCACCATATTTCTAACTCATCATCGTCATCATAGGCAGTCCCTCGGAATCGAGGAAGACTTGCTTCCACTCTTAACATGAGTTCTTATGTGGCTGTACAGTCCAATATGAGAACCACAGTCCCTGTCACAGGTGGGACAGATAATCATTGAGGGAAGGGTGGGTGGGACTGGTTTGCCGCATGCTCTTTCTACAGCCTGCCCTTGATTTCTGCATGCTCTCGGCGACGAGACCCAAAGAGCTCAGCGCTCTCCCGGATGCACTTCTCCACTTAGGGTGGTCTTTGGCCAGGGACTCCCAGATGTCAGTGAGGATGTTGCAATTTATCAGGGAGGCTTTGAGGGTGTCCTTGTAACATTTCTGCTGCCCACTTTTGGCTCGTTCGCCGTGAGTAGAGCGCTTGCTTTGGGAGTTTCGTGTTTGGCATGTGAACTATGTGGCCTGTCCAACGGAGCTGATCAAGTGTGGTCAGTGCTTCAATGCTGGGGATGTTGACCTGGTCGAGGACGCTAATGTTGGTGCGTCTGTCCTCCTAGGGGATTTGTAGGTTCTAACTAGAATTTAGCCTACACCTACTTGCAATAATCTCTTACCTGTGTTTAAATCTAACTCCGAAGGAAAATAAACAGAAGGTTATTTGAAGGGAAAGAATTTCAGGTATATGTGGAAAGAGCAGGGGAGTTTGACTAACTGGATGGCTCTTCAAAAGAGACGTCGCAGACTCGATGGAGCGAATGGCCTCCTTCTGTAATATACTATTCTATGATATTTAAACAGTGAAGGGGTTGACTTATGAAGACTTATGAGGGGACTTGAAAAGGTGGATACAGAGAGGATAATTCAACTCAATGGGGAAACTAAAACTAGGTGCCCCTCATTATCTTATGTTTCGATAAGATCACCTCTCATTCTTCTAAACTCCAATGTGTATAGGCCCAACCTGCTCAACCTATCTTCATAATTCAACTCCTTCACTTAAAACTGCGATGAGGAGGAATTTCTTCTCTCAGAGGGTTGTAAATTTGTGGAATTCTCTGCCCCAGAGAGCTGTGGAGGCTGGGTCATTGAATATATTTAAGGCGGAGATGGACAGATTATTGAGCGATAGGGGAATAAAGGGTTATGGGGAGCGGGCAGGGAAGTGGAGCTGAGTCCATGATCAGATCAGCCATCACCTTATTAAATGGTGGAGCAGGCTTGAGGAGCCAAATGACCTACTCCTGCTCCTATTTCTTATGTTCTTATGAGATGAACATAAGAAATGGTGAGCTACAGGGTCACTGTATACAATAAAAAGACTGGTACTTTCTGTAAGCTCGGATTTTGTGGTCAGCGGCAAGGTGACAGCGCTCACCGCTGACCTCGAAGAAAGATACTCACAAAGTTTTAGCAGGCTCTGTGACGTCGACTTCACCTTTTCCAAAGTGACTTTCACTGGTGCCATCTCTGTGGGATCTGTGGCAACAGTGATATCATCAAGCAGGCTAAGCAGCCAATCACATTGAAGAATTCTCACGGGCAGCAAATAAAGGTTTTATCATTTACTTTTTAATGATTTTATAGATTGGGACATACACATGGGATTAAGGTAGAAAGTGAGATATCATAAACTTTAAAAGAAAAATGTTTTTATTATTTTAAAAATTCGATAACATTTTTATCAGGAAATGGAGAAAATGACACCACAACATAAAATTAGTTTTTCTGTGCCAGAGAGAGTTATCAGCAGTAATTATGATTTAGTATTCCGTTTGAAAACTCAGTTTATAACCTCATTCAAAGGCTTAACCTTTTCAAGGGTTTTTACAGTGAGAATAGGATGTAAAAAGTTAAGTTTAAGTTAATTCAATGATTTTGAATTGATTTTCATCAGCAAAGACTACAATAGCACACCCTGTGGAGGAGCAGGGTATCAGGGTTCAGTGTTGAACTGTGCATGTGCGGATTCCAGAAGTTTTACAGAGTAATGATGGCGATCGCTGACGGTTTCACCGTTATTCCAACTGCAAATTCCGGGCCATAGAACTTAATCTTGATCAACATTTTTTACCCTATTTGTAGTGTTTCCTTTAACAAGGAAAGCTGTCAATGCATTGTTTTTGAGGCTTTAATAGACTTGTTCCTTAGATAGCATATTTGATGTCCAAATATAAATGTGATCTTAAGTTGCATCATTTTTGGTTTTTTTCAAAAGGAATTGAAAACATTATCGACAGCACTAAGAACCTAAGGCTGTGTGTGCAAGATTTGGACATGTTAACTCGATGATTTGTATTCCATGTTCAATATTTTTGTTTTTGTGCAATTACTCCAATGGAATTGGAGCCATACTTTCATATGGGATGTATTGGTGCAGACCGTGTTTACATTGGGCAATATTTTCCATACCCAGCCCAGGTGCTAAGTTTTGGATCAGCATACAATTTGCCAGCTCTGAATACAAGAGGTGCTAAATCTGACAGAAGATCTTCGGGTTTTTTTTGAACAGAGTGAATGATTTGAAATTTAGCACCGGCTAGAGATTGTAGCAACTAGAGGAAGAAATAAAATCTTATCCAAGGGCATGAGTAATTCAAAGGCGCAATAAAAGGACTGAGGAGGGTGAAGCGGGGTCAGGATGTGCTGTAATTGCAGCAGAGGGAATCAAGAGCTTATACAGAAAGAATGCATCTCCCTGGAAGAAGCTTCCTGTCAAATTGACAATTTTTGACAACCTTGTCTTAACGAGCATAGTCGACCTATGTACACAATTGCAGGTGGATCAGGGGGATGAATGCATTATTAATACAGCCTTGCCAGTGATATTGAAGATTATGACAGTTCTTAACTTCACATTGGCAATTCTTAAGTTCAATTCCACTGGCTCATTTGATACCCAGGGAATGGGCTGGCATTAGCCAGTTAGCCACCACTCTGTTGGTCATTCAAATTGATCACAAAATCAGCTTTGCCTCTAGCCCTCCTGGCAGCAGATCAAAGAAAAAGACAGTTCGATAATTTAGCAGGTTTTTCAAGAACCCTCCGGGCAAATGCCTTCAGTGAATGAAATTGCTTTATGTGACAGGAAAAGTTGGACCTGTTTGTGGCAATCAAATAATCACATGTGTTTGCTTGTTTCCCAAAATCTTGTCAGGGCACTCGTTCACTCTCCCTCTCATTATGTCTTAAGACTGCCTTTACAAAAGCTTTTTGTCTATAAAGATAGGTGGCAGGAACCATGACTATGGAGTGAAAACTGGCTGGCTGGCTCCATTTCCACATTGATAAGTTCCTTGTGAGGAACTTAAGTGGAATGAGGCATGTCAGATCATGCAACGTTTTTGGAGGAGTTACAGGCGCAATGAAGATTCCATTTAAGAGCATGTAAGTTTACAGGCCGCATGTTCCACATCGGCATACTTGCGTATGACTTTTCTAGGTGTTTGGAAGAGACTGCTATGTTACCGATCCCAGTCACGACCCATGCATCCCGAGAGGAGCCCCAGGATGATCTTGCTTAATCCAGAAACATTTTTCACAACTATAACCTTCATTACATATCCCTGCTTTCATTTTCATATGATTTGATGGAACTTATCTGGGTTGGCATATTTCATCTGAGCAGTTGCATTATTTGATTCCAGAGTATCATTTGGCCAGGAATGTGATGGTTCTTTCTGTGGTATATTCTCTACAACATCACAACACACTCCGACTGCAAGATGGCTTCATCCCTTTTTATTATTGTAAACAGCAAAGGCTGCATTACCACAGTAGTTCACGAAGTGGAGCTATATATTACACTCCACTTGCCCAGATCTGCAGCAGACCAAACCATTACCATCTGCTCAGCTGTTGCAGATCAGATTCATTGGAGTTCTGCCATTTTTTTTTCACCTCATCATCTCGCATTTCTGATCAAATGACGAAAGATTTGTCAGAAAGTGGCCGGGACAATTCAGCCATGGCAACATCAGACATGGTGGAATCAAGTGCAGAGGGTTTGATCACATGAGGCTCCAAGGGATACTGACATCTTGAAAGGCTAGGGTGTGATTAGCATTAATCTCCATTTTAAATGGGTCGCCAATGCATACAACGTGATCCAGGCATGAAAATTAAATGACAACCCATTATCGTTATCCTATGGAATGGAAGCACCCCACCTTGTGTCTGAGAGTAATTTCTGCCAGTATAAAAGGCTGGCGAGAAAGTGGCATACTGCATGAGCCCATCAGGCAGCTGATGAAACAAGACACCACATCATTTCCTGGCTCCTGCCCACTTGAAACAAACCAGCAGGAAAGTGGTCGCCCTCCCCATTGAATATCATTAAGTAGGTGAATAATTTCTTGTATTTTTAGATCCATCCTAAGCAGTAGTGGAACATAGGAACAGGAGTAAGCCTTCAGCTCCTTGAGCCTGTACCACCATTCAATGAGATAGAAACATAGAAAATAGGTGCAGGAGTAGGCCATTCGGCCCTTCGAGCCTGCACCGTCATTCAATGAGTTCATGGCTGAACATGAAACTTCAGTACTCCATTCCTGCTTTCTCGCCATACCCCTTGATCCCCATAGTAGTAAGGACTAAATCAAACTCCTTTTTGAATATATTTAGTGAATTGGCCTCAACAACTTTCATGGATGATCTGCGACCTAAATCCATATACCCGCTTTTGGCCCATAATGCCTTTGGTTAACAAAAAGCTATCGCTATGCAAAATAAAATTAACAATTGATCTTGTATTAATTGCCATTTGTAGAAGAGAGGTCTAAACTTCTGCTACCCTTTGTGTGTAGAAGTGTTTCCTAATTTCACTCCTGAAAGGCCTGGCTCTAATTTTAGACGATGATCCTAGTCCGAGAATCCCCAACCAGCGGAAAACACAAACCCAAATATCTCAGTTGTAGCAAGTTAAGTAAACTTTTTCCCAAACCACTGCCTTGAAGAGATCTGCCTATATAAAGGGCATATCGAGACAGTGTTTCAATGTGAGTTTTACTCCAGTCTACAACAATGGAATAGTTAATAAAAATCATTCTGGTTCACCATATCCCTGATGCTGAATTAGATCTGTGTTGTCTGCTTGAATGATACAAGAATATTTCTGATGGGCACATTTATTCATATATGTGTACGGTAGCATAGTGGTTATGTTACTTGACTAATAATCCAGAGGCCTGCAATAATGATCTGGGGACATGAGTTCAAATCCCACCGTGGCAGCTGGGGAATTTAAATTCAGTTAATTAAAAAATCTGGAATAAAAAGCTAGGATCAGTAATGGCGACCATGGGCTAGAAACTGCATAGGCTTACCGCCTGGTTTCTGGGCGATATTGGCCATGGTGGGCGATAACCAGGTCGGTGAGAAATTGCCCAGCTGACTTATGCCGGTGGTTTCAAGGTACCGCTGGGGAGCAGACTGCCGGCGTGCACTGTCTTCAGATCACCCTGGCGTGATATTTGGCTCAGCAGTGACCCGTAGGTAAGTATGAAAAAAAAATGCCCACGAGAATCAGCGGTGCTGGGTGGTAGATGAGTAGCCCTGAAAGAAAACAGTTTTATTACTCATTTAAAACATTTTTTGTGATGATTTAGGTTAAAAGGTTCTTGAGAATGTTTTTATGAATTTTTATGTTCTGTTTTTTGAAAAAAAATGTTGTGTTTTTCTGCTCCTAGGGCAACCAGTGGGGTAAATTTTTCGTGAATTTTTTATTTATCGCCCATTTTCTTCAGGGACTGCCCAATCGAGCCGAAATTCTACTTTTTCGCCGAGAATCGGGGTGCAACAGCTATTTTTTTTAGCTGGGTGGATTTTTTTTTTCTTTGGGGGAAGTTTTCACCGGCGATAATCTTGGGAAGCTTAGTGGTCTTTTGGGCAGCAATTGGGTGCTGGCGGGTTTTTAAGAAATTCGAAACGCATGAAGATACCGGATTGTCGTAAAAACCCAACTGGTTCACGAATGTCCTTCAGGGAAGGAAGTCTGTTGTCCTTAGCCGGTCTGGCCCATATGTGACTCCAGACCCACAGCAACGTGGTTGACAACGGCCCTCTGAAATGGCCGAGCAGGCCACTCAATTGTATAAGGTGGCTCACCAGCAGATTCTCACAGGGAATTGGAGATGGGCAAAAAATGTTGGCCTTGACAGTGACGCCCACATCACGTGAATGAATAAATAAAAAAATAAAAATCTTAAGAGACATAAATATTTTAAAATTGTACATTTCCTCGATGATTCACATAATTTAGATAGTGTAAAGTTGTAAACCGTATTAGCATCAAATTTGCTGATCACTTGCTATCCAAAGTATCAAAATTATGATTTTTTGGGACATTTTGTATTGTAGCTGGAAATGATTCAATAGTATTATTCTAAAATTACAATTGCTTGGTCTGGTTATACATTTACAGCACAGAAACAGGCCGTTCAGCCCAACAGGTCATTGCTGATGTTTAGGCTCCATGCAAGCCTTCACCCATATTGGCCCTGAAATCCCAGTTCCTTCTTCCCGTGGGTGTTTGACTCAATTCCAGAGAAAAGATGTGCACTTAGCTTTTGCTGCTGCTCCCACCAGCGATCCCGGTCCTGAGGCCTCCTCTCCCTGCACATCGGAGCACGTGCACATCGGGACGTCCGTATGTTGGAGCTGGAGTCACATGACACTGGGCAGCCAATCCAGGTACAGTATTCTCTCATTCATAATAATGGGAACTCCGTAAGTTGGAGTTCTCATTATTATGATTGAGAAACACCGCCCCCCCCAACACCAAAACACCAATAAAAAATAGAAAAAAAATTACATCTTTAACATTAATTTAAATTAAAGTTAATAAATGTCTCAGATGAAAAATATCGTTTTCCGATTTTTTTTAAACTTTGTTAATTATGGCTTAAAATAAATTCACCTTGGGGTTTTTGATAAAATATATTTTTAAAATTTTATTTTGTATGTTTTAAAACTGTTAAGCTGGTAAAAGTAAACTATGCACCTGCTTTTACCAGACGCAAGAGTTTTAAGGACATTCGCAGGGCATGAAATGAGCAAATACTGCAATCTTGCCCATGCAAATGTCCTGGCTGCCGAGATGCGTGCGATCTGTCAAGCTAAAACTTGACAGATCGGAAAAGCCAGTCTTCAGTGCATGCGTATCGCATGCCATAAACCAGCTTTTGCGATGCCTTCCCAGGTCCAGACATCATCATCATCGGCAGTCCCTCGAAATTGAAGATTTGCTTCCACTCTAAAAGTGAGTTCTCAGGTGACTGAACAGTCCAATACGGGAATTACCGTCTCTGTCACAGGTGGGACAGACAGTTGTTGAAGGAAAGGGTGGATGGGGAGTCTGGTTTCCCGCACGCTCCTTCCGCTGTCTGCGCTTGGTTTCTGCATGCTCTCGGTGACGAGACTCGAGGTGCTCAGCGCCCTCCTGGATGCTCTTCTTCTACTTAGGTTGGTCTTGGGCCAGGGATTCCCAGCTGCCGGTGGAGATGTTGCACTTTATCAAGGCGGCTTTGAGGGTGTCCTTGAAACGTTTTCTCTGCCCACCTGGGGCTTGCTTGCTGTGTAAGAGTTCAGAGTAGGCGCTTGCTTTTGGTGTCTCGTGTAGGGCATGCGGGTTGTTATATATGTGGACTTGTATCTACTCTGCACAGCCACTAGAAGGCGCATCACTTGGAGTCACAAGGGATCCCATAATCTCTTGGAAGCAAAGATATTTAAGGAGGCTTCACAGGTTGGAGAGGCACTCTGGAGACCTGCAATAAAAGACTAAGTTCACACTTTACTTTGAGCTCAGTGTTCAGTTTGACTCTTTCTCCATACACAGCAACTGGCGACGAGATACAGATAGCGAACCCAAAGATGCAGAGAACAATGGGCATCCTGGAGAAATTCTCGGAGGGAAATGATTGGGAAACTTTTGTGGAGCGACTCGACCAATACTTTGTGGCCAATGAGCTAGATGGGGAAGAGAGCGCTGCCAAACAAAGGGCGATCCTCCTCACCGTCTGTGGGGCACCAACGTATGGCCTCATGAAGAATCTGCTCACTCCAGCGAAACACACGGAGAAATCATACGATGATTTGTGAACACTGGTCCGAGAGCATTTGAACCTGAAGGAAAGTGTTCTGATGGCGAGGTACCGGTTCTAAACCTACAAAAGGTCTGAAGGCCAGGAAGTGGTGAGTTATGTCGCTGAGCTAAGACGCCTTGCAGGACATTGCAAATTTGAAGGACATTTGGAGCACATGCTCAGAGACTTTTTCATACTTGGCATTGGCCACGAAACAATACTTCGCAAACTTTTGACTGTAGAGACCCCAACCTTGAGTAAGGCCAAAGCGATAGCCCAGGTATTCATTGCCACCAGTGACAATATGAAGCAAATCTCACAGCACACAAGTGCTGCTACAAGTACTGTGAACAAAGTGATGTTGTTTTCGAATCGTAACGTACAGGACAGGTCACACATACCTGCAGCTGCACGTCTGCAGATGTCTCAGAGTCCACCATCAAGGGTGATGAATGCAAGGCCATTAACACCTTGTTGGCGCTGCGGGGGTAATCATCATTTCCATTCATACCGATTCAAAGAGTATGTTTGCAAGGGCTGTGGAACAATGGGTCACCTCCAACGAGTGTGCAGGCGAGCTGCAAAGCCTGTGAAACCTGCAAACCACCATGTTGCAGAGGAGGACAGATCCATGGAGGATCACGACAAACCAGAGCCTCAGATAGAGGAGGCAGAGGTTCATGGGGTGCACACATTCACCACAAATTGTACCCCGATAATGCTGAATGTTGAACTAAATTGACTCCCGGTACAAATGGAGCAGGACACGGGTGTGAACCAGTCCATCATGGGCAAAAAGTCTTTTGAAAGATTGTGGTGCAACAAGGTCTCAAGGCCAGTCTTAATTCCAGTCCGTAAGAAAATAAGAACTTACACAAAAGAACTGATTCCTGCAATCGGCAGTGCTACTGTAAAGGTCTCCTACGATGGAGCAGTGCACAAGCTACGACTCTGGGTGGTACCGGGTGATGGTCCCACGTTGCTCAGCAGGAGCTGGCTGGGAAAGATACGCTGGAACTGGGACGACGTCCGAGCGCTATCGCCCGCTGATGACACTTCTTGTGCCCAGATCTTAAACAAATTTCCTTCGCTGTTCGAACCAGGCATCGGGAAATTCCAAGGAGCAAAAGTGCAGATCCACCTAATTCTGGAGGCGCGACCCATCCATCATAAGGCGAGAGCAGTACCGTACATGATGAGAGAAAGTGTAGATATCGAGCTAGACCAGCTGCAAAGAGAGACATAATTTCACCGATCGAGTTCAGCGAGTGGGCCAGTCCTATTGTCCCAGTCCTCAAGGGAGACGGCACCGTCAGAATCTGTGGCGATTACAAAGTACCTATCAATCGTTTCTTGCTGCAGGACCAATACCCACTACCAAAGGCCGACAACCTCTTTGCAACACTGGCGAGAGGAAATATGTTCACAAAGCTGGATATGACTTCAGCTGACATGACGCAGGAATTGGAGGAATCATCGAAGGCCCTCACCTGCATCAACACGCACAAAGGTCTTTTTGTTTATGACAGATGCCCATTTGGAATCCAATCAGCGGCGGCAATAGTCCAGAGAAACATGGAAAGTTTACAGATGTCGGTACCGCACACCGTGGTCTTCCAGGATGACATTTTGGTCATGGGTTGGAACACAGTCAAGCACCTGCAGAACCTGGAGAAAGTTCTTAGTCGACTCAACCGAGTGGGACTCAGGTTAAAATGCTCGAAATGCATTTTCTGGCGTCTGAAGTGGAGTTTTGGGAAGGAAGATTGTGGCAGATGGCATCAGGCCCACTAACGCGAAGACAGGCAATCGAGAACGCACCGAGGCCACAGAATGTGACGGAGCTGCGGTCATTTCTGGGACTCTTGAACTACTTTTGTAACTTCTTACCAGGTCTCAGTACCCTGCTAGAGCCACTACATGTCTTACTATGAAAAGGGGGCGAATGGGTTTGGGGCAAAAGCCAAGAAAATGCCTTTGTAAAAGCGAGAAAATTGTTATGCTCAAACAAATTGTTTGTTTTGTATGATCCATGTAAGCGTTTGGTACTAGCATGTGATGCGTCATCATATGGTTTCGGGTATGTATTGCATCAAGCTAATGATTTCGGGAAACTGCAACCAGTTGCTTATGCAATCAGGAGTCTGTCTAAGGCTGAGAGAGCGTACAACATGATTGAAAAAGAAGCGCTGGGTATCTGAGGTAAAGAAAATGCATCAATACCTGTTCGGGCTTAAATTCGAATTAGAAACTGACCATAAGCCATTTATATCCCTATTTTCTGAGAGTAAAGGGATAAATACCCCAACACATCGGCCCGCATCCAGAGATGGGCGCTCACATCCGCATACACCTACGCCATCCGCCACAGGCCGGGCACAGAGAACTGCACCGATGCTCTCAATAGACTGTCATTGCCTACCACGAGGGTGGAAATGGCGCAGCCCGCAGATCTAGCCATGGTAATGGAAGCATTTGAGAGTGAGCAATCACCCGTCACTGCCCGGCAGATCAAAACCTGGACAAGCCAGGACCATTTATATCTCTAGTCAAAAGCTGTGTACTTCACGGGAGCTGGTCCAGTGTCCAGTGGAAATGCAGGAAGAGTTAAAGCCATTCCAGCGGCGCAAAGATGAAATGTCTTTACAGGCAGACTGCCTTCTGTGGGGCAATCGAGTAGTGGTCCCCAAGAAGGGCAGAGACACTTTCATCAATGATCTCCACAGTATCCACCCAGGCATCGTAATGATGAAAGCGATAGCCAGATCCCACGTGTGGTGGCCCGGTATCGATGCGGATTTAGAGTCCTGCGTTCACAGATGTAACACATGCTCGCAGTTAAGCAATGCACCCAGGGAGACGCTGCTAAGTTTATGGTCTTGGCCCTCCAAATCGTGGTCTGGGTACACGTCGACTATGCAGGCCAGTTCTTGGGTAAAATGTTCCTTGTGGTTGTAGATGCGTACTTCAAGTAGATTGAATGTGAGATAATGTCGGCTAGCAAGTCCGCAACTGAAAGCCTGCGAGCTATGTTTGCCACTCACGGCTTACCCGATGTCTCGGTGAGCGATATCGGGCCATGTTTTACCAGTGCTGAGTTCAAAGAATTCATGACCCATAAGGGGATCAAACATGTCACATCTGCCCCATTTAAACCTGTGTCCAATGGTCAGACAGAGAGAGCAGTGCAAACCATCAAGCAAGGCTTGAAGAGGGTAACTGAAGGCTCACTGCAGACTTGCCTATCCCGAGTCCTGCTTAGCTACCGCACGAGACCCCACTCACTCACTGGGATCCCACCTGCTGAACTGCTCATGAAAAGAGCAGTTAAGACATGGCTCTCGTTAGTTCACCCTGATCTACATGAACAGGTGGCGAGCAGGCGGCTTCAACAAAGTGCATACCATGATAGCGCAAACGTGTCGCGTGAGATTGAAATCAATGATCCTGTATCTTTATTAAATTATGGACAAGGTCCCAAGTGGCTTCCCAGCACTGTCATGGCCAAATAGGGGAGCAGGGTGTTTCGGGTCAAACTTTCAAATGGACTCATTCACCGGAAAGACTTGGACCAAATCAAACTCAGATTCACGGACTATCCTGAGCAACCCATCTTGGACCCTACCTTTTTTGATCCCCCAACATACACACCAGTGGCAACCGGCACCACGGTTGACCACGAAGCAGAACCCATCATCCAGAGTAGCCCTGCGGGGCCCAACACACCAGGCAGCCTAGCAAGGCCAGCTGCACAGCAGCCCAGCAAAGGCCCAACAAATGATTCAACAACACTAGCTTTCACACCGAGGCGATCAACCAGGGCAAGAAGGGCCCCAGATCGACTCACATTGTAAATAGTTACACTATTGACTTTGCGGGGGAGTGTTGTTATATATGTGGACTTGTATTTACTCTCTACAGCCACCACAGGGCGCATCCCCTGGAGTCCCAAGGGATCCCATAATCCCTTGGGAGCGCAGGTATTTAAGGAGGCTTCACAGGTTGGAGGGGCACTGTGGAGACCTGCAATAAAAGACTAAGGTCACACTTTACTTTGAGCTCACCGTATTCAGTCTGACTCTTTCTCCATACACAAAATGGATGATGTAGCCCGCCCAATGGAGTTGGTCGAGTGTGGTCAGTGCTTCGATGCTGGGGATGTTGGCCTAATCGAGCACATTGATATTGGTGTGTCTATCCTCCCAGTGGATGTGCAGGATCCTGTGGAGGCAGCGCTGGTGATATTTCTCCAGTGCTTTGAGATGTCTACTGAGTACTCTGAGCCATATTGGAGGGCGGGTATCACTCCTGCCCTGTAGACCATAAGCTTGGTGCCAGATTTGAGGTCCTGGTCTTTAAATGCTCTCAGGCGGCTGAAGGCTGCGCTGGCACACTCTGTACGGATCCGGGGAATTCGTTTTTTTTCAGGGCCATAATTTTATTTAATTCTATCAACATCTCTTTCGATTCCTTTCTCCCTCATATACTTATCTAGCTTTCCCATAAAGACATCTATACTATTCGCTTCAACCACTCCTTGTAGTAGCGAGTTCCAAATTCTTACCACTCTCTGCGTAAAGAAGTTTCTCCTGAATTTCTCATTGGATTTGTTAGTGACTGTCTTATATTTATAACCCCGAGTTTTGGACACCCCAACAAATGGAAATCTCTTCTCTAAATCTACTCTATCAAACCCCTTAATTATTTTAAAGATTTCTATTCAGTCACCTCTCAGTCTATAAAATTCTGAATAATTGTTTTAGTGGACTGATTGGACCAAATGCTGTGCCTCACTTGTTGCATTTTTACTTCAGAGTCAGAAGATTGTGGGTCAAGTTCAACACGAGAAAATTGAGCACAAAATCTAGGCTGACCACTGCAGTACAGAGGGAGTGCCGCACTGTTGAAGGTGCTGCCTTTCGGATGAGACATTAAACGGAACCTCTGTCTGCTGCCTTAGGTGGATGTGAAAGATCCCATGGAATTATTTGGAAGAAGAACAGGGGAGTTATCTCCAGTGTCCTGGCCAATATATAATTCCTCAATGAAATAGATTATCTGGTTATTACCTCATTGTGGTTTGTGGGATCTTGCAGGATCCTGTGGAGGCAGCGCTGGTGATATTTCTCCAGCGCTTTGAGGTGTCTACTGAGTACTCTGAGCCATATTGGAGGGCGGGTATCACTGTGTGTAAATTGGCTGCCGTATTTCCTACATTACAACAGTGACTACATTTCAAAAATACTTCAATGGTGGTCAAGGACTTTGGGGTGTCCTGTGGTGGTAAAAGGTGCAATATAAATGCAGATCTTTTTTTACAAATACCAAATATTGATTGGACCAATAGCAGATCATGTCAGCAGATGTACCAGAGAGATGGTTTATGTTTTGAAAGTTCTCTTTTGAAAGCAAAGACATAGCTGTCAATTTATGTAATTTAAAAAATGATGGAACTACACAGCAGGTCAGTCAGCATCTTTGGAGAGAACAAAGAAGTCAACTGTTCAAGAATATCCCATCTCCACACTGAAAAATAAATGATTCTCATTTTAAAATTGGCAGGTGGTGGTAGGTTGAGATGAGAGAGGCAAGAAAATGCTCCCATTACCAAGAGGAAATGAATGGTTTGAATGACCTGCAACTTGCTAGAAAGACCTGCAAGAGAATGTTCAATGATATGAAACGATCATCTCAGTGAGACATTGAAAAGACATTTGGAAAACAAAATGTGCAAATTGCTGAGATGATGAGACAGACCGAAGGAAAAAGGCAAGATAATGGGGGACGTGGGGACAAAACCGATTTTAAAAAGGGGTCAACAGATTCTGCACATCTGATGTATTTTCCATTTATACTAAAATGCTCGTCATTTGCAGTTCTGAATAAGGCGGCCAGTTCAAATGTCAAACCACTTTCTTCTCTCTACAAGTACTGGCAGCAAACCTCCAGCATATTTTTGTTTCCAATTTCCAGCATTTGCCTTTTTCTCTTGTGTTGTCTTTTGTTATTGCTCTCACTGTGGGCTCAAATTTGCCCAACCCCTTTTTTCGGCGCACTTACCTCAAGTGCGCCAACTTTGCACCCTGGAAACGGTGCCGGAAAAAAGTCGCCCCATCCTGGCCGCTCTTCAGAGTCCCAGCGTGGCATGCACTGTGCAGTGGGAGGGGCGGAGCAACAGGCCAGCGCAGAAAGCACTGCCGGCAGCTACACGAATGCGCAGTGAAGTCTGCGCGCATGCTCCTGCTCTCCCAGCGTGTCCTGTGAGCTATGAGCAGGACCCGATGCTCGCAACCCCTATCTCTGGCCGAAGGGATGCCCCGATCGCGCTGCACCCGATCCCCGGCTGAGTGGTCTCCCGCAGCGGCCGGCCAGCTCGCTGAGTTCCCAGGCCAAGATAGAACTTCAGTTTTATTTTTTATTTATTGATGATTGTGCTTGAGAGTTTTGATTAGGGGCAGTGGCGGGAGGGAAAAAAGAGTGTTTTGATGGTGGCGGGGAGGAACTTTAAAAAAAAAAAATTGATTCTGGCATAAAGGTAGGACTTTTATTTTTTATTATTGATTGATTGTTTTGTTTAGTCTTAGTGCAGGTCCTCAGCTTCCTTCTATTTTTTATTTGTTACTGAATGCTTATTTTTGTGCTTTGTTCAGTGCTTTGTAATTCTTGGTGCTTTAAATGTACTAACCTGCGCCGATTTCTTAACTGTCGGCAAGGTTTTTCAGAGCTGGCCACATACACTGAGCTAAGTCGATTTGGAGTAAGTTTTAGCTGGCCAAAGTGGAATAAATGGCCAAAACTGGCTTAAGTATCTGGGAATGCCCCCATTTGGAAAAAAAAAACTGAACTAAAAAAAATCAGACCGAACTGACTTACTCTGGAGCAAATTTTTTGGGGAAAATGGCATTTTTAATCTTACACCAGAAAAAACTACTTACTCCCAAAAAATTGATGCAAGTCATGGCCAAAATTGGACCCTGTATAACTAAGGTAAAATAATTCTAGATCTTGGCTCTTTCAATTGCCAAGGATCATTTATTGTTTAATTGCAGTGAGGATGAGCATTTACAATGATGATTGTGTATGGAACTGCATTAAGTGGTATGAATGTTTTTCAAAATACGTTCGTGCAATATTGTATTGTCAACAACTCTGCTTCCTTAACTCCTCCAATTTCCAGGCCGGGCCGCCGCACGTTGCTCCCTCTAATGGCCTCGGCCTGCTGAATCACCCCGGCATGGAAATTGGTGCGGTCCCGGCCTGCAAGACCATAAGTAGGCCGGGGTCATTAGAGGGAGCAACGTTTTATCGGCATGCCACTGCAGGGAGCAGCACGTACTGCTGCAGGAGGGCGACAACTGCGAAGAGGACGACTAGATTTGACGTTGCCCAAATCCAGGTCGCTGATTGCAGTGTGGGCAGGTACAGCAGGAGCGGCGAGATCAGGGCGAACGAGCAGCAAGAGTTCACAGAGGGATGTGATCGGGGCTCAGGAGCGGCGTGAGTTCGGGACCTAGAAGAGGCGAGGGCCCAGGGGCAGCACGGGCCAGCCCACACTGTGATATGTGTGCACGTTCGGTCCGTGCAGCAGAGCTGGTCTCCAGTCATCTTGGTTAATCCTTGCCACTGGACCAAGACCTCGCTCTGTCAAGCCTGTGTGGTGGCTGGTGTGCAACGGTCACCACACGTTTAAAAAAACCCATGCACAAACATCTTCCACTCTTCAAGATGTAGTTCGGGATCTGGAATATTAGGTCCTTCATTGAAACACCTGTGAACTCAACCCTTTTTGGCATGGAAGCAAGTCATCTCATTTTGAGGGACTGCCAATGACGATGATGATGATTCCTTAACTCCTGTAAAGTGAGGGGAACCGGATCTCCAGCATCACCCTAAGAATATCCTGTATTTTGTTGTATTTCTGTGCAAATGATATTTCACGTGTTTTGAAAATCATATCCGGCACTTCATAGACATATAGAAAATGACATTTTTGACTTGCAGCAGCTGTTGAGATTTTTTGCTACAAGTTTAATGTTGTACTGAGGCAAGTCCCAATATAAACAAATGCCTTGTGAGTGATGATAAATTTCAGACATTCTTAGTGTTGCACAAAAGGCCATTATAACTCACTCATACCTTCAGGATGTGTGAATTAAGAGTTGTTGGAGAATTGCCATAAATTGATAGTGTGAAGTGTCTTCCATTTTCTTTATGCTGCATGTTGCAGGATTGTACATTATGGTACATATTGCAGGTTGAATAATGAAAGCATGGTGTCTACAGAATGGCTATGCCTACAGTTTTATAAAGAAAGACTTTTATTTCTATAGTGCCCTTCATGACCACTAGATGTCCCAAAGCGCTTTACAGCCAATCAAATACTTTGAAGTGTAATCACTGTTGTAATGTAGAAAACGTGGTAGCCAATTTGTGCACACAAACAGCAACATGATAATGGCCAAATAATCTATCTTTTAGTGATGTGATTGAGACCAAGGCACCAGCGATCCCTCCACTGCTCTTCTTTGAAATATTGCCATAGGATCTTTTGCATCCATCTGAGAGAGCAGATAGGGCCGGGGTTTAACGTCTCATCTAAAAAACGGATAACTAATAATACAACTGTACAGGGCATTGGTGAGACTATACCTAGAATACTGCGTACAATTTTGGTCTCCTTATTTAGGGAGGAATTTACTTGCTTTAGAGACAGTACAGAGAAGGTTGACTAGGTTGATTCTGGAGATGAGGGGGTTGACTTATGAAGAAAGGTGAGCAGGTTGGACCAAAACTCATTGGAGTAAGAAGAATGAGAGGTGATGTGATTGAAACATGTACAATTCTGAGAGGGCTTAACTGGGTAGATGCTGAGAGGATGTTTCCCCTCATGGGCAAATCTTGAATTAGGGGGCATAGTTTCAGAATAAGGGGTCTCCCAGAGAGCTGTGAAAGCTGAGTCATTGAATATATTCAAGGCTGAGATAGAAAGATTCTTGAACAATAGGGAAGTTCAGGGTTAGAAACATAGAAACATAGAAAATAGGTGCTGGAGTAGGCCCTTCGAGCCCTGCACCACCATTCAATAAGATCATGGCTGATCATTCACCTCAGTACTCCTTTCCTGCTTTCTCTCCATACTCCTTGACCCCTTTAGCCGTTAGCGCCATATCTAACTCACTCTTGAATATATCCAATGAACTGGCATCAACGACACTCTGCGGCAGGGAATTCTACAGGTTAACAACTCTCTGAGTGAAGAAGTTTCTCCTCATCTTAGTCCTAAATGGCTTACCACTTATCCTTAGACAGTGTCCTCTGATTCTGGACTTCCCCAACATCGAGAACCTTCTTCCTGCATCTAACGTGTCCAGTCCCGTCAGAATTTTATATGTTTCTATGAGATCCCCTCTCATCCTTCTAAGCTCCAGTGAATACAAGCCCAGTCGATCCAGTCTCTCCTCATATGTCAGTCCTGCCATCCCGGGAATCAGTCTGGTGAACTTTCGCTGCACTCTCTCAACAGCAAGAACGTCCTTCCTCAGATTAGGAGACCAAAACTGAACACAATATTCCAGGTGAGGCCTCACCAAGGCCCTGTATAACTGCAGTAAAACCTCCCTGCTCCTATACTCAAATCACCGAGCTATGAAGGCCATCATACCATTTGCCTTCTTCATCACCTGCATGCCAACTTTCAATGACTGATATATCATGACACCCAGGACTCATTGCACCACCCCTTTTCCTAATCTGCCGCCATTCAGATAATATTCTGCCATCATGTTTTTGCCCCCAAAGTGGATAACCTCATATATTTATCCACATTATACTGCATCTGTCATACATTTTCCCACTCACCTAAGCAGTCCAAGTCACCCTGCAGCCTTTTAGCGTCCTCCTCACAGCTCACGCCGCCACCCAGCTTAGTGTCATCTACAAACTTGGACATATTATACTCAATTCCTTCTTCTAAATCACTGAAGTATATTGTAAAGAGCTGGGGTCCCAGCACTGAGCCCTGCGGCACTCCACTAGTCACTGCCTGCCATTCTGAAAAAGACCCATTTATCCCGACTTTCTGCTTCCTGTCTGCCAACCAGTTCTCTATCCACGTCAATACATTACCCCCAATACCATGTGCTTTAATTTTGAACACGAATCTCTTCTGTGGGACCTTGTCAAATGCCTTTTGAAAGTCCAAATACACCACATCCACTGGTTCTCCCTTGTCCACTCTACTAGTTACATCCTCAAAAAATTCCAGAAGATTTGTCAAGCATGATTTCCCTTTCATAAATCCACACTGATTTGGACTGATCCTGTCACTGCTTTCCAAATGTGCTGCTATTTCATCTTTAATAATTGATTCCAACATTTTCCCCACTATTGATGTCAGGCTAACTCGTGTAATTACCCATTTTCTCTCTCCCTCCTTTTTAAAAAAGAGGTGTTACATTAGCTACCCTCTAGTCCATAGGAACTGATCCAGAATTGATAGACTGTTGGAAAATGATCACCAATGCATCCACTATTTCTAGGGCCACTTCCTTAAGTGCTCTGGGATGCAGACTATCAGACCCTGGGGATTTATCGGCCTTCAATCCCATTAATTTCCCTAACACAATTTCCTGCCTAATAAGGATTTCCTTCAGTTCCTCCTTCTCACTAGACCCTCGGACCCCTAGTATTTCTGGAAGGTTATTCGTGTCTTCCTTTGTGAAGACAGAACCAAAGTATTTGTTCAACTGGTCTGCCATTTCTTTGTTCCCCATTATAAATTCACCTGAATCTGATTGCAAGGGACCTACGTTTGTCTTCACTAATCTTTTTCTCTTCACATATTTACAGAAACTTTTGCAGTCAGTTTTTATGTTCCTGGCAAGCTTCCTCTCAGACTCTATTTCCCCCCTCCTAATTAAACCCTTTGTTCTCCTCTGCTGAATTCTAAATTTCTCCTAGTCATCAGGTTTGCTGTTTTTTCTGGCCAATTTATATGGCTCTTCCTTGGATTTAACACTATCCTTAATTTTCCTTGTTAGCCATGGTTGAGCCACCTTCCCCGTTTTATTTCTATCCAGATAGGGATGTCCAATTGTTGAAGTTCATCCATGTGATCTTTAAATGTTTACCATTGCCTATCCACCGTCAACCCTTTAAGGATCATTCATCAGTCTATTCCAGCCAATTCAAGTCTCATTCCATTGAAGTTACCTTTCCTTAAGCTCAGGACTCTAGTCTCTGAATTAACTGTGTCATCTCCATCTTAATAAAGAATTCTACCATATTATGGTCACTCTTCCCCAAGGGGCCTCTCACAACAAGATTGCTAATTAGTCCTTTCTCATTACACATCACCCAGTCTAGGATGGCCAGCCCTCGAGTTGGTTACTCGAAATATTGGTCTAGAAAACCTTCCCTAAAACACTCCAGGAAATCCTCCTCCATCATATTGCTACTAGTTTGGTTAGCCCAATCTATATGTAGATTAAAGTCGACCATGATAACTGCTGTATCTTTATTGCACACGTCCCTAATTTCTTGTTTGATGCTGTCACCAACCTGACTACTACTAGTTGGTGGTCTGTACACAACTCCCACTAGCGTTTTCTGCCCTTTGATATTCCGCAGCGCCACCCATACTGATTCCACATCATCCAAGCTGATGTCCTTCCTTTCTATTGCGTTAATTTCCTCTTTAACCAGCAATGCCACCCCACCTCCTTTTCTTTTCTGTCTATCCATCCTGAATGTTGAATACCCCTGGATGTTGAGTTCCCAGCCTTGGTCACCCTGGAGCCATGTCTCCATGATGCCAATTACATCATACCCGTTAACTGCTATCTGCACACTTAATTCATCCACCTTATTCCGAATACTCCTCACATTGAGGCACAGAGCCTTCAGGCTTGTTTTTTTAACACTTTTGTCCGTTTAGAATTTTGCTGTTATGTGGCCCTTTTTGATTTTTGCCTTGGGTTTCTCTGCCCTCCACTTTTACTTTTCTTCTTTCTATCTTTTACTTCTTCCCCCTGTCTACCTGCATAGGTTCCCATCCCCCTGTCATATTAGTTTAATCTCTTCCCAACAGCACTAGCAAGCACTCCCCCTAGGACATTGGTTCTGGTCCTGCCTAGATGCAGACCATCTGGTTTGTACTGGTCCCACCTCCCCCAGAACCGGTTCCAATGTCCCAGGAATTTGAATCCCTCCCTTCTGCACCACTCCTCAAGCCACGTATTCATCTGAGCTATCCTGTGATTCCTACTCTGACTAGCAAGTGGCACTGGTAGCAATCCTGAGATTACTACCTTTGAGATCCTACTTTTTAATTTAACTCCTAGCTCCCTAAATTCAACTTGTAGAACCTCATCCCGTTTTTTACCTATTGCACCATGACAATTGCCTGTTCACTCTCCCCCTCCAAAATATCCTGCAACCGCTCTGAGACATCCTTGACCCTTGCACCAGGAAGGCAATATAGCATCCTGGAGTCTCGGTTGCGGCCGCAGAAACGTCTATCTATTCCCATTACAATAGAATCCCCTACCACTCTCGCTCTCCCACTCTTTTTCCTGCCTTCCTGTGCAGCACAGCCAACCATGGTGCCATGGACTTGGCTGCTGCTGCCCTCCCCTGATGCGTCATCCCCCCCCAGCAATACCCAAAATGCTGTATCTGTTTTGGAGGGGGATGACCGCCAGGGATTTCTGCACTACCTTCCTTTCACTGCTCTTCCTGATGGTCACCCATCCCCTATCTGGCTGTGTGCCCTTCACCTGCGGTGAGACCAACTCACTAAATGTGCTATTCACGGCATCCTCAGCATCGCGGATGCTCCAGAGTGAATCCATCCGCAGCTCCAATGCCGCAATGCGGTTTGTCAGGAGCTGTTATGAGGAACAGACAGGAAGGTGGAGTTGAGACCAAGATCAGCCATGATCTTATTGAATGGTGGAGCAGGCTCAAGGGGCTGTACGGCCTACTCCTGCCCCTATTTCTTCTGTTCTTATGTTTTTGTTCGTTTTTTATTGTGACTAATATTGATATGCATGGAATCCTCGGTTGCGGTGTTTTACACAATGTTATTTTGGATTGGAGTGATTACTGTCTTATAGGCACACTCCTAAAGGTCACTAAATATAATTTGATATGAACTCTTGTTTCTGCTGCACTTTTTGCAGTCTGGTTTATTTCAGTCTCACCGCACTGAAATGATCCTAACCGAAGTCATGAAAGGTGTCTTCTGTGGAGTGGTGCATTATCCTTGCTTGACCTTTCTGAAACATTCAATTTATGATTGGCCATCCCATTCTCCTCCATCATTCAGCCACATAGGACTTGCATGATTCCACTCTTAACTTTCCAAATGGAGCCGGTGTATCGCTAATGAGGCTTTCTCTACCCTCCTTCACACTATCAAATCAGAAGTCGGCCAAGGATCAATTCTTTGCCCTTCCTCTTTACTATATCCTTTCCCCTCAACAACAAAATCTGCAATTAATAAGAACATAAGAATAGGAGCAAGAGTAGGCCATATGGTTCCTCGAGCCTGCTCCGCCATTTCATATGATCATGGCTGATCCGATCATAGACTCAGGTCCACTTCCTTGCCCGCTCCCCATAACTCCTTATTCCCTTATTGGTAAAGGAACTGTCATCTCTATCTTAAATTTATTCAATGACCCAGCTTCCACAGCTCTCTGAGGCAGTGAATTCCACAGATTTACAACCCGATGAGGAAATAAATTTCTCCTCCTCTCAGTTTTAAATGCAGGCCCCTTATTCTAAGATTATGACCCCTAGTTCCAGTCTCCCCCATCAGTGGAAATATTTTCTCTGTATCCACCCTGTCAATCCCCCTCATAATTTTATACATTTCAATAAGATCATCTCTCAATCTTCTGAATTCCAATGAGCAGAGGCCCAACCTACTCAACCTTTCCTCATAGGTCAACCCCCTCATCTCCGGAATCAACCAAGTGAACCTTCTCTGAACTGCCTCCAAAGCAAGTATATCCTTTCGTAAATATGGAAACCAAAACTGCACGCAGTATTCCAGGTGTGGCCTCACCAATACCCTGTATAACTATAGTAGGACTTCCCTGTTTTATACTCCATTCCCTTTGCAATAAAGGCCAAGATTCCATTGGCCTTTCTGATCACTTGCCTAACCTGCATATTAACCTTTTGTGTTTCATACACAAGGACCCCCAGGTCCTGCTGTACTGCAGCACTTTGCAATCTTTCTCCATTTAAATAATAACTTGCT
This sequence comes from Pristiophorus japonicus, assembly GCF_044704955.1. Classification (NCBI taxonomy): domain Eukaryota; kingdom Metazoa; phylum Chordata; class Chondrichthyes; family Pristiophoridae; genus Pristiophorus; species Pristiophorus japonicus. Next base: position 37,617,684 of record NC_091977.1, read on the forward strand.
CTTTGATTGTTTTCTGTCAAAGTGCATGACCTCACACTTTCCAACATTATACTCCATCTGCCAAATTTTTGCCCACTCACTTAGCCTGTCTATATCCTTTTGCAGATTTTTTGTGTCCTCCTCACACATTGCTTTTCCTCCCATGTTTGTATCGTCAGCAATTATGGGGTCAGTTTCCACATCTATGCCAATGGTAGCAAATTCTACTTCTTTATCATTTATCTCACTAGACCAGTCTGCATGTTATCAGACAAATGTCCAGCATCACGTCTTGGATAAGTTCCAACTTTCTGCAAAAAGCGAGGCCTTCACCATCAGCCCTGCTTCAAATTCCACTCTCTTGCCACTGATTATATCTCCATCTCCAGCCACTCTTGGACTGAACTGGAGGATTCATAATCTTGGCATTCGGTTTGACCCTCAGCTGAATTTTAAACTCCACATCCTTTCCATTACTAAGATGATATACTTCTACCTCTGCAACATTCACCACCATTAAAACAGTTACACATGCATCTTTCTGTAACTTTCAGACGCGACTAAAAAGAAAGATTTAGATTTATATAGCGTCTTTCACGACAGCTGGACATCTTAAAGTGCTTTACACTTTACAGCCAATAAAGTACTTTTGGAGCATAGTCACTGTTGTACTGTGGGAAATACGGCAGCCAATTTGCATACAGCAAGCTCCCACAACCAGCAATATGATAATGAGCAGATAATTTTTTATGTTGATTGAGGGATAAATATTTGCCAGGACTACAACATTTCTCTCTGACCTCCCATTCTCCACCCGCCGTAAAATCGAACTTGTCCAAAACTCTGCCACACATATCTCGTCCCATGCAAGCTCTCACTTTCCCATCACCCTGTCCTCGCTGACCTACATTGGCTCTCTGATCCTCAATACATTAAAATCAGAATCCATCTCCTCATTGATGAATCTCTCCAGCTCCTTATTCCACCCTGTTGCTGTAATCTCTGTCAGTTGTATAATGCTTCCTTCCGCTGATTCCAGACTTCTATGCAATATGACTTGGCATATAATAAGTGTTGTGCTATTTTCCTGCAATGTGCAATGAAAGGAAGCTTGTAATATAGTACTGCTGCACCTCTGTTGAAGTTACATGGTTCAGTTGTGGCAGTCGGCTAGCTGTCAACAAGATGCCTGCTGAGGCTCGGATTTAACAAAAAAGCTCTTTTTGAAAACTCGACCTGCATGTATTATGTAGAATCATGCAATTGGAGTTTGAAGGATGCAACACACCTTGAGTAAGAAATTAAACGTTTGCATTTCATAGCGTTGACTCGACGTCTTGATGTCAAGTGGGTGAAATTGGTCGCTGGCAGTAACGCAAAACACGCAAACGAATCAGCAGCCCCTTTTACACCCATCTGATTTCATTTTCCAGTGTCTTGAATGGAGAAGAAAATCGGGTGGGACATAAAAATGGTCGGCCGATTTTCTATTGACCGCTTTGCACTTCAAGCAAAGACCACTTGCACACCCAACATTTTAGAATGCCTGTCTTTAGCCTGTCTACTATGCTATATGTCATGCTAGCTTCAGTTCAGATAGTAATAGGCCACAGAAGCTTGTATGGTTTGTCATACATGTAAAACAGTCTTGACAGGGCAGTGAAGCAATTTGAGGAGTTCCAGTGCTATAATGAACTGTTACGTACAGAGCTAAACGAATGTGGGATTGTTCTATTGTCTTCAGGTGAACTTCCAGTCGCCCAAATCTTTCATAAAAAATAGATGATCATTACTTTTTTAATATAGCTCCACCTAGTGGACTACTGCTCCACCCTGGTGGACTACGGTGGTAATGCAACTGCTGCTGTAAATACAATAGAAGTCACATGATGTATTGGAGCCATCTTGTAGTCTGTGTGTGTTGTGTTGTCGTACAGAAGATATCACACTTATGTTTGTTTATATTTTTAAAACCTGTGCTGACACAGTAGCCAGATACTGATAAAATCAGGATGGGAATAGGAGCAATGCAAGCTATGTAATGAGGATATTAAGAGCTCATAAATCTAGGCGGACACCAGTGCAGTGCTGAGGGAGTGCTGCACTGTCGAAGGTGCTGTCTTTCAGATGAGATGTTAAACCAAGGTCCGTCTGCTCTCTCGGATGGACGCAAAAGATCCCATGGCAATATTTTGAAGAAGAGCAGGGGAGTTATCCCCACTGTCCTGGCCAATAATTATCCCTCAATCAACATAACAAAAACAGATGATCTGGTCATTGCTCTTTGTGGGAGTTTACTGTGCGCAAGTTTGCTGCCGAATTTCCCACATTACAACAGTGACTACACTCCAAGAGTACTTCATTGGCTGTAAAGCGCTTTGAGACGTCCGGTGATTGTGAAAGGCACGATGTACATGCAATTTGAGGCCAGTTCGTTATATTCAAAAGTGAGTTAGCTGTGGCCCTTATGGCTAAAGGGATCAAGGGGTATGGAGAGAAAGCAGGAATGGGGTACTGAAGTTGCATGATCAGCTATGATCATATTGAATTGTGGTGCAGGCTCGAAGGGCTGAATGGCCTACTCCTGCATCTATTTTCTATGTTTCTAATTCTTTCTTGTAATCCCATTAGGATTCAGGAGAATAACATGATACAAAGGTATTGACACCGGAGTTCTCTGGTTATGTACAGCTGAGTATATTATTGTAGCTGTATTTAGGCGACTCCAAAATAGTTTAACAAATATTTTTATTCCAGCTTTTTCATAATTTTGGATCCATTATAGATAAAGACTGTGAGTGAAAGAGCCATATTATCAGTTCCAGAAAATAATTATGTCTGTTGCTCACATGGCATAATTTTATTACATTACGATACATCACTATACTTTCAGTTTCTTACGGAATTGATGTAGATAAAAAGCAGCCATTTGATGAAATAATTTGTCCATAGGATAATAGAATAATGCCTTTAATAATTTATGTTATCAAAGTGTTCCTTTAGGCAGTGTAAATTATTGATTCTAAAATGAGCTCAAATTATTTATCACTAAGAAAGCATGCTATCACTGCTGTTTTCAAGGACAAACCAGTGCTCTTATGTCTGTGCACTTAAAAACCATCATATGGTGAGTTGCATTTCACTAACATTTTGCCAGCAGCAATTGTTAGCAGGAGTTTGCAGTTTCATTTAGAAAGTGCCTGGAGGCAGTCGATTACCAGCAAATTCATGAATAACGCAACCATATATAACTTACCTGTTTTGGACCAAGCTGGACAAACGGGTCCAGCCTGTCCACTTTAACTACGATCAATCATAATGGAAACCAATAATGTGCATTAAATCTCTTGGAAAAAGCTGAAATATTGGTCCCAATATTAATGGAGAAGATGGGAACGAGCGGATTAAGCAGTTTCCAGTTGGGAAACCATGAAGAATGGTTTTCCCTCAGTTCCCATTGAACTTAATGGCAGAACCTGATTGCTGTTTTTGAATTCCGTTTCCCAGCTGTAACCAGACCGCAACCGGAGAGCGGAGCGGAGAGGAGGAATGGAGGGTTTGGATGTCGGGAGGGCTTTCAATGGGGATGGCGCGGGGTGGGGGGGGGAGGGGGCAGAACTGTGGACGTTCAAGGTCCAATGGCACTACTTGTAGCAATATTGGCTGTTGCATTTCAATAGTGCTTCATTGGCTGTGAAGTGCTTTGGGACATCCTGAGGACATGAAAGGCTCGATATAAGTGCAAACCTGTCTTCCTTTCATTCTTTATTAAGAACATAAGAACATAAGTATTTGGAGCAGGAGTGGTCATACTGCCCCTCAAGTCTGCTCCTTTCTTAGTTATATGCAGATCAGTAGTGCTTTTCAATTGAATGAGTACCATCACTGTGCGCTGGTTGTTTTTTTAATGCACATCTTGTTCCTCCAATTGATACGAAGTAATAGATCCCAGGATTCCCTGATGGCTGAGTGCCTGTATTTTTATATATCTCTATCTATCTGTCTATCTCTCTATCTCTCTCTATCTCGCTCTCTCTCTCTCTCTCTCTCTCTCTCTACCTATCTCTCTATCTATCCCCTATGATTTCAAATAAGGCATATTGGTAGAAATATGAAGTTTATCATCTGGCTATGTTGCATGGTCTTCACTAAAATGACAGAAAGTGAAGTGCAACCGATTGTATGATTTTGCAGTACGTCCATCTAAATTGTGAGAAGCCAATTATAGCAGATCATTTTTGACTGCGAAACACAAGGCTGAAGATCTGATTACACAGCAGTCAATGATGGTAGTGATGGGAGCAATTTGAGGCGATGATCTGAATATAGCCCAAAATTGAGGTTACTGGCCTAACTGCAATTTCTGATCTACAGGGAAGATTAGAAGAATTATATTTTTTTGATTTATTATACAGAAGGTTGAAAGGAAAAAGAATGCTGCACCAAAAACAGTATTGGAAAGAGAATCCATGATAACGTTTTTTAAAGGGGGAGTGAATAAATATTTGAAAAAGAGGATATAGAAAATGGTCTAGAAAACTGAATTAAGGGGGTAGCTCTTTTAGAGAGCTGGTACAAGTATGATGGGCCAAATTTCCTCCTCTTGTACTGTAAAATTCTATAGTACCAATAATTTACATAAGCCTTGTGACAACAGTAAAGTCAATTAAAACCTGTAGGAAGAACAAAAGTAGTCCCTTGAAAACTGATAGTAATTGGAAAAAACCCAAGTATATGCGTACCACACTTCTTGGTACTTCACACAGCTCTGACTTTTAATCACGGGTACAGTAGCATAGAAGTTGTATATCTGGACAAGTAATGCAAAGGTTTGGACTAATAATACGAGAGGTCAACTCCCACCATGGCAGTTTGTGAATTTCTATTCACGTTAATTAAATAAATCTGGATTAAAAAGCGAGTGCCAGTAATGGTGACCACGTAGCTATCAAATTGTCATGAAAACCCAACTGATTCACTGATGTCTTTTCGGAAAGGAAACCCACTGTTCTTACCTGGTCTGGCCTATATGTAATTCCAGAACAACAGCAATGTAGTTGAATGCTAAATTATCACTGAGTTGTATCAAACTGTCAATAATAAGAATAAAACTGGCATCGACCTAGGCATCGGATTCAGACACGACAAATGCCAAACCAGCCCAGTCAACCCTGAAAAATAATCTTCATTAACATCTGGGGACTTGTGCTAAAATTGGGAGAGCTGTCCCACAGACTAATCAAGCAACAGCCTGACATCGCCATACTCACAGAGTCATATCCTTCAGCCAACGTCCCAGAATTCTCCATCACCATCCTTGGTGTGTCCTGTCCCACCAGAGGTGGCAGCACAGTCAGGAGGGGATGGCCCTGGGAGTCCTCAACATTAACTCTGGACTCCATAAAATCTCATGGCATCAGGTCAAACATGGGCAGGAAGACCTCTTGCTGATTACCACCCTACTGCCCTTCCACAGCTGATAAATCAGTACTCCTCCACATTGAACACCACTTGGAAGAAGCACTGAGGGCAGTGAAGGCACGTAATATACTTTGGATGGGGGACTTCAATGTCCATCTCCAAAAGTGCTTCGGTGGCACCACTACTGATCGAGTTGGCCGAGTACCGAAGGACATAGCTGAGAGAATCAAGAAGAGGGGAAAAAACTATTTGATCTTGTCGGTAATTTACCTATTCATGACATTATTGGTAGCAGTGTCCACTGCACAGTCCTTGTGGAGACGAATTCCCATCTTCACACTGTAGCTGTTCCTTCATCGTCATCGTTGCTGGGTCAAAATGCTGGAACTCCTTGGCTAACAGCACTTCGGGAGTGCCTTCACCATTTCCTTTGCAGTGGCTCAAGCAGGCGGATCACCATCGCCTTCTCAAGCGAAATTAAGGATGGGTAATAAATGCTGGCATGACGTCAGCATTCCATGAATGAACAATAAAAAAAACATTCCCTGGATGATATTCCAATGGCTCTAACAGGACTGCAACCAGTTCAAGGCCAAGCTTCCTTTCCTGCATAAAAGCTTTCTGTCCCTTGAAATAGCTTGTAGTTAAGAGCCCATTGTTGCTAATTGACCCGGGATGAAGTGGACAGAGGTGAATTGATCTGAAGTGTCATACGATTAAAGACCTGTAAAATGTAACACACTAATTACGGTAATATAAACAAACTTTTTTAGTTTGCGAATGGCTATTATATTTTGAAAGTCATGCAGCTCCTGCAGGGGCAAGTCATTTGGTGCAGCACAACAGCCTGTGAATTCCTATTTGAATGCCCCGATTCAAAAAAGGAGCAGAATAGAAAGCAGGAAACTATAGGCCGGTTAGCCTAACTTCGATCATTGGGAAAATGCTGGAATCCATTATTAAGGAAGCAGTAGCAGGACACTTAGAAAATCATCATAAAATCAAGTACAGTCAACATGGTTTTATGAAAGCGAAATCGTGGTTGACAAATTTATTAGAGTTCTTTGAGGATGTAATAAGCAAGCAGGATAAAGGGGAATCAGTAGATGTAGTGTATTTGGATTTCCAAAAAGCATTCGATAAGGTGTCACATAAAAGGTGACTACACAAGATAAGAGCTCATGGTGGTTGGGGTAATATATTAGCATGGATAGAGGATTAACGAACAGAAAACAGAGAGTCGGGATAAATAGGTCATTTTCAGATTGCCAAACTGTAACTAGTGGGGTGCCACCAGGATCAGTGCTGGGGCCTCAACTATTTACAATCTATATTAATGACTTGGATGAAGGGTCAGAGTGTATTGTAGCCAAATTTGCTGATGAAACAAAGATAGGTGGGAAAGCATATTGTGAGGAGGACACAATCAGCAAAGGTTAACTGGGCAAATATTTTGCAGATGGATGGGGTATAAAAGTAGAGAAGTCCTGCTGCAATTGTACAGAGCGTTGGTGAGAACACCCTCAGAGTATTGTGTGCAGTTTTGGTCGTCTTATTTAAGGAAGGATATACTTCCATTGGAGGCAGTTCAGAGAAAGTTCACGAGGTTGATTCCTGAGATGAAGTGGTTGTCATATGAAGAAAGGCTGAGCAGGTTGGGCCTGTACTCATTGGAGTTTAGAAGAATGAGGTGATCTTATTGAAACATAAGATTCTGAACGATTTTGACAGGATATTTGCTGAGAGGATGTTTCCCCTCTTGGAATCTAGAACTAGGGGGCATAGTTTCAGAATAAGGTGTGGGGGGGGGGGTCACCCATTTAAGATGGAGATGAGGAAGAATTTCTTCTCTGAGCATCATGAATCTTTGGAATTATCTACCCCAGAGAGCTGTAGAAACTGAGTCATTGAATATATTCAAGGCTGAGATCGATAGATTCTTGAACGATGGGGGAGTCCAGGTTTATGAAGAGCAGGCAGGAAAGTGGAGTTGAGGCCAAGATCAGATCAGCCATGATTTTATTAAATGGCGGAGCAGACCCGAGGTGCTGTATGGTCTACTACTGCTCCTATTTCTCATGTTCTTCACTGGTGTGTGATTTGATGACGCAGTCAGGCCATTTTGCACAAAAAGGCTGGAAGGGGTGAAAATGTTAGTTTAGAAACATAGAAACATAGAAAATAGGAGCAGTAGTAGGCCATTCGGCCCTTCAAGTCTGCACCACCATTTAATATGATCATGGCTGATCCTTTATCTCAACACCATATTCGCATTTTTTCCAGATACCCCTTGATGCCTTTTTTTTCTAAAAATCTATCTATCTCCCTCTTAAATATATCCACAGCCTTCTATGGTAGAGAATTCCACAGGTTCACCACCCTTTTGAATGAAAAAATTTCTCCTCATTTCGGTCCTAAATTTCCTATCAAGTATCGTGAGACTGTGACCCCTTGTTCTAGACTTCCCAGCCAGGGGAAACATCCTCACCGCATCCTGACTATCCAACACAGTCAGAATTTTATATGTTTCAATGAAATCCCCTCACATTCTTCTAAACTCCAGTGAATACAGGCCTAGTCGACCCAATCTCTCCTCATGGGGAAATCCTCTCATCCCACAAACCCGTCTAGTGAACCTTTGTTGCACTCCCTCTAAAGCAAGTATGTCTTTCCTTATGAGAAGAAACCAGAACTGTACACAATACTCCAGGTGTGACCTCACCAAAGCCCTGTATAATTTTAATAAGACTTCTTTACTCTTCTACTCTAATCCCTTTGTAACTAAAGCTAACATACTGTTTGCTTTCCTAATTGCTTGCTGTACCTTGCTTGTTAACTTTCTGTGATTCATGTACAACGGCACCCAGGTCCCTCTGAATGCAAACATTTTCAAGTCTCTCGCCATTTGAAAAATATTCTGCTTTTTTGTTTTTCCGACCAAAGTGGATAAATTCCCACTTCCTCACATTGTAGTACATTTGCCATGTTTTTGCCCACTCAGTCAACCTGTCTATAACTCTCTGCAGCCTCTTTGCGTCCTCCTCACAACTTATTTTCCCACCTAACTTTGTGTCATCCGCAAACTTGGATGCGTTACACAGTCTCTTCACCTAAGTCATTGATAATAGATTGTAAATAGCTGAGGCCCAAGCACTCATCCTTGCAGTACCCTGCTAGTTACAGCTTGCCAAACAAAACAAGTCCTGTGTCTTCCTGCTCTGTTTTCTGGCCATTAACCAATTCTCAATCCAAGCTAATATATTGCCCCCAATCCCATGAGTTCTAATAATGTGTGGCACCTTATAGAATGCTTTTTGTAAATCCAAATACACTACATCCACAAGTTTCCCCTTTTCCATCCGACTAGTTATATCGTCAAAAAACTCAACAGATTTGTCAAACACGATTTCTCTTTCAAAACCATGTTGACTCTGCTAATCGTAATTGTCTAAGTGTCCTGTTACCATGTTCCTAATAATAGATTCTAGCATTTTACCTACTACTGATGTCAGGCTAACTGGCCTGTAGATCCCCATTTTTCTCTCCCTCCTTTCTTAAATAGGGGACTTGGAGAGTTGCAGGAAGCCTTCCTCCAAAGAGTGAATTTTGATTTTAGATCGTGTAAAAAGAATATTGGCTCAGGCACCATCGATGAAACCGAAAATCAGATGAAGTCTTTAGCAAGAGACTGCGCCAATGTCACATGTTTTACAATATTGTCTAAAGTCCAAATTGCCCCCAATGTGTCTGAAACCTAAACCTCTCCGCCTCTCTACCTGTCTTAAAACCTACCTCTTTACACAAGCTTTTGCTCATCTGCCTTAATTTCTTCTTTTGTGGCTTGGTGTCAAATTTATCTGTTTTGTCTTGCAACCCTGTTGTGAAGTATCTTGGGAAACTTTACATTAAAGGCGCATTATAAATAAAAGTTATTATAATAATAAACGGGAATAATCCCACATGAGAATGAAAAGTTCCGACATGACAAAACAAAAATCACTTTTCAAACATAAGCCAATTTTGGAAATAAGTTGATTTCTTTTTGTTACAGAAAAGCTTTAATCTGTATGTTTGATTCTGGCCCCTGCTCTTCAACGCTGGGTGTATTCAGCTATTCATTCATAAGTGAGTGAAAGGAGTTGCAGTCAGGGTTGTGTGCACATGAATTGCACCGTTCCTGATGTCAAATCCCTGCCTGGAAAATTAAATCTCTTCAACGTGGATTGTTTGAGAATGTGATGTCTATCAAGTCATCTTTAGACCTTTGCACAGCAAAAATGTAATTACAGTCCATACCACCTTTCATTTATTCGGAGGTGGCAAAATTGTGATTAAAGAACTGATTATGGGACAAAAAGGGTTCAAGGTCAGAACAGATGGCTTTGGATTATAGGCACACTGTGAGGAAACAAATGAGAACTTCCTGCTTTAAACAAAAGCTCCATTTGGATCAGTGCTACATTTGGGTGGAATACCCTGTCCTCTCAATCCACATAGAAACATAGAAAATAGGTGCAGGAGCAGGCCATTCGGCCTTTCGAGCCTGCACCGCCATTCAATAAGAACATGGCTGATCAATCCCTCAGTACCCCTTTCCTGCTTTCTCTCCATACCCCTTGATCCCCTTAGCCGTGAGGGCCATATCAAACTCCCTCTTGAATATATCCAAAGAAATGGCATCAGCAACTCTCTGCGGCAGGGAATTCCACAGGTTAACAACTCTCTGAGTGAAGAAGTTTCTCCTCATCTCAGTCCTAAATGGCTTACCCCCTATCCTAAGACTATGTCCCCTGGTTTTGGACTTCCCCAACATCGGGAACATTCTTCCCGCATCTAACCTGTCCAGTCCCGTCAGAATCTTATACGTTTCTATGAGATCCCCTCTCATCCTTCTAAACTCCAGTGAATAAAGGCCCAGTTGATCCAGTCTCTCCTCATATGACAGTCCAGCCATCCTGGGAATCAGTCTGGTGAACATTCGCTGCACTCCCTCAATAGCAAGAACATCCTTCCTCAGATTAGGAGACCAAAACTGAACACAATATTCCAGGTGAGGCCTCATTAAGGCCCTGTACTACTGCAGTAAGACCTCCCTGCTCCTATACTCAAATCCCCGAGCTATGAAGGCCAACATACCATTTGTCTTCTTCACCACCTGCTGTACCTGCATGCCCACTTTCAGTGACTGATGAACCATGACACCCAGGTCTCATTGCACCTCCCCTTTTCCTAATCTGCTGCCATTCAGATAATATTCTTGTGTTATGCCTTCGTGTTTTTGCCCCCAAAATGGATAACCTCGCATATATCCACATTATACTGCATCTGCCATGCATTTTCCCACTCACCTAACCTGTCCAAGTCACCCTACAGCCTCTTAGCGTCCTCCTCACAGCTCACACCGCCACCCAGTTTAGTGTCATCTGCAAACTTGGAGATATTACATTCAATTCCTTCATCTAAATTGTTAATGTAAATTGTAAAGAGCTGGGGTCCCAGCACTGAGCCCTGCGGCACTCCACTAGTCACTGCCTGCCATTCTGAAAAGGAAACGGATGGAAGGAATCAATTCAGATAGCCCCTTTCTGGCTGGGATATCCGGAATCCAATTATCCATCAGCGGTATGAGTGAACACAACCACAATTCCCCTTTCAACATTGGTCCCACACCTTATCTCCCACTGTAACTGACCATCACAGCGTCCTCTTGGCCACAATGCTGAAATAAATCCATCACAAAGCAAACTTTAAAATTCAACTTTATCCATATAGGCAATCAATATTACACCAAAAAATCAACTAATCACCCTTATGTATTCCCTTAATGACTGTCTTGCATCTGCAATTACCTATCCTAGTGATGTAACACAGTGCTACCCGAATGGGTGCAGCATAATAACATGGCTGGTGGAAGGCTGCGGACTTTTAGTGGGGGACACTTAAGATGGCCTTGCGAGGAGCTTGTAGCTGGGAATATGAAATCAAGTGATGGTGTACCTCCTTCCTCCTTCCCCCTTCCTCTACATCTTTCTCCTCTTCATCCTCCTCTTCCTCTTCCTTCTTCTCCCCTCTTCCTCTGACACCTCCTCTTCCTCCTTCTCTTCCCTCTTCCTTTTCTGCCTCCTCTTCCTATTCCTATTCCTCCTCGCAATACCCAGCCCCCCAAGGCTGGATTTCTTGGGAGAGGATGATGGGAAAGTGGGATATGAGAAGAAGGATAACGTATGAGGATACGGTGATATATTATTTACAACATTGCTAATATAAGCACACTACACAGGATAGCTCCAATACATCATGTGATCTTTTATTGTTATACACCAGTAGTTGCATTACCACAATAGTCCACCAGGTTGAGCAGTAGTCCACTAGAGGGAGCTATATTACACACTTCCCTCCTTAATGAAGAAGTAATCATAAAATAATCATGATATATAATGATTGCATGGTTAGACACAACAAAAGATATGGACTTTATTTTTCCATATTTACAAATCAGACCTAACCACTGATTTTCTGTTTTGAAGAGGATACCTTTGCTCTAGAACAGAACTTCCCAAACATGGTGTCATTCTTACTCATTCTTACTCATTCTACGCTGAGCATGAGGAAAGTTTTTCTCCAAGGATAACCCATGATCTACATTTGGACTCTCTACAACTTCAGACTATTTGTCTGCCTGACTCAGACTCAGACTTAGATTCTGACTTTCTCTGGACTTGTTTCGAGTACATCTGATGTAGGATTTGCTACTGGTACTCCACTTGTAACAAGACTATCTGACTCATCAGAAATAATCGAATTATTCCAACTTTCAACTCCTTCCACATCTGTCGGTAAAATGTGAACAAACATAACCTTTCCATTATCAAACATCTTAACCAAATGTGTGTGAGTGCCACACATCTTCACTACTCTTCCTGGTAACCACTTTAACCATTTATGGTGATGGTTCTTCACTCTCACCTTCTGATTCAATTTCACACTTTTCTCTCTTACTCTACCTCTATCATGATTTTCATTCTGTCTTGATTATTTCTCTTCTACTGACTGTGCCAAGTTTGGCTTTAAAAATGAGAACCTGATTCGTGGCTGTCATTTGATAAACAACTCTGCTAGTGTTATACCAGTAATTGTATGAGGAATATTACGATAAGTAATTCGAAAATTTTGCTAGTTTGTGGTCGAACGACAAATGCCGCTTCCTTGGATTTGGTTGACGAGGGCACGTTTTACAATTTGTATTGTATGCTCTGCTGCACCATTTGAAGCTGGCTGATATGGTGGAACTTTGGTATGTTTCACACCATTTCTGCTCATGAACTGTGCAAATTCTTTCGAACAAAATTATGGCCCATTATCAGACACAATTTCTTCTGGGAGATCATGTGAAGAAAACAATCTTCACAAATTGTCGAGTGATTTACTTGTTATTTTCTGCATCGGAAACACCTCTACCCTCTTCGAATGGCTATCAATCACAATGAACAATTGTTGTCCTTCCAGCTCAGCAAAATCTATATGTAACGTTTGCCACACCCTGGGAGGACATTTCCATGGCTGTGATGGTACTGATGGTGGTTTCTTGCTTACCCATTGACATGTTGTACACTGACTAATGATGTACTCTATACCTTTATGTAAACCTGGCCACTGTAAGATTCGGTGAAAACTTGACAGCAAAAACGTAAACTTTTGGTCATTGCTTGGACACATTTTTTATAACTGCAGAGAGGAGACTGCACTGACCTGGGGCGGGTCCAAACATGTTTAAATTGAATACACATCAGTTGGACCGGAATGAGAATGGCTGAAAGCAGGAACATCATGGTTGATGGGCGCCTTTTGTCATGGAATGGGAACCCATCAGTGAGACATTAAGTAAAGTGGCCGAGGTTTCAGGCCATCGAAAGACAAAGGGAATCTTTTTGACCACAGACTCGTCAGAGCCACACATCGAGGTATAGCCCAGTTGAACCAGCCAGAAACTTGATTTTGCTTTTGAGTTGCACAGCCTCAGGGAAGTACAGTTGGACTTTTGGCGCAAGAAGACGCATTTTTGCAAGTATAAGAGAGGCAGTTTTGGCTGCCATCTTTCTCTCTCCCCTCATCAATGCCTGCTTACAACACACAAGGACTGAGCATTCTGTCTGGGATGGAGAGAAGAAACACCAGAGAGCCTTGCTACTTCAACTGAGAAGCTGACCCTGAGGCTGGACTTGAAGACCCAGAAGATACGCCTCATCGGGAGAAGCAGCGAGTAAGCCAGAGGGGTAATTGGTGAGCATTTATCCCAACCCATGCATCTTTAAGACCACCGCATAGTGTGAAAGGGTGTCGTGTGTCCCAACCAAGCCTTAGGGCTTTTAGTGGGGACGTTTTTGGAAGGATCATTATGCATACGCACATTCTGTTGGATAGATCCAGTGGTGCAATTTTGAATCCGAGCAGGGGTGGTTTAGACGTGGGTACTTCGCGTTAGGGGCCTGTTTAGACAGGTCAGATTGTGTGTTGTACTGTGTCGGTTTGTATTACACTATCAGGGTGTGTTTTTACTGGGTGCAGGTGTGTTTTATCTTGAATAAAAGGATTGTGATGGTGGAGACTGAAAAGATTAGTCTATGACTGTATATTATAATTCCGGTGTCGAGAACTATTGTAAGATGGGTGATTCGAAATCACCAGGAGCAAAACCACTCACACCACCATAAGTAATTCCATGCAAAACTCTTGGTCAAGCACATTCCCAGGTGCTGGTCATGAAGATCTCCTAACAATTTGGACTAGAACTTATTTGTGATAACTACTCTTGCACTCCACATGATACAATCTTTATCCACTGATAATTCATTCCTCTGAACAAAATATGGGTGAATATCTATCTCTGATACCTAGTTTGGCCAGCCATTTGCTATGTAATCATGCACCATTGAGATAACTGGGTCACGTCTGGTTTCTCTGCTAATTTCTTCAGCTGTGACTGGCAATTAATCAGTGTATGAAAAATAGAAAACTTCTTCTATCTTAGAGATAATATTCTCAGTTTCTAGTCTTCTGAGTTTGTGCTCAACTTTCTCCTTGAGGGCATATGGTATGGAACGTGGCTCACAGTAAACTGGTGTAGCAACCTTCTGCACTCTGACACTCAACCTGGATCAGACTGCCTGTTTCACGGAACACCTTTGGATACTATTTGATGAGATCCTCTTTCGATGCACATTTCGTTTCTATATGAAAAATCTCATTCCAATCCAGCTTCAGTGATCCCAACCAATTTCTACATCTCAAGGCAGGCTTGTCACCTGCCATTACTATGGGCAGGCATACTCTGAAAGTGATCTTTGTATTTCACTGGTATGGTGATATGTCCTACCACAGGGATTTGCTCTCCTGAGTAGCCTCACAGCTCTAACCTCAACTTCTTCAGTGGAAAATCACTCAACTTGTTGAGATGTAGCAATTCAGGTACTATGCTCATGGATGCACCAATGTCGATTTCCATGGGTATTCTGGTTCCTGCAATGTCGACTTGGATGATGATATATCACAAATATTTGTTAGATATCCTCGTACTCTTGATGACGTGTATCTCCTAAACCTCCTCATCCTGTTGCTTCTCCTCAGTGCTATGTAGTGTCTGGCAATTTCTGCTTCGAGCATTGAATGTCGGTTTACTCTTCAGTTGACATGCCTTCGCAAGATGCCCAGTTTTCTTGCAAAAGAAACACTCTGCTTTCACATATGGACAGCTTTGAGCAATGTGTTGTCCCAGGCACCGATAGTATGACTTCAATGTACTGTTACCTTGGCCAGTTGCTGAGGCCTTCGACCCAATTACCTTTTGCCTGCAGCCGATTCACCTCAGTTGTCTGACGACTGGAAATGGTGTGAAATTCTCGGGAGTATTGGTTGGCCATATCCATCGACATAGCTGTCTGACAAGCTAAATCAAAAGTCAAATTAGGGGTTGTCAACAATTTTCTTTAAAAGGTGCTTGAATGGGCACTTGAAGTGCCGTAACCTGCAAGGTTATGGACTGAGAGCTGGTAAGTGGGATTAGACTGGATAACCTCTGTTGGCTGGCGCAGATACGATGGTAAGTACTGCAGAGAATCGAATACGGCCAGGGTGATCTCTTAGGATAGTGATTATCGCCTGGATGGGTTGGAGAGGAATTTTCCCAGATTTGTTTTCCCCAATTGGACTGGGCTTTTATCCAGGAGATCACATGGCTCCAGTTGGGGTGGAGTGTAGAATGTTTTCGGTGCAAGGGGTGTCGTAGTTGTGTGGGGTGGACTGGTTGGGTTGGATATTCCTTACAGAGAAACATAGAAACATAGAAAATAGGTGCAGGAGTAGGCCATTCGGCCCTTCGAGCCTCAACACCATTCAATATGAAAATGGCTGATCGTATTTGCAACTTTAGTATCCCATTCCTGCTTTCTCTCCATACCCCTTGATCCCTTTAGCTGTAAGGGCCACATCTAACACCCTTTTGAATATATCTAACGAACTGGCCTCAACAACTTTCTGTGGTAGAAAATTCCACAGGTTCACAATTCTCTGTGAAGAAGTTTCTCCTCATCTCGGTCCTAAATGACTTACCCCATGCCCTTAGACTGTGACCCCTGGTTCTGGACTTCCACAACATCAGGACCATTCTTCCTGCATCTCACCTGCCCAATCCCATCAGATTTTTATATGTTTCTTTAAGATCCGCTCTCATTCTTCTAAATTCCAGTGAATATAAGCCTATCCAGTCTTTCTTCATATGTCAGTCGTGCCATCCCGGGAATCAGTCTGGTGAACCTTCGCTGCACTCCCTCAATAGCAAGAATGTTCTTCCTCGATTAGGAGAACAACATTGCACACAATATTCAAGGTGTGGCCTCACCAAGGCCCTGTATAACTGCTGTAAGACCTCCCTGCTCCTTTCCGCTATTGACCATAGGTTTATGTGTAACCTTCAGGACTGCTGACCGAGGGCCATGCAGCTCTTTGTCGGCCGGCGCGGATACGATGGGTCAAAATGGCCTCCTGGGCTGTAGATTTCTGTTTCTATATTTCTATGATTGCTTCATTTTTCATCCGACGAACAAAGCGGTCACGCAATGCTCGGTCCTGAAAGTTTCTGAAATGGCTGAATGGATAGCCTTTTTAAAGCTATAATGTACTCACTGATACTCTCATCATTCATCTTCCAAAATGATAACTTTCAGCAATTTCCAGGAGTCCAGAACTGTAGTGCTGTTCATTAGAATCTCCGTTAGTGGCGTGTCCTTCCGTTTGATGGGAACAAGCACATTTGTCAGGGTTTCATACACCTCGGGGACTGCTTCAGTCAAAAAAAAAAGCTTGTTTTCTTTATAAAACCACCCGGTCATGGTTTTCATCATTGAGGACTTCCACGATACTATTTGTGGTGAAAAACACTTCTAGCCACTCCACATATGCTCTGAAAGTCTCTCGGTCACAATGGAACTCACCCATGCACCCGATTATTCGCAAAGGCATAGCCATTTGGACTCTGACAGTTCAGCCAAGTGTGCTTATAATTTACCTTGGATTTTAGCGCTTCTGAAAAAAAACCTCTCAAAGTGTCTTTGTAGGTAGGCAGGAACATCCATCAACAAAAATTCCAGCAAGGAAATCCAGAAATCCCATTCTATGTTACCAAATGTGACATATTCTTTATGACATCACTAACAAACACACTACAAAAGATGGCTCCAATACATCATGTGCCTTTGTCACATGATTTTTATAATTTTACATCAGTAGTTGCATTACCACAGTGGTCCACTGGGTGGAGCAGTATTCCACTAAGGGGAGCAATGTTATAGATACCAGCATCTTGAAACCTTTCAGTCTAACCTTTGCCAAGGGCTCGACCATGCCCCTGCCAAGACTGGCGGTCTCCTCCAAGCGTATGAGGTGTGCCTCGTGTTTGATAGAGATTGCTGGTCGGTGAAAGGGGGGGAGGGTCATGCATTAAGCAGTGTGTGAGGCGAGTGGTGCAGTTGATAGGAGATGGCTTTTGCAGATGTATTCACTGATCTTGACCATTTGTCTGAGGCCATGAATCTTCTTTGGGCACTGGGACCAGATCCTAGGGGCAACTCTGCCAGTGACCGCCTTGGCGATTTGGTTCCACATCCTTCTTTCTGGAGTGCTTCCTGTGGGTAGAGGACCTCCCTTCCAGTGTTGCACAAAGCTTGAGTGCCGCGCCCGAGACCCTTGATGCCCTTTTCCTGACTTGTTAAGCCATTTGTGTTCGTGCTGAAGCACTATTAAAACATGTTATGTGCAGAAGACAGTACAGCATTAAGAGCTTAACTTTGAATGATTTTTTTTTTTCGAGAAGGCAGTTCACATTTCAGGGCTGCAGATTGCCATCAAAACTCTCAGCCTTGTTTTAAGAGAATGCAGCTTTGCTCCGACAATGTGACCTTGTGCCTCAGCCAATGAGCAGCGCGATAGCCGCTGCGCTGTGCGCGAAAATCATTTAGATTAGCGGGCAGCACCAAATTAACGTGCTGCCTGAGATTTCTAAAGGGGCTCGAGCAAATCTCACCCTGTGGTGCCCCCACCCATTTTCGGGTCTTATCAAATTTCCTGGCCTGAAAGTTTACTCAGCCTGTTGTGAGCAACTATATATCTGCAGTATAATTCTGTTAGTGTTCTCAAAGTAAATATATGGAGTACTTTTGCAAATCTCTGCTGCAAATGCAGAACCTCACCACTGGTGAGTGTCGGTCCGAAAATTGAGGTGATAATTTTGGACCCCCATCTCCACTGCCATTGAGCCTCTGAATCGGAGCAGAGCTTCTCACAGTTCAACTATAATTTAAACTCTGTTTTTAGATGCAGGATAAAATGCTCTTGGTAACTATGCAATTGAGTAAAATGAGAGTATATGGGCAAGAAAATTAAAGTTTTGTATTTTTACTCAAAAATTAAATGGCATATCTGGATTTCTTTGAAAAGAAAGTTATCTTATACTTTTGAGTAATTTGTATACAAATCTGATGTGTTCTTTCCCTCTAGTGATGATATTTGTGTAGTGTGGTCTACGTCCGGAAAGATTAGTGTAAGCACTTCTCCCCGTTCCGATACGAAGATTTTTTGTTGCGCAAGTTACTATATTGAGAACATTGGATTTTGCTGTATTTCATGCCATGCACAATACACATCACTATCGTCTGGGTTATATGGATTTATTCAGTGATTCTCTTCCCACACCATTACCTCTGGAGTCCCCCAAGAATCTATCATTGGCCCTATTCCTATATTTCAATGGCTATGTCATCTGAAAACACATCAGCTTCCACACCCAGATCTACTTCATCATCCCTCCACTCTCTCTGATTTGCCACGCTGCTTGTCCAACATCCAGTATTGGATTTGCAGAAATTTCCTTCACATAATTATTGGGCTTTTGACAAGGTTCCACACAAGAGATTGCTGTGCAAAATCAAAACACATGGTATTGGGGGTAATGTACTGACGTGGATAGAGAACTGGTTGGCAGACAGGAAGCAGAGAGTCGGGATAAACGTGTCCTTTTCAGAATGGCAGGCAGTGACTAGTGGAGTGCCGCAGGGCTCAGTGCTGGGACCCCAGCTCTTTACAATATACATCAATGATTTGGATGAAGGAATTGAGTGTAATATCTCCAAGTTTACAGATGACACTAAACTGGGTGGCGGTGTGAGCTCTGAGGGGGACGCTAAGAGGCTGCAGGGTAACTTGGACAGGTTAGGTGAGTGGGCAAATGCATGGCAGATGCAGTATAATGTGGATAAATGTGAGGTTATCCACTTTGGGGGCAAAAACGCGAAGACAGAATATTATCTGAATGGTGGCAGATTATGAAAAGGGGAGGTGCAACGAGACCTGGGTGTCATGATTCATCAGTCACTGAAAGTGGGCATGCAGGTACAGCAGGTGGTGAAAAAGGCAAATGGTATGTTGGCCTTCATAGCTAGGGGATTTGAGTATCGGAGCAGGGAGGTCTTACTGCAATTGTACAGGGCCTTGGTGAGGCCTCACCTCGAATATTGTTTTCAGTTTTGGTCTCCTAATCTGAGGAAGGACGTTCTTGCTATTGAAGGAGTGCAGCGAAGGTTCACCAGACTGATTCCTGGGATGGCTGGTCTGACATATGAGGAGAGACTGGATCGACTGGGCCTTTATTCACTGGAGTTTAGAAGGATGAGAGCGGATCTCATAGAAACACATAAAATTCTGACGGGACTGGACAGGTTAGACGCAGGAAGAATGTTCCCGATATTGGGGAAGTCCAGAACCAGGGGACACAGTCTTAGGATAAGGGGTAGGCCATTTAGGACTGAGATGAGGAGAAACTTCTTCACTCAGAGAGTTGTTAGCCTGTGGAATTCCCTACTGCAGAGAGTTGTTGATGCCAGTTCATTGGATATATTCAACAGGGAGTTAAATATGGCCCTTACGGCTCAGGGGACCAAGGGGTATGGAGAGAAAGCAGGAAAGGGGTACTGAGAGAATGATCAGCCATGATCTTATCGAATGGTGGTGCAGGCTTGAAGGGCCGAATGGCCTACTCCTGCGCCATTTTCTTCGGTTGACGCCATAAACTCCATTTCCTAGCTGCTGACTCCATCCCTTTTCTTGGCCACTGTCTGAGGCTGAACCAGACTGTTCGCAATCTTGCCATCCTATTTGACCCCGAGGTGAGGTTCCGACCCCATATCCTATACATCTCCAAGACCGCTTACTTCCACTTCCGTAACATCGCCCATCTCCGCCCCTGCTTTAGCACACCTGTTGCTGAAATCCTCATCCATACCTATGTTACCTCTAGACTCGACTATTCAATGCTCTCCTGGCTGGCCTCTTACCTTGCATCCTCTGTAAACATGAGCTCATCCAAAACTCTGCTTCCCGGATCCTAACTCGCAACAAGTCCTGTTCACTCATCACACCTGTGTTCGCTGATCTACATTAGCTCCCTTTCTGGCAACACCTCGATTTTTAAAATTCTCAGCTTTGTTTTCCAATCTCACTGTGGCCTTACCCCTCTATCTCTGTAACCTCCTGCAGCCCTACAACTTTCCGAGATCTGTGCACTCCTCCAATTCTGGCCTTTTGCACATCAGCGATTTTCACCGCAGTTTGATGTTGTTGATTCTGCACTCCGAGTATGAGTCCCATGCAATGGGAGCACAGGTCAGAGAATTGGTGCTACAGTGTTATCTCCAATCGATAATCTTGTCCAGTGCAGATCAGCACTGGATGAGCAGTGCAGATCAGCACTGGCAGAATAGGATGACTTAATAAACCCCATGCTGTGGGGACCACTGCCTTATACTTGTCTACTTTTACATAGGTTCTTATACATTCCTCTGTTTGTTAATCCTAAGAAATAGGAGCAAGAGTAGGCCATTCAGCCCCTCGAGCCTGCTCCGCCATTCAATGAGATCATGGCTGATCTTCTACCTCAACTCCACCTTCCCACATTATCCCCATAGCCCTTGATTCTCAAGATTCAAAAATCTATCGAACTCTGTCTTGAATATACTCAACGACTGAGCATCCACAGCCGCTGGGGTAGAGTATGTTTAGATCCAACACGTCATTTATACTTAGGTTTCAGATATCGTTTAAAAAATATTTGAATGTTACATACTATTCACATGCTGAACTGTACTCTCTTTTGTCTGGATAATTTCCCAAGTGAAGTGAATACCTGGCAAGAGGAAGAAACTGTTAATCTCATTTCATCAAGCCCATCGTAACTCAGTCTTTCTTATGTATGAAAAATAATTGAATGTAACATTGGGCTCAAGTTTTGGCTCGAGTTGCTCCTATTTTTTTGGAGCAACTAGTTTAGTATGGAGTATCTTAGAAATTGCAATTGGCATCTCGTTAGTTCGAATATATTCATTTTAGAACAATTTTTTTTTTTAAAGGGGGCGTTACCAGCCACTTACGCTTGTTTTGCAAGTTTAGGCAGCGAAAACTTATTCCAAACTAACTTAGAATGGAGTAAGTGTAGATTTTTGTACACTCAGAAAAACCTTGCCTACACCTTATAAATTAGGCACAGGCAGCGAGAAATAGGGGGAAGGGAAGTTCGGGAATTAAACACTTCACTTTTAACCATAAAGATGCATAGAAACCATCATCATTTTTAAGTAACAATAAATGAACATTAAATCAAGTAATAAAAATTAGAAGTCCTACCTTGCCGACTGGAGCATGCACTGGAATTGACATATTTTGTAGCTAGACGCTTATTAACTTAGGTGTTTATTAATTTGGTGTTTCCAGATTGCAAGATTCCACTTTTAGAATTTCAACCAGTCCGGAATAAAAGCAGGGCGTTTCTCCCCCAGTCTAGGCATGCTCCCCGCAGATGCGATCTTGAAGTGTCATCTCCTTACTTTGCCGAAATCTGTGGTTGTCAGAGAATGTTCAAAGACATGGATCCCAAGTCCAGCTCAGAGTTGTCCGTGGCCAGAGCGCCCATCTTCTGAATGGAGCACAAACTGACTCCGAACA
This sequence comes from Pristiophorus japonicus, assembly GCF_044704955.1. Taxonomy (NCBI): domain Eukaryota; kingdom Metazoa; phylum Chordata; class Chondrichthyes; family Pristiophoridae; genus Pristiophorus; species Pristiophorus japonicus. Next base: position 37,639,626 of record NC_091977.1, read on the forward strand.
TGGGCTTGTGTAACTCCCGTCCACAGGAAGTGAGTGGGCTCTCCCTCCAACTTACTTCCCATAGGGTGATTTGTCAGTCGGTCCGTCAATGAAACCAGCGATTTCCCTCCCAGACATCTCAGGCAGACATTGCTTTCTGAGCTCCCAGGTAATCGGATCATCCCAACGATAATCGGTGTGGGTGTTTCTCGGAAGCCAGAGTCCGAATAACTAAGCATATCTTCAATGCTCGGGGGGTCCATTCAGTCAGGGCTAGGGGTGGCGTGCTTCGGGCCCCTCCCATGCAACATCGCAGAGATTCGGGCTGTGAGGAGCTACTGCACATGCGTGCACACTTTAGCGCGCATGTGCAGAGATCCCGGCACTGACCTGGCTCTGCCCCCCACCACTTGTGTTGCACTATGCCGAGGCCGAAGACGTCCTGAGGAGCTCGGAGAATTAGGAGGTAACTTTTCGGCCCCCTTTTTATTCTAGAAAGTCGGCATACCTCATGGAGGTGCGCCGTTTTTACAGGGGGCGGAAACATGGGCCCATTGTTACCACTGAGAAGCTTCTTGGTGTATAATGAGCCATCAATTTTTCAATTTTTCATTTTTCCATGAATTTTGAAATCCAAATTGCAAGGCCTAGCATTTTTGATCAAACTAAATTTCAGCACCAGCCAAGTCCAAGTGGCTTATGACTGGATTAGAATTATGATTTAGCTACATTAGAATTGAAACCAATTGATATACAGTCAAAGCAGTAAGAAAACAAGATATTATAAAACAAGATTTCAAAAGCTTCATACATTTTGCAGTTCAGTGAGATTGTTATTTTTATATTTGAGAAACAATGCTGTGGCTCAGTGGGTAGTAGCGCTTTAGCTTCTGAGTCAGATGGTTGTGGGTTCAAGTCCCACTCCAGGGACCTGAGCATAAAAATCTAGGGCAACACCGAGGAAGTGCTGCACTGTTTTGAGAGAGGATGCTAAACCGAGGCCCGTTTGCCCTCTCTTAGGTGGATGTAAAAGATCCCCTGACATGATTTTGAAGAAGAGCAGAGTAGTTATCCCTGGTGTCCTGACCAACATTTATCCCTCAATCATCATCACTAAACAATAACAAAAATAGATTATCTGGTAATTATCACATTGCTGTTTGTGGGAGCTTGCTGTGCACAAATTAGCTGCCGTGTTTCTGACATTACAACAGTGACTACACTTCAAAAGTACTTCATTGGTTGTACTTCATTTCTGCGACCTAGATTTTTTTTTGTGCTCAAGTCCCTGGAGTGGGACTTGAACCCACAGCTTTCTGACTCGGGCGAGAGTGCTACCCACTGAGCCACGGCTGACACTTCTATATTGGAAAACGTGTGTAATGTTTAATTTGTTTTTCATTTGAGGGTGGGCGGAAGTATCGAACAAATGACAGGAATAACTTTATGCTTGGAATGTTCTATCTTAATCCTCCGAATGCTTTGAAAATCATGGCAAAAGTAGACCCAAGTGCATAATCCCAGTTACTTTTAAACCCCACGGCTAATTTAACATTAAAGACTATTAGCATTCACAACTTTTAAATACCATATTGAGTTGTATAAACAGCAGTTTTAATTTTTTTTAAAGCAGTTGATAAGCAGATGCTTTTGATATTCACATGTAAGAACTTGACAAACACAATCACTTCAGCATTCTATTCGTGAAGGCAAGATGCAATTTTCCCTTCTTTCTCACCCACATTAGAAGTCACGAACTTGAATAAACACAACAAATTGACAACAATGGAGGCTTGCATTTGAAACAACTCATAAAATAAACACAACTGCAACATACTCTGCATTAAACCTCATGAACTACACAAAGGCATGAATTACAACCGAGGACAAAAAAAGAATGGGTTCAGCTTTCTTGCTGCCTGAATCATGTATGTTTTGATATTTCATATTATGATTTAACTGTGTCAGAGTGGGAAGAGATGTTAGGACAATTATTGGGGAGGGGTCCTTGTATTCCTCCGGGTGCAAAGTGAGCAAGACCTGTAGAAAGCACCAATAAACCAAAGATTCTGACTTGCATTACAAAAGGGCTGAAAGGGAATTGGAAAAAAATCATGTGAATGGATCGTTCAAGGGTGGCTGAATTGTTATATAGTGGGGGGCGGGGGGGGGGATTTTATTTTAAATTATGCATTAAGCCCATTAAATATTCACAAACTGCAATGAATAAATATAGCCGTCAGGATTCTATTCTTCATCTAGAGAAGATAGACTTTTATCTAAGGGAGGTTTTGAAAATTGTCAAGAGGACTGTAAACGACTTCAGGAAGACAGACAAGTTAGCGGAAGGAGCAAGCAAGTGGAAGATGCAGTTAAAAATGGCTAACTGCAGAAACTGGCATCGACTTGATGGGTTGAATGGCCTCCTTCTGTGCTGAATGTCTATGGTTCTATGGGGATGAGACTAAGTCTAATTTTTTTAAGATTATGGGCTAAAAATTCTCCAACCTTGCACCCGTTTCTTTGACGATATTTCGCCGTTTTTGCCCAAAAACCATCCGGCGGGAAATTCAGAGAAGTGTTGCGGGGACGGTTTTTAAGTACCGCTGAGGAGAGGGAAGCTGCCGTATAAGGCTCGAAATAGCGCTTTCGCCAAAAATTTGGCTCAGCGCACACCCGTATTCTGCGCGAAAAAAAACACCAGATAAAAAGCTGCATTGTAGCCCTTGGACCTGCAAAAAGGTAAGTTAAAGTTTTTATTTTTTAATTCTTTTTCAGCGATTCGATAGTTAAAGGTCTCAATGTTTTGTGATTTTTTTTTTTAATTTTGCAACTTTTTTTTGATGTTTTCCCCCCTCCCAATGCCTCTCTTGCAGCGATATTGGCCTCGGAGTAAAGTTGCAGAAAATTCGTTGTTTGCGCCACGAATCCTCATGCAACGCCAATTTTTACCGCTATGCAAATTGAAGCTTGAATTTTAGGCGTTTTAGTGGTAGCGGAGTGAAAGTAGTATTTTTGGCAAAAAAAATACAGTTTTCGCCAAAAAATGAATTTCTAGCCCGATGACTTTAAAACACTCTCTCTCAAATAAATGAAGGCAGTCTGATTTGCTGTCTGAATGGATAAATATACTTATGCTGAGGGTGAAAATTTGGATGGCTGAAAGTGAATTAGTTACACTCTTCTGTTACCACACCACAGTTTGAAAAGTAAGCGGACACTTCAGTATTTCTGTTCTCAGTGCAAACATATTCAAACTGGCAGTTGTAATATGGTAGAAAACACTTGTTTTGTCATACAAGTGCAGGAGTTGCAGTTGTACATGTGAAGTAAATTGATAGCTGCAGGCCAGATGCAGTTCAGACTCAAGAAGAGTTGGGCCAGGTCTACCAATTGAAGGGAATAAGGGAAATGTAACTGCAGCTCACACAACCCCCCTCTCCCACTCTAAAGTCATCATCTTGTATTGGATATTAGTCAGCTGTCGCACTGGCTAAAGGTTTGACATCCATCCTCATCATACCACTTGATCAGGCCCTTTTTATATCCCTATCTTTGAGATCTTCAAGCCAATCCAACTAAGTTTGTATAGTCCATAGCCAGATGAACAAGATAACTTTCAGATTATGCTGCTTTTATACAAGAGATTGAAAATTATGAAATGAGCGTTATTAACAGTGGGCTGTGATTGATCAGTTTGCTTTCATTAACTGTGATGGCTTTGTGTTGGCTGAATTTGACTGAAGCAGAAATGGGAACTCCTGCCATTCTATAACAACTAATAAAAGTGTCATAAAAATAGAACAAAATATACATGAAAGGATGATAAAGGGAAGCTGTGTCTCTTCGATGTGTTATGAATACTCAGGCACATTGTTGCTTTTACGGAAAATTATCCATCTCTTGAGCTTCCTAGATTTCTAAATCTGATCAGACTGTGGACATTGTTTTAGACAACGGTTTCAGAAGTCAAAACTTTGGTGATGTTTAAAAGTGGCCCTGGATATCAAGTTATTTACAAACAGTACCCTTTCTCTTCTGCCCAAGAATTGAAAACCCATTGTCCGAGGTCAAGTCTTGCAGCCTCCATATTTGAAACAAGGTAGTCAATTCAATGGGCCGGAAATTGCGGCCTCGCCGGGTGCGTACGATGTGGGCTCGCACCCTAAGAGGTCTCGCAAAAGCCGATTCTCGGCGCACGATGCTTTTGACAGATCACACGCATCCCCGCAGGAAGGACATCCACGTTAAAGTAATTCCGGTTGGAGGCGTTCGTCCGAAGGAAGCCTCCGACCACAATTTTCCCCCCACTACGTTGAGACACTATGGCCCCGAACTTTACTGGGGCATGGTTTTCAATCAAGTGTCGGAGAGCGGGGGGTGGGGGGGGCGGGGGCGGGGGGGTGCGGTGAGGATTTCCAAACGCTGTTGAGATTTAACTCCACAGCAAGCATGGTTTTTATTCAACAGGATCTCTTCCTGTTAGGCAGCCAGATTGACAGGCTCGGCTTCCTGTCAGATGGGGAACGCTCCAGAAAAGGCCGCAGCCCGGGAGCAAGTAGGTTTGCTGCTGCTGGGTTGGAGATTCCGAGGGGATTGGTGGATACTGCATGGCTTGGCGGGTGGGGGGTTGATCATGAGGGATCTGAGAGAGATGGTGGTTAAGGAGAGGGGTCAATGATTGTGGGGGTGGGAGGGGGTCGGGGGGGATTTGATCGTGGGGAGGGAAACCGATAGCTTGGCGAGTGGGGGGACCGGGAGAAGCAAACCTGCTCCTCCTGGCTCACAAGCAGTGTAGGGAAGAGCACTTGCCAAAAATTGCTGGTCACAGGAAAGTGGGAAGGGAGGACCTTGAGACAATCACTATCACTAGGGGGGTAGTGCTGGACAGGCTAATGGGATTCAAGGTAGACAAGTCCCCTGGTCCTGATGAAATGCATCCCAGGGTATTAAAAGAGATGGCGGAAGTTACAGCAGATGCATTCGTTATAATCTACCAAAATTCTCTGGACTCTGGGGAGGTACCAGCGGATTGGAAAGCAGCTAATGTAACGCCTCTGTTTAAAAAAGGGGACAGACAAAAGGCAGGTAACGATAGGCCGGTTAGTTTAACATCTGTAGTGGGGAAAATGCTTGAAGCTATCATTAAGGAAGAAATAGCGGGACATCTAGATAGGAATAGTGCAATCAAGCAGACGCAGCATGGATTCATGAAGGGGAAATCATGTTTAACTAATTTACTGGAATTCTTTGAGGATATAACGAGCATGGTGGATACAGGTACACCGATGGATGTGGTGTATTTAGATTTCCAATAAGGTGCCACACAAAAGGTTACTGCAGAAGATAGAGGTACGTGGAGTCAGAGGAAATTTATTGGCATAGATAGAGAATTGGCTGGCGAACAGAAAGCAGAGAGTCGGGATAAATGGGTCCTTTTCGGGTTGGAAATCGGTGGTTAGTGCTGTGCCACAGGGATCGGTTCTGGGACCCCATCTGTTTACAATATACATAGATGACCTGGAAGAGGGGACAGAGTGTAGTGTAACAAAATTTGCAGATGACACTAAGATTAGTGGGAAAGCGAGTTATGAAGAGGACACAGAGAGGGTGCAAAGAGATTTGGATAGGTTAAGCGAATGGGCTAAGGTTTGGCAGATGGAATACAATGTCGGAAAGTGCGAGGTCATCCACCTTGGGAAAAAAACCAGTAAAAGGGAATATTATTTGAATGGGGAGAAATTACAACATGCTGAGGTGCAGAGGGACCTGGGGGTCCTTGTGCATGAATCCAAAAAGTTAGTTTGCAGGTGTAGCAGGTAATCAGGAAGGCGAATGGAATGTTGGCCTTCATTGCGAGAGGGATGGAGTACAATAGCAGGGAGGTCCTGCTGCAACTGTATAGGGTATTGGTGAGGCCGCACCTGGAGTACTGCGTGCTGTTTTGGTCACCTTACTTAAGGAAGGATATAGTGGCTTTGGAGGGGGTACAGAGACGATTCACGAGGCTGATTCCGGACATGAGGGGGTTACCTTATGATGATAGATTGAGTAGACTGGGTCTTTACTCGTTGGAGTTCAGAAGGATGAGGGGTGATCTTATAGAAACATTTAAAATCATGAAAGGGATAGACAAGGTAGAGGCAGAGAGGTTGTTTCCACTGTTAGGGGAGGCTAGAACTAGGGGGCACAGCCTCAAAATACGGGGGAGCCAATTTAAAACCGAGTTGAGAAGGAATTTCTTCTCCCAGAGGGTTGTGAATCTGTGGAATTCTCTGCCCAAGGAAGCAGTTGAGGCTAGCTCATTGAATGTATTCAAATCACAGATAGATAGATTTTTAACCAATAAGGGAATTAAGGGTTACGGGGAGCGGGCGGGTAAGTGGAGCTGAGTCCACGGCCAGATCAGCCATGATCTTATTGAATGGCGGAGCAGGCTCGAGGGGTTAGATGGCCTACTCCTGTTCCTAATTCTTATGTTCTTCTACGCAGCAGTTGTCGCCTCCATTTACGCTGCTGGTTTCCTGAGGCCCGGGAAACACGACCAGCTAGCATTAAAACTGAAAGACAGATAAACGCAGCCTGATTAAATCCACCCATTTTTGGGGCTTAAAATTACCCCCTCTGTTTTAATTTTTTTTAAAAGCAGTTAAGAAATGGTTTATTTTTTTAATAGACTGCTTTTAGTGCTTTGATTCTGATTGCCGATGGCAAATGCTCAACTTAGCGGAGGATGTGTATGGGCACGGAGAGATCTAGTTAATTTTAACCACGAGTACTGTGGTTATTGCATGTGGAAACATTGCATCACAGGGATGCACAAAGTTATTTAAGAATAGGCATCTCCAAAATAATTTTGAATTTTCAACTTGGTTATATGTTTGTCTCTCTGAAGGGATAATGAGCACATTATGATGCTCAGTGGAAAGGTTCAAAGAAATGTGGGTGTAGGTCACATTCGCATCAGCAGGTCTCTGTAGATCAACAGACAGCCCATGATCATTAGTCAACCACTTTCTTCTTTATTTTTGCCATTGTGCAGACTTCAATTACCTTCTAAATGTCAAGAGGACTCGTGCTGTCATTTAACAGATTTTTACCACATAGAAACATTGTTACAAACAGTCCACATTTAAATTTGACTACTTTTTTTTCTCCCTTAGTCAATTAGTGCAACCCACTCCTGGCCACGAGCTCTGCAGATGACACATGTGAATCAAAGCACCTTTTTTTTTTTCTGTCATGACTCTCTGTGCAGCCGCTAAGTGGGGTATCTGCTCAACTGCAATTAGGAGTGGGAATCAATCTTCTTATGACAGTTGTCAGAGCTGAAGGTACTGAGCAAATGGGCCATGTCGATGAGGTATATGGAAACTTGTACCAACATGAAGCCTGGCTTCCCTTTTCCATCAAATGAGAAAAACTTTAACTATGCCAGCCCGAAGGGGAATAAAATTGTCGCAGTCAACCTTTGAAATCTGTGAACGTATGAGGAAAAAAAAAATTAAATTAGATGACCAAGTTGGATGAAGTTTAATTGAGCCTTTATATTATTATTATGAGCGGTAAAGCAATGAAATATGACACTGGGCAAAGAATTGAACCGATTCTGTTGCTCATTATCCATTCAGCAGATTGAGCAAAAATCCCCAGCTCCAACACGTGATATCTCCCAAGGAAGAGGCATATAAATTGCCTAGAAAAAGCAACAAACCTGAGGACTGGGAGAAATTTAGAATTCAACAAAGGAGGACTTAGGGTTTAATTAAGAGAGGGGAAATAGAGTACGAGAGGAAGCTTGCTGGGAACATAAAAACTGACTGCAAAAGCTTCTTTAAATATGTGAAGAGAAAAAGATTGGTAAAGGCAAACGTAGGTCTCTTGCATTCGGATTCAGGTGAATTTATAATGGTAAACAAAGAAATGGCAGACCAATTGAACAAATACTTCGGTTCTGTCTTCACGAAAGAAGACACAAATAACCTTCCGGATGTACTAGATGACAGTGGGTCTAGTGAGAAGGAGGAACTGGAGGATATTCTTATTAGGCGGGAAATTGATGGGATTGAAGGCCGATAAATCCCCGGGGCCTGATAGTCTGCATCCCAGAGTACTTAAGAAAGTGGCCCTAGAAATAGTGGATGCATTGGTGATCATTTTCCAACAGTCGATCAGTTCCTATGGACTGGAGGGTAGCTAATGGAACACTACTTTTTAAAAAAGGAGGGAGAGAGAAAAGGGGTAATTATAGACTGGTTAGCCTGACATCAATAGTGGGGAAAATGTTGGAATCAATTAATAAAGATGAAATAGCAGTGCATTTGGAAAGCAGTGACAGGATCGGTCCAAGTCAGCATGGATTTTTGAAAGGGAAATCATGCTTTGACAAATCTTCTGGAATTTTTTGAGCAAGTAACTAGTAGAGTGGACAAGGGAGAACCAGTGGATATGGTGTATTTGGACTTTCAAAAGGCTTTTTACAAGGTCCCACATGAGAGATTGGTGTGCAAATTTAAAGTACATGGTATTGGGGGTAATGTACTGACATGGATAGAAAAATAATTGGCAGACAGGAAGCACAGAGTCGAGATACACGGTTCCTTTTCAGAATGGGAGGCAATGACTAGTGGAGTACCGCAGGGCTCAGTGCTGGGACCCCAGCTCTTTCCAATATGCATTAATGATTTAGATGAAGGAATTGCGTGTAATATCTCCAAGTTTGCAGATGACACTAAACTGGGTGGTGGTATGAGCTGTGAGGAGAACGCTAAGAGGCTGTAGGGTGACTTGGACAGGTTAGGTGAGTTGGCAAATGCATGGTAGATGCAGTATAATGTGGATAAATGTGAGGTTATCCATTTTGGGGGCAAAAACACGAAGGCAGAATATTATCTGAATGGCAGCAGATTAGGAAAAGGGGAGGTGCAATGAGACCTGGGTGTCATGGTTGATCAGTCATTGAAAGCTGGCATGCAGGTACAGCAGGAGGTGAAGAAGGCAAATGATATATTGGCCTTCATAGCTAGGGGCTTTGAGTATAGGAGCAGGAAGGTCTTACTGCAGTTGTACAGGGCCTTGGTGAAGCCTCACCTGGAATATTGTGTTGAGTTTTGGTCTCCGAATCTGAGGAAGGACGTTCTTGCTGTTGAGGGAGTGCAGCAAGGTTCACCAGACTGATTCCCGGGATGGCAGGACTGACATATGAGAGACTGGATTGATTGGGCCTGTATTCACTGCAGTTTAGAAGGATAAGAGGACCTTTGATAGAAACATAAAATTCTGACGGGACTGGATAGGTTAGATGCTGGAAGAATGTTAGGGAAGTCCAGAACCAGGGGACACAGTCTAAGGATAAAGGGTAAGCCATTTAGGACTGAGCTGAGGAGAAACTTCTTCAATCAGAGAGTTGTTAACCTGTGGAATTCCCTACCACAGAGTGTTTTTGATGCCAGTTCATTAGATATATTCAAGAGGGAGTTAGATATGGCCCTTACGGCTAAAGGGATCAAGGGGTATGGAGAGAAAGCAGGAATGGGTACTGAGGTGAATGATCAGCCATGATCTTCTGGAATGGTGGTGCAGGCTCAAAGGGCCGAATGCCCTACTCCTGCACCTATTTTCGGTGTTTCTATGATAGATGTGGTGGCTTCTTGAGCGAAATTCTGCTCTTTGGCTTTTTTTCTCGAGCGGCCTGGAAGTCGGTCATAATGGGAGCAGAAATGCGGCGGTGTAATATATGAGCATGTCTAGAGGATTGGTTAATGGACAGAAAACAGAGAGTTTGGATAAACGAGTCATTTTCAGATGAGCAGGCTGTAACTAGTGGGGTGCCTCAAGGATCAGTGCTTGGGCCTCAGCTATGGTGAGCGCACACGAGAGGGGCGGAAGTTGAGGCTGGGCGGTCTGTCCTTCACTGTCAGTCATCAACATAGCGCTGATGACGTCATCGCACTGCCATTCTTTAAGTTAGGTCCACTGGGTCACCAGGGAGGATTTTGGCCAGGCCAGTGGTCAGGCAACCAAGAATGGGTGTCAGACTGCCTTTTGGCGGCCCAGCCGAACTTGGGCGCATAATTGTCAGCCTGACAAGACAATCGGCCGACAAAAAAAATGAAGATGCCGGCCATAGCAGTAGGCCATCCCCTTTAATGGCAGCCGCACCGCCATTTTGGAAGCACTCTAAGCACAGTGCACCAACAGAAAAAGTTGTTGATAGCACCGAGCTGCGGCAGCAAGATTTTCTCGGTGGAATTTTGCGATCGGGATGGAACATCGGCAGTGCGCTCTCTGATAACGCACTCAGGACGGATCGGCAGCAGCGGAGCAGTAGTGGGGGGAGTGAGTCACCGTCGGGATACCGCAGGAGCAGAATTTTCTAAATGGCAGCCATTCCACTCCGCAGTGTGGCCGCCGATTTCCGGTGGTAATGTGCCTAAAAGGAAGGGGCAATTTCAGCCCCCCGAACTCTTGTACTCTACCCCCAGTAATAAAGGCCAACATGCCATTTGCCTTCCTAATTACTTGCTGTACCTGCACACCAGCTCTCTGTTTCCTGTAAGGAGGACACCGAAATCTCTCTCAACACAAACATTTTATAATTTCTCACAATTTAAAAAAATATTCTGTTTTTCTATTCTTCCTACCAACGTGAATAACCTCATATTTCTTCACATTATAATCCATCTGCCACCTTACTGCCCAATCACTTAATCTCTCGATATCCCTTTGCAGATGCTTTGTATTCTCCTCACAGCTTACTGTCCCACCTGGCTTTGTATCATTAGCAAACTTGGATACAGTACACTCTGTCCCTTTTAGCTAAGTCATTAATATAAATTGTAAATAGCTGAGGCCTTTCTGAAATCCAAATATGCTACATCCACTGGTTCGCTTTCATCGACTCTGCTAGTTACATCCTCAAAAATCTCTAATAAATTTGTCAAACATGATTTCCCTTTCATAAAACCATGCTGACTCTGCCTAACCAGGGATAATTTTCCAAGTGCCCTGTTACCACTTCTTTAACAATGGATTCTAGCATTTTCCCAATGACTGGTGTCAGGCTAACTGGCTTGCAGTTCCCTGTTTTCTCTCTCACATCTTTCTTGAATAGTGGGGTTACATTTGCTACCTCCCAATCAATTGGGACCTTTCCAGAATCTAGGGAATTTTGTAAGATCACAACCAATGCATCCACTATCTCTTCAACCACCTCTTTTAGAACGTAGTCCATCAGGTCCAGGGGACTGACTTGGAAATATATCGCCGTTCCTTGATTGTCGCTGGGTCAAAATCCTGGAATTCCCTCCCTAACAGCACTGTGGGAGTACATAGAAACATAGAAAATAGGTGCAGGAGCAGGCCATTCAGCCCTTCTAGCCTGCACCGCCATTCAATGAGTTCATGGCTGAACATGAAACTTCAGTACCCCCTTCCTGCTTTCTCGCCATAACCCTTGATCCCCCGAGTAGTAAGGACTTCATCTAACTCCCTTTTGAATATATTTAGTGAATTGGCCTCAACTACTTTCTGTGGTAGAGAATTCCACAGGTTCACCACTCTCTGGGTGAAGAAGTTTCTCCTCATCTCGGTCCTAAATGGCTTACCCCTTATCCTCAGACTGTGACCCCTGGTTCTGGACTTCCCCAACATTGGGAACATTCTTCCTGCATCTAACCTGTCTAAACCCGTCAGAATTTTTAACGTTTCTATGAGGTCCCCTCTCATTCTTCTGAACTCCAGTGAATACAAGCCCAGTTGATCCAGTCTTTCTTGATAGGTCAGTCCCGCCATCCCGGGAATCAGTCTGGTGAATCTTCGCTGCACTCCCTCAATAGCAAGAATGTCCTTCCTCAAGTTAGGAGACCAAAACTGTACACAATACTCCAGGTGTGGCCTCACCAAGGCCCTGTACAACTGTAGCAACACCTCCCTGCCCCTGTATTCAAATCCCCTCGCTATGAAGGCCAACATGCCATTTGCTTTCTTAACCGCCTGCTGTACCTGCATGCTAACCTTCAATGACTGATGTACCATGACACCCAGGTCTCGTTGCACCTTCCCTTTTCCTAATCTGTCACCATTCAGATAATAGTCTGTCTCTCTGTTTTTACAACCAAAGTGGATAACCTCACATTTATCCACATTATACTTCATCTGCCATGCATTTGCCCACTCACCTAACCTATCCAAGTCACTCTGCAGCCTAATAGCATCCTCCTCGCAGCTCACACTGCCACCCAACTTAATGTCATCTGCAAATTTGGAGATACTGCATACTCGTCTAAATCATTAATGTACAATGTAAACAGCTGGGGCCCCAGCACAGAACCTTGCGGCACCCCAGTAGTCACTGCCTGCCATTCTGAAAAGTACCCGTTTACTCCTACTCTTTGCTTCCTGTCTGACAACCAGTTCTCAATCCACGTCAGCACACTACCCCCAATCCCATGTGCTTTAACTTTGCACATTAATCTCTTGTGTGGGACCTTGTCGAAAGCCTTCTGAAAGTCCAAATATACCACCTCAACTGGTTCTCCTTTGTCCACTTTACTGGAAACATCCTCAAAAAATTCCAGAAGATTTGTCAAGCATGATTTCCCTTTCACAAATCCATGCTGACTTGGACCTATCATGTCACCATTTTCCAGATGCACTGCTATGACATCCTTAATAATTGATTCCATCATTTTACCCACTACTGAGGTCAGGCTGACCGGTCTATAATTCCCTGTTTTCTCTCTCCCTCCTTTTTTAAAAAGTGGGGTTACATTGGCTACCCTCCACTCGATAGGAACTGATCCAGAGTCAATGGAATGTTGGAAAATGACTGTCAATGCATCCGCTATTTCCAAGGCCACCTCCTTAAGTACTCTGGGATGCAGTCCATCAGGCCCTGGGGATTTATCGGCCTTCAAGCCCATCAATTTCCCCAACACAATTTCCCGACTAATAAAGATTTCCTTCAGTTCCCCCTCCTTACTAGACCCTCTGACCCCTTTTATATCCGGAAGGTTGTTTGTATCCTCCTTAGTGAATACCGAACCAAAGTACTTGTTCAATTGGTCTGCCATTTCTTTGTTCCCCGTTATGACTTCCCCTGATTCTGACTGCAGGGGACCTACGTTTGTCTTTACTAACCTTTTTCTCTTTACATACCTATAGAAACTTTTGCAATCCACCTTAATGTTCCCTGCAAGCTTCTTCTCGTACTCCATTTTCCCTGCCCTAATCAAACCCTTTGTCCTCCTCTGCTGAGTTCTAAATTTCTCCCAGTCCCCGGGTTCGCTGCTATTTCTGGCCAATTTGTATGCCACTTCCTTAGCTTTAATACTATCCCTGATTTCCCTAGATAGCCACGGTTGAGCCACCTTCCCTTTTTTATTTTTACGCCAGACAGGAATGTACAATTGTTGTAATTCATCCATGCGGTCTCTAAATGTCTGCCATTGCCCATCCACAGTCAACCCCCTAAGTATCATTCGCCAATCTATCCTAGCCAATTCACGCCTCATACCTTCAAAGTTACCCTTCTTTAAGTTCTGGACCATGGTCTCTGAATTTACTGTTTCATTCTCCATCCTAATGCAGAATTCCACCATATTATGGTCACTCTTCCCCAAGGGGCCTCGCACAATGAGATTGCTAATTAATCCTCTCTCATTACACAACACCCAGTCTAAGATGGCCTCCCCCCTAGTTGGTTCCTCAACATATTGGTCTAGAAAACCATCCCTTATGCACTCCAGGAAATCCTCCTCCACCGTATTGCTTCCAGTTTGGCTAGCCCAATCTATGTGCATATTAAAGTCACCCATTATAACTGCTACACCTTTATTGCATGCACCCCTAATTTCCTGTTTGATGCCCTCCCCAACATCCCTATTACTGTTTGGAGGTCTGTACACAACTCCTACTAACGTTTTTTGCCCTTTGGTGTTCTGCAGCTCTACCCATATAGATTCCACATCATCCAAGCTAATGTCTTTCCTAACTATTGCATTAATCTCCTCTTTAACCACAAGGACTGCAGCGGTTCAAGAAGGCAGCTCACCACCTCCTTCTCGAGGGCAAGTCGAGATGGGCAATAAATGCTGGCCTTGCCAGCGACGCCCACATCCCGGAACGAATACAAAAAGAAATGGCGGCTTTTAGTCCCATTATTTTCCCAAGTATTTTTTCTCTATTGATATTATTTACTTTGAGTTGATCAATAACTGCTCTCCGATGCAAAGCGATGTTCCGTTTTAATATTAGTTTGCTCCCAGCACCCAGAAAACATTAACCTGCATCTAGATGCTGGTGAAAAGAGAATTATATATGCAGGCAGAGCTTTTTTGGCCCTGGGCAGAGAGCAAAGTTGCTTTGTAACTCTAATCTGCTGACCCTGACTTGACTCCATATAAGACCCAGTTCTAGTCTAATGACACTCTAACTATTTGAAAGCTCCAAAACTTTCTACGAATTGGAGCTGAGGGTGGATTCACTCTGGAGCATCCATGATGCTGAGAATGATGTGAGTAGCACGTGTAGCGAGTTGGTTTTACCGCAGGTGAAGGGTCCACAGCCAGCTAGGGAATGGAAGACCAGCAGGAAGAGCAGTGCGAGGAAGGTAGTGCAGGGTCGCCTGCGGTCATCCCCCCGCAAAACAGATATACCGTTTTGAGTACTGTTGAGGGGGATGACTCATCAGGGGAGGGCAGCAGCAGCCAAGTTCATGGCACCGTGGCTGGCTCTGTTGCACAGGAGGGCAGAAAAAATAGTGGGAGAGTGATAGTGATAGGGGATTCAATTGTAAGGGGAATAGATAGGCGTTTCTGCGGCCGCAACCGAGACTCCAGGATGGTATGTTGCCTCCCTCAAGGATGTTTCGGAGCGGGTGCAGGACATTCTAAAAAGGGAGGGAGAACAGCCAGTTGTCGTGGTGCACATTGGTACCAACGACATAGGTAAAAAAAAGGGAGGAGGTCCTTCGAGACTAATTTAAGGAGCTAGGAGCTAAATTTAAAAAGTAGGACCTCAAAAGTAGTAATCTCAGGATTGCTACCAGTGCCACGTGCTAGTCGGAGTAGGAATCGCAGAATAGCGCAGATGAATACGTGGCTTGAACAGTGGTGCAGCAGGGAGGGATTCAAATTCCTGGGGCATTGGAACAGGTTCTGGGGGAGGTGGGACCAGTACAAACCGGACGGTCTGCACCTGGGCAGGACCGGAACCAATGTCCTAGGGGGAGTGTTTGCTAGTGCTGTTGGGGAGGGGTTAAACTAATATGGCAGGGTGATGGGAACCAATGCAGGGAGACAGAGGGAAACAAAAAGGAGACAAAAGCAAAAGACAGAAAGGAGATGAGTAAAAGTGGAGGTAAGAGAAACTCAAGGCAAAAAGCAAAAAGGGCCACTGAATATAAAGGGGCTGCAGGAGGGGTCAAAACTAAAAATCATGGTTTAAAAACTAGGATTAAAACACTCTACCTAAATGCACGCAGCATTCGAAATAAAGTAAATGAGTTGACGGCACAAATCATTACAAATGGGTATGATTTGGTGGCCATTACAGAAACATGGTTGCAGGGTGGCCAAGACTGGGAATTAAACATACAGGGGTATCTGACGATTCGGAAAGATAGACAAGAAGGGAAAGGAGGTGGGGTAGCTCTGTTAATAAAGGATGATATCAGGGCAGTTGTGAGAGACGATATTGGCTCTAATGAACAAAATGTTTGAATCATTGTGGGTGGAGATTAGAGATAGTAAGGGGAAAAAGTTACTGGTGGGCGTAGTTTATAGGCCCCCAAATAATAACTTCACGGTGGGGCGGGCAATAATCAAGGGAATAATGGAGGCATGTGAAAAAGGAACGGCAGTAGTCATGGGGAGTCATATCGATTGGTCAACTCAAATTGCACGGGGTAGCCTGGAGGAGGAATTCATAGAATGCATACGGGATTGTTTCTTAGAACAGTATGTAACAGAACCTACAAGGGAGCAATCTATCTTAGATCTGGTCCTGTGTAATGAGACAGGAAAAATAAATGATGATCTCATAAAAGATCCTCTCGGAATGAGTGATCACAGTATGGTTGAATTTGTAATACAGATTGAGGGTGAGGAAGTTGTGTCAGAAACGAGCATACTATGCTTAAACAAAGGGGACTACAGTGGGATGAGGGCAGAGTTGGCAAAAGTAGACTGGGAACACAGACTAAACGGTGGCACAATTGAGGAACAGTGGAGGACTTTTAAGGAGCTCTTTCATAGTGCGCAACAAAAATATATTCAAGTGAAAAAGAAGGGCGGTAAGAGAAGGGATAACCAGCCGTGGATAACCAAGGAAATAAAGGAGAGTATCAAATCAAAGACCAATGCATATAAGGTGGCCAAGGTTAGTGGGAAACTAGAGGATTGGGAAAATTTTAAACAACAGCAAAGAATGTCTAAAAAAGCAATAAAGAAAGGAAAAAAAGATTACGAAGGTAAACTTGCGCAAAACATCAAAACAGATAGTAAAAGCATTTACAGATATATAAAACAGAAAAGATTGACTAAAGTAAATGTTGGTCCCTTAGAAGATGAGAAGGGGGATTTAATAATGGGAAATGTGGAAATGGCTGAGACCTTAAACAATTATTTTGCTTCGGTCTTCACAGTGGAAGACACAAAAACCATGCCAAAATTTGCTGGGCACAGGATTGTGGGAAGGGAGGACCTTGAGACAATCACTATCACGAGGGGGGTCGTGCTGGCCCTGGTCCTGATGAAATGCATCCCAGGGTATTAAAAGAGATGGCGGAAGTTATAGCAGATGCATTCGTTATAATCTGCCAAAATTCTCTGGACTCTGGGGAGGTACCAGTGGATTGAAAAGCAGCTAATGTAACGCCTCTGTTTAAAAAAGGGGGCAGACAAAAGGCAGGTAACTATAGTCCGGTTAGTTTAACATCTGTAGTGGGGAAAATGCTTGAAACTATCATTAAGGAAGAAATAGCGGGACAGGAAGAAATAGCGGGACATCTAGATAGGAATAGTGTAATCAAGCAGACGCAGCATGGATTCATGAAGGGGAAATCATGTTTAACTAATTTACTGGAATTCTTTGAGGATATAACGAGCATGGTGGATAGAAGTGTACCGATGGATGTGGTGTATTTAGATTTCCAAAAGGCATTCGATAAGGTGCCACACAAAAGGTTACTGCAGAAGATAAAGGTATGCGGAGTCAGAGGAAATGTATTAGCATGGATAAAGAATTGGCTGGCGAACAGAAAGCAGAGAGTCGGGATAAATGTGTCCTTTTCGGGTTGGAAATCGGTGGTTAATGGTGTGCCACAGGGATCGGTGCTGGGACTCGAACTGTTTACAATATACATAGATGACCTGGAAGAGGGGACGGAGTGTAGTGTCACAAAATTTTCAGATGACACTAAGATTAGTGGGAAAGCGGGTTGTGTAGAGGACACAGAGAGGCTGCAAAGAGATTTGGATAGGTTAAGCAAATGGGCTACGGTTTGGCAGATGGAATACAATGTTGGAAAGTGTGAGGTCATCCACCTTGGGGAAAAAACACAGTAAAAGGGAATATTATTTGAATGGGGAGAAATTACAACATGCTGAGGTGCAGAGGGACCTGGGGGTCCCTGTGCATGAATCCCAAAAAGTTAGTTTGCAGTTGCAGCAGGTAATCAGGAAGGCGAATGGAATGTTGGCCTTCATTGCGAGAGGGATGGAGTACAAAAGCAGGGAGGTCCTGCTGCAACTGTATAGGGTATTGGTGAGGCCGCACCTGGAGTACTGCGTACAGTTTTGGTCACCTTACTTAAGGAAGGATATACTGGCTTTGGAGGGGTACAGAGACGATTCACTCGGCTGATTCCGGAGATGAGGGGGTTACCTTATGATGATAGATTGAGTAGACTGAGTCTTTACTCGTTGGAGTTCAGAAGGATGAGGGGTGATCTTATAGAAACATTTAAAATCATGAAAGGGATAGACAAGATAGAGGCAGAGAGGTTGTTTCCACTGCTAGGGGAGACTAGAACTAGGGGGCACAGTCTCAAAATACGGGAGAGCCAATTTAAAACCGAGTTGAGAAGGAATTTCTTCTCCCAGAGGGTTGTGAATCTATGGAATTCTCTGCCCAAGGAAGCAGTTGAGGCTAGCTCATTGAATGTATTCAAGTCACAGATAGATAGATTTTTAACCAATAAGGGAATTAAGGGTTATGGGGAGAGGGCGGGTAAGTGGAGCTGAGTCCATGGCCAGATCAGCCATGATCTTATTGAATGGCGGAGCAGGCTTGAGGGGCTAGATGGCCTACTCTTGTTCCTAATTCTTATGTTCTTATTATGTACTGTTTGCTAAAATTTTTGCCTTTCATTTGAAGTCCGAGGGACCTTCTTTGAATTTAAAATAATTCAGGCAAACAATAAATAACTACAACTGATTATTCTTCATTAATCACTGAGAGAATTGTTTAAATGCATAGGGCAGCATGGGTAAGGACGAGCTTCCAATTACATCGCTCCTTTCATAACCTCAGGACATCTCACATCCAATGAAGTACTTTTGGAGTGTCGTCATTATAGCAATTAGAGGAACGCTGCAACCAAATTAATACAAGGTCCCACAAACAACAATGACATAATGGTCAAATTCTTTATGGGTGATGTTGGCTGGGGGATAAATGTTGCTCAGAACATTGGCAGAACTCCCCAACTCTTCTTTGAATTGTACCATACTGAAGTGCCAGTCTAGATTACGTATTCAAGTCTCTGGAGTGGGGGAGGGTAGGGGGAGCGGGCAGTGAAACCTATAAGCTTCTGGCTTCGAGGTCAGAGGGCTACAATTGAGCCAAGGCTAACACTTCAGTGCAATAATTCACCCTTCAATAAACTCAAACTGGTATGGTTTAAGTTTCAAGAATAGTGAGGCGTTTTCTTTCAACACAACTTTGGATCTCAGAAAAAATAACGGTCAAATGTTCTTTACTTTCAATATTGACTTGCGAAGATAGGGCACTTTAAACTCGAACTACTCGAGGGGGAAGGGGGGACTTTCTGAAAGTTATTGAACAGGGTACAGAGATTAAAGTTCACTTCCAGTTATGCCAGAACAGCAGATGAAAAGGGGCATAGGTTCAGGGTTTACTTGCACAGAGGGCTATAAACAACAGTAAGGGAATTGTCAGGAAGGTTGGTTAAGGTGGACACACTGGACTTCTTTTAAGAAACCACTCTATGCTCTAATCGAAGATGGTATTGTAAAATGATAACACTAAAATGGTCAAGGGGCTTTCTTCATTCAATCTGATCTTATGTTGCTAGATAGCAGAGTGTGTTAGTGCAGCATCACGTTGCACGAGGACTGACAGCTTCTAAACTGAGATTACATTGGATATCCTGCACAGAAACAGGCCATTCGATCCAACCGGTCCATGCCGGCGTTTATGCTCCACTCAAACCTCCTCCTGTCGTTCCTCATCTAAATCTATCCACATAACCCTCTATTCCCTTCTCCCTCATAGCTTCCCCTTAAATGCATCGATATTGTTCGCTTCATGCACTCCCTGTGTTAGCGAGTTCCACATTCTGGGTAAAGAATTTTGTTCTGAATTGCCTATTGGAGTTATTGGTGACTGTCTGATATTGATGGCCTCTAGTGGAAACATTCTTTCTGTATCCACATTATCAAAATCTTTCACAATTTTAAAGATTTCTATTAGGTCACCCCTTAGCCTTTTTTCAAGAAAAAAGAGGCCCAGCCTGTTCATCCTTTCCTGATAGGTCTACCCTCGCATTTCTGGTATCAGCCTTGTAAATCTTCTCTGCACCCTCTCTAGTGCCTCTATATTCTTTTTATAATATGGTGACCAGAACTCTACGCAGAACTCTACAAGTGTGATCTAACCAAGGTTCGATATAAGTTTAGCATATCTTCTCTACACGATCAGTTTGAGGCGGAACATGAAATTGAGGTACCCTTGTGCATCTTATACGTGCAGTGACCTTGAAGCATGTCCTTCACGTCTTCTTAATTGGAAAGTGTTGTGGAGTTCAACTAAAGAATTGGCAGAATAATAAAAGGACAAAAAACAAAATACTGTCGATGCTGGAAATCTGAAGTAAAAACTGAAAGTACTGGAAACACTCAGCAGGTCAGGCAGCATCTGTAGAGAGAGATCCATGAACATAGGTAGAGAAGTAGATCATTTAGCCTCTCAATCCTGCATCGCCATTCAATTTGGTCATGGTTGATCCATGATCTTTCGTCATAACCTAGAACCAGAAAGAGAAACCTCTTGTTTGACAGTGTTTTTAGCTCTCTCAGAAAATATGGTCTCTTTACCCAAAAAGAGCTTTATAATAAATAGTATAGAAAGCATGTTTTTGTATTTCTCTCTCTCTTCCCCTCCCTCACCCCTCACCAATTCCTCTCTTCCTTCACCAATGCTTTCTGCACTTCAGCAATCTTTGCTGGCCCATTGATTTTGTTGACCATGCTATTCCTAGTTCAGCCACTAGGAGATGCTATGGCTATGCATGTGGATTCCATTCCTGTTTTTGCCCATCACCTGCCTCTGCTGCCTGATCCAGCAAAGATGGACAACTTGTCATCCCGATAAAGCCCAAGGGCATTCGTAAGTCGAGATTGCAATTCAGACTCTGGTCTCTCATTAATAAACTACAAGCCAAATTATGAGGTTGCATAAACTTGGGTTGTACTCCCTTGAGATAAGAGGTGATCAAATCAAGGTCTTTAAAATGATAAAAGAATTATATAAAGTAGATAGAGTAACTATTTCCTCTGATGGGAGAGGCCAGAACAAGGGGGCATGATTGTAAAATTAAAGTTGGGCCATTTAGGGGTGAAATTACAAAGCACATTTTCACACAAAGGATAGTGGATAGCTGGAATACTCTCCCCAAAGGGCTGTGGATGCGGAATCAATTGTAATTTTCAAGTCCGAGATGGATAGGTTGTTAATTACAGGTGGCGAGGGATATAGGGCAAAGGTGCGTAAATGAAGATGATGTACAGATCAACCATGACCAAATTGAATGGCGATGCAGGATTGAGAGGCTAAATGATCTACTTCTCTACCTATGTTCATAAACACCTATGGTCGGTAATGATGTGGGCTGAGAAACAGAATGACTGCTGTCTCAGGAGTACTTGTGTTTCCTTTATGTTGCATGATAACTGTGGTATATTCTCGACAACATCACAAACACAAACTTACAAGATGGCTTCAACTCAGAAATTTGTCAGGTGACCTGTCACCTGATGCTTTTATTGTATTTCCAGCAATGACTGCATTACCACAGTAGTCCACTAGATAGAGCAACATATTACACTTCTCCCTCCTTAATGAAGAAGTAATTGTAACAAAATAATCATCATACATAACTTGATAGTTGTATATAACAAAAGATATGGGGCTAGAACCTACATGTTTTTTGCATGCTTAACACCCACTTAATGCCTATTTTTATCACTGAAATGATGTATAACGCCAAGATATTGCCCATTTAGCCACAAAATCGAAACTGACGCCCATTTTTAGGAAACTTATCAATGAGCGTTACTTTCCCCATGTGCTTAATGCCGGGAAAAAATATAAGGGCCCACCCACTTTTTGGGGGCGGATTCATCAGAATGGGCGAAATCAATGCCCATAATATCGCCCAGTGTTAATTTCCGCACTGATTTAACGCCGAGATTCAATATTCATGCCTGCCCACTTTTTTCTGTCGTGAAGAGCATATTTACTGAAACTAACGCCTAGTAGATCGCCCAGCGTCAATTTCATCACCTCGCACACATATCGCCCATAATATCTCTTGCCCAAAAAAAACGCCCACAAAAAATGGAACTGTTCTAAATGAATGGCAGTGGCGTGGCTGGCATTTTTGAAATCCCACTCTTACGTGAGGAGCTGATATCTCAACGATTTGCCTCAAAGAGCGTTTATGTGAGTGACAATGCTGACACACTGCTGTGTGTGTGCAGCTCAGACAGTAATGGTGCCCATCACCTCGGTACCAGTTAAAGTTTACGTTGATTGATAATTTGTATGCAACCCTTTCATGTTAAGGAATCACCAGTTTGTAACGGTGCAGCTATCTGAGACAATGCGCAACAAGGTTATGTTCAATAACAAAAATTTAATACCAACATTGGTCTGAAATCATAAGTATCACAGCCAATGACACTTAACACCCGCCCACACCACACTTTTTCCACCGTTGACATAACTCACATGTTCAACATGTCCAGCATCACAGAATACAAAGGCAAAGCACGAGCGTGGTCCCCAGCCCCCATACATTGCAACAAATTGCATACACCCAGATGGAGATATAACACAGACATCATCTACGCACATGCACCTCACTTTCCTTTCCCACTCCCTTTCTTCTTCCCATCTCTACTCCTTCCCCTCCTCGCTCTACAGCGCTTGGCCGAGGAGCTCTTCAGGCGGTGCATCATTGGGGGGTTGAAGGCAGATGCAGTCGTTGGGCGGGTACGGGAGTGGGAGATGCTGACAGGGTACCATTCTCTGATGCAGAAGCAGGATCTTGGTCCTTGCTCATCTTTCGTTTGCATTGGTGATGGGGAACCTAGGAGTGGAGTGTTGCGCTCTGGGACCATTGGGAGGTCTGTGCCAGCAGTGTTCCTGGTTATCGCATCCAGGGACTTCGGCATCTGTGGAATGTACTCGGTTATGGTGCCGGAGATGGTGGCCAGCTGTCGGGATATGCCCCCCAATGCTTCGATGAGCTGGTCACCAATGTCTACAGACCTTTTGGACAACTGTACCATCTTTCTGCTGTCATGTCGCGCTCGTGGAACAGACCTGCTGCATCCACGGGACCTCCGCAGGGTCGGCGCCATCCTGGGGACAAATGGGGTGCCCTGCGGCGAGGTGCTTGGGGCCGGTACCTCCAGAGTGGAGGCGGGAATGAACGGAGAACCATTCGATGGCCTTGGGTTGGAATGGTATCTGGAGCGTGACAATGCAGGTTCCTCGAAGTCCGCGCTCTCATCCGTGGAGAACAGATCCAGCGGATTGACAGGCGAGAATCGGAACTCCTCAGCACTAGATGTAGTAGGATCATCCGCCGACTCCTGCCCCACGCCCTCACCTTCTGGCCTCTATGGTCTTGCCTTGCGATGCACTGCTGGCTGAGCTGCAAAACACACATGAGGTTATTAGAGGAGAAGGGGGTGACAAGGTGAGTCCAGCGCTATAGACAGCATATGCACGACAAAAGCACCACCGCTATCAAAATCATCACATTTCATGACCATCAACACATTTGCATTCCAATGATTTTCATTTGGCCATCATTATCTATATGACAATTTTAGAAATCATCTATCATATATGATTGTTCGGATATGAGTAGGTGTGACATCGATTGACTTTACACACTGGTGTAAGTTTTACTCAAGGGTCATCACTTCAGGGTCTACAGATGCATCGGTGGCTGTTTGGGTGTGCTTCCCCACGAGTGCGAGCACACGCTCCTCCATGTCAGTGATGTCACTGGGGACTGGTGGCCCCCCACCCATTCGCCTCTGCACGGACCTCAAGGTCGATAGCATCTTCTGTAAAAGGTGACAGGACAACATGGCATGAGATCATTGCATGATATCATTGCTAGATACTGTCACAGACACTGATACAACACATAACCGACAGATGTAATCATGATTATTATGATAATTATCATTCTTCACCTAAATACGTACACCGTGACTACAGGCTTTGAGTAAAGCATTCCCGGTAAAAGTGAAAGACCTCACATCTGATGATAGTCACTCATGACTGTCACAAATCAAATTATATAAATACATAACTACATGTAAATCAATGTAATACTTACTCTTGTGGATCGCACAAGGTCGTTCCATCGTTTGCGGCATTGGTTGCCCTCATGCACTTCGTTGGTCGCTGACAGGACCACCTCTACTATCTCGGTCCATATCATCTGGTATGCTTTTGGGGTGGCCTTCCACGTTACCCCAGCGTAACTCGACCTCCTGCAGAAGGGAGGCATTTGCCTCGTCCGAGAACCTCCTGGCTCTTTTGCGCCCTCTAATGTGCTCCTCTCCCATCTCACTGCTCTCTCCAGCGTCAGTCATCACAGCGTGCTGTGATTTCTCCTCCTCCCTCTCCATTGTAGGCCAAATTCGATCAAATATGTGGCTGGTAACAGCTACTTTTTAATTGCCTGCTAGCTGTGAAGCTCTAAAGTCTCCCTCCTTCCTCCCAAAGCAGCCACACCACACCCAGACATTCCTTCAGTCCCTCTGAGCTCCCCCTCTCTCTGTCTCCTCTTCTGTGCATGTCATGATGACCCTTGACCTCCAGAATCACGGGAATCGAGCGTTGCCGTGACATTGCTAAGGACGGCCACACTTTATGGCAGAAGGTCAAAAAAATTTAACGCTACCGACCATTTTATATCACTCGTGGTAACGCCCCATTTTCAAAAGTGGGAACAAGGTGCTTTGAGAATGGGTGAGAAGCCGGCGATCTGAAAACCATTTTTTACCACCCATGCCGGAAATATCACCCATTTTCCACAAAAGTGCAGGTTCTAGCCCATGGACTTACTTTGCCATGTTTAGAAATCAAACTTAACCACTTGTTTTTTGTTTCAAAGAGGATACCTTTGCTCTTGAACAGAACTTCCCAGACATGGTGTCAAACTTGTTCTAAGCTGAACTTGACAGTTTTCCTCCAAGGGATGCCCTTGATCTACATTTGAACTCTTTACAACTTCAGACTGTTTGTGACTCGGACTCGAACTTAAATGAATGAAGAGATTGGAAGTTCTCTTCCCTCCTTTACTCCCCCATGCCAACAATATAGTCAATTTGTGGGCACATCATTTAATTGAGTTAAGGCTAACTGCTTCCCAAAAAGAAACAACAAGATAAATATTTGATTTATGAGTGGGGCTGAGTGTTGTGATTTGTACGACCTGAGAAACATCTCTTCAAAGCAATTGGCTATGAAAGCAGAATCGAGGTAGATGTGGAGATTGATCTTGTGAAGTTTTGTTCTGTTTTTTGAGGGTCAGAGAGAAACTATGCAAAACCATTCTCTCCAGTGATTAATTATCCGGGATACAGTCGATAATAAACCACACTGCTCAGGTTCCCTGGATAGAGAAGCTTTGATGGGCTGGTTCCTCCTTTTCTCATTCCATGTTTCATTATGCACTTTTTTTTAAATAAAAGAAAGTGTTATAGAGAAGCTACTGCACATGAAGAGCAATGACTCTTTGTGGTGGTTTATGCAACTTCGATCGACATCAACTTGCAAACATACAAAAAAAAGTCAGGAAAAGATCATCCCAACAACAACAACAACCTGTATTTATATGGCACCTTTAACGTAGTGAAACATCCCAAGGCGTTTCAAAGGAGTACTACGAGATTCAAAAAAATTTACACCGAGCCGCATAAGTAGAAATTAGCGCAGGTGACCAAAAGGTTGGTCAAAGAGGTATGTTTTAAGGAGCATCTCGAAGGAGTAAAGAGAGGCGGAGAGGTTTAAGCAGGGCGTTCCAGAGCTTGATGTCTAGGTAAAAGAAGGCACGCCACCAATGATTGCATTCTCACATGGTGCAACCGACAAACATCTTTCACCTCTTCCCCTCTGTCATGTATGTATGCTTAGGGTTACTAGCCACCAGGGGACGCCACTGTCGGAGGTCATTGGGCTGTACGCACAAGTGTGCGGCCCAGGTATAAAAGGCAATCCATCATGTAATGTAAGCACTTTGGGCCCTAATAAAGCAGAGTCAGGTTTGTACCTGTGTTAGTTTACAGTATTCAGTTTATCGAGTTATTACATACATAACATTTGGCGACGAGGTAAATTAAGAACCTTCGCATGCAAAAATGAGCAAAATTGGAATTCTGGAGAGATTCATGGAGGGAGAGGACTGGGCAGATTCTGTAGATTACCTGGACCAGTACGTCGTGGCCATCAAAATGGAGGAACCCACTGACGCAGTTAGGCGCAGGGCGATCTTCCTCACGGTTTGCGGTCCAAAAATCTATGGACTCATAAAGAATCTTCTCTCGCCTGCAAGTCCAACGGACAAGGACTATGAGAAATTGTGTGCTCTGGTATGTGACCATCCCAAACCAGAAGAAGGCACCATCACCTCACGATATCGATTCTACAAGCACGTTCGTTCTGAAGTAGAGGATGTGTCGGAATTCGTTGCCGACCTAAAATGCCTGGCTGGACCGTATAAGTTCGAAAATGCGTTGGAAGACATGCTTTGTAATCGGCATCAAGCACAAGGTGATCCTGTGTAAGCTACTGGCAGCCAAGATGCCGGACTTGAGCGAGGCCATCACGATTTCCCAGGCATGCCAGACGACGGACAAAAACTTAAAACAGATATCAGTGAAAAATCGGAACTCGGCAAGCACTGTAAACAAGATTGTATTGTCGTTTGGCAGAGCTGCATATGGCAGGGCCTACTCGACTGCGTATGCAAAATCTGTGGCTGCCCAAAGTCCACCAACGGGAATTAATTCGATTTCACCTTGTTGGCATTGTGGGGGCAATTATCGGCCTCATCAGTGTCAGTTTGAACAGTCCATTTGTAAAGGCTGTTCGAGACGTGGGCATCTCCAGCGCATGTATCCGCAACTGAGCAAGCGTGCTGCTACACACCACATGGAGGATGATGACCAGTATAGCGTGGATCTGGATATGCAATCTGAGATACCAGAGGAGGAAGTGTATGGACTGTATTCATTCCTAACAAAGAGCCAACCGATAATGATTAATGTGAAACTTAACGGTGTGTCGGTACCGATGGAATTGGACATGGGTTTGAGTCAATCAATAATGAGCCAGAGGACATTCGACAAGCTGTGGGATACTAAGGCTATGAGGACTAAGCTGAGTCCAGTCAATGCCAAGTTGTGTACATACACTAAAGATATCATACCGATTGGCAGTGCAGTCGTATGATGGTGCGGTTCATGATTTACCATTATGGATTGTTCCAGGCAATGGTTCAATGTTGTTCAGCAGGAATTGGCTAGAAAAAATCAAATGGAATTGGAATGATATCAAAGCATTGTCGTCGGAGAATGATACACCATGTACGCAACTGCTGACCAAGTTCCTCTCGCTCTTAAACCAGGCATCGGCAATTTCACGGGAGCCAAGGTGCAGATCCACGTGGACTCGGATGCAAGACCCGTCCATCATAAAGCTCGAGTGGTTCCGTACCTGATGAGGGAGAAGGTCGAAATTGAACTGGACAGACTCCAGCGTGAAGGGGTCATATCACCAGTCAAATTTAATGAATGGGCCAGCCGCATTGTTCATGTGTTGAAGTGTGTTGGCACTGTCAGGATTTTTAGAGTCTACAAGGTTACGATCAACCGAGTTTCGAAACAAGATCAATACCCATTACCGAAGACTGATGACCTGTTTGCAACGCTAGCCGGGGGGAAGTCGTTCACTAAACTGGATCTGGTGTCGGCCTACATGACACAGGAGCTGGTCGCGACATCGAAGAAACTTACGTGCATCAACACTCTTAAAGGACTGTTTATCTACAATAGGTGTCCTTTTGGAATTCACTTGGCTGCAACCATATTTCAGAGGCACATGCAGAATCTACTGAAGTCCGTCCCTAGAACTGTCATGTTCCAAGATGACATCCTGGTCACAGGTCGTGCCACCGCCGAACACCTGAACAACCTGGAAGAGGTTCTACATCGTCTGGACAAAATGGGACTCAGACTGAAACGTTCGAAGTGCGTCTTCATGGCACCGGAAGCCGAATTCCTGGGGAGGAAAATTGCTGCTGACGGCATCAGACCTACGGACTCGAAAACCAAGGCCATCAAAGATGCACCCAAGCCTCAGAATGTGACGGAGCTGCGTTCGTTCCTGGGTCTACTCAACTACTTCGGTAATTTCCTACCTGGATTGAGCACTTCATTGGAGCCACTGCACATGCTGCTAAGAAAAGGCTAGATGTAAGCATCTAGTTTTGGCCAGTGATGCTTTGTCATATGGAGTTGGTTGCGTGCGTCAACAAGCTAATGAGTCGGGTAAACTACAACCTGTTGCGTATGCTTCTAAAAGTTTGTCAAAGGTGGAAAGAGCCTACAGCATGGTAGAGAAAGAAGCATTAGCCTGTGTGTATGGGGTTAACAAGATGCATCTGTACCTATTTGGTCTTCGATTTGAACTGGAAACAGATCACAAGCCACACATTTCATTGTTTTCGGAAAACAAAGGTATCAATACCAATGCATCGTCCCGCATCCAGAGGTGGGCGCTGACATTATCTGCCTATGGTTATGTCATTTGCCATAGACCTGGCACCGAGAATTGTGCCAATGCAGAGAGAAAGGCAGAGAGAAATTTGTACATGATCTACATAGCACTCATCCTGATATTGTCATTATGAAAGCCTTTGCCAGGTCTCATGTATGGTGGCCTGGAATTGACTCTGATCTGGAATCATGTGTGCATCACTGCAACACTTGCATGCAGCTTAGTAAAGCACCAGCGGAATCGCTGCTGAGTCTGTGGTCGTGGCCATTTAAACCATGGTCCAGGATCCACATCGACTTTGCAGGTCCCTTCCTGGGAAAGAAGATTTTAGTTGTGTTGGATGCATATTCCAAGTGGATAGAGTGTATAATCATCCACAGCTACCATTGAGAGCCTTAGTATCATGTTTGCCACTCATGGTCTACCCGACATCGTTGTAAGCGACAACGGACCTTGCTTCACTAGTCTGGAGTTTCAAGAGTTCATGAAACTCAATGGTATCAAACATGTGAGGTCAGCACCATTCAAACCCACATCTAATGGTCAAGCAGAGTGTGCTGTCCAAACCATCAAGCAGAGTATGAAATGTGTAACTCAAGGTTCACTGCAGACTTGCTTGTCATGCATATTGCTTAATTACAGGACAAGACCCCACTTGCTTACCGGGGTCCCCTGCTGAACGATTGATGAAAATAGGTCTCAAGACCAAGCTCTGTCTTGTCCACCATGATTGAACGATCATGTTGAATACAGACGTCAAAGTCAGCAGTGGTATCATGATCGCGCTGCTGTGCCACGCAACATTTCTGTTAATGATCCTGTGTATGTACTAAATTATAGTCAAGGTCCCAAGTGCATCGCCGGTACTGTGACGGCCAAGGAGGGTAACAGAGTGTTTATCGTCAAGCTCAAGAATGGGCAAACATGCAGGAAACATGTTGATCAGATAAAGCTGCGGCACACGGATGAACTGGAACAGTCTGAGGAAGACACAATCAGTGACCAACCAACCTACCCTCAGTCATCAGAGGACTCCGCTGTCATCAATGAATCTGGACTTTCAATCCCGAACATGGACATTGCCACTCCCATCAGCTCGGCTACCCAGCCCCCAGTCATCACAGACTCAGAACACTCACCCAAGACTGGAGTTGAACTGAGACGATCAACGCGGGAGCGGAAAACCCCGGACCGTCTCAATTTGTAAAAAGACTGTTACTAATATCTTAAAGGGGAATAATGTCATGTATGTATGCTTGGGATTACTGGCCACCAGGTGGCGCCACTGTCGGAGGTCATTGGGCTGTATGCGCGTGTGTGCGAGCCAGGTATAAAAGGCAAGCCATCATGTAATGTTTTAGGCCCGAATAAAGCAGAGCCAGGTTTGTACCTGTGTTAGTTTACAATATTCAGTCTATCGAGTTATTACATACATAACACCCTCCACAGTCGCTCTCCTGGGAGAGACAGGAAAAGACATTGGGCTGATTTAGGAAAATACTACAAGGAAATTCCTCTCTGACGTCTACAGGCCATCAACTAAGTTCTGGGAGACTACGGGGATTGGTACGATTAACCCTGTTATAACATCCAATAGCTTCCACTCACAGGAATCTGTCCAGCTGCTTTCTGAATGCTCACAGTCAATCTGGCAACTTGTTCCAGATTCCTTGCATCGAACCTAACTTTGGACTTTCATAACATGTACTAATATCCATCTCGTCCACCCCTGCCCATCTAGCTCAAGTGATCTATCCAAGTGGAAAGAATCCTATTCCATCATTATTTTTAACACCTTAATCATATCCATAGCCCCTCAAATATTTCCTTTTTTAGTAGATTTGCAATTCCCTTTTGAAAGTTACTATTGAATCTGCTTCCACCATCCTTTCAGGCAATGCATTCCAGACCATCGTAAGTAAAAATATTTCTCCTGATCTCCCCCTGGCTTTTTTGTGAATGATCTTAAAACATTTTAAATATAAAGCTAAAAGTATTTTATGATTCTAACAATATATCCTAACATTGCATTTACTTTCACAATACATTCTGACACTGGTCATGGACCTTCAATTCACTACAAACCTCAGGTCCTTTTCCCATTCAGTAGTCTAGAGTATGCAAACCTGCATAGTCTATACATGCTTGGAGATTCACTTGCCCAGCAATCCCACAAGGTGCAACTTTGTGTAGCACCATTTTATGTGACACTTTACTGAAGACTCGCCTGATCCATCAACTTCATAACTTCCTCAAAAGATTCAATCAAGTGAAGAGCAGAACCTCCTTTCCCAGAAGCCATGTTGCGATTCCTTAATGACCTTTGTTCCTTCAAAATGATCTTACAACAAACATGTCTCTATTAATCCCTTCTAGCAACTCGCCTATAACTGAAGTTAAATCAATTCACCTATAGTTTCCTGGTTCTGACATGCCTTTTTAAAATATAGGTACCACAAGGGCCTTTCAGCCGTCCCTGGAATGATCCCAGAACTCACTGACTAACTAAATATGAGCCCCCTTTTCATCAAGCACCCCAAGGTGAATACCATCAGGACCAGAAACTTGATTTACTTCTAGCAAGGACCAACTTTTGCATTCACTTTTCCAGGTTCAATTTTAGCATCAACTGAGCTATCAATAACACTATGCTGTAGTATTGATAGCTCAGCATTTTCAGTCGTGAAGATTGATGCAAAGTAGCCTTTCAAAACCTTAGCTATATCTTACAACTCTACCCAAATCTGTCCTGCAGAATCTCTCAATGATCCTATACAATCCTTGATGGTCTTTTTTTATTGAGAGATATTTAACTTATATTTGTTTAAATTACATTTTGCTACAGTTTGACTTTCTTTCATTTAGGGTTAGGGTTAGGGTTAGGACACCCTGGCACGAACGTAGCCACGGAAGAGAGACAGACAGTTGGGCTGAAAGACTCCCGCGACCGCCCTCTGCCTGGACCTGTTAATGGCCACCTTGGCCAGGCCCAGGAGCAGTCCTACGAGGAGGCCCTCCGACCTGCCCGTTCCCCTCTGCTATTTCTGGGTTTTATTTTGCCATACTCTTTACTTTTCTGTTTTCAATTTTTTTTTTATAAAGAAGATTGGTTTTAAAAGTATTCAACTCATTGTCAATGCTGTTATGTAATCCTATGTAATTATTCCCAGCAAGTTGGATCCCTACCTCCTTCCCCAGTCAACCTTACCCAAATAATTTATTTTCAAACATAGCCTCCTCATAATTTGGCACTGGTAATGCATTTGCTTCATGGGTTCTTTGTTTAAGAATTCATAGCAACAAATTGCAATTAAGAGCTAGTTGGTTTATTAACAAAGGTTTAACAATCACACTGCACATTACTAGTTCATCCACTAGGCTCACAACTGCATACCTCATCGTGGATCCCCTAGACCCAACTGACTGGTGTTTTATTGAGTCTTGTGAATGTCATGTGACTGGCTAAGCCTCTCACATTGCAACAGCTCTACAACTATTTTGGTGAAACTTTTAAATCAAGTGCCTCCTTTTTTAAGGGCACCAAAACCCACAAATTATCAATTAAACATTAAAGGGAAACTTGTCAAATCAAATTAAATTAAAATTTTGTTCCCTGTTGTAATGTTGCACTCCAGTCCCTCTGGTGCCCATCTGTCGCAGAAGGCCGCGAGCGCACCAGTAAACTCCGTGTGCTCCATCTCCAGGGACACCCTGGCACGAACGTAGCCACGGAAGAGAGACAGACAGTTGGGCTGAAAGACTCCCGCGACCGCTCTCTGCCTGGACCTGTTAATGGCCACCTTGGCCAGGCCCAGGAGCAGTCCTACGAGGAGGCCCTCCGACCTGCCCGTTCCCCTCTGCACTGTGTGCTCAAAGATCAGGAGCTTGGGACTGAAGTGAAGCCAAAAATTGAGGTGCAGTCCCTTCAAATGATGGAAGAGGGGCTGCAACTTCTGATACTGCATATAAACGTGGAACACGGACTCCTCCAGAGTGTAGAAATTGCTGGCGGCCTGCAAGGCAATAGCTCTACAACTCTTTTGAGGTAAACAAAATTAACCAGTTAAATCAAGTGCCCCCCGATCTGGGGGACACTCCAACCATTTTTCCAGGCCCTTTTTTGTTTTTTTATTGGGGTTTTTTTGTATTTTTTGCAGTTTTTTGGGGTTTTTTTGGGCATTAAATCACATATATATATATATATATATACACACAAGTGCCCCCTATAAAAGGGGAGGAGGACACTAAAACCCGGCAAATAAAACAAATTAAACTTTAAAACATATAAAATCAAATTAAAATTTGGTTTCCGGGGGTGATAATGCACTCCAGTCCCTCCGGCGCCCACCTCTTGCGGAAGGCCGCGAGCGTACCGGTGGACACCCCGTGCTCCATCTCTAGGGACACCCTGGCCCGGATGTAAGCACAGAAGAGAGGCAGGCAGTCAGGCTGAACGACCGCCCGCTGCCTGGACCTGTTAATGGCCACCTTGGCCAGGCCCAGGAGCAGTCCTACGAGGAGGCCCTCCGACCTGCATGTTCCCCTCTGCACTGTGTGCTCAAAGAGCAAGAGCGTGGAACTGAAGTGAAGCCAAAAATTGAGGTGCAGCCCCTTCAAATGATGGAAGAGGGGCTGCAACCTCTGATACTGCATATAAACGTGGAATACGGACTCCTCCAGAGTGCAGAAATTGCTGGCGGGCTGCAAGGCAACAGCTCTACAAAGCTGTGAGCATACTCACAGGTGCATATATTACAGCACTTGTATTATTTTTTCAGCAGCATTGACTTGGTTGATCAAACTGAATTTAATAATATTATAGTTGGTGTCACCCAGGTGTTCCCCCACATGGTGATCTGATACTGCACTGGGAGTCACTATTAAGAATTTAGTCCAGTACTTGGGAATTCCCCTTGAATTTTGCCCTTGAATCTTCCCTAACATGTTGCGTAAGGAAACAATTATTTCATTAAAAATTTTGGCCCCATACTATAATTGCTGTATTGATATATATATATATTATATATATGTATGTGTGTGTGCGTGTATGTATATTTGTGTATATGTATAACACAGTGTACCTTATGTAAAAGAATGTCTCAGTGCTTTACAAACAGATAGGTGGATATTGAGCAGGAGTTATTTGGTGGGGGGGGGGGGGGGAAGAAAATGAATAATGTGGGAAGACAACTCGAAAGAGAACTCTTGAGTGACTTCAGGAAGATGTGGGAAAATTAGTAGATTGTTCAACTAGAAGCCAGCTAACATTTAATGTGAAGAAACGTGAGATGATATACTTTAAAAGGAATGGTGGATTTGATTTTGCTAATGTTAAGCTGAAGAAAGTGACACATCTCGAAGCTAATGTCAGATAGAAACATAGAAACAAAGAAAATAGGTGCAGGAGTAGGCCATTCGGCCCTTTGAGCTTCCACCCCCATTCAATATGGTCATGGCTGATCATGCAACTTTAGTACCCCATTCCTGCTTTCTCTCCATACTCCTTAATCCCTTTAGCCATAAGGTCCACATCTAACTCCTTTTTGAATATATCTAATGTACTGGCCTCAACAACTTTCTGTGGTAGAGAATTCCACAGGTTCACAATTCTCTGAGTGAAGAAGTTTCTCCTCATCTTGGCCCTAAATGGCTTACCCCTTATCCTCAGACTGTGACACCTGGTTCTTGACTTCCCCAACATCGGGAACATTCTTCTTGCATCTAACCTGTCCCGTCCCATCAGAATTTTATATGTTTTTATGAGATCCCCTCTCATTCTTCTAAATTCCAGTGAATATAAGCCTAGTCGATCCAGTCTTTCTTCATATGTCAGTCCTGCCATCCCGGGAATCAGTCTGGTGAACCTTCACTGCACTCCCTCAATAGCAAGAATGTTCTTCCTCAGATTAGGAGAACAAAACTGTACACAATATTCAAGGTGGCCTCACCAAGGCCCTGTACAATTGTAACATAGAAACATAGAAAATAGGTGCAGGTGTAGGCCATTTGGCCCTTTGAGCCCTGCAGTAAGACCTCCCTGCTCCTATACTCAAATCCTCTCGCTATGAAGGCCAACATGCCATTTGCCTTCTTCACCGCCTGCTGTACCTGCATGCCAACTTCCAATGACTGATTTACCATGACACCCAGGTCTCGTTGCACCTCCCCTTTTCCTAATCTGTCACCATTCAGATAATATTCTGCCTTCCTGTTTTTGTCACCAAAGTGGATAACCTCACATTTATCTACATTATACTGCATCTGCCATGCATTTGCCCACTCACCTAACCTGTCCAAGTCACCCGACAGCCTCTTAGCATCCTCCTCACAGCTCACACTGCTACCCAGCTTAGTGTCATCTACAAACTTTGAGATATTACATTCAATTCCTTTGTCTAAATCATTGATGTATATTGTAAATAGCTGGGGTCCCAGCACTGAACCTTGCGGTACCCCACTAGTCACTGCCTGCCATTCTGAAAAGGACCCGTTTATTCCTATTCTTTGCTTCCTGTCTGCCAACCAGCTCTCTATCCACGTCAATACATTACCCCCAATACCATGTGCTTTAATTTTGCAATGACGACCATGGTGCCAGTGAAAGTGGGGTATAGTAAGGTGCCGTTGGTTAAACATGGGCAACCTGAACCCATACATTCTGATAATGTCATGGAGAGGTAAAATGCAGGTAATGGGACCTAGCAAGGTTCCTTGAGCCACATACTTGGTGACCATGTGACAAGGGAACAAAGATCATTTCAGATCCATATATGCATTGAAGGCAAAAAGCTTATTTGGTGTAAGATGCGCATAGTATAAAATGGATTATTTTACTGTGTCCTTATTTAACATAATCCGAGCAAAGGTATCCATACATTGTATGATTTGAACATACGAACAATGATGGACAGGTAAAGACCCTCTGGTCCTTTGAGCCTGTCCTGCACGATTGCACTACTTTGTGTATTCCAATATATAATCTTCACCCCACCCGAAACCCTTGGATAGGCGAAAAAACAGATTAAAAAAAAACAAGCCAATTTGGGGAAAATAAATCTGGGGATTTCCTCTCCAACCGATCTAGGTGATCAAAACTAGTTCAGGAGATCCCTAAATTCCCTGCTGTAACTACCTTCTGCATATGGCCATCTCCACACCAGCCAGGACCAGGTCCAGCTCTCGCTTGAAGGAATTCAGCTTTTGTTGAGGTTACAGCGATGTTTTATCTTGGAATGCCACATATTGTACTGCACAGAATCTTGCCAAATACCTCCGCTTGGGAGTCTCATCTTTCCCGTGCAATTCAAATTATATTAGATTCTCTGAAAGTTGCACTCGGGAACCATACAAAAAGCATGATCCAGCTCAGGGTATATTGAGAGGCCATTTTAATATTTTTTTCAAACTAATGAGGAAACTCTAAATGATGTGCATTGCTGCAGAGAATGTGGTTTATGATGGAGGGCTGCTACTTTAAAACAAATTATTTGGTGTACTTTATGGGAAGGCTGTGTAAGGAAATTCGAAGCAGTCTAAATTTTGCATATTAACTACACAGTCTTTGTTTATAACTTTTAAAATACTTTCCTAAATGTGACTGTAAATCCTTTATGTAAATTACAGTTAAGTATGTAATTTCTATTACCTGCTTTTGAATCGAATTCGTTCAATTTATTTTCATTTGTGCCTTCAGCAACAGCAGATGTGTTGCTATTAGCAATCATAATTTCCCCTTCACAGTTTCTAGGTGCACCCTTTTATCCAATGCAAAAGATAATTAGACATACTGAAGAGCTAAGCAATTATAGTTTAATCGACTTGGGCGTCACAGCATGAAAGCTGAAAAACTGCCGTGCTACTTAATTATTGCCCTCCTCCTGCCGCTCTTGAGATAATACATCTCCCATTGTCAGCGCAGACGAGAGCCTGGAACTGACTGTTCAGAATATTAGACGCAGGATGCATTTAGATGATGTCCCCGTGTCTGCTGTTGTTATGAACAAGCAGGGACTAATGTCTCTGCTAAACTGATGGACAGAGGCATGTTATGAGCCAGTTGCGTGTCTGCTTGCAGCCACTGCTGACATTAATTGCGGTTCTCGATGAGTTACATGTGAAGTCACAGCCTGAGCTTCACCGGGGGCGGGCAGGCTGCTGCCCGTAATGTTCAGTCCGGTGAAGTCGATAAAGCAATTCGAAAGACTTGTATTTATACAGCACCTTTCACGACGTCCCAAAGCATTTTATAGCCAATGAAGTACCACGTTGAAGTATAGTCACTGTTGTAATGTAGGAAATGCGGCAGCCAATTTGCCGGTATCCCCCTGCTTTTCTTTCATGTCCACCTGAGAGAGCAGACGGGACTTCGCTTTAACATCTCAGCCGAAAGACGACACCTCTGACAGTGCAGCACTCCCTCAGCACCACACTGGAGTGTCGGCCTAGATTTTGTGCTCAAGTCTCTGGAGTTGGACTTAAACCCACAACCTTCTGAGCTCATCTGACGCGATGGGTTGGAAAACATAGGAATCGGTGTCAATGAATTTCTGATGTGCATTTGTTAGGCACAGGGCTGTTAGTTGGAACAGTTTACAAGTGGAGAACAACATTTGAAAATTCCAAAGATATATATTTTTTTTCTCCATAAACTTCTGGAAGGGATAAATAGAATATATGATGTCAGGTCAAATAATCTTTTACTTAATAGCACATGTGTGAAATCCATTGATATTATATCCACTCACTGCACAAGTGTTGCATACAGTGGGAACCAAATCGGAAATTCGGGTCATTATTGGGGTTCAATTTATCTATTCCATTCATCTTGAATAACAATTCCCTGAAGTCTTTCATTCAGTGTAAGCAAGTCGAAGCTCTTTAACCTCTCCTCATAACATAGACACCTAGGGGGCAAAATTGCACCACACCTCGATTGGGGGCGGTAACTTTCCGGGGCCGGGACTTTTATTGCCCGACCCGGAAGTTCTGCCCCTGATGCAGAATTTGGCCTTACGCCCCTGAAAGGAACTGGAGGGGCGCTCCCGGGGTGGTCGTGTAGTGCTGAGTCCAGCGCTACGCGGATGTTCTGGCGGGCGCTAACGTGCTACAATGCCCTCTCCTTCAATTAAAGGAGTGGGCCGCAGCACACTCTGCATGGTACTTTGGTCGTGCCACTGGGCCATCAAGAATACATGAGACTGGGCCAGCATGACGGAGTGCCAGGCTGCACGATGGTGGCCCGGTCCACGCGAGGGCGACCATGGTCAGCCGGACCCAAGAGACGGCCGACCAACAAAGATGGCCGCCCGGGGCACTGCAGGCCTCCCCTTTAAACAGCACCCTGGGAACGGATGTCCGCGAGCCTCGCCGTGGCCATTAAGGGGTCGGCATGGGGTGGTGAAGGGTAGCCACACGTGGCAATGATGTCATCGCTGGTTACGCGGCCAGACAAGACACGATGCTGCTGAGACAATGCCTCCCAAAGCACCGAGACAATTTCCCGGGAGGCAGCAGCACCCCCCCTCTCCTGGGCAAAAATGGCCTTGCACCCTGTTAGCGCTCCCCCCCCAGAGGTGCTGACGGGGCAATAAAAAGGGTCAATTTCACCCCCTACAGTTGAATATTAGCTTTGCTATCCTTTTCTGCACTGCATCAAATACCTAGATATCCTTGCTGTAATTCCCAGAATTGCACAATATGGCTTTAACTGTGCCTTGAAAAGATACATTAACATCTTTGCTTAATCCCAATTTCTGATTAGCTTTGCTTGCTAATCCGATCACTGCACTGTTTGTTTCATTGAGCTATCCAAAATGGGCATCAGCAGATTGGCCACCCTGGCTGATTTTCATTTCCTGCTTTGCACCCCTGACAAAGTTGAATAGTCAAACAGCCAGACACTACAACTGACAATGCAGCATTCTCTTCCTACTTACACCATGTGTTAAAATACTTATCTCTTGGTCAAAAGTGCTGCCAAATGAGTTGAGCTGAAATGCGTGCAGCAGCTCTGATAACTTTTTCAGACTGGGCCCCATCAAAACACACTGTCATAAAATCTCGTGCTCCATAGCTCTTAGAATGGCCTGGTTAACTTGAGATCAGTGATTGAACTAAATGTGATGTCAGTCCATATGTGCATCAAAAGCCCAATATAGAATGGAGTCGTGGTCCTGCGCCTCTCCAGATACCCGCGGGTAGAGGCCCACATATTCCGCGTGTAGAGGCAAGCACCCTTGGGATCACATGGGCTGGCCCAACCAATAAAAGGAGGGGATCCTCATTCATGCTTATGGCGATTCTGCATGTACAGAAGCTTCAATGGCAATATCCAAAAAAGTACTTCTGCACATCAAATACATTTTTTTTAAAATGTCAGATTTAAAATTAATTAAAATGCCATTTAATTAAATCTTTAAAACAAAAATTAAATGTTAAAATAAACTCATTTTAAAATGGCTAAAAAATAAACTTACCTTATTGCACAAGTGTTTTAATGTATAAATGATTAACTTTTCACATTTTTAAAAGCTCCTACGCTGGTAAGCCTGCTTTTACCAGGCATAAGAATTTCACAGGCGTTCGTTGGGTAAATCGCCCAACTCTCTGCCCGCTGATGCCCTTTTCCCGGGGATACGGATGATCTGTCAAGAGAATTCTTGACCGATCGCAAGCTCCACATTTTCGCGCATGCGCTTCGAGCGTGAAAACCTGGAACGTGCACGCCGCCTACGGGCACGTGCATGCCTCGTATGTGCCCGTAGAGGTCGCAAATTACGGGCCACTGTTTCCTTTGGTATAATGGTAGCTTTTCTGTAAACAAACTCAGTAGATTCCTGTGCTGCACCAAGAAGCAATTCCATTCCACCAGGCCCCATGATTTTAGCTGCCGCAGATGAGGCTCTTCCATGTTGTTTCACTGCTGGTTGTCTGGTATATCCTGCCTAGAGCAGCTTCAAACAATATTGTCCCTCGTGTCAGATGAAGCAGTTTAGCAGAATAATATCCAGTTGGGAAATATCAAACTTACTGTTACGATTTTTTTTAATAGCAACCTTTTATATTACGGTCTATATAATTCACCAAGTCCTTTGGGTGGATAGGCAATCCAGAACAAGCCAAGCTATATGCAATAATACTTTCTTCCATGAGCACACCATTGGGCATTTCTGAAAGCTGACACAATGGCATCAAGACTCCACTGCACTCTAGCTGGCCCAATTTATAATATAGCACTAATAAAATCATATATATTCTATTGTAACGATCAGAAAAAACATTCATTTATATAGCACCTAATCATGTCTCATCTTAGTGTTTTTTTAACCAAAAATAATCCAGTGTTGTATATTAAGCTCGAAGAAAATTCATAGCACTTTCCACATTAAATGTTCGTTTCAAAGTGATGATTTTTATTTCAGCGAGAATTTTGATCACCAGTCCATTTGCTGGCATAGGTGCGATCCATCCACCCTTTAAATTGGCATTAAACCTGGTAAATTTCCTAGGTCAGATTAATTGGCATCATATCAATAGACGCTCAACAATTTTCAACCTGCCCTTGGGAACTCATCATGTGGGTGGGATCGGTGGTGGGTGTTTGGTGTACCTGCTGAACCTTAAAGAGGCAGGCAGCCTCGCAGATTAAAGCTAAATTGGTGACACTGAGAACCCTGCTAATCTCCATTAGCATCTCCTGCAAGTCTTCATTAATAGTCTCTCCATCAGTTCAACTGACTGGTTTGATGCAGACCGCCTGTTCTGTTCTGGTGATCTCCGCGTCCAGTGCTGCTGAGGCAATAATGACAGAAAATGTGACTCACGGCATCAATCCATCATTATCGCCTCATTTAAGTCATCGCTCTGAATTGGAGCAGGTGGTTTCAGCAATCGATATCACTTCCAGTGGAAAGTACGTTAAATGCTGCTGTTGGTGGTAGTCAAATGCGATGCTCCAATACCACCATAAAATAGGCAGTATAGAAAAGAAAAATCTTGCTTTTTACCTTTACTTGTTGAAAAATACTGGCATTGTGAACATTTGAGTCTAGCAGACTTGATATTGCCTCCAAACACTGATGAAAAGACCTGTGATTAAATACAGAAACATTTGCCAGACAGAAACCTCTGACAATAATGGTCATTTGTTGTTAAGATTGTATTTGAGGCACATATTCAATGGGAGTGATGTAAAATTTGGTGGAAAGTATAAATTACCATAATTACCAGTTGAAATGGATTTATGAAGATATTATATGAAATATCACTGAACAAATATGAACACTTGTCACCGCATTGAGTTCAGGAAGAACATTGAGTTCATGAAGATTAGTAATTGTTTTATGTGCTCAGTAAAATGCTGACATTCAGAAGAATGTAATGTTCTATGAACAAACCAATTAATTTTGATTGTAGTTTATTACATGGATCTTATGAGGAAGTGTGCTGACTAACATCGAGACACTAATGTATTTTCTGTTTGCTCTAATACTTTGCTTATTAATATAATCACGCCTGGTTTGCAAAACTGAAAATTTGAAACAATTAAATGATGTTGCCATCCTTGCTTTATAGAAGGCTACAAAAAACAGGCCTCTGAATTAAAAGGTCTGATCACAGTTCGAAACATAATTTATAAGGGAATGGCAGGTTCCATTTTCCGAAGAAACCTGCTACTATCGTTATGATATAAACAAGCTAGTCATGGTTGACAATTTGCTACTTAAAATGCAACCTGGAAGCCATCTGCAACATTAATTACTTCAGCTCTCTGTTTCTGGTGTTTCAACTCATTGTCCTGAAGAGGACAACCACCATCTGTTCATGTCAGTATGTACATGGGATCACTGTCTGCTCCTGTTGGTATGCTTGGCAATCAGAGGATCTGTGAAGGCAAGTGTTTCAAACTAAGCACTGTGACCAGTCACGGGGTCTGAAAAAATTAATTCCAGCTTTTTTGATATTTGTTTAATTGGCCTTGGCTGAACAGATAGTCACATTTCTTCGATGACTTAGTTCAATAGGTTATTTTTCTTCCCCTACAAGAGCAATCGCACTGATCTGCAGCCTCCTTCAACTGAAAAGATGGGGTCGTTTTCTGCTGACAGAACACTTGTGTTGTTCATTTTTCATGATCAGGCCACAAAAGCCACATTTGTAGCACTGGAAGATGGCCATATTGAGTATCTGTCTCTTTCTGAAGTTTTACAGCTCTTCTGTCACAAGCTGCTTCTCCTTGTCATTCAACCAAAAGAGCAGACTAAACACATCCCGAAAGTGGCAAGCACATTCAAGTGATGAGAAGCACCGAGAGTCACTGGGGCTAGATTTTCAACTTAACACCTGGCATAAATTGGTCTTGTGAATTGGTCGCTCATTATAGAATGGCCCATGATTGAGTTTTGATGACATATCCTGTTTAAATATGCGCATGTTAGATGGTATTAGATCTGGATTCCATCTTCGCCTAATGTTTATGTACATTAGTTACAGATTCCTACAAGAGCCTTCCACAAATAAACCCAACCTGTGCTGTCAAGCCATTACTTTATGAAGAGTCTTTTTGTGCCTTCTATGGGTCTGGGTCCTTTTTAAAATGTAAACAAAATCAAAATGCAACAAGATTTAAAAATAAAGTAATCTTTAATGGACAACATGAAAATGTGTTGTGATTTAGACTACCTGGCCAGGGATTTCCACCAGCATATAATTTTCAACCCATTCAATTTTGAAGAGTTAGCGAAGCAAGACCTTGTAATCCTTTTCTCTGAATCTTCTGAATTTGTCCATGCATAAATAATACAGGCTGGTCATTTGGTGTGTCATAGTAGCAATAAAATGTGCTGCTTAGTTCTTCCTTCAACCCATGACTAACGCACACCTCACACAGTCAGATAGCAGCAGTACAGAGACCCTCAGTGAAAGCTCCTCTGTTTGGGCACTTAAGAAGAGCTAGTTCATTGAGGCATAGTGTAAAAGTAAAGTGGGTGAGAGGTATCC
Source organism: Pristiophorus japonicus (assembly GCF_044704955.1). NCBI lineage: Eukaryota > Metazoa > Chordata > Chondrichthyes > Pristiophoridae > Pristiophorus > Pristiophorus japonicus. The sequence goes on from NC_091977.1 coordinate 37,681,935, forward strand.
ATTAACCGAGGAAGCATCGGGAGACAAATGAATGACTCCACAATGTTTAGGTTCCACACACCTGACTGTACCAGGAAATAAAAAAATTATCTGTAGCTATCTCATGTATCCTACATGGCTACTATCACAAGGTGTGCCACCAGAGGGCACAGCAATGGGAGACTTGTAGGTTACCTGTACAGGTGTGCCTGGCCTGGAGTTATCAATAAAGGACTAAGATCACTACCGTTCACGTACAACACATTGCCTCATGAAGTCATTATCAGAGCATCCAAGGACATAACAATTGGCGATGAGATTACGGACTTTCTCGTGAAAATGGCTACCCTTGGTACGTTGCAGCAGTTTGCCGATGGTGATGATTGGGACACCTTTGTGGAGAGGCTCGACCATTTCTTCACAGCAAACGACCTGGCAGGAGACAACCCGGCGACACTGGCTGGCAAGCGCAGAGCTATCCCGCTAACCAGTTGTGGGCCCACTGTCTATGGCCTCGTCAGGGGCTTGCTGGCACCAGCGAAGACAACGACCAAGACGTACGAGGAGCTTGTAACATTGATCCATGAGCAACTCAAGCCCAAAGAGCACCTCCTCACAGCTAGACACCGGTTGTACACCCACCAACGGCCCGTGTGATTTCGGCGACCATCTCACCGAAGCGCTGCGGGACATTTTTGTCATTGGAATTGGCCATGAGGGCCTTCTTCATAAGCTACCGTCGGCGGATACCACAGTCACACTGCAGAAGGCCATCTTTTTGAGCCAGGCATTCATGACCTCGACCTGCGGCTGTCGGCAGATGACTCACCCTCAGGACTCAAACTGTGCACAGAGTGGCACCTTTTAGAGGCTGGGCTGTAGAGCACGAACCTTCTCAGGGAAGAGAGAACAGGCCCCCGAGTCCCTTAACTCAGAGTCTGCCGAGGGGGGCTAATCGAGTAGCTCCATGCTGGCATTGTGGAAGGAACTTTAGGGCTCACCAGTGCTGTTTTAAAGACTATATATGCAAAGGCTGCAGCACAAAGGGCCACCTCCAGTGAATGTGTAAGAGAAATAGGACTCACTGTGTCGATGAAGAGTCTGCAGATGGCCATGAATCCAGCGTGGATTCTGAAACGATAGGCAGAGAGGCAGCTCAGCCCCAGCGTGAGATATATAGCATGTTTACCTGCATCACCGAGTGTTCCCCGTTGAGGATGGAAGTCGAGATAGATGGAGTTGCAGTCTTCATGGAAGTGGACACGGGGGCGAGCCAGTCAGTAATGAATCAAGACGCTTTTGAGAGGCTATGGGACAATCAAGCTGAACAACCCAAGTTGGTCCCTGTTCAGGCAAAGCTGCGCACCTACACCGATGAACTTATCCCAGTTGTTGGTAGTGCGGATGTTAAGGTACTCCATGATGGTGCAGTGCACAAGTTACCTCTGTGGATTGTTGCAGGTGATGGACCAACGCTACTCGGAAGAAGGTGGATGGAGAAGATCCATTGGAAGTGGGAAGATTTCATCCCTCCAGCGATCAACATCCTCTGCACTCAGAGGCAAAGCAAGCCCTCACCTGAGGTTGGATCTGGCATCAGAGTGCAGACCAGCACAGCACCCAAGGCGCAGACCAGCACAGCACCCAAGGCACAGACCGCCCAGCATGACGGTGTGGAGATGATCCAGCTGGGACAACCCCAGCGCACCTTCCAGGCTCCAGTGGCAGGACTCCGGAGGAAGAAAATCGGATCCAGAGGCGACTTCCCAGCTTCAGAGGCAGAACTCGGGGAAAAGAGGATCACAGCAGTCGACATCATGGATGGAGAAAAGATGGCACCCGAACCACAAGGTGATTCGCTGAAGTAAAAGATGGCGGTGGCCAGACCACGAGGTGCAGCGCTAATGGAGCAATACATGGCACCAAACGGAGAAGAGGATTGGGGTAAAGAAAGCAAGGCTATCTCAAAGGAGGCCTGAAACTCACCACACTTAAAGGGACAGTTCCACACATTCAAACAATATAATAGCAACCGTGAGTTAGAGATAAAATGTGTAATTGATGATCAGAATTGTGTACATGCAACAAGCAAGGAAAAATCGCGCGATCGCGATCGGAGCTACAGAGTATTCACAATAAGTAATGAAATGTTGTGCAATGTAGGATTTCAACTGCACACAGCCAATGCAGCGGGCAAACACCCATTGTTGTGTAGGCATGCCTGTTCACTGTGTGATGTCGATAACACTGTCATGCAACATTGAATGTACCCTTGTACTGCACACACCTCACCAGTACACTAGAGGGTGCTGTTGCTGGAGACCCAGGGGTTGCCTGCACACGGCAGGTAACCCAGTATAAAAAAGAACACACAGCTTGTTGTCAGCACTCAGGAGCTGCTAATAAAGGACTGCAGGTCTGCACAGTTTAAGTACCATATCCTGCCTCGTGGAGTCATTACTAAAGGTGCCTACATACACAACAACTGGCGATGGGAATACGGGATCATGAACTACACGCTCAACATGTGTAACCTCAGCAATTTCAGAATTTTACAGAGGGGGAAGATTGGGATGCCTTTGTGGAAAGATTGGAACACTTCTTTATAGCCAACGACCTGGACGGGACACACCGGCCACAATACCGAACAAACATAGGGCCATCCTGCTTAGCAGTTGTGGGCCCACCATCTACAGTCTCGTCAGGGACTTACTAGCCTCGGAAAAGACAACCACCAAGAGCTTGTAACAATCATACAGGAACAACTAAAATGGAAAGAAAGCATCCTCACAGTCAGGCACCGGTTCTACACTTACCAGCGACCTGAGGGCCAAGAAATTGCCAAGTATGCTGCACATCGAAGAAGACTAGCTGCACCGTGTGAGTTTGGCGACCACCTTAATGAAGCACTAAGGGACATATTTGTCATCGGAATTGGCCATAAAGGCCTCCGACACAAATTGCTCTCGGCTGATATCACGGTCACCCTGCAGAAAGCAATTTAAGTGAGCCAGGCCTACATGGTTTCGACCAGTGACTCCAGGTGAATACGGACCCAGGACTCTAAACCAGCGAGTGCAGTGCACTGCATGGACACTTCTAAAGGCAGAAATGCTGCCCCGAGTCCCGCAACCCTGAGTCCGCCACATGGGGCAAACCGGATGGCCCTGTGCTGGCGCTGTGGAGGAAACCACAGGGCCTATCAGTGCCGCTACAAAGACTATGCCTGCAAAGGCTGCAAAGAAAAAGGGCACCTTCAGAGAATGTGCAGAAAAGGCTGTACTCACTGTGTCTTTGATGAGTTGGCTAATCACTTGGGCTCCGACACAGATGAAGATGAAGTTGCTCTAACCCTGGGAGAGGAGTATGGAATTTTTACCTGCTCCACCGGAAGTTCTCCGTGAATGATGGAAGTGGACATCGACAGGGTCCCAGTCTCCATGGAGATCAACACAGGGGCGAGCCAGTCTGTGATGAGCCAAAAGACCTTTGAAAAAATTTGGAGGAATCCTGCCACTCAACCAAAACTGTCTCCTGTCCAGGCAAAGCTGCTCACCTATACCAAAGGTAAAATCCAAATCGTTGGCAGTGTCAATGTCCAGGTCTCCCAGGGCGGTGTGTTGCACAAACTCCCCCTGTGGATTGTAGCCGGCGACGGTCCCACGCTGCTGGGCAGGAATTGGATGAACCAGGTCCACATCAGGCGAAGTGGTGCTGTGGAAGAAAAGAGCACCACAGCCTGCGTGCAGCAAGAACACAGAATGGCTGCAGCACCACAAGCATGTGGAAGAAAAGAGCACCACAAAATGGCTGCAGCACCACAGGCAGCAGACCTGCATTCAAAATGGCCTCCTCCATACCACGAGTCAACATGGAGGAGCATCATGTGACATCGAGCGGCCAATTGGATTTGAAAGCTCCCTTAAAGGAGACCGGTAACTAAAAGAATTTAAAGGGGAAGTTCCAACCATTTGAGTACATGGACTTTAAAGCTAAAGATGCAATTAAAGGGTGCAAGTATGAAAATGTATGCAATGTAATCATGAATTGTGATGCTGGTTTAACTAATGTGACTAATGAGATGAATGCAGGTGTCAGTAAGGTTAAGAACAAGTTTATTATGCTTAACAATAATGATAGAGATTGTGAAATGCCGAATGTAACTATGTCTGTTGAAACCAGGACACCCAAAAGTGATGCAAGTGCTAGAATGTAGAATGCAGGCTCGACTATGTGTGATCAGAGCCAAGGTGTCATGTATACTGGTAGGACACTGCCAAAGGACGTTGGGTCCTACAGGGACCATGCTAATGCCAGTGGAATCCCCCTGTTGGAGACCCCCAGGTCCAGCAGGCTACCTGAACATGTAGATTGGACCTTTGGAACGAATGTGATGTCTCTTGCAAGACACACACACACAGGCAGTGGGAGCAGACCCACTACAGGGACAGTGGTCAATGGGCAGCCCAGCCACTACCAATGGCAACTGGCACCAGACCAGCACTACAGGCCCTGGCCACCAGGGCCAACACCAGAAGCAGGAGGCCAATACCCTCCAGCTTCCCTGGCAAACCCTGGGATGACCTGACCCTCATCCCCATTGGTGGACAAGGAGCCCACCCAGTCTTGTGGCCCTGTCCACCACCCCACAACTACCCACATCACAGTGTATACACACCACCCACTGCTGCCGTGGCTACCTCCCCGAGGGATCCCACAATAGTGACACCCACTTGGTTTATGTGTGAGGGAGGGGAAACGTATGAGGCCAGCCTTAAGCACAGGGGTGACACCTGGCAACCACACAACCCTCACCTCAACCTCTCATAGCCCACCCCTGATCACCTCCCCTGGTCATGACAACTAGGATATGAAAAATGCTTAGGGGGGAGTATTGTTGTGTAGGCATGCCTGTTCACTGTGTGATGTCTGTAACACTGTTTAGCAAAATTGAATCTACCCTTTTACTGTACACACCTTACCGGTACACTAGAGAGTGCTGTTGCTGGAGACCCAGGGGTTGCCTGCATGGAGCAGGTAACCCAGTATAAAAAGGAACTCACAGCTTGTTGTCAGCACTCAGGAGCTGCTAATAAAGAACTGCAGGTCTGCACAGTTTAAGTACCATACCCTGCCTCGTGGAGTCATCACTAAAGGTGCCTACATACACAACAGTTGTGCAATATAGGATTTCAACTGCACACAGCCAATGCAGCAGGCAAACACCCATTGGGAGCACACAGGTCCAGCGAGCTACTCAACGCTGTAGCCTGCATCCCTGGGAGCAGAGTTATGCACCAAGCAGCCAACTGCAGAGCAAGCGATCTCAAGAGGGCAATGGCACTGGTATCGATACCCTGCCCCTGATCGGCTCCGCTTCTCAGGCACCCGATGGCACCAACCGCCACGAGCCTGAAAGAACAAACTGTGCTAAGGCGCAGTACCCAGACCCCATCGCCGCCAAGGCTATACCCAGGAACGAATGGTCACCCGCAACAGTCCCCCCAAAGGGGACCGGACCAGCCAGGATCCCCAACCAAACAACGCCCAATCTAGCGAGTCAGCAGTTACTTGTGTACTGCTAGGCGACAGCTCCTCAGGCAGCAGCAGCGACCCAAAGTGCAAAGAAAAGACAGGGTGGTCACAGGCATCTTGAGCCAACTGGGTTCCCACTGCCAGCACTGGGCACCGCGCCGCCACCAGACTGCCTGGACACCATCCAGCAGTTCTGGAACTAATTTGTCCTTATGCACCGGTTACCGACGCCCCGTATGTATCGATAATGTATCTCACCAGTCTAACATAGTTGTCTCACAACTGAACCACAAATGTAATGCAAACTTGTTTTTCTGGTCTTGAATGGATATGAATGCAATGAGCCTCCGGCATAATCTATATGTGGGGGTGGCGGGGGGGAGAATGGAGTAGTCAGGGGACACACACCACCAGCAATCTACTGCCAATGAAACACCAACCACTCACCCAAGATTTAAACGACCCGCCAAAGGTCAACCGGATAGAGCTAAGCCCAGAACACAGTCAAAGCAAAGGCGATTTGCATTAAAGGCTTGTGAGACTGTGATCTTTGACCTCCAACCACCATAACTATTTTCCTTTGTAATAGGTAAGACTCCAGCCAGTGGAGCATTTTCCCTCTTATTCCCATTGACATCAGTTTTACTAAGGCTCCTTGATGCCATACTCAGTCAAATGCTGCCTTGATGTCAATGGCAGTCACTCTTCCCTCGCCTCTGGAATTCACCTCTTTGTCCATGTTTGGACCAAGGCTGTAATGAGGTCTGGAGCCGAGTGGTCCTGGTGGAACCCAAAATGGGCATCGGTGAGCAGGTTATTGGTAAGTACCGTTTGATAGCATTGTCAACGACACCTTACATCACTTTGCTGATGATTGAGAGTAGACAGAAGCAGCTGAAGATGGTTGCGCCTATGACACTGCCCTGAGGAACATCTGCAGCAATGTCCTGGGGACTGTAATCTTTGGCCTCCTACCACCATAATTATGTTCCTTTGTAGCAGGTATGACTCCAGCCAGTGGAGCATTTTCCCTCTGATTCCCATTGACATCAGTTTTACAAGGGCTCCTTGATGCCATACTCAGTAATTGGCTGGATTGGATTTGTCCTGCTTTTGTGGACAGGACATACCTGGGCAGCATACCACATTGTTGGATAGATGCCAGTGTTGTAGCTGTACTGAAACAGCTTGGCTAGAGGCGTGGCTAGTTCTGGAGCACGAGTTTTCAGCACAATAGCCGGGATGTTGTCGGGGCCCACAGCCTTTGATGTATCAGGTGCGCTCAGACATTTCTTGACATCACATGGAATGAATTGATTTGGCTGAAGACTGGCTTCTGTGATGGTAGCGACCTCCGGAGGAGGCCAAAATAGATCATCCACTCGGCACTTCTGGCTGAAGATGGTTGCAAATTCTTCAGCCTTGTCTTTTGCACTCACGTGCTGGACTCGGCCATCATTGAAGATGGGGATAATCATGGAACCTCCTCCTTCCGTTAGTTGTCTAATGGTCCACCACCATTCACGACTGGATGTGGCAGGACTACAATGCTTTGAAGTGATCGGTTGATTGAGGGATCGCTTAGTCCTGTCTATTGCATGTCATTTCCGCTTTTTAGCATGCATGTAATCCTATGTTACAGCTTCCCAGGTTGAAACCTCATTTTTAGGTATGCCTGGTGCTGATCCTGGCATGCACTTCTGCAGTCCTCATTGAACCAGGGTTGGTCCCCTGGCTTGATGGTGATGGTAGAGTGAGGATATGCCGAGCCATGAGGTTACAGATTGTGGTGGAATACAATTCTGATGCTGCTGAGGGCCCATAGAGCCTCATAGATGCCCAGTTTTGAGCTGCTAGATTTGTTCTAAATCTGTCCCATTTAGCAAGGTGGTAGTGCCACACAACACGATGGAGTGTGTCCTCAGTCTGAAGACGAGACTTCATCTCCACAATTACTGTGCGGTGGTCACTGCTAACAATGCTATCATGGACAGATGCATCTGCAACAGGTAGCTTGGTAAGGACGAGGTCAAGTAGGTTTTTCCTTCGTGTTGGTTCTCTCACCACCTTCCGCAGGTCTAGTCTGGCAGCTATGTCCTTCAGAATTTGGCCAGCTCGGTCAGTAGGATGTTTCCTTGACCTGAAGCCATGAGACTTCATGGGGCCTGGAGTCAATGTTGAGGACTCCCAGGGCCAATGTGACAGGACATACCCAGGGATGGTGACGGAGGAGACTGGGACATTGGCTATAAGGTATGATTCTGTGAGTTTGACTATGTCAGACTGTTTGCACGGTTGACTGGGCTGGGTGTACCGTTGTCGTGTCCATTGCCTGTGCCGAGGTCAATGACACATGGTCCGTCTAGTTTTATTCTTATTGTTTGTCGTAGTGGTTTATTACAACTGAGTGGCTTGCTAGGCCATTTCAGAGGGCCAAGAGTCAACCACATTGCTGTGGGGTCTGGATTCATGTATAGGCCAGACCGGGTAAGGACAGCAGAGTTCCTTCCGTAAAGAACCTTAGTGAACCAGATGGGTTTTTACGACAATCCGGTAATTTCATGGTCACCATTACTGAAACTTGCTTTTTTTTAAATTCCAGATTTTATTTAATTGAATTTAAATTCGCCAGTTGCCATGGTGGGATTTAAACTTGCATCTCTGGATCAATAGGGCCTCAGGATTACTAGTCCAGTAACATTACCACTATGTTAACATTCCTGTTATTTAGTACATGTTAAATTGTTCATTCTTAACTATAAAACTTTCAACTACCCAATCGAAGGTGTTGAGGAATATGTTTACATTTGTCTTGAGATATAAAATTCCATTGCACAGTGGAGAAGGGAAAATTCTGCAATGTAGTAACAGATTATTCAACAGAGCATAGATATTTGTTTAATCTAAAATATAGGCCAGTGTCAGTTCATGGATAGATCCTCATTGCCACATTACTGTTATATTCAAAGGGCAGCAATTTGGGTTGACATCAGGTCAATTGAAACTGCCCAAAACCCATTTGGGTCTGTTAACAGTTGTCAGATCCACGGAAACCTGCAATCTCCACCCCGTGTGGCTAAACGACAAACAAAATGAACTGTGAGGTGAAAGATCTTATTGGTAGCACGAGAATAAATTTTACATTACACAGGGCCAACATCACTGCCTAATTCTGGAACAAAATTTCTCCTACCTTTTTACTGCAGACTGCAAGTACTACAATTTGCATTGAAGTGAAGGAATGCAAGGAACTAACACAACTAGATTTAGTTTGTGTCAGCTGTGGCTCAGTTGGTAGCGCCCTCGCCTCTGAGTCAGAGGGGGGAAAATATGGGTAGTTTGCGCCTCCCAGGGGTGCTAACGGGGTGCAAACGACTTTTCGCCTGGACGAGGCACCGCTACCGACTCCCGCGAAATTCCACATAAGTTTAGAGGCGGCATTAACTGTCAGCACGCTACACCGGCGAAGACGATGTCATCACCGTGTGCAGCAACCTGTTTTCGCCCCGGAGCAAAAATTTAGTAGCGCCCCCTGAAGCTGCTGCGGCGGGAGGTGCATCAGGAAAAAAAATGGCTGCCATATTTGTCGATCATGGGGTCCGTGCCGCGATCTTGCAGCTATGGCACACCACTCCCTGGTGGTCCAGTGATGGCCCTGTTTCCCGCCTGCAGCTTCAGCAGCTTGGCCCTCCCCTTTAATGGAGGGGGAGAGCCCTATCTAAGCACCAATGCTATGCATTGCAAACGTCACATGGCTTTGCGCCCCGCTCCCACCCCCAAGAGGAAGTGGAGAGCAATATTCTGTGCTCCACTTCCTCTCGGGGGCAGTAATCCTAATATCGGTCATGTGGTGGGATTTCTGCGCCCCCCCCTGGTACCGCATTTCATCGCCAGAATGTTGTGGATTCAAATCTCATTCCAGAGCACAAAAATCTAGGCTGACAATCTCGTGCAGTGCTGAGGGAGTGCTGCACTGTTGGAGGTTCGGTCTTTCAGATGTGGTAAACGGAGGCCATGTCTGCTCTCTCAGGTGGACATAAAAGATCCCATGGCACGATTTCAAAGAAGAGCAGGGGAGTTATCCCCAGTGTCATGCCCAATATTTATCCCTCAATTAACATAAAAACAGATTATCTGATCATTATCACGTGCTGTTTGTGGGAGCTTGCTGTGCACAACTTGGCTGCTGCCATGTTTCCTACATTTCAATGGTGACTAAACACCAATAATACTTCATTGGCTGTAAAGCATTTTGGGAATCTGATGGTCAGGAAAACACTACATAAATGCAAGTTTAAAAAAAAAACTGATAAACCTTGCTGTGGACAAATAGTTAGTTGAAGTAATTGCTGTAGACGGAGTAATGATGAGTGATTTTCGCACAACGGATCGCTGAAATCTGGAATTCTCTCCCGCAAAAGACTGGATGTTGGGATAATTGGAGCTTTCAAGATAGACTTTTGTCAGGTTAGGGTATCCAGGGATATGGAACCAAGGTGGGCAGATGAAGTTAAGATACAGATCGGCCATGATCTAATTGCATGGTGCAGCAAGCTCGAGGGGCTGAATGGCCTATCCCTGTTCCATTTGAACCATAGAAACTTACAGCACAGAAGGAGGCCATTCGGCTCGTTGTGCCTGTGGTGGCTCTTTGAAAGAGCAGTTATAGTTTGTCCCACATCTCCGCTTTTTGTCCGTAACCCTGTAAGTTCCTCATTCTCAACTACCTGTCCAACTCGCTTTTAAAATTATTTATGGAATCAGCTTTCCAGACCCTGACAATTTTGAGTGAAAATAATTTGACTCATTTCCCCTCTACATATTTATGTTGTGATATTAAATCCATGACTTCCGGTAATTGACCCACTCACCAGAGGGAAGAGCCTATCTCTACTCTATCAAAACCCCACAACATCTTGAAAACCTCTTTCAGGTCACCTCTTAACCTTCTCTGCTCCAAGGAAAGCAGTCCTTACTTTTCCAACCTCTCCTCATAGCTGAAGTCCCTCATCCTATATAAAGAAGTTTCAGGACTGAACAACTAAAGGATCTGGGAAGGCAAACTTCAAAGCTAATCTGTCAGAAGAGTTTGTTTTCAAGTGGAAACATTCAGAGAAACAGTAATGGAAGTGACATCAAATGTATGTGTCTCTGTGGAGGATTGGATTGAGTTCTAAGTTTGCTTATGAGGTTTGACAGTTCAGCAAAGGAGGTTCATCACTGCAAGCTTCCCTTTGCAAGCACAACAGCTTCAGTAAACTGTTTTGTTTACATTTTCTATTCATATTGTTCAGATGCTCAGAGTGTAAGAGACTGTAACTGGAAGGCAGGAACAGTGTGGGGCCGAATGAGAGGCCTGGGAAATTGTTCATTAAGGCCTCATTAACCTCCAATAAGAAGTAAATTTGCATTTATTGCAAGGCTGTGGAAATTCTATATCATATTCCTAAGTGCCAGTATGCAAGGCAAGATTTGATGGAGATGTAAAATGCTTTTAATTTGTGGGATCACATACAAGGGCCTAATAAAATAGTCCAATACCTCCTGTAAACTGAAAATAATGATTCTTGCAAAATGCTGCACAAATTAAATTTATAAATAATGGTTTGTCATTATCAACAGTACCTGGATTAATCAGAGCTGCCAATAAAGAGGAAGCAAATGTTACCCTTACTGATCACAGTTATCAGAAAAGAACTGTCAAAAATAACATTCTTGTTTCCTTAGATTGAAAAAAATTATAATATATTTACAATTATATTGACTCCTCATTGTTTTGACTTATGTACTTTTACCTTTAGATACTTTTAAGATTTTAATCCTCGCTACAAATTCCTTCCTCCCCTCCAACTTCTCCTTGAACTCTTTCAGCCCAATGTCTCTGTTTGTCTCCTTCAGTCCTCCACTGACCCACTTCCTGTTTCCTGCTCCAGTGTGTGACTGGCTGACTTCCTGTTTCCTGCTCCATCACCAATGACAGTCCCTTCAATCACACCATTTAGAACTCCATCCTTGACTATCTCTGCCTTGCCACCTCCCTCCTTGGCTTCAAAAGCCTACCTAAGATCCTCTCTATTGACCGCATTTCGTTCCCCTTCTTGACCCTTTTCCTTCCTTCCGTTAACTGCAATTCAGTAAAGCACACTCGAGAAGTCTCTTTTTACACAGTGAACACCGTAGAAATGTTAATTATCGCTGTAAGGACTGAGAGATGAATAATATACCTTTTTTGATTTGAAAGGGGAGGAATTAAGAAACTCTGAAGAGATTGAGCAGTAGAATTAAAATTGTTATGCCAAGTGCTAGGTTGGAAGATCTTAAGAACATAAGAAATAGGAACAGGAGTAGGCCGCGTGGCCCCTTGAGCCTGCTCCACCATTTAATAAGATCATGGCTGATCTGATCATGGACTCAGCTCCACTTTCCTGTCCGCTCCCTATAACCCTTTATTCCCTTCTCGCTCAAAAATCTGTCTATCTCCACCTTAAATATAGTCAGTGACCCAGCCTCCACAACTCTCTGGGGCAGAGAATTCCATAGATTTACAGCCCTCTGAGAGAAGAAATTCCTCCTCATCTCAGTTTTAAATGGGCAGTCCCTTATTCTGAGACGATGTCCCCTACTTTTAGTTTCCCTTATGAGTGGAAATATCCTCTCTGCATTCACCTTGTCGAGTCCCCTCATGATCTTATATGTTTCGATAAGATCACCTCTCATTCTTCTGAACTCCAATGAGTATAGACCCAACCTACTCTTCATAAGTCAACCCCCTCATCTCTGGAATCAACTTAGTGAACCTTCTCTGAACAACCTCCAATGCAAGTATATCCTTCCTTAACTATGGAGACAAAACTGTATGCAGTTTTGTCAACTTGTCAACTAGTTTTTCAGAACTCTGTTCTATTTGTGGCTGGGAAGTTATTTGGCCGATGTATTTTATCGTGTGTATATTTTCCTGGAGGGATTTCAGATGTTTCAAAAATTCTGACACTTTGTGATATGCTTTAGTCATACATTGTTGTACTCATTGACCAGAAAATAGAACAATTCCACTGAGAAATGCAACTACAAGGGGTAATCTTGTTCTGAGCACATTGTAACTTAATACATTTTTTGTGATTTATAGGGAAGCACTTTCTGAGGATTTTATCAGTTGATTATTCAGTTCTATATATTATACAGGTTATTTTCAATTATTGTTGTTGGAAGCAAATGGTCAGATGTGACTGTGGTTCAATAATTCACCCAAAGAACAATACAAAGGCTTGACTTGCCAGACTGGAGTCTGCATCGAGTTTCATATTTGTTACTTTACAGCCAATTTCATTTACAAGAAGAAAAACTAGACTTTAGAGGAAGAAGTGATTATGGCCATCGGGGATATACAGTGTGAAAGTATCTTGCTAACACTGGAATGCATTGCATCTGGAATACTGTGCCGGATGTTGCGGTGGGTGCGGACTCTCTCTATGTCTTCAAGAGGGAGCTGGACCGGTTCTTAACTGGGGCAGAGACCGCAGCATTTAGAAGGTAAGTGTCTTTCATAGATAACACTTGGTCCGTGTGATCTCCTGGACCAGTTTTAATGAGCTGCGGGGGTCGGAAAGGAATTTCCCAGAGTTTTATTCATAGATCTTTTGCCTCTCCCAGGAGAATAGATGGCTGTGGCGGTGGGGGCTGGAGCACATGGAATGGAGGGAAGAATTGTTTAGTCATGATGCTCCAGCCATCATCGTGTGGAGCTGTCTTGATGGACCATCTGTCTTTGCCCTTCTTTTTAGTATGTTTGTAGGTGCCTAAAATCAACTTCGGCAATATTTTAATTTTCATTAAAAATATTTTAAGCACCTTTAGTACATCGCTAACATTCCATAGCTGGAAGCTGATATTCTCTGTGTGTCTGCCTTTGCTACTCTTCATCATATAGATGGGAGATGGTGACAGTGGATTGTAATGTCTCGGTCTTCGTTGTTTTGGATTTTTTTTTTTAATTGCTTTTTTCATCTACTTACAATATTTTTCCCTTCAAAGTACAAATCTTCATTTCATCGGCAAAGAACTGTTACTGTACTGGCATTTGCTGGTGACTCCAGATGGGATTAAAAACCGGATACATTATGTTGAGATGTGTGTGACTAGAACAGAAGCTTTGCCTGGGATTTGAAGCAAACGGCAGGATTTGGTGTAATCTAGAGCAGAGTGGAAATACAGTTCTATCTTAATAGGATCCTCTGGTTTTGTTTACTTGTAGCTTAGCAACACAATAACAAAAACGTGCATTTAATTAGCGCCTTTAGCATAGTAAAACAACCCAAGGCACTTCACAGCAGCGTTATCAAACAAAACTTAACACCGACCGATATAAGGGCATTTTAGGACAGGTGACCAAAAGCTTGGTCAAAGAGGTAGGTTTTAAGTCACAACTTAAAGGAGGAGAGAGAGATAGAGAGGCAAAGGATTAGGCAGGGAATTCCAAGGCTTGGGGACTAGACAGCTGAAGGCAAGGCCGGCAATGTTGGAGCAAAGAAATTCGGAGACGGGCATGAAAAAAAAACAGTCTTGGATTTATATAGCGCCTTCCATGACCACCGGACATCTCAAAGAGCTTTATGGCATATGAAGTACTTTTAGAGTGTAGTCACTATTGCAATGAGGCCAGAAGTGGAGGAGCGCAGAGATGGCGGAAGGTGGTAGTGCTGAAGGAGGTTAGGCAATCCTGAGGACAGCCAGTTCTTTAAGCCTTGCTAAAGTGCTAAAAGTCCTTGATAAAGTGCAACATCCCCACCGGCACCTGGGAATCCTTGGCCCAAGACCGCCCTAAGTGGAGGAAGAGCATCCAGGAGGGCGTTGAGCACCTCGAGTCTCGTTGCCGAGAGCATGTGGAAGACAAGCGCAGGCAGCAGAAGGAACGAGCGGCAAACCAGACCCCCACCCACCCTTTCCTTCAACGACTGTCTGTCCCACCTGTGACAGAGACTGTAATTCTCGTATTCGACTGTACAGTCACCTGAGGACTCACTTTTGGAGTGGAAGCAAGTCTTCCTCGCTTTCGATGATGATGATGAAGCCTTGCTGCAATATAGCCATTCGGGCAAATTCACACCGTTGCGGGCTCCATCTCAGTGCAATATTTTTACGTTTCACTAACCCACCTAATTTAAGATTGTTTTGCAAAGGGAATTTTGATGTCAGCATAAGGTGGATGTCCTGTTTTCTGGGGGTGAAAGGAGAGGAGTAAAGGAACATTATGTTCTTATTTGAAAAATGCTATGAATGCCAATTCTTCCTACGGTCACATTTTTTCATTGACGTTTTCCCATTCAAATGAGGAGGTACCCCTGTACCAGTCTGACCTCTTGCCATATTGTCTCTGGATGCAGTGAGGTGACATTGACGTTAATGAGCCTATTCGTCCATGCACCAACTAATTGGGATCAGGATGCAAGTAGGCAAAAGATCCGCCAGTTCCCTCAGCCCATTAGGCTGAAAATAACAGAGAAACTATACTAAATGTAACCAAACTTTAACACGCAATATTTTTTCTAAAAATGAAAATAACTTCAGTGAGGCACACTGTAGGGCGTAACATCACATTATGCAAGATTCTGTTGCAAGCAAACTCTGCCTTGGGCATGCAGCTCTTTTAGCTCGATCGTTTGATGTCATATCAATATTTTATGAATTGTCCAGGCCTCCTTCACCATAATTTGCAATTAGGGAGATTTGAATCGAGACCTTTGTGCACCTTAGTACTGAGAGTCATGTTGCGCCGCTCAAAGCAAGCCAGATTTAGCAGCAAGTATACCTGTTCAAAGTTTCAGCACCTTAAACTTCATACAAACTTTCACATTTGTGACAGACATGCTTGAGTTTCTTTTTTTACATGTTTCTTTGTTATTTTGAAATAAAAGTGCGACTGTGAGAATGGCTTCAAACAAACGTTCCCAAATTATGAATATATCACCAGTTAATAGAGGCATAACTTTCTCCAGTCGCGATATTCCACCAGCAGTAGCTACTCAAAGAAAGAACTTGCATTTATATAGTGCCTTTCAGGACCTCGTTGTGTCTCAAAGTCAATAAGGTACTTTTGAAGTGTAGTATCAAATTTGAGATAGTTTGAATATCTGACAATCATTTTTTCACAGACATCTGAATTTTTATCGAACTATTAAACCCTTAATTAATTAAACCTTAGTCCTCCTCTGTTGAATTCTAAATTTCTCCCAGTCCTCAGGTTTGTTGCTTTTTCTAGCCAATTTATATGCCTCTACCTTGGTTTTAACACTATCCTTAATTTCCCTTGTTAGCCACGGTTGAGCCACCTTCCCTGTTTTATTTTTACTCCAGACAGGGATGTACAATTGTTGAAGTTCATTCCTGTGATCTTTAAATGTTTGCCATTGCTTATCCATCGTCAACCCTTTAAGTATCATTTGCCAGTCTATTCTAGCCAAGTCACACCTCATACCGTCGAAGTTACCTTTCCTTAAGTTCAGGAGCCTAGTTTCCGAATTAACTGTGTCACTCTCCATCTTAATAAAGAATTCTACCATATTATGGTCAAGCTTCCCCAAGAAGCCTCGCACAACAAGATTGCTAATTAGTACCTTCTTATTACACATCATCCAGTTTAGGATGGCCAGCTCTCTAGTTGGTTCCTCGACATATTGGTCTAGAAAACTATCCCTAATACACTCCAGGAAATCCTCCTCCACTGCATTGCTACCAGTTTGGTTAGCCCAACCAATATGTAGATTAAAGTCGCCCATGATAACTGCTATACCTTTATTGCACACATCCCTTATTTCTTGTTTGATGCTGTCCCCAACCTCACTACTACTGTTTGGTGGTCTGTACACAACTCCCACTAGCGTTTTCTGCCCTTTGGTATTCCGCAGCTCCAGCCATACCGATTCCACATCATCCAGGCTAATGTCCCTCCTTACTATTGCATTAATTTCCTCTTTAACCAGCAACGCCACTCCGCCTCCTTTTCCTTTCTGTCTATCCTTCCTTAAAGTTGAATACCCCTGGATGTTGAGTTCCCAGCCTTGGTCACCCTGAAGCCATGTCTCCGTGATGCCAATTACATCATACCCGTTAACTGCTATCTGCGCAGTTAATTTGTCCACCTTATTCCGAATACTCCTCGCATTGAGGCACAGAGCCTTCAGGCTTATCTTTCTAACATGCTTTGCCCCTTGAGAATTTTGCTGTAATGTGGCCCTTTTTGCTTTTTGCCTTGGGTTTCTCTGCCCTCCACTTTTACTTTTCTTCTTTCTATCTTTTGCTTCTACCCCCAATCTACTTCACTCTGTCTCCCTGCATAGGTTCCCATACCCTGCTATATTAGTTTAACTCCTCCCCAACAGCACTAGCAAACACTCCCCCTAGGACATTGGTTCCGGTCCTGTCCAGGTGCAGACCATCCAGTTTTTACTGGTCCCATCTCCCCCAGAACCAGTTCCAATGTCCCAGGAATTTGAATCCCTCCCTTCTGCACCACTCCTCAAGCACGTATTCATCTGAGCTATCCTGTGATTCCTACTCTGACTAGCACGTGGCACTGGTAGCAATCCTGAGATTACTACTTTTGAGGTCTTACTTTTTAATTTAGCTCCTTGCTCCCGAAATTCATCTCATAGGAATTCTCGGAGCGGGCGCAGGACATTCTGAAAAGGGAGGATGAACAGCCAGTTGTCGTGGTGCATTTCGGTACCAACGATATCGGTAAAAAACAGGATGAAAAAATTCATGCTCCAGAGTGAATCCACCCGCAGCTTCAGTGCCGCAATGCGGTCCGTCAGGAGCTGCAGGCGGATACATTTCCCACGCACGTAGTCGTCAGGGACACCAGAAACTTCCCTGACTTCCCACATATTACAGGAGGAGCATAACACATGTCCGAGCTCTCCTGCCATGTCTTAACCCTTAGATTAACTTAATTTGGCAACAACAATGCTAAAGGTTACTTCGTGATATAGAAAAGAAAAAGAAAAACTACTCACCAATCACCAGACAATCACTTACCCCCTTGGCTGTGATGTCACCTTTCGATTTCTTTCTACTTTTTTGCCTCCCTGCTGCAGCTGCACCGGTTGGCCTCTTGTAGGCCTCCAGACTCTGCTGTGCTGCCTCTCCAATGCCTCCTCGACCTCCCGCTGGCGCCTCCCAACTGATGGGCCTTTTGGAGGCCTCCCGACTCTGCTGCTCCGCCTCTCCGATGCTTCCTCGATATACGATGTAACATGGAAGGAATGAAGGAGGCCCTGCAGCTGGTAGCCAGGAACACTGGTGGTAGAGGGCTCCCAGTGGTCCCGGAGCATGGCACTGCACCCCAAGGTGCTGCACCCCCATTGCCAATCACACATGAGAGCCAGGAGCAACATCTTGCTTATGGCTCGGAGCATGCTCCCACTTTGGAACTGTCCTCTCCCATATCCATCCAAGCAGCACTTCGGCCATCACCACCCCCTCCTCTCCCCCCCCGCAATGAAGCATTGCCTAAGGACCTCCTTGGCCAGGCGGCTTGGAGTCAGAAGGGTAAGGGTAAGAGGTGGGGAGGAGAAGCGGGGGTGGGGTGGGGGGAAGGGGAAAGGTTGGTTTGTACAGAAATACTGAAGATTTCAGACTAATGGTGGGTTTAAATGTTTTTATTTAACAAAACCTTGTTGCGCATTGGCTCAGATAGCTGCACCATTACACGCTGGTGATTCCTTAACATCAAAGGGTATAACCACACTTAACTTCAATCAACTTGAACTTTAACTCTCACCAAGGTGATACACACCATTGGTCTACAGGCAGGTGGGGGCATGGCTTCAGCATCAGCCTGATTGTCTGGCCCGATGTCAGCGTCCGCCACCTCCTCCTCCTCTTCCTCTCTCTGGTGCGGTGGACTGTCAGACTCATCAGGCAATTCTTGTCGCCTCCTGCTAGCCAAGTTGTGTAGCATGGAGCACACCACCATGAATTGAGCTACCTGCTCAGGGTGGTATTGGAGCTCGCTCCTGAGTGGTCCAAGCATCTAAAGCACTCCAATGGTTTTCTCCACGATATTGCGAGTTGCTCTGTGACTCTCATTGAATCGCCTCTCGACCTCAGTGTGGGTGTCATGCAGGGGGGTCATCTGCCAGGTGGCGAGGCCATATCCTTTGTCCCCAAGCATCCAGCATTGATCTTGTGGCTCATTGTTAAACAAGTCAGATACGGTGCTCGCGCAGGGTGTTGCCCGGATGCTGCCCGGAAATTGAGCATTCACAGCCAGTATAATTTTCAGGTGGTCGACAATCAGCTGGACATTCAGGGAGTGGAATCCCTTGCATTCCTGAAAACCTCAGCATCCTGAAAAGGTGCCTGCATCGCGATGTGCGTACAGCCTTTTGCTCCCTGCACCTTGGGGGAGTTTGCAATTCTGGAGAATTCCAGAGCCCTCTCACTCTGTGCCTCCCTGGTCATAGGGAAACTGATCAAGTCCCTCCTGCATGTGTACAGGGCTTCAGTGACCTGTCTAATGTGTGGCATGCTGAGAACGTCCGCAAATGTCGCCAGCTGTGCCCTGAAAAGAACCTGAAGCATAGAACGATAGTACCGCGGTGACTTTGACCTCGACGGACAGTGCAGTTTTGATGGTGCTGGCAGGCTGCAGATTTGCCCTTATTAACTGTGATAACCTCTTTGTGGAAGCGCAGTCTCCGAAGGCAGGGGATGTCAGGCAAGTCGAGGTAAGAATGCTTCTCCTTGTACTTGCGGGGGGTGTAATGTCTCGTCCTCCTCATCTGTCTGTCACTTCTTACATTGGGCACGTAATGCAGTGGAGTATTCCTTCAGCGATGTTGAGTCTGCTGCATGTATGTAGTCACCAGGAGAGGATCAGAAAGGACAGGCCGCATTGCATTAGTTCTCAGTTTTCCACCGAAATGTCCCGACAAAGACATCTCTTCAATTCCAATCGGTCACAGTGTGGTCAAGGTGTTTTTAGAGATGTTCACATCAACTCCAATGACCTGCAGAGTATATCCGAACTCCGCAGAGGTTGAAGCACAGCAGCCTTTTAATGGCTGAAACATGTGATGTAGAACATGGCGTTCATAATGCTGTGCTTCATCCCGGTTAGTTCCACTTTTTGTGGGCATTTTTTTGAGCGAGCGATATTGTGCACGATATGTGTGCGAGGTGGTGAAATTGATGATGGGCGATCTTCATGGCCGCTTGGGTTTGGGTAAATATGCTCTTTATGACAAAAAACAGTGGGCGGGCGTTAATATTGAATTTCGGCATTAATTCCGTGCAGAAAGTAACATTGGGCAATATTATGGACATTGAATTCGCCCATTTTGCTGATTCCACCCCAAAAAAGTGAACGGGCGGTAATATTTTTTCTCAGCGTTAAGAACATGGGGAAAGTAATGCTCAGTAATAAGTTTCAAAAAAATGCCTGCCAGTTTCCATTTTGTGACAAAATGGGCGATATACATCATTTCAGCAGTAAAATGGGTGTTAAGTGGGCGTTAAACAGGCAAAAAAAGTGGAGGTTCTAGCCCCATAAGTTCCCTAGTTTAACACTGTTGAGTACAGTTTTAAAAGTATCAAAAACTCCAGATTTAAATTCCTTCCCCGCAATAAGTATGCACCAAATTTAGCTGGTATACATATAGTCCTTCTCGAGTGATTAGTTCGAGTTGGGCATAGACTCCGAGAGTCGACTGGCCTGATCGATACCTCCCTTAAGACACACGAGCTAGCAGCTCTTTGTCCATTCTTCACATATTGTATAGCAAGCTTTTTTCCTCAGGATCCAGTTTCTGCTTGGCCTGACATAACTTATTCCTTTTGCTGATTGGCCAATTCTGACGTCATAAGGCATGCTGCCTGCCTGACCAAGTGCTGTTACCAGGGGTCTTTGTACTTTTTCGAATGCCCATTTGCTGACTTTTTTTTTCAGCCTCGAACACAGACACAAGCCTTCAAAGTTTAGAATGCCGCTGGTCAGAATATAATGAATTCCACTCCCTAATATTTTCAATAATTATTTTCCCAGTTCCTTTCATTTGATATTGATTTTTTTTCTTTGACAAATGTTTTCTTTTCTTAGCTTTGTCTAATTCCTAGCCATTGTCTGCTTAACCACCCTCAATAAGGGTGCATAAAAAGGAAATGAATGGCTAAGGTAAATGTTGGTCCCCTGGAAGATGAGACTGGGGAATTAATAATGGAGAATAGGGAAATGAGAGACATTGAACAAATATTTTGTATCGGTCTTCAAGGTAGAAGACACTAAAAACATCCCAATAGTGGATAATCAAGGGGCTATCGGGAGGGAGGAAATTAATACTATCACTATCATTAATGAAGTAGTACTAGATAAAATGCGTACAGTTTTGGTCTCTGTATTTAAAGAAGGATATACTTACATTGGAGACTGTTAAGAGAAGGTTCACTAGGTTGATTCTGGTGATGAGGGGGTTGACCTTAAAAGGATAGGTTGAATAGGTTTGGCCTATAAACATTGGAGTTCAGAAGAATCAGAAGGATTCTGAAACTTATAAAATGAGGGGGGCTTGACCAGGTGGATGCAGGGAGGATATTTCCAATCATGAAGGAAATTGAAACCAGGGGACATAGTCTTCGAATAAAAGTGAGATGAGGAGGAATTTCTTCTTTCAGAGGGTTGTAAATCTATGGAATTCTCTACCCCAGAGAGCTGTGGAGGTTGGGTCATTGAATATATTTAAGGCGGAGATAGACAGATTTTTGAGCGATAAGGGAATGAAGGGTTATGGGGAGTGGGCAGGGAAGTGGAACTGAGTCCATGATCAGATCAGCCATGATTTTGTTGAATGGCGGAGCAGGCTCGAGGGGTCAAATGGCCTACTCCTGCCCCTATTTCTTATGTTCTTATGTTATGTTCTAAGAAGAGGTAGGATGGGAGACCAAGCATTTGATGGCCTGTCCTAATGTCTCCCAGCTTTGATGTCAATTTGTGTCTGTGTCAATTTCTGCCTGATTATACCTCTGTGAAGCATCTTTGGATGTTTTACAACATTAAAGCTGCTATGTAAATGCAAGTCATTATTGTAGTGCCATTTTCACAGAAACTTCGTGTCGCTTTAGTAATTTGGTGCCAGTGGTGAGGGATTTGGTATTGGGAGTCAGACCACCAGGATGAACTTGTTCTTTCCATTGCTCGAATGTGCACCAAAATCAGAGCTCATGAATCAGTACTTTGTATATGTGCTTTAGTTTGCATACAATCTCTGCCACTCAGCTCAGTGGCTTGCATCGCTGATGAGACTTTAATGCACTTTGTGCAAAAACAACAACAACAAAGTACATATGTAAAGCGCCTTTAATGTCATAATGTGTCCCAAGGTACTTCACATGAGCCTTATCAAACAACATTTGACACTGAGCTATATAAGGAGCTACGGGGACAGGTGGCCAATAGCTTGATCATAGAGATTTTAAGGAGTGTCTTAAAGGAGAAGGCAGAAAGATTGAAGGAGGGAAATTCAGAGCTTCGGGCTGGGCAGCTGAAGGCTCCTCTGCCAATGGTGGAGTGACGAAAATCGGGATTGCGCAAGAGACCAGAATTAGATGAGCGCAGAGATCTTGGATGGTTGTAGTATAACTAATATTCCTTCGTTGGTGGTTCAAAATCCTGGAACCCCCTCCCTTACAGCACTGTGGGAGAACCTTCACCACATGACCTGCAATGGTACAAGATGGCGGCTCACCACCACCATCTCGAGGGCAATCAGGGATAAGCAATAAATGCTGGCCTTGCCAGCGATGCCCACATCCTGGAACGACTATTAAAAAAAAACGTTTTTTTTTCCAGAAAGTAGTCAGATTTGATATAGGGTAGACCAACTTTGCTATTTTCCTGGAAACCAAAAATACTATATGTGATGCTATGTTGTAGAGGTTGTTTTACTTGTAATGTAAATCTATGGTACAAATATATTCCTTAAATATTGCAAATATTAGAGCAGTTTGGATGACTGAAATTGCACTTGCATCTTTAAGAAAATTATTGCACATGTCCAGTCGAATATTTAGCCAGTTTAAACCTATTCTGGACATTGGTAATCTTTTCCAAGTTAAAGCAAACATTTTGTCTGAACATTCGATGCTGGTGGCTGTAAGAAGTGACTCATAAAGCAGATGCTGGGAATCCGAAAACGTTTCAACAGAAATACTATTGCAATTACTAATCTAACTCTATGGTCCGTGGGCTGGATTTTCCGGTCCTGTCCGCCACTGTTTTCACCCCGGAAGGGGAACAATGGCAGCGGTCAGCTCTTCTGGGCGGGCGGCCAACTTCCAGTGCCCCGCCGGTGTTTTCGAGGCCGGTTTCGACGGGGGTGTGGAGCATTACTGCCCGGGAGAGGCGAGCCGGTGTGCAACGCCCCGGCTCTATTTTTGAGTCCCGCCCGACCTGTAGCGCTGCGTAGCGCGCTCTGCTGGGACCGCGTGTGAAAACGGACAGTCCATCCTCTACCATCTGCAGTGAGGTAAGTAATGTCCTTCTCAGGTAAGTGTGATTGTTTTTTCTTTTTTTTTTTGCAAATGATGTTGTGATGGCATGGGCTATGTATTGGGAATGTTTTTGGTGTTTATTTACAGTTTTTTTTTCTCTCTAGGCCTCTCTCAGAGCGTTCAGAGACCAGCTGTTTAGCTTGGGATGTTCACATGCTCAGCCGGCCTAGCGCCCAAAGAGAGGTGTGCAATGTGTCCCTTAGCGCTGCGCCCCACACTCGGGGCCCAGCTGCCCAATTTTGCTGACTGAGGCGCAAACATTTCCCGAGCGTGAACTTTACCGCCCCAAAAGGAGCAGTCCCGAAAATCGAGCCCATATTTCACATTGTACAGGTATATACATAAGCCCATTTTTCATATCTGCAAGCAACATAAAACTGCATTCAATACTTTTGTGCATATTGCCCACCAGGCTGTCCATTATTTTTTTCAGGAGGATTCCTCATACATTTGCCAATTTGTTTTTATTTACACTAGTGACGAACTGTGCCAAAAGGAGTTTTTTTTTGTTCATGGGATATGGGCGTCGCTGGCAAGGGCAGCATTGATTGCCCATTGCGACTTGCCCTTGAGAAGGTGGTGATGAGCCGCCTTCTTGAATCACTGCAGCACTTCTTTGCAGCAGTTTGGTACAACTGAGTGGCTTTCTGGCCCATTTCAGAGGGCAGTTAGGAGTCAACCACATTTCTGTGGGCCTGGAGTTACACATAGATGAGACTGGATAAAGGCAGCAGATTTCTTCTCTCAAGGACATTAGTGAACCAGATGGAGTTTTAAAACAATCCAGTAGTTTCATGGTCACCATCACTGATACTAGCGTTTTAACTGAATTTATATTCCACAGCTGCTGTGGTGGGATTTAAACTTATGTCTGCCTGATCATTAGACCAGGATTACGAGTCCAGTAACATAACCACTATGCTACCGTTCCTAGGGTTGCTTAAAATTATCAACCATTACATGGAAGTCTTTTTTGATTATAAGATTTTCAAGACGAGGGCTAACTGTTTAGCTTGGATCAGTGGTAACATACTATCCTCGGAGTAAGAAGATCATGGTTTCAAGCCCTATTTCCGTTACTTCAGTACAGTGCAGTGGGCATACTGCATTGTCGGAGGTTCTTCTTTTGTTTGAGATGTTAAATCAAGGTCCCATCTACTTTTTCAGGTGGATATAACAGATCGCTTGACACGATTAGGCAGTTTTCCTAGTGTCCTGGTCAGTATGTATCCCACAACCAACATCACCACAACAAAGATTAACAGAGCATTTATCTTATTGCTGTTGGTGAGATTGGCTGCTGTATTTGCCTACAAAATACGAGTGATTACAGAAGTATAGAAATAATTAATTGGTTGTGACGTGCATTAGAAGATACTGAGCACATGAAAAGCACTATATCTGTATTTCATCAATTTTGTCTCAAATTGGTCAAATTGTGAATTTTTGCTGAGGCATAAGTTTCTTACTTGATCAGCAGAGATGATACTTATCGCTCATCCTGCTCTCAATCATTTCAGGATTCACCTCCTCCCTGATATCATTCTCTTTAGTTAAGACCCGTGGGAAGTACTTATTAAATACCTCTGCCATTTTTGGAACATCATCTATAAATTGACAAACCTCTCCTCTCAGGGACCCACCTCGCTTTTATCAATTCTCTTTCTACTGACATACTTGTAAAATACTTTACAGTTCCATTTGATTTTTAAACTCTTTCTCATGCTCCTAATTAGTGTTCCTTACCCTGCTCTTAACCTCTTTTCCCATTTTTTCATATTCTCATATTCTCCTTTAGTCTTTTTAATCATTATTTTTCCAGTCCTTATAAATCCTCTTCTTCAAATTTAATTGGTTGCCTACCTCTTTATTTATTCATGCCACCTAAAACTATAAGTAGTGTCCTTCTGTTTTTAGTGGATTATATTTACTTATTCATTTTTCCCATTAAAAGATGCAATAGTTTCTGCCTCAACCATTTCCTGTCACAAAGCATTCATGTTCCAATAAACCTGTGCATAAAAACTTTTCCCCTAACCTCTCTTCTCACTCTAATTGATAATCTTTCCAGACTGACTCAGAGGAACTGGTCTTTCCCTGACTTATTCATAGATTTTTTTTAAAAACTGCATCAAATCTCGACTTTTCCAATGGAAATAGTTCCAGTATCTTGTCTCTCTTCATAAATACTGTCTAGTTCCCCATCTCTGGCAAAGGAAGAAGAGCAAGGCATCCTATTCAATCTTCCTCCTCCAATCAATAGCTTCAAAACGAGCAACTGATTATTCACCATATTACTATTTGTCTGATTATACCATTTTGCACAGAAAGACCTCCTTGATTACTACTTACCAACCCTTGTTTCCTCTGTCTTACAGATTCACTTTCTACATTCTTGCTTTCCAATTACAGCTTTACTTCCTTCCCTATTGAATTTGTTCTCAGGTTCCCATTCCCCTGCCAAGCTAGTTTAAACTCTCCCCAACAGCACTAGCAAAACTCCCCACGAGGGTATTGGTCCCGGCGCTGTTGAGGTGCAACCCATCCAGTTTGTACAGGACCCATCTCTCCCAGAAGCGGTCCCAATGCCTCAGGAATTTTTCGCCCTCCCTCCTGCGCCAACTCTCCAACTACGTGTTCATCCACTCGATCCTTCTATTCTTGTACGCATTAGCATGTGGCACCGGTGGTAACCCGGAGATTACTAACTTTGAGTTCCAACCCTTTAATGTTTCCCCGAGCTCCCTAAACTCTGCCTGCAGGACCTCATCCCTCTTTCTACCTCTGTCATTGGTCCAGATATGGACCACGACCTCTAGCTGTTCACCCTCTCCCCCCAGAATGCCCTGCGTCCGCTCTGTGACATCCTTGACCCTGGCACCAGGGAGGCACCATACCACCCTGGAGTTATGTGTGCACACTAGGTCCGTGCAGTAGAGCAGGTCTCCAGTCGTCCTGATTAACGCTTGCCACTGGCCCAAGACCTAGCTCTGTCAAACCCATGTGGTGGCTGGTGTGCAATGGTCACCACATGTTAAAAAAATCAATGCACAGGCATCTTCCACCCCCTCAATTGGAGTTCAGGACTGGAACATCGGGTCCTTCATTGAAGCATCTGTGAACTCATGTGGAAGCAAGTCATCCTCGTTCGAGGGACTGCCTATGATGATGATGATGATGATTTGTCTGATCTTCTGTTGTTATGATTAGCTTCTGGTTTTACCGACACAGGTCACTGCATTTCAAAGCAATGCTTCTGAGAGATCTGTTGAGGTGTTATTAAGTGCTGAAATTTTTCCTTTTGCTGAAGTAATGCCCTGCAAAGTATTTCCATGTTGATTTCTCAGAGATAGTATAAGCAATTAGATTATTCTTAAAATAGGGAAAAGACACAAAATATGAAATGCTGAGGTACATTTCTTCAGTCACTGAGTGCTGTGATATAAATACCATGTTAAGTAAATAACACTTGCATTTCGATAGTGCCTTTCACATTGAAATGTCGAATATGTGATGAATTACTGTGCTATATCGGCTATGTAATAGTAACAAAGCAGATTCAAATGGGCAATCAGAGAGGAATGCCTGGTAATAGTCCTTTTGTTAACAGCAATCTCAATCTCAGCTCATGCTGGAGGTGCGGGGGTAGACACACTGCGAGAAGCTGCAGGTTCCAGCAATATACCTGTAGGATTTGTAATGTCAGTGGATACTTGGCCAGGATGTGCAAAAAGGCAGTAGTGAGGCTAATCTGCGAGACAGCGGAACCAGATGAGGGGTCCGCAATGCAGGATGAGGCCTGGGGTAAAGCCATAAATGCTGAAGTTCAGTGGGTTCATGTGGCTGACGTCCACAGCTCATACACTAAAACGCCACTCATGATGATGAAAGTCTTACTGAATGGCATCCCGGTGCACATGGAGCTGGATACGGGAGCTAGCCAGTCACTCATGAGCGCCCAACAATTTGAGAGACTATGGCCACACAGAGCTAGCAGGCCCAAACCAGAACACATTGAGACGCAGCTACGGACGGACACCAAAGAGATCATCCCAGTGCTGGGCAGTGCAAACTTGGTGGTAACACATAATGGACTACAGAACCAGCTGCCACTCTGGATTGTTCCGGGAAATGGCTCTGCGCTCTTGGGGAGGAGTTGGCCAGCTAAGCTGAATTGGAAATGGGGGGATGTGCACACCATTTCATCCGTGGAACGAAGTTCATGCTCACAGGTCCTGCAAAAATTTGGGTCACTGTTTCAACCTGGTGTCGGACCGTTCAAGGGCACTAAAGTAGTGATACGCATCACTCCGGACGCCAGACCAGTGCACCACAAAGCCAGAGCGGTGCCGTATGTGATGCGTGAAAAAATTGAATGTGAACTGGACAGGCTGCTCAGAGAGGGCATAATTTCAGCCGTTGAATTCAGCGACTGGGCAAGTCCCATCGTCCCCGTCCTCAAAGCAGATGGCTCGGTTAGGATTTGTGGCGACTACAAAGCCACTATCAACCGAGTATCGCTGCAAGACCAATACCCGCTTCCGAGAGCGGAGGACCTTTTTGCCATGATGGCAGGCAGCAAGCTGTTCCCGAAGTTGGACCTCACTTCGGCCTACATGACTCAGGAACTGGCTGAAGAATCCAAGCTTCTGACCACCATCACGACGCACAAGGGATTATTTGTCTACAACAGGTGTCTGTTTGGCATCCATTCGGCAGCAGCCATCTTTCAGAGAAACATGGAAAACTTGCTCAAATCCATTCCTGGAACGATCGTATTCCAAGACGACATTCTCATAATGGGTCGAGACACTGAAGAACATCTCCACAACCTGAAGGAGGTGCTACGCCGATTGGATCGGGTAGGCTTGCGGCTGAAAAAGGCCAAGTCTGTGTTTTTGGTCCCAGAGGTCGCATTTTTGGGCAGGAGGGTGGCAAGCAGACGGGATCTGGCCCACTGAATCCAAAACGGAGGCAATCCACTGGGCACCCAGGCCCGGCAACACGTCGGAGTTGCGGTCATTCCTAGGACTTTTGAACTATTTTGGGAACTTTCTGCTGAACTTAAGCACATTGTTGGAGCTGCTACACATGCTCCTGTGTAAAGGTTGTGAATGGTTTTGGGGGGACTGTTAAGAACGGGCTTTCAATAAGGCAAGGAACCTGCTGTGTTCCAAAAAACTGTTGACTTTGTATGACCCTTGTAAAAAACTGGTTTTAACATGCGACGCATCATCCTACGGGGTTCGGTGTGTGTTGCAGCAGGGTAACGATGACGGCTGACTCCAACCGGTGGCTTACGCCTCCAGGTCGCTCTCCCAGGCAGAGCGTGGATACGGCATGGTCGAAAAGGAACTGCTCGCGTGTGATTATGGTGTGAAAAAGATGCACCAGTACCTTTCTGGTTGACAGTTTGAGCTAGAGACGGACCACAAGCTGTTAATATCCTTGTTGTCCGACAGCAAGGCTGTCAACGCCAATGCGTCAGCTCGCATACAGCGCTGGGCCCTCACACTGGCTGCGTATGACTACACCATATGGCACCGGCCAGGCACCGAAAATTGCGCTGATGCGCTCAGCAGGCTCCCACTGGCCACTACCGAGGGGGTGTCGGAGCAGAACACAAAGATGGTCATGGCCGTCGAGGCTTTTGACACTGCGGGCTCCCCCATCACAGCCCGCCAGATCAAACTCTGGACCAACAGGGACCCCCTCCTATCCATGATAAAAAAATGTGCCTTGACTGGGGATTGGGCGCCCGCACGCAGGGCGTGCCGTGAGGAAGTCAGACCGTTTCAGAGATGGATGGATGAGCTCTCCATCAAAGCCGACTGCCTGCTATGGGGCAACCGGGTAGTCATGCCCCAGAAAGGAAGGGAAGCGTTCATCAGAGAACTCCACAGCGAGCATCCTGGCATCGTATTAATGAAGGCCATTGCCCAGTCACATGTATGGTGGCCGGGGTTGACTCAGTGCTGGAACACTGGGTTCGCAGGTGCACGAAGTGTGCCCAGCTGGGCAATGGCCCCGAGGGAGGCCCTACTCAGCCTGTGGCCCTGGCCCACCAGACCATGGTCACGTATTCACGTAGACTATGCGGGCCCGTTCATGGGGAAAATATTCCTGATCGTTGTCGATGCCTACTTGAAGTGGATCGACATATTGAACTTGTGCATGACTTCCATCACCGTGGAGAGTCTGCGTACGGTTTTTGCGACCGATGGCTTGCCGGACATTCTGGTCAGCAACAATGGCCTGTGTTCCACCAGCCATGAATTCCTGGAGTTTATGTTGGGCAATGGTATCAAGCACGTCCGGCCAGCACCATTCAAGCCAGCTTCCAATGGCCAGGTGGAACGGGCGGTCCAAGTCATAAAACAGAGCATGCTATGCATCCAAGGACCCTCCCTTCAGTACCGCCTATCGCGCTTCCTGCTGGCCTACAGGTCCCGCCCGCACTCGCTCACAGGAGTCCCGCTAGCGGAACTCCTCATGAAACGCACGCTCAAGACGCGGCTGTCCTTCATTCAACCAGCCCTGGCAGACATTGTTGAGGGCAAGCGCCAGTCCCAAACCGAGCTCCATGATCGAAACTCAAGGTGGAGGTGTGTAGAAATAGATGACCCGGTATTTGTTCTTAACCATGCTTTGGGACCCAAGTGGCTTGAGGGCACCATAATTGGCAAAGAAGGAAACAGAGTCATGGTGGTCCGACTAAACAGTGGGCAGATATGCCGCAAACACTTGGACCAAATAAAGAAAAGGTTCAGCATAGACACGAAGGAACCTGAAGAAGAGCATGAGATGGCACCCACACCACTGCTAGCGGACGAGCAACAAAGACAGTCCACAGCATGCACAGTCCCTGCGGCCAGCCTGGACAGGCCGGAATCACCTCAAGTGACAGAGACGCGTGCCGAGGCTCAGCCACCAGAGCCACAACTGCAGCGCTCCACGAGAGAGCGTCGACCACCTGACAGACTTAACCTCTGAAACAAAAAGACTTAAGGGGGGAGGTGATGTCATGTATTTAACCACCTTGCAATGACATAGTCATGTAACTGTAACTCATGTACACTGTATATGTACCATAGAAATGCACACCCTGACCACAGGGGGTGAACTTGCGGGAGACATTCCTCACCTGGGTTTCCAGGTATAAAAGGGGAGGTCCCACCCAAGGTCAGGGCTCCTTGGTCCTGGCAATAAAGGTGAAGGTCACAGAGTGACCGTGTCTGATATATCCATGCCTCGTGTGAGTTTGTGGTAAGGTGCAGGGACACCACAGAAAGTGGTCCACGTTGTCCAGGCCACGCCATAGATCAGGCAGTGCTGTGTGGCGGGGTCAGGTTGGAGGAGGACCTTTGTATTACGGATGTTTAGTGTAAGGACCATGCTTTCGTACGCCTCGGTAAAGATGTTGATGATGGCTTGGAGTTCAGCCTCTGAATGTGCGCAGACGCAAGCGTCATCCGCATACTGTAGTTCGACGACAGAGGATGGGACGGTCTTCGATCTAGCCTGAAGGCGACAAATCTATTATATCTATGTATTTATTATATGTGCTTCTAAGCTGATGAAGCTAACAATGAAAACTTACATTTATATTGTGCTTTGAATGTAGAAAAGTGCAGTTTTAATCGTCACTAATTTAGTCGCTTCCCTTAGGGTTCCCTTCGCGATTCCAGTAACTAAAAAAATTTGGGTAAAACTTCCCCCGTCATAAGAACAAAAGAAATAGGAGCAGGATTAGGCCATATGGCCCCTCGATCCTGCTCCGCCATTCAATAAGATCATGGCTGATCATCGATCGCAACTCCACTTTCCCGCCCGATTTCCATATCCCTTGATTCCCCTAGACTCCAAAAATCTATCTATCTCAGCTTTGAATATATTCAGAAACTCAGCATTCCAAGCAGATAATTCCAAAGATTCACAACCCTCTGCGTAAAGAAACTCTTCCTCATCTCTGTCTTAAATGGCCTATCCCTTATCCTGAGACTGTGCCCTCTAGTTCTCGACACTCCAGCCGGGGGAAACAACCTCTCAACATCTACCCTGTCAATCCCCTTCAGAATCTTGCATGTTTTAATGAGATCACCTCTCATTCTTCTAAACTCCAGAGAGTATAGGCCAAATCTACACAATCTCTCATCATAATACAGCCCTCTCATTCCAGGAATCAATCCAGTGAACCTGCGTTGTACAGCATCCAAGGCAGGTATATCCTTCCTTAGATAAGGAGACAAAAACTCTGCACAGTACTCTAGGTATGGTCTCACAAAGGTCCTGTCATTCTCAGTGAAAACGTCATTGTTGTGAAACAAAATGTTCCATTTTGTCTTTGTTGACGTTATTTGGTAAAATCAATAGTGTGGAATTTCACCACCCCTGTTGTCACGTATTTAAGCTGAGGCATCATGGGGTCTCTGTGTACACAGTTCAGGTGAACGTGACCTTCTTGGTATTGACTAACCTAGCCGCTAAAGAAAATATTATTTTGCTCATGGATCAATAAGTGATACTGACTGTCTCGCCTGGGATCCACTTGTTGTATTGTGTTTCAGAGAGAAGAACATGTATCTGCTATACACACACAAAGGAGTAATTCATTACAAAGTGCTAAGTATTGCCATGCAGCAGTTTGACGTTTGATAACCTATTATTCTTTGAGCACTTGCTGCTAAGACAGGCTTCTGGCAGATGCGTGTATGGGTCAGTAAAAAAATATATCCAAATTACAAATTCAAATTGGTACCGTTTAGCTTTTCTTTCTGTCTGCTTGTAAATGCTTTTCAAGCGAGTTAGTTAGAGAAGAAGTACCGTCAAACACTGACTGTGGAATCTCAATTCCAATTTACCATCTCATTTTGTGATCATCTCCTTAATAACATATTTATTACAAATGATCATGTCATTCTGAACATCTCTAGGATTTTACATGCCTGCATTGAGTGAATTCTTATAAGGTCATGACAAATTTCTCTTGCTGTATCGCTACCCTCGATTGGGATTTATGTGTCGCTTAAGTGGTTTGCTGTAGAGATGAAAGGAAAATGTGACGTCTAACATCAGATAGTCAACATATTTCATATGGAGAATTAATGCTGTTGAGTGGATGTTTGTAACAAAGTTGCCAATTTATCGAGACACTTAAAAGCTTGAATAAGTAAATGATTATTCTAACCATTATTAGTCCTTTAATGGATGAAGAGTGATATCCTGAAAGATTAATGCAGCCCACTTGTTCAGTTCCGAGTTGCAATGAAATGGAAAGAAATCTTGAATGTGCTTGACAGCTGCTTGAAAACAAGGTTGGTAGATTTTTGCAGTTGACTCCTTGTCTTGCTGCAAAGTGATTTGAGGGGAGCTGATGTCAACACCATTGGCTTTTTAACAAGGTGGAGTTATATCTCACAAGCAATACAGTTGTACTTGGGTAGCTTCAGGAAAGGTTCCCCAGAGATTTACAGCATGCATCACATCGGGTCTCTGCATTTAGGATGTCCCGGTTGCTGTGATTTATTGCTCTGGGATTACCTGAAGGACTGTGTACATGCCAAGAACTTGAATGTGAAATCAATCGCATCCTTTCAACTTCCTTTCGAAGCTGTGGACAATTTCTCTGTTTGTCGAGCTGTTGTCATCCAGCCATATGAGTTGTTGAGTTTTGACTGGATTTTTAGTTTTCCTTTGAGCTTATCTGCATTATTTATCAAACTGTACCGTTTTCACGATGTTATGCTTTTATTTTTGGGCCTGTTAAATCAAAACTAACAGCTTAAAGTGGGGAATGCTGGAAGAAAATATCAAATGGAAAAAAAAAGAGATGGGTCAACATTCTGATGAAAGGTTACACCAGAAATGTTACCTCACCTTGCTCTTTTGGATACCGATGATCTTGCTGTATATTTCCACCATTTTCCATTCCATTCCAACATGAATGTATATTATTTTTGCCTAGTGCAACCTATGCACCTGTGAGTATGCTCACAAGTTTGTAGAGCTGTTGAATTATGAGTGGCTTGGCCAATCACGTGCTGGTCACAAGACTCAATAAAACCCCAGTCAGTTGGGTCGAGGTCATTCATGATGCATTTGTGAGCCGAGTGGATGAACTGGTAAGAACATAAGAAATAGGAGCCAATGTAGGCCGTTTGGCCCCTCGAGCCTGCTCCGCCATTCAATAAAATCATTGCTGATCTGATCATGGACTCAGCTCCACTTCCCTGCCCACTCCCCATAACCCTTTCCTCCATTATCACTCAAAAATCTGTCTATCTCTGCATTAAATATATTCAATGACCCAGCCTCCACAACTCTTTGAGGCAGAGAATTCCAAAGATTTACAATCCTCCGAGAGAAATTTCACCTCATCTCACTTTTAAATGGGCGGCCATTTATTCTATGACTATGCCCACTAGTTTTAGCTGCCCCAATGAGTGGAAATATCCTCTCTGCATCCATCTTGTTGAGTCACCTCATTACTGAAATGTTTCGATAAGATCACCTCTCATTCTTCTGAACTCCAATGTGTATAGGCTCAACCTATCCACAGAGGTCAACCCCCTCATCACCAGAATCAATCTAGTGAACTTTCCCTGAACGGCCTCCAATGCAAGTATATCCTTCCTTAAATGTGGAGACCAAAACTGTATGCAGTACTCCAGGTGTGGCTTCACCAATACCCTGTAGAGTTGTAGCAGGACTTCTCTGCTTTTATACTTTATCCCCCTTGCAATAAAGGACAACATTCCATTTGTCTTCCTGATTACTCACTGCACCTACCTGCTAACCTTTTGTGTTTCATGCACAAGGACCCCCAGGTCTCCCTGTACTGCAGCACTTTGCAATTTTTTTCCATTTAAATTATAATTTGTTTTTCTATTACTTCTGCCAAAGTGGATAACCTCACATTTTCCCACATTATACTCCATGTGCCAAATTTTTGCCTACTCATTTAGCCTGTCTATATCCCTTTGCAGATATTTTGTGTCATCCTCACAATTTGCTTTCCCACCCATCTTTGTATCATCAGCAAACTTGGTTACATTACACTTGGTCCCTTCATCTGTCATAAATATAGATTGTAAATAGTTGAGGCCCCAGCACCGATCCCTGCGGCATCCCACTAGTCATTGTTTACCATCCAGAAAATGACTCATTTATCCCGACTCTCTGTTTTCTGTTAGTTAGCCAATCCTCTATGCATGCTAATATATTACCCCCAACTCCATGAGATGTTATCTTGTGCAGTAACCTCTTATGTGGCACCTTATCGAATACCTTCTGGAAATCCAAATATACCACATCCACTGGTTCCCCCTTATCCACCCTGACATCCTCAAAGAACTCCAGCAAATTTGTCAAAAATGATTTCCTTTTCATAAAACCCTGCTGACTCTTCTTTTGGATGCTGATGGACTTGCTGTCTATTTCCACCATTTCCATTCCATTCCAACATGAATGTATATTATTTTTGTCGAGTGTAATGTATGTTCACAGGTTTGTAGAGCTGTTGAGAGGGCGGTCAGGCATTGGTGTGTGTCAGCACCTAGCATGCGACTTTCTGTTTTCAGACCCTGCAGAGATACCTGTACGTCG
Source organism: Pristiophorus japonicus (assembly GCF_044704955.1). NCBI lineage: Eukaryota > Metazoa > Chordata > Chondrichthyes > Pristiophoridae > Pristiophorus > Pristiophorus japonicus. The sequence continues at coordinate 37,716,597 of NC_091977.1, forward strand.
AGCCCCCTCCTAGATGGTGTGCGCTGGCGACGCATTTCTTCTGCCAGCAGTACTGCCTCAATTACGATACACAGCTCCTATTTGTGAGCCTGGGGGGCACCAGGACCACCATGCGGGGGCTGTCTGTCTTTTACCAAGAGCTCATCAGTGTCTGGAACAGAGTCGCCACCAAGAGCAGTTCTCCCGGTCTGGACTGGTGGCTGTCCTTCGGGAGCCGCTGCTCAGGAATCCGTACCTCCACGACTGCGGTTTTAGGTGGCAGGTGGACGAGAGGGCTGTATCTGGCAAGGTGACCAGGGTTAGGGACCTGCTCGATGGCGGAGGAGCCGGCTGGATGACGCCAGACGAGCTGGCACGACACCTATCCTAGGCCGACGTCTGGTGCGCGGCTAATACCATCGAGTCGCTAAAAACAGCACTGGGCCCTGACTTCATGAGCTGTGTCGAGGAGGCTCAAGCAGGTGGGGAGATCCCGTCCGAACTGATCCCCTTACGGATGGAATTCCTCATCGGCGCCAAGCCCTGAAACCTCCCTCGGGAGCCGGCACCTCACAACTTGAGTCTCCTCTGGGAAATCCCCTCCGTGCCTTTTAGTTCTGCGCGGAGGGGTTTCCTGTACAGACTGCTCCTGCACACTCTCCAACTTGCCATCCTTGTCTGCCGTCCGGACATGCCATGGTGCACCATCTTGCCGTTCGGAGGAGGCGGGGGTCCCCAATGGAGTGCACTCTACGTGGAAGTCCTCCCCCTATTTATTGGGGACTTGGCCTGGAGGGTGGTGCATGGAGCAGTCCCATGCAATAAATTTTTAAGTCGGTTCACGGGCTCCCAGGCCACCTGCAATTTCTGTGGTCTGGAGGAGTCCGTATTCCATGTTTTTATGGAATGTGCGAGGCTGCAGCCCCGATTCCAATATCTAAATGGGCTATTCCTCAAATTCTGGTTGCACTTCAGTCCCACACTCCTGATCTTTGGGCACCCTGTGCGGAGGGGAGCGGGCGGATTGGACGGCCTCCTCGTAGGACTGCTCTTGCGCATGGCCAAGGGGGCCATCACCCGGTCCAGGCAGCAGGCGGTCGAGGGGGTCATTCAGCGCGACTGCCTGCCTCTCTTCTGCGGTTACATCCGAGCCAGGGTGTCCCTGTAGATGGAGCACATGATGTCCACTGGTTTGCTCGCGGTCTTCCCTATCTCTGCAAGGTCTGAAGACAGAAATTTGCATGTTGGGTGCTGAAACAGACCAATGTCTGACCGCCCTCTCAACAGCTCTACAACTATTTTGGTTGTAAAATAATAAATCAATTAAATCAAGTGCCCCCTTGTTTTTTTTGTGGTTTTTTTTTTGAGAGTACTAAAGCACAAATTACACAAGTGCCCCCTGGCTAAAAGTGTGGGGGGGGGGGACACACACTAAAACTAGCAATTAAACAAATTAAACTTTAAAACATGCAAAATCAAATTTAACTTTGGTTGCCGGGGGGATGATGCACTCCAATCCCTCCGGCGCCCAAATTTAAATTTGATTTTACAGTGGATGTGGTGTATTTGGACTTTCAAAAGGCTTTTGACAAGGTCCCACACAAGAGATTGATGTTCAAAATTAAAGCACATGGTATTGAGGGTGATGTACTGACGTGGATCGAGAACTGGTTGGCAGACAGGAAGCAGAGAGTCGGGATAAATGGGTCCTTTTCAGAATGGCAGGCAATGACTAGAGGAGTGCCGCAGGGCTCAGTGCTGGGACCCTAGCTACTTACAATAAACATTAATGATTTAGATTAAGGAATTGAGTATAATATCTCCAAGTTTGCAGATGACACTAAGCTGGGTGGCAATGTGAGCTGTGAGGAGGACGTTAAGAGACTGCAGGGTGACTTGGACAGGTTAGGTGAGTGGGCAAATGCATGGCAGATGCAGTATAATGTGAATAAATGTGAGGTTATCCACTTTGGGGACAAAAACAGGAAGGCAGCATATTATCTGAATGGCAGATTAGGAAAAGAGGAGGTGCAATGAGATCTGGGTGTCATGGTACATCAGTCATTGAAAGTTGGCATGCAGGTACAGCAGGCAATGAAGAAGGCTAATATAAGAACATAAGAACATAAGAATTAGGAACAGGAGTAGGCCATCTAGCCCCTCGAGCCTGCTCCGCCATTCAACAAGATCATGGCTGATCTGGCCGTGGACTCAGCTCCACTTACCCGCCCACTCCCCGTAACCCTTAATTCCCTTATTGGTTAAAAATCCATCCATCTGTGATTTGAATACATTCAATGAGCTAGCCTCAACTGCTTCCTTGGGCAGAGAATTCCACAGGGAGAAGAAATTCCTTCTCAACTCGGTTTTAAGTTGGCTCCCCCGTATTTTCAGGCTGTGCCCCCTAGTTCTAGTCTCCCCAACCAGTGGAAACAACCTCTCTGCCTCTATCTTGTCTATCCCTTTCATTATTTTAAATGTTTCTATAAGATCACCCCTCATCCTTCTGAACTCCAATGAGTAAAGACCCAGTCTACTCAATCTATCATAAGGTAACCCCCTCATCTCCGGAATCAGCCTAGTGAATCGTCTCTGTAACCCCTCCAAAGCTAGTATATCCTTCCTTAAGTAAGGTGACCAAAACTACACGCAGTACTCCATGTGCGGCCTCACCAATTCCCTGTACAGTTACAGCAGAACCTCCCTGGTATGTTGGCCTTCGTAGCTAGGGGATTTGAGTATAGGAGCAGCGAGGTCTTACCGCAGTTGTATAGGGCCTTGGTGAGGCCTCACCTGGAATATTGTGTTCAGTTTTAGCCGCCTAATCTGAGAAAGGACGTTCTTACTATTGAGGGAGTGCAGCGAAGGTTCACCAGACTGATTCCAGTGATGGCAGGACTGACATATGAGGTAAGGCTGGATCGACTGGGCCTGTATTCACTGAAGTTTAGAAGGATGAGAGGGGATCTGATAGAAACATATAAAATTCTGACGGGGCAAGACAGGTTAGATGCAGGAAGAATGTTCCCGATGTTGGGGAAGTCCAGAACCAGGGGACACAGTCTAAGGATAAGGGGTAAGCCATTTAGGACTAAGATGAGGAGAAACTTCTTCACTCAGAGAATTGTTAACTTGTGGAATTGCCTATCGCAGAAAGTCGTTGATGCCAGTTCATTGGATATATTCAAGAGGGAGTTAGATATGGCCCTTAAGGCTAAAGGGATCAAGGGGTATGGAGAGAAAGCAGGAAAGGGGTACTGAGGTGAATGATCAGCCATGATCTTATTGAATCGTGATGCAGACTCGAAGGGCCAAATGGTCTACTCCTGCACCTATTTCCTAAGTTTCTATGGGCCCAAGTTTCCACATGATTTGCGCCTGATTTTTAGGAGCAACTGGTGGAGAACAGACTATCTTAGAAATTGCAATTCTCCACATTTTATTTTCTGCAGTTCTAGTCAGGTCGAACAGTTCTACTTTGGAACAGAATTTTTTCTTCAAAAGGGGGCGTGTCCGGCCACTGACGCCTGATTTGAAAGTTTCCACAGTGAAAACGTATTGCAAACTAAAGTAGAATGGAGCAAGTGAAGATTTTTGTAGAACTGAAAAAACCTGTTCCACACATTAAAAAATCAGGCGCAGGTTACAAATTAGGCGTCCAGAACGAGGTGGGGGGGGAAGGGAAGTGATTAAATTCTATAATAAATCCTTATTTATACTTATACAAATATTATACAAATAAATGTAACCTGAATAAACATTTATAAGCAAAGAAAAGATTAAATAAACCATCTTCCTACCTATGTGAAAGTGCTTCAGGCAGGCCTTTCGGGACCGAAGGCTGAACGGGCCGGCCCGAGACTTTGGGCAGCGCCCATCCCCAGCACCAGATTTACCGGTAGGTGGCGTTGGGTCGGGTCGGGGAGGTTCGGTTCGGTTCGGGTCGGGGGGGAGAGAGAGAGAGAGAGAGGGGGGGAGGGAGAGAGAGAGAGAGAGAGAGAGAGAGAGAGAGAGGTCGGTCGGTCAGGTCGGATCCAGTCCGGGAGCGGGAGTCGGGTCGGGTCCAGTGGGGGGGGGTCGGGTCATAGGGTGGGAGCGCGGGTCGGGTCGGGTCCAGTCGGGGAGGCGGGGAGCGGGAACAGGAGCTCGGGTCGGGTCAGTCGCGGAGGTGGGGGGGCGCGAGTGTCGGGTCTGGTCCGGAGGCAGGGGGGAGCGGGGAGCAGGTGTCGGGTCGGGTCTGGTCCGGAGGCGGGTGGATGCGGGGAGCGAGTGTAGGGTCTGATTGGGGGGTGGGGGGGGAGAGAGCAGGAGCTGGCCGTGGGAGGAGCCTTATTCACGCAGCCCCAATGAGGCCATTCAGCCAGGGCTAGGGGCTGCATGCTTTGTGCCCCTCCCACACAGTTCGGCGCCTGGAGCTACTGCACTTGCGTGCCCACAGTAGCGCGCATGTGCAGAGGTCCCGGCACTGTTTTCAGCGCAGGGACCTGGCTCCGCCCCCCCACAGCTCGTGCTGGCTGCGTCGAGGACCTGCAAGTAGATGGAGAATACCGAGGATTTTTTTCGGCGCACTTTGTGGCGCGAAAAACGGGCGTCCAGGTCGGGACTGCGCCGTTCTAGGCGCGTGTGGAAACTTGGGCCCATTGTTTCTATCAGCAATTGTTGTTGACCCTCGTAAACTAATCATTAAACATAAAAATCCACAATGCAGCAATTATAGTAACTGCTCCAAAGCAATATGGTGCAATAGTTTTCAGAGCAAATTCTTCTGAGAGTTTAAAAACAAAAATTATGGTCTTATCAATATTAAATAATTGGAAGTATATTTATCGGCACAGTCAAGGGTTCCTGTAATGTAATGGGCTGTAAGAGTGAAGCTCAAGTAGCTTGTGGTTATTATAATCCTTGATCGGAAGAAAGAGTTTAAAGGTTCTTCTGAGAAATAGTACAGTACCATGATATGGCAGTGTTCCCTTTATTTTATGAAAAATAATCGGTCTTTACATTACCTTAAAGTCTGTGAAATGAGCATTTGTTCAAGATTTTGTAGGTGTTGGATTACAGATTGTGACTGAAGATAACTTAGAATAATCTCCATTGGATACATAATCAAACATTACAAAAGCAAAACACTGTGATGCTGGACATCTGAAAAATAAACAGAATAGAGTTAGCATTTCAGGTCGATGACATTTTGTTCTGACAAAAGGTCATTGAGCTGAAACGTTAACCCTGTTTCTCTCTGTGCAGCTGAACATAAGAACATAAGAAATAGGAACAGGAGTAGGCCATTTTGCCCCTCGAGCCTGCTCTGCCACTCAATAAGATCATGGCTGATCTGATCCTGGTCTCAACTCCACCTCCCCGCCCACTCCCCATAACCCTTGACTCCCTTAACATTCAAAATGCTGCCTGACCTGCCGAGTATTTCCAACTATTTTTTAAATATTACGTTGCTTGGTAATAGTATATTTACATGAAACATTGAGAAGACCAAAGCCATCATCTTCAGCTCTAGCCATACACACCGTACCCATGCTACCAATTCCATCCCAATCCCACATTATCAGGCCAAACCAGACTATTCGCAACCTCCATATCCTAATTGATCCTGAATTGAGCTTCCAACTCCATATCCTCTCCATCATAAAAAATAAATCTATAACCACCTCCAAAACATCAGCTGTCTCTATGCCAGTTCAGCTCCTGCTATCGCCCTCATCCGTGCCATTGTCACCATGAGCTATGAATATTCTGATGCCCTGTCTGAACATGTGCAGTAAGGACATTAGCCTGCAACATTCAGAATCAGCAGCCAGCATGGGTGATCGTTGGAATATAATTCTATTTGAGATCTGAATAATTTCCTCTCATATTCACATGTTCTAAACATTCAACTAATTAATTCAGGACAAAATATCCTCTATCCATGCTTCAACAAATGAACCATCTTCAAATAGAGCACTAGTGGAGATGATGCAATTGTAATGCAATGTTGTTAATTCAGACCTAATTTATAAGGTATCATTTCACAGCTACCTCTTGGCTTACAATGAATTTAATTCAGTATTGATTGCTGACATTCCTTCAAGGGGATTATTTGACAAACACAGCAATTTTGTATCTATCAGCACATCCTAATTAATGGATGTATGTGGAATTAACATTGAGGTTATATAGTAGTTTCTTCATTTCTGAAGACTTCTGAAAGATTCCAGTTATCACCGAGCCAATTGTACAACTCATTTGGAGTGAAATTGGACCATAAGGAAAATTGTGCCATTTTGTTATCATCATGCTTAGCTCACAGTAATGGCTTCCATTAGGAAGCAGTCCTAATGTTTCAAAGCTATTGGATAAATTAGAATATAATATTGTTTCTGCACATTCCCTTTAACCTTGTACAGTGCCAAATGCACAATATGATCCGGTTTTTAAAAAGCTCATTGAATGGCCTGCAAAGACAATCTGCACAGCTAAATTCTTCCAGTGATGAATTGCATGTGTAAGATAATTCATTGCAAAAGTATTCTTTCTTAAATGCATTTGAATAGGCAGATCCCACTAGTCCTTTCAGAGCCTCCTTCATTTTCACAGTGAAGCCTGTGTCTTTCATTTTTAAGTCGTAGTGCTTATGCAGCTGATGAATAGCTACAGGATCTTAGTGAGTCTCCGCCTTTGTCTATGGTCAAGATACTTTGGGTAGATTGATATGCTATCAAATGTTCCAAAAGCCGAGGCTGCTTCGTTCCAAGTTGTCTCTGGAGAAGCCACTGGAGGCACAATCTCACTTTTCTTTTCCTCATCATCGCTTGGACACTGATGTGATATGGCTGTCACTAGTTGGCAGCGCTGAGCTGCCATCATGCTGTCATATTCACAGTTTGACAGACTAGCAGCTGGGAACGTGTCCAATAGCTTGCGGCGCCTGCGATGCAGAAATTAGCCTGATTCAAGAATTATTCATGGGGAAATGGTGCTTGTGAAGCCTCTCGCCTCGATTTCTGCATGCCTTAAACCCCATGTCATTAGGAATAACCTCCACTTACTTTGGTTGCTTGGATTTATTTCTCAGCTGAGGGAGGAATGAAGTCAGCACTAATGACGAAAAGACTACGAAGGACAAGGACATAAAGAAGCTAAATTTGTTCACATTTTAACCCACAAAGCCTGGCTGTCTGCTTCAATTACAGTGATGAATATCACCTTGGAATGTGTGTCACTGGAATGTAACCTCTTGTTGATACCTCTCATTGATTCCATAAGTAAATTTAGAAGTGTCTGGTTAGCGGAAATATTCTCAACCATCTTATGCACAGATTGGAAAACTTGGCAAAGCTACAAATACTTTTTTTTCTCACTTACAGCTATCCCCATGGATTATATATATTTTTTAACGGCAGGAAAACCATGCAAAGTGGAAAAGATGAATTCGAACAACTGATTAATTTAGCAAAATACTAAACTTCCAAAAAATAAAAATAGTTTGTGAAAACATTTTTGTTTTGAGATGCACAATTATTGACCTTTCATCAATTAACATAGAGAATGATGTTTTGTTCATTGTTTCCTTTGCTTTACGCTATTCTCAACAAGTCCATTTATTGTGAAATTAGGAATAGCAGCAGCAGCCGTTTCCCAACAAATTACACTTGTAGAAATCCAGAAGGTGCTGGAAAATGTCAGCATCTGTGGAGAGCGAACCAGAGTTAACATTTCAGGTCGATGACCTTTCAGATGATGGCAGTTCCGAAGAAAGGTCAACGACCTGAAACATTAGCTCTGTTTCTCTCTCCACAGATGCTCCCTGACCTGAAGAATATTTTCCAACATTTTCTGGTTTTATTTCGGATTTCTAGCATCTGCAGTATTTTGCTTTTGTTGCATTTGTATAGATCCTTTTTCTAGAGTTCGTGGTCCAGAAGAGGCGAGGGCCACACCGCGATATATGTGCGCACTAGGACCGTGCAGCACAGCTGGTCTCCAGTCGTCCTGGTTAATCCTTGCCACTGGACCAAGACCTAGCTCTGTCAAGCCTGTGCGGTGGCTGGTGTGCAACGGCCACCACATGTTAAAAAAATCCACGCACAGGCATCTTCCACCCTCCAAGATGTAGTTCGGGATCCAGAATATTTGGTCCTTCATTGAAACACCTGTGAACGCATTCCTTTTTGGGAGTGGAAGCAAGTCATCCTCATTTCGAGGGACTGCCTATGATGATTGATCCTTTAACATAAAAAAGCTTCCCAAGGTGCTTGACAGAGTTGTAAGGAGAGAAAAGATGGAAACCAGACCAACAGAGTAGACATTCAGGACTGCTCCAATGCTAATAGGTTTGCTGACCATTTGTGTTTCCATTTTTGTCCTCCATCTTCCCTTCACTATTGATATATCTTCCACTTAGCAGTCCAATACCTCATAATTGCATCAAGTGCCAGAATACTGACACTTTTACCTGTGATCAGTGAACTTTGTGTTGAGATTTTCTTGCTTGTGCACTATTAGGTTCTACATTTTTAAAGGAGATGGAATATTGCTGACAGTCAGGTTGGATTGGATGTTGGAAGCATCTGATATTATAGCTAGTCATAATTAGAGAGAGCCTTATTTGACAGACAGTTTGTAGCTGGCTTAATGAGCATCCCAGAAATTACTGTGGCTTTTCAATTTTGTTTTCTTAGTTAATGCTTATTTCTACAATCAATGTAGAAGACACTTTGTACAGTAGCTCACTATTTATTTCTTTAATTAGAAACAGAAAATGCTGGAAATACTCAGCAGGACAGATAGCATCTGTGGAGAGAGAAACAGAGTTAACGTTTCAGCTTGACCATTTGAAAGGTCAAAGGTTAAATAAATAAAAGTTCTGACAGAAAGTCATCGACCTGAACCGTTAATTCTATTTCTCTTGCCACAGATGTTGCATGACCTGCTGTGTGTTTCCAGCTTTTTCTGTTTTTATTTCAGATTTTCAGCTTTTGTAATATTGTATTATGTATCTAAAGGAAATAATCATGTTATCTTCAGTCCCAACTTTAATCAAATTCCTACAAAATCTATAGCAACGTGCTCATTGAGCAGAATGATAAGGTCAAGACCTGTTATCTTTCATATAAAATGCAAAGTTAATGTTTCAGGTCGATGATCTTTCATCAGAACATATTTTCTTTAGTTCCCTTGCATGGAAAAGGACTTCCAATAATATTGAATCAAGGTTACCCTTTCTTCTAGAACAGATACTAATTTTTAAAAATATCCTATTTTCACTGATTCACACTCTTGTTAACTAGCAGAGTAGTGATGATTAATATCCAACCAAGGTTGGGGAATTCAGTACTGCAAACAGTGCAGGTCTTTGTTAAAGTTAATTTTGTTTATGCAAACTTGGGGAAAGACTTCCTTTGAGTGAAATGTGTACCGGAATTGTAAAACTTGTTCTTTTGTACAGTGGTTTATAATTCACTACCCATTGCACAAAACAATCTCCTCTCAATACAGTGAACATCAACTAGAACATTGCTCACAAATGAAAATATACCTTTGAGCTACTGAATGTTTCAAGAAACAATCTACTTTAACCAGTATTGCTGCAATAAATAGTTTTTAAATTGAAAAATGTCTTTATTAAAGTATAATGCACCACGAATGTGTAACCTTTTGTCATTTGTTCCTATGACACAGTACTTGACTCATCATCATCATCATAGGCGGTCGCTCAAAATGAGGATGACTTGCTTCCACGCCAAAAAAAAGGACGAGTTCACAGGTGTTTCAATGAACGACCCGAACTACATCCTAAAGGGTGGAAGATGCCTGTGCATGCATTTTTTGAACGTGGGGTGGCCGTTGCACACAAGCCACCACACGGGCTTGACAGAGCTAGGTCTTGATCCAGTGGCAAGGATTACCCAAGATAACTGGAGACCAGCTCTGCTGCACGGACCTAGTGCGCACACGTATCGCAGTGTGGGCTGGTCCATGCTGCCCCTGGGCACCTGGCCCTGAACTCGCGCCTCCCAGCGGCAGGTCGGGACCATAAAATGAGCGGCGGCCATGGGTAGCGGGGAGGCATGCCACTGCAAGGTACAGTGCGAGCTGGTGCAGGAGGGCGATGGCTGTGAAGAGTGACATCATCAAGATCCAGGTCGGTGATTGGAGCGTGGCAGATACAGCAGGAGCAGCGAGGTTGGGGCAAAGGAGCTGCGAGAGACTGTGGAGGGACTTGACTAGGTTTAGAGTGGAACTATACTTCACTGTAAAAGTCCAACTCAACCTAAAATACTACATGAGGAAGAGCAGGAAGTTCTCTTGGTGCCATAGCCAGTATTCCCCCTTCAAACCTTTGTCACCAAAAAACAGACTAACAGGCCATTCATTTACGAAAGGGAAATCATGCTTCACAAACCTTCTGGAATTTTTTGAGGATGTAACTAATCGAGTGGACAAGGGAGAACCAGTGGATGTGGTGTATTTGGACTTTCAAAAGGCCTTCGACAAGGTCCCGCATAAGAGATTGATGTGCAAAATCAAACCACATGCTATTGGGGGTAATGTACTGGCGTGGATAGAGAAATTGGTTGGCAGACAGGAAGCAGAGAGTCGGGATAAACGGGTCCTTTTCGGAATGGGAGGCAGAGACTAGTGGAGTACCGCAGGGCTCAGTGCTGGGACCCCAGCTCTTTACAATATACATTCGTAATTTGGATGAAGGAATTGAGTGTAATATCTCCAAGTTTGCAGATGACACTAAACTGGGTGGCGGTATAAGCTGTGAGGAGGATGCTAAGAGGCTGCAGGGTGATTTGAACAGGTTAGGTGAGTGGCAAATGCATGGCAGATGCAGTATAATGTGGATAAATGTGAGGTTATCCACTTTGGTGGCAAAAACATGAAGGCAGAATATTATCTGAATACCGGCAGATTAGGAAAAGGGGAGGTGCAACAAGACCTGGGTGTCATGGTTCATCAGTCATTGAAAGTTGGCATGCAGGTACAGCAGGCAGTGAAGAAGGCAAAAGGCATGTTGGCCTTCATAGCTAGGGGATTTGAGTATAGGAGCAGGGAGGTCTTACTGCAATTGTACAGGGCCTTGGTGAGGCCTCACCTGGAATATTGTGTTCAGTTTTGATCTCCTAATCTGAGGAAGGACATTCTTGCTATTGAGGGAGTGCAGCGAAGGTTCAGCAGACTGATTCCAGGGATGGCTGGACTGACATATGAGGAGAGACTGGATCAACTTGGCCTTTATACACTGGAGTTTAGAAGGATGAGAGGGGATCTCATAGAAACATATAAGATTCTGACGGGACGGGACAGGTTAGATGCGGGAAGAATGTTCCCAATGTTGGGGAAGTCCAGAACCAGGGGATACAGTCTTAGGATAAGGGGTAAGCCATTTAGGACTGAGATGAGGAGAAACTTCTTCACTCTGAGAGTTATTAACCTGTGGAATTCCCTGCCGCAGAGAGTTGTTGATGACAGTTCATTGGATATATTCAAGGGGGAGTTAGATATGGACCTTACGGCTAAAGGGATCAAGGGGTATGGAGAGAAAGCAGGAAAGGGGTATTGACGTGAATGATCAGCCATGATCTTATTGAATGGTGGTGCAGGCACGAAGGGACAAATGGCCTACTCCTGCACCTACTTTATATGTTTCTATGTTTCTATCTCATAGCTGTTTGCAGGATCTCAAAGTGCCTGCTTTATTTGCTTGCATCGTAATAGTCAGAGCATTTAAAATTAACTCATTGTAGGTGATGCATTTTGAGGCATTTCAGATAAATGTTTTTTTTTCATGCTTGATAATTTCATCTCTTCTATCCTCTGCTTTTTTGAAATTCATTCATGGAATGTGGGCATCACTGGCAATGCCAGTATTTATTGCCCATCCCTTCTCGAACATCTGCAGTTGGTGAAGGTACTCCTGCAGTGCTGTTAGGGAGGGAGTTCCACCATTTTGGCCAAGCGACGATGAAGAAGCGGTAATACATTTCCAAGTCAGGATAGTGTGTGACTTGGAGAGGAACCTGGAGGTGATGGTGTTCCAAAGCGCCTGCTGCCCTTGTCCTTCTAGGTGGTAGAGGTCGAGGTTTGGGCGGTTCTGACGAAGAGTTGCTGCAGTGCATCTTGTAGATGGGACACAGTGCAGCCATGGTGCACCAGTGGTGGAGGGACTGAATGTTTAAGGTGGTGGATGAAGTGACAATCAAGGAGGCGGCTTTTTCCTGGATGGTGTTGAGCTTTTTGAGTGTTGTTGGAGCTGCACTCATCCAGGTATTCCATCTTCCTCCTGACTCGTGCCTTGTAGATAGTGAAAAGGCTTGGGGGAGTCAGGAGGTGAGACACTCACCGCAGAATACCCATCCTTTGACCCGCTCTTGTTGCCACATTATTTATGTGGCTGGTCCAGTTAAGTTTCCTGTCAATAGTGACCCAATTCAACTCTTGTGCCCTGCACTATAGCTATTGACGCTTAGATTTCTGAATTAAAAAAAATGCTCTTGCTGCTGCTCGGAATGTGAATGAATTGAAAAATGCCGTTGAATGCTTAAAGTTTTGTTAAAATTTAAATGTTGCATAGATATTGATGACAAACACCAAGATTACAAAGGATGCTTTGCCGCAGAAGATGCACACATTGCAGTTAGATGAGTTCAACCCTCTAGGTGGCTCCGACTATCTTCTCCAATGTTCTTGCTCTTAAAATTAGCTAAGGGGCCATTACACCACCTCCTTCATGACTCTCTCCAAATCTCAATCTGTATTATGACATCTTATGGTCTCGTGCTAAACTAAAAAAAATTGCTGTTTCAGGAGTCAGCTTTGACAAAAGAAGCAATGCTACCAAAACCATGACATTGAGTTTCTGGTTCAGAGTGATTATGCGAAACTAACTAGAAACCATGCCAGCTGGCCTTCGAGAGTCATCATCATCATAGGCAGTCCCTCGAAATCCAGGAAGACTGCTTCCACTCTAAAAGTGAGTTCTTAGGTGACAGAACAGCCCAATACAGGAACTACCGTCTCTGTCACAGGTGGGACAGACAGTCATTGAAGGAAAGGGTGGGTGGGACTGGTTTGCCGCACACTCCTTCCTTTGCCTGTTCTTGTTTTCTGCATGCTCTCGGTGACGAGACTCGAGGTGCTCAGCACCCTCCTGGATGCTCTTCCTCCACTTAGGGCGGTCTTTGGCCAGGGACTCCCAAGTGATCAGGAAAGCCAATGGAATCTTGGCCTTTATTGCAAAGGGGATGGAGTATAAAAGCAGGGAAGTCTTGCCACAGTTGTACAGGGTATTGGTGAGGCCACACCTGGAGAATTGCATGCAGTTTTGTTTTCCATGTTTACGAAAGGATATACTTGCTTTGGAGACAGTTCAGAGAAGGTTCACTAGGTTGATTCCAGAGATGAGGGAGTTAATTAAGAGGAAAGGTTGAGTAGGTTGGGCCTCTACTCATTGGAATGCAGAAGAATGAAAGGTGATCTTATCGAAACATATAAGATTATGAAGGGGCTTGACAAGGTAGATGCAGAGAGGATGTTTGCACTGAAAGGAGAGACAAAAACTACAGGGCATGATCTTAGAATAAGGGGCCGCCCAATTAAAATTGAGATGAGGAGGAATTTCTTCTCTCAGAGGGTTGTAAATCTGTGGAATTTGTGCCTCTGAGAGCTGTGGAAGCTGGGACATTGAATAAATTTAAGACAGAAATAGACATTTTTTTAAATGATAAGGAAATAAGGGGTCATGGAGAGTGGGCAGGGAAGTGGACTTGAGTCCATGATCAGATCGGCCATGATCGTATTAAATGGCGGAGCAGGCTCGAGGGGACGTATGGTCTGCTCCTGCTCCTATTTCTTATGTTCTTATGTTTCGGTGGAGATGTTGCATTATATCATGGAGGCTTTGAGAGTGTCTTTGAAACATTTCCTCTGCCCACCTGGGGCTCACTTGCCGTGTAGAAATTCCGAGTAGAGTGCTTGCTTTGGGAGTCTTGTGTCAGGCATGAGAACAATGTGTGAGAGTGCCTATTGTTCAGATACATAGTCAGTTTTTCAATTTTAGGGTTTTTAAACTACAGAAATAATCTGAAGAAAATGGAATATGGTATTGCATAAAATGGATTGAATTATTTCTCAATCCTAATCTCAAACACATTGTTGAGATATTCAATGTGCTGTTGCTGATGGGCAAACACTCGTGCCTGGATATTAACAGGGATGGGTTATGTAGGCAGGGGGACGGGTTGTGGTGGTGGATGGGGTGGGGGACGGGTTGCGGTGGGGTGGAATTTCGGACAGAAGTTTGGGTTTCCCTGAATGCTGTGGACTTTTAATTCCACAACGTACACCTTTTATCATTGAAGGTCCCCCGCCCGGAAGTCAGCCTGATTGACAGGCTTGGCATCCAGTCAGGCGGTGCAAACTCCAGAGCATGCTATAGGACCTCCTAGGTCTGATCCATGACCTGGTCGATGGGGCTCCGATTCCAGGGGAGGTCTGATCCTGAACCCCAGAGGGGGAGTGGGGGCCGATCCACGATTCACAGGAGAGGGATCTGATTCCTGATCCCAGGGTCCTTTGTGTGGTAGGGGCCTGTCTGATGGTGGGGGTGCTCCTTGCCAAAAAGGAGTACTGTAAAGCTATTGACCTTCTCCCTGAAGCTGTCCTCGCCTCCCTTCATCTGTCGGGTTTCCGAGGCCTAGGACACCCGACAGATCACAGTTAAACCAGTAGAGCAGGTTAAATATGAGGCACGCAGCCTCATTAAAATATTTACTTTGCTAACCTGTCTCCTGGGAGTGGGATGGCTGCAAAGCCCCTGTCCTGCCTATGTTAAACCCAGAAGTGAGTGCATTGGAGGCCGGTTAGGGATGGGTTTGAGAATTTTTAACTTTTAACCTCTGACCTGACCCCAACCATCTATTTTTTAGTGTATCTTCTCATCTCAGAGGACAGGATCGAACGTAGATGGATTCTCCCAATGATTGTGTTGTTTATCAATGTGCAGGTACTCACGAAGAATGGCCATTTGAGCAAGGTATTGGGGGAAGAGTAGGGGATGTTAGTAAATCATCATCATCATAGGAAGTTCCTCGGAATCGAGGAAGACTTGCTTCCACGCTTAACATGAGTTCATAGGTGGCTGTACTTTCCAATATGAGAGCCACAGTCTCTGTCACGTGGGGCAGATAGTCTTTGAGGGAAGGGGTGGGTGGGACAGGTTTGCCGCACGCTCTTTCCACTGTCTGCGCTTGATTTCTGCATGCTCTCGGCGAGACTCGAGGTGCTCAGCGCCCTCCCTGATGCGCTTCCTCCACTTCGGGCAGTCTTGGGTCAGGAACTCCCAGGTGTCGGTGGGGAGGTTGCACTTTATCAGGGAGGATTTGAGTGTGTTGTTGTAAGGTTTCCCCTGCCCACCTTTGGCTCGTTTGCCGTGAAGAGCACTTGCTTTGGGAGTCTCGTGTCTGGCATGCGAACTATGTGGCCTGCCCAGTGGAGCTGATCAAGTGTGGTCAGTGCTTCGATGCTGAGGGTGCTAATGTTGGTATGTCTGTCCTCCCGGGGGATTTGTAGGACCTTGCGGAGACATCGTTGGTGGTATTTCTCCAGCGACTTGAGGTGTCTTCTGTATATGGTCCATGTTTCTGATCCATACAGGAGAGCGGGTATTACTACAGCCCTGTAGACCATGTGCTTGGTGGCAGGTTTGAGGGCCCAGTCTTCAAACATTCTTTTCCTCAGGTGGTCGAAGGCTGCACTGGAGCCGGTAAATACTGCCTGGGCAAAAGCCTTTAGGAAAGAAGGAGGGAAAAAAGGAAATTATTCAGAAAATCTCACTTTATGGAAAGAAAAATGGTGGGACTGCAGTCTGTTGACCAAGTAAACTGAGAGGGGATGTGAGGATTTATTTTATTCATTCACAGGATGTGGGCGTCGCTGACAAGGCCAGCATTTATAGCCCTTCCATAATTGCCCTTGAGAAGGTGCTGGTGAGCCGTCGCCTTTAACCGCTATAGTCCGTGTGATGAAGATATTCGCATAGTGCTGTTAGGGTTGGGAGTTCCAGGATTTTGACCCAGCGATTAATTGGTAAGACGTGACCACAGTGAAGTGAGGGGTCAGTAAACCGCGCTCTACATGTGTATTTCCATGCAGATGCATGGAGCTCTGCCTTGCTCTACCTCACATCAGCAAGCTGCCTATATAACAATTCCCCACTTGCATCCCTGCTGAGATATTGCATGAGCTCCAGCAGTGCATCTCTAGGTTACGGATACCGAGCAAGAACACTTCCACCTGCTAAAACTGGAATAAGTGTGTGTGAGCTACGTTTTGAGCTGATTGCGTACAGACCACCCCTGTAGCATGAGTGGGTGGCTGTGCTCATTCAATTGCCAAAAACTTTTAATGAGCACTTGCTTTGAATTTTAGAAATAATGGTCTTATATATGTTCATTTTATTGGAGCCAATGTTCAAGTTAGTCAGAAATAAAGTTTTCAAACAATTAGACCTTGATTTTGTGGCCAGTGGCAAAGGAATGGCGCTCACCGCTTATCATGCTTAAAGACTTATCATGGGTTTTTCAGCGGCAACTTATGGTTCCCAGCAATCACTTTCAGTGTGGCGCCCTCTAGAGAGAAACTGTGGTGTGCGTGAGCAGTGCAAAACAACAGTGCAGCTCTTCAATCAGTCCGATTGAAGAATCCTCACTGAGACACGCAGGTCCCACTATTGACTGGGGCAGATTCTGTTTGCGGGGACGAGGAGTTTTGCTTGGGAAACCTGGGAGTTCAGGTTCCCCCGCATGCTGTGGAGTTTGACTTCACAGCATGCGTCTTTTTTCGAGTAGTTTCCCCGCTCGGCTCCCCATTGGATGGGGAACGCCCCAGGAGTAGATAGGGAGCCTGCGGCTTGGTTAGTGGGAGCATGGGATGGTGGGGGGGGGGGGGGATTGGTTGCCAATCCCTGGAGGGGGTTACCAATATGGAGGAATCTGATCCCCTGGGTCTTTGGGTGGGGTGATGGGTCTAATGGTGGGGGTGAGGGTTGGCGGGGGTCTGATGGTGAACAGGGAAGAAGGTAAGCTTGGTGGGTGGGGGGGGAAGCACTCCTGCTCCTCCTGGCCCAGAAGCAATGGCTTAGGAGCAGCCCCCCCCACCGGTCCCTTTACCTGCCGGGTTAAACCTGGAAGACAGGTTAAAAATGAGGCATGCAGCCTCAATATAATATTTAAATAGCCAACATATCCCACCCCTGTTGTGTATGTATATACCTTGTGCACTCAATGTACAGTTACATAAGACCAATGAATGTATCTTTACTCTGTATACAATATGCCTGTACCACCAGAGGGTGCAACTGGTGTAGACCTAGCGGTCACCTGTACACTGCACGTAACCAGGTATAAAATTGAGCCCAACTTACTGTAACCTCATTCAGGAGCTGCAATAAATGGACTAAGGTCACAACAGTTCACCTTACCTCGTGGAGTCATTACTCGAGTGCTTACAGACACCACAGCCCCCTTGAAAATTGGAAGTGGAAGGGTTGGAGGTGGGTTGGGATCGTCACGTTTGAGATTTTTAAAATTTTAACATCTCAACCGACCCCAACACACCCATTTTTTGTGGTTAAAATTACTCCCTCAGAATCTACACCAGGAAGTATAAATTAAAGAGAGGGAAAGAAAGATGAGTTTAAGAGAGAGAAATAAAAGTCAGAGAAAAAGGTAATCAAAAATTTTGGGGGTGTTGAAATTCTGAAGGAATGGGACTCCACACTTTTAAAATTATATTTTCAGTGCCAGAGAGTCTGTTTGGCAGAAATTAAGACTTGGCACTCCGTTATAAAAAAGCTGTGGCTCAGTAGGTAGTGCTCTCGCCTCTGAGTCCGAAGGTTTTGGGTTTAAGTCCCAGTCCAGAGACTGAGCACAAAAATTTTAGGCTGACAATCCAGTGCAGTACTGAGGGAGTGCTGCATGGTCGGAGGTGTCGTCTTTCGGATGAGACGTTAAACCGAGGCTGTCTCAAGTGGATGTAAAAGATCCCAAGGCACAATTTCGAAGAAGAGCAAGGGAGTTATCCCCGGTGTGCTGGGCCAATAATTATCCCTCAATCAACATAACAAAAACAGATTATCTGGTCATTATCACATTGCTGCTTGTGGGAGCTTGCTTGCACGCAAATTGGCTGACACATTTCCTACATTCTAACAAGAGAAATTCAGGGAACAGCACCAATCCTTGTACATGGCTTTCTTTGACCTCACAAAGGCCTTTGACACTGTCAACTGCGAGGGACTATGGAGCGCCCTCCTTCGTTTCAGCTGTCCTGAAAAATTTGTCACCATCCTCTGTCTGCTCCATGATGACATTCAAGGCATGATCCTGACCTATGGATCCACCATAGACCCAATCCACATCTGGACCGGGGTCAAGCAGGGCTGCGTCATCGCGCCAACGTTCTTCTTGATCTTCCTCAATGCAATGCTCCATCTCACACTCAACAAGCTCCCCGTTGGAGTGGAACTTAACTATAAAACCAATACGAACCTGTTCAACTTTCGTCGCCTCCAGGCTAGATCCAAGGTCGTCACATCCTCTGTCATAGAACTACAGTACACAGACGACGCTTGCATCAGCGCACATTTAGAGGCTCAGCTCCAAGCCATCGTCAACATCTTCACCGAGCCATACGAAAGCATGGGCCTTGCACTAAAAATCTAAAAGACAAAGGTCCTCCACCAACCTGACCTCGCCACACAGCATTGCCCCCCCACCCCGGTCATCAAAATCAATGGTGTGGCCATGGATAATGTGGACCATTTTCCATACCTCGGGAGCCGACTATCAGCAAGGGCAGACATCGATGACCAGATCCAACACTTCCTCCAGTGCACCAGCGCAGCCTTGGTCGCCTGAGGAAGAGAGTGTTCAAAGACCAGGACCTCAAATATGGCACCAAGCTTATGGTCTACAGGGCTGTAGTGTACCCAACCTCCTATATGGCTCAGAAATGTGGACCATATACAGTAGACACCTCAAAACGCTGGAGAAATACCAACAACGCTGCCTCCGCAAGATCCTGCAAATCAACTGGGAGGATAGATGCACCAACATCAGTGTTCTCCATCAGGCCAATATCTCCAGCATCAAAGTACTAACCACACTCGACTTGCTCCGTAGGCGGGCCACATCGTCCGCATGCCTGACAAGACTCCCAAAGCAAGCACTCGATTTGGAACTCCTTCATGGCAAGGGAGCCCCAGATGGGCAGAGAAACCATTTCAAGGACACCCTCCAAGCCTCCTTGATAAAGTGCAACATCCCCACCGACACCTGAGAATCCCTGTCTCAAGACCCCCCAAAGTGGAGGAAGAGAATCTGGGAGGGCGCTGAACACCTCGAGTCTCATCGCCGAGAGCATGCAGAAAGCAAGCGCAGGCAGCAGAAGGAGCGTGCAAACTAGACTCCCCATCCACCCTTTCCTTTATCGACTGTCTGTTCCACCTATGACAGAGACTGTAATTGCCATATTGGACTGTACAGTCACCTGAGAACTCACTTAGAGTGGAAGCAAGTCTTCCTCGATTTCGAGGGACTGCCTATGATGATGTTGGATGATTATTACAGTGACTACACTTCAAAAGTACTTCATTGGCTGAAAAGCACTTTGAGACGTCTGGTGGTCGTGAAAGGCATTATATAAATCCAAATCTTTCTTTCATCTAAAAGATCTTATCGTCACAAAACATCAGAGGATTTGAGCTTAGAATAGAAAATCTTTCTTTAAAACAATAGAAACCCGACTAAATTTTCTTTTATCAGGAATGAAATACTTCCCATTTTTTTGGGCACCTCTTTAAATTTCTTGTTTACTTTTTGTTTTTTTTCCTCTAGATATTTGGTATTTCCATGGATACATCTGCCTTAACTTTTTTTGGCATGTTTACTGGGTAACTGCAGCAACTTGACAGCTTTACATGGATTTCAATGCCGAGTCTCTTGGCGAGGTACCGGCGTAGCGCAGCTTTTGGTGGAGCAACTTCCAGATTTCCGCGTTCAATTGCGCATGTGTGGACTCCGGAAGTTGCTGTCCGATTTACTCCATAATAGTGGTGAGCGCTGTTAGTCTCACCGTTGTTCTTTGCGCAAAATACAGGCCTTAGTGCCTTGTGCTAGAATAACAGCTTTCAAACTTGTGTTCTGAAAGTTAAACTGTGAGATCAGCATCTTCAGATTAGGTTTCCGCAGTTTATTGCGAAACAAAATCCTTTGCCACACTTCATGGAAAAGCCCAGATTGACACCTTGCATCGATATGCCTCTGTTCAATTTAACGCATTGAGTAATAAACGACAGTGACAAATTACTTCCTGCCTATTGTTTTTCTTCACAAAACACCAGAGGATGTGAGCTTAGAATTGAAAATCTTTCTTTAAAAAAAATAGAAACCCGATTGAATTTTTATTTGTCAGGAATTAAATACTTCTCCTTTTGTTGGGCACCTCTTCAAACTTCTTGTTTACTTTTTGTTGTTTTCTCTAGCAAGTTGGTACTTCCATTGCCCCTTGTGTTTTTGCCATGCCTGTCAGTCATTTCCTTGCAAACTGCACTTTCTCAGTAAAGGAAGAGGATGATCCAGAGCTTTGACTTGACAATGAACAGGCAGAAGGAGGATACAAAAAAAAAACAAGCAATTTGTTCCAGTTATGTGACTCGATTATTCAAAGGCTCTCTGACAAGTTCCTATGAAAACATAACGAGCTGATAGATTTAGGTGTTGGACAGTTCAACGACTCGCACGTCCACATTGTAAAGCAAGCACTTGAGCGTCTCGTCTGCAGTAAATTCTCTTTGTACTTTTGGGATGCAGCTCTGGAGCCCTCAGTGGATCGCCAGCAGGAGAATGAAGTATCGAGCTCCCTATCCATCAAACCACATGAAATCTTGTGAACAGCCAATTTGAAGCCTAACCTGAATCTAGAGGTCACTGCTCCATGGAAAGATAAAGAAATGATTATGCAAAACATATGGAAAGAAAATGTAAAGGACCGAGGGAGATTGAATATTTCAGTGAGGTACAGCACCACTTTTGCATCTCGAGCAATCGAGTTTGAATCCAACTGGGACCTCTTGGATGTAAGACTCCCCTCTCAACCAACTGTAGGTTAATTTGGACACTCTTATGAGTCCACAGTGTGTAAATCTGCCTCAACTTCAGTTTCACTTGGCAACCCATAAGTATCACATTGGGAGTGATTTTCATCTGCCGTCCACCAACCTTTTGCCTGATATACATACGACTGGAAGATTAAAATAGGGGTGGGGGTGGAACACAGTCTTGAACTCATTGTGGGCGGAGGTTGCAATTCCCTGCCTGTTGAGTGGACAGATTACATATTGCTGAGTCCTGACCCTGAGTGGGAGGATGTTTTCTCCCAGGCCCTTTGATTGGGTGGGTAACTGTTCTCTCTCCCTTGAATTCACATTGGGTGATTTTCAATTGGCGCCCTCTTGATTCTCCAAAAGAAATATACAACCAACAGAGGAGAATCACAAGGGTGGGTGGGGGGAACCTCGGTCACCGTTTGAAGCCTATGCAATTTTCAGGCAGGCCTATTAATGGGCGCACAGTATGCCTGTCCTGATCTCGGCGGAAGGCTATTTGTTTACGTAACTTGCGGTCCTACACCATATAATTGTACCCTCCTGAGCATCCCTGATTATAATCGCTCAACCATTGGTGGCTGTGCCTTCTGTTGCCTCGGCCCGAAGCTCTGGAATTTCCTGCCGAAACCTCTCCGCCTCTCAAGCTCTCTTTCCTCCTTCAAGGCACTCCTTAAATCCGACCTATTTGAACAAGCTTTTGGTCACCTGCCCTAATTTCTCCTTTTGTGGCTTAGTGTAAATTTTTTTGTCTCGTAACTTTCCTGTGGAGTGCCTTGGGACGTTTCACTACGTTAAAGGCGCTATATAAATACAAGTTGTTGTTGGACGCCAATTCCAATTCTGAGTACAAATGTGCAGGACTTGCCCCATGCATGCTCCACCCATTGGCACCAGGTGGTGAGAGGCCAGACTGGCGGTCCTTAAGGGGACTGCTTCTGGTGCTCCACACATGGACTCCAAATCTCTTGTTCCTATTTAGTTTTGTGGGATTAGAAGGAGCAGGAAGGCTCCTCCTGCCTTGAGAAAAAGTACTTCAGCTTGCATCCTCCCCCCTCCACCCCACGGCATCAGTTGCCCTCGCCCTCCCGCCCTCGAGTACGACCAACTAGCGTAGAAGACGGCTAATTTCCCCGCTGGCCCGTGACCGGCAAGTGACAGCGGAGTGCATATCTTGCGACCGCTGCTCACCAGCTGCATTACCATGAGGCCCAATGCTGGCTTCGGGTGGGTGGAACTGCCCCAGCACCGACTTCACACCCATTTTGGGCAGAGGTTGAAAATATGTGAGGTTATCCACTTTGGTGGCAAAAACAGGAAGGCAGAATATTATCTGTATGGCGGCAGATTAGGAAAAGGGGAGGTGCAACGAGACCTGGGTGTCATGGTACATCAGTCATTGAAGATTGGCATGCAGGTACAGCAGGTGGTGAAGAAGGCAAATGTTATGTTGGCCTTCATAGCGAGAGGATTTGAGTACAGGAACAGGGAGGTCTTACCGCAGTTGTACAGGGCCTTGGTGAATCCTTACCTGGAATATTGTGTTCAGTTTTAGTCTCCTAATCAGAGGGAGGACGTTCTTGCTATTGAGGGAGTGCAGCAAAGGTTCACCAGACTGATTCCCGGGATGGCAGGACTGACGTATGAGGAGAGACTGGATCAACTGGGCCTGTATTCACTGGAGTTTAGAAGGATGAGAGGGGATCTCATAGAAACATATAAATTTCTGACGGGACTGGACAGGTTAGATGCAGGAAGAATGTTCCCGATGTTGGGGAAGTCCAGAACCAGGGGTCACAGTCTAAGGATAAGGGGTAAGCCATTTAGGACCGAGATGAGGAGAAACTTCTTCACTCAGAGAGTTGTTAACCTGTGGAATTCTCTACCGCAGAGAGTTGTTGATGCCAGTTCATTGGATATATTCAAGAGAGAGTTAGATATGGCCCTCATGGCTAAAGGAATCAAGGGGTATGGAGAGAAAGCAGGAAAGGGGTACTGAGGGAATGTTCAGCCATGATCTTATTGAATGGTGGCGCAGGCTCGAAGGGCCAAATGGCCTACTTCTGCACCTATTTTCTATGTTGCTATGTTTCTATTTTACCCCCACCTCCCTTCCTTGTGTCTTAACCTCTGATGATTATGGACTCCCTCCCCCTTATGTCTTAACCTCCGATGAATATGGCCCATGGCACCACTGTGGCAAATACCTTTATGCCCTATCAGTGTCAACTGTGGCTCTGTGGGTAGTGCACTCGCCTCTGAGCCGGAAGTTTGCGAGTTCAAGTCCCACTCTGGGTAATCTAAGCTAACACTCCAGTGCGTTGCTAAGGGAGTGCTGCAATGTTGGAGGTGCCGTCTTTCAGATGAGATGTTAAATCGAGGTCCCATCTGCTCTCTCAAGTGGCTGTAAAAGATCCCACAGCTTTATTTTGAAGAAGAGCAGGGGAGTTATCCCCGGTGTCCTGGCCAATATTTATCCCTCAATAACACACCAACCACAGATTATCTGATCATTATCGCACTGCTGTTTGTGAGAGCTTACTTGTATGCAAATTGGTTGCCGCGTTTCCTACATTACAACAGTGACTGCACTTCAAAAGTACTTCATTGGCTGTAAAGCGCTTTGAGACGTCCGGTGGTCGTGAAAGGAGCTTTATAAATGTAAGTCTTTCTTTCTATCGAGCTATGGCATACCTGACTTAGCATTGCTCAGTAAAAAAGAAAGTCTAGCATCTTTCCCAACCTCAGGATATCCCAAAGTGCTTTACAGCCAACAAAGTACTTTTGAAGTGTAGTCACTGTTGTAATGTAGGAAACACGGCAGCCAATTTGCACACAGCAAGCAATGTTTTAGTGATGTTGGTTGAGGGATAAATATTTGTACGCACAGTATTGATAGTGAAAAATGTGAATGTGTTTATTCCCCAGAGTGCATGCTTAACGCACAGCAAAATGCATCGAGAAGTATGAATGCAACAAAGTTGATAGAAGCAAAATTTTATCCAGAAGTTTCCACTGATCTTGCGAGTACAAATGATTAAAATGCAATATTATTTTTTTGTATTGTCTTTATCAACTGCTACAATGCAATTGTAGCAATCGTAAATCAGAAATATTACCAGCCAATGCCGCACTTCTGGGGATGATCACTTCAATTTGCTGCACTGCCACCTTAGAAACCTCATTGGATTCTATTATGATGTTGTAATGAAATGACCTTTTCTTTGAGACTGCCTTCATAAAACCGACAGTCTCTGTGAAAACCACAGGGCTCTCTAGAAACCCATTGAACTTTTTACTTTCGTTCTTCAAATGGATTTAGCAGTAATTCAACCTTTTTCTCAATGCATTTATTTCTGCCTCCAAATATTAACTTTTTATAAATATAATTACCAGGGCATGCAATAAGAATTGATGGCCTGGTGCACACATCAATCAATCGTAGTAGTTTCTGATTCCTGCAGCATTTGCTAATTACTGTTGCTGGTGGAATAGGTGGGAATGCTTCATAACAATTAACTGAGCAAGTGTTTGAATTGGAGAGCAATGGCTGGCAGTTGAGAAAAGATCAGTGTGTGACTTCTTTCTGCCCCCCCACCCCCACCTTAATAGTTACTGCATAATTGATGTATTTTCTACTTAATTTCAGTTAATTCTCTAAATATACTTGTCGCATCTTTGGTTGTCATACGATTGGGTTCTTGTGTCTGCCAGACTATTTTAAGAACCAAACTAAAAGTTAGCCATGTGGAACAGATGGCGTCTGAAGAGCATGAAAATACTGGATAAGGATCTCGTCTTAAAATATGTTTTGATAATTATATAAAGAATAATGGGTACCTGGAAGTGATTGAATGCTTGAAGTTATTCCAAAATATGTGTTTTTTTTCCCCTTTTATAATTGAACAGCAAAGTTCGTTAAAATGGTTTCTCTGTTGGTTTGTGGCCGCCTTAACAGTTCTTGTTTGATTTTGCAAAATTATTCAGCGACAATCAT
This sequence comes from Pristiophorus japonicus, assembly GCF_044704955.1. Classification (NCBI taxonomy): domain Eukaryota; kingdom Metazoa; phylum Chordata; class Chondrichthyes; family Pristiophoridae; genus Pristiophorus; species Pristiophorus japonicus. Next base: position 37,741,742 of record NC_091977.1, read on the forward strand.
AAGTTAATTATGAGGAAATATCAGTCAATATATATTATTGCAAAGTAATTGGATTGCAAATTCTGTTTGAAATAGACATTTCTGATTGTAAGACTGTAATGATCTTACACGAGTAGTAATGTCATACTACTGGGCAATGTGTGTTGCCAGGAAACAGATGAATAGCTGATGCATTTGGAGGCTAAAATGTTTCTGGCCATGTCTATTTGTGGATGAATTGATTTTAGAAATTCACAGAATCTTCAGTAGAATCTGAACTGACCAAAACGTTCAGACTTGCATGTAGTCAAAAACATTTGTCGTTGCTTGTAACTTGTTTGTCAAATTGTGTCATTAATTCACATGTTACAAACCAAAGTACAGTTAGACTGTATTAGTACTCCGGGTTGAATATTTAAAATGTTCCATTTTGGACTGGACGATATCACGAGGGGGCTGGATTTTACAAACCGTGGCGGGCGACGTCGGGTCCTGGCCTCGCTGCTGGCTCCAGCCCACCGTGTACAATGATTTTCCCCTCATTGGGCTTGTTATGCCCACCCAGCGCGTTTCCTGGTCAATTGAAGGAAGTGGGTCAGGTGACGTAACCTGATGACCCGTCATCAGCCGGTATCCTTGAAGGGACCATGCGCAAATTTATTTTGACATTTGTGCTGTCAGTGTTCTGTGGTGCTGCATACGCTGACGAGCACTGCACAATGATGCAGAGCTTGCACCCAGACTTTCTCCTGAGTCACAGCACACAGGGAGTCCTCTGCCCTTCACATGGGCGAAGAGACCTCCCCAAGAGACCAACGTAGCTTGGTTGCACATTACAAAGGAGGACTCAAAGCAGGGATATGGCCAGAAGGACCTGGCTGTTGTGGCACAAATCCTTCAATAATCTCAGTACATCACGAAACGTTATTCCAAAGCCACACTCAACTTCATCAAACTGCCTTCCCTAACCAACTCCAGCACATCCTTACTCACACACATCCTTACTCACACCAACTTACCTTGCACCTCCACCCATCCCCCTCTATCTGCATTATCTCACTTCTCCTTCTCACCAGCCACCCCTCACACTCACCCTTATCTGAGTCTAACCATACCAACTAACAACACACAAAGGTAGGCAATAGGGTGTTTCAGACAATGTTCAAGTGAAGTTTCTGTTAATGTGCTGTCAAGCATTGGAATCTTTATTTTCAACACTTTGCATTCTTGGACAGATATCTGTGCACCTTTGCAAGTGGCTTAGTGAGTTGCAGTGAATGGTGAGACATAATGGTAACCCCATCAAAGGTGATGAGTGTGAAAGGAATGGCTTGGGCATTGTGGGGTTGCTTTATGGTGTTATTGTGCAGCGGTGCCACGCCTCATATGGCAGCCAGGGTGTACAGCGTTAAGTGAGGTAAATCTGGCCATGGTGAGGCCATCCCTGGCGTCCTGGGCAATTTATAGAAACACAGAAACATAGAAAATTATGGCGCAGAAGGAGGCCATTTCGGCCCATCATGTCTGCGCCGGCCGACAAAGAGCCGCACGGCCCTTCGTCAGCAGCCCTAAAGGTTTCATATAAATTCATGAAGACTAACGGAAAGGCAAAGAGCACCCAACCCAACCAGTCTGCCCCACACCACTGCAACACCCCTTAAAACTAAAAACATTGACACTCCATCCCAATTGGAGCCATGTGATTTCCTGAGAGAGGCAAAACCAGATAAAAATCCAGGCCAATTTAGGGAGAAAAAATCTGCGAAAATTCCTCTCTGACCCATCCAGGTGATCAAAACTAGTCCAGGAGATCACCCTGGCCGTATTCTATTCCCTGCAGTACTTACCATTATATCTGCGCCGACCAACAAAAGGTCAATCCAGTCTAATCCCAATTACCAGCTCTCGGTCCGTAACCAATGCTAAACTAAAAACAGAACATGCAGGTCAAGCAGCATCTGTGGTGAGAAACAGCATTAACGTTTCAGGTCTGTGACCCTTCGTCAGAACAATGCGAAAGCTTTGGTGCAGAGGAAATGTTTTGAAATGGTGCCAGGGATGAAACACTTCACTTACATGAAGAGACTAGAGAAACTTGGATTGTACTCCTTCGAGCAGACAAGGTTAAGTGGAGATTTGATGGAGGTGTTCAAAATCTTGATGAGTCAATAAGGAGAAACTGTTTCCACTGGCAGAAGGGTCGGTAACCAGAGGACACAGATTTAAGGTCATTGGCAAAAGGACAAAAGACAATGTGAGGAATAAGGTTTTTATGCAGCAAGTTTTAATGATCAGGAAAACATTGGCTGATAGGACAGTGGAAGCAGATTCAGTAATAACTTTCAAAGGGGTATTGGATGAATATTTGAAATGGAAAAATATGCAGGGCTATGGGGAAAGGGTAGGAGAGTGGGACTTTCAAAGATCTGGTACAGGCACAATGGGCCAAATAGCCTCCTTATGTGCTGTATGATTCTGGCCCTGAAATTCCGGCCTCCTGGGTCCGTACGGGAAGGCATCGCAAAAGCCGGTTTTCAGCGCACAATGCACATGCGCTGAAAACCAGCTTTTCTGATTTGTCAAGCTGCAGCTTGACAGATCCCTCTCTATCTCAGCAGCCAGGTATTTACCCATATCTTGCCCAGCGGATGTCCTGAAAACTCTTGCACCTGATAAAAGCAGACGTATAGCCTACTTTTACAGGCATAAGAGTTTTAAAACACACTTATAACATAAAAAATAACATTAAAAAAACACATTTTACTTTTAAAAACCCTGCCCACTACATTAAATTTATTTTAAAGCATAATTAAAAAAGCTTTTTTGAGAAAATCAGATTTTTTTCGAACAATACATAAATAACTTTAATTTAAATGAATGTTAAATATGTATTGTATTTTTTCTATTTTTATAAAAGTTTTTTGTATCGGGGGGTTTCTCATTCATAATAATGGGAACTCCAACTTATGGAGTTCCCATTCATCATCATAGGCAGTCCCTCGCAATCGAGGATGACTTGCTTCCACTCTTAAAATGAGTCCTTAGGTGGCTGAACAGTCCAATACGAGAGCCACGGTCCCTGTTACAGGTGGGACAGATAGTCATTGAGGGTAAGGGAGGGTGGGACAGGTTTGCCGCATACTCTTTCCACTGTCTGCGCTTGATTTCTGCATGCTCTCGGCAATGAGACTTGCGGTGCTCAGCGCCCTCCCGGATGCACTTCCTCCACTTAGGGCGGTCTTTGGCCAGGGTCTCCCAGGGTTCAGTGGGGATGTTGCACTTTATCAGGGAGGCTTTGAGTGTGTCTTTATAACGTTTCCTCTGCCCACCTTTGGTTTCGTTTGCCGTGAAGGAGTTCTGAGTAGAGCGCTTGCTTTGGGAATCTCGTGTCTGGCATGCAGACAATGTGGCCTGCCCAGTGGAACTCATCAAGTGTGATCAGTGCTTCAATGATGGGGATGTTGGCCTGGTCGAGGATGCAAATGTTGGTGCGTCTGTCCTCCCAATGGATTTGTAGGATCTTGCGGAGACATCGTTGGTGGTATTTCTCCAACGACTTGAGGTGTCTACTATACATAGTCCATATCTCTGAGCCTTACAGAAGGGCGGGTATTATTACAGCCATCAGCTTGGTGGAATATTTTTGGGCCTGGTCTTCGAACACTCTTTTCGTCAGGCGGCCGAAGGCTGCACTGGCGCACTGGAGGCGGTGTCGAATCTCGTCATCAATGTCTTGATGATTGGGGGACAGTGCTGTGCGGCGAGGACAGGCTGGTGGAGGACCTTTGTCTTACGGATGTTTACTACAGTTGTACAGGGCCTTGGTGGGGCCACACCTGGAGTATTGTGTACAGTTTTGGTCTCCTAACTTGAGGAAGGACATTCTTGCTATTGAGGGAGTGCAGCGAAGGTTCACCAGACTGATTCCCGGGAAGGCGGGACTGACATATCAAGAAAGACTGGATCAACTGGGCTTGTATTCACTGGAGTTCAGAAGAATGAGAGGGGATCTCACAGAAACGTTTAAAATTCTGACGGGTTTAGACAGGTTAGATGCAGGAAGAATGTTCCGAATGTTGGGGGAAGTCCAGAACCAGGGGTCACAGTTGAAGGATAAGGGGTAAGCCATTGAGGACCGAGATGAGGAGAAACTTCTTCACCCAGAGAGTGGTGAACCTGTGGAATTCTCTACCACAGAAAGTTGTTGAGGCTAATTCACTAAATATATTCAAAAGGGAGTTAGATGTAGTCCTTACTACTAGGGGGATCAAGGGGTATGGCGAGAAAGCAGGAATGGGGTACTGAAGTTGCATGTTCAGCCATGAACTCATTGAATGGCGGTGCAGGCTCGAAGGGCTGAATGGCCTACTCCTGCACCTATTTTCTATGTTTCTATGTTTCTCTGCTCTTGTTGATAAGAGGCTCCTGAGGGATGGGAAATGGTGCACATTGTCCAGGGCCGCGCCGTGGATCGTGGTGACTGGGGGGCAGTGCTGTGCGGCGAGGACAGGCTGGTGGAGGACCTTTATCTTACGGATGTTTAGCGTAAGGTCCAAACTTTCGTATGCCTCAGTAAATACATCGACTATAAATTGGAGTTCAGCCTCTGTATGTGCGCAGACACAGACGTCATCCGCGTACGTTAGCTCGATGATAGAGTTTGGGCTGGTCTTGGACCTGGCCTGGAGACGGCGAAGGTTGAACAGGTTCCCACTGGTTCTGTAGTTTAGTCCCACTCCAGCAGGGTGCTTATTGACTGTGAGGTGGAGCATGGTAGTGAGGAAGATGGAGACGAGGGTTGGGGCTCTGTTTGATCCCCATCTGGACGTGGATTGGGTCTGTAATGGATCCGTTGGCAAGGATCACGGCCAGCATGTCGTCATGGAGCAGGCGGAGGATGTTGTCGAACTTTTGTGGGCATCCGAAAAGGAGGAGGACGCTCATAGACCCTCACGGTTGACAGTATCAAAGGCCTTTGTAAGGTTGAAGAAGTTCATGTATAAGGGCTGGCGCTGTTCCCTGCATTTTTCCTGCAGCTGTCGCACTGCAATAATCATGTCCATTGTGCCCCGTAGGAGACAAAATTCGCACTGTGACTCCGGGAGGAGCTCCTCGGCCACAGGGAGAAGACGGTTGAGGAGGACTCTCGTGATAACTTTCCCAGTGGCTGATAGCAGGGAGATTCCTCTGTAGTTGCCGCAGTTCGACTTGTCCCCTTTTTTAAAGATGGTCACGAATTATTATGAATGAGAACAAACTTTACCTTGATTGGCTGCCCCATGTGACTGCAGCTCCAGCCCTGCACACGTCCTGACATGCACGCGTTGCGATGTGCAGTCAGTGGAGGCCTCAGGAGCGGGAACTCGCGTGGGTGCGGCTGAAACAGGTAGGTATGCATCATTTTTGTCGAATCCAGTCGAACGCCCACGGGAAGGAGAAACCGGGATGTCTGGGCCTATATGATTACAACAGTGACGACATTTTCATCCTGTTCAGTTGATTTTTGTTCCACTGCAGCCAAGAAAGCATTAACGTTGCAGCGGCTGAATTTTTTGGGTCTTAATTGGGGATTCAATGCTTTGCGGGATGAACGCGTGTTGTCAGCTGGTTTCTCCTCTCCTTAAAATGGAGATTTCAGTCAATGCAGCAGGCTATCTGGCCTTCAACTTGTTTCCCCCAAAATTGTATCCACTTACAAATCTTGGTTAAGTCTGGAACTCAAACTCAGTGCAGCATAGTAATGTGCCACTACAGCTCGATTGTGACAATAAGAACATCAGAACATAAGAAATAGGAGCAGGAGTTGGCCATTTGGCCCCTCAAGCCTGCTCCGCCAGTTAATAAGATCATGGCTGATCCGATCATGGACTCCGCTCCACTTCCCTGCACTCTCCACAGATGCTACTTCACTATAAGTTGGCAGGGGTGGTTTTCGGCGGGGGGTCAGCTTTCCCTTCTGACCTTATATGAGCGGTTTCGTATCGTCCCACACCCTTGGTTCTGGACTCTGGAATTATGAAGGGACTGTGACAGACTTGGACAGACAATCGGTTTCAAGGTAGGAAGCAGGTATGGCTTTATTGTGTTTAAAGGGAAGTAAAAGGCACACCTTTAACTGGGAATAGATCTACCCCAAAAAGGCTTCCTTATCTCCCACCAAATCTGGCCTAGCTCTTTGTTTCAAGGGAGCTGCTCATTAGTTTTGAGCTCTCTTCTTTGTCAGAATTTGTCGGGCTCGTTCAGCAGTAATTTGATTATGATGTGTTAATGTGGAAAATCACCTGTTGGCATTGTTGAAGCAGTGTTTAAACTCTTGGGCCGTTGGGCTGGGCCCGTGATTTCTATAGGTCTATTTGCACATGCATACCACTAATGGTCTCCGGTGATTAGCCTGATAGTTCTTAATGCGCTTATTGTCACTAGGGAGCGAATTTTTATGTCTCACAGTTCTTGTTAGTTATCGATCGACTCATTCTCCCAGACAAATTAAATTAGCTCCAATACCCAATTCCTGAGTGAAGTCCCACCCTCTGTTCTGGCAGTCTCTTCCAAAGTTGTTCCTTTAGAGATCTTAAACTTGTAAAGCTCTTAGGTGTCTTCCTCAGAGTTTTTCCTTGGATACCAAAATGTTCATCGAGTTCCAAATTAAATTCCCTTTCCTATGAGTCCAAACACGGGGAGGCGGGGGAGGTCTCCATGAATGCATCCCCTTTTATCCCCTGCAGGCCTCATCTGCCCCTTTAATCTCATTTGTGTCCTGAAGTTTTCCTTCCATTTTAAAAGTTCAGAAAGGGATTCTTCTCCTCTGCAGGGGAAAGGTACAAGGAATCTTTGCGAAATATTGGTAAATTCTACAAGTTGTAATGCCCAGTTTATTGCGAATGATGCCTTACAAAAGTCTGGGATTATTGCATCTATCTCGAATCCACTCAGGTAAACTGCATAAAAAAAAAATCATATTTGGAGTGTGAGCATCAATGGCAAAGCTGGCATTTATTAACTATACCTACACGCCCGTGAGAAAGTGGTGATGTGCTGTGTGGTGGAGGTGGGCGCTCCCAGAATTATGTTAGGTGGGGAATTCAGGATTTTGACCCAGCCACAGTGTCCAAGTTGGGGATGATGTGCAACTTGGAGGTGATGCTGTTCCCATGCACCTGCTGCCCTTATCCTTCTGGGTGGCAGAGCTCATCAGTTTGGGAGATTTTGCTGAAGACTCCTTGGCAAGTTGTAACAGTGCATCCTGTACATAGTACACACTGCAGCCACGGTACACTGGTGCTGAAGGGGGTGGATACTTAGGCTAGTGGGTGAAGTGCTATCTGCTTCTTCCTGGATGGTGTCAAGCTTTTTGAGTATTGTTGCAGCTGCATAGGACAAAGCTGGACAATTTTCCACATTGTCAGTATTATACGTGTACTGGAATAGCTTACGTACGGGTGTGGCTAGTTCTGCAGTACAGGTCACCAGCACAACAGCTGGGATATTGTCAGGACCCATAGCATTTGGTGTGACCAATGCATTTGGCAGTTTCTTGATGGCTTTTGGCATGAATTGAATTGGCTGAAGACTGACATCTGTGATGGTGCGGACCTGAGGAGCAGACTAAGAAGGAGCATCCTCTTGGCACTTATGGCTTCAGGTGGTTGCAGGCACTTCAGCCTTGACCTTTCCACTCATATGTTGGACTCCGCCATTGTTGGGGATGGGGATATTGAGGGAGCCTCCTCTTCGTTGCTTAATTGTCCACTGCCATGGTGCAGGCTTGAAGGGCCGTATGGCCTATTCCTGCACCTATTTTCTATGTTTCTATGTTTCATGACTGGATGTGGTATGGTTTGCTTAAATCGATACCGAAAGAGAGCAGGCTTCAATCCGCTGCACAATAAATAAGAAAACCAAGGAGTCAAACACCCAGGGGCAGAAATTCACTGCTGCCGGAAACCTGGTGCACCTACCGTTTTCTAAGTGTTTTTACCATCGCATCAGACAAGGTGGACCCTTGACCAATTTTGCAATTTTTTTGGAGCAGAGTGGATGTCGGTCATAATGGGGGTGAAAGTGGGGCGGTGAGTGCTTGGTGAGGGGCAGAAATGGGGGCGGGACGAGTCTCTGCCACTGTCAGTCAGGAGCGGAACGGGGATGATGTCACGACGCTATCCCCTTCACTTAAAGGGGAGAGCGTTCGGCATTTTGGGACCTCGGCCCAGTGGGCCAGCAGGGAGGGTTTTGGCCAGGCCAGCGGCCAGCCACCCAAGAAGGGGTGCCAGGCTGCCTGTTGGCGGCCCGGCCGAACCTGGGGGCATGATTGGCCAGCCGATATGGAAGTCGGCTGGCAAAAAAAAAACATAGCGGCCACGGCAGTGCACCCTCCCTTTGAAGGGCCGCTGCGCTGCTGTGGCTCTGACAGTGAAAACAAGGTGCACTGACAGAAAAAGCGTGGCTGGTTGATGATTTTTATGCCTAACGTTCACTGGAGGTTTCGAATATGGTGCGGGAGATCAACGGTGTGTCCTTTGATGATGTCGTTCAGATGGTCGGCAGCAGTGGGGCGGAACTGGGAATGGCCAGAAAATTCTTTGAGGTGAATTTCGCTTACGGCGGCCATTGGACCCGACATCGGCGGTCGCTCGACTCCACCGCCTGGTCGCTGCTTTCTGGTGGTAACGGGCCTTATCGGAACCCTGAATTTCGGCACCGCAGTCTCCACAAATTGCAGCCTTTGTGTAGTTTGTTTATTAACTTATCGCTAAGAGAACAGCATAAGGGATATTGCATGTGATGTCTTTTGTAAAAGTATATACAATGATTGGATCAATGATATTTTTCTTTCATAGCCTGGAATAAATCTTCCATAAGTGCTATCCTAACAGTTTCTAGGACAAGTGGATGGATAGATGCAAAGGCAGAAGATGCTTAGATGAACTACTTGGGCTGATACGAATGTGACTTGAATCATTGTTCCAAATGGATCTTTCCCTTTCCCTACTTAAATCTATAGACATATACACTTGTTTTTAATGAGTGGGGTTGAGGGAACAATCAATCATTGTAGAATTTAAGAGCTGATCATGCACTTAGCTCCTTAGGTTTGAAGCTGATAAATATTCTGGTTGCAATGCTACTTTTGGCTGGGGTCAGAACACAGATACCTGAACATGGTAATCAATCCTGCGAAATCTCAACAGTGCTGCAGCTCCCAGCTTCCACATTCAGACTAGGGCTGGATTTCCGGTTTTGCCATTTTCGGGGCAAAAGCAGAGGCGGGGCAGGAAAGTTACTGGCCGGGAAAAGTCTGCGCTCTGGGGAGAAATTATTTTCCATTTGGGCGCAGGGCGAAGGGAAGTATTGTACAACTTTTCTGCGCAAAAATGGGAACCTTGCCAACTAAAGTGTGGGGCTGGGAGTGCTCCGAGAGAGGCCTAGCAGGGGGGGAAAATACCCCACCCCATCAAAAAAATCACAAAAGCATTCCAAAAACATTGTCCTCACCACCGCAACAGAAATCGCGAATAAAAAATAAAAGAATAAACACTGGAACTTACCTTTTCTGTACTTTACCAACCTCACCGCTGCTGGCATGACTGGACCGCTCTGGTTTAGCTGGCGGTCATCGCGGAGCGCTTCAGGGCTTATGGGTTGGGTGCGAGTCCGGTGTCGCAACGAGAGGCGTTGCACACCCGGCGCAGCTCTTGCCGGCGGTGTGGCGAGGCGCCGCCACAAAACCCGACCCAAAGCTCTCGACTGGGTGCAGGGTGCAGGGGACCACACCGCCCAATTTCACGCTGCTCCGGGGTGAAACCCGGAGCGCAAAGGACCCGAATATCTAGCCCAAATTTAACTCTTATTTGAGTTTTATTTCAAGAAGTGATTACAATCAAGACAAGTATATATACTAAAGTAAAATTTTCACACCTGATTTTCAACTATTATGCCAAACTATTGCATACCCAGGTGCAGGTAGTTTGCTAACTAGCTGTTTTTCCTGTTAGTCTTCATTGAAGTTAAGAAAATTGTCGATTATTTCTGAAAGTAAACTGTACAAATTTTATATAGGTGTTAATCACACCTACCTACCTTCCGCAGTAAATGAACTTTCATTTATACCTTGCCTTCTATGTATTTGCAGGTGAATATTGGCAGAAGTCTGAACAGTGAAGAGTGGTAAGTGGCATTTTAATATTCTGCATTCTCAATATTTTAAACGTATTTTTTAATCACTTTTAACACTTTTCGCAAAGCATTTTTAAAACGACGGTAAAGTAAATCTCGGGGAGCAGTTATGGATTTACATTTCTTGACACTTCACAACAACGCAAGACTGATGAATTTTACAATTTAAAACGAGCCGCGCCGAGCTTTGTGCAAGAATCACGCACATTGTGAATCTGGGCCTGCGGGCAGTGCTCCCGATTCACAGCCCATGATGGATGGCCTTCTTGCCTCAATCGCACTAAGCTCTGCAGCAGGAGCGCTAAATTGTTAAATTTATCTGTGTATTACTTCAGAGTCAGGTTCCTACTTGACTCGAGAAAGGAGCAATGGGAGAATTGTGGAGAATACAGTCCTGGATTGCTCGATATCGATGTCGTGTGGAATATGGCTCCATTGCTGTGTCGAACTGAAAGGGGGTGCAGGCCGGGCATGGGGTGAGGGATTTTTGACTGTCCTGCAAACTTTCTAAGTTTATCAACAGATTATTTAATTGCATTGAGATGTTCTAATACAAGGCCCTCAAAGGATTTCAAAGTTAATAGGCAGCAACGGAGTTTGCTGCATGCGTGGTAAGCACACATTCAGGACTCTCTCCCGAGACGGGATAAATATGGTGTGGTCAGATTGGCTACTGACCAGAGACTGATAGCTGCACTATACCTACACCCTTAGTGTTGCGTAGATTCCTGAGAGTTCTATAGTTTAGTTGCTGTTGTACTGGTTAAACAATCTGCTGTAGGTTTGGAATCTGTGTTATATTAAAGTCATATTTGTTCAGTTTATACGATTTAGGGATAGATTTTCAACTTGCCGTCCCTGGGTAATATTAGGGTTGTGGATCAGTCACGTTATAGAAATTCCTGTGCAAGCGCAGGAAAGGCAACCCCCTGCCCTTTTACCTCCTCCCTTCCCTCCGTCCAGGGTCCCAAACACTCCTTCCAGGTGAAACAGCGATTTACTTGTTGTGCTTTCAGTTTAGTATACCGTCTTCGCTGCTCACAATGCGGTTTCCTCTACATTGGGGAGATCAAATGCAGATTGGGTGACCGCTTTGCAGAACACCTCCGTTCAGTTCATAAGCATGACCCTGAGCTTCCTGTCGCCTGTCACTTTAATTCTCCGTTCCACTCCTACTCTGACCTCTCTGTCCTCAGTCTCCTACACTGTACCAATGAAGCTCAACGCAAGCTCGAGGAATAACACCTCATCTTTCGTTTAGGCACTTTACAGCCTTCTGGACTCAACAGTGAGTTCGACAATTTCAAACCAAAACCTCTGCCCCCATTTTTTTTCTTTTTTTCTGTTTTGATTCTCTCTTTCGCACGGCAGTAGTTGATGATTCTGCCATCTCCATTTACACCCTATCTGGACCCTCTAACTTTTTCCAGTTTGGACAAAGGGTCATCGACCTGAAACGTTAACTCAGTTTCTCTCTCCACAGATGCTGCCTGACCTGCTGAGTATTTCCAGCATTTTCTGTTTTTATTTCAGAAACTGCTTTATTTTCAGTTCCATCCATTTCAATCGAAAGAAAATCAGGCACTTTCTACAGCGGCCGGATGATCCACAATGCCAGTTTTACCCGGGTGGAAAATGTAATACTTATTCCTTAATTTTTTTGCTTTGAAATGTTGGTGTTCTGAATATTTTTTTTGCGGTGGGGGGAAAGAATTACAGAAGCTTTTTAGCTTGAAGCTCATGTATTCCTGCAAGGCTATTGTTGCGATAGTTTGGCAACTTTTGATCATTTCTCCAGAAGATGAATTTCGCACTTGGAAGAATTTTGATCTCTTTCTGGTCGCACCAAGAGAAGCAATTTGGCTTTTGGAAAAATGATGCCTCACAGGGAGTCAGGCAGCAATAGGCTGGAAAGAGGCGTTCGAACATTTGACTTGAGTCTAGCAAGGTGACCCACTGAAGAAGGGACAGCACAGTATGTTCATTACTTTTATATTATTATGCAGAGGTAAGTTATATTGATGAAAATAAGTGATTCCAATGATAACTGTTCTTTTGGTTTACCTGATGGGAAATAAAGCAGGATAAAGAATTTTTATCAGGTCTCATCTCACCAAGTGTTCTCTGCCATTGGAGAAATTGAATAAGTATACCTGCGAAAGACAAAAGTGTCTTGTCCAGATCACAAGGGGATGCTGCAATTAAATCCCTGGGCTATGCTGTCATAAAAGTAGATCTAGTGCTGTATGAGTTGTCAACTTTAAAATCCCTCTGTGCTCAAAGGAGTGACTGGCAATATTGAACCCCGGATTTCACAGGATATACGGCACAGAAACAGGCCATTAGGCCCAACCAGTCCGTGCCGGGGTTTATGCCCCACTCGAGTCTCCTCCCATCGTTCCTCATCTAACTCTATCAGGATAACCCTCTATTCCCTTCACCCTCATATGCTTATCCAACGTCCCCTTAAATGCATCTGTGCATCGACTCTATCAAAACCTTTCAATAATTTTAAAGCCCTCTATTAGGTCACCCCTCAAATTTTTCTTTTCAAAAGAAAAGAGACCCAGCCTGTTCATCCTTTCCTGACAGGTATACCCTCACAATTCTGGTATTATCCTTGTAAATCCTATTAATAATAAGGCAACCAAGTGTGGTCTCACCAAGGTTCGATACAAGTTGAGCATAACTTCACTACTTTTCAATTCTATCCCTCCAGAAATAAACCCGAGTGCTTGGTTTGCTTTTTTATGGTCCTGTTAACCTGTGTCACTACTTTTAGTGATTTGTGTATTTGTACTCCGAGATCCTTTTGCTCTTCTACCTCACTCAGACTTGCATCCTCCAAGTAATAAATGACACCTCTATTTTTCCTACCAAAATATAATACGTCACATTTATCTGTGTTGAACTTAATTTGACAATTATATGCCCATTCTGTAAGTTTATTAATAGAAACATAGAAACATAGAAAATAGGTGCAGGAGTAGGCCATTCGGCTCTTCTAGCCTGCACCGCCATTCAATGAGTTCATGGCTGAACATGCAACTTCAGTACCCCATTCCTGCTTTCTTGCCATACCCCTTGATCCCCCGAGTAGTAAGGATTACATCAAACTCCTTTTTGAATAAATTTAGTGAATTGGCCTCAACAACTTTCTGTGGCAGAGAATTCCACAGGTTCACCACTCTCTGGGTGAAGAAGTTTCTCCTCATCTCGGTCCTAAATGGCTTACCCCTTATCCTTAGACTGTGACCCCTGGTTCTGGACTTCCCCAACATTGGGAATATTCTTCCTGCATCTAACCTGTCGAAACCCATCAGAATTGTAAACGTTTCTGTGAGGTCCCCTCTCATTCTTCTGAACTTCAGTGAATACAAGCCCAGTTAATCCAGTCTTTCTTGATAGGTCAGTCCTGCCATCCCAGGAATCAGTCTGGTGAACCTTCGCTGCACTCCCTCAATAGCAAGAATGTCCTTCCTCAGGTTAGGAGATCAAAACTGTACACAATATTCCAGGTGTGGCCTCACCAAGGCCCTGTACAACTGTAGCAACACCTCCCTGCCCCTGTACTCAAATCCCCTCACTATGAAGGCCAACATGCCATTTGCTTTCTTTATCGCCTGCTGTACCTACATTCCAACCTTCAATGACTGATGTACCATGACACCCAGGTCTCGTTGCGCCTCCCCTTTTCCTAATCTGTCACCATTCAAATAATAGCCTGTCTCTCTGTTTTTACCACCAAAGTGAATAACCTCACATTTATCCACATTATACTTCATCTGCCATGCATTTGCCCACTCACCTAACCTATCCAAGTCGCTCTGCAGCCTCATAGCATCCTCCTCACAGCTCACACTGCCACCCAACTTAGTGTCATCCGCAAATTTGGAGATACTACATTTAATCCCCTCGTCCAAATCATTAATGTACAATGTAAATAGCTGGGGACCCAGCACAGAACCTTGTGGTACCCCACTAGTCACTGCCTGCCATTCTGAAAAGTACCCATTTACTCCTACTCTTTGCTTCCTGTCTGACAACCAGTTCTCAATCCACGTCAGCACACCACCCCCAATCCCATGTGCTGTAACTTTTCACATTAATCTCTTTTGTGGGACCTTGTCAAAAGCCTTCTGAATGTCCAAATATACCACATCAACTGGTTCTCCCTTGTCCACTCTACTGGAAACATCCTCAAAAAATTCCAGAAGATTTGTCAAGCATGATTTCCCTTTCACAAATCCATGCTGACTTGGACCTATCATGTCACCTCTTTCCAAATGCGCTGCTATGACATCCTTAATAATTGATTCCATCATTTTACCCACTACCGATGTCAGGCTGACCGGTCTATAATTTCCTGTTTTCTCTCTCCCTCCTTTTTTAAAAAGTGGGGTTCCATTGGCTACCCTCCAGTCGATAGGAACTGATCCAGAATCAATGGAATGTTGGAAAATGATTGTCAATGCATCCGCTATTTCCAAGGCCATCTCCTTAAGTACTCTGGTATGCAGTCCATCAGGCCCTGGGGATTTATCGGCCTTCAATTCCATCAATTTCCCCAACACAATTTCCCGACTAATAAGGATTTCCCTCAGTTCCTCCCCCTTACTAGACCCTCTGACCCCTTTTATATCCGGAAGCTTGTTAGTGTCCTCCTTAGTGAATACCGAACCAAAGTACTTGTTCAATTGCTCTGCCATTTCTTTGTTCCCCGTTATGACTTCCCCTGATTCTGACTGCAGGGGACCTACGTTTGTCTTTACTAACCTTTTTCTCTTTACATATCGATGGAAACTTTTGCAATCCGTCTTAATGTTCCCTGCAAGCTTCTTCTCGTACTCCATTTTCCCTGCCCTAATCAAACCCTTTGTCCTCCTCTGCTGAGTTCTAAATTTCTCCCAGTCTCCGGGTTCGCTGCTATTTCTGGCCAATTTGTATGCCACTTCCTTGGCTTTACTACTATCCCTGATTTCCCTTGATAGCCACGGTTGAGCCATCTTCCCTTTTTTATTTTTACGCCAGATAGGAATGTACAATTGTTGTAGTTCATCCATGCGGTCTCTAAATGTCTGCCATTGCCCATCCACAGTCAACCCCTTAAGTATCATTCGCCAATCTATCCTAGCCAATTCACGCCTCATACCTTCAAAGTTACCCTTCTTTAAGTTCTGGACCATGGTCTCTGAATTAACTGTTTCATTCTCCATCCTAATACAGAATTCCACCATATTATGGTCACTCTTCCCCAAGGGGCCTCGCACAACGAGATTGCTGATTAATCCTCTCTCATTACACAACACCCAATCTAAGATGGCCTCCCCCCAAGTTGGTTCCTCGACATATTGGTCCAGAAAACCATCCCTTATGCACTCCAGGAAATCCTCCTCCACCTTATTGCTTCCAGTTTGGTTAGCCCAATCTATGTGCATATTAAAGTCACCCATTATAACTGCTGCATCCTTATTGCATGCACCCCTAATTTCCTGTTTGATGCCCTTCCCAACATCACTACCACTGTTTGGAGGTCTGTACACAACTGCCACTAACGTTTTTTGCCCTTTGGTGTTCTGCAGCTCTACCCATATAGATTCCACATCATCCAAGCTAATGTCCTTCCTAACTATTGCATTAATCTCCTCTTTAACCAGCAATGCTACCCCACCTCCTTTTCCTCTTATTCTATCCTTCCTGAATGTTGAATACCCCTGGATGTTGAGTTCCCAGCCCTGATCATCCTGGAGCCACGTCTCCGTAATCCCAATCACATCATATTTGTTAACATCTATTTGCACAGTTAATTCATCCACCTTATTACGGATACTCCTTGCATTAAGACACAAAGCCTTCAGGCTTGTTTTTTTAACACCCTTTGTCCTTTTAGAATTTTGCTGTACAGTGGCCCTTTTTGTTCTTTGCCTTGGGTTTCTCTGCCCTCCACTTTTCCTCATCTCCTTTCTGTCTTTTGCTTTTGTCTCCTTAATGGTCCTGAAATCCCGGTTTGTTCTTCCCTCGGGCGTTCGACTAAAAATAGGAGAAAAGATGCTCACTTACCTTTTGGTTGAATGCTCACCAGGGATCCCGGTCCTGAGGCCTCTTCTTCTTGTGCAATTGAGCGCGTTAACGTTGGGACGCCCGTAGCAGTCACGTGGGCCTGGACACCCAATCAAGGTGAAGTATTTTCTCATTCATAGTAATAGGAGTTTTGTTAAGTTCAAAATTCCTATTACTATGAATGAGAAACATCCCCAAACACCCAAACGACCTAAAACATTTAAAAAAAACAGCTCACATAAATACAAGATAGAAATTGAAGTTGACAGAAACATTTTTCAAAAATATATTTGCCAATTTTTAAAAAAAGATTTAATTATGGTTTAAAATACAATTACCTGAGTGGGCAGGATTTTTAACATAAATATGTATTTTTAAATGTTATTTTAATATGTTTTTGATATATTTTTAAACTGTTACACTGATCAAATAGGCTATGCGCCTGCTTTTACCAGGCGCAAAAGTTAGAAGGACATTCGCACGGCAAGAAACATAGAAACATAGAAAATAGGTGCAGGAGCCCGCACCACCATTCAATAAGATCATGGCTGATCATTCCCTCAGTACCCCTTTCCTGCTTTCTCTCCATACCTCTTGATCCCCTTAGCCGTGAGGGCCATATCTAACTCCCTCTTGAATATATCCAATGAACTGGCATCAACAACTCTCTGCGGCAGGGAATTCTATAGGTTAACAACTCTCTGAGTGAAGAGGTTTCTCCTCATCTCAGTCCTAAATGGCCTACCCCTTATCCTAAGACTATGTCCCCTGGTTCTGGACTTCCCCAACATCAGGAACATTCTTCCCGCATCTAACTTGTCCAGTCCCGTCAGAATCTTATACATTTCTATGAGATCCCCTCTCATCCTTCGAAACTCCAGTGAATAAAGGCCCAGTTGATCCAGTCTCTCCTCATATGACAGTCCAGTCATCCCTGGAATCAGTCTTGTGACCCTTCGCTGCGCTCCCTCAATAGCAAGAACATCCTTCCTCAGATTAGGAGACCAAAACTGAACACAGTATTCCAGGTGAGGCCTCACTAAGGCCCTGTACAACTTCATTAAGACCTCCCTGCTCCTGTACTCAAATCCCGTACCTATGAAGGCCAAAATACCATTTGCCTTCTTCACCGCCTGAAGTACCTGCATGCCCACTTTCAGTGACTGATGAACCATGACACCCAGGTCTCATTGTATCTCCCCTTTTCCTAATCTGCCGCCATTCAGATAATATTCTGCCTTCATGTTTTTTCCCCCAAAATGGATAACCTCACATTTATCCACATTATACTGCATCTGCCATGCATTTGCCCACTTACCTAACCTGTCCAAATCAACCTGCAGCTGCTTAGTGTCCTCCTCACAGCTCACACCACCACCCAGTTTAGTGTCATCCGCAAACTTGGAGATATTACACTCAATTCCTTCATGTAAATCGTTAATGTATAATGTAAAGAGCTGGAGTCCCAGCACTGAGCCCTGCGGCACTCCACTAGTCACTGCCTGCCATTCTGAAAAGGACCCGTTTATCCCGACTCTCTGCTTCCTCTCTGCCAACCAGTTCTCCATCCACATCAGTACATTACCCCCAATACCATGTGCTTTGATCTTGCACACCAATCTCTTGTGCGGGACCTTGTCAAAAGCCTTTTGAAAGTCCAAAAACACCACATCCACTGGTTCTCCCTTGTCCACCCTGCTAGTTACATCCTCAAAAAATTCCAGAAGATTCGTCAAGCATGATTTCCTTTTCATAAATCCATGCTGACCTGAACCGATCCTGTCACTGCTTTCCAAATGCGCTGCTATTTCATCCTTAATGATTGATTCCAACATTTTCCCCACTACTCATGTCAGGCTGACCAGTCTATAATTACCCATTTTCTCTCTCCCTCCTTTTTTAAAAAGTGGTGTGACATTAGTTACCCTCCAGTCCATAGGAACTGATCCAGAGTCGATAAACAGTTGGAAAATGATCACCAATGCATCCACTATTTCGAGGGCCACTTCCTTAAATAGTCTGGGATGCAGACTATCAGGCCGCAGGGTTCCCTAACACAATTTCCTGCCTAGTACATTCGGAAGGTTACTCGTGTCTTCCTTCGTGAAGACAGAACCAAAGTATTTGTTAAATTGGTCTGCCATTTCTTTGTTCCCCATTATAAATTCTCCTGAGTCCTACTGCAAGGGACCTATGTTTGTCTTCACTAATCTTTTTCTCTTCACATATCTATAGAAGCTTTTGCAGTCAGTTTTTATGTTCCCGGCAAGCTTCCTCTCGTACTCTATTTTCCCCCTCCTAATTAAACTCTTTGTCCTCCTCTGCTGAATTCTAAATTTCTCCCAGTCCTCAGGTTTGCTGCTTTTTCTGGCCAATTTATATGTCTCTTCCTTGGATCTAACACTATCCTTAATTTCCCTTGTTAGCCACGGTTGAACCACCTTCCCTGTTTTATTTTTACTCCAGACAGGGATGTACAATTGTTGAAGTTCATCCATGTGATCTATGGGCAAATAGCCCAATCTCTGCCGTGGGAATGTCCTTCTCCCCGAGATGCGGTCATTTGTCCAGCCAGAAACTTGACAGATCGGAAAAAACAGTTTTCAGTGCATGCGCATTGCGCGCCGGAAACCGGCTTTTCTGATGCCTTCCCGGGTCCCGGGAAGGCATCCTGGAATTGTCTTCCTGGAATTTGTTGCAGTCCTCATGAGTATTAAATATCCTCCCCATCCCCCCCCCCCCCTCCAAATTTGGTGTCATCTGCAAATTTAGAAATTGTGTTTTTGATTCCAAAATCTACATTGTTGATATAAATTGTGAACAGTGGTCCCAGCATTGATTCTTGTGGAACACCACTATCCACCTTCTGCATTGTGAATAGCTACATTTTACCTCTGCTCTCTGCTTTCTGTCTTGAAGCCAGCAAGCTATCCATTCTGCTACTTCTCCCCTGACTCCGCATTCTCTGACCTTGTTCATGATAAGGATGGTGCATGTATATTTAATGTTGGTACACTGAGTTGTGTTATGCACTGTTTCTTTAAGTATAAAGGTCCCTTGTTATTTTCATGTATTGTATTTACAGGCAGCTTCTGTTCCTGGAGAAAGCTTATATTGTGTACCCAATCCTGGTCAAAAATTGACTCTGAAATTTGTACTTTATCTAAGCATTTTGGCATGGTTTTTATAATTATTTTCTTTGTATTTGCAAAGGATACATTTAAGACCATAAGAGCAGTTAGGCATGTTCATTCAGATATAATTGGACTAAGGAGGTTGCAGAATTAGGACCATCCATATTCGAAGTTTTGATAGCCTTCATCAGATTGCCAAGTCATGCCGTATTGTTAAGAGTTGACTAGTTCAACAGAAATTGGATAGATGCCTCCCTTCCCCCAATTACTGTTAAGACTGCCTGGAACTGAACACATATCGACAAGTAGCTATTTGAATTCATGCAAACAACCGATTATAGACAGAAATGAATGGCTCACCGCCAAACTACAATGGACGCGACTGACAAATATAAAAATAAATGCACTACCTCGATTGCAATTCATTTTACCTACCACTGCCTCCCACAATGAAAAATAAGATTTGATATGAAAAAGAAAAGAAGGTATCCAAGTCCAAAATTATCTGATTTGATGAACCTAGATTTATTTTCTCCAGTTGCTTAAGTTTTTGTGGGATTTGTCTCCCCTTCACATTTCTATCTTCAATAACTGAATGTGATTGCAGCGACCCTTGAATAGCTACAAAAAAGTATTACTTATCTCCGCCCATACAAAACAAAAATGTTGTCCTCTCAGTAGTGAGCAGGGGCAGTGCGAAGGAAAGTTGCAATTTAAGGTGGAATGGAAAGAAGATCCAGAACCACACTTGGGTTCTTTATTTCTTTCTTTTCTGAATAAACTGAACTGTTGAAGTTCTTTGTTTAAATTTGATTGGAGAAATCCTACTCCAGACCAGAAAGGAATAATCCAGACCTGAATCGTAAAGTTACAGCATACTGCGAAATAAATCTTCAAAGTCTGGAGTGCAGTAGCTCTTAATTGTGATACCCCATCCAGTCCGTTCCCAGCTGCAACCTGATCACATTTTCAAGGCAGCATCTTGTATAGGAAACGATGTGAGAGGCTCACTATCACTTTTCTCATTACATATTGGAGGACAGAAGCAGGATCAACTGGACACATACAATCAATGAATATAGACATCTATACATGCATGGAACTTCTTTTTAAATACTGTATACTGCCACTGAATAGAAATACAGTTTTTTCTTTTAAAATGGCAAATTACTTTTATGAGGGAGCCTCCTTGTTCCGAACTCACTGAGCAATCTGTGCTGATCAAGCAAAAATCTGATCTTCCTCCTTGAGAGTTGAGATGTTTGAAGTTGAGGCTGCAAAACAGTGAGGTAGGTGTTCTGGCAGTCGAGAGCTTCAATTCTGTGATGTGTAATTAATTTTTGAGAACATGGATCTAAGTTGTTGGCAACATTCCTACAAAGGCTTCATAAACCAATCTATTGCACCAGGATGACCATCAGTGACAACATAATGGGCCGAAAATTGCGGCTTCTCCGGATGCGTAGGAAGTGCGCGCGCACCCGAAGAAGCCTCGCATATGCTGGTTCTCGGCGTGCAATGCGCATGCACCGAGAACCGGCTTTTGCGATCTGTCAAAATGTCTTTCGACATCCCCGGGGGAAGGACATCCGCAGGGCAGAGATTGGGCTATTTGTCCAACTCTTGCCCAGCGAATGCCTTTCAAACTCTTACACCTGTTAAAAGGAGGCATATAGTCTACTTTTACCATTGTAAGAGTTTTAAACCTTGGAAAAATGTTTATTTAATCGCTCATTTTTATATTAAAAACTCTTTCCATTCAGCTAAGTTTATTTTAACCCTAGTAAAATATGTTTTAAAAAAAAAATTTCAGAAAAATATTTTTTTTCTAAAACATTTAATTACATTAAATTTCAATTAATTTTAAATGTGAAGTTTTTTATTTTATTTATTGTGTTGTGATTCTTGCTTTTGGGGGGGGGGTATTTTCATTGCTAGTAATGGGAGCTCGTACAAATGTTCAGTGGCGTTCCAGGCCCATGTGATCCCATGGATACGAACACGGACCTGGGATGTGTGTTCCCGTACACTGCACAGCAAATGGAGGCCTCCAACCGCAATTCTACGTTCCTCCAGGACCACCAGATATTTTCATTAAAAAATTCTGGTCTGAGGCATTGGCCCGAAGGAAGTCTCCAACTGCAATTTTCCCCCCAATGGGCTGAGTAGTGGAGAAACATATATTAAAGCTGGACTGTTGCACAGAGACATTTCAAGTGCTGCTTTGGATTTTTTCCATTATTTTCGGGCTTGTTTTGCGACAGGTCTTGGCATGGTTTATTCATGTTTTTTTCAGTAAGTGAAGAAAAATCACTACGTTTTAGCAAATGGCAGGAAAAAGTGGCCTGTAATGGGTTTTAAAAATAGTCTGGTGCTATTATCAATAAAAGTAAGGAACCGATATGCTCCAAAAGGATCCCTAAATTGTGCATCTGCTTTACTGTTTATTTGCAGAACTGAAGGACTCATTTGACTTCATGAAGAAATTCTTAAAATATTAGAGGAATGATTTATTAAATTACTGCACTGAGTCGATATTGTTGGGAAACTTTCCCCAGAATTACCCTCAACTGAAGTATTTGAGCATTTTCAGTTTAATGGTCGTTGAATTGAGACACTAGCCCAGATTTTATGGGGCCTATGTCGATGTACGCATAGCGTAAGCGTTCATAAGTATCCCGCAAATTCAGAGTTTCTGTATGCTCTGCGCATGTGCAAAAACATGGAATTTGTGATCTGTTAAGTTTCAGCTTGACAGATCATCTCCATGCATAGGAAATGGACATTCGCTGGCAGAGTGTTGGACTATTTTCCCAATTACTGCCCAGTGAATGCCCACGAAACTCTTATGCATGGTAAAAGAAGGCATAGGGCCTTCTTTTACCAACATAAGGGTTTAAATAAATATAAACATAAAATTTTTTAAATCATTTAAACATTCAAAAACCTTTAAAATTTGTTCAGGTTATTTTTGGTCCCTTTAAAAATGTTTACATTTATCCTTCACAAAGTTAAATTTTTGTTTAAAATGTTCAATTAAATTGTATTTTAATTAATTTTAAACGTGATGATTTATTTTTATTTGGATTGTGTGAAAGTGTCATTCCAGTTATGCTAATGGGGAATCCAATAAGCATAATGGGAATCCCCCTTTTTTGATTGGTTGGGCCGCATGTGCCCCTGAAATCTGTGGGCCTTTACGCAGGCATATGCCTGCAAGCTTAGGCCTGCAAGAGGCCAAAGATACGGAGGCACCAGGTAGGTGTGTACTTTGCTTGCGGATCAAAGGCAATTTACACTACATTTGCCGAATTCATAATAAACATTTTCAGGTATATGAATGCTTGATGTTTGCCTTAAATTTCTACTTTTTCTATTTTGGTGGGGGTTTCTCACCGTATAATTTCAGGGCAAGTAGCAATTAACCGTTAGCGTTCCTTGAGGGTAAATCCACATAGTTCTACTTAGGCTGGAGAATGAGGCACTGAAGTTACATTGAGTGTACGTCACAGAAATAGGCCATTCAGCCCAACTGGTCTACGCTCCACACGAGCTTCCTCCCATCCTACTTCATCGAACTCTATCATCATATCCTGCTATTCCTTTCTCCCTCATGTGCTTATCTAGCTTCCCCTTGAATGCATCTATGCTATGTGCCTCAACTATTCCTTGTGATAGGGACTTCCACATTTTTACTACTCTTTGGGTGAAGAAGTTTCTCCTGAATTCCCTATTGGATTTATTCATGACTGTCTTATATTTATGGCCTCTAGTTTTGGATTCCCCCACAATTGGAGATATTTTCTTTATGTCTGACTTATCAAACCCTTTCATTATCTTAAGGTCTCTATCAGGTCATCCCTCAACCTTCTCTTTTCTCGAGAAAAGAGCCCCAGCAGGTTCAGCCTTTCCTGATCAGTCTATTCTCTCAGTTCTATTATCATCCTTGTGAATCTTTTTTGCACTTTCTGCAATGTTTTTATCTACTTCTTATAATATGGAGATCAGGACTGTTCCATTCACAGTACTCCCAAGTGTGATCTAACCAAGGTTCGATACAAGTTTATCATAACTTCTTTGCTTTTCAATTCTATCCCTCTCGAAATGAACCCCTGTGCTTGTTTTGTTTTTTATGCCCTTATTACCGTACATTGCTCCTTTTAATCATCTGTGTATCTGTACCCTGAAATCTCTTTGCTGCTCTACTCCATTCACACTCTTATTATTCAGGCAATATGTGGCCTCCTCGTTCTTCCTCCCAAAATGCATCATACTTATCTATATTGAAATTCATTTGTCAATTACACACCTATTCTGATGTCACATCCATGGTAATTTTATGCGCATTTGTTTTGAACAGAGGCCGCTGAAAAATTCTGCCTCGCTGAACTGCGCAACCTACATTTTCCGTCCTGGCTACTTTGCTGTGCTCCCACCCTATGAGTCCCTGGATTCATTTTAGAAAATATGGTCACCCTACTCCACCTGTCCTCTGACTCAATATGAGTTATGAGTCCACGATACAGTAGCTTATCGAGGCCTTTTAAAAATCCAAATATATAACATCTACTATATTACCCTGTCTAACTTTGTTGCTTCTTCAAAGAATTCATTAAGTTTGGTCAAGCAGGACCTTCTCTTTTGAAATCTATGTTGACTACTCTTTATTTATAGATGTTGTTGTATAATATCATTGAGTAAAGAGTCCATTATCTTTCCTACCAACGACAAGCGAACTGGTCTATAGTTCCTTGGACTTGTTCTATCTCCCTTTTTATATATAGGAATAACATTAACTGTCCCCCAGTCACTGGCATTATTCCTTTTTCTAATGATGTGAATCGCTCTCGCAGCCATTGTTCAGAGGTTTGAATCATTTTAAGGTGCTGTAAAATCTCTGCAATATAATAAGTAAATAATAAATAAAATTACTTAAATTAATTGCAACATTCAGAAACAAATAATCTTGTGAAGTATATATTAAATACACTATTACGGAAAGTATAATGGAGGCTGGTTAAAGAAGCAGAACAGTGGGTGCCAACTTCACTGAAACAGTAATTGAAAAGTTAATGCAGATTTTGTAACTAATAACATCAGCTAAATTCCTAAGGGAAGCTTAAACTGCTCCGTGAAAGTACATTAATGACCTGTATTTCCAGCAGATAATGCAAACAAATTGCTTTTCAACACTTCCTAAACAATGACTTATATTACTGTCACATAGAGCACACATTCCATTAAAAAAATGCGATTCAAAACAGAAGGTTCACCAGACTGATTCCTGGGATGGGGTGTAAGTGGTCAGTCTACAGTTA
Organism: Pristiophorus japonicus; assembly: GCF_044704955.1. Lineage (NCBI taxonomy): Eukaryota > Metazoa > Chordata > Chondrichthyes > Pristiophoridae > Pristiophorus > Pristiophorus japonicus. Next base: position 37,766,406 of record NC_091977.1, read on the forward strand.
TTTCCCGAGGTTTTCAAGGCCTTGCCGTAGGGTCCAAATACATAAGGGTTTTTACTTGGCAGTGACCACTGCCAAATCAGCCCTGCCTTGCTTGCTGTGCTACGGGTTGGTTTTCCGCAGAGACCGGTGCCAATAGGTCTCTCACAATTATCCAATTTAACACACGCTTATTATAGCAAGCACATTAACTGTCCTTATGTTCGGGTGAAAAGAGTTCAAATGGATTGTCTTACAGTGAGACACGGACCAACGTTTCGAGTTCAAAATCTCACAAGGTTTATTACAACAGATCAACACCCCCACATGGGCCAGATGTTTGTGAAGTAGAATCTCATCATCATAGGCAGTCCCTCGAAATGAGGATGACTTGCTTCCACACCGAAAAGTGATGAGTTCACAGGTGTTTCAATGAAGGACCTAATATTCCGGATCCTGAATTACATCTTGAAGGGTGGAAGATGCCTGTGCGTGGATTTTTTTTTTTTTAACGTGTGGTGGCCATTGCACCCCAGCCACCACATGGGCTTTACAGAGCTAGGTCTTGGTTCAGTGGTAAGGATTAACCAAGACGACTGGAGACCAGCTCTGCTGCACGGACCTAGTGTGCGCAAATAATTGCAGTGTGGGCTGGCCCGTGCTGCCCCTGGGCCCCGAACTCTCGCCTCTCCTGGGCCCCGCTCACATCCCTCTATGAACTCTTGCTGCTCCTTCTCCCCGACCCCCCCACTCCTGCTGCACCTGCCCGCACTGCAGTCAGCCAACGCCCTTCTGCAGCAGCACGCGTTGCTCCCTCATGTCACACGCTGCCGTACGCTCCTCCCTCTAATGGCCCCAGCAGGCCGAGACTGCGGCGATTTCTGGGCCGGGCTGCCACATGCTGCTCCCTCTAATGGCCCCGGCCTGCTGATGGTCTTGCAAGCCGGGACCGCGCCGATTTCCAAGCCGGGCTGCCGTACGCTGCTCGCTCTAATGGGAGTCGTGTGCGGCGGCCCGGCCTGGAAATCGACACAGTCCTGGCCTGCAAGACCATCAGCAGGCCGGGGCCATTAGAAGTAGAACCACACAATGCAGTAATACCCAGTAAAACAGTGCACTTCCCTTATTAGCCTTACAACAGACCAACCTTTCAAATGGGCTAAACCCTCCCGGGACCCAACTAACTCTAAACCCACTTCTGGTTTGGTTAAGGTACACTGACGCCCCCTCGCGCACTTTAGAGGATCAGTTGGTGAGCATGCAACTATTGAGTTCTCACCCAATTGCTCTTCTGTGCGCACTGGTCCTTCCTCAGCGATTCGACTCCACGGCCCCGTGCTTGGCTGAAGCATGCGAGATCCAGGTTGAAGTTGAACTCCGTCGGGTTGGAGAAGCGAGGCTTCACTCTCAGTCCTTATCCTCGAGGGGTGGGCAAATGTGCCTTCACGTAGGATGCGTTAGAATGAAGATCGAGCTTCCAAAACGCTCGACAGTTATACTCCTGTATTCCACAATTCTGGCTGGGTTTGGATGGTTCTGATGTCTCCAAGGAACCTTTCTGGCTTCTTCAGGTCTTATCTGAGATATGCTGGGGTCTGAACAAAACTAGCCAATCCATGTCCGAAAGCTTCCCAAGTGAGTGTTAAATGGCCCATCAGTTCTGACTGCTGGACCGTTGTGGAGACAATGCAGGTGTCGGTCTTGTCAGAGCAGCTTGCTCTCTTCCCCAGACAGCCTGGCTCCACACACAAAAAGAGTCCCTAATAGTATCCAGCTCTGATGTTAGTGACCCCTGGCAGGCCAGTGTTCAAATTAACATTTGAACAGACCCAGCTACTCAACCACTTTCTGTGGGAGAGACCTGCCCCATGTTTTTTTCCCAGCAACAAATTTCTTCCTAATCCAGATGAGCCATCTTGCGTCACCATATTTCAAAAGTCCTTTACAGGGTGTACAGCAAATAGGGATATATACACTGTCATGTATTCAACTATCATTGTAACCCATGTATAAGCTGACCTAAGTTGTATACCTTGAGAACATTGACCACAAGAGGGTGAACTTGTGGGAGACACTCCTAACCTGGACTTTCAGGTATAAAAGGGGAAGCTCCACCCACCTTCATCACTTGAGGTCTTGGTAATAAAGGTAACTGGTCACAGAGTGACTTTCTCTCAAGTATGGGCCTCGTGTGCATTTATACTGTAAGGACATATTATTGGCGATGAGAAACTGGGATTTAAACCACACGAGCATGGTCACTAGCAGCACAGAAGAGAGGTACTAGGTTGGTGATGATTGGGATGACTTTATTGAGAGTCTACAGCAACATTTTGTCACTAAGGAATGGTTGGGACAGGATTCGGCCGACAAACACAGGGCTCATCTCCTGACGGTTTATGGATCCAGAACGTATTCTCTGATGAAGGACCTTCTAGCGCCAGGGAAGCCGGCAGACAAGATGTTCGAAGAGCTCAGTAAGTTGATCGGGGAACACCTTAAACCGGCGAGCAGCATGCACATGGTGAGACACCGGTTTTACAATCACCGGCGGCGAGAAGGGCAAAGCGTTCCAGACTTCGTGGCAGATCTCTGGTGACTGATGAGCCAATGTAAGTTCCAAGATGCATGCAGAGCGGAGATGCTGCAAGACTTTTTTATTGAGGGCATCGGGCACGCTGGGGTTTTCAGGAAACTGATTGAGACCAAAGACTTGACCTAGGAAGCAGAGGCTCTGATAGCCCAGACATTTATCTCAGGGGAGGAAGAGACCAGAATGATGTATGACAAAAATCTTGGCTCAAATGCGGCAAACGACCAGGGAGTCAACATTGTTAACGTGGCACACAGTTCTCTAGCCAGACAAGGGCAATCGGACATGCCCCAGCATGTAGTCGAATCCAAAGAGGGAATTCAACAGAGAAAATGGCTAGCTGAACGGCGATTCATGCCATTGCAATGCACAATGCGGCCAGTAATGGGACCATTAACACCTGTTAATGGTGCGCTTAAGGACAGTGACAGAGACAGTCAGAGACAATCGACTTGTAATGGACCTTTTGTTTCCAACAACTGGGCCTCCAGCTCATGCTGGAAGTATGGAGGCAAACACCCAGCCAGAGCTTGCAGGTATCAGCAATACACCTGCAGAAAATGCAACATCAGCGGTCACTTGGCGCGTATGTGCAGGAAGCCTGCAGCCAGGTTGATGTATGACGAGGACGGGCCCAATGTAAACCCTATGAGGCCAAATGAATATTGGGGGAAATCGCTGGAAGCTGAAGTTCAGCGAGTTCATGTGGAGCACATATACAGTTCATATACCAGGACGCCACCGATAATGATGAAAGTGCTCCTCAATGGCATCCCAGTATTAATGGAGCTAAACACGGGGGCCAGCCAGTCCCTGATGAGTATCAAACAGTTCGAAAGATTGTGGGTGTCCAAGGCCAGGAGGCCAAAATTATTGCCGATTGATGCACAGCTACGGACATATAAAAAGGAGATCATTCCGATGCCCGGCAGCGCCACGGTAGTCATGACCCATAAAGATGCGGAGAACAGGTTGCCACTCTGGATTGTCCTGGGGGACAGTCCCGCACGACTGGGGAGGAGTTGGCTTGCTGTCATGAACTGGAAATGGGGTGATGTCAATGCAATTGCTTCTGTGGAGCGAGTATCATGCTTTCAGGTCCTGGACAAATTTGACTCATTATTTCCACCTTCATCGGCACTTTCATGGGGGCCAAGGTAGTGATTCACATAAACCCGGACGCCAGACCAGTACACCACAAGGCCAGTGCGGTGCCGTACGTGAAGCAGGAAAAGATAGAATGCGAATTGGACCACCTGCTGAGGGAAGGCATCATCTCACCAGTCGAATTCAGTGACTGGGTGAGCCCGATCATGCTGGTGCTCAAGACGGATGGGTCGGTCAGGATATGTGGCGATTGCAAGGCCACCATCAATCGGGTGTCACTCCGAGACCAGTACCCGCTACTGAGAATGGAGGACCTCTTTGCGATGCTATCCGGTGGCAAACTTTTTTCAAAATTGGACCTGACCTCAGCTTACTTGACTCAGGAGCTGGCGAGTGAGTCGAAGAAGCTGACCACCATCACGACACACAAGGGGTTGTTTGAGTATAACAGATGTCCGTTCGGGATTCGTTTGGCCGCCGCGATCTTTCAGCGAAATATGGAAAGCCTCCTCAAGTCGATTCCAAGAACGGTGGTTTTTCAAGACGACATCCTCATCACGGGTCGCGATACTGAAGAACACCTCCACAATCTGGAGGAGGTGCTACTGGACCGGGTAGGGCTGCGAATGAAATAGGCGAAGTGCATCTTCTTAGCTCCAGAGGTAGAATTCCTCGGGAGGAGGGTAGCAGCAGACGGGATCAGACCTACTGCATCCAAAACGGAAGCGATCCAGAGAGCACCCAGGCCCCGTAACACGACGGAGCTGTGTTCGTTCCTGGGGTTCCTGAATTATTTTGGTAACTTTCTTCCCAAATTGAGCACGCTGTTTGAGCCGCTATACATGCTCCGACACAAAGGTCACGATTGGGTCTGGGGGGACAGCCAGGAAAGGGCTTTTGATAGAGCACGCAATTTGTTATGCTTCAACAAACTGTTAACATTATATGACCAATGTAAGAAACTTGTTTTAACGTGCGATGCGACGTCCAATGGGATCAGGTGTGTGTTGTAGCATGTGAATGCCAATGGTCAGTTACAGCCGGTAGCTTATGCCTCCAGAAGTCTGTCCCAGGCATAAAGGGGCTACAGGATGGTAGAAAAGGAAGCGCTAGCATGTGTATATGCAGTAAAAAAAAATGCACCAGTACCTGTTTGGCAGGAAATTTGAGCTGGCGACAGATCACAAACCCCAAACGTCCCTTTTGGCCGACAACAAGGCCATAAATGCAAATGCATTGGCCCGCATACAGAGGTGGGCACTCACGTTAGCTGCCTATGACTACACAATTCGGCACAGACCGGGCACTGAAAACTGCGCCGATGCATACGGCAGGCTCCCACTAGCCACAACTGAGGGTGCAACTGAGCATGATGCTGAGATGGTCATGGCTGTTGAAGCTTTTGAAAGCAAAGGCTCACCTGTGACAGCTCGTCAGATTAATGTCTGGACAAATAAAGACCCGCTACTGTCTTTAGTTCAGAAATGTGACCTGCATAGGGACTGGGCAGCCACGTACGGGGCATGCCCCGAGGAATTTAAACCGTTTCATAGGTGCAAGGATGAACTCCCGATTCAGGCCGATTGCCTACTGTGGGGAAACCGAATAGTCATGCCCCAGATGGGCAGAGAGATTTTTATCAGAGAACTTCACAATGAGCACCCGGGCATTGTCATGATGAAGGCAATTGCCAGGTCATAAGTTTGGTGGTCAGGGATAGATGCAGACCTGGAACTTTGTATTCACAGGTGCAACACGTGTGCTCAGCTGGGCAACACACCCAGGGAAGCCCCCCTTAGCCCCTGGTCCTGGCCCACCAAGCCATGGTCATACATCCATGTGGACCACGCAGGTCCTTTCATGGGAAAAATGTTTTTGATTGCAGTAGACGCCTACTCCAAATGGATTGAGTATGCCATTTTAAATTCAAGTACATCCTCTGCCACGGTAGAAAGTCTATGGACAATGTCCGCTGCCCATGGTCTACCAGATGTCTTGGTCAGCGACAATGGCCCGTGCTTTACAAGCACTGAATTCCAGGACTTCATGGCAGGCAATGGAATCAACCATGTCAGAACGGCACCGTTCAAGCTGGCCTCAAACGGCCAGGCAGAACGAGCAGTGCAGATAATCAAACAGGGGATGCTCAGAATCCAAGGGGGTTCTTTACAAAGCCGCTTATCATGTCTCCTGTTGGCCAATAGATCCTGACCACACTCACTCACAGGGGTTCCACCCACAAAGCTGCGAACGAAAAGGATGCTCAAAACCAGGTTATCCCTTATACACCCTACTATGAAAGAAATTGTTGAGAGCAGGCGTCAGTCACAATGTGACGACCATGACAGGAATGCGAGGAAGCGATGTATTGATGTCAATGACCCTGTTTTTGTCCTTAATTAAGCTGCAGGGCCCAAATGGCTTACAGGCAATGTGATTGCCAAAGAGGGGAATAGGGTTTTGGTAGTTAAACTTACCAATGGACAAATCTGCCACAAACACGTGAATCAAACTAAAATGAGGTTTCGCAACCCCATAGAAGAAGCAGAGGAAGAACACAATGTAGAGTTTACTCCACCACAGGTGACCGACCACCGGAACCAAGTGGAGGAGAGCCCAGTCACTGTGGGCAGTCTGGACAGGCCTGAGGCACCGCAAACAGCAGACACTCAGGCCAGCGCCCAACAACCGGAGCCCCAACTCAGGCGCTCTACAAGGGAGCGTAAACCACCAGAGAGACTTAACCTGTGATCCCAATAAGACTTTGGGGGGGAGGTGATGTCATGTATTCAACTATCATTGTAACCCATGTATAAGCTGAGCTAAGTTGTGCACCTTGAGAACATTGACCACAAGGAGGTGAACTTGTAGGAGACACTCCTAACCTGGACTATCAGGTATAAAAGGGGAAGCTCCACCCACCTTCATCACTTGAGGTCTTGGTAATAAAGGTAACTGGTCACAGAGTGACCTTCTCTCAAGTATGGGCCTCGTGTGCATTTATACTGTATAGGAAGGACATATCATACACAACAGTCCAGAGTTGACTTTGCAACTTACAGGGGGGATTGTTCTATGAGGAGAGATTGAGTAGACTGAGCCTGTATTCTCTGAGAGATGATCTCATTGAAACATACAAAATTCTTGCAGGGCTTGCCCGGGTAGATTCAGGAGGATGTTTCCCCTGGCTGGGGTGTCCTGAACCAGGGGTCACAATCTCAGAATAAAGGGTTGGCCATTTAGGACTGAGATGAGGAGAAATTGCTTCATTCAGAGGGTGGTGAATTTTTGGAACTCTCTACCCCAGAGGGCTGTGGATGCTCAGTCGTTGAGTAGAGTCAAGACAGAGATCGATATAAAGGGAATCAGGAAAGTGGAGTTGAGATCGAAGATCAGCTATGATCTTATTGAATGGTGGCGCAGGCTTGAGGGGCGGAATAACCTACTCCTGCTCCTATTTCTAATGTTCTTGTGTAAAACAGTTACCAGATTTCTGAACGTCAGAGGCGTACTCTACAATGGAGTACTGCTCTCCGGCATGGCTATCTAGTCCACATGTCAAATCTGTTGATGTCAGCTGAATTCTGCTATGAGTATTATCACCAGTATGCTTTTATTGACACCAACACCATAGCTGTCTGTGCTTGCAATAATCGCACCGCCACACCTATGCCGCGAATATGCAGTCTCCAGAGTATACAATCAATACACCAGCAAAGACACGCCAATCCAGGCTGACTGTATTCAACCTTGATTCAACCTTGATGACCAATGGTAAAATACTTGGAAGAACTTGGAAGAACTGTGACCTATGGAATAGATTCCTTGTAGAGGACCCCACAGTACAGCCTGAGGGATCAGACCTTCCTCGCAAACAGTGGACAACCATCATAAGGGATGGTTTTCTAGACCAATATATCAAGGAACCAACTAGGGGGGAGGCCATCTTAGACTGGGTGTTGTGTAATGAGAGAGGATTAATTCGCAATCTCGTTGTGCGAGGCCCCTTGGGGAAGAGTGACCATAATATGGTGGAATTCTGCATTAGGGTGGAGAATGAAACAATTAATTCAGAGACCATGGTCCAGAACTTAAAGAAGGATAACTTTGAAGGTATGAGGCGTGAATTGGCTAGGATAGATTGGCGAATGATACTTCAGGGGTTGACAGTGGATGGGCAATGGCAGACATTTAGAGACCGCATGGATGAACTACAACAATTGTACATTCCTATCTGGCGTAAAAATAAAAAAGGGAAGGTGGCTCAACCGTGGCTATCAAGAGAAATCAGGGATAGTATTAAAGCCAAGGAAGTGGCATACAAATTGGCCAGAAATAGCAGCGAACCTGGGGACTGGGAGAAATTTAGAACTCAGCAGAGGAGGACAAAGGGTTTGATTAGGGCAGGGAAAATGGAGTACGAGAAGAAGCTTGCAGGGAACATTAAGACGGATTGCAAAAGCTTCTATAGATATGTAAAGAGAAAAAGGTTAGTAAAGACAAACGTAGGTCCCCTGCAGTCAGAATCAGGGGAAGTCATAACGGGGAACAAAGAAATGGCAGACCAATTGAACAAGTACTTTGGTTCGGTATTCACTAAGGAGGACACAAACAACCTTCCGGATATAAAAGGGGTCAGAGGGTCGAGTAAGGAGGAGGAACTGAGGGAAATCCTTATTGGTCGGGAAATTGTGTTGGGGAAATTGATGGGATTGAAGGCCGATAAATCCCCAGGGCCTGATGGACTGCATCCCAGAGTACTTAAGGTGGCCTTGGAAATAGCGGATGCATTGACAGTCATTTTCCAACATTCCATTGACTCTGGATCAGTTTCTATCGAGTGGAGGGTAGCCAATGTAACCCCACTTTTTAAAAAAGGAGAAAGAAAACGGGGAATTATAGACCGGTCAGCCTGACCTCAGTAGTGGGTAAAATGATGAAATCAATTATTAAGGATGTCATAGCAGCACATTTGGAAAGAGGTGACATGATAGGTCCAAGTCAGCATGGATTTGTGAAAGGGAAATCATGCTTGACAAATCTTCTGGAATTTTTTGAGGATGTTTCCAGTAGAGTGGACAAGGGAGAACCAGTTGATGTGGTATATTTGGACTTTCAGAAGGCTTTCGACAAGGTCCCACACAAGAGATTAATGTGCAAAGTTAAAGCACATGGGATTGGGGGTAGTGTGCTGACATGGATTGAGAACTGGTTGTCAGACAGGAAGCAAAGAGTAGGAGTAAATGGGTACTTTTCAGAATGGCAGGCAGTGACTAGTGGGGTACCGCAAGGTTCTGTGCTGGGGCCCCAGCTGTTTACACTGTACATTAATGATTTAGACGAGGGGATTAAATGTAGTATCTCCAAATTTGCGGATGACACTAAGTTAGGTGGCAGTGTGAGCTGTGAGGAGGATGCTATGAGGCTGCAGAGCGACTTGGATAGGTTAGGTTAGTGGGCAAATGCATGGCAGATGAAGTGTAATGTGGATAAATGTGAGGTTATCCACTTTGGTGGTAAAAACAGAGGGACAGACTATTATCTGAATGGTGACAGATTAGGAAAAGGGGTGGTGCAACGAGACCTGGGTGTCATGGTACATCAGTCATTGAAGGTTGGCATGCAGGTACAGCAGGCGGTTAAGAAAGCAAATGGCACGTTGGCCTTCATAGCGAGGGGATTTGAGTACAGGGGCAGGGAGGTGTTGTTACAGGGCCTTGGTGAGGCCACACCTGGAGTATTGTGTACAGTTTTGGTCTCCTAACTTGAGGAAGGACATTCTTGCTATTGAGGGAGTGCAGCGAAGGTTCACCAGACTGATTCCTGGGATGGCGGGACTGACCTATCAAGAAAGACTGGCTCAACTGTGCTTGTATTTACAGGAGTTCAGAAGAATGAGAGGGGACCTCATAGAAACGTTTAAAATTCTGATGGGTTCAGACAGGTTAGATGCAGGAAGAATGTTCCCAATGTTGGGGAAGTCCAGAACCAGGGGTCACAGTCTAAGGATAAGGGGTAAGCCATTTAGGACCGAGATGAGGAGAAACCTCTTCACCCAGAGAGTGGTGAATCTGTGGAATTCTCTACCACAGAAAGTTGTTGAGGCCAATTCACTAAAATTATTCAAAAGGGAGTTAGATGAAGTCCTTACTACTAGGGGGATCAAGGGGTATGGCGAGAAAGCAGGAATGGGGTACTGAAGCTGCATGTTCAGCCATGAACTCATTGAATGGCGGTGCAGGCTAGAAGGGCCGAATGGCCTACTCCTGCACCTATTTTCTATGTGTCTATGTTTCGAACCACCTCAGAACTGGTCATGGTAGATGCTGCCATCTTCTCCATAGGCATAAGATTAAAAAATCACCATCATGCGACTGTGGAGCTCCTAATCAGACCCTGGAGCACATCATTGAGCACTGACCTCAGAGGAAATTTGCAGGCAGCCTACAAGATATCCACACTGTTACACCAGAAGCTTTGGCCTGGATATCTGATTTAGATACTGACATTTGATTTGCTTTGCTACTGCCATACGATCGAAGAAGAAGACGGAAAGTGTGTCAAAAGCCAGGGATAATCAAATTTGCAGAACTCATCTTTACTAAATTTGAGAATAAATGCATCAGGCAATATAAAATGGGCGATGGCAGCACTGAAAGAGATAATGATTTCGAGACTTGGTTGCAGTGCAGTAATTGAAGATAATGGGATTAGAGGTTTTCTACCAAGTAGCATGCATAAAGAGTAATGTCTTATAGTAAAAAGGTAAATCTAAAGCTGTGGAGTAATGGAGTATTTCAGAATAGTACATTTAAAGCATTCAGATATACTGTCTACTAAGAGGGGACTTTTGGATTTTCTGATGAGATTGTTAATGGTTCTGATGGCACCATTTGCAAATGAGTAGAAAACAATTTCGAGCTAGAAAAAAGTGGGTAAAGCTAATGAGAGCAATTATTTTAGCACTAATGTGCCTGAATTAAGAGTTATGGTTCTGCACTTCCACTTTTAAGTGCTCATCCCCTTCTATTGCCAGTGTAACGGACTTTGTAAAAGTAACTATGAGGGAAAGAACCAGTCCTCAAACGGACTACCCTGATTGATTCCTAACTTGTAGAACAGCAACAACAACTTGCATTTATAGAGCACCTTTAAAGTAGTAAAACATCCCAAGGCGCTTCGAAGTCAGGAGCATTATTAAACAATCTTTGATACCTCAAGAGTCACATGACATATTAGGCAGATGACCAAATGCTTGGTCAAACATTTCGGTTTTAAGGAGCATCTTAAAGTAGGAAAGAGAGGCAGAGAGGCGGGAAGGTTTAGGGAGAGAATTTAAAAGCTTAGGGCCTTGGCAGCTGAAGACACGACCACCAACGGTGAAGTGAGTAAAATTGGGGATGTACAAGAAACCTAATTTGAGGAATGTAGATATCTTTGAGGAGGTTACGGAGAACTCTCATCCTGGCGATGGAGGGATTTGAAAACCAGGATGAGAGTTTTAAAATGGAGGTGTTGCTCAACCGGGAGCCAATGTAGGTCAGGGAGCACAGGTGTGACCCAGTCAGCGCCTCACAACTAACCTGGCATGCTTTGATGAACCCGAGATGCAGAATGTCCACAGCGTTGGTCTACTCTCCAGACCTCCACAACCAGTGCCTGCAAAGAGACGCTCGGTCACTCAAACATGGAACACCAGGACTGGTTTGATGAAAATGACAAGGAGATCCAAGAGTTAATAGATCGCAAGCGAAGGGAATTTCTGAGCCTTAAACAACAACCCAACTCGGGAGCAGCAAGGCAGCATTGCAGACGGCTTAAGGCTGAGATCCAACAAAAAAAAACGGGACCTAAAGAACAGGTGGTGGATGGAGAAAGCACTGGAGATACAGCAACTGGCCAACAGCCATGATGTGTGAGGATTCTTCATTGCAGTTAAGGCCACCTATGGGCCAAAAATCCAAGGCCCCACCCCACTGCTGGCCAAGAATGGGGAAACACTCATCAAAGACACCGAGGAAGTCAGGGCCCGCTGGAAGGAGCATTTCAAAGATCTCCTCAATCGAGACTCTGCCTTTGACTCGAGTGTTCTCGACTCCATCCCGCAGCATGCTACCCACCACCACCTCAGTAAAACTCCAGCAAAACCCCAGCACTGCACAAGGTAGAAAAAGCCATAAGAAAGTTTAAGAACAACAAGGCTACGGGAAGGGGTGGAATCCCTGTTGAGGCATTGAAGTATGGTGGAGAGGCACTACTGGCGTGAATACATGACCTCATCTCTCTCATCTGGAGGGAGGAGAGCATGCTGGGAGATCTCACAGAGAGAGTGATCGTGACCTTCTTTAAAAAAAGGGGACAAATCCGACTGTGGCAACTACAGGGGAATCTCCCTGTTCTCAGCCACTGGGAAAGTTGTCGCTAGAATCCTCCTCAACCGCCTTCTCTCTGTGGCTGAGGAGCTCCTCCCGGAGTCACAGTGCGGATTTTGTTCCCGCACAACGCACATGATTTTTACAGCGCAACAGCTGCAGGAAAAATGCAGGGAACAGCACCAGCCCTTATAAATGGCCGCCTTTGACCTCACAAAGCTTTTGACACTGTCAACCACGAGGGTCTATGGAGCGTCCTCCTCCGTTTCGGATGTCCCCAAACGTTCATCATCATTTTCCGCCTGCTCCACGATGACATGCAAGCTGTGATCCTTACCAATGGATCAATTACGTCCCAATCCACGTCCGGACCGGGGTCAAACAGGGCTGTGTCATTGCCCCAACCCTTTTCTCAATCTTCCTTGCTGCCATGCTCCACCTCACAGTCAATAAGCTCCCGCTGGAATGGAACTGAACTACAGAACCGGTGGGAACCTGTTCAGCCTGGCAAATCCAGGCCAGATCCAAGACCACCCCAACGTCTGTCATCGAGCTTCAGTATGCGAACGATGCCTGCGTCTGCGCACATACAGAGGCTGAACTCCAATTCATAGTCAATGCATTTACTGAGGCGTACAAAACATGAGCCTTGCGCTAAACATCCGTTAGACAAAGGTCCTCCACCAGCCTGCCCTCGCCGCACAGCACTCCCCCCTCCCCCCCCCCCCCCCCCCGCAGTCATCAAGATCCACGGCGTGACCCTGTACAACATGGACCATTTTCCCTACCTTGGGAGCCTCTTATCAACAAGAGCAGACATCGATGACGAGATTCAACACCGCCTCCATGCGCCAGCGCAGCCTTCGGCCGCCTGAGGAAAAGAGTGTTTGAAGACCAGGCCCTCAAATCCACCACCAAGCTCATGGTCTACAGGGCTATAGTAAGACCCACCCTCCTGTATGGCTGAGACATGGCCATGTACAGTAGACACCTCAAGTCGCTGGAGAAATATCACCAACAATGTCTCCGCAAGATCCTACAAATCCCCTGGGAGGACAGACGCACCAACGTTCGCAACCTCGACCAGGCCAACATCCCCAGCATTGAAGCACTGACCACACTTGATCAGCTTCACTGGGCAAGCCACATCATTCGCATGCCAGACACGAGGCTCCCAAAGCAAGTGCTCTACTCAGAAACCCTTCATGGCAAGTGAGCCAAAGGTGGGCAGAGGAAACGTTACAAGGACACCTTCAAAGCCTCCCTGATAAAGTACAACATTCCCACCAACACCTGGGAGTCCCTGGCCAAAGTGGAAGAAATGCATCTGGGAGGGCGCTGAGCACCTCGAGTCTCATCTCCGAGAGCATGCAGAAATCAAGTGCAGGCAGCAGAAAGAGTGTGCGGCAAACCAGTCCCACCCATTCTTTCCCTCAATGACTGTCGGTCCCACCTGTGACAGGGACTGTGGCTCTCGTATTGGACTGTTCAGCCACCTAAGAACTCATTTTTAGAGTGGAAGCAATTCTTCCTCGATTTCGGGGACTGCCTATGATGATGATGGGTGAATGGGATTTGGTGTGAGTTCGGACGAGCAGCCAAGTTTTGGATGAGCTTAACTTTATGGGGGGTGGCAGATGGGAGGCTGACCAGGAGTGCGTTGGAACAGTTAGGTTAACAAAGTTTTGCTCTCCTTATTTAAAGAAGGATATACTGGCATTGGAGGCAGTTCAGAGAAGGTTGATTCCGGTTGACTTATGAAGAAAGGATGAGTAGATTGGGTCTATACTCATTGGAGTTTAGAAGAATGAGAGGTGATCTTATTGAAACATGTAAGATAGTGAGGGGGCTCGACAAGGTAGATGCAGAGAGGATGTTGCCACTCATGGGGGAATCTAGAACTAGGGGGCATAGATTAAGAATAAGGGGTCACCCATTTGGATCTGGGATGAGGAGGAATTTCTTCCCTCAGATAGTCGTAAATCTGTGGAATTCTCTTCCCCAGAGAGCTGTGAAGACAGGATTATTGAATATATTTAAGGTGGATATAGAGAGATTTTTGAGTGACAAGGGAGTGAAGGGTTATGGGGAGTGGGCAGGGAAGTGGAGCTGAGCCCAAGCTCAGATCAGCCATGGTCTCATTAAATGGTGGAGTAGGCTTGAGGGGCCAAATGGCCTACTCCTGCTCCAAATTCTTTTGTTCTCATGTTCTTAAAGGCATGAATGAGGATTTCAGCAGCAGATGAGCTGAGGCGGGGTGGAGTCGGGCGATGTTAGGGAGGTAGAAGTCGGCGGTCTTAGTGATGGCGTAAATATGTTGTGGGATGTTTATCTCAGGGTTCAATTCAACATACCACACCAATGCTGCGAACAGTTTGATTCAGTCTCGGACAGTTGCCAGGGAGAGGGAACAGAGTCGGTGGCTAAGGAACAGAGATTGTAGTGTGGACCGAAGATACTCAAATTCTAGTACCTTGCATTGGAGTTCAAATACCTTTCCCTCTTGCTTCAGGACCTTGATCTGAGCAACTCTCTTCTCACTTCATCCATTAACACATATGAGCATTTGAAAAGAGAAAAATAAGGTAACATTTCCGGTGGGTGACAGTAAGGGGAACATTTGTGAGCCCTGTTATTGGAATAAAAGAAACAGAGATATGATCAAAGAATGTTGTTGGTCCAATACACTAAATATTAATTGAAGAGAATGTGGTTGAGGCTTGAGAAGTCATGAGGGTACCAGTTTCATTAATGTTAACTTCTGTGATGAAGATATACCTCTGCCAGGAACTTAAGGGCCTGGAGTTTCCGTTCGATTTAGCTCATTTTGCCCCAAATCGGCATAACCAGGAGAAAAGATCGCAAATTTTAAGTGCAAATTACGTTCAGTGCAAATTGAGTTTCCGCGATCTTTTACACTAGTTTAAAAAACATCGCGCTAGAAGCCGGCCCCACCCATAAAGCTGGCCATGCCCCCAGGATGAATAAATCACCATCAGGATTTTGCACTAATTGTGCTCATTTGCAGGCCTTTGAGGAGGCTCTATAAATTTAAGCTGGAACTTTTGAATGTATTTTTCTTTAATTTACTAAGAAACTGACTACTGTACCCAAATATAACTAGCAAATGGTTTGGTATATGTCATTTTCAGTTAGTTAAAATTGGGTTGATCACAGGAGGTGGTTGACACTGATCAAAAATGTTGTTGTGATAAACCCATTTTCAGCTATATTAATCAAACTGCACCAAGTTATCACTTAACTATATCAAGGAATATTTTTAATGCAAATTTCTGCATTGGCTCATGGCAGATTTTGCTTTCAGTAACATGCAAATGATTTTGAGTGGAAAATTGAGGAAAAAAAAACAATTCTCAGATAGCCAATTGCGCCCAAAGTGGAAACTCTACCCCAAGATGTTTGTCAGAGTATGTTTTTGATGCAATTTGTCGTTCCTCAGTTGCCTGCTGAAATGGGCTGAATTTTCTCTACCATTATGACTGCACCAAACATGTAGACTGGTACACTGCTTGAGTAACAGCTTTGCTTGTCTTTAAGAGAATTTCTTTTGTTTTAACCAATTATACGGTGCCCTCCACCAGATTTGAGAACAGATATAAAGGGAGCTGGGCTATCTTGCCTGATAAGTTTGGGTCGAAGATTGTGAGAAGTCGTATATATCATCATCATCATCATCATAGGCGGTCGCTCGAAACGAGGATGACTGGCTTCCACGCCAAAAAAAAAGGACGAGTTCACAGGTGTTTCAATAAAGGACCCGAACTACATCCTATGCATGCATTTTTTTAATGTGGGCTGGCCGTTGCACACCAGCCACCACATGGGCTTGACAGAGCTAGGTCATGGTCCAGTGGTAAGGATTCGCCAAGACAACTGGAGACCAGTTCTGCTGCACGGACCTAGTGCGGACACGTATTACAGTGTGGGCTGGTCCGTGCTGCCCCTGGGCCCCTGGCCCCGAACTCGCATCTCCCCTGGGCCCCGATCACGGAGCGGCGAGAGGCTGTGGTCATGTACAAGGTCCACATTCATCTAGCAACTGGTTAAATTCATGAGAGGTTACTGACGCAGTAATAATTTAGCTAGATCAAGCATTTGGGCAATATGTTGGAGAGTTTTCAGTGTGCATCGATATAGGCTCAGTCAGTCACACTCTGGCCTCTGAGTCGGAAGGTTGAAGGTACAACTGACACTCCAGATGAGTACTGAGAGTGCTGCACTGTTGGAGGTGCCGTCTTTCGGATGAGACGTTAAATCGAGGCTCTGTCTGCTCTCTCAGGTGCACATAAAGGATCCCGTAGTACTATTCCGAAGAAGAACAGGTGAGTTATCTCTGGTATCCCAGCCAATATTTATCCCTCAATCAACATCACTAAAGTAAACCAGATTGCCCAGTCAATATCACTTTCCTTAGGAGCTTGCTGTGCGCAAATTTACTGCTGCATTCCCTACATTAGAACAGTGACTAAACTTCAAAAATACTTCATTAGCTATAAAGTGCTTTGGGACATCTGGTGGTAGTGAAAGACACTATATAAATGCAGGACTTTTTTCTGTACTCTCGCATAAGCTGGCACCTTCAGGCGAGAAGGGGAGAACATTAGTGATAGGGAAACTAGTGTAAAATGAAATTGGAAAAAAGCGTTAGCAGCACAAAAAGAATAGAAAGAAAACCAGTCCACAAATAATATATACAAGGTCGACATTCATCGAGCAACTGATTAAATTTGTGGGTTGATTTGAAAGCTACAAATGTAAAAGAAATGTATTGACTTACTTTGGAGTGGGCTGCATGCAAGACTCTGGCCCCATTTTAACTCTGGGCAGGTTTTAGACTGGAAGACGATGAAGTGATTTGGAAACTCATCCACTGCTGCACATATCGGGCCTGGGTTATTTTTGTCTCGGTGTCAGCTGTGGCTCAGTTGGTAGCACCCTCGCCTCCAAGTCAGAAGCTTGTGAGTTCAAGTCCCACTCCAGAGACTTGAGCATAAAAATCTAGCCTTGCCACTCTAATGCAGTACTGATGGAGTGCTGCATTGTTGGAGGTGCTGTCATTCTGATCAGATGTTAAATCGAGGCCCCCTCTGCTTCCTCAGGGATATAAAAGATCCCATAGCACTATTTTGCCCTCAATCACCTGAAGAGAGTATTTGGTCGTTATCACATTGCTGTTTGTGGTAACTTGCTGTGCACAAATTGGCTGCCGCATTTCCCCAAATTACAGCAGTGACTACACTTCAAAAGTAATTCATTGGCTGTAAAGCGCTTTGGGATGTCCTGAGGTTGTGAAAGGTGCTTTAGAAATGCAAGTCTTTCTTTAACTCCCAGGTTTCATTAACTGCCACAGGTCCATTTCCTGCCGTGGGATGGAAGTGGCTGAAAAGTACATGTCTGCACACCAGCAAACAGGTAGGTCTGGAAAATAGGGTTGTAGGAGGATCTCGCAGGGAGGAAAGGAGTGGGATGAGTTCTGGAGCAGGGTGGTCTTAACTTTATTGGTGGGGAATAAGGGGAGCACTCATGAGAATCGAGCTGCCAGCAACAAATTAGAATAAATTAGTTGGGAAAGAATGGCTACGATAGAAATAACTTTGTATTGGTGGTTTTTCCATGACCTCTGATGCACTTAATGCGCCTAATAATCTTGGATGCCCATTTCAAATGAGCATCATTTGCATTGAATGCTCTGCATGCCAGAATGGCTGGAAATTGCAAGCAGCGACGAGCGCACCCCCAAAATTGAAAGAATTCATCTGCCTATTTGAGGTATGTATGACCACTGCTGTATATCCTGCCTCTTAAAAAATGCTTGCCGTAAAAGATGGTTGGGTGCACCTTAGGCAGGACTTCTGCCCATTTTCTGCTCCTGGTTACCGAATTACTGAACAAAGATCAGGTTGTTAGGTCAGAACAATCGAAAAGAAAGAACTACATGGATTTATATAGCGCCATTCATGACCACCGGACATCTCAAAGCGGTTTAGAAACATATAAACATTAAAATTAGGTGCAGGAGTAGGCCATTCGGCCCTTCGAGCCAGCACTGTCATTCAATAAGACCATGGCTGATCATTCCCTCAGTACCCCTTTCCTGCTTTCTCTCCATACCCCTTGATCCCCTTAGCCATAAGGGCCATATCTAACTCCCTCTTGAATATATCCAATGAACTGGCATCAACAACTCTCTGCGGCAGGGAATTCCACAGGTTAACAACTCTCAGAGTGAAGAAGTTTCTCCTCATCTCAGTCATAAATGGCCTACCCCTTACCCTAAGACTGTGTCCCCTGGTTCTGGACTTCCCCAACATCGGGAACATTCTAGCCGCATCTAACCTGTCCCGTCCCGTCAGAATCTTATATGTGTCTATGAGATCCCCTCTCATCCTTCTAAACACCAATGTATAAAGGCCCAGTTGATCCAGTCTCTCCTCATATTTCAGTCCTGCCATCCCGGGAATCAGTCTGGTGAACTTTCGCTACACTCCCTCAATAGCAAGAACATCCTTCCTCAGATTAGGAGACCAAAAATGAACACAATATTCCAGGTGAGGCCTCACCAAGGCCCTGTACAACTGCAGTAAGACCTCCCTGCTCTTATACTCAAATCCTCTAGCTATGAAGGCCAAAATACAATTTGCCTTCTTCACAGCCTGTTTGTACCTGTATGCCAACTTTCAATGACTGATGCACCATGACACCCAGGTCTTGTTGCACCTCCCCTTTTCCTAATATGCCGCCATTCAGATAATATTCAGTCTTCGTGTTTTTGCCCCCAAAATGGATAACCTCACATTTATCC
The DNA here is from genome assembly GCF_044704955.1 of Pristiophorus japonicus. Taxonomy (NCBI): domain Eukaryota; kingdom Metazoa; phylum Chordata; class Chondrichthyes; family Pristiophoridae; genus Pristiophorus; species Pristiophorus japonicus. The sequence goes on from NC_091977.1 coordinate 37,785,277, forward strand.
ACATTATACTGCATCTGCCGTGCATTTGCCCACTCACCTAACCTGTCCAAGTCACCCTGCAGTCTCCTAGCGTCCCCCTCACAGCTCACACTGCCACCCAGTTTAGTGTCATCTGCAAACTTGGGGATATTACACTCAATTCCTTCATTCACATCATTGATGTATACTGTAAAGAGCTGGGATCCCAGTATTGAGCCCTGCGGCACTCCACTCGTCACTGCCTGCCATTCTGAAAAGGACCCGTTTATCCCAACTCTCTGCTTCCTGTCTGCCAACCAGTTCTCTATCCACGTCAGTATATTACCCCCAATAGCATGTGGTTTGATTTTGCACATCAATCTTTTGTGTGGGACCTTGTGAAAAGCCTTTTGAAAGTCCAAATATACCACATCCACGGGTTCTCCCTTTGCCACTCTACTCGTTACATCCTCAAAAAATTCCAGAAGATTTGTCAAGCATGATTTCGCCTTTCACAAATCCATGCTGACTTGGACCGATCCTGTCACTGCTTTCCAAATGCGCTGCTATTTCATCCTTAATAATTGATTCCAACATTTTCCCCACTACTGATGTCAGGTTAACCGGTCTATAATTCCCCGTTTTCTCTCTCCCTCCTTTTTTAAAAAGTGGTGTTACATTAGCTACCCTTCAGTTCATTGGAAATGATCCAGAGTCGATAGACTGGCTGAACATGATCACCAATGCATCCACTATTTCTCGGGCCACTTCCTTAAGTACTCTGGGTTGCAGACTATCAGGCCCGGGGGATTTATCGGCCTTCAATCCCATCAATTTCCCGAACACAATTTCCCGCCTGATAATGATATCCTTCCGTTCCTCCTTCTCACTGGACCCTCGGTCCCCTAGCGCTTTCGGAAGGTTATTTGTGTCTTCCTTCGTGAAGACAGAAACAAACTATTTGTTCAATTGGTCTGCCATTTATTTGTTCACCATTATAAATTCACCTGAATCGGACTGCAAGGAATCTACGTTTGTCTTCACTAAGCTTTTTCTCTTCACATATCTATAGAAGCTTTTGCAGTCAGTTTTTATGTTCCTGGCAAGCTTCTTCTCGTACTCTATTTTCCCCCTCTTAATTAAACCCTCTGTCCTCCTCTGTTGAATTCTAAATTTCTCCCAGTCCTCAGGGTTGTTGCTTTTTCTGGCCAATTTATATGGCTCTTCCTTGGATTTAACACTATCCTTAATTTCCCTTGTTAGCCACGGTTGAGCCACCTTCCCCGTTTTATTTTTACTCCAGACAGGGATGTACAATTGCTGAATTTCATCCATGTGATCTTTAAATGTTTGCCATTGTCTATCCACCGTCAACCCTTAAAGTATAATTTGCCAGTCTATTCTAGCCAAGTCACACCTCAAACCATCGAAGTTACCTTTCTTTAAGTTCAGGACCCTAGTTTCTGAACTAATTGTGTCACTCTCCATCTTAATACAGAATTTTACCATGTTATGGTCACTCTTCCCCAAGGGCCCTCGCACAACAAGATTGCTAATTAGTCCTTTCTCATTACACATCACCCAGTCCCGGATGGCCAGCTCCCTAGTTGGTTCCTCAACATATTAGTCTGGAAAACCATCCCTTATACACTCCAGGAAATCCTCCTCCACCGCATTGCTACCAGTTTGGTGAGCCCAATCAATATGTAGATTAAAGTCACCTATGATAACTGCAGTAGCTTTATTGCATGCATCCCTAATTTCCTGTTTGATGCTGCCCCAACCTTACTACTACTGTTTGGTGGTCTGTACACAACTCCCACTGGCGTTTTTTGTCCCTTGGTATTCTGCAGCTCCACCCATAGCGATTCCACATCATCCAAGCTAATGTCCTTTCTTATTATTGCATTAATTTCCTCTTTAACCAGCAATGCCACCCCGCCTCCTTTTCCTTTCTGTCTATCCTTCGTAAATGTTGAATACTCCTGGATGTTGAGTTCCCAGCCTTGGTCACCCTGGAGCCATGTCTCCGTGATGCCAATTACATCATATCCTTTAACTGCTATCTGTGCAGTTAATTCGTCCACCTTATTCCGAATACTCCTCGCATTGAGGCACCCAGCCTTCAGGCTTGTCTTTTTAAAACACTTTGCCCCTTTAGAATGTTGCTGCAATGTGGCCCTTTTTGCTTTTTGCCTTAGGTTTCTCTGCTCTCCACTTTTACTTTTCTTCTTTCTATCTTATGCTTCTACCCCCATTCTACTTCCCTCTGCCTCCCTGCATAGGTTCCCATCTACCTGCTGTATTAGTTTAACTCCTCCCCAACAGCACTAGCAAACACTCTCCCTAGGACATTGGTTCCGGTCCTGCCCAGGTGCAGACCGTCCAGTTTGTACTGGTCCCACCTCCCCCAGAACCGGTTCCAATGTCCCAGGAATTTGAATCCCTCCCTTCTGCACCACTCCTCAACCACTTATTCATCTTAGTTTTCCTGCGATTCCTACTATGACTAGCACGTAGCACTGGTAGCAACCCTGAATTTACTACTTTTAAGGTCCTACTTTTTAATTTAGCTCCTAGCTCCCTAAATTCGTCTTGTAGGACCTCATCCCATTTTTTTCCTGTATCGTTGGTACCTATATGCACCATGACAACTGGCTGTTCACCTTCCCGTTTCTGAATGCCCTGCACCCGCTCAGAGACATCCTTGACCCTTGCACCAGGGAGGCAACATATCATCCTGGAGTCTCGGTTGCGGCCACAGAAACATCGATCTATTCCCCTTACAAATTAATCCCCTATCATTATAGCTCTCACACTCTTTTACCTGCCCTCCTGTGCAGCAGAGCCACCCAAGGTGCCATGAACTTGGCTGCTGCTGCCCTCCCCTGATGAGTCTTCCCCCTCAACAGTACCCAAAGCGGTGTATCTGTTTTTCAGGGGATGACCGCAGAGGACCCCTGCACTACCTTCCTTGCACTGCTCTTCCTGTTGGTCATCCATTCCCTATCTGGCTGTGTACCCTGAACCTGTGGTAAGACCAACTCACTAAATGTGCTATTCACGTCATTCTTAGCATCATGGATGCTCCAGGTTTCGTCCACCTGCAGCTCCAGCCAATGAAGCACTTTTGGAGTGTAGTCACTGTTGTAATATAGGAAACACGGCATCCAATTTGCACACAAGCAAGCTCTCACAAATAACAATGTGATAATTGTTATGTATTTAACCCCTTGTAACCTTGTAACCTGCATCACACCTGTCCACCAGTGGGCCTACCTTGGCGTCCCAAGGGATCCCAGCATCCCTTGGGAGCACAGTATATAAGCAGGCCATCCACGAGGTACCTGCACTCTGGAACTACAATAAAAGAGCTAAGGTCACAATTGCTCATTCCACACAGTACTCGGTCTGACCATTTATTATGAGTATAACAATAATGACTCGATAATCTGTTTTTTTTTTGGTGATGTTAATTGAGGGATAAAAAATTGGCCATCACATCAGGGATAACTCCCTTGTTCTTCTTCAAAATAGTGCCATGGGATCTTTTAAGTCCACATGAGAGGGCAGACAGACCCTTGGTTTAACGTCTCATTTGAAAGTCATCATTCGTGGTCCCACGAACGAGGATGACTTGATTCCACGCGATCACAGGTGTTTCAATGAAGGACCCAATGTTCCAGTCCTGAAGTCCAATTGAGGGTGTGGAAGATGCCTGTGCATGAATTTTTTTAACATGTGGTGACCGTTGCATGCCAGCCATCACACGAGCTTGACAGAGCTCGGCCTTTATCCAGTGCCAAGGGTTAACCAGGACGACTGGAGACCTCCTCTGCTGTACGGACCTAGCGCGCACATATCACAGTGTGGGCTGGCCCGTGCTGCCCCTGCACCCTCAGCTCTTCTGGGCCCTGTACCCTCATTTGCCGCACCTCCGCCACGATCTCTCGCCACTTCTATGCCACGATCTCTTGCCGCACCTACGCCACAAACTCTCGCCACTCATCCACCCCGAAAGACAGCAACTCCGACAGTACAGTGCTCCCTCAGTACTGCACGGAGTGTCAGCCTAGTCATTTTTGTGCTCAAGTCCATGACTTGAACCCAGAACCTTCTGATTCAGAGGCGAGAGTGCTACCACTGAGCCACAGCTGACATTCTAGGCCTCACTGTCTAGATCACTCTTGAAGGTTGGCCAACTGGAAGAGGTAACAGTATGTAAACTGTTGTGAAGAACAAGCTCACGTTAAAAGTACAAAAGCAAAATCCTGTGGATGCTGAAAATCATAAATAGAAACAGAAAATGGTGGAAACACTCAACAACAACAACTTGTATTTATATAGTTCCTTTCACGTATTAAAACATCCCAAGGTGCTTCACAGGAGTATTATAAGAAACAAATTTAACACAAACCACATAAGGAGTAATTAGGGCAGGCGACCAAAAGCTTGGTCAAAGAGGTAGGTTTTAAGGAGCATCTTAAAGAAGAAAAGAGAGGTAGAGAGACGGAGATGTTTAGGCAGGGAATTCCAGAGCTTCGGGCCAAGGCAACAGAAGGCACTGCCACCAATGGTTGATCGATTATAATCGGATGCTGAAGAGGTCAGAATTAGAGGGATACAGAGGCTGCAGGAGATTACAGAGATAGGAAGGGTGAGGCCATGGAGGGATTTGAAAACAAGGATGAGAATTTTAAAATCGAGGCCTTGCTTATCCAGGAACCAATGTAGGTCAGCGAGCACAGGGCTGATGGGTGAGCGGGACTTGGTGCGAGTTCGGACATGGGCAGCCGGGTTTTGCTTGATCTCAAATTACATAGGGCAGAATGTCAGCCAGGAGTATGTTTGAATAGTTAAGTCTGGAGGTAACAAAGGCATGGATAAGGGTTTCAGCAGTGGATGAGCTGAGGCAAGGGTGGAGACGGGCGAAGTTATGGTGGTAAAAATAGGCGTGCTTACTTATGATGCAGGTTACACTTAGAAGATGAGGCAGCATCTGTGGAGAGAAAAACAGTTAACGTTTCAGGTCGATAACCTTTTGTCAGAACTGAAAAAAGATTCGAGCTATAACAGGTTTGTAGCAGAAGCAGGGAAAGGGTGGAGAGGAGGAAAGAACACAAAGGAGGCTCTGTGATAAGGTGGAAGACAGGAGAGATTGAATGACAAAAGATATGATTGTGCAAGGCAGAAAGTGATGGTAATGGGACATGTAAAGAAACCTTAATTTTTTTTTTAAACAATGGGAACAACCATGAACATTTCAACACTCGTGCTGCATTTCCAACATTCAGATTTTGCATTTGGTTTTGGACCATCTGAATCATTCTGTTTCTATGAAAAGCTGCATATCAAATTAACCCAAGGTCGTCTCCCTAGTCACAACATATTTTTAACTAGCGCTAGGAATTACAGCCTGCTTCCTTAATCTTGGCTTCATGATTAATCCAGCTACATAATAGAAGCTAAGTCATAATACTGAATAAATATTTCAGAATGTTGAAATGTTCTATTTGAACATTTCTGGGCAGCAGGAGGATAGAGTACAACACATGCTATTAAAAAGATAGCTCGAATGGCATAAACATATTTTTAAGCCGCATATTACATGCATGCTCTTGATCTGATTTGCCTGGTGGGTATTTTGTCTAGTTGAAGATGCAGTTGAGAACAAATTAAATTGTATTGTGAGGGACCCTGTCGTATCCTTATCAAACCTTTTAGTTTTGTACTGAATAAACACAGCAACGTGACTCGGTGCCAAATGCAAAAACACTGTTACCCTGCCAATTGCTTCACCAAGAGAGGATGCCTCTCATGTGTATGTCATCTTGTTAATCTTTACATTCTTAATGGAATATAATGAATGTTATCAAATCTTCTAACCTTTCGACCAGATTAATGAGGATTATTATTGCACAGTTAGTCCCTGTAGCTCTATTGTGGAATTTTTGGCCCATAGGTTTGTGGAAGATACCAGATTTAAGAAAACAAAGATTAATTAAGGAAACTGTTGGAAGGTGACCAGAATTAATTTGGGGTTGACTTTGGAATCAAGAAGTGTTACGTTTTAGGATTTATGATCTTATTTTTTCCTTTGTGGACAGGGGTTTGGAAATTATTTACTTTGAAGGGATGCGTTGTAAAACAAAGTGAATTCACACAGGTTTAATCATTAAGGGGCCATTTCAATACCCTGCCTTGTGTATTTCATACCCCTACATGAACCGAGGCTGGAAAAGCTGACTCTCTGCTCCAAAACTGGATGGTTTGCAACATTGATACATTTCAGGCTGTTATTCAAACAGGGAACAATATCAATCATGTGCAATTTTGGGGCTGGAAGAATGAGTGCGGACTTAGTTGGAGCATATGAGTAACAATTGAATTGAATATCAGTTCATCAGAGAGTAGAGGGATATAAGTATGGCCTCAAATTTGGACGATGAAAATAATCCAAGAGAGATTCAAAACATAGATATCAATCACAAGATAAGGTAACTTGTTAAATAGTTGCCTAGTTTTCATATGCACCAGTTCACTTCCCTTATATCGTCGTCTAAGTGCAACAGTCAAATAATTGAGACATTTATATCTTTACTGATGCACTGAATTTATTGAGCATACTATTTCTCAGCTGTATTTCATCCACTAATAACTTACTATAAAGTGTGTAATAATGTGTTTTTTTTATTTTACATTCAATTGCTTCACTTGAGCCAGTTATCACAGAGTATCCAGCTACAGTCCTTCTCTCCCACTGATTTAAATTTAGGTTCTACTGATCTGACTAACTTTAAAGTAATATTCTGGGTTCACATTATCTACTGTAATACATTGTCTACTGTCATGGTACATCAGTCATTGAAAGTAGGCATGCAGGTACAACAGGCAGTAAAGAAAGCAAATGGCATGTTGGCCTTCCTAGCGAGAGGATTTGAGTATAGGAGCAGGGAGGTCTTACTGCAGTTGTACAGGGCCTTGGTGAGACCACACCTTGAGTATTGTGTGCAGTTTTGGTATCCTAATCTGAGGAAGGGCATTCTTGCTATTGAGGGAATGCAGCGAAGGTTCACCTGCCTGATTCCCGGGATGGCAGGACTGACATATGAAGAAAGACTGGATCGACTAGGCTTATATTCACTGGAATTTGGAAGAATGAGAGGGGATCTCATGGAAGCATATAAAATTCTGACGGGATTGGACAAGTGAGATGCAGGAAGAATGTTCCCGATATTGTGGAAAATGTTGTGTCCAGAACCAGGGGTCACAGTCTAAGGATAAGGGGTAAGCCATATAGGACCGAGATGAGGAGAAACTTTTTTCACCCAGAGAATTGTAAACCTATGGAATTCTCGACCACAGACAAGTGTTGAGTCCAGTTCGTTGGATATATTCAAAAGGGAGTTAGATGTGACCCTTACGGCTAAAGGGATCAAGGGGTATGGAGAGAAGGCAGGAGTGGGGTACTGAAGTTGCATGATCAGCCATGATCATATTGAATGGTGCTGCTGGCTCGAAGGGCCGAATGGCCTGCTCCTGCACCTCTTTTCAATGTTTCTATGTTTTTATGTTTCATGGCAAAACTATTAAGATTTTGCAAGCAAGCTCTCCTGGCCCAGTATAAATATTCTTCGCAAATATCTATGGAGAATCTACTGTTTAGACGAATGTATATTGGAGCATTATTTATTTCCAAATGCAATATCAATGATTCTTCAGAAGCAGTTAGAATGGGTGCTCTTTTCTCCCAGATACTGAATGGTTGCACAGAGGCCTAGAACATAAGAACATAAGAAATAGGAGCAGGATAGGCCATTTGGCCCTTTGAGCCTGCTCCGTCATTCAATAAGATCATGGCTGATCTGATCTTGGTCTCAACTCCACTTTCCTGCCTGCTCCCATAAGCCTTGACTCCTTTATCAGTCAAAAATCTGTATATCTCCACCTTAAATAGATTCAATTCAGCCTCCACTGCTCCCTGGGGTAGAGAATTCCACAGATTCACGACCCTCTGTGAGAAAAATTCCTCCTCATCTCCATTTCAAATGGGCGATTCCTTATTCTGAAATTATGTCCCCTAGTTCCAGATTCACCCAGAAGGAGGCATCTACCTTGTCAAGCCCTCTCAGAATCTTACCTGTTTCAGCAAGATCACTTTTCTTCTAAACTCCAATGAGTATAGGCCCAACTTGCTCAACCTTTTTTCATAAGTCAATGCCTTCAACTCAGGACTCAACCTAGTGAACCTTCTCTGAACTGCCCCAATGCAAGTGTACCCTTCCTTAAATGAGGAGACCAAAACTGTACGCAGTACTCCAGGTGTGGCCTTACCTACAGTTGAAGCAAGACATCCCTGCTTTTATACTCTATCCCCCTTGCAATAAAGGCCAACATTCCATTTGGCTTCCAAATTACTTGTTGTATCTGCATGCTAACTGTTTGTGTTTTATGTACAAGGACATCCAGATCGCTCTGTACTGCAATCTCTCTCCATTTAAATAATAATTTGCTTTTTTATTTTCCCGGCCAAAGTGGATAACCTCACATTGTCCCACATTATACTCCATCTGTCAATTTTTTGCCCACTCACTTAACACAACAGATTAATGAGCGAAGTTAAAGCACATGGGATTGGGGGAAGTGTGCTGACATGGATTGAGAACTGGTTGTCAGACAGGAAGGAAAGAGTAGGAGTAAATGGGTACTTTTCAGAATGGCAGGCAGTGACTAGTGGGGTACCGCAAGGTTCTGTGCTGGGGCCCCAGCTGTTTACATTGTACATTAATGATTTGGACGAGGGGATTAAATGTAGTATCTCCAAATTTGCGGATGACACTAAGTTGGGTGGCAGTGTGAGCTGCGAGGAGGATGCAATGAGGCTGCAGAGTGACTTGGATAGGTTAGGTGAGTGGGCAAATGCATGGCAAATGAAGTATAACATAAAAAACATAGAAAATAGGTGCAGGAGTAGGCCATTCGGCCCTTCTAGCCTGCACCGCCATTCAATGAGTTCATGGCTGAACATGCAACTTCAGTACCCCATTCCTGCTTTCTCGCCATACCCCTTGATCCCGCTAGTAGTAAGGACTACATCTAACTCCTTTTTGAATATATTTAGTGAATTGGCCTCAACAACTTTCTGTGGTAGAGAATTCCACAGGTTCACCAATCTTTGGGTGAAGATGTTTCTCCTCATCTCGGTACTAAATGGCTAACCCCTTATCCTTATACTGTGACCCCTGGTTCTGGACTTCCCCAACATTGGGAACATTTTTCCTGCATCTAACCTGTCTAAACCCATCAGAATTTTAAACGTTTCTATGAGGTCCCCACTCATTCTTCTGAACTCCAGTGAATACAAGCCCAGTTGATCCAATCTTTCTTGATAGGTCAGTCCCGGCATCCCGGGAATCAGTCTGGTGAACCTTCGCTGCACTCCCTCAATAGCAAGAATGTCCTTCCTCAGGTTAGGAGACCAAAACTGTACACAATACTCCAGGTGTGGCCTCACCAAGGCCCTGTATAACTGTAGCAACACCGCCCTGCCCCTGTACTCAAATCCCCTCGCTATGAAGGCCAACATGCCATTTGCTTTCTTAACCGCCTGCTGTACCTGCATGCCAACCTTCAATGACTGATGTACCATGACAACCAGGTCTCGTTGCACCTCCCCTTTTCCTAATCTGTCACCATTCAGATAATAGTCTGTCTCTCTGTTTTTACCACCAAAGTGGATAACCTCACATTTATCCACATTATACTTCATCTGCCATGCATTTGCCCACTCACCGAACCTATCCAAGTCGCTCTGCAGCCTCATAGCATCCTCCTCGCAGCTTACACTGCCACCCAACTTAGTGTCATCCGCAAATTTGGAGATACTACATTTAATCCCCTCGTCTAAATCATTAATGTACAGTGTAAACAGCTGGGGCCCCAGCACAGAACCTTGCAGTACTCCACTAGTCACTGCCTGCCATTCTGAAAAGTACCCATTTACTCCTACTCTTTGCTTCCTGTCTGACAACCAGTTCTCAATCCATGTCAGCACACTACCCCCAATCCCATGTGCTTTAACTTTGCACATTAATCTCTTGTGTGGGACCTTGTCGAAAGCCTTCTGAAGGTCCAAATATACCACATCAACTGGTTCTCCCTTGTCGACTCTACTGGAAACATCCTCAAAAAATTCCAGAAGATTTGTCAAGCATTATTTCCCTTTCACAAGTCCATGCTGACTTGGACCTATCATATTACCTCTTTCCAAATGCGCTGCTATGATATCCTTAATAATTGATTCCATCATTTTACCCACTACCGATGTCAGGCTGACCGGTTAAAATTCCCTGTATTCTCTCTCCCTCCTTTTTTAAAAAGTGAAGTGACATTGGCTACCCTCCACTCGATAGAAACTGATCCAGAGTCAATGGAATGTTGGAAAATGACTGTCAAAGCATCCGCTATTTCCAAGGCCACCTCCTTAAGTACTCTGGGATGCAGTCCATCAGGCCCTGGGGATTTATCGACCTTCAATCCCATCAATTTCCCCAACACAATTTCCCGACTAAAAAGGATTTCCCTCAGTTCCTCCTCCTTACTAGACCCTCTGACCCCTTTTATATCCGGAAGGTTGTTAGTGTCCTCCTTAGTGAATACCGAACCAAAGTACTTGTTCAATTGGTCTGCCATTTCTTTGTTCCCCTTTATGACTTCCCCTGATTCTGACTGCAGGGGACCTACGTTTGTCTTTACTAACCTTTTTCTCTTTACATATCTATAGAAACTTTTGCAATCCGTCTTAATGTTCCCTGCAAGCTTCTTCTTGTACTCTATTTTCCCTGCCTAATCAAACCCTTTGTCCTCCTCTGCTGAGTTCTAAATTTCTCCCAGTCCCTGGGTTCGCTGCTATTTCTGGCCAATTTGTATGCCACTTCCTTGGCTTTAATACTATCCCTGATTTCCCTTGATAGCCACGGTTGAGCCACCTGCCCTTTTTTATTTTTACGCCAGACAGGAATGTACAATTGCTGTAGTTCATCCATGCGGTCTCTAAATGTCTGCCATTGCCCATCCACAGTCAACCCCTTAAGTATCATTCGCCAATCTATCCTAGCCAATTCACGCCTCATACCTTCAAAGTTACCCTTCTTTAAGTTCTGGACCATGGTCTCTGAATTAACTGTTTCATTCTCCATCCGAATGCAGAATTCCACCATATTATGGTCACTCTTCCCCAAGGGGCCTCGCACAGCGAGATTGCTAATTAATCCTCTCTCATTACACAACACCCAGTCTAAGATGGCCTCCCCCGTCGTTGATTCCTCGACATATTGGTCTAGAAAACCATCCCTTATGCACTCCAGGAAATCCTCCTCCATCGTATTGCTTCCAGTTTGGTTAGCCCAATCTAAGTGCATATTAAAGTCACCCTTTATAACTACTGCACCTTTATTGCATGCACCCCTAATTTCCTGTTTGATGCCTTCCCCCACATCACTACTATTGTTTGGAGGTTTGCACACAACTCCCACTAATGTTTTTTGCCCTTTGGTGTTCTGCAGCTCTACCCATACAGATTCCACATCATCCAAGCTAATGTCCTTCCTAACTATTGCATTAATCTCCTCCTTAACCAGCAATGCTACCCCACCTCCTTTTCCTTTTATTCTATCCTTCCTGAATGTTGAATACCCCTGGATGTTGAGTTCCCAGCCCTGATCATCCTGGAGCCACATCTCTGTAATCCCAATCATATCATATTTGTTAACATCTATTTGCACAGTTAAATCATCCACCTTATTACGGATACTCCTTCCATTGAGACACAAAGCCTTCAGGCTTGTTTTTTTAACACCCTTTTTCCTTTTAGAATTTTGCTGTACAGTGGCCCTTTTTGTTCTTTGCCTTGGGTTTCTCTGCCCTCCACTTTTCCTCATCTCCTTTCTGTCCTTTGCTTTTGTCTCCTTTTTGTTTCCCTCTGTCTCCCTGCATTGGTTCCCATCCCCCTGCCATATTAGTTTAACTCCTCCCCAACAGCACTAGCAAACACTCCCCCTCGGACATTGGTTCCGGTCCTGCGATGTGGATGAATGTGAGGTTATCCACTTTGGTGGTAAAAACAGAGAGACAGACTGTTATCTGAATGGTGACAGATTAGGAAAAGGGGAGGTGCAACGAGACCTGGGTGTCATGGTACATCAGTCATTGAAGGTTGGCATGCAGGTACAGCAGGTGGTTTAGAAAGCAAATGGCATGTTGGCCTTCATAGCGAGGGGATTTGAGTACAGGGGCAGGGAGGTGTTGCTACAGTTGTACAGGGCCTTGGTGAGGCCACACCTGGAGTTTGTGTACAGTTTTAGTCTCCTAACTTGAGGAAGGACATTCTTGCTATTGAGGGAGTGCAGCGAAGGTTCACCAGACTGATTCCCGGGATGGCGGGAGTGACCTATCAAGAAAGACTGGATCAACTGGGCTTGTATTCACTGGAGTTCAGAAGAATGAGAGGGGATCTCATAGAAACATTTAAAATTCTGACGGTTTTAGACAGGTTAGATGCAGAAAGAATGTTCCCAATGTTGGGGAAGTCCAGAACCAGGGGTCACAGTCTAAGGATAAGGGGTAAACCATTCAGGACCGAGATGAGGAGAAACTTCTTCACCCAGAGAGTGGTGAAGCTGTGGAATTCTCTACCACAGAAAGTTGTTGAGGCCAATTCACTAAATATATTCAAAAAGGAGTTAGATGTAATCCTTACTTCTAGGAGGATCAAGGGGTATGGCGAGAAAGCAGGAATGGGGTACTGAAGTTGCATGTTCAGCCATGAACTCATTGAATGGCGGTGCAGGCTCGAAGGACCGAATGGCCTACTCCTGCACCTATTTTCTATGTTTGTTTGTTTCGAACCTGTCTATATAACTCTGCAGATTTTGTGTGACCTCTTCACAACTTGCTTTTCCACCTATCATTGTATCATCAGCAAACTTGGCAACATTACACTTGGCCTCTTCATCCAAATCATTAATATAAATTGTAAATAGTTGAGACCCAGTATGATCCCTGTGGCAGTGAAAGTTTGCCAAGCATGATTGAATTTCAAATCCAGATGGAGGGTGAGAAAGTTGGATCGCTAACCAATCTATTAAGCTTAAATAAAGGAGACTGTGAAGGTATGAGGGCAGAGTTGGGTAAAGTGGACTGGGAAAATAGATTAAACTGTAGGACGGTTGAAGAACAGTGGTGTACATTTGAGGAGATATTTCACAACTCTGAAGAAAAATATATTCCAGTGAAGAGGAAAGGATGTAAGAGAAAAGATATCTATCCGTGGCTATCTAGGGAAATTAAGGATGGTATCCAATGAAAAACAAGGGCATACAAAGTGGCCATAACTAGGATAGAAGACTGGGGTGCTTTTAAAAGCCAGCAAAGAACGACTAAAAAAATGATTAAGAAAGGGAAGATAGACTATGAAAGTCAACGAGTACAAAATATAAAAACAGATAGCAGGAGTTTCTCTAGGTATATAAAAAGGAAAAGAGTGGCTAAAGTAAATGTTGGTCCCTTAGAGGATGAGACCGGGGAATTAGTAATGGGGAACATGGAGATGGCAGAAACTCTGAACAAATATTTTGTATCAGTCTTTACGGTAGAGGATACGAACAATATTCCAACAGTGGTAGCCAAGGGGCTATGGGGGGGAGGAACTTAAACCACAAAATCACAATCACTAAGGAGGTAGCACTCAGTAAGATAATGGGACTAAAGGCAGATAAATTCCCTGGATCTGATGGCTTGCATCCTAAGGCCTTAAGAGAAGTAGCGGCAGGAATCGTGGATGCATTGGTTGTAATTTACTAAAATTCCGTGGATTCTGGCAAGGTCCCAGCAGATTGGAAAACTGAAAATGTAACGCCCCTATTTAAATAATGAGGCAGACAAAAAGCAGGAAACTATAGAGCAGTTAGCCTAACATCTGTGGTTGGGAAAATGTTGGAGTCCATTATTGAAGAAGCAGTAACAGGACATTTGGAAACGCAAAATTCAGGCAGGCAGAGTCAGCATGGATTTATGAAGGGGAAGTCATGTTTGACAAATTTGCTGGAGTTCTTCGAGGATGTAACGGATAGGGTGGATAAAGGGGAACCAGTGGATGTGGTGTATTTGTACTTCCAGAAGGCATTTGACAAGGTGCCACATAAAAGGTTACTGCACAAGATAAAAGTTCACAAGTTAGGGGGTAATATATTAGCATGGATAGAGGATTGGCTAACTAACTGAAAACAGAGAGTCAGGATAAATGGTTCATTCTCTGGTTGGCAACCAGTAACTAGTGGGATGCCGCAGGGATCAGTGCTGGGATCCCAACTATTTACAATCTATATTAATGACTTGGAAGAAGGGACTGAGTGTAACGTAGCCAAATTTGCTGATGATACAAAGATGGGAGGAAAAGCAATGTGTGAGGAGGACACAAAAAATCTGCAAAAGGACATAGACAGGCAAAGTGAGTGGGCAAAAATTTGGCAGATGGAGTATAATGTTGGAAAGTGTGAGGTCATGCACTTTGGCAGAAAAAAATCAAAGACCAAGTTATTATTTAAATGGAGAAATATTGCAAAGTGCTGCAGTACAGTGGGACCTGTGGGTACTTGTGTATGAAACTCAAAAAGATAGTATGCAGGTACAGCAAGTGATCAGGAAGGCCAATGGTATCTTGGCCTTTATTGCAAAGGGGATGGAGTATAAAAGCAGGGAAGTCTTGCTACAGCTATATAAGGTATTGGTGAGGCCACACCTGGAATACTACGTGCAGTTTTGGTTTCCATATTTACGATAGGATATTCTTGCTTTGGAAGCAGTTCAGAGAAGGTTCACTAGGTTGATTCCAGGGATGAGGGGGTTGACTTATGAGGAAAAGTTAAGTAGGTTGGGCCTCTACTCATTGGAATTCAGAAGAATGAGAGGTGATCTTATCGAAATGTATAAGATTATGCGGGGGCTTGACAAGGTGGATGCAGAGAGGATATTTCCACTGATAGGGGAGTCTAGAACTAGAGGGCATGATCTTAGAATATGGGGCCGCTCATTTAAAACAGAGATGAGGAGAAATTTCTT
The DNA here is from genome assembly GCF_044704955.1 of Pristiophorus japonicus. Classification (NCBI taxonomy): domain Eukaryota; kingdom Metazoa; phylum Chordata; class Chondrichthyes; family Pristiophoridae; genus Pristiophorus; species Pristiophorus japonicus. Next base: position 37,800,352 of record NC_091977.1, read on the forward strand.
CTCTCAGATGGTTGTAAATCTATGGAATTCACTGCCTCAGATAGCTGTGGAAGCTAGACATTGAATAAATTTAAGACAGAAATAGAAGTTTCTTAAACAATAAGGGGATAAGGGCTAATGGAGACTGGGTTGGGAAGTGGAGCTGAGTACATGATCAGATCAGCCATGATCTTATTGAGTGGCGGAACAGGCTCGAGGGGCCGTATGGCTTACTCCTGTTCCTATTTCTTATGTCCTTATGTTCATATGTAACCTGAAAATGACTCATTTATCCCGACTCTCTGTTTTCTGTTAGTTTTCCAATCCTCATTCTATACTAATATATTATCCCCAACTCGATAAACTTTTAACTTGTGCAGTAACCATTTATGTGGCACCTTGTCGAATGCTTTTTATAAATCAAATACACTGCATCTAGGTTTAGAGGGGATTTGAGGGGGGCTTCTTTACGCAGAGGGTTGTGGGGATCTAGAACTCTCTGCCTGGAAGAGTCGTGGCTGTAGAAACCCTCACCACTTTTAAGAGATGGTTGGATGGTCACATTAAGCTCATGGTCTACACCTGAAGTTGCTGGAGAAATACCATCAACCATGTCTCCGCAAGATCCTGCAAATCCCCTGGGAGGACATACTTAACAACGTTAGCATCCTCAACCAGGCCAACATCCCCAGCATTGAAGCACTGACCACACTCGACCAACTCCACTGGACAGGCCACATTGTTCGCATGCCAGACGCGAGACTCTCAAAGCAAGCGCTTCTACTCGGAACTCCTTCACGGCAAACAAGCCAAAGGTGGGCAGAGGAAACATTTCAAGGACACCCTGAAAGCCTTCCTCATAAAGTACAACATCCCCACTGACACCTGGGAGTCCCTGGCCAAAGACCGCCCTAAGTGGAAGAAGTACATCCGGGAGGGTGCTGAGCACCTCGAGTCTCATCGTCGAGAGCATGCAGAAATCAAGCGCAGGCAGCGGAAAGAGCGTGCGGCAAACCTGTCCCACCCACCCTTTCCCTCAACAACTGTCTGTCCCACCTGTGACAGGGACTGTGGTTCTCGTATTGGACTCTTCAGTCACCTATGAACTCATTTTTAGAATGGAAGCAAGTCTTCCTCAATTCCGAGGGACTGCCTGTAATGATGATGATGGATGGGCACTTAAAGTGCCGTAATCTGTAGGGTTACGGACCTAGAGCTGGTAATTGGGATTCGACTGGATAATCTTTTGTTGGCCGGCGCAGATGCAGTATAATGTGGATAAATGTGAAGTTATCCACTTTGGTAGGAAAAACATAAGGACAAAGTATAATTTAAATGGTGATGGCTTGGGAAGTGTAGATGTACAGAGGGACCTGGGTGTCCTTGTACACCAGTCATTGAAAGCAAACATGCAGGTGTGCAGCAAGCAGTTAGGAAGGCAACTTGTATGTTGGCCTTCATTGCAAGAGGATTTGAGTACAGGAGCAAGGATGTCTTACTACAGTTTTCCAGGGCCTTCGTGAGACCGCAACTGAAGTATTGCGTGCAGTTTTGGTCTCCTTACCTTAGAAAGGGATATACTTGCCATAGAGGGAATGCAGCGAAGGTTCACCAGACTGATTCCTGGGATGGCAGGACTGTCGTATGAGGAGAGATTGGGTTGGCTCATATTCATGAGAGTTTAGAAGAATGAGAGGGGATCTCATTGAAACATATAAAATTCTGATTGGGTTGGATAGACTGGATGCGGGGAGGATGTTTCCCCTGGCTGGGAAGTCTCGAACAAGGGGTCACAGTCTCAGGATACGGGGTAGGAAATTTAAGACCGAGATGAGGAGAAATCTTTTCACTCAGAGGGTGGTAAACCTGTGGAATTCTCTACCACAGGAGGCTGTGGAGGCAAAGTCACTAAATATATTTAAGAGGGAGCTAGATAGATTTCTAGAAACAAAAGGCATCAAGGCGTATGGGGAAAAAGTGGGAATATGGTGTTGAGATAGAGGATTAGCCATGATCATATTGAATGGTGCTGCAGACTCGAAGAGCCAAATGGCCTCCTATTACTCCTATTTTCTATGTTTCTATGCTTCTATAATAGTAAGTACTGCAAGGAATCGAATACGGCCAACGTGATCTTCTGGACTAGTTTTGATCGCTTGGATGGGTCAGAGAGGAATTTTCCCAGATTTTTTTTTCCCTAAATTGGCCTGGGTTTTTAATCTGGTTTTTGCCTCTCCCAGGACATCACATGGCTCCGGTTGGGGTAGAGTGTAGAATGTTTCAGTATAAGGGGTATAGCAGTTGTGCAAGGCGGACGAGTTGGGCTGGGTGCTCTTTGCCTTTCCGCCATTGTTCATTGTTCATGGGTTTATATGTAACCTTCAGGGCTGCTGACCAAGGGCCGTGCGGCTCTTTGTTGGCCGGCTTGGACCCGATTGGCCAAAATGGCCTCCTTCTGCGCTGTAAATTTCTATGTTTCTATCTGCTGGTTCCCCTTTATCCACCCTGCTTGGTACATTCTCAAAGAACTCGAGCAAGTTTGTCAAACATGATTTTCCTTTCATAAAACCATGCTGACTCTGCTTGACTGCATTATGATTTTCTAAATGTCCTGCTACTACTTCCTGAATAACAAACTCCAGCACTTTCCCAATGACAGATGTAAGGCTAACTGGTCTATAGTTTCCTGCTTTCTGTCTCCCTCCTTTCTTGAATAGGCACATTACATTTGCGGTTTTCCAATCCGCTGGGATATTTGCGGAATCCAGGGAATTTTGGTAGATTATAACCAATGAGTCCACGATCTCTGCAGCCACTTCTTTTAAGACTCGAGGGTGCAGGCCATCAGTTCCAGGTGACTTGTCCAGCTTTATTCCCATTTGTTTGCCGAGTACTTTTTCTCTAGTGATCGTGATTGAAATCATACAATCACAGAGATTTACAGCACAGAAGGAGGCGTTTTCAGCCGATTGTGTCCGCGCCGGCCGAACAAACACTATCCAGACGAATCCCACTTTCCAGCTCTTGGTCCGTAGCCCTGTAGGTTATGGCACTTTAAGTACACATCCAAGTAATTTTTAAATGTGGTGAGGGTTTCTGCTTCTACCACCCAGTCAGGCAGTGAGTCCCAGGCCCCGACTACCCTCTGGGTGAAAACATTTCCCTTCCTATCTCCTCTAAACCTCCCCCCAATTGCTTTAAATCTCTGTCCCCTGGTTGTTGACCCTTCTGCCAAAGGAAACAGGTCCTTCCTATCCACTCTATCCAGGCCTCTCATAATTTTGTACACCTCAATCAGGTCTCCCCTGAGCTGCCTCTGTTCCAAATAAAACACCCAGCATTTCCAATCTTTCCTCATAGCCAAAATTCTCCAGTCCAGACAACATTCTTGACAATCTCCACTGCACCCTTTTCAGCACAAACACATCCTTCCTGTAATGTGGTGACCAGAACTGCACATAGTACTCCAGCTGCCGAACCAGTGTTTTATACAGTTCAAGCATAACGTCCTTGCTCTTGTATTCCATGCCTTGACTAATAAAGGCAAGCATTCTGTTATACATGTAAACTTGTATTTACTCTGTACAGCCACCAGAGGGCTCATCCCCTGGAGTCCCAAGGGATACCATAATCCTTCGGGAGCACAGTATTTAAGAAGACTTCACAGGTTGGAGAGGCTCTCTGGAGACCTGCAATAAAAAACTACGGTCGCACTTTACTTTGAGCTCACAGTGTCCAGTCTGACTCTTTCTCCATACACGACAACTGACGACGAGATACAAAGAGCGAACCCAAAGATGCAGAGAACAATGGGCAACCTGGAGCAATTCTCGGAGGGAGATGATTGGGAAACTTTTGTGGAGCGACTCGACCAATACTTCGTGGCCAACGAGCTAGATGGGGAAGAGAGCGCTGCCAAACGAAGGGCGATCCTCCTCACAGTCTGTGGGGCACCAACATATGGCCTCATGAAGAATCTGCTCACTCCAGCGAAACCCACGGAGAAATCGTACGACAATTTGTGCACATTGTTCCGAGAGCATTTGAACCTGAAGGAAAGCGTTCTGATGGTGAGGTATCGGTTCTACACCTACAAAAGGTCTGAAGGTTAGGAAGTGGCGAGTTATGTCGCCGAGCTAAGACGCCTTGCAGGACATTGCGAATTTGAAGAACATTTGGAGCACATGCTCACAGACTTTTTTGTACTTGGCATTGGCCACGAAACCATACTTCGCAAACCTTTGACTGCAGAGACCCCAACTTGAGTAAGGCCACAGCGATAGCCCAGGCGTTCATTGCCACCAGTGAGAATACGAAGCAAATCTCTTCGCACATAAGTGCTGCTACAATTACTGTGAACAAAATGATGTTGTTTTCGAATCATAACATACAGGGCAGGTCACACATACCTGCAGCTATACGTCCGCAAATGTCTCAGAGTCCACCTTCAAGGGTGATGAATGCAAGGCCATTAACACCTTGTTGGCGCTGCGGGGGTGATCACCTTTTCCATTCATGCCGATTCAAAGAGTACGTTTGTAAGGGCTGTAGAACAATGGGACACCTTCAACAAGTGTGCAGGCAAGCTGCAAAGCCTGCTGCACCTGCAAACCACCATGTTGCAGAGGAGGACAGATCCACAGAGGATCACGATGAACCAGAGCTTCAGATCGAGGAGCCAGAGGGACATGGGGTGCACACATTCATCACAAATCGGTCCCTGATAATGCTGAATGTTGAACTAAATGGACTCCCAATGTCAATGAAGCTGGACATGGGCAGGAGCCAGTCCATCATGGGCAAAAGACTTTTGAAAGGTTGTGGTGCAACAAGGCCTTAAGGCCAGTCTTAACTCCAGTTCGCACGAAACTAGGAACTTCGACGAAAGAACTGATTCCTGTAATTGGCAGTGCTACCGTAAAGGTCTCCTATGATGGAGCAGTGCACAAGCTACCAATCTGGGTGGTACCGGGCGATGGTCCCACGCTGCTCGGCAGGAGCTGGCTGGGAAAGATACGCTGGAACTGGGATGACGTCCGAGCACTATCGCCCACTGATGACACTTCGTGTACCCAGGTCTTAAAGAAATTTATTTTGCTGTTCGAAACAGGCAGATTCACATAATTCCAGGGGTGTGAACAGTACTGTTAGTGTGAATGTTTCCGAGGAAGAATCACTCAACACTCTGAGTTAGTTCCAACATCAAAACGGCTTTTATTACGCCGGCAGGGAGAAAGCCTCTGGGTACTCCAGGTACTTTATTTGGCCTTTATTCTCCGCCGAACAAAGAAATCCATCGACATTTATATGTTTTTACAACAGTTCACTACAGTTACTCATCCCATGTCGGCTGGTCAAAATCCAATCATAATGATTACAGATTACATATAGGTTTATTTGAGCCAATAGAATTGGCCCCTGCAAATCAGGGGGCTGCATAATCAGTTCATGTTTAGCTGGAGCTGACTCATGCTCTTGTGATGTTCTCCAGACTCCCTTATCCTTGGGTTCTGCTTGTGCCGAGCTTTCTTATCTTAACTTAGTTGCTAGGACATCTTGTCTGGAGTTATTGATTAAGGACATTCCTGGTACGAGGCACTGCAGTATTCTGCTAGGATATCTTGTCTGAAGTTGTTGATTAAAGACATTCCTGGTACCAGGCACTGCAGTGTCAGCAGTGATCCAGAAACTTAGCTAACTTGGCTAGCTGAATTCCCATAATGCTTTGCGGAGCCCCCTGGCTGCCATTTTACACATACATACATACATTTTGCAGGTGCCTTTGCCTTTGGAAGTGTGCTACAACAATGCCCCCTTTCGGTAAGGGACTAGTCCTAGTCCCCTTTAACTGACAACATTGGTTATAAGTTATTACCCTATTTATATCTTTATGTACCACCGGTACTCCCTGCCTCAGCGTGCTGGCCAGTCACGTGATTTCAGGAGTTCCGGTTGCTTAGATCAAATTGATATAGTTCAAATTCCCCGTCCCTCTGTTGGACAGATCTCTTTATTCGCTTGAGCTCTGGTTCTGATTCTCCTTTGTCGTGCATAATGCCTGTAGGTCCAACAGGCCATAATATCTCATGACAGTGCTAAGACCAGCTGTACCCCGACCAGTATGTGCGATATTATTCAAATCCAGGGTGTCTGTTTACGTTCATCCCCCAGTCCCAGACCCTCCTCCACCAACTCTGGTTTTGTAACTCTTGGTCAGTATTCTTCTCCAGTATCTGTCTGTAGCTGGTGGTAGAGTCTGACAGACTGGCCTAGTCTGAGTCTTAGTTCCCTTACTACCTCAGTTAAATGTGGGATAGGGGCCTGTTCTGGCTCGTCATAATCCTGCAGGTGATCGTGGAGCTGATCAATGGCATTAATGATTTCGGTGCCTCGGCGTCAAACCTGGATAATGCGGGCTTGTCCTCCTGTGATGGGTCGTAGGGTTGTTAAGCAAAAGTTTGGTTGCAGGATCTGGCATTGTAAGTCATTGCACTGATATGAACATGCCGTGGTCGAGACACAGTATTTCCCTTTGCCCCCGTAACCTGCTCTGGCAAAATGTGTGGGGGCAGGTACGATTTCCAATACGCATGCATCGGTTCGGTTAAATCCACACTCGTTAGTTCTCCCTGTCCCACCGGGTGAGAGCACACCGTAATGTCACCCGTCTGCTTGCATCCCATTAGAGTGTGTTGTCTCTGCGGATAGCAGAGGTTGCGGTCAGATAGTAACAGAGGGAGGTGTTTTCCCATATGATCCCGATATTCTCCAGTTGATCAAGGGGTATGGTGAGAAAGCAGGAATGGGGTACTGAAGTTGCATGTTCAGCCATGAACTCATTGAATGGCGGTGCAGGCTAGAAGGGCCGAATGGCCTACTCCTGCACCTATTTTCTATGTTTCTATGAAACGGTCCTACATAAGAACATAAGAACATAAGAACATAAGAATAAGGAACAGGAGTAGACCATCTAGCCCCTTGAGCCTGCTCCGCCATTCAACAAGATCATGGCTGATCTGGCCGTGGACTCAGCTCCACTTACCCGCCCGCTCCCCGTAACCCTTAATTCCCTTATTGGTTAAAAATCTATCTATCTGTGATTTGAATACATTCAATGAGCTAGCCTCAACTGCTTCCTTGGGCAGAGAATTCCACAGATTCACAACCCTCTAGGAGAAGAAATTCCTTCTCAACTCGGTTTTAAATTGGCTCCCCCATATTTTGAGGCTGTGCCCCCTAGTTCTAGTCTCCCCGACCAGTGGAAACAACCTCTCTGCCTCTATCTTGTCTATCCCTTTCATTATTTTAAATATTTCTATAAGATCAGCCCTCATCCTTCTGAACTCCAACGAGTAAAGATCCAGTCTACTCAATCTATCATCATAAGGTAACCCCCTCATCTCCGGAATCAGCCTAGTGAATCGTCTCTGTACCCCCTCCAAAGCTAGTATATCCTCCCTTAAGTAAGGTGACCAAAACTGCACGCAGTACTCCAGGTGCAGCCTCACCAATACCCTATACAGTTGCAGCAGAACCTCCCTGCTTTTCCACTCCATCCCTCTCGCAATGGAGGCCAACATTCCATTCGCCTTCCTGATCACCTGCTGCACCTGCAAACTAACATTTTGGGATTCATGCACAAGGACCCCCAGGTCCCTCTGCACCGCAGCATGTTGTAATTTCTCCCCATTCAAATAATATTCCCTTTTACTGTTTTTTTTCCCAAGGTGGATGACCTCACATTTTCCGACATTGCATTCCATTTGCCAAACCTTTGCCCATTCGCTTCATCTATCTAAATCTCTTTGCAGCCTCTCTGTGTCCTTGACACAACCCGCTTTCCCACTAATCTTTGTGTCATCTGCAAATTTTGTTACACTACACTCTGTCCCCTCTTCCAGGTCAGCTATGTATAGTTGTGGTCCCAGCACCGTTTCCTGTGGCACATCACTAACCACCGATTTCCAACCCGAAAAGGACCCATTTATCCTGACTCTCTGCTTTCTGTTAGCCAGCCAATTCTCGATCCATGCTAATACATTTCCTCTGACTCCGCGTACCTTTATCTTCTGCAGTAATCTTTTGTGTGGCACCTTATCGAATGCCTTTTGGAAATCTAAATACAACACATCCATCGGTACACCTCTATTCACCATGCTAATTATATCCTCAAAGAATTCCAGTAAATTAGTTAAACATGATTTCACCTTCATGAATCCATGTTGCGTCTGCTTGATTGGACTATTCCTATCCAGATGTCCTGCTATTTCTTCCTTAATGATAGCTTCAAGCATTTTCCCCACTACAGATGTTAAACTAACCGGCCTATAGTTACCTGCCTTTTGTCTGCCCCCTTTTTTAAACAGAGGTGTTACATTAGCTGCTTTCCAATCCGCTGGTACCTCCCCAGAGTCCAGAGAATTTTGGTAGATTATAACGAATGCATCTGCTGTAACTTCCGCCATCTCTTTTAATACCCTGGGATGCATTTCATCAGGACCAGGGGACTTGTCTACCTTCAGTCCCATTAGCCTGTCCAGCACTACCCTCCCAGTGATCGTGATTGTCTCAAGCTCCTCCCTTCCCACATTCCTGTGGCCTGCAAATTTTGGCATGGTTTTTGTGTCTTCCACTGTGAAGACCGAAGCAAAATAATTGTTTAAGGTCTCAGCCATTTCCACATTTCCCATTATTAAATCCCCCTTCTCATCTTCTAAGGGACCAACATTTACTTTAGTCACTCTTTTCCTTTTTATATATCGGTAAAAGCTTTTGCTATCTGTTTTTATGTTTTGCGCATGTTTACTTTCGTAATCTATCTTTCCTTTCTTTATTGCTTTCTTAGTCATTCTTTGCTTTCGTTTAAAATTTTCCCAATCTTTTAGTTTCCCACTAACCTTGGCCACCTGATACGCATTGGTTTTTCATTTGATACTCTTCTTTATTTCCTTGGTTATCCACGGCTGGTTATCCCTTCTCTTACCACCCTTTTTCACTGGAATATATTTTTGTTGAGCACTATGAAAGAGCTCCTTAAAAGTCCTCCACTGTTCCTCAATTGTGCCACCGTTTAGTCTGTGTTCCCAGTCTACTTTAGCCAACTCTGCCCTCATCCCACTGTAGTCCACTTTGTTGAAACATAGTACACTCGTTTGAGACACTACTTCCTCACCCTCAATCTGTATTACAAATTCAACCATACTGTGATCACTCATTTCAAGAGGATCTTTTACGAGGAGATCGTTTATTATTCCTGACTCATTTCACAGGACCAGATCTAAGATAGCTTGCTCCCTTGTAGGTTCTGTAACATATTGTTCGAAAAAACAATCCCGTATGCATTCTATGAATTCCTCCTCCAGGCTACCCCATGCGATTTCATTTGACCAATCGTTATGTAGGTTAAAATTCCCCATGATTACTGCCGTTCCTTTTTCACATGCCTCCATTATTCCCTTGATTATTGCCCGCCCCACCATGAAGTTATTATTTGGGGGCCTATAAACTACGCCCACCGGTGACTTTTTTCCCCTTACTATCTCTAATCTCCACCCACAATGTTTCAACATTTTGTTCATTAGATCTCTCACAACTGCCCTGATATCATCCTTTATTAACAGAGCTACCCCACCCACATCCTAGTGATCGTGATTGTCTCAAGCTCCTCCCTTCCCACATTCCTGTGGCCTGCAAATTTTGGCATGGTTTTTGTGTCTTCCTCTGAGAAGACGGAAGCAAAATAATTGTTTAAGGTCTCAGCCATTTCCACATTTCCTATTATTAAATCCCCCTTTTCGTTTCGCCCTTGTATATCCAATGAGTTTACAATGGAGGTTCTGTTGTTAAAACCGGTATCAGCATCATTTACTATTCCCCTCTTAGTCCTATGAATTTGCTCCTGTCCGAGGAATCTACTGGCGCCCATGGCATCTGCGGCCTGCTGCATTACAACTTTACTCAACATGTTATACATATTTCTTGCCTGCTCTGTACAATATTCTGGCATTCGTATGCCTGAGACATTGATCAGGAAAGGCACAATTTCATGTTTGACATTATCATATAATAGTTCACCCTCGTTGAACAATACAATCCCATTTTCTGGTCCCTTAGTAGTTATGGGGCATGGCAATTCCTCAGGCTGTGTGGTGGTTCTTAGGGGGCGTGATGTTGGGGAAGGTGAAAACATACATACAAAGATACGGCGGCTGCCTCTACCTCCTCATAATATCCGCACAACCCCGCCCCCTTCCAGAAGGTCACCGTCGGTTGGGGTTGGGCAGGGGGCGCACAAATTATCCCAAAGGTACATTTATCGAGCCCCCTGGCCTCCCTTCACTCAATGCAACTGCTCCTTGTACCCGTGGAGCATTGCATGCATACTTTGTCCTTATTCAGGTTCACTTGCAGCCATGCATTAAAATAAGTCCTGTCCTTGCTCCAGTCCTTGGCTGCTGGGATGCACATTCCATCCGTTAAATTGAACAAGACTCGATAGTTCATGTAGTTGTTTATTTCCTGTGTGCGCTGCAATCCGTTGGTATCAACCAGTGTTTGCGTGGGTCTCAAGGTTCCCAATCTTATGAGTTGAATCAGTTGCTGCGGTCCCATCTCGGTGAATTTTATCTGCAATTTCAAACAGACAGCCTGGTCATTACCAGGTGTTAAGTTCTGGTCTATTGTATCGTAGTTACTCTGTGGGATCAGAGGTAAGGGTTAGGTTATCCATATTCTTTATAGTCGTACCATCTCTTCATGTCCCTGTCTGGGCTGCTGTCGGTTTTGTCTATGAGCCTGCTGTGCTCGAGCCTGCACGATGACCCATCTAAATATTATCCAAACTCCAATCAACACCAATGCCACCACTATTCCTCCAAACATCCCAGTCTGCTTTACTGTTAGGTTGGGTTTGTGGGAGTACATTGGCTCGATTGCCATTGGTGATGATGCTATAGCTGTGCACTGCGCTATCTGTCTGGTCCCGTTTCTCTTTAAATTTCTTCCAGCTTATTTATCTTGGCTTTTAACTTGGTGGTAAAAACAGAGAGACAGACTATTATCTGAATGGTGACAGATTAGGAAAAGGGGAGGTGCAAAGAGACCTGGGTGTCATGGTACATCAGTCATTGAAGGTTGGCATGCAGGTGCAGCAGGCGGTTAAGAAAGCAAATGGCATGTTGGCCTTCATAGCAAGGGGATTTGAGTACAGGGGCAGGGAGGTGTTGCTACAGTTGTACAGGGCATTGGTGAGGCCACACCTGGAGTATTGTGTACAGTTTTGGTCTCCTAACCTGAGGAAGGACATTCTTGCTATTGAGGGAGTGCAGCGAAGGTTCACCAGACTGATTCCCGGGATGGCGGGACTGACCTATCAAGAAAGACTGGATCAACTGGGCTTGTATTCACTGGAGTTCAGAAGAATGAGAGGGGACCTCATAGAAACATATAAAATTCTGACGGGGTTAGACAGGTTAGATGCAGGAAGAATGTTCCCAATGTTGGGGAAGTCCAGAACCAGGGGTCACAGTCTAAGGATAAGGGGTAAGCCATTTAGGACCGAGATGCGGAGGAACTTCTTCACCCAGAGAGTGGTGAACCTGTGGAATTCTCTACCACAGAAAGTTGTTGAGGCCAATTCACTAAATATATTCAAAAAGGAGTTAGATGAGGTCCTTACTGCTAGGGGGATCAAGGGGTATGGCGAGAAAGCAGGAATGGGGTACTGAAGTTGAATGTTCAGCCATGAACTCATTGAATGGCGGTGCAGGCTAGAAGGGCCGAATGGCCTACTCCTGCACCTATTTTCTATGTTTCTATGTTTCTATGTTTCTATGTAACTCTTGACCAGCTAGTTCTGTTTTATTTTTATTCTGACTGTCCCACCATTTCTTCTGTCTGTCAGGTGAGTCTTCTTTATTTTATTAAGAAATTCAAATTAGTAAGGTCCAGTGTAAAACAGCTGTCAATGGAGATCTGATGTCATTATGTGACTTTGCGTAATCATCCAAATCTTTGTGCCTTCAAAACTTGCTTAGAAATTAGGAATCCATTAAAACAGCAGAGATCATTTGTAAAGTGGTCATAATAAAAATCTTCTCATCGGGAAAGACAGCATTTTAGATTAAACTCCAAATTTTCTGAACTTCTAATTCAAATACTTGCCAAAGATTTTTTTTTAATTGATTTAAAACGAGACCACACATTTTTAATAGCTATTTTGTTTACTGAAATCCAATTTTCACACAAGCTATAAACATGCCAACATTTTGGGTTTTTTTACGGTCCCGTTTACCGAGCAAATCTTGTGTTTTATTTCTATCATGGCTTTTTTTTTTCCAGAACTAGAGCAGAGTCCAGCACGTAGGCTTTGAAAGCTGCTTTCCGTTATCTCAAATGTTCCAGTTTCAAGGCCATTACATTGTCCTTTGTTCTAAACTGCTAAAGCCTGCCGTTTTCACATTTTAATTTTTCCAAAGTCCCTTTTACACTTTCGCAGGAGTTTGACTTCATCCCTGAAGGTATTTCTAGATTGTTTCCAAACCTTTTAGTTTTATTTTTTTTTAAAGAGATCAGATTTAACTTTTTATTTTAAATGTATCGCATTTTGTTGTGCCTTTTCTTAACCAGTGGTACATGAAACCTTCACAACAAAATTAACTCTTCACTGTTCCCATCCGAATTTCTGCTCCTCTTTTGTAGAATTTGTACTTGCTGTTGAATTACAAAATGTCAAATATGGTAAGACTGTTTTTTTTTAATATCTGCCTAACTTCTGTTTTAGAAGCTGATCAAAAACTTTAATCTTTTGCTCTGTAACTTCAATTTTGTGATAAAGTATCTCATAAATTACATCTTTTTTAAGCTTCAGCTTCTGACGCAGTATGTGTACTTTTATTAAAAAGGCTTCCAAACCCAAGATTTTCCAATACAACCAAAATGCTTATCAATGAGAATCACCTGAAATATCTCAAAATCCTAATTCAAATATTGTACTGCCAATCTTTTATTTAAAAATCTCTTTACTGAGCTAGAAGCTTTCACGTCAAGGTTTTACACAAAGGAAAATGGGAGCGTACTTCCCCAGCCCGCAGCCTCAAGAGACCCACACAGGCTTTTTTTTTTTAAAGGCATTACAACTTCCCTTCTCCATTCTTTATCTCAATCCTAGACTAAGTTTATTGTCTTTCAACCCAATGTAATCAATAATTGCATGTTTTCTTTTGACAGGTAAGTGAGCGTATTGAATTTTTTTAATCATTTGCTCAACAAACCTATCCTTTGTGCATTTCCTAGCTCCATAACTTATCATCAGAATAAATTCATACCTGCGTTTCTAACTTAAAATGTAATTCAATTCTAGATTCACACTTTTTTAAAACTTCCCAAAAACCTTCTCATCGGGAAAGACAGCATTTTAGATGAAACTCCAAATTTTCTAAACTTCTAATTCAAATACTTTCACTCTGTCTGAAAAAGTGGGTGGAGCCAAAACAAACAGACAGCTCCACCACTTTCCCAAACAGGCTTTCAGACACATGAAAAATTCATTAATTCCCACCTCAAATATTCCACAGTCAAAAATCACGCAAGCATTCTTCATTCAAAGACAGACATTCACAAAAGTCTCTTTTCATTCAACAAAGTTTATTGTTTGGCCGGTTATATTTTTGGATCCATACTTCACTTTAGATAGTCACTATTAGGTTTTCTTTTATTTCTTACATGTTGATTTACTTCCTCTGTTAATTTTACGTGGGCTCGAAGAATCAGAACCCAGGTCTTTTCAATTACTTTCTTTTGTTTCTCCGCCAGGTGGCGGGTGAGAGACCTTTCCAGCCCTCACTCGAGTTTTGTTGGTTTACTGGCTATTTCGGTCGGACTAGAACTCTTAGGAATCTACTCTCAGAGGTGCGCTTTCTACCAAGCGCAACTTGTAGTAGACTGTCTCCTGGCTTGCCATCGGGTCACGAGTCTGTCACAACGTTTTTTTTTTACAACAGGCTTATGATACAATTCTTAACTACATTAAGTAATTCCCAACAGCGCTCTATGTATCCTTAACAAACTACCTACCACCATTTTGCCTGTTGATCCGACCCTGTTCACAGGTTTGGTTTCCGTTGGTCACCGTGCACCGCCTGGTCCCCGGGGTATATTTCAAATCACACCACTGGATCCAGGAGATGTCGCTTGGCATCACGATCCCACCGTCTAAGTATGTTCCCTATGCCTACGTAATTCCTGGCCGTCACATGGGACCAAGTCCTCTTAATTCAGGCTCAGGCTAGGCGATTGAGATATTGGACCGTTTCCTCGTGTCGATCAACCGGCGTCCACATTCAGCACCCTTTATAATACCTTTTTTAAATCTATACTCACCCGGTTTTCCAAGGGTGTCCAGCGTCTTCGGATCCTGTTCATGACACCACTGTCAGCACGAATGTTTCCCAGGAAGAATCACTCGACACTCTGGGTCAGTTCCAACATCAAAATGGTCTTTATTACGCCGGCGGGGAGAAAGCCTCTGCGTACTCCAGGTACTTTATTTGGCCTTTATTCTCCGCCGAACAAAGAAATCCATCGACATTTATATCTTTTTGCAACAGTTCACTGCAGTTACTCATCCCATGTCGGCTGGACAAAATCCAATCATAATGATTATAGATTACATACAGGTTTCTTTGAGCCAATAGAATTTGCCCGTGCGCATCAGGGGGCTGCATAATCAGTTCATGTTTAGCTGGAGCTGATTCATGCTCTTGTGATGTTCACTTGACCCGCTTATCTCTGCTAACCTTGAGTTCTGCCTGTGCCTAGCTTTCTTATCTTAACATAGTTGCTAGGACATCTTGTCTGGAGTTATTGATTGAGGACATTCCTGGTATTAGGCACTGCAGTGTTCTGCTCGGATATCTTGTCTGAAGTTGTTGATTAAGGACATTCCTGGTACCAGGCACTGCAGTGTCAGCAGCTATCCAGAAACTTAGCTAACTTGGCTAGCTGAGTTCCCATAATGCTTTGCGGAGACACCTGGCAGCCATTTTACACATACATACATACATTTTGCAGGTGCCTTAGCCTTTGGAAGTGCGCTAAACAAGTAACATACATGATGTGAAAAAGGGAAGAGATCGAGCTAGACCGGCTGCAAAGAAAGGGCATAATTTCCCCGATCGAGTACAATGAGTGAGCCAGTCCTATTGTCCCAGTCCTCAAGAGAGATGGCACCTTTAGAATCCGTGGTGACTACAAAGTAATTATCAATTGTTTCTCCCTGCAGGACCAATACCCACAACCAAAGGCCGACGACCTCTTTGCAATGCTGGCGGGAAGAAAGAGGTTCACGAAGCTGGATCTGACTTCAGCCAACATGACGCAGGAATTGGAGGAATCATCGAAGGCCCTCACCTGCATCAACACGCACAAAGGACTTTTTGTTTATAACAGATGTCCGTTTGCAATCCGATCAGCGGCGACGATATTCCAGAGAAACATGGAAAGTTTACTGAAGTCGGTCCCGCACACCGTGGTCTTCCAGGACGACATCTTGGTCACAGGTCGGGACACAGTCAAGAATTTGCAGAAACTGGAAGAGGTTCTTAGTCGACTCAACCGCATGGGGCTCATGTAAAAACGCTTGAAGTGCGTTTTCCTGGTGCCTGAAGTGGAGTTCCGAGGAAGGAGGATTGTGGCGGACAGCATCAGGCCCACCAATGTGAAGACGGAGGCAATCGAGAATGCACCACAGAACGTGACGGAGCTGCAGTCATTGCTGAAACTCCTGAACTACTTTGACAACTTCTTACCGGGTCTCAGCACCCTGTTAGAACCACTACATGTCTTACTACGAAAAGGGGACGAATGGGTTTGGGGCAAAAGCCAAGAAAATGCCTTTGTAAAAGCTAGAAAATTGTTATGCTCAAACAAGTTGATTGTGTTGTATGATCCATGTAAGCGTTTGGTACTAGCATGTGATGCGTCGTCATATGGCGTCGGGTGTGTATTGCAACAAGCTAATGATTTCGGGAAACTGCAACCAGTTGCTTATGCATCCAGGAGTCGGTCTAAGGCTGAGAGAGCCTACGGCATGATTGAGAAAGAAGCGTAAACTTATGTCTATGGGGTAAAGAAAATGCATCAATACCTGTTTGGGCGAAAATTCGAATTGGAAACTGACCATAGGCCACTTATATCCCTGTTCTCCGAGAGTAAAGGGATAAACACCACCGCATTGGCCCGCGTTCAGAGATGAGCACTCACGTTGTCCGCATACAACTACGCCATCCGCCACAGGCCAGGCACGGAAAACTGCGCCGATGCTCTCAGTAGGCTGCCATTGCCCACCATGCGATGGAAATGGCGCAGCCCACAGATCTAGCCATGGTTATGGAAGCATTTGAAAGTGAGGAATCACCCGTCACTGCCCGGCAGATCAAAACCTGGACAAGCCAGGACCCCTTATTATCTCTAGTCAAAAGCTGTGTGCTTCACGGGAGCTGGTCCAGTGTCCCAGTGGAAATGCAGGAAGAGATTAAGCTGTTCCAGCAGCGCAAAGATGAAATGTCTATACAAGCAGACTGCCTTCTGTGGCGCAATCGAGTAGTGGTCCCCAAGAAGGGCAGAGACACCTTAATCAGTGACCTCTACAGTACCCACCCAGGCATCGTAATGATGAAAGCGATAACCAGATCCCACGTGTGGTAGTCCGGAATCGATGCGGACTTCGAGTCCTGCATTCACAGATGTAATACATGCTCGCAGTTAAGCAATGTACCCAGGAAGGCACTGCTAAGATTATGGTCTTGGCCCTCCAAACTGTGATCCAGGGTACTATGCAGGCCAGTTCTTGGGTAAAATGTTCCTTGTGGTTGTAGACGCGTACTCCAAGTGGATGAATGTGATATAATGTCGGCTAGCACGCCCGCTGCCACGACTGAAAGCCTGCGGGCCATGTTTGCCACACACGGCCTACCCGATGTCCTGGTGAGCGACAACGGGCCATGTTTTACCAGTGCTGAGTTCAAAAAATTCATGACCCGTAACAGGATCAAACATGTCACATCTTCCCCGTTTAAACCAACGTCCAATGGTCAGGCAGAGAGAGCAGTTCAAACCATCAAGGCTTGAAGAGGGTAACTGAATACTCACTGCAGATTCGCCTAAACTGCTTCGCAATCACATGAGACCCCACTCACTCACTGGGATCCCACCTGCTGAACTGCTCATGAAAAGAGCATTTAAGACAAGGCTCTCGTTAGTTCACCCTGATCTATATGAACAGGTAGAGAACAGGCAGCTTCAACAAAGTGCATACCATGATAGCGCAAATGTGTCACGCGTGATTGAAATCAATGATCCTGTATTTGTATTAAATTATGGACAAGGTCCCAAGTGGCTTCCTGGCACTGTCATGGCTGAAGAAGGGAGCAGGGTGTTTCAGGTCAAACTGCTGCTGTGTAAGGAGAAAGAGTCAGACTGAACACTGAGCTCAAATTAAAGTGTGACCGTAGTTTTTTATTGCAGGTCTCCAGAGTGCCTCTCCAACCTGTGAGGCCTCCTTAAATATCTGTGCTCCCAAGGGATTATGGGATCCTTTGGGACTCCAGGGGATGAGCCCTCTGGTGGCTGTACAGAGTAAATACGTATACATATGTCGCAACACTCCCCCGCAAAGTCAATAGTCTAACTATTTACAATGTGAGTCAATCTGGGGCCTTCTTTCCCTGGTTGATCGTCTCGGTGTGAACGCTGGTGTTGTTGAATCATTTGTTGGGCCCTCGCTGGGCTGCTGTGCAGCTGGTCTTGGTGGGCTGCCTGGTGTGTTGGGCCCTGCTGGGCTGCTGTGGATGATGGGTTCAGCTTTGTGGTCAACCGTGGTGCCGGTTGCCACTGGTGTGTATGTTGGGGGATCAAAAAAGGTAGGGTCCAAGGTGGGTTGCTCAGGATCGTCCGTGAATCTGAGTTTGATTTGGTCCAAGTGTTTCCGGTGAATGAGTCCATTTGAAAGTTTGACCCGAAACACTCTGCTCCCCTCTTTGGCCATGACAGTGCCGGGAAGCCACTTGGGACCTTGTTCATACTTTAATGCAAATACAGGATCATTGATTTCAATCTCACATGACACATTTGCGCTATCATGGTATGCACTTTGTTGAAGCTGCCTGCTCTCTACCTGTTCATGTAGATCAGGGTGAACGAACGAGAGCCTTGTCTGAAGTGCTCTTTCCATGATCCATTCAGCAGGTGGGATCTCAGTGAGTGACTGGGGTCTCGTGCAGTAGCTAAGCAGGACTCGAGATAGGCGAGTCTGCAGTGAGACTTCAGTTACCCTCTTCAAGCCTTGCTTGATGGTTTGCACTGCTCTCTCTGCCTGACCTTTGGACGCTGGTTTAAACAGGGCAGATCTGATATGTTCGATCCTGTTACGGGTCATGAATTCTTTGAACTCAGCACTGGTAAAACATGGCCCGTTGTTGCTCACCAGGACATTGGGTAGGCCATATATGGCAAACATGACCCGCAGGTTTTCAGTAGTGGCAGCGGACGTGCTAGCCGACATTATCTCAGATTCAATCCACTTGGAGTACGCGTCCACAACCACAAGGAACATTTTACCCAAGAGCTGGCCTGCAAAGTCGACGTATACCCAAGACCACAGTTTGGAGGGCCAAGACCATAAACTTAGCGTGCACCACCTTGGGTACATTGCTTAACTGCGAGCATGTATTACATCTGTGAACGCAGGACTCTAAGTCCGCATTGATACCGGGCCACCACATGTGGGATCTGGCTATCGCTTTCATCATTACAATGCCTGGGTGGGTACTGTGGAGGTCATTGATGAAGGTGTCTCTGCCCTTCTTGGGGACCACTATTCGATTTCTCCACAGAAGGCAGTCTGCCTGTATAGACATTTCATCTTTGCGCCGCTGGAACGGCTTCATCTCTTCCTGCATTTCCACTGGGACACTGGACACAGCTTTTGACTAGAGATAATAAAGGGTCCTGGCTTGACCAGGTTTTGATCTGCCGGGCAGTGATGGGTGATTGCTCACTCTCAAATGCTTCCATAACCATGGCGAGATCTGCGGGCTGCACCATTTCCACCCCCGTGGTGGGCAATGGCAGCCTACTGAGAGCATCGGCACAGTTTTCCGTGCCTGGCCTGTGTGGGATGGCGTAGTTGTATGTGGACAATGTGAGCGCCCATCTTTGGATGTGGGCCGATGCATTGGTCTTTATCCCTTTACTCTCGGAGAACAGGGATATAAGTGGCTTATGGTCAGTTTCCAATTCGAATTTTAGCCCAAACAGGTACTGATGCATTTTTTTTACCCCATAGACACATGCTAACGCTTCTTTCTCAATCATGCTGTAGACTCTCTCAGCCTTAGACAGACTCCTGGATGCATAAGCAACTGGTTGCAGTTTCCTGAAATCATTAGCTTGTTGCAATACACACCCGACGCCATATGACGACGCATCACATGCTCGTACCAAATGCTTACATTGATTCATACAACACAAGCAATTTGTTTGAGCGTAACAATTTTCTCGCTTTTACAAAGGCATTTTCTTGGCTTTTGTCCCAAATCCATTTGTCACCTTTTCGTAATAAGACATGCAGTGGTTCGAACAGTGTGCTGAGACCCGGTAAGAAGTTACCAAAGTAGTTCAGGAGTCCCGGGAACGACTGCAGCTCCATCACGTTCTGTGGCCTCGATGCGTTCTCGATTGCCTCCAACTTCGTGTTGGTGGGCCTGATGCCGTCCGCCGCAATCCTCCTTCCCAAGAACTCCACTTCAGGTGCCAGGAAAACGCACTTCGAGCATTTTAACCTGAGCCCCACACGGTTGAGACAACTAAGAACCTCCTCCAGGTTCTGCAGATGCTCGACTGTGTTCCGGCTTGTGACCAAGAGGTCGTCCTGGAAGACCTCGGTGTGCAGGACCGACTTCAGTAAGCTTTCCATGTTTCTCTGGAATATCGCCGCCGCCGGTCGGATTCCAAACAGGCATCTGCTATAAACAAAAAGACCTTTGTGCGTGTTGATGCAGGTGAGGGCCTTCGATGATTCCTCCAGTTTCTGCGTCATGTAGGCTGAAGTCAGATTCAGCTTCGTGAATGTCTTTCCTCCCGCCAGCATTGCAAAGAGGTCATCGGCCTTTGGTAGTGGGCATTGGTCTTGCAGGGAGAAATGATTGATAGTTACTTTGTGATCGCCACAGATTCTGACGGTGCCCTCTCCCTTGACGACTGGAACAATCGGACTGGCCCACTCGTTGAACTCGATCGGGGAAATGATGCCCTCTCTTTGCAGCCGGTCTTGCTCGATCTCTACCCTTTCTCTCATCATGTACAGTACTGCTCTCATCTTGTGAGGGATGGGTTGCGCCCCCGGAATTAGGTGGATCTGGATTTTTGCTGCTTGGAATTTCCAGATGCCTGGTTCGAACAGCGAAGGAAATTTGTTTAAGACCTGCGCACACGAAGTGTCGTCAGCGGGCAATAGCACTCGGATGTCGTCCCAGTTCCAGCGTATCTTTCTCAGCCAGCTCCTGCCGAGCAGCTTGGGACCATCGCTTGGTACCACCCAGAGTGGTAGCTTGTGCACCGCCCCATCATTGGAGACCTTTACGGTAGCACTGCCGATTACAGGAATCAGTTCTTTCATGTAAGTTCTTAAATTCGTGCGAACTGGAGTTAAGTTTGGCCTTGAGGCCTTGTTGCAGCACAACCTTTTGAAAGTCTTTTTGCCCATGATGGACTGGCTCCCGCCCGTGTCCAGATCCATTGACACCGGGAGTCCATTTATTTCAACGTTCAGCATTATCGGGGGACCAATCGTGGGGAATGTGTGCATCCCATGAACCTCTGCCTCCTCGATCTGAGACTCTGGTTCATCATGATCCTCCATGGATCTGTCCTCCTCTGCAACATGGTGGTTTGCTGGTTTAACAGGCTTTGCAGCTCGCCTGCACACTCGTTGGATGTATCCCATTGTTCCACAGCCCTTGCAATCGTACTCTTTGAATCGGCATGAATGGAAAAGATGATCACCCCCGCAGCACCAACAAGGTGTTAATGGCCTTGCATTCATCACCTTTGATGGTGAACTCTGAGACATCTGAAGACGTGAGCTGCAGGTATGTGTGACCTGCCCTGTACGTTACGATTCGAAAACAGCATTACTTTGTTCACAGTGCTTGTAGCAGCACTTGTGTGCTGAGAGATTTGCTGAGTATTGTCACTGGTGGCAATTAATGCCTGGGCTATCGCTATGGTCTTACTCAAGGTTGGGATCTCTACAATCAATAGTTTGTGAAGTATGATTTCGTGGCCAATGCCAAGTACGAAAAAAGCTGTGAGCATGTGCTCCAAATGTCCTTCAAATTCGCAATGTCCTGCAAGGCGTCTTAGTCCGGCGACATAACTCGCCACTTCCTGGCCTTCAGACCTTTTGTAGGTATAGAACCGGTACCTCGCCATCAGAACGCTTTCCTTCGGCTTCAAATGCTCTCGGACCAGTGTGCACAAATCGTCGTATGATTTCTCCATGGGTTTCGCTGGAGTGAGCAGATTCTTCATGAGGCCATATGTTGGTGCCCCACAGACTGTGAGGAGGATCGCCCTTCTTTTGACAGCGCTCTCTTCCCCATCGAGCTCGTTGGCCACGAAGTATTGATCGAGTCGCTCCACAAATGTTTCCCAATCATCTCCCTCTGAAAATTTCTCCAGGATGCCCACTGTCCTCTGCATCTTTGGGTTCGCCATCTGTATCTCATCGCCAGTTGTTGTGTATGGCGAAAGATTCAGACTAAACACTGTGAGCTCAAAGTAAAGTGTGACCGTAGTATTTTATTGCAGGTTTCCAGAGTGCCTCTCCAACATGTGAAGCCTCCTTAAATACCTGTGCTCCAAGGGATTATGGGATCCCTTGTGACTCCAGGGAATGAGCCCTCTGGTGGCTGTACAGAGTAAATATAAGTACACATATATAACAGACTCATTCACCGGAAACACTTGGACCAAATCAAACTCAGATTCATGGACTATTCTGAGCAACCCACCTTGGACCCTACCTTTTTTGATCCCCCAACATACACATCAGTGGCAACCGGCACCACAGTTAACCACGAAGCAGAGCCCATCATGCACAGCAGCCCTGCAGGGCCCAACACACCAGGCAGCCCAGCAACTCCAGCTGCACAGCAGCCCAGCGAGGGTCCAACAAATGATTCAACAACACCAGCTTTCACACCGAGACGATCAACCAGTGCAAGAAGGGCCCCAGATCGATTCACATTGTAAATAGTTACAATATTGACTTTGTGGGGGTGTGTTGTTATATATGTAAACTTGTATTTACTCTGTACAGCCACCAGAGGTCTCATGCCCTGGAGTCCCAAGGGATCCCATAATGCCTTGGGAGCACAGGTATTTAAAGAGGCTTCACAGGTTGGAGAGGCACTCTGGAGACCTGCAATAAAAGACTAAGGTCACACTTTACTTTAAGCTCACAGTGTCCAGTCTGACTCTTTCTCCAAACACAACACATTCCGTATGCCTTCTTAACCAACTTATCTAGGTGGCCTGCTACCTTCAGCGATCTGTGGACCTGCACTCCAAGGTCCCTTTGTTCCTCTACACTTTTCAGTGTCGTACCATTTAATGTGTATTCCCTTGCCTTGTTCAACCTCCCCAACTGCATTGCCTCACACTTATCTGGATTGAATTCCATTTGCCACTGTTCCTGACTAGTACATTGATATCTTCCTGCAATCTGCAGCTTTCTTCTTCATTATCAACCACACAGCCTATTTTAGTGTCATCTGCAAACTTCTTAATCATACCCCCAATATTCAAGTCTAAGTCATTGATATATACCACAAAAAGCAAGGGACCCAGCAGTGAGCCCTATGGAACCCCACTGGATACAGTCTTCCAGACTCAAAATCACACTTTGTTTCCTGCCTCTGAGCCAATTTTGGATCCAACTTGCCACTTTGCCCTAAATCCCATGGGCTTTTACTTTCATGACCAGTCTGCTATGTGGGACCTTATCAAAAGCTTTGCTAAAGTCCATATTACATCATACGCACTGCCCGCATTAACACTCCTGGTTACCTCCTCAAAAAATTCAATCAAGTTAGTCAGACACGAACTTCCCTTAACAAATCCATGCTGACTGTCCTTGATGAATCGATGTCTTTCCAAATGAAGATTTATCCTGTCCCTCAGGATACTTTTCCCACCACTGAGGTTAGGCTGACTTGTCTGTAATTACTCCGTCTATCCCTTCCCCTTTCTCCCATTTTAAACAAAGGGACAACATTAGCACCACACCTGTAGCCAGAGAGGACTGGAAAATGATGGTTAACGCCTCTGCTATTTCCTCTTTTGCTTCTCAACAGCTTGCGATATGTTTCATTCGGGCCTGGGGATTTATGCACTTTCATAGCTGCTAAGCCCCTTAATATTTCCTCTCTCACCATGTTTATCTCATCTAATATTTCACATGCCTCCTCCCGCATTGCAAAGTCTGCATTTCTGTGCTTTTTCCACCCACTATCTATTCCTTAGGTCGCGGGTTTTTTGTTGGACCTCGGCCGTCAGCTACCTGTAGAGCTGCTTTGTTGCTCCCAAATTGGGTTGCTGCTTTAAGTTAAGAATGCCTTTCTCCTGCAGCTTATTAGCTCCTGGATCTTCTGGTCGTTCTCATCAAACCAGTCTTGGTGTTTCCTGGTTGAGTGACCGAGCGTCTCTTTGCAGGCACTGTGGGCACTCTGCGTCTCGGGGTCATCGAGGGTCGCCAATTTGGCAGTCAAACGCTGGCTGTTTTGGGCTTTCTTAACTGGGTCTTTGAGTGCCCCGCCATTGATTTTTCTGCAGCATTGTTTCTGTTGCCGTCGCTGCTTTGGGGCTATATTGATAATAACGGAGCGGATTAGGCGGTGGTCCATCCACTAGACATCCGCTCCTGTCATGGCGCAGGTGATGCTGACGTCCTTGCGGTCTCTCACTCGGACGATGAAGTAGTCGAGCAGGTGCCAGTGCTTGGAGCGAGGGTGTTGTCATGATGCTTTTTACTTGTACCCCTGAAGGAACAAGGTGTTGGTGATGACAACGTTGTGCTCCAGGAATTTTGTCAGGAGCAGGGCACCGCTGGAGTTGGATTTCCTACCCCCTCTCTGCCGATCACAACTCCCCAGAGGTCTATGTCCTTAACGACGCTGGCGTGGAAGTCGCCCAGGAGGATCAGTTTGTCATCCGTAGGGACTCGGGGCAGGGATTGTTTGAGGCTGGAGTAGAATTCCTCTTTGGTCTCATCCGTTGCGTCGATGACGAGGTCCAACACCGTCTCCAGTGTGCCAATGCAGCCTCCGGTCACCTGAGGAAGAGAGTGTTTGAAGACCAGAACCTCAAATCTTGCACCAAGATTATGGTCTACAGGGCAGTCGTGATACCCACCCTCCTATATGGCTCAGAGACGTAGACCATATACAGCAGACACCTCAAAGTGCTGGAGAAGTACAACCAGCGCTGCCTCCGCAAGATCCTGCAAAGCCACTGGGAGGATGGACGCACTAACATCAGTGTTCTCGTTCAGGCCAACATTCGCAGCATCGAAGTAGTGACCAGGGCAGGGAAGTGGACCTGAGTCCATGATCGGATCAGCCAGGGGATTTATCTGCCTTGAGTCCCAAGGGGTATGGCGAGAAAGCAGGAATGGGGTACTGAAGTTGAATGTTCAGCCATGAACTCATTGAATGGCGGTGCAGGCTAGAAGGGCCGAATGGCCTACTCCTGCACCTATTTTCTATGTTTCTATGATCGTATTAAATGGTGGAGCAGGCTCGAGGGGCCGTATGGCCTACTCCTGCTCCTATTTTTTATGTTCTCCTATACTCGACCAGCTCCGTTGGGTGGGTCACATCGTCCACATGCCCGACACAAGACTCCCAAAGCAAGCGCTCTACTCGGAACTCCTACACGGCAAAGGAGCCCCAGGTGGGCAGAGGAAATGTTTCAAGGACACGCTCAAAGCCTCCTTGATAAAGTATATCCCCACTGATGAGTTTTTATAGGTATATCAAAAGGAAAAGAGTGGCTGAAGTAAATGTTGGTCCCTTAGAGGATGAGACCAAGGAAATAGTAATGGGGAACATGGAGATGGCAGAAAATCTGAACAAATATTTTGTATTAGTCTTTAAGGTAGAGGACAACAACATTATTCTAATAGTGGATAGTCAAGGGGCTATGCGGGGGAGGAACTTAACACAATCACAATCACGCAGGAGGCGGTACTCAGTAAGATAATGGGACTCAAGGCAGATAAATCCCCTGGACCCTGATGGCTTACATCCGAGGATCTTAAGAGAAGTAGCAGCAGGGATTGTGGATGCATTGTGGTTGTAATTTACCAAAATTGCCTGGATTCTGGAGAGTTCCCAGCAGATTGGAAAACTGCAAATGTAACGCCGCTATTTAAATAATGAGGCAGACAAAAAGCAGGAAACTATAGACCAGTTAGCCTAACATCTGTGGTTGGGAAAATGTTGGAATCCATTATTAAAGAAGCAGCAGCAGGACATTTGGAAAAGTAAAATTTGGTCAGGCAGTCAGCATGGATTTATGAAGGGGAAGTCATCTTTGACAAATTTGCTGGAGTTCTTTGAGGATGTAACAAACAGGGAGGATAAAGGGGAACCAGTGGATGTGGTGTATTTGGATTTCCAGAAGGCAAGGTGCCACATAAAAGGTTACTGCACAAGATAAAAGTTCACTGGTTGGGGGTAATATATTAGCATGAATAGAGGATTGGCTAACTAATAGAGAACAGAGAGTCAGGATAAATGGTTCATTCTCTGGTTGGCAACCAGTAACTAGTGGGGTGCCATAGGGATCAGTGCTGGGACCCCAACTCTTTTCAATCTATATTAACGACTTGGAAGAAGGGACTGAGTGTAACGTAGCCAAGTTTGCTGACGATACAAAGATGGGAGGAAAAGCAATGTGTGAGGAGGACACAAAAAATCTGCAAAAGGACATAGACAGGCTAAGTGAGTGGGCAAAAATTTGGCAGATGGAGTATAATGTTGGAAAGTGTGAGTTCATGCATTTAGCAGAAAAAATCAAAGAGCAAGTTATTATTTAAATGGAGAAAGATTGCAAAGTGCTGCAGTACAACGGGACCTGGGGTTACTTGTGCATGAAACACAAAAGCAATGTATGCAAGTGATCAGGAAGGCCAATGGTATCTTGACCTTTATTGCAAAGAGGATGGAGTATAAAAGCAGGTCAGTCTTGCTCCAGCTATATAAGGTATTGGTGAGGCTACACCTGGAATACTGCGTGCAGTTTTGATTTCCATATTTACGAAAGGATATACTTGCTTTGGAGGCAGTTCAGAGAAGGTTCACTAGATTGATTCTGGGGGTGAGGGCGTTGAATTATGAGGAAAGGTTGAGTAGGTTGGGCCTATACTCATTGGAATTCTGAAGAATGAGAGGTGATCTTATCGAAACGTATAAGATTATGAGGGAGCTTGACAAGGTGGATGCAGAGAGGATATTTCCACTGATGGGGGAGACTAGAACTAGAGGGCACGATCTTAGAATAAGGGGCGCCCATTTAAAACAAAGATGAGGAGAAATGTCTTCTCTCTAAAGGTTGTAAATCTATGGAATTCACTGCCTCAAGCTGTGGAAGCTGGAACATTGAACAAAGTTAAGACCGAAATAGACAATTTCTTAAACGATAAGGGGTTATGGGGAGCGGTCGTGAAAGTGGAGCTGAGTCCATGATCAGATCAGCTATAATATTGAATGGCGGAACAGATTCGAGGGACCGTATGGCCTACTACTGTTCCTATTTCTTATGTTCTTATGATACCTGAGAGCCCCTGGCCAAAGACCGCCCGAAGTGGAGGAAGAGCATCCGGGAGGGCGCTGAGCACCTCGAGTCTCGTCGCTGAGAGCATGCAGAAAACAAGCGCAGGCAGCCGAAGGAGTGTGCGGCAAACCAGACTCCCCGCCCACCCTTTCCTGTGACAGAGACTGTAATTCCCATATTGGACTGTATAGTCACCTGAGAACTCACTTTTAGAGTGGAAGTAAGTCTTCCTCGATTTCGACGGACTGCCCATGATGAAATCCCCCACCATTACATCTCTATTACATCTCGGGAGCCTCCTATCAACAAGAGCAGGCTTCGACGACGAGATCCAACACCGCCTCCAGTGCGCCAGTGCAGCCTTCGGCCACCTGAGGAAAAGAGTGTCTGAAGGCAAGGCCCTCAAATCTACCACCAAGCTCATGGTCTATAGGGCTGTTGTAATACTCGCCCTCCTGTGTGGCTCAGAGACATGGACCGTGTACAGTAGACACCTCAAGTTATTGGAGCAATATCACCAAAGATGTCTCCGCAAGATGCGACAAATCCCCTGGGAGGACAGGTGCACCAACATCAGCATCTTCATTCAGGCTAACAACCCCAGCATTGAAGCACTGACCACACTCGATCAGCTCCGCTGTGCAGGCTACATCGTCCGCATGTCAGACACGAGACTCCCAAAGTAAGTGCTCTACTCGGATCTCCTTCACGGCAAACGAGCCAAAGGTGGGCAGCGGAAATGCTACAAGGACACCCTCAAAACCTCCCTGATAAAGTGACACCTGGGAGTCCCTGGCCCATGACTGCTCTAAGTGGAGGAAGTGCATCCGAGAGGGCGCTGATCACCTCGAGTCACAACGCCGAGAGCATGCAGAAATCAAGTGCAGACAGCGAAAGAGCGTGCGGCAAACCAGTCCGACCCACCCCCTCCCTCAACGACTATCTGTCCCACCTGTGACAGAATCTGTGGCTCTCATATCGGACTGTTCAGCCACCAAAGAACTCACTTCAGGAGTGGAAGCAAGTCTTCCTTGATTCCGAGGGACTGCTTATGATGATGATGATAGTTTTTGCACCACAGCAATTTGCCCACATATTTGTTCTTCTATCTCTGTGATTGTTTTAAGTTCCCCTCTCCCTATAACCCCTTGAGTAGCTATTATTTTTTGGATGCTTTTATTGAATTCTACCATGAAGACCAATACAAAATATATGTTCAAAGACTCTGCCATTTCCCTGTTTCCCATTATTAATTCCCTAGTCTCATCCTCTAAGGGACCAACAGTTACTTTAGCCACTCTCTTCCTTTTTATATACCCGTAGAAACTCTTACTGTCTGTTTTTATTTTTCTTGCTAGTTTACTCCCACAATCTATCTTCTCTCTATTACTTTTTTAGTCATCCTTTGCTGGTTATAAAGATGTCCCAATCCTCTGTTCTACCACTAATCTTTGCAACATTGTATGCCTTTGTTTTCATATTGATTCCATCTTTAACTTCCTTAGCTAGCCACAGATGGTCCATCCTTCACTTATAGTCTTTTTTTCTCACTGGAAAATATCTTTGCTGAGAGTTGTGAAATATCTCCTTAAATGTCTGCCACTGCTTATCTACTGTCTTACCCTTGAATCGATTTTCCAAGTCCACTTTAGCCAACTCTGTCTTCATACCTTTGTAATTGCCTTTGTTTAAGTTCCGGCCTATGCCGATGGATTGCTTCATAATCAGTGCATGATCTTTTTTGTGTTGATGAGGGACAGTGCTGATCATACGCCAGAAAATTCTCTCCAGAGAAGGAGCCTCAAGGTTTTTTTCCCTGCTAATTTTGTCACTTATACAATTCAGCAGGAATTGTTGGTTAACCATTACAGTGCAAATCTTGGCCATTTTTTCCTTTTTCCCTTCCTAACCCAGGGGTGCTGGACTAATTTTACATCTTAATAGAAGTATTCCTATTATTTTCCCACCACTTTGTAAGTATTTTTCTTGGCCGCCTTCAATTTTATCCCCTGTGCAATACAATATTCCCTGAATGAAAGTTTTCCCAGGTCTCAAAATGCTAGTTTTGACAGCCATTAGTTACCTCTCTCTTCCCTTCTCTGAAGAAGTGCTGAGCTCTGCTGGATGCTCTTCCCTTCAGGCAATGGTTCTGAAATCTCAGCATCGTATGTCATCATGTTATTTGTGAGCAAGGTCATTGCGACAAAAATGAAGCATGGCTCCTTTGCCTTGTTTCCTTCCCCCAGGTGCCAGATGTCAAGAATTTGTGAGTGTGTCATTGTATACTGTTGCGTTCTGATTTAAAGGTTATGGGCCCAAAATTAATGAACTCACCGCTGACTGCCGCCGACATTCCTCTGGAAGATCCGCCCAGTGCCACTTTCGAGGTGGGCTGGAGCGGGCAGGGGAGAGAGCCGCCAGGAAGGGCCCGCTGACGTCAGCGAACGGCCGAGTGGCGCAACTGAGCTCCTGCCCACCGAGCTCCCAGATTCATGCGGGCAGGAGTCAGCGCCAGAACGGGGATGGACCATTGGCTGGAGGCTGGTCTGTCCCAAACGGTAAGTATGAAGAGCCTGAGAAAAAAGTTAGTAAACATTTTTGTTTCCCACAGCGACTTACCTCAATGGAGTCTCCTGAAGGTCTTCCGATGGTTTTGTTTTCCTGATGATTTTTCTTTGCAGGTCTTCGACTTTCCGTGGGCCCGTCTCCATCCTCGGCGGCACTTGGGCGGCAAACGCCTTTGTTGCCGAGATTGGGCGCTCACGCCGGCAGCCGCCCAGATTGGCGTCATAAATCCCTCGTTTGCCACCCACCGACCTTCAAGGGACCTTGTTGATGAATATCCCATCCAAAGAACAGTCAGGTACCTCGGCAGCCATCGGCGACACTTGAGCAGGCGGGGGCCTTCATCAATTTTGTGCCCTATATCTTTAAGGAATTTGCATCAGTTGGTACTGCTAAAACACCTTTGGCATAAATTAAGACAATTGTTCCCTCAAAAGATTTTGGAAGATCACGATTTGTACATTTAGTTAATAATGCTTCATTTCACGTTCTATATTAAAAGGAATATTTTATTCAAGGACCGAAAACATGAAAATCCCTGCATGACTCTGCTTCGGAAGTAGCTTGACCCTGAAACTGCACGTTGTATTTGCTGTTTCTGAAGTCTCACATCCGCACAACACAATTAACAAACCAGCAAATTTTGCCACAAAATCGATTCAACCGACTTCCCCTCCCCCGGAAAAGTTACACGTCCATATTTCTCTAAGGAGGTAATAGGGGACTTCTGCCAGCAATGTCCCCCCATGAACTGAACTGCCTCCTGTGCAGCCAGCCTCCACCAATGTGTGTCCTATTCAAATCTTTGCACACGCATGGTATCTGCAATGGAAAAGCTGGTGAGTGGACTGTGTGGGACCTTGCAAATCACTGCACGGCTGCCCAGTTTGGTGGGGACAATGGGCCGGAATTTGTGGTCGGAGGCATACCTCCGGAGTACGTCACCGAACCGAAAATATAAAATGAATCTCCCTGCTGGCTCCTGGGCTTGGGAGACTTCGGGTCCAGGGGCTCCAGGCGTATGCCTGCTGAAAGGCCAACAGATCCCAGGCATGCAGGTGGTTCGGATGCGTCCCTGGGATCACATTGACCAGGTCCTCCTATCAGAAAGGAGGATTCCACTGATGTCAGTACTGAATGGAATTCCCTAATGACAAGCAATGGTATCCCCAAATAATTAAAGCATGTTACAATTCCATTAAAAATAAATGTTCCCATTTTCACATGTAAGTAAAAGTTCCTTTACTGAAGCATGTACAACGAAAATTAAATTTTTTGAAAAAAAAATTCAAATATTTTAATCTAGACCAAAATTTACATGAACTAATTTTAAGTGTTTGTGGATGATTTTTATTAATTTTTAATTGAGCATTTATATTGGTCCTGAAATTCCGTTAGGCGGCTTCCTGTCATGTATTCTACTGCCATGTCTCAACTGACCTAAGTTGTACACCGTGACAACACTGACCACTAGGTGGTGAACTTGTGGGAGACACTCCGAACCTGGACTTTCAGGTATAAAAGGGGAAGCTCCACCCACCTTCATCACTTCATTGCTGGAATAAAGGTTACTGGTCACAGAGTGACCTTCTCTCTAATATGGGCCTCGTGTGCATTTATACTGTATAGTAAGGACATATTACTTCCCATGGGCAATTGTCTCCGACCGGAGAGTTTTTACAAAATTACCTGGTGATCCAGGAGGCCTTATCTTCTCGCGCTGCGAAGTGCGCTCCTGTCCTCCAGGTTCCTACGCAGAAGATGCAGTCACATATGACTGCTCAACAAATCAGGTACAGTATTCTCAATTAATAGCAATGGGAACTCTGTTCTCATTGCGATTAATTGAGAAAAAAAATCAAACACAATAAAACCAAATAAAAAATAAAAAACACCTCACATAATTAAAATTAATTGAAATTAAAGTTAATAAACATCTTAGAGAAAGCATTTTTTACCGAGTTTTTAAAAAGTTTTTTTAATTATGTTTTAAAATAAATTTAAAATAGTGGGCAGGGTTTTTAAAAATAAAATGTGTATTTTTAATTTTATTTTTTATGTTTCAAGTGTGTTTTAAGATTCTTACGCCTGTAAAAATAGGCTATGGACCTGCTTTTATCAGGCACGAGTTTTGAGGACATTTGCTGGGCAAGATATGGGTAAATACCGCAATCTTGCCCATGCAACTGTTCTCGTTCCCGCGATGCAGATGATCTGTCAAGCTGGATCTTGACCGAGCGGAAAAGCTGGTCTTCAGCGCATGCACATTGTGCGTTGAAAACCGGATTTTGCAATGCTTTCCCTGGTCAGTAGACATACCGTACTGTCCCGGGGAGGCTGGAATTTCTGAGCCATTAACCCTTCCGCTCGTGAAAGCAGCTTTTACCAGGCGTAAGGATTCGTGGGCATTTGCTGGGCAATAGCACTGCGCCAGCAAAAGTGATTTCTGTTTCGGTTCGGCATATCTGTCAAGGTGAAACTTGATAGATCGCATGTTCTGGGTTTTCGAGCATGCGCAACGCATGTGGAAGCCCAGAACTTGCAGGGCCTTTTACAAAGCTTACTACAGCGTACAGTGTGCATATGCTGTCATCGGCCCCACAAAAACCGGGCCATTATCTGCCAGCTAATACATGAGGACCTTCAGTCAAAATCATCTGCCCGCATTGCTCTGTTTGTGAAGCTGACGACTGTACTTAACTTTTATGCATGTGGTCATTTCAGGCATTATATTAACCAGGGTGCAGTACATCCATGCATTTGTTAGGTGACTGTCACAATTTAAAGAGAATTGCGGTCTTCATCAATTTAGTACCACAGCAAGTCAGCAACACAATACGGACATCCAGTTTCACAGGATTGCTACCTTTCCCAAGGTTCAGGGTAAAATACTGGCACCCATGCTGCTTCGCAAACTCCTACAGACAAGCCCCTCAACTTTCCCAACAGAATGGGGGACTGAAATTCAGCCTCCTGATGAGGCCTACCATCGCCGGCGGCTACGTGGCGGTGTCAAATGGCCACCGATTTGTAGTCAAATAGCCGCCGGTAGCCAAATTCTCTCCGGTGGTTTTTCCGGCGGTCCCCACTTCCGCCTATTAACACTGTGCGAATATGCATATTGAGCTCACATGCCCAACAACGGTGCCTATTACTCATTTTTTAATTTACTAATCAGAAAGGCATTTTGGCACATTTGTAAACCCTGTTAGTCACATGTAGCTAGTGGCTAATGTATTGGATAATACTGCTCTAGCCCCATGCACATCCACATTGAAGTAGTTCACAGGAAGTCCAAGAGCTAATGGAACAATTTATCAACTTACAGTGTAATGTTTTAATTGTAGAACACACAAGTTCTGCTCTGGTTAAAAATTGACTGGCCAGCAGTATAAATTCTCTGCTCCTGCATTCCTCGTGGGGAGTTACGTTGGAATGGAGTGTCAGTTGGAAATAGAGCTACATCACTGTAGTGGTTGTAATCCACCAAAATTCTCTGGGGCGGTCTCAGCAGATTGCAAAATCACAAATGTCACGCCCCTATTTAAAAAATGAGGCAGAGAGAAAGCAGGGAACTATAGACCAATTAGCCTAACATTGGAGATTGGGGAAAATGCTGGAGTCCATTATTAAGGAAGCAGTAGCAAGACGTTTTATGAAAGGGAAATCATGCTTGACAAATTTGCTGCAGTTCTTTGAGGATGTAAGGAGCAGGGTGGATAAGGGGAAACCAGTGAATGTGGTGCATTTGGAATTCCAGAAGGCATTCGATAAGGTGCCACATAAAAGGTTACTGCACAAGATAAAAGTTCATGGGGTTGGGGGTAATATATTAGCATGGATAGAGGATTGGCTAACTAACAGAAAACAGAGAGTCGGGATAAATGGGATTTTTTCCGGTTGGCAAACAGTAACTAGTAGGGTGCCACAGGGATTGATGCTGGGGCCTCAACTATTTACAATCTATATTAATGATTTGGATGAAGGGACCAAGTGTAATGTAGCCAAGTTTGCTGATGATACAAAGACGGGTGGGAAAACAATTTGTGAGGAGGACACATAAAATCTGCAAAGGAATATAGACAGGCTAAGTGAGTGGGCATAAATTTGACAGATGGAGTATAATGTGGGAAAATGGGAGGTTATTCACTTTGGCAGAAAAAATAGAAAGGCAAATTGTAATTTAAATGGAGAAAAATTGCAAAGTGCTGCAGTACAGAGGGACCTGAGGGTCTTTGTGCATGAAACGCAAAAAGATAGTATGCAGATACAGCAAGTAATCAGGAAGACAAAAGGAATGTTGGCCTTTGTTGCAAGGGGAGATAGAGTATAAAAGCAGAGAATCCTGCTGTACCTGTACAGGGTACACTGTGATATGTGTGCGCACTAGGTCCATGCAGCAGAGCAGGTCTCCAGTCGTCCTGGTTAACCCTTGCCACTGGATAAAGACCTAGCTCTGTCAAGCCCGTGTGGTGGCTGGTGTGCAACGGTCACCACACAATAAAAAAAATACATGCACAGGCATCTTCCACCCCCTCAATTGGAGTTCAGGACTGGAACATCGGATCTTTCATTGAAACATCTGTGAACTCATGTGGAAGTAAGTCATCCTCGTTCGAGGGACCGCCTATGATGCTGATGATTGGTGAGGCCACACCTAGAACACTATGTGTAGTTTTGGTCTCCGTATTTAAGGAAGGATCGACTTGCATTGGAGGCTATTCAGAGAAGGTTCACTTGGTTGATTCCGGAGATGAGGGTTTGACATGAAGATAGATTGAGTAGTTTGGGCCTATACTCATTGGAGTTCAGAAGAATGAGAGATAATCTTATCGAAACATATAAGATAATGAGGGGGCTTGACAAGATGAATGCAGAGAGGCTATTTCCACTCATAGGGAAAACGAAAACTCGAGAACATAGTCTCAGAATAAGGGGCCGCCCATTTAAAACTGAGATGAGGAGGAATTTCTTCTCTCAGAAGGTTGTAAATCTATGGAATTCGTTGCCCCAGAGAACTGTGGAGGCTTGGTCATTGAATATATTTATGGCGGAGATCGACAGATTTTTGAGCGATACGGGAATAAAGGGTCCTGGGGAACGGGCAGAGAAGTGGAGCTGAGTCCATGATCTTATTAAATGGCGGAGCATGCTTGAGGGGCCAAATGGCCTACTCCTGCTCCTATTTCTTCTGTTCTTCTTATGTTCTTATGTGTTGACACGATGACGTCACCAGCCGGGCGCTGATGACTGACAGCGGCGGACACAAGCCCGCCCCAACTTCCGCCCCCATTATCCCTCAGAGAGAAGGCAGGAGTGGGGTACTGATGTTGCATGATCAGGCGTGATCATATTGAATTGGTGGTGCAGGCTCGAAGGGCTGAATGGCCTGCTCCTGCACCTACTTTCTATGTTTCTATGACCGATTTCCGGCCCTCTCGGGGGGAAAAAAACGACAAAGATCTGAATTTCGCAAGATGGGCCGGCGCATCCAGTGCGGCGACCAAAGCACGAGAAAAACGATAGGTGCAACTCGTTTCCGTCAGGGATGAATTTCGGCCCCTGGGTTTCCACTACT
Source organism: Pristiophorus japonicus (assembly GCF_044704955.1). Lineage (NCBI taxonomy): Eukaryota > Metazoa > Chordata > Chondrichthyes > Pristiophoridae > Pristiophorus > Pristiophorus japonicus. Next base: position 37,835,369 of record NC_091977.1, read on the forward strand.
CGTATATACAGATTGTATGTGTGGGACAACAGGAGTAAGTGATCCTGCATGTCAACATGGGATTTGTTGTCACAATGCCGTCATCCTTTGATATTTGACTCTCCTTTAGCTGGTTAAAGAATAATAACAACTTAACCTAAGAAATCGGAGCTGGAGTAGGTCATCCGGCCCCTCAAGCCTGCTCCACTATTCAATGAGCTCATGGCTGATCTTCTACCTCAACTGCACTATTCCCATATACCTTGATTCCCTTAATATCCAAAATCTATCGATCTCTGCCTCGAAAATACTCAGCGACTAAGCCTCCACAGCCCTCTGGGGTAGAGAATTCCAAAGATTCACCAACCTGTGAGTGAAGAAGTTTCTCCTCATCTCAGTACTAAATAGCCGACCCCTTATTCTGAGTCTGTGACCCCGAGTTCTAGACTCCCCAGCCAGGGGAAACATCCTCCCTATATCCACTCTGTCAAGCCCTGTAAAAATTTTATATGTTTCAATGATCCTCTCATTCTTCATTAAAGCATGTCAGGTGGATGACTTTCAGGTGACTAGGTCTATGTACTGCTCTCATAGCTCACGATCCCAATAGGAGTTGCCCAAACAGCAACAAAGGAGCACTGTGGTGATCAAGAGAACTATTGGTGTCCTAAAGGCACACTTTTCACTTCTTAGACAGGTCGTGAGGGCTCTGTGATATGCTCAAGGTCATGTGTCACAAATCGTATTTGGCTGTGTTCTGCATAATTTCACCGTACAAAATGACTTGATTTTCCTGGTGAGATGGCCATTGCTACTGTAAAAGCTGAAATACATAGCGGAGAGCATCAAGATCACTATCATTCAGAGGACTCCTCAGTGCTGCAAAAGGCATCAGAGCACAACTGTTCACTGAAACATGGAAACATAGAAAACAGGTGCAGGAGTAGGCCATTCGGCCCTTCGAGCCTGCACCACCATTCAATAAGATCATGGCTGATCATTCACCTCAGTACCTCTTTCCTGCTTTCTCTCCATACCCCCTGATCCCTTTAGCCGTAAGGGCCATATCTAACTCCCTCTTGAATATATCTAATGAACTGGCATCAACAATTCTCTGTGGTAGAGAATTCCACAGGTTAACAACTCTCTGAGTGAAGAAGTTTCTCCTCATCTCGGTCCTAAATGGCTTACCCCTTACCCCTTATCCTTAGACTGTGACCCCTGGTTCTGGTCTCCCCCAACATCGGGAACATTCTTCCTGCATCTAACCTGTTCAGTCCTGTCAGAATTTTACATGTTTCTATGAGATCCCCTCTCATTCTTCTAAACTCCAGTGAACACAGGCCCAGTCGATCCAGTCTCTTCTTGTATGTCAGTCCTGTCATCCCGGGCATCAGTCCGGTGAACCTTCGCTGCACTCCCTCAATATCAAGAACATCCTGAAATATTTATTGCCATGGTCTTGACTCCTTCAAATTAATGCCAAATCTTTCAATCTAGTATTCATCCTAAAACATCAAAGCAGATCGAACCTCTTTGCCCCGACATAATTGTGCCAAAAATAATCACCTGAATGAATGAGTTGGCAATAAACAAATGCCCTCTTTACTGTATGACGATCATAACCATGAGTAACAAAGAACAATATAACTGGACATTGTTCTTTTAATAGAACGAACTCCAAAGTGAACACAAGCCAACCTATTCTTTCCTGGAACAGTGCTTTTCCTGCTGTCTAAACATGCCTTCCTTCTGAAATTGATAGCTTTTTGTGAAACAAAGGTATCAAGATATGGGCTAAAGGCAGGTATATGGAGTTAGGTTGCAGATCAGCCATGATCTCATTGAATGGTGGAAGACGCTTGAGAGGCTCAATGACCTCCTCCTGTTCCTATGTTCCTAGTTAATGGCACTTCCTAGATCTTAAAAGCCCTGATAAATGAAAATCGGCATTCCGATAGCCAGGATCTGGAGGACACGATGCAGAATCCAAATTAATTGGCACATGCTCCATTGATGTCTGCAATGCTTCTCTGATAGTGCAAATCAGAGCAATGCACTCAAGAATCATACCTATCAGTTGCTGGTTGGGAATATTTGCTCTGGGGAAATGTGCATGGCACCACATAGATGGGATTAGATGAAGAAGGTTGGGAGGAGACTCGGCTCCACTTCCCTGCCTGCTTCCCATAGCTCTGATATACTGACCATACTCACCCATCAGTAGTAAAAAGTAAGCTCACCTCTTTTTTTCACCTGTCGCCTCTGAAGGCATTTTTCTTGAATTTTATTCTTAATTAATATGATGCTTTGTCTTAACATATAAGATCCTGAAATTGGAGTGTGAGGGAATATCATTTACAATCAACTAGCATCTCATCTAAAATGCTCTATGATCACCACCACCTTCTCAAGGGCAATTAGGGATGGTCAATAAATGCCGGCCTTGCCAGCAACACCCACATCCCAGAAACAAAGGTTTTAAAAATGATCAAGCCGAACACAAATAGCCGATTTTCAAACCGACTTTGAATTGGAATTCATATCTGTGAGAAACCTAAATTCCAAGCTGGATTGATCGAAGCCAAGCCAATTCCAATTCTAACGTGACTAAAATGATCCCAATTTCTGGTTGATTTCAGCTTGTCGTCTGTTGCTCTGATGTCTTCCATCACATGAGCCTACCTGCCGATTTCAATATAGTAAATTACAACAAACCAGGCATTTAATTTGTTGCCAATTTGTTGTAATGGTAGCAATTTATCTCATCAAGGATAGAGCGCATATTACAGATAAATGTCTTCATGCTGAATGCTGTCATGATCTCTGATGTTACCGCCATGCTGCCCTTGCACTCATCAATATGAGTAATAGATGACAATTAACAATGATGAGTATGTCATAGCGACAACTTGACAATGTACTATTAAAGCTGTGAATATATCTTGTTGTAAATACAAAGCTGCTTGACATTTCTAGTGGTATTGAGATATGTGGAGTCTTTTGCTCTCTGCCAGTTGAAGCTGAGGTGCCATATCTATAAATAATCACTGTGAGAATTAACTTCTGTTCAACAGTGTCATTTCCGTAATTTAACCGTAAGCGAACAGCCGTCATGTACCAATAAATTGAGCTGCACCCATCTGGAGTGCGGTAATTTTGCTGTCCTCTTTTCCTCAGATGTCGCTGACTAATTTGACAGCTGCTCAAAAAAAATTACTTTGAAAAAAGACAAATGCAGGTGTGTTAATAATATATGACCAAATTGGGCCATGTGTATTCATTTTTATTTAATCGAATTGAAATCATTTTACTGGTATAATCCTTTAAAGTTATATGATACCTCATAGAATTATTTATTGATTTCATACGTGCTCAATAAATAAATTTGCACCTGAAAAATTGGAATAGTGAATGTGCCTGGTAGTGGGAAAGGCGAACTTTACTTCGAGAACATGAGCAGAGGAGGAAGGGTGAACCAGCCTGTCTAATGTTGTCCATAAAATCAAAAACAATTGAGTCTATTTTGCACAGATGTAAGAACATGCTTTCATACTGGGTGAGGGACATCAAACTATTTGGCAATTGCACAGGTGAAGTTACCGGCTTAGGCATTGCATTTTTGAGGATGAAACTAGTCGAGTGGACAAGGGAGAACCAGTGGATGTGGTGTATTTGCAATTTCAAAAAGCTTTTGACAAGGTCCCACACAAGAGATTGTTGTGCAAACTTAAAGCACATGGTATTGGGGGTAATGTATTGACGTGGATAGAGAACTGGTTGGCTGACAGGAAGCAGAGAGTTGGGATAAACGGGTCCTTTTCAGAATGGCAGGCAGTGACTAGTGGGGTGCCGCAGGGCTCAGTGCTGGGACCCCAGCTATTTCAACATACAACAATGATTTAGATGAAGGAATTGTGTGTAATATCTCCAAGTTTGTAGATGACACGAAACTGGGTGGTGGTATGAGCTGCAAGGAGGATGCTTAGAGGCTGCAGGGTGACTTGGACAGGTTAGATGAGTGGGCAAATGCATGGCAGATGCAGTATAATGTGGAAAAATGTGAGGTTATCCACTTTGGGGGCAAAAACATGAAGGCAGAATATTAGCTGAATGGCGGCAGATTAGGAAAAGGGGAAGTGCAATGAGACCTGGGTGTCATGGTACATCAATCATGCAGGTACAGCAGGCAGTGAAGAAGGAAAATAGCATGTTGGCCTTCATAGCTAGGGGATTTGAGTATAGGGGCAGGGAGGTCTTACTGCAGTTGTACAGGGCCTTAGTGAGGCCTCATCTGGAATATTGTGTTCATTTTGGTCTCCGATTCTGAGGAAGGACTTTCTTGCTATTGAGGGAGTGCAGCGAAGGTACACCAGACTGATTCCCGGGATGGCAGGACTGACATATGAGGAGAGACTGGATCGACTGGGCCTGTGTTCACTGGAGTTTAGAAGAATGAGAGGGGATCTCATAGAAACATATAAAATTCTGATGTGACTGGACAGATTAGATGCAGAAATAATGTTCCCGTTGTTGGGGAAGTCCAGAACTAGGGGTCACAGTCTAAGGATAAGGGGTAAGCCACTTAGGACCGAGATGAGGCGAAACTTCTTCACTCAAAGAATTGTGAACCTGTGGAATTCTCTACCGCAGAGAGTTGTGGATGCCAGTTCATTATATATATTGAAGAAGGAGTTAGATATGGCCGTTACAGCTAAAGGGATCAAGGGGTATGGAGAAAAAGCAGGAAAGGGGTACTGAGGTGAATGATCAGCCATGATCTTATTGAATGGTGGTGCAGGCTTTAAGGGCCGAATGGCCTACTCCTGCATCTATTTCCGATGTTTCTGTTTCTAGACAATCTGTTCAGATAAAGTCCGTTCAGGGATTCGAATCAGTGCTGATGTGGACAACAACCCCCGTGACTAATTGTGTTTTGTAGAAAATGTAATTCCTTCTGTAGCCAGTATTAATCAGGAGGGACGATTTTCTACTGTGAGCTGGTACAGTGGAATCTTCAAAATTTTTTATGAAGAATACATAGAAACATAGAAACTAGCTGCAGGAGTAAGCCATTCGGCCCTATGAGCCTGCACCACCATTCAATAAGATCATGGTTGATCATTCATCTCAATACCCCTTTCCTGCTTTCTATCCATTTCCCTTGATCCCTTTAGCTGTAAGGGCCATATCTAACTCCCTCCTGAATATATCCAATGAACTGGCATCAACAATTCTCTGCGGTCGGAAATTCCACAGATTAACAACTCTCTGAGTGAAGAAATTTCTCCTCATCTCAGTCCGAAATGGCTTGCCCCTTATCCTTAGACTATGTCCCCTGGTTCTGGACTTCCCCAACATCGGGAACATTCTTCCAGCATCTAACCTGTCCAGTCTCGTCAGAATTTTATATGTTTCTAAGAGATCCCCTCTCATCCTTCTAAACTCCAGTGAATACAGGCCCAGTCGATCCAGTCTCTCCTCATATATCAGTCCTGCCATCCCGGTGAAACTTAGCTGCACTCCCTCAATAGCAAGAATGTCCTTCATCAGATTCGGAGATCAAAACTGAACACAATATTCCAGGTGAGGCCTCACTAAAGCCCTGTACAACTGCAGTAAGACCTCCCTGCTCCTATACTCAAATCCCCTAGCTATGAAGGCCAACATACCATTTGCCTTCTTCACCGCCTACTGTATCTGCATGCCAACTTTCAATGACCGATGTATCATGACACCCAGGTCTCGTTGCACCTCCCCTTTTCCTAATCTGCCGCCATTCAGATAATATTCTGCCTTCGTGTTTTTGCCACCAAAGTGGATAACCTCACATTTAACCACATCATACTCCATCTGCCACCCGTTTGCCCACTCATCAAACCTATCCAAGTCACCCTGCAGCCTTTCAACATCCTCCTCACAGCTCACACCACCACCCAGCTTAGTGTAATTTGCAAACTTGAAGATGTTACACGCAATTCCCTCACACAAATCATTCATGTATATTGTAAATAGCTGGGGTCCCAGTACTGAGCCCTGCTCACGCCACTTGTCACTGCCTGCCATTCTGAAAAGGATCCGGTTATCCTGATTCTCTGCTTCCTGTCTGCCAACCAGTTCTCTATCCACATCAATACATTACCCCCAATACCATGTGCTTTAATTTTGCATACAAATCTCTTGTGTGGGACCTTGTCAAAATCCTTTTGAAAGTCCAAATACACCACATCCACTGGTTCTCCCTTGTCCACTCTATTAGTTACATCCTCAAAAAATTCTAGAAGATTTGTCAAGAAGGATTTCCCTTTAATAAATCCATGCTGAAGGGCCAAATGGCCTACTCCTGCACCTATTTTCTATGTTTCTATGACCGATCCCGTCACTGCTTTCCAAATGTGCTGCTATTTTATCTTTAATTATTAGTTCCAACATTTTCCTCGCTACTAATGTCAGGCTAACTGGTCTATAATTACCCGTTTTCTCTCTCCCTCCGTTCTTAAAAAGTGGTGTTACATTAGCTACCCTCCAGTCCATAGGAACCAATCCAGAGTCGATAGACTGTTGGAAAATGATCACCAATGCATCCACTATTTCTAGGGCTACTTCCTTAAGTACTCTGGGATGCAGACTATCAGGCCGCAGGGATTTTTCAGCCTTCAATCCCATCAATTTCCCTAACACAATTTCCCGCCTAATACGGATTTCCTTCAGTTCCTCCTTCTCACTAGACCCTCGGTCCCCGAGTATTTCCGGAAGGTTATTTGTCTTCCTTCGTGAAGACAGAACCAAAGTATTTGTTTAACTGGTCCGCCATTTCTTTGTTCCCCATTATAAATTCACCTGAATCTGACTGCAAGGGACTCCTGTTTGTTTTCACTAATCTTTTTCTCTTCACATATCTATAGAAGCTTTTGCAGTCAGATTTTATGTTCCCAGCAATCTTCCCCTCCCAATTAAACTCTTTGTTATATTACAAATTTCTCCCAGTCCTCATGTTTCCTGCTTTTTCTGGCCAATTTATATGCCTCTTCCTTGGATTTAACACTGTCCTTAATTTCCCTTGTTAGCCACGGTTGAGCCATCTTCCCCGTTTTATTTTTACTCCAGACAGGGATGTACAATTGTTGAAGTTCATCCATGTGATCTTTAAATGTTTGCCATTGCCTATCCACTGTCAACCCTTTAAGTAACACTCGCCAGTCTATTTGAGCCAATTCACATCTCACACCATCGAAGTTATTTTTCCTTAAGCTCAGGACCCTAGTCTCTGAATTAAATGTGTCACTCTCCATCTTAACAAAGAATTCTATCATATTATGGTCATTCTTTCCCAAGGGGCCTCGCACAACAAGATTGCTGATTAGTCCTTTCTCATTACACATCCCCCAGTCTAGGATGGCCAGCCCTCCATTTCGTTCCTTGACATATTGGTCTTGAAAACCATCCCTAATGCACTCCAGGAAATCTTCCTCCACCACATTGCTACCAGTTTGGTTAGCCCAATCAATATGTAGATTAAAGTCACCCATGATAATTGCTGTACCTTTATTGCATGCATTGCTAATTTCTTGTTTGATGCTGTCCCCAACCTCACCACTAGTGTTTGGTGGTCTGTACACAACTCCCACTGGCGTTTTCTGCCCTTTGGTATTCCGTAGCTCCACCCATATATTTATGATTTTGCTACAACTAGTTCCCAGGCAAAATTTTAAGCCTCTCGTGTTGTCCAGGTGATTGCCCCAGACCACAGCCTCTGGTCCTTCAACTCTGATAGTGAACTGATCTTCAATTTCCACGATAGTATTTAAATCGATTTATATTCTGATTAAACATCACCTAACACAATGGGACATAAATTGGGGCCTCTCTGAGTGCATGTATGTTGTCCACACGCATCCCTGGGAGAAGGGCCTTTGCGAGTGGAGATTTGTGCAATTTGCCAGGTGTGTGGCCTGCTTTTACCAGTGTAAGAGTGTTAAAAGATGAAAAAATAAAACTTTATCAATAATGTTTATTGTGGTGATTGAAATGATACAATGAACTCCGTCCTGTGAGCCAGTTACTAGGTATAAGCTGGTCAGTCTTTAATGGCTTCCAGAAGTGAAGATACAAAGGTGAAGTTCAGGTTATATATCAGGCTCAGCACGAGTGTGCCGATGACCCTAAGACCTCCGCCAGTAGTGCCCCCTGTTGGTGGGCAGACTTAATGTACATACATTACATCATTTCCCCCCCACCCCCCCGCCAGTTCTTGGCACAAGTCCATATTACAAGTTCAGATGGTCCGGAACCCTTCGCTCCCTTGTTGACCGTCTCAGTACAATCCCAGTGCTTCTGAGTCTCCCTCAACTTGGGGCTGGGCAATGACCACAGTGGGTTCTTCTGATGGCTGGACGTGAGTTGGTTGGTCATCTAACCTCGCAGTGTCTTCTTCCAACTGTTCCGGTTCGTCAGTGTGTCTTAGCTTGATTTGATCAATGTGTTTCCTACACATCTGCCCATTCTTGAGCTTAACCATGTACACCCGGTTATCCTCCTTATCTGTAACATTGGCTGGGAACTACTTGGGCCCTTTAAATGGATAAGTACATACACTGGGTCATTTACAGATATGTCGCGTGACACTGCGGCGTGGTCATGATACCACTGCTAGCGTTGACGTCTGGTTTCGACATGATCGTTAAGGTCAAGATGGACTAGAGAGAGCCTGGTTTTGAGGCCTCTCTTCATCAATAGTTCAGCAGGCGGGACCCCGGTGAGTGTGTCTGGCCTTGTCCTGTAACTGAGCAGTATGCATGACAGGTGTGTCTGCAAGGAACCGTGAGTTACGCATTTCAGGCTCTGCTTGATGGTTTGAACTGCCTGCTCCGCTTGACCATTGGACGCGGATTTGAATGGGTCTGACCTCACATGTTTTATGCCATTGCGTTTCATGAACTCTTGAAACTCCAGGCTCATGAAACATGGTCCGTTGTTGCTGACAACGATGTCTGGCAGACCATGTGTGGCAAACATGGCTCTCAGGTTCTCAATGGTGGCAGTGGAAGTGCTGGATGACATGATTACACATTCTATCCATTTGGAATATGCATCCACCACCACAAAGGGGCCCACAAAGTCGATGTGGATTCGAGACCAAGATTTGGATGGCCATGACCACAGACTGAGCGGAGCTTCCTTTGGGGCATTGCTTAACTTCATGCAAGTACTGCACTGATGCACGCATGACTCTAAGTCCGAGACAATGCCAGGCCACCAAACATGGGACCTGGCTGGCCTTCATCATGACAATACTGGGATGCATACTATGTAACTCCCATACAAATCTCGTCCTGCCTTTCTTGGGCATTACAACACGATTACCCCACAGTAAACAGTTGGACTGGATGGAAAGCTCATCTTTGCGACGGCTGTATGGTTTGGTTTCATCACCCATTTCCTTGGGGATGATCGACCAGTCCCCGTTAAGAACACGACATTTTACAACCGATAGGGTCGGATCCTGGCTGGTCCAGGTCTTAACTTGTTGAGCAGTGACAGGCGACCCTTCACTCTCAAAGGCATCCATGACCATGAGTAGCTCTGTGGGCATTGACGTTTCCACCTCTGGTGTGGGCAACGGTAACTGGCTCAGTGTATCAGCGCAGTTGTCACTGCCTGGTCTATGGCGAATCATAGGCAGATAATGTCAGCGCCCACCTCTGGATGCGGGACGACGCGTTGGTATTGATACCTTTATGTTCCGAGAACAATGATATTAAGCGACTTGTGATCGATTTCCAGCTCGAAACGAAACCCAAACAGGTACTGGTGCATTTTTTTTACCCCATAAACACATGCTAAAGCCTCTTTCTCTTCCATGCCGTAGGCTCTTTCCGCCTTGGACAGGCTTTGAGACGCATATGCAACTGGTTGTAGTTTGCCTGACTCATTGGCTTGTGGAGAACGCAGCCGACCCCATAGGACGACGCAGCACAGGTCAAAACTAGATGCTTGCATGGGATGGGTCATACAGTACCAGTAGCTTGTGAGAACACAACAGATTTCTAGGCTTTTCAAAAGCTCTGTCTTGAAGTGTTCACCCCACACCCAGTCATCTCCTTTCCTGAGCAGCTTGTGCAAAGGCTCTAATACTGTGCTCAATTTGGGTAAGAAGTTACCGAAGTAGTTGGGAAGACCCAGGAACGAATGCAGCTCCGTCACATTCTGGAGCCTGGGTGCATTTTTGATGGCATCTGTTTTCGCATCTGTAGGCCTGATTCCGTCTGCAGCAATCTTTCATCCAAGGAATTTGACCTCTGGTGCCATGAAAATGCACTTCGAACATTTCAGCCTGAGTCCCACTTTGTCCAGATGACACAGAACCTCTCCCAGGTTGTGTAGGTGCTCGGTGGTGTCACGACCTGTGACTAGGATAAGGTCTTGGAATACCATGGTCTTGGGGACGGATTTCAATAGGCTCTCTGTTTCTCTGAAATATGGTTGCCGCCGAACGAATGCCAAAAGGGTACCTGTTGTAAATAAACAGTCCTTTGTGCGTGCTGATGCACGTAAGTTTCTTTGATGATTCAACCAGTTCTTGTGTCATGTAGGCCGACGTTAGATCCAATTTGGTGAACGATTTACCCCCGGCTAGCGTTGCAAACAGGTAATCAGCTTTTGGTAGTGTGTACTGATCTTGCTTCGAAACTCGGTTGATCGTGACCTTATAGTCTCCACAAATCCTGATCGTGCCATCGCTCTTTAACACTGGAAAAATGGGGCTGGCCCATTCATTAAATTCGACCGGTGAGATGACCCCCTCACGTTGTAGCCTGTCCAATTCGAGCTCACCCTTTTCACTCATCATGTGTGGGACCACCCTGGCTTTGTGATGGATGGGCCTTGCGTCTGGGCCAAGGTGAATCTGCACCTTGGCTCCTTTGAAGCTGCCAATTCCCGGTTCAAACAGTGAGGGAAATTTGCTCAGCACTTGAGCACACAAATCATCATCCGCTGATGATTTGATATCATACCATTTCCATTTTATTTTCTCGAGCCAACTCCTTCCGAATAATGATAGGCCATTGCCTGGGATAATCCATAATGGTTGATCATGAACCGCTCCCTCATATGACATTCTCAGTGCTGCACTACTGATCACTGGTATGAGCTCTTTGGTGTCGATACACAACTTCGCATTGATCGGACTCAGCTTGGGTCTCCCTGCCTTGGTCTCCCACAGCTTTTCAAAAGTCCTCTGGCTCATTATCGATTAACTCGCACCCTTGTCTAATTCCATGGATACCGGCACGCAGTTTAATTTCAACTCCATCATTATCGGTTGGCTCTTTGTTAGGAACCCACGTACGCTATATACTTTCTCCTCGGAGCTCTCAAATGCCTTGGGCTGCATCGCCAGATCCATGCCAAATTGATCATCATCCACGTGGTGTGTCACAGCTCACTTGCTCTGCTGTGGACGCGTCCACTGAAGGTGCCCCGTCTTCGCACACCCTCTGCATACATACTGCCTGAAGCGGCACTGATGGGGTTGGTGATTGCCCCTGCAACGCCAACACGTTGAGCTCGGATTTGCGCCCGATGGCGGGCTTTGAGCAGCTCTGTTCTCACATACACAGTCGAGTAGGCCCTCGGTGGCGAACCTTGAGCGGCTCCCGTTCTCACATACGCAATCGAGTAGGCCCTCGATGGCGAACTTTGTGCGGCTCCTGGTCTTGCAGAAGCAGTCAAGTAGGCCCTGCAATGTGTGAGATTTTGTCTGTGGAAAATGTTTTTAATAGTGCAGCAGCATCAAGTATGAATAGACCTACAGAATACTAACGCTTGATGCTGGAGTTAGAGTTGGGCCTGATAACCTGTCAGATTTGAAGGCACCTTTCCTGTACTTATTGGTTTTATTGATTTTTAGCAAGTTTAGTAATCAGTGCAGGCATTAACACAGACTGGAGAGGGAAAACTGCCAGTAAATTGGTCAACATGATTTTCCCTTTACTGGTAAATCTGTCCAACCACCAGAAGAATTCAGACTGTAAACTTTTTCTGTAAGAGCAATTGTGATAAACTCTCCATTTCTTAAAGCTTTGGACAAAAGCAAAATGCTGCGGATGCTGGAAATCTGAAATAAAAACAGAAAGTGCTGGAAATACTCAACATGTCAGGCAGCATCTGTGGAACGAGAAGTAAAGTTAATGTTTCAGGTCGATGATAGACCCAGACATGGAGTGAGGAAAATCGCAGTTCTGATGAAAGTTCATGGACCTGAAATATTAACGCTGTTTCTGCCTCCACAGATGCTGCCTGACCTGTTGAGTATTTCCAGCATTTTCTGTTTTTATCTTAAAGCTTTGGCTATCCCTCATCTCCAAAATTAAACTTTACTATAAAATGTGATGATATTTAAACACAAATGGTTTTTATTCAGTTTAATTATGGGTAAGTTTGTCCATGAAAGACTTGTTGATAACTGTAAAGAGTCCAGTTATGAAAGTTTCACCTGTTGCCTACTTGTGACGTTTTAGATAGACCAAGATTCTTAGAAAAAACTAAAGTGCTTAACTACTTTATTTTTAAATGAAAAATGTACTTTGGGAAACTTTCGGGATACAGTATACGAGTAATTTGCGACGTGACGTGTGGTAAGTATAATACGTTTGGGAGAATAGAAACATGGACACATAGAAAATAGGTGCAGGAGTAGGCTATTCAGCCCTTCGAGCCATTTAATAAGATCATGGCTGATCATTCCCTCAGTACCCCTTTCCTGCTTTCTCTCCATACCCCTTGATACCTTTAGCCGTAAGGGCCATATCTAACTCCCTCTTGAATATATCCAATGAACTGCCATCAACAACTCTCTGCGGTAGGGAATTCCACAGGTTAACAACTCTCTGAGTGAAGAAGTTTTTCCTCATCTCAATCCTAAATGGCCTACCGCTTATCCTAAGACTGTGTCCCCTGGTTCTGGACTTGCCCAACATCGGGAACATTCTTCCCGCATCTAACCTGTCATGTCCCATCAGAATCTTATATGTTTCTATGAGATCCCCTCTCATCCTTCTAAACTCCAGTGTATGAAGGCCCAGTTGATCTAGTCTCTCCTCATATGTCAGTCCTGCCATCCCGGAAATCAGTCTGGTCAACCTTCGCTGTACTCTCTCAATAGCAAGAACGTCCTTCCTCAGATTAGGAGACCAAAACTGAACACAATATTCCAGGTGAGGCCTCACCAAGGCCCTGTACAACTGCAGTAAGGCCTCACTGCTCCTATACTCAAATCCCCTAGCTATGAAGGCCAACATACCATTTGCCTTCTTCACCGCCTGCTGTGTAGCTGCATGCCAACTTTCAATGACTGATGAACCATGACACCCAGGTTTCATAGCACCTCCCCTTTTCCAATCTGCTGCCATTCAGATAATCTGCCTTCATGTTTTTGCCCCCAAAGTGGATAACCTCACATTTATCCACATTATACTGCATCTGCCATGCATTTGCCCACTCAGCTAACCTGTCCAAGTCACCCTGAAGCCTCTTAGCGTCCTCCTCACAGCTCACACCACCACCCAGTTTAGTGTCATCTGCAAACTTGGAGATATTACACTCAATTCCTTCATCTAAATCATTAATGTATATTGTAAAGAGCTGGGTTCCCAGCACTGAGCCCTGCGGTACTCCACTCGTCACTGCCTGCCATTCTGAAAAGGACCCGTTTATCCCGACTCTCTGCTTCCTGTCTGCCAACCAGTTCTCCATCCACATCAGTATATTACCCCCAATACAATACGCTTTGATTTTGCACACCAATCTCTTGTGTGAGACCTTGTCAAAAGCCTTTTGAAAGTCCAAATACACCACATCCACTGGTTCTCCCTTGTCCACTCTACTAATTACATCCTCAAAAAATTCCAGAAGATTTGTCAAGCATGATTTCCCCTTCATAAATCCATGCTGACTTGGACCGATCCTGTTACTGCTTTCCAAATATATTTTTTAGGCTCTTCAGAAGTAAGAAGTGACTTTCCACCTATGGTTCCCAAACTCTCCACAACTGGGGTTTTCTTCATGTCATGTCTGGTCTGTAGACTAATTGATAGAGATTGATTACTCTGATTAGTCAAACGCTCCATTATCATTGTATCATGTGACTACCTGCATGGTAGAAGACGAAATAGTTGGACTTTGATCCTTTTTCATCGAGCAAGTTCTATGTTCCTAATATCCAGGGTGGCCTAACTGAGGAGCCATTTGTTTTTTTAAATAAAGACACTTCTTACTTCTGAAGAGCCGAAAAAATATATTTCTCTCTCCCTCCTCTTTCTCTCTTTAAGAGCAGTATTATTTTAAGGTACTTTTGTGGCTGGGAGATTTGGCAACATCTATTTGAAAGAGAGAGGATTAAGGGCCATGTTCTTGGCAGTGGGAAAGAGGGGAAGGCTATTGGATAGGTGGTCATAACACCATCTGGGTTCCGGGAGTACGCTAAACCCTGGGTACACAGACAGCAACCTGTTCTAAAGTAGATTTTATGCTTTCAGTGACAACTGTATGGCCCCAGTTTCCATTATGAACTGTTTTCCTTGGTATGGTACAAAGTCTTCTGGTCTATGCGACCCTTTTGTTGCATCCCTGATGTGTTCTGCGTTAACTGGTCTCTGATAGGGTCGTGGTGGAGGTGCCACAATTTGCCTCAGCAATTCTGGTTTGTGGAGGATAAAACTTGACTACGCTTATTACTCCTGAAACTATGCATTGATCCTTGCTGTAACAGTTATGTGGCTGGTTACAGAGGTTTCCTCAGCTCTGTAAGCCCCATGGTGCAATAGCTCACTATCATTCACTCCTAAGCTATGTTGTTCAAGAAGAGAAACTTGACTGGTAAACCTCGCTTCATTTAGTTCATGCAGATTGCTATTTGGGTCTGAGGTTGGGAAATCTGAGTAATTTTCAAAATAAAGGCTTGTGCCTCCTGACTGAGGGAGTGGTGCCCTGTTGGAGCTGCCATCTTTTGGATGAGACATTAAACTGAGGCCCTTTCCGGTCGATGGAAGAGATCTCATGGCACTGTTCAAAGAAGTGCAAAGGCATTCTCCTCCGTATCCAATATGTATCCCTCAACCAACATCACAAAAACTGATTTACTGGTCAGTGCTGTTTGTTTGACCTTGCTGTGCACAAATGGCCGACTGTGTTTTCCTTAATTACAACAGTGACTACACTTCAAAAGTACTTTGTTGGCTGTCAAGCGTTTTGGGACATCCTAAGGTCATGAAAGGCATGATAGAAATGCAAGTTGTTTTTCATTTGGATTTACCCAGTCTTTCTGGATGATAAATTCAGTGAAAAACAAAGTGTATCTTCTATTCATACCAGTTGTTGCTGCAAAAGCATCATAGAACCAAAATAGCTATTTCATTCAATCACCTCTGTCTTCTTTACATTCTCGGGATGTGGGTGTCACTGGCAGGGCATTTATTGCCCATCCCTAGCTGCCTGGTGAATCTGTTTTTGACCCGCTCCAGTCTGTGGGGTGAAGGTACTCCCACAATGAAGTTGAGCAAGTTTGCATGATCTGAGATTAAATATAATAACATTTATGTTTCCTTTCCTGACGTACCACCTAACAAATGATGTCCAAGTTTAGAGAGAGACAGAAAGAGTGGGGTTTTCGCAATGTATTTCAATAAAATTCTAACTATGTGAAGCTATTTATCGGCTGTGGTCGTGGAGCCTTAAAGTTATATCGGGGGACACTTTATTTTAAACAGGTTTATGCCTCAATTAACAGATGAAAGGAAGACATTGCAGATGACTGTGTGAACTGTTTGTATGAGGGTTGTCTCATGGTGGAATTTCAGGGCACCAGAGTTTCACCACTAAGATTGTAATCTTTTAAAAGCAAAACCATATTTAATGATCCTTCGTCCTTTTCTTTTTATGATCAAACCAGCTCAGACTATCCCTTCTGAAAATCTGCTGTTCTGCACAAAACAATTGGTCTTAAAGCTATAAACCATAGTGTAGGCATATGTAGTGCATCAAATTCCTGACTGTACATTAATGGAGCCTCTCCAGCTGTACTCAATATCACTAAAGTGTTGCAGTTTGAGATTTCTGGTCACCTGAATTTTGTTAACATTTGTATTTTACATTTGATTTTGAAGAAGGTACAGATGCTGCTGGTAGTGCTGGAACACAGTAACTGTGCTAGCCCGCACCAGGAGTGGGGAGCTGGGCAAGGCAAATGTTTGGGCAGGTGCAGTGGAGACAACTTGATGCAGAATCTGCTGCCAGGTTATGTTGCCATACATCTGTATTACTACCGCATGAAATCCACCCTGAGGTGAGTGGAGTTTCTGCTGGCACTGAATCGGAGTATGCCGATTAGCCCAGATGGTACCGCATTTCAGAAGACAAGTTTCAGCCAGTCCTGTGCCAGATCTGAATTCTGAAAAGCAGGATAACTACAACTAGGGTTTCACTCGGCCGGATTCAGCTCGCCATTTAGTGCAGTACTTACTTCCTTACAGCTGGTTTGCACTGATGATGATTTTCAGGACACTTTTCCAGTCCCATGTGTATTATTTTGAGGTTCAACTTGGCTCTCCCTCAGCAGAAATGATGAGCTATATTTGAGACAATTGGCATCATTCAAATTGAAGCTATTTTCAAAAAATCTTCAAATATGACAAAATTAAAGCTCATGGTATTGGGGGTAATGTATTGATGTGGATAGAGAACTGGTTGGCAGACAGGAAACAAAGAGTAGGAATAAAGGGGTCCTTTCCAGAATGGCAGGCAGTGACTAGTGGGGTACCGCAAGGCTCAGTGCTGGGACCCCAGCTATTTACAATATACATTAATGACTTAGACACAGGAATTGAATGTAATATCTCCAAGTTTGCAGATGATACTAAGCTGGGTGGCAGTGTGAGCTGTAAGGAGGATGCTAAGAGGCTGCAGGGTGACACAGAGAGGTTAAGTGAGTGGGCAAATGCATGGTAGATGCAGTACAATGTAGATAAATGTGAGGTTATCCACTTTGGTGGCAAAAACAGGAAGGCAGAATATTATCGGAATAGTGACAGATTAGGAAAAGGGGAGGTGCAACGAGACCTGGGTGTCATGGTACATCAGTCATTGAAAGTTGGCATGCAGGTACAGCAGTGGTGAAGAAGGCAAATGGCATGTTGGCCTTCATAGCGAGATGAATTGAGTATAGGAGCAGGGAGGTCTTATTGCAGTTGTACAGGGCCTTGGTGAGGCCACACCTGGAATATTGTGCACAGTTTTGGTCTCTTAATCTGAGGAAAGACATTCTTGCTATTGAGGGAGTGCAGCGAAGGTTCACCAGACTGATTCCCGGGATGGCAGGACTGACATATGAAAAAAGACTGGATCGACTAGGTTTATATTCACTGGTATTTAGAAGAATGAGAGGGGATCTCATAGAAACATATAAAATTCTGACAGGATTGGGCAGGTTAGATGCAGAAGAATGTTCCCGGTGTTGGGGAAGTCCAGAACCAGGGGTCACAGTCTAAGGATAAGGGGTAAGCCATTTAGGACTGAGATGAGGAGAAACTTCTTCACTCAGAGAATTGTGAACCTGTGGAATTCACAGAAAGTTGTTGAGGCCAGTCTGTTCGATAAATTCAAAAGGGAGTTAGCTGTGGCCTTTACGGCTAAAGGCGTATGGAGAGAAAGCAGGAATGGGGTACTGAAATTGCATGATCAGCCATGATCATATTGAATGGTGGTGCAGGCTCAAAGGGCCGAATAGCCTACTCCTGCACCTATTTTCTATGTTTCTATGTTTCTATGTGTCCAAAACCTTCTTCGTGTCTGTGGTTATCAGGGGCACTTGTAATTAACAAGAGTAAGTGGTAAAGAATGTTATTCCCCATGCTTAAGAAAGGCATCCAGTGTTGACTCTCCAGTTGTAATTAGCTCTGCTGATTGTTTCCCATGTAAGGGTCTAAAGACATACATACATCGTACGAACAGCATGATTTTCCTAAGTGTCAATTTGTCCTCTTTTCACATGAGCTAATTGCACCTCTCGCAAATTCCTAGGATTGGCATTATACTTTATCAGTTGAATGAGCTCTTTTGAAGAAAGTAGAAGTCAATTTACCTGAAAAGGCATTTAATTTTTGGAATGAATTATTTACTCCAATTTCTAAGGAACTGCTGCCATACCTTATTAACAGAGTGCAAGCATAATTGCAATTATATTTTGTTCACAGATTGTCTCCAAGTTATAATGAAACTGAAATGAGCAGATATGTCCAGGGAAGGTTTCCTCTGTACAATCTTTCCACAAAAATCATAAGCTGTCTTTGTCAATATGTTTATAATCTTCCCACCCACAGTACATAGATGAAATCTCTCTCATAATAGGAATTAATTAATGGAATCCTTTTTACAGGAAAAATTGACCAGACCGATTCACTCAGGTTGATGCAAGGTCTGTGTTTAGATGCAACCAAGCTGAATTTAAAGTAAAAACCGAATATAGTGGAACTAATTTAGTTTTCTTGAATGGTTATTCCCCCACTCCCCCACATTATTAACATATCTGTTGTCATAAGGCGCTTATTGACCTGTTGTGCATTTCGAGTCATTTATTTTCTTATTTCAATATATTCAGCATTTGCCCGTGTCTTTTTACCCTAAAATAAAATCTGCCTGTTTTTACCCAAATATGGATCCCTTCTGTCCAAAACTCTGTGTATTTTATTGAAGATTTTAAAACTTGTTCGGCTGACCTGAAAGTGGCGACACCTGTTCACCAATTTGACTTTTTTCTGCCAGAAGTACAATTGTCAGAAGGAAACTGCCGACGTTTGTGAAAAATTCTTAAATAATCTGGAAAGGAGGACAATCCCATTCAAGCTGTCGAATACAAGGTAAACTGCCACTTAATGGTCATTCCTCAGTGATAACTGTAAATGCACACTCAGCGCATTCATTCAACCGATCAATCATGGTATGGGACTCATTTGAAAGCTGACGTCAAACGCTGAAAGAATCAAAATAAATTTGGAAAAGAATCTTGCCATGGGAGCAACTCGACAGTTTTAATTAAGGTGTGTCTAATATCGGTTTTGTCTCAGAGCCTTTGGACAGCTTTGCAGGCTGTGGTAGTCGCATGGATACCATCATCATCATTGGCAGTCCCTCGAAATCGAGGAAGACTTGCTTCCACTCAAAGTGAGTTCTCAGATGACTGTACAGTCCAATACTGGAATTACAGTCTCTGTCACAGGTGGGACGGACAAGGGTTGAAGGAAAGGGTGGGTGGGGAGTCTGGTTTGCCGCACGCTCCTTCCGCTGCCTGCGTTTGTTTTCTGCATAATCTCGGCGACAAGACACGAGGTGCTCAACGCCCTCCCGGATACACTTAGAGGGGGTCTTTGGCCAGGGATTCCCAGGTGTCGGTGGGGATGTTGCACTTTATCAAGGAGGTTTTGAGGGTATGGTACAGGACTAGCAACCCAGAGGTTGTGATTTCACCAAGGCTTTGAGTTACAGCTGAGTACACTGGACACAACAAAAGGTTACCGGTCCTGAAAACATTTTGGCCCTGCTGCTGAAGATTTGCACTTCCCTAGCCAAGCTGTTCCAGTATAGCTACAGCATTGGCATCGACCCAACAATGTGCAATGTTGCCCGGTTATGTCCTATCCACATATACACAGGAAAAACCTAACAGTCAATTACTACTCGAACACCCTCCTTCCAATCATAAGTAAAGTGATAGAAGAAGCTAGCGCTTTCTAGCAATCCCTACTCATCAATAACCGATTCATTAATGTTCATTTTGGGTTCTGCCAGAAGCATCCTGCTCCAAACTTAATCACAACCTTGATCCAGACATGTATACAAGAGCTAAATGAAAGAGGAACAGTGAGAGCAGCTGCCCTTAACATGAAGCCAGCATCCAATAGAAAGTGGCATCAAGCAGCGCCAGCAAAGCTGAGGTCAATAGAGTTCAAAGGTAAAACCTGCCAATGGTATGACTCTAAATCTGAGTCGATGCCTGGCCACCACACATGGGATCTGGCTATGACTTTCATCATTACAGTGCCCAGGTGGGTGCTGTGCATGTATCTCTGCCTTTCTTGGGCAAGACCATGCAGAGACATTTTGCCTTTGCACCTGTGGAATGGCTTAATCGCCACCTGCATCTCCACTAGGACACTGGACCAGTTCCTATGGAGGACACAGTTTTTTATCAAGGACAGTAAAGGATCCTGATTGGTCCAGGTCCTGATCTGGCGGGCTGTAATGGGGGACTTTTTGTTCTCGAATGCGTCCATGACCATGAGCAAGTCCGCTGGCTGTGCCATTTTCACCCCGGTGGTGGGCAATGGCAGCCTACTGAGAGCATCTGCGCAGTTCTCTGTGCCCGGTCTGTGGTGGATTACATAGTTGTATGCCGACAGCGTGATTGCCCATCTTTGGATGTGGGCAGAGGCATTGGTGTTAATCCTTTTGCTCTCAGAGAACAACGATATGAGCGGCTTGTGGTCAGTTTCAAGCTCAAACTTGAGGCCAAATAAGTACTGGTGCATTTTTTTTACCCGTAAATGCACACCATAGCCTCTTTTTCAATCATGCAGTATGCCCTTTCGGACTTGGACAAACTCCTGGACGCATATGCGACCGTTGACACTTGTAGAACCGATAACTCGCCATCAAAAGGCTTTCATGAGGATTGAGGTGCTCCCGGATCAGCGTGCACAATTCTTCTTAGGACTTCTCTGTTGGTTTTTCCATGGCTTGGAGATTCTTCATGAGGCCATAGGTTGTTGCCCCACAGACAGTTAGGAAGATCGCCCTTCGTTTGGCAGCGTTCTCGTCCCCTTCCAGCTCGTTAGCCACAAAGTATTGGTTGAGTCTTTCAGAAGGCGTTCGACAAGGTCCCACACAAGAGATTGATGTGCAAAGTTAGAGCACATGGGATTGGGGGTAGTGTACTGACATGGATTGAGAACTGGTTGTCAGACAGGAAGCAAAGAGTAGGAGTAAATGGGTACTTTTCAGAATGGCAGGCAGTGACTAGTGGGGTACCGCAAGGTTCTGTGCTGGGGCCCCAGCTGTTTACACTGTACATTAATGATTTAGATGAGGGGATTAAATGTAGTATCTCCAAATTTGCGGATGACACTAAGTTGGGTGGCAGTGTGAGCTGCGAGGAGGATGCTGTGAGGCTGCAGAGCGACTTGGATAGGTTAGGTGAGTGGGCAAATGCATGGCAGATG
This sequence comes from Pristiophorus japonicus, assembly GCF_044704955.1. Classification (NCBI taxonomy): domain Eukaryota; kingdom Metazoa; phylum Chordata; class Chondrichthyes; family Pristiophoridae; genus Pristiophorus; species Pristiophorus japonicus. The sequence goes on from NC_091977.1 coordinate 37,856,617, forward strand.
AAGTATAATGTGGATAAATGTGAGGTTATCCACTTTGGTGGTAAAAACAGAGAGACAGACTATTATCTGAATGGTGACAGATTAGGAAAAGGGGAGGTGCAAAGAGACCTGGGTGTCATGGTACATCAGTCATTGAAGGTTGGCATGCAGGTGCAGCAGGCGGTTAAGAAAGCAAATGGCATGTTGACCTTCATAGCAAGGGGATTTGAGTACAGGGGCAGGGAGGTGTTGCTACAGTTGTACAGGGCATTGGTGAGGCCACACCTGGAGTATTGTGTACAGTTTTGGTCTCCTAACCTGAGGAAGGACATTCTTGCTATTGAGGGAGTGCAGCGAAGGTTCACCAGACTGATTCCCGGGATGGCGGGACTGACCTATCAAGAAAGGCTGGATCAACTGGGCTTGTATTCACTGGAGTTCAGAAGAATGAGAGGGGACCTCATAGAAACATATAAAATTCTGACGGGGTTAGACAGGTTAGATGCAGGAAGAATGTTCCCAATGTTGGGGAAGTCCAGAACCAGGGGTCACAGTCTAAGGATAAGGGGTAAGCCATTTAGGACCGAGATGCGGAGGAACTTCTTCACCCAGAGAGTGGTGAACCTGTGGAATTCTCTACCACAGAAAGTTGTTGAGGCCAATTCACTAAATATATTCAAAAAGGAGTTAGATGAGGTCCTTACTGCTAGGGGGATCAAGGGGTATGGCGAGAAAGCAGGAATGGGGTACTGAAGTTGAATGTTCAGCCATGAACTCATTGAATGGCGGTGCAGGCTAGAAGGGCCGAATGGCCTACTCCTGCACCTATTTTCTATGTTTCTATGTTTCTATGAGTCTCTCCACGAAGGCCTCCCAATCATCCCCTTCTGAGAACTTCTCCAGGATACCGACTGTTCTTTACATTTTCGCATGGTTATTCGTTACCTCGTTGCCAATTGTTATGCTCATAATAAAGGATGAAACTGAGTACTGTGTTCAATGAGCAAGTATGACCTTAGCTCCTTTAATGTCACTCTAGATTGCAGCTACCTTGTGGGTGGCCTGCTTATATACCATGCTCCCAAGGGATGCTGAGATCCCTTGGGACTCCAACAGGTAGGCCCTCTGGTGCTAGTGTAATACAGGTTACAAAGGGTTAAATACATCATAGCTACCTTTCTATTTACCAGTGACGTGCCGACAAAAATCCCCCCACCCCCATGATTGTGCGCACATTGAATTACCCTGAAATTCTAACAATAACTATTTACAACATACTATATATCATAGAATAGAATCATAGAAATTTACATCACGAAAGGATGCCATTTCGGTCCATCGTGTCCATGCCGACAAAGAGCTATCCAGCTGAATCCCACTTTCCAGCTCTTGGTCCGTAGCTCTGTAGGTTACGCCACAAGAAGGTTTCTGCCTCGAGCATCATTTCAGGCAGTGAGCTCCAGACCCCCCACCACCCTCTGGGTGAAAAGATGGCCTCTACCACCCCAAATGTCTGATACTACTTTACTTCAATTCTTGCAAATAGAGCGAAAAGTAGATGGCGCCCAACAATACAGACTGTCAAGTGTTGCCACCACCTCCTGACAGGAAAGGTGCACTGCCAAATTTTGGGATGGTATTCCGAAGTGCTATCAAGATCTCTTACTGGCTTGAAGGATCTGTGGACAACCTACGGGTGGATTGCTTTGTGCACAGTTCAATCAAATCAAGTGACAGAGGCTTGTTTGCAGGGGTTGGCGGATGGGGAAGGAGATATTAATTTGATGGGGCACAGGTATTTCCTGGGTGCCAGGATTCCCAAAACATAGAAACATAGAAAATAGGTGCAGGAGTAGGCCATTTGGCCCTTCTAGCCTGCACCGCCATTCAATGAGTTCATGGCTGAACAAGCAACTTCAGTACCCCATTCCTGCTTTCTCGCCATACCCCTTGATCCCCCTAGTAGTAAGGACGACATCTAACTCCTTTTTGAATATATTTAGTGAATTGGCCAAAAACAACTTCCTGTGGTAGAGAATTCCACAGGATCACCACTCTCTGGGTGAAGAAGTTTCTCCTCATCTCGGTCCTAAATGGCTTCCCCCTTATCCTTAGATTGTGACCCCTGGTTCTGGACTTCCCCTAAATTGGGAACATTCTTCCTGCATCTAACCTGTCTAAACCCGTCAGAATTTTAAACATTTCTATGAGATCCCCTCTCATTCTTCTGAACTCCAGTGAATACAAGCCGAGTTGATCCAGTCTTTCTTCATATGTCAGTCTGGTGAACCTTCGTTGCACTCCCTCAATAGCAAGAATGTCCTTCCTCAAGTTAGGAGACCAAAACTGTACACAATACTCCAGGTGTGGCCTCACCAAGGCCCTGTACAACTGTAGTAACACCTCCCTGCCCCTGTACTCAAATCTCCTCGCTATGAAGGCCAACATGCCATTTGCTTTCTTAACCGCCTGCTGTACCTGCATGCCAACCTTCAATGACTGATGTACCATGACACCCAGGTCTCGTGGCATCTCCCCTTTTCTGAATCTGTCACCATTCAGATAATAATCTGTCTCTCTGCTTTTACCACCAAAGTGGATAACCTCACATTTATCCACATTATACTTCATCTGCCATGCATTTGCCCACTCACCTAACCTATTCAAGTCACTCTGCAGCCTCATAGCATCCTCCTCGCAGCTCACACTGCCACCCAACTTAGTTTCATCCGCAAATTTGGTGATACTACATTTAATCCCCTCTTCTAAATCATTAATGTACAATGTAAACAGCTGGGGCCCCAGCACAGAACCTTGCGGTACCCCACTAGTCACTGCCTGCCATTCTGAAAAGCACCCATTTACTCCTACTCTTTGCTTTCTGTCTGCCAACCAGTTCTCAATCCACATCAGCACACTAACTTTTCACATTAATCTCTTGTGTGGGACCTTGTCGAAAGCCTTCTGAAAGTACAAATACTCCACATCAACTGGTTTTCCCTTGTCCACTCTACTGGAAACATCCTCAAAAAATTCCAGAAGATTTATCAAGCATGATTTCCCTTACACAAATCCATGCTGACTTGGACCTATCATGCCACCTCTTTCCAAATGCGCTGCTATGACATCCTTAATAATTGATTTCATCATTTTACCCATGACCGATGTCAAGCTGAATGGTCTATAATTTCCTGTTTTCTCTCTCCCTCCTTTTTTAAAAAGTGGGGTTACATTGGCTACCCTCCACTACACAGGAACTGATTCAGAATCTATGGAATGTTGGAAAAAGACTGTCAATGCATCCACTATTTCCAAGGCCACCTCCTTAAGTACTCTGGGATGCAGTCCATCAGGCCCTGGGGATTTATCGGCCTTCAATCCTATTAATTTCCCCCAACACAATTTCCCGACTAATAAGGATTTCCCTCAGTTCCTCCTTCTTAATAGACCCTCTGACCCCTTTTATATCCAGAAAGTTGTTGTGTCCTCCTTAGTGAATACCGAACCAAAGTACTTGTTCAATTGCTCTGCCATTTCTTTGTTCCCCATTATGACTTCCCCTGATTCTGACTGCAGGGGACCTACGTTTGTCTTTACTAACCTTTTTCTCTTTACACATCTATAAAAGCTTTTGCAGTCATTCTTAATGTTCCCTGCAAGCTTCCTCTCGTACTCTATTTTCCCTGCCCGAATCAAAAATTAAAGAACATAGTGGAAAAGAATTTACAACACTGTTTTATAATGGTGAACTGACTTTAAGAATTTGACTTTAGCAGTCCAGTTCAAAGGATTAGTCATTAGCCTGACATCCGACATAGTGCAAATGCTGGAACCTATTATTATGCACTTGGTAACAGGGCAGTTAGGATATAATAATAGGTTTGGGCAAATTCAACATGGATTATGAAAGGGAAATCATGTTTGACAAATCTGTTAGAATTTTTTGAGGTTGTAACTCAGAGAATAGATGAGGGGGAACCAGTGGATGTGGTGCATTTTGATTTTCAGAAGTCATTCGATAATGTGCCACACAAGAAGTTATTTAACAACAAAGGCTCATGAGTTTGGAGGTAATATACGAACATGGATTGATATGTTAACGGACAGAAAAAAAAAGAAATATTGCAATAATTATGGGCAATTATAATCTTCATATTGATTGGGCAAATCAAATTGGCAAAGATAGCCTTGAGGAAAAGTTCATAGAGTGTATTCAGGATGGTTTCTTGTAACATTAAGTGTGGAACCAACCAAGGGAGCAGGCTATTTTAGATCTGGTAATTTGTAATGAGACATGATTCGGTAGAGGACACTAAAAATATCCCAACAGTGGATAGTCAAGGGGCTATGGGGAGGGGGAGGGGGGAAAGAACTTAACACAATCACAATCACTAAGGAGGTGGTCCTCAGTAAGATAATGGGATGAAAGGTGAATAAGTTCCCTGGACCTGATGGCTTCCATCCTAGGGTCTTAAGAGAACATAAGAACATAAGAAATGGGAGCAGGAGAGGCCCCTCGAGCCTGCTCCGCCATTCAAGAAGACCATGGCTGATCTGACCATGGACTCCGCTCCACTTCCCCGCCCGCTCCCCATAACCTCTTATCCCCTTATCATTTAAGAAACTGTCTATTTCTGTCTTAAATTTATTCAATGACCCAGCTTCCACAGCTCTCTGAGGCAGTGAATTCCAAAGATTTACAATCCTCTGAGAGAAGAAATTTCTCCTCATCTCTCTTTTAAATGGGCGGCCCCTTTATCTAAGATCATGCCCTCTAGTTCTAGTCTCCCCTATCAGTGGAAACATCCTCTCTGCATCCACCTTATCAAACCCCCTCATAATCTTATATGTTTTGATAAGATCACCTCTCATTCTTCTGAATTCCAATGAGTAGAGGCCCAGCCTACTCAACCTTTCCTCATAAGTCAACCCCCTCATCTCCGGAATCAACCTAGTGAACATTCTCTGAACTGCCTCCAAATCAAGTATATCCTTTTGTAAATATGGAAACCAAACCTGCACGCAGTATTCTAGGTGTGGCCTCACCAATACCCTGTACAGCTGCAGCAAGACTTCCCTGCTTTCGTACTCCATCCCCTTTGCAATAAAGGCCAAGATTCCATTGGCCTTCCTGATCACTTGCTGTATCTGCACACTATCCTTTTGTGTTCCATGCACAAGTACCCCCAGGTCCCACTGTACTGCAGCACTTTGCAATCTTTCTCCATTTAAATAATAACTTGCTCTTTTTTTTTCTGCCAAAGTGCATGACTTCACACTTTCTAACATTATACTCCATCTGCCAAATTTGTGCCCACTCAGTTAGCCTGTCTATGTCCTTTTGCAGAATTTTTGTGTCCTCCTCACACATTGCTTTTCCTCCCATCTTTGTATCATCAGCAAACTTGGCTACGTTACACTCAGACCCTTCTTCCAAGTCGTTAATATAGATTGTAAATAGTTGGGGCCCCAGCACTGATCCCTGCAGCACCCCACTAGTTACTTGTTGCCAACCAGAGAATGAACCATTTATCCAGACTCTCTGTTCTCTGTTAGTTAGCCAATCCTCTATCCATGCTCATCTGTTAACTCAACCCCGTGAACTGTTATCTTGTGCAGTAGCAACAGGGATAGTGGATGCATTGGTTGTAAATTACCAAATTCCCTGGTTTCTGGGGAGGTCCCAGCAGATTGGAAAACTGCAAAAGTAACACCTCTATTTAAAAAAAGGAGGCAGATAAAAAGCAGGAAACTATAGAGCATTTAGCCTAACATCTGTGGTTGGGAAAATGTTGGAGCCATTATTAAAAAAGCAATAGCAGGACATTTGGAAAAGCAAAATTCAGTCAGGCAGAGTCGGCATGGATTTATGAAGGGGAAGTCATGTTTGACAAATTTGCTGGAATTCTTTGAGGATGTAACTAACAGGGTGGATGCCGTGTATTTGGAGTTCCAGAAAGCATTTGACAAGTTGCCACGTAAAAGGTTACTGCACAAGATAAAAGTTCACGGGGTTGGAGGTAATATATTAGCATGGATAGAGGATTAGCTAACTAACAGAAAACAGAGAGTCGGGATAAATGGTTCATTCTCGAGTTAGCAATCAGTAACTAGTGGGGTGCCGCAGGGATCAGTGCTGGGACCCCAACTATCTACAATCTATATTAACGACTTGGAAGAAGGGACCGAGTGTAACGTAGCAAAGTTTACAAACGATACAAAGATGGTAAGAAAAGCAATGTGTGAGGTGGACATAAAAAAACCTGCAAAAGGACATGGACAGGCTAAGTGAGTGGGCAAAAATTTGGCAGCTGGAATTTAATGTTGGAAAGTGTGAGGTTATGCACTTTGGCAGAAAAAATCTCTTATGTATCGAAGAACTCCATGAGGCTTAGTACTGTGAGCTAAACTTAGTATGACCTTAGTCGTCTTTATTACAACTCCAGAGTGCCTAAACAACATGGCAGCGAACCTTTGATACTGGCCTTGCACGTGTGTGCAGGTGACCATTAGGACTCCAACAGTCGCGCCCTCTGGGGGCAAGTATTACATAGTTACATACATAATATCACTCCCCCCCCCCCTCCCCCGCAGCCGCCAAGTCTTCGGTACAAGTTATTTACAAGTGGAGGCGATCTGGAGCCCTTCGCTCCCTGGTTGATCGTCGAAGTTCAAACCCTGATGTGTGTGAATTGGTCGGACCATTGCACCGTGGCTGGTCTGACAGGACTGTCAGGAATGGTGTGTTCATCCTCATGATTGACAGAGAGGTCGACTGCTGGTTGGGTGTGTGTTGGTGGATCGTCGATGGTGATGTCCTCTTCAAGTCGTTCCTGGTTGTCCGTAAATCGCAATTTGGGCTGATCTAAATGCTTTCTTCACGTTTGGCCATTTAACAGTTTGATTATAAAAACCCTATTTCCTTCCTTGGCCAAAACAGTGCCAGCAACGCACTTGGGGCCATGACCGTGATTGAGGACAAACACAGGGTCCTTAACATCAATGTCGCGTGTCAGAAGCAGAAACCCTCACCACATTCAAAAAGCACGAGGACATGCTCCCAAAGTGTCGCAACTCACAAGGGCACGGACCAAGCGCTGGAAAGTGGAAGCAGGCAGACAAAGACACGATGGGCTGAAATGGCCTCCCAGAGAAGAGAGGTTGTGAGTAAATTTGCAAGAAATATGAAAACAGACAATAAGTGCTTCTACAGGTTAAAAAAAAAAGGAAAATAGTAGCTAAAGTAAATATTAGAGGATGAGACTGGGGAATTAATACTGGGGAACAATCCAAATATTTTGCATCAGTCTTCATGGTAGAAGACACGAAAAGCATCCCAATAATAGAAAATGAAGGGGCGAAAGGGAGCGGGGAACTTAAAACAATCACTATTGTTATGTACGTGTAAATAACTGACAAACTGAGCCAGGAGAAATGTAACTTAAACCTACCAAATTGGATAGCCTTACATTTTCCCACATTATACTCCATCTGACAAATTTTGCCCACTCACAGCTTATCGAAATCCCTTTGAAGATTCTTTGCACCTTCCTCACAACTTGCTTTCTCACCAATTTTTGTATCATCAGCAAATTTGGTTACATTACACTCGGTCCCTTGATCCAAGTCATTAATATAGATTGTAAATAGTTGAGGCCCCAGCACTGATCCCTGTGGCACTCCACGAGTTACAGTTTGCTACCCTAAAAATGACCAATTTATCCCAACTCTCTGTTTTCTGTTAGATAGCCAATCCCCTAATATACTACCCCCAATCCCGTGAGTTCTTGTGCAATTATGTTTTGTGTGGCACCTTATTGAATCTTTTCTGGAAATCCAAATACACAACATCAACTGGTTCCCCTTTATCCGCTCTGCTTGTTACATCCACAAAGGACTCCAGCAAATTTGTCAAACATAATTTCCCTTTCATAAAACCATGCTGACTCTGCTTGACTATTATGATTTTCGACTCTTTCTTTAGTTATCCTTTAGCTCTTAATGTATTTATAAAACGTCTTTAGGTTTTCCTTGATTTTACTTGCTAAAAAATGTTCATGTTCTCTCTTTGTTTTCCTAATTTCCTTTTTAATTTCACCCCTGCACTTTCTGTACCCCTCTGGACTTTCTGCAGTATCGAGCCCTCGGTATCTGTCATAAGCCTCCCTTTTTTTCTTTATCCTTCCCTGTATGTCCTTGACATCCAGGGAGCTCTAGATTTGTTAGTCTTGCCCTTTTTCTTGAAGGGAACATACTTGTTCTGAGCCCTCACTATCTCCTCCTTGAATGCCTCCCACTGCTCTGACACTGATTTACCATCAAGTAACTATTTCCAATCCACGATGGCTAAATCACCTCTCTGCTTATCAAAATTGGCTTTTCCCCAATTGAGAACATTTATTCTTGGTCTATCTTTGTACTTTTTCATAACTACCCTAAATCTAACTGAATTAGATCACTAGCACCAAAATGCTCTCCCCCTGATAACCCTTCTATCTGCCCAGCCTCATTCCTAAAACAAAGTCCAGAAACGCCACCTTCCTCGTTGGGCTTGCTACATACTGGCGAAAAAAAAACGTTCGCATGGCCGACTCCTGCTTATAATTCTTATATTCTTAAAGTGCTGGGACTGTAGAAAACCTAAACAAAATTCAATCTGGCGAGGGACCTATTCACAGAAACCTCTTGACTCTAATGAAGCAGGAAAGCAACCTGTGTCGATAGGAAAGATGTCAAAAACAGTAGCATTTTGAATGATGCAACATCATACAGAGAGGATCTTGAGAAAAAGAAAGTGAGGAGATGTTACTCTCCTGCAATGCTGGTGAAGTTGAGGGGGTGCAATTTGTTGTGGGCAGCAGCATAAACTGGGCACTCTTGCATCGGTTGGCCGTTTCAAACTCTGCCCAATTTTCTCTTCCTTTGACTTTGTGCTGATTCACTCTCGGTCTTTTTGTGCTGAATTTCAACACCAGGATATTTTACCCTTTTCTTGGAAAACAACAACTTTGTGACAACCTGAATGTCCAGTATCAAATTCAAGGCACTTAAAGGGTTGACATTGAAAGAGACGATAAAGGCAAATATAAAGGGGGCGAATTTGCCCCTTTTTGCAATTCGCCATTAGCACCTCCAGTGGAGCGCTAACGGGGTGAAAAACACTTTTTGCCCAGGGATGGGGGGCAAGGGAGGCTATTGCCCCACAGCCTTTGAGGCTTGTGAGAGCGGGTGTTAGCACCAGCCTTGCGGGTCGTGAAGATGGCTGATATCCGCTATCAGGGCGGAAAGTAAAGGAGAGGTCGCCAACGCCCCGCGCTCCATCTTTAAAGTTTTCCGATTCTCTGGTCGGCTCCCAGAATGGCTACCTTGCGTGGTCTGGGCCGCCATTTTACAGCCCGGCACTCCGTTTTGGTGCTGGGTTACAGACCTGGTGCCACGTTGCAGACCTGTGGTTGAGTGGAGACCATCAGAGGCCTTGCAGAGTGCGCAGCGGCCCTCCGCCATAAGCAATAGGTCAGAGCTACGCAGAGTTAGTGCCGCTGGTCCCGCCCCTACTGGAAGTAGAGTGTGCAAGATTTCGCACCACTTCCTTTGAGAGACGGTAAGTTTAATTCAGCGGCTGGGCGGGACTTTAGTGCCAGGTGTAGGAAGTCCCACCATGAGCAGGTTACAACCCCCAAAATGTCTATTGGATTAAATGTATAAAGAAAGAAAAGTATGCTAGATTTGTTTCTTGGTGTTACTGTCCCCTGGTGAAGTACCGAGCCAGACACATCACTTCATGCTTTGCTGGGTATTTCTACTTTGGATCAGCTTCAAACTTGGTGAACATAATTGGGGGTATGTTCATTGTGATTCTTCCTGAATTAGGAATTCTCACGTTCCCAAGTTTCGATTACCACAACAGATAATGGTCGCAAACGTTAGATGAATAATATGTCACATGTTGACATTACTGTGCTGCTCCATTGAGGAGGAAGAGCAGGCCAATCAGTCAGAAAACTCAGAAAATATTGATGAAGGTTTTCATGCTGGTTGTCAGTGGAAGAGGAAGATAAGCTGGAAGATGCTTATCATTTTCAGGGTGCAGGCTGCATGCCTTGTACACTGCATTTACTCATCAAAGGGAATGACAGAAATCCCACACTTAACAGCCTAATTATTGGCAAATACAGTGATAAAATCCTTCAAAGCAAGATAAAAAGATGTAGAAAAAGTCTGGAATTAAATTGAATTTCTTTTCTTCGTTTCTCAATCTCTTTACCACTTTGTCCTTTGTAACCTCTCCTGCCCTGTGTCCTAGCTTGTGCCTTCTGTTATTCCAAGTCTGGCCTGTTTGCACTCTTTCCCCACTTCCTCCGTTCCACTATCTGTGCCAGAGCTTTTGACTGTTTGAGCTATTCATTCTGGAATTCTTCTGAATGTAAAATCCTTTATCTTCTGTTTTCTTCCCTCCCTTCAAAAGCCCCCTACTATGAAATGGCAACCACCATTTGATATTGTGGCTTTCAGGGGCGAATGGTCACAAAAATGAGGAAGTGGATGAAGTGAAAAGACAACGCCTTCGTTTTCAATTCATCTATCACACAAGGTGAAGTGAAAGATATATCAATCATGAAATGCCTGCTCTCAAGGGTTTATTACCACATCTGAAGAACCATCTTCCTTGGAGCTGGTACAAATCTAATGTGAACATTCATGAAGTCAGGATTCAGAAAAATAATTCATTAGCAAGACGAATTTAGAACGCTTGCCATTACTCTTGGATCTGTCTAAAGCACATCTCGTCGTGCTTGATAACAATGCTGAACTGGACGATGCAACCGAATAAACAGCAGCATTGTACAATGCCCACCAGCTCTCAGCAGGAGGAAAGCCAGAGTGCAGGCACTGTTGAAGTTGTTGAAGAGAACAAAGGTGGGGAGAAGTTCTCAAATAAATTTAAATTGCTGGCTGGGTTGCAGATCAGTGAATGTCAAACATTGTGTAAGATGTATTCCATCTTTCGGATGAGACATTAAACCAAAACCCCATTCGCGCTCTCAGGTGGACATAAAAGATCCCATGGGACTATTTCGACTATGAGCAGAGGAGTTCTCCCCGGTGTCCTGGACAATATTTATCCCTCAAGCAACATCACAAAACACAGATTTTTTGGTCATTACCACACTGCAATTTGTGGGAACTTGCTATGCGCAAAAGGGCTGCCACGTTGCCTACATTACAGCAATGACTACACTTCAAAAGTACTTCACTGGCTGTAAAGTGCTTTAGAATGTCTCAGGTCGTGAAAGATACTTTATAAATACAAGTCCTTCTTGTTATGATCTGTAGGATTACATAAGTGACCCGGTAGATGGTTTGCGATTAAACAAATTAGGTTTCGCACTGTTGGTGTGAAGGAGGCTTAAAGCAGCTTTCGATTTTGTTTCTACTGGCTCAAAACATTCTCTCTGCATCTGCAGCATGGGCAATGGCTGTAAAAGCATTGTGTTTTGCTGGACCTTTTCGTTGGCAAAAGAAATTGCCCGCAAAGGCCCTTGAAAGTAAAAGCAAAGTACTGTTAAAAATGTTGCTTCTATGACAAGTCGGTCCAGAGCTTTCATAAAAAATGTTTCTTTCAAGTGCACTGTTGTTATAAAGTTTATTTTCCTGCCTTGGGTTTGATTTTCGAACTAAGTTGAATTGTCCAATCCGATCTGGGCTGTCAGTCGGGGCACAACACTGGGCCTCGGCAACACTGGATTAGGTAAGGGAAAATCCACCAGATTTCCTGCTCCTGATTGTTATCCAAGAACCTCTTCTAGAAGTACGTGTGTGTGTAACTTTGGTGGACTAGTTGAGACTTGACTGTGATGTTTCCTTCTCACCCCACCTCCATCCTCCATAGTGGTCAGGTGGCCTGTGGCCACGATGAAGGGTTGTAAATGGTGACACGGGCACAGTTCAGGAGTGTGACCAGTGCCCACCAAGTAGTTAATCTTTTGAGGGAAGAATGGAGAAAGTGGTCCAAAGCAAAAAGGGGAAAGTAATATTTAAAAGAAGGAAGTTGCAGTGAGAGCCCATGGGTAGATGACACAGCACACTGTTTTGAGGTGGTAAAAGATGCTTTATATTGGTGTGGTGCCGTTGACTCTCTGCACTCATGTTGTGCAGTTGATGGCAATACCTCCAAAGCTACCTTTTTCAGCAGCGGTGCAGACCCACTCCTTGATGGATCTCTGGAGCCACCATTGGAACGATGATGTAGAAGCCTCCTACCGGAAAAAAAATCTGTGAACTTACCGGATGGTCCCAGAGGTTCGACGACTTGTGGTCCTGGGCCTCTGCACGAGGGCCTGCGTAGAGGCCCACGCAGGTGTTTCGCAAGTGTCCCTGGATCACGTGGACCGACCCAACCAATCAAACTAGGGGTATTCTCAATTATACTTGCCATGCTTTCCGTATATACGGAATCACCATAAGTGTGAATGGGACTTGCCCCCAAAATACACAAACACTTAAAATAAATTTTAAAAACATCACATATTCAAAATTAATCAAAATGGAGTTTAATTAATTATTTAAAATTAAAATTAAATTTTTTGAAATTGAAATTTACATATTTTAAAGTGTCTAAAAATATACTTACCTATTTCAGAGGTTTTTAAATGTTTACATTATTGAAAAAAATTCTATTTTTCTCTCCTTTAAAGGTCTTACAGATTGCAAGTTCCGGGTTTACATCGAAACATAAAAAATAGGTGCAGGAGTAGGCCATTCAGCCCTTCGAGCCTGCACCACCATTCAATAAGATCATGGCTGATCATTCCCTCAGTAACCCTTTCCTGCTTTCTCTCCACACCCCTTGATTCCTTTAGCCACTAGGGCCATATCTAACTCCCTCTTGAATCTATCCAATGAACTGGCATCAACAACTCTCTGCGGTAGGGAATTCCACAGGTTAACAACTCTCTGAGTGAAGGAGTTTCTCCTCATCTCAGTCCCAAATGACTTACCCCTTATCCGAAGACTGTGCCCCCGGATTCTGGACTTCCCCATCATTGGGAACATTCTTCCCGCATCTAACCTCTCCAGTCCCATCAGCATCTTGTTAGTTTCTATGAGATCCCCTCTCATCCTTCTAAACTCCAGTGTATAAAGGCCCAGTTGATCCAATCTCTCCTCATATGTCAGTCCCGCCATCCCGGGAATCAGTCTGGTGAACCTTCGCTGCACTCCCTCAATAGCAAGAATGTCCTTCCTCAGATTAGGAGACCAAAACTGATCACAATATTCCTGGTGAATCCTCACCAAGGCCCTGTACAACTGCAGTAAGACCTCACTGCTCCTATACTCAAATCCCCTTGCTATGAAGGCCAACATGCCATTTGTCTTCTTCACTGCCTGTTGTACCTGCATGCCAACTTTCAATGACTGATGAACCATGACACCCAGGTCTTGTTGCACCTCCCCTTTTCCTAATCTGCCGCCATTCAGATAATAATTGCCTTTGTGTTTTTGCCCCCAAAGTGGATAACCTCACATTTATCCACATTATACTGCATCTGCCATACATTTGCCCACTCACCTAACCTGTCCAAGTCACCCTGCAGTCTTTTAGCATCCCCCTCACAGCTCACACTGCCACCCAGCTTAGTGTCGTCTGCAAACTTGGAGTTATTACACTTAATTCCTTCATTTAAATCATTGATGTATATTATAAAGAGCTGGGGTCCCAGCACTGAGCCCTGCGGTACTCCACTAGTCACTGCCTGCCATTCTGAAAAGGACCCATTTATCCCGACTCTCTGCTTCCTGTTTGCCAACTAGTTCTCTATCCACATCAGTACATTACCCCCAATACTATGCGCTTTGATTTTGCACACCAATTTCTTGTGCGGGACCTTGTCAAAAGCCCTTTGAAAGTCTAAATATACCACATCCACTGGTTCTCCCTTGTCCACTCTACGAGTTACATCCTCAAAAAATTCCAGAAGATTTGTCAAGCATGATTTCCCTTTCATAAATCCATGCTGACTTGGACTGATCCTGTCACTGCTTTCCAAATGTGCTGCTATTTCATCTTTAATAATTGATTCCAACATTTACCCCCCTACTGATGTCAGGCTAACTGGTCTATAATTATCCGTTTTCTCTCTCGCTCCTTTTTTAAACAGTGGTGTTACATTAGCTACCCTCCAGTCCATAGGAACTGATCCAGAGTCAATAGACTGTTGGAAAATGATCACCAATGCATCCACTATTTCTAGGGCCACTTCCTTAAGTACTCTGGGTTGCAGACTATCAGGCCCCGGGGATTTACCGGCCTTCAATCCCATCAATTTCCCTAACACAATTTCCCGCTTTATTAGGATATCCTTCAGTTCCTCCTTCTCAATAGACCCTCGGTCCTCTAGTATTTCAGGAAGGTTATTTGTGTCTTCGTGAAAACAGAACCAAAGTATTTGTTTAACTGGTCCGCCATTTCTTTGTTCCCCGTTATAAATTCACCTGAATCTGACTGCACGGGACCTACGTTTGTTTTCACGAATCTTTTTCTCTTTACATATCTATAGAAGCTTTTGCTGTCAGTTTTTATGTTCCCAGCAAGCTTCCTCTCATACTCTATTTTAGGCGCATGCACAGCGCATGCCTAAACCTGAAACTTGTGGGGCCCCTACGTGTGCACTTTGTACAGGCCCTTAGGGGCTGCAAATTCAGTCTCAATATCTTCTGTGGGTCCAACTAGCTTATAAAAGATATAAATATTGGCAGCAAACATCAAAGATTAAAGCAATGGGAACTAAGAGTGGTGGTTACGGCAGGCGTCTGCCTGTACAAGGGCTGCACTGAATCGTGGAATAAAACTATCAAAGACAATTTCTGTCCAGGTACTTTACTTTAAGAAAATGTCTTTTTGTACCAAGATCTGCCTCTCTCCTTTTAATCATCGTAATGTGAAGCTCAGATCACTGAAGTATCCCTTATGCATTAGTGTGACTTTGCTTCAGTTACAACTAATGAAAAATAAATTGGAGTCATTAATAAAAGGTTAGGTGGTTAATATACAACTGGAAAGCTGTGCAAATTTACAAGTTGTTATAAGTTGGCCTGTGGAAAGTGCTGCCCCATTTTCTACTTTGCTAGTAAATGTGGCAATTACCCGATATTTAAATTTTATACTGTTATACTCGAGCACTTTAAAATAACAGTTCTTCAGAATTTACAAGTAAAACAAGTACTTAAATTTATATAATGACTTTAAAGATGTAAACCATCCCAAAGCGCTTCAGAGGTGTGTCAAACAAAATTTGTATCTGAGCCATGTCATCATCATCACAGGCAGTTCCTCGAATCGAGGATGACTTGTTTCCATGTCAAAAAGTTCACAGGTGTTTCAATGAAGGACCTAATATTCCAGGTCCCGAACTAGATTCTGAAGGGTGGAAGATGCCTGTGCGTGGATTTTTTTAACGTGTGGTGGCCGTTGCACACCAGCCACCACACGGGCTTGACAGAGCTAGGTTTTGGTCCAGTAGCAAGGGTTAACCAAGACGACTGGAGACCAGCTCTGCTGCACAGACCTAATGCACACACATATCGCAAAGTGGGCTGGGCCGTGCTGCCCCTGGGCTCTCGCCTCTTCTGGGCCCAAACTCACGCCTTTCCTGAGCCCCGATCACGTTCGTCTACAATCTCTCGCCGCTCCTTCGCCCTGACCTCGCCGGCCATGCTGTATCTGCCCACGCTCCAATCACCGACTTGGATCTTGATGACGTCCCTTTTCACTATCGTTGCACTCCTGCTCCAGCACCTGCTGCTCCCTGGAGTGGCATGCCGCCGCGCTGCTCCTTCCGCTCCCTTGCCTGCTCCGATGGTGCTCGCAGGCCAAGGGCCGCTCAGCCTGCTGGGCTAGGCTGCCATGCTGCTCCTTCCACTCCCCGGCCTGCTCTGATGGTGCAAACAATTTACAGCAGCGCAGATCTGATAGCAGTCTGCCCGGGGAGGATGAAACCGGAGCTGCTGAGCCGGTAGGACCCAGGCCTCACTCACTCGCACCAAGGATATATCAGGACACACATAATACACCAAGATCTTGGTCAAAGAGGTGTATCTTAAAGGAGGGGAGAGAGGTAGAGAGGCGGAGAGGTTTAGGGAGGGAATTCCAGAGCTTCGGGCCTAGGCAGCTGAAGGTGCGGCTGCCAATATTGGAGCAATTAAAATCAGGGATGCGCAAGAGGCCAGAATTGGAGGAGCACAGAAATCTGAGGGTTGCAGGGTTGGGTGAGGTTACAGTGAGAGGGAGGGGCGAGGCCATGAAATTTGATTAATATTCCCCAAATTATTTCTTCCTGAAGATGTCCACTATGAATGAAGCATCGTCGTTGAGTCTCAATGTCTATGAATGGACTAGCAAGCCACTCAGTTGTAAATACAATCACAACACTTGAGGCACCAGCACCGCAAAGCCTGTACAGTTCAAGAAGGTGATCCACCTTTAATTTCTGAGGACAACTGGAGATGAGCAATAAATGCAGTCTTGCCAGTGTTCACATCAATTGAGGTTTCGAAAAAGGTGGAGTCACGGTTTCAAAGAACATAAGAAATAGGAACAGGAGTAGGCCATACGGCCCCTCGAGCCTGCTCCGCCATTCAATAAGATCATGGTTGATCTGATCATGGACTCAGCTCCACTTCCTCGCCCGCTCCCCATAACGCCTTATCCCCTTATCGTTTGGGAAACTGTCTATTTCTGTCTTAAATTTATTCAATGTCCCAGCTTCCACAGCTCTCTGAGGCAGTGAATTTCACAGATTTACAACCCACTGAGAGAAGAAATTTCTCCTCATCTCTGTTTTAAATGGGCGGCCCCTTATTCGAAGATCATGCCCTCTCGTTCTTGTCTCCCCCATCAGTGGAAACATCCTCACTGCATCCACCTTGTCAAGCCCCCTCATAATCTTATACGTTTCGATCAGGTCACCTCTCATTCTTCTGAATTCCAATGAGTCGAGGCCCAACCTACTCAACCATTCCTCATAAGTCAATCCCCTCATCCCCAGAATCAACCTAGAGAACCTTCACTGAACTGCCTCCAAAGCAAGTATATCCTTTCGTAACTATGGAAACCAAAACTCTACACAGTATTCCAGTTGTGGCCTCACCAATACCTTATATAGCTGTCGTAAGACTTCCCTGCTTTTATACTCCATCCCCTTTGCAATAAAGGCCAAGATACCATTGGCCTTCCTGATCAATTGCTGTACCTGCATACTATCCTTTTGTGTTTCATGCACAAGTACCCCCAGGTCCCGCTGTACTGCGGCAATTTGCAATCTTTCTCCATTTAAATAATAACTTGCTCTTTGATTTTTTTTTCTGCCAAATGTTGTGTGCATGACCTCACACTTTCCAACATTATACTCCCTCTGCCAAATTTTTGCCCACTCACTTCACCTGTCTATGTCCTTTTGCAGATTTTTTGTGTCCTCCTCACACATTGCTTTTCCTCCCATCTTTGTATCGTCAGCAAACTTGGCTACGTTACACTCAGTCCCTTCTTCCACATCGTTAATGTGGATTGTAAATAGTTGGGGTCCCAGCACTGATCCCTGTGGCACCCCACTAGTTACTGGTTGCCAACCAGAGAATGAACCATTTATCCCGACTCTCTGTTCTTTGTTGGTTAGCAATCCTCTATCCATGCTAAAATATTATCCCCTACCCTGTGAACTTTTATCTTGTGCAGTAACCTTTTATGTGGTACCTTGTCAAATGCCTTCTGGAAGTCCAAATACCCTATATCCACTGAATCCCCTTTATCACCCTATTCGTTACATCCTCAAAGAACTCCAGCAAATTTGTCAAACATGACTTCCCCTTCATAAATCCATGCTGACTCTGCCTGACCGAATTTTGCGTTTCCAAATGTCCTGCTACTGCTTCTTTAATAATGGACTCCAACATTTTCCCAACCACAGATGTTGGGCTAACTGGTCGATAGTTTCCTGCTTTTTGTCTGCCTTCTTTTTTAAATAGGGGCGTTACATTTGCAGATTTCCAATCTGCTGGAACCTCTCCAGAATCCAGGGAATTTTGGTAAATGACAACCGATGTTGTATGTTCTTTAACCCATGACTTGCAATGAATGGAATTAACGACCTGCACAAGGATTGTCTAGAATTAGGAAAAAGAATGTATAGCTGGACCTCGAGGGTTTTGGTTTCAGGAATAATCCCACTGCCACGTGCTATTTATTAGAAGAATAGCAACATAATAGTGGCCAATGCATAGCTGGAGAGATAGTGAAAATGGGAGGATGTAAATTCCAGGGTGCTTGGGACCAATTCCAAGAAATGAGTGACTTGTAGAGGAGGGACAGGCTTCACCTGAGCAAGGCTAGCATTAATGTGCTTGCTGATCATGTAACTAGTGCCATACCAGAGGGATTAAACTAAGATGGAGGAGGAAGCAAAAAAAAGGATGAGGAAAAGCAAAAGGAGCAAGAGTTAACATAAGAACATAAGAACATAAGAATTAGGAACAGGAGTAGGCCTTCTAGCCCCTCGAGCCTGCTCCGCCATTTAACAAGATCATGGCTGATCTGGCCGTGGACTCAGTTCCACTTATCCGCCTGCTCCCCATAACTCTTAATTCCCTTATTGGTTAAAAATCTATCGATCTGTGACTTGAATACATTCAATGAGCTAGCCTCAACTGCTTCCTTGGGCAGAGAATTCCACAGATTCACAACCCTCTGGGAGAAGAAATTCCTTCTCAACTCGCTTTTAAATTGGCTCCCCCGTATTTTAAGGCTGTGCCCCCTAGTTCTAGTCTCCCCGACTGGTGGAAACAACCTCTCTGACTATATCTTGTATATCCCTTTCATTATTTTAAATGTTTCTATAAGATCACCCCTCATCCTTCTGAACTCCAACAAGTAAAGACCCAGTCTACTCAATCTATCTTCATAAGGTAACCCCCTCATCTCCGGAATCAGCTGAGTGAATCGTCTCTGTACCCCCTCCAAAGCTAGTAAGGTGACTAAAACTGCCGCAGTACTCCAGGTGCGGCCTCACCAATACCCGATACAGTTGCAGAAGGACCTCCCTGCTTTTGTACTCCATCCCTCTCGCAATGAAGGCCAACATTCCATTCGCCTTCCTGATTACATGCTGCACCTGCAAACTAACTTTTTGGGATTCATGCACAAGGACCCCCAGGTCCCTCTGCACCGCAGCATGTTGTAATTTCTCCCCATTCAAATAATATTCCCTTTTACTGTTTTTTTTCCCAAGGTGGATGACCTCACATTTTCTGACATTGTATTCCATCTGCCAAACCTTAGCCCATTCGCTTAACTTATCTAAATCTTCTTGCAGCCTTTCTGTGTCCTCGATACAACTCGCTTTCCCACTAATCTTTGTGTCATCTGCAAATTTTGTTACACTACACTCTGTCCCCTCTTCCAGGTCATCTATGTATATTGTAAACAGTTGTGGTCCCAGCACCGATCCCTGTGGCACACCACTAACCACCGATTTTCAACCCGAAAAGGACCCATTTATCCCGACTCTCTGCTTTCTGTTCGCCAGCCAATTCTCTATCCATGCTAATACATTTCCTCTGACTCCGCGTACCCTTATCTTCTGCAGCAACCTTTTGTGTGGCACCTTATCGAATGCCTTTTGAAAATCTAAATGCACCACATCCATCGGTACACCTCTATCCACCATGCTCGTTATATCCTCAAAGAATTCCAGTAAATTAGTTAAACATGATTTCCCCTTCATGAATCCATGCTGCGTCTGCTTGATTGCACTATTCCTATCTAGATGTCCCGCTATTGTTGTAAGAAAAATGCGAGAAAAACAGGAAATAGCACGTTGATTGAGATCAGCAAAAAGAGGGGCAAATAGCTAATAATAGTAGGAGAACATATGGGAAATATAGATCGCAACATAGATTCAATATGAATGCAAAAAAGTATTAAGAAAAGTCAGATAAGGGTGCTGCTTTGCAGGAAATATATCTAAGTTCAATGAAAATGAAAGGTTCAGACCCAAATTCACTGGGCAAAAAGGTTGACAAATATTTCAATGAATCAGCAATGGGCAACCTACAAATATGACCTGCTTAGAATACAATAAACGTGTATTCCTATTGGGAAAAAGGATGGGGGCATCAAGGATACTGTAGATTAATACATTAAAATTGAACTGAAACAGCAGGCATATGATAAAATTAAAGCTAATATGGCTGAAGAAAATTATATGGAACATAGAAAGTGCAAAGAAAGAACATGCATACATTAATACAGCACGTTTTACAATCTCCTATTGTCGCAAGGACCTTTACAGCCAATGAAGTACTTTTGAAGTGCAGCAGCCCATTTGCAAACAGCATGGTCGCACAAACAGCCATTAAATAATTGACCATACTATCTATTTTAGGTGTTGGTTGAGGGTAAGTGTTGGCTAGGACACCTGGGGAGCTCCACTGCTTTTCTTCAGAAAGTGCCATGGGATTTTCAATGCCCACCTGAGAGAGCAGACGGGGCTTCTGTTTAAAGGTGGCACCATTGATAGTGCAGTGCTCCATCCGTACTGCATTAAACTGCCAGCCTACATTAAGTCTCTGGATTGGCGCTTGAACCCACAAACTTTTGACTCAATGGTAAGAGTGCTGCATTTGAGCCCAAGGGGCTGAAAAGGCAGATTAGAAGGAATCAAGGAAAATTTGAAAACCATTTTGAAAAGTATTTTCTATTTTTTTTCTCCGACTGTGCGATTACAACACAACAAATGGATAAAGATTTCAAATTAATTCTGTCATTTGACAGTAGGGCTTCACTACTTTTACATCATTTGATGTAATTATCTGTATAAATTAAAATATAAATCCAGTTGGCATTTAAATTAAAAGATGTTTAAAGCTTAATGAGAAAAATGTGCTTGTGTGGGGACTGGTTAGCTGAAATATCTGGGTTATTAGTATGACAGGCCATGAGGCAGTTTGACAGATAATCTGAAACTAATTTCATTGAATGCCAGTCAGGCCTCCTGGAATAAAAAGAGAAAGAAAAGAATTAACAACTAGCTTACGCAGTGTGATCACCAACATCCCCAACGGTTTCGAGAAATGCAATGAAAGGCAGTCAGCATTCACAACTTATCAAAATCGGACTGCTGAGCTCAGCTGACGACAACCAGGATGAATCAATTGGCTGCACCCTGGCATCTGAGTCTGAAAATTGCGGCTTTGTGCCCCATTCCCAGGAGCGGACTGCAACAGCGAGGGGAGGCAGCATCATCGGCCCAGTGTTGTCCAATGCGGCTGCCGCGAACCACTTGTGGCTAATTAGGAATCCAGATGTGTCTAATTGTAATTCTCATTGGTAAATAAAAAATCAGCATCAGATCTCCATAGTTTTATTAGTATGGCACATACACGGTTACATAGGATTAAATAGGATATACAGCACAGAAACAGGCCATTCGGCCCAACCAGTCCATGCCGGCATTTATGCTCGACTCGAGCCTCCTCCCATCATTTCTCATCTAAATCTATCAGAATAACACTCTATTCCCTTCTCCCCCATTTGTTTATCTTGCCTCCCCTGAAATGCATCTATACTATTTGCCTCAACTTCTTCTCATTTTTAGGCTGTCCCCCGGAGTCGGGGATGACTGGCTTCCACATTAAAATGAGTTCTAAGGTGACTGATGAGACCAATGCGGGCCAGGTCCCGAACTTCATTTTAAAGGTTGGAAGATGCCTGTGAGTGAATTATTTTAGTACACCAGCTACTGCACGGTCTTGGTCAAATGGCAAGGGGAACACGCACACACACACGCACACAATCTGCCCCCCCCATTTATTGGTGTCTCCCTCCCAAAATTAAAGCAATGGTCACTTTAGACAATAAACCTAATTAAAAGATACTCCTGTGCTTCAATTCATTGATAACAAGTTCTGCAGAAGGAAACATCTGAGATGACAAAAGCACCACTTCCACAATCAGCAGCTTGTTGGAAAGACGAAGATATTGGCCCGGAATTTGCAGTCAGGAGCGAAGCGAAGGCATTCGCCACTGGCCCCGAAGTAAGCTTCCCACAAAGATCTTCAGGTTTTCCGACGTGTAATTAAAATCAACGGAGTATAGTGATCCCTGTGGTAGCAAGTTGCATATTCTCATCACTCTCTGGGTAAAGAAGTTTCTTCTGAATTCTCGATTTGATTTCTTTGTGTTTATCTTATATTTTTGGCTTCTAGTTATGCTCTTCTCCACAAGTGGAGACATTGTCTCTGCATCTACTGTATCTAAACATAGAAAAATAGAAACATAGAAAATACTTGCAGGAGTAGGCCATTCGGCCCTTCGAGCCTGCACCACCATTCAATATGATCATGGCTGATCATGCAACTTCAATACCCCATTCCTGCTTTCTCTCCATACCCCTTGATCCCTTTAGCCGTAAGGGCCATATGTAACTCCCTTTTGAATATATCTAACGAACTGGCCTCAAAAACTTTCTGTGGTAGAGAATTCCACAGGTTCACAATTCTCTGAGTGAAGAACTTTCTCCTCACCTCGGTCCTAAATGGCTTATCCTTAGGCTGTGACCCCTGGTTCTAGACTTCCCCAACATCGGGAACATTCTACCCACATCTAACCTGTCCTGTCCCATCAGAATCTAATATGTTTCTATGAGATCCACTCTCATCCTTCGAAACTACAATGTATAAAGGCCCAGTTGATCCAGTCTCTCCTCATATGTCAGTCCTGCCATCCCGGGAATCAGTCTGGTGAATCTTCACTGCATTCCTCAATAGCAAGAACGTTCTTCCTCAGATTAGGAGACCAAAACTGAACACAATATTCCAGGTGAGGCCTCACCAATGCCCTGTACAACTGCAGTAAGACCTCCCTGCTCCTATACTCAAATCTCCGAGCTATGAAGGCTATCATAGGCCTTCATAGGGAATATTATTTGAATGGGGAGAAATTACAACATGCTGCGGTGCAGAGGGACCTGGGGGTCCTTGTGCATGAAACTCTTTTTGGGAGTAAACAAAAAACATTAAACTGTACCCCCCGATCTGGGGGAAACACCAACATTTACAAGGCCCTTTTTGTATTTTTTGGGGGGGTTTTTTGGGCACAGAATCAAATTTTTTGCCAAGTGCCCCCTATAAAAGGGGAGGGGGACACTAAAAGCACCGGCAATTAAAACAAATTAACTTAAAAACATAAAATCAAATTAAAATTTGGTTGCCGGGTGTGATGATGCACTCCAGTCTCTCCGGTGCCCACCTCTTGCGGAAGGCCGCGAGCGTACTGGTGGACACCGCGTGCTCCATCTCCAAGGACACCGTGGACCGGATGTATGCGCGGAAGAGAGGCAGGCAGTCTGGCTGAACGGCCCCCTCGACCGCCCGCTGCCTGGACCGGCTGATGGCCCCCTTGGCCGTGCCCAGGAGCAGTCCTTCGAGGAGGCCCTCGGACCTACCCGCTCCCCTCCGCACAGGGTGCCCGAAGATCAGGAGTGTGGGACTGAAGTGCAGCCAGAATTTCAGGAGCAGCCCCTTTAAATAACAGAACAGGGGCTGCAACCTCGTGCACTCAATAAAAACATGGAACACGGACTCTTCCAGACCGCAGAAATTGCAGGCGGCCTGGGAGCCCGTGAACCGGCTTAAAAATTTATTGCACGGCACTGCTCCGTGCACCACCCTCCAGGCCAAGTCCCTGACAAATAGTGGGAGGACCCCTACGTAGAGTGCCCTCCATCGGGGACCCCCGCCTCCTCCGGACGGCAAGATGGTACGCCATGGCGTGTCCGGACGGCAGTCGAGGATGGCAAAGTTGAGAGTGTGCAGGAGCAGCCGTACAGGAAACACCTCTGCGCGGAACTGAAAGGCACGGAGGGGATTTCCCCGAGGCGGCTCAAGTTGTGAGGCGCCGGCCCCCGAGGGAGGTTCTGGGGTTTGGTGCCGATGAGGAATTCCGTCCGGACGGGGGTCAGTTCGGACGGGATCTCCCCATGTGCTTGAGCCTCCTCGATGCACCTAACGGAGTCGGGGCCCAGAGCTCTTTTTAGCGACTCGATGGCATCGGCTGCGTGGCGGACGTTGGCAGAATTTAGGCGCCGCGCCAGCGTGTCTGGCGCCATCCAGCCCACTCCTCCACCATCGAGCAGGTCCCTGACCCTGGTCACCTCATCAGCCACAGCCCTCTCGTCCTCCTTATGCATGAATCCCAAAAAGTTAGTTTGCAGGTGCAGCAGGTAATCAGAAAGGCAAATGGAATGTTGGCCTTCATTGCGAGAGGGATGGAGTACAAAAACAGGGAGGTCCTGCTGCAACTGTACAGGGTTAGGGTGAGGCCGCACCTGGAGTACTGCAGCAGTTTTGGTCACCTTATTTAAGGAAGGATATACTAGCCTTGGAGGTGGTACAGAGACGATTCATTTGGCTGATTCCGGAGATGAGGGGGTTACCTTATGATGATAGATTGAGTCGACTTGGTCTTTTCTCGTTGGAGTTCAGAAGGATGAGGGGTGATCTTATAGAAACATTTAAAATCATGAAAGGGATAGACAAGATAGAGGCAGAGAGGTCGTTTCCACTGGTCGGGGAGACTAGAACTAGGGGACACAGCCTCAAAATACGGGGGAGCCAATTTAAAAGCGAGTTGAGAAGGAATTTCTTCTCCCAGAGGGTTGTGAATCTGTGGAATTCTCTGCCCAAAGAAGCAGTTGAGGCGAGCTCATTGAATGTATTCAAATCACAGATAGATAGATTTTTAACCAATAAGGGAATTAAGGGTTATGGGGAGTGGGCAGGTAAGTGGAGCTGAGTCTACGGCCAGATCAGCCATGATCTTATTGAATGACGGAGCAGGCTCGAGGGGCTAGATGGCCTACTCCTGTTCCTAATTATTATGTTCGTATATTATCATACCATTTGCCTTCTTCACCGCCTGCTGCACCTGTATGCTAACTTTCAATGACTGATCAACCATGACAACCAGGTCTCGTTGCACTTCCCCTTTTGCTAATCTGCCGCCATTCAGATAATATTCTGTCTTCGCGTTTTTGCCCCCAAAGTGGATAACCTCACATTTATCCACATTATACTGCATCTGCCATGCATTTGACCACTCACCTAACCTGTCCAAGTCACCCTGCAGCCTCTTTGCGTCCCCGTCACAGCTTACACCGCCACCCAGTTTAGTGACATCTGCAAACTTGGAGATATTACACTTAATTCATTCATCTAAATCATTGGTGTATATTGTAAAGAGCTGGGGTCCCAGCACTGAGCCCTGCGGCACTCCACTAGTCACTGCCTGCCATTCTGAAAAGAATCCATTTATCCCGACTCTCTGCTTCCTGTCTGCCAACCAGTTCTCTATCCACGTCAGCATATTATCCCCAATACCATGTGCTTTGATTTTGCTCACTAATCTCTTGTGTGGGACCCTGTCAAAAACCTTTTGAAAGTCCAAATACACCACATCCACTGGTTCTCCCTTGTCCACTCTACTAGTTTCATCCTCAAAAAATTCCAGAAGATTTGTCAAGCATGATTTCCCCTTCATAACTCCATGCTGACTTGGACCGATCCTGTCACTGCTTTCCAAATGCGCTGCTATTTCATCCTTAATAATTGATTCCAACATTTTCCCCAATACTGATGTCAGGCTAACCGGTCTATAATTACCCGCTTTCTCGTTCCCTCCCTTTTTAAAAAGTGGTGTTACATTAGCTACTCTGCAGGCCATGGGAACTGATCCAGAATCGATAGACTGTTGGAAAATGATCACCAAAGCATCCACTATTTCTAGGGCCACTTCCTTAAGTACTCTAGGATGCAGACTATCAGGCCCCGGGGATTTATCGGCCTTCAATCCCATCAATTTCCCTAACACAATTTCCCACCTAATAAGGATATCCTTCAGTTCTTTCTTCTCACAAGACCCTCAGTCCCCTAGTATTTTCGGAAAGTTATTTGTGTCTTCCTTCGTGAAGACAGAACCAAAGTATTTGTTCAATTGGTCTGCCATTTCTTTGTTCCCCATTATGAATTCACCTGAATCCGACTGCAAGGGACCTACGTTTGTCTTCACTAATCTTTATCTCTTCACATATCTATAAAAGCTTTTGCGTTCAGTTTTTATGTTCCCGGCAAGCTTCTTCTCGTACTCTATTTTCCTCCTCTTAATTAAATTATTTGTCCTCCTCTGCTGAATTCTAAATTTCTCCCAGTCCTCAGGTTTGCTGCTTTTTCTGGCCAATTTATATCTCTTCCTCAGATTTAACACTATCCTTGATTTCCCTTGTTAGCCACAGTTGAGCCACCTTCCCCATTTTATTTTTACTCCAGACAGGGATGTACAATTGCTGAAGTTCATCCATGCAATCTTTAACTATTTGCCATTGCCTATCCACCATCAACCCTTTAAATATCATTTGCCAGTCTATTCTAGCCAATTCACACCTCAAACCATCGAAGTTACCTTTCCTTAAGTTCAGGATCCTAGTTTCTGAATTAACTGTGTCACTCTCCATCTTAATAAAGAATTCTACCATATTATGGTCATTCTTCCCCAAGGGGCCTCGCACAACAAGATTGCTAATTAGTCCATTCTCATTACACATCACTGAGCTAGGATGGCCAGCTCCCTAGTTTGTTCCTTGACATATTGGTCTTGAAAACCATCCCTAATACACTCCAGGAAATCCTCCTCCACTGCATTGCTACCAGTTTGGTTAGCCCAGTCAATATGTAAATTAAAGTCACCCATGATAACTGCTGTGTCATTATTGCATGCATCCCTAATTTCTTGTTTGATGCTGTCCCCAACCTCACTACCACTGTCTAGTGGTCTGTACACAACTCCCACCAGCGTTTTCTGCCCTTTGGTATTCCGTAGCTCCACCCATACCGAATCACATCATCCAAGCTAATGTCCTTTCTTACTATTGCATTAATTTCCTCTTTAACCAGCATATGCCACCCCTTCTCCTTTTCCTTTCTGTCTATCCTTCCTAACTGTTGAATACCCCTGGATGTTGAGTTCCCAGCCTTGGTCACCCTGGAGCCATGGCTCCGTGATGCCAATTACATCGTATCCGTTAACTGCTATCTGTGCAGTTAATTCGTCCACCTTATTCCGAATACTCCTCGCATTGAGGCACAGAGCCTTCAGGCTTGTCTTTCTAACACACTTTGCCCCTTTAGAATTTTGTTGTAATGTGGCCATTTTTGCTTTTTGCCTTCGGTTTCTCTGCCCTCCACTTTTACTTTACTTCTTTCTATCTTTTGCTTCTGCCCCCATTCTACTTCCCTCTGTCTCCCTGCATAGGTTCCCAACCCCTGTCATATTAGTTTAATGCCTCCCCAACAGCACTCGCAAACACTCCCCCTAGGACACTGGTTCCGGTCCTGCCCAGGTGCAGACCGTCCAGTTTGTATTGGTCCCACCTCCCCCAGAACTGGTTCCAATGTCACAGGAATTTGAATCCCTCCCTTCTGCACCACTCCTCAAGCCATGTATTCATCTGAGCTATCCTGTGATTCCTACTCTGACTAGCACATGGCACAGGTAGCAAGCCTGAGATTACTATCTTTGAGGTCCTTCTTTTTAATTTAGCTCCTAGCTCGCTAAATTCGTCTCGTAGGACCTCATCCCATTTTTTACCTTTATCTTTGGTACTTATTTGCACCATGCCAACTGGCTGTTCACCCTCCCTTTTCAGAATGCCCTGCACCCGTTCTGATACATCCTTGACCCTTGCACCAGGGAGGCAACATACCATCCTGGATTCTCGATTGCGGCCGCAGAAATGTCTATCTATTCCACTTGCAATTGAATCCCCTATCACTATAGCTCTTCCACTCTTTTTCCTGCCCTCCTGTGCAGCAGAGCCACCCACAGTGCCATGAACTTGGCTGCTGCTGCCCTCCCCTGATGAGTCATTCTCGCCAACAGTTCCCAAAGCAGTGTATCTGTTTTGCAGGGGGATGACCGCAGGGGACCCCTGCACTACCTTCCTTGCACTGCTCTTCCTGTTGGTCACCCATTCCTATCTGGCTGTGTACCCTTTACCTGTGGTAAGACCAACTCGCTAAACATGCTATTCATGTCATTCTCAGCATCGTGGATGCTCCAGAGGAAATCCACCCGCAGCTCCAGTGCCGCAATGCGGTCCGTCAGGAGCTGCAGGCGGATGCACTTCCCGCACACGTAGTCGTCAGGGACACTGGAAGCGTCCCTGACTTCCCACACAGTACAGGAGGAACATAACAAGTGTCCAAGCTCTCCTGCCATGACTTAACCCCTAGATTAACTTAATTTGGCAACAACAATGCTAAATTTTACTTACTGATAAAGAAAAGAAAAAGAAAAAAGAAAAACTATTCACCAATCACTTACCCCCTTCATATTTCAGTCCTGCCATCCCGGGAATCAGTCTGGTGAACCCTCGCTGCACTCACTCACTATCAAGAACGTCCTTCCTCTGATTAGGAGACCAAAACTGAACACAATATTCCAGGTGAGGCCTCACTTAGGCCCTGTACAACTGTAGTACGACCTCCCTGCTCCTATACTCAAATCCTCGCGCTATGAATGCCAACATGCCATTTGCCGCCTTCACCATGTGCTGTACCTGCATGCCAACTTTCAATGACTGATGTACCATGACACTCGGGTCTCGTTGCACCTCCCCTTTTACTAATCTGTCATCATTCAGAAATATTCTGCCTTCCTGTTTTTGCCACCAAAATGGATAACCTCACATGTATCCACATTATACTGCATCTGCCATGCATTTGCTCACTCACCTAATCTGTCCAAGTCACCCTGCAGTCTCTTAGCATCCTCCTCACAGCTCACACTGCCACCCAGCTTAGTGTCATCTGCAAACTTTGAGATCGTACACTCAATTCCTTCATCTAAATCATTGATGTATATTGTAAATAGCAAGGGTCCCAGCACTGAGCCCTGCAGCACCCCACTTGTCACTGCCTGCCATGTTGAAAAAGACCCATCATTCCTACTGTTTGCTTCCTTTCTACCAAACAGTTCTCTATCCACGTCAGTACATTACTCCCAATACCATGTGCTTTAATTTTGCATACAATCTCTGGTATGGGACCTTGTCAAAAGCCTTTTTAAAGTCCAAATACACCATCCACTGCTTCTCCTTTGTCCATTCTACTGGTGACATCCTCAAAAAATTATGGAAGATTTATGAAGCATGATTTCCCTTTCATAAATCCACGCTGACTTGGACTGATCCAAATGTGCTGCTATTACATCTTTCATAATTGATTCCAACATTATCCCTATTATCGATGTCAGGCTAACCAGTCTATAATTCCCTGTTTTCTCTCTCCCTTCTTTTTTAAAAAGTGAGAATACATTAGCAGTCCTCCAATTCATAGGAACTGATCCAGTGTCGATAGAATGTTGGAAAATGACCACCAATGCATCCACTATTTCTTGGGCCACTTTGTTAATTACTCTGGGATGCAGACTATCAGCCCCTGAGGATTCATCGGCCATCAATCCCATCAATTTCCCCAACACAATTTTCTGACTAATAAATATTTCCTTCAGTTCCTTCTTCTCGCTTGACCCTCGGTCCCTTAGTATTTCCAGAAGGTCATTTGTGTCTTCCTTCGTGAAGAAAGAACCACAGTATTTATTCAATTGTTCTGCCATTTCTTTGATCCCCACTATAAATTCACCTGATTCTGACTGCAAGGGACCTACATTTGTCTTCACTAATCTTTTTCTCTTCACATATCTATAGAAGTTTGGCAGTCAGTTTTTATGTTCCCTGCAAGCTTACTCTCATAATCTATTATCCCCCTCTTAATTAAACCCTTCGTCCTCCTCTGCTGAATTCTAAATTTCACCCAGTCCTCAGGTTTGCTGCTTTTTCTGGCCAATTTATATGCCTCTTCCTTGGATTTAATACTATCCCTAATTTCCCTTGTTAGCCACGGTTGAGCCACCTTCCCTGTTTTATTTTTACGCCAGACAGGGATGTACAATTCATGTGATCTTTAAATCTCTGTCATTGCCTATCCACCATCGACCCTTCAAGTATCATTAGCCAGTCTATCCTAGACAATTCACATCTCATACCATCGAAGTTACCTTTCTTTAACTTATGGACCCGATCTCTGACTTAACTGTGTCACTCTCCACCTTACTGAAGAATTCTACCATATTATGGTCACTCTTCCCCAAGGGGCCTCGCACAAAAAGATTGCTAATTAATCCTCTCTCATTATCCAACACCCAGTCTTGGATGGCCAGCTCTCTAATTGGTTCCTCGACATATTGGTCTGGAAAACCATCCCTTATACACTCCAGGAAATCCTCCCCCACCATATTGCTACCAGTTTGGTTAGCCCAATCTATATGTAGATTAAAGTCGCCAATGATAACTGCTGTACCTTTATTGCACATATGCCTAATTTCCTGTTTGATGCCATCCCAAACCTCACTACTACTGTTTGGTGGTCTGTACACAACTCCCACTAGCATTTTCTGCCCTTTGGTGTTCCGCAGCTCTATCCATACAGATTCCACATCATCCAAGCTAATAGTCTTCCTTACTATTGCGTTAATCTCCTCTTTAACCAGCAACGCTGCCCCTTATTTTCCTTTCTGTCTCTCTTTCCTGAATATTGAATACCCCTGGATATCGAGTTCCCAGCCTTGGTCACCCTGGAGCCATGTCTCTGTAATCCCAATTACATCATATCCGTTAACAGCTGTCTGCGCAGTTAATTCATCCACTTTATTACGAATGCTCCTCGCATTGAGACACAGAGCCTTCAGGCATGTTTTTTTAACACTCTTTGTCCTTTTCGAATTATGTCGTAATGTGGCCCTTTTTGATTTTGCCTTTGATTTCTCTGCCCTCCACTTTTACTTATCTCCTTTCTACTTTTTGCTTCTGCCCCTCTTTTACTTCCCTCTGTCTCCCTGCATAGATTCCCATCTCCCTGTCCTATTAGTTTAAATCCTCCCCAACAGCACTCGCAACCACTTCCCCGAGGACATCAGTTCCAGTCCTGCCCAGTGCAGAACGTCCGGTTTGTACTGGTCCCACCTTCCCCAGAACAGGTTCCAATATCCCAAGAATGTGAATCCCTCCCTCTGGCACAATTCCTCAAGCCACATATTCATCTTAACTATCCTGCTATCTCTACTCTGACTAGCATGTGGCACTGGTAGCAATCCTGAGATTACTACCTTTGAGGTCCTACTTTTTAATTTAACTCCTAGCCCCCTAAATTCAGCTTGTAGGACCTCATCCCATTTTTTACCTATATCATTAGTACCTATATGCACCACCATAACTGGCTGTTAACCCTCCCCCTCCAGAATGCCCTGCAGCCACTCTGAGACATCCTTGACCCTTGCACCAGGGAGGCAACATAGCATCCTGGAGTCTCGATTGCAGCCGCAGACATGCCTATCTATTCCCCTTATAATAGAATCCCCTACCAGTACAACTCTCCCACTCTCTTTCCTGCCCTCCTGTGCAGCAGAGCCACCCATGGTGCCATGAACTTGGCTGCTGCTGCCTTCCACTGATGAGCCATTTCTCCCAACAGTATCCAAAGTGGTATATCTGATTTGGAGGCAGATGACTGCAGGGGACCCCTGCATCTTCCTACTCCTGCTCTGCCTAATGGTCACCCATTCACTATCTGCCTTTGGAAACTTTACCTGTGGTATGACCAACTCACTAAACGTGCCCTTCACGACATTCTGGAAGTGTCCCTGATTTCCCACATAACACAGAAGAAGCATGACATGGGCTCTCCTGCCATGACTTAACCCTTAAATTAACTTAATTTGGCAACAATGCCAAAGGTTTTCTACTGATAAGAAAACCAAAAGAAAAAGATAAAATACTCACCAATCCACCAGCCAATCACTTACCTGCTTGGCTGTGATGTCACACTTCGATTTCTTTTTACTTCTTTGTTTTACTTTCAGCCTCGATCTCCCGCTCCCGCTGCTGTGGTTCCTCCTGAACTCCGCACCCTTTCATAAGTTTAAAGACCTCTATTCGGTCACCCCTCGGTCACCTTTTTTCAAATGAATAGAGACCCAGCCCGTTCATCCTTTCCTGATAGGCATAGCCTCGCATTTCTAATATCATCCTTGCAAATCCTCTCAAGTATACTCTCAAGCATCCCTATATCCTTTTTATAATATGCTGGCCAGAACTGTACGCAGTACTCCAAGTGTAGTCTAACCAAGGTTCGATACAAGTTTGGCATAATTTCACTACTTTATAATTCTATCCCTCTGGAAATAAACTCTAGTGCTTGGTTTGCTTTTTTATGGCCTTGTTAAACTGTATCACTACTTTTAATGATTTGTGTATTTGTACTCCAAGATCCCTTTGCTCCTCTACCCCACCCAGATTCACACTCTCCAAGTGATAAGTCATCTCCATATTCTTCCTACCAAAATGTAATACCTCACATTTATCTGTTGAATTTCATTTGTTAATTATATGCCCATTCTGCAAGTTTATAAATGTCCTCCTGTAATTTGTTGCAGTCTTCCTTAGTATTGACTATCCCCCCCCCCCCCAATTTGGCATCATCCACAAATTTAGAAATTGTGTTTTTGAATTCGAAGTCGAAATTGTGAACAAAAGTGGTCACAGCACTGATCCTTGTGAAATATCAACCCACCTTTAGCCACTGTGCATAGTTACCCTTTACTCTTACTCTCTGTTTTCTGTCTTGACACCAGCTGCTTGCCTCCTGCCTCCACATGCTCTGACACTTTTCATTAGTCTATAGTTCCTCTTTGCCTTCCTAATTGTTTTTTGACTTCCCTCCTAATCTCTTCGTATTCTCCCTTATCATGCTCTCCCCTGCTGTCCATGTACTGAATGTATGCCACTTTCCTTCCACTTCATTTTTCCCTTGTGTCTTTATTCATCCATGGTGCCTCATTAGTGCTTATTTTGTTCTTTTTTTAGTGGAATATATTTTTCCTGGACCCTGTTGAACTCCATTTTAAATGTTTCCCTTTGCTGCTCTATCATTGTTTGCCAATATTGTTGCCCATTTTATTTTCCCAAGTTCTATTCTCAGCCCCTCAAAATCAGCTTTTCTCCAATCTATTACTCTGGTCCTTATCATACATATATCCTTTTCAATTATTATCTTAAAGCACATTGTATTGTGATCATTATTGCCAAGATGTTCCCTTGCTTTTATTTCTTGTATTTGCTCTAGTTCATTCCCCATGACTAGATCCAATAGTGAATCCTCCCTTGTTGTTTTTTTTACATTTTGGGTTAGAAAGGAGTCCAGTACACATTGTTGGAACCCCATTCCATTGTCCTCTTTATCGACCTATTCTGTCCAATTAATATCAGATGAAGTTGAAATCCCCATGATGATTATTCTATATTTTTTTACTAATTTCCCTAATATGTTTGCATATTTCTTCCTCTACCTCCCTTCCACTATTAGGTGAATCACAGAATCATAGAATGGTTACAGCACGGAAGTAGGCCATTCAGCCCATTGAGCCCATGCCGACTCTCAGCTAGTCCCACTCCTATGCCGTTTCCCCGTAACCCTACAAATGTTTTTTCCTTCAGATAGTTATCCATCTTCCTTTTGAAAGATAAAACTGAGTCTGCTTCCACCACCCTTTCAGGCAGTGCATTCCAAAACCCAACCATTCACTGCATAAGAACGTTTATTCTTACACCGCCTTTGGTTCTTTTGCCAATCACCTTAAATCTGTGTTGCCTGGTTCTTGACCCTTATGGCAATTGGAACAGTTTCTCGCTATCTACTCTGTTCAGACCCCTCATGATTTTGAACACCTCTATCAAATCTCCTCTCAATCTTCTCTGCTCCTGTCTTCCTGAATTCTAGCACTTTTCTCCTCACAGTTCACTATACTTTCAAATTTTGTTTCATTTGCAAATTTTAAATTGTGCCCTGTACACCCATGTCCAAGTCACTGATATATATGAAAAAGATCAGTGGTCCTAGACCCGATACCTGGGAAACACCACTGTATCCCTTCCTCTAGTCCAAAAAACAACCGTTCACTACTACGCTCTGTTTCCTGTCACTTAGCCAATTTTGTATCCAGGTTGCCACTGTCCCTTTTATTCCATGGGCTTCAACTTTGTTGGCAAGCCTATTATGTGGCACTTTACCGAATGCCTTTTGTACACTTTATCAAGCGCTTTATTAATCCATCACTATCCAAGTGACTGTTATTTTTGTCCCTGATCACTGTTTCTAAACGCTTCCCCACTGCCTAGGTTAAACTGACTGGTCTGTAGTTGCTGGGTTTATCTTTACACCCTTTTTTGAACAATGGTGTAAAATTTGAAATTCACCAGTCCTCTGGCATCACCCCTGAATCTATGGAATATTATGGCCAGTACCTCTGCGATTTCCGCCCTCAATTCCCTCAGCATCCTCGGATGCATCCCATCCGCCCCTGGTGATTTATCTACTTTAAGTACAGCCAGCCTTTCTAATACCTCTTCTTTATCAATTTTTATCCTATTAAGTGTCTCCACTCCCTCCTCCCTCACTATGTCTATGACAGCATCATCTTCCTTGGTGAAGATAGATGTAAAGTACTTGTTTATTACCTCAGCCATACCCTCTGCCTCCATTCATAAATCTCGTTTTTGGTCCCGAATCGGCCCCACCCTTCCTCTTACTACCCTTTCATTATTTATATGCTGATAGAAGACTTTTGGATTACTTTTTATTTTGGCTGCCGTTCTATTCTCATACAGTCTTTTTGCCCCTCTTATTTTCTTTTTCACTTCTCCTCTGACCTTTCTATATAGAGCCTGAGTCTCAGATGTATTTGCAACCTGACAACTGCTTCATCATATTCTCTATCTGTTTCTTCATGCAGGGAGCCCTGACTTTAGTTGTCCTGCCTTTCCCCCTAGTGAATATGTACCTCGAATGTAACCAAACTATTTCTTCTTTAAAAACAGCCCATTGTTCCGTTGCAGTTTTGCCTGCCAATCTTTGATTCCAGTTTACCTGAGCCAGATCCATTCTCATCCCACTGAAATTGGCCTTCCCCTCCCACCCACCCAGTTAAACATTTTTACTCCAGATTTCTCCCTATCCTTTTCCATAGCTAATCTAAACCTTACGAAATTATGATCGCTGTTCCCTAAATGTTCACCTACAGACATTTGCTCCACTTGACCTACCTGATTCACCAGAACTAAATCCAGCAATGCCTCTTCCCTCATCGGGCCAGAAACCTACTGATCAAGAACGATCTCCTGAACACACTTCAGAAATTCTTCCCCTTCTCTGCTCTTAATGCTATTATGATCCCAGTCTATGGGCACAAGTTTCGGCTTGAGTTGCTCCTATTTTTTTTGGAGCAACTAGTTTAGAATGGAGCATCTTAGACATTGCAATTCTCCGCATTTCGTTTGCTCCAATTCTAGTGAGTTAGAATAGTTTCATTTTAGTACAGTTTTTTTTCAAAAGGGGGCGTGTCCAGCCACTTATGCCTGTTTTACAAGTTTAGGCATAGAAAACTTACTCCAAACTAACTTAGAATGGAGTAAGTGTAGATTTTTGTACGCTCAGAAAAACCTTGCCAACACTTTATAAATTAGGAGCAGGGAATGAGAGATGGGGGTTGTGGGGGCGGTGGGGCGATGGGGGCAGGGAGGAAGCGAAGTTTGACTGAAGTTAGGGAATTTTACAAGCACTTAACACTTCACTTCTACAAATAAAGAGCCATCATCAATAATAAATGAAAAATAAATCAAATAAAAAAGAAATAAAATTTTCCTACCTGTCTGAAGCAGCAGCAGGCTCCGAGCTGTGGAGACGAGTTCGGCCGTTCAGCCAGGGAATAGGGGAGGCGTGAAAAGCACCGGGAGGGAGAGCCAGCCAGACTATGAAATTGCTATGAATTATTATGGTTATATTATTTTCTGAGACACGAGTAGGGAGTTTAAAAAGTTTATAAATGTCTGGAAAATTGAAGGTACAAATCATGAGAGGGATGTAGTATAATGTTATCATCATTAATGGATTTCAGTGGCAGCTCACCAGTGCGACTCAAATTTTACTTTTTGAAGGAATACAAAATAGCTCTCCCAAAATGAGAACGATAGAAAAGAAATGAAATTTGTGTCCCACTGCGCATGCACGCACGCTCCAGCGTGCATGCGCAGGGCTGAAGATGTGAGCTCGCTCCGCCCCCCTGCTGGTAGTTCTTCAGCACGAAGCCTTGGCCCTACCCCCAGCAGCTCCTGCTGTGCCACGCCGACCTGGAACAGGCCCAAAAAATATCGCAGAATACGGTGGTAGGTATTAGGCGCACTTTTTGTTCTATGAAATAGGCGTATCTCTTGGAGGTGCGCCGTTCTAAGGGAAAGCCAAAACTTGGGCCCTATATTAGGATAGTTGAAATCCCCCATTATTACCACTCTACAGTGCTTGCACCTCTCTGTAATTTCTTTGTAAATTTGCTCCTCCATATCTTTCCCATGATTTGATAGCCTATAGAATACACCTAGTAGTGTAATGGCAACTCTATTATTTCTTAATTCTAGCCCTACAGATTCTATCCTTGATCCCTCCAGGATATCCACCCTCCAGGACATTTTTACCCTCTCCATCACTGTAACATTCTCCTAAACCAATACTGCCATACCACCTCCTATCTTTCCTTCTCTATCTTTCCTGAACACCCTATATCCAGGAATATTTAATACCCAATCCTGCCCCTTTTGGAGCCAGATCTCAGTTATTGCCACAACATCATATTCCCATGTGGCTATTTGTGCCTGCAGCTTACTGACTTTGTTTACTATACTTTGTGCATTCACATGGATAAACTGTAAACCCATATTAGACCATCCTGTATTCTCTCTTAGTCTGATCCCACATATTTCCTTCCTATTTCTTACTTTAATGCTCTTTGCCTCTCCTAATCCTTTGAACACTTTATTTCCCCTTTCTAGTGTTACATCCTTGTGCCCATCTCCCTACCAAATTAGCTTAAACCCTCCCCAACAGCATTAGCAAACCGTCTGGCGAGGATATTGGTTCCAACCCTGTTGAGGTGCAACCCATCCGGCCTGTAGAGGTCCCACCTCCCCCAGAACCGGTCCCGATGCTCCAGGAATCTGAAGCCCTCCCTCGTGCACCATCTCTCCAGCCATGCATTCATCTGCTTTATCCTCCTATTCCTATACACACATGTGGCACTGAGAGTAATCCAGAGATTACTACCTTTGAGGTCATGCTCTTGAATCTCTTTCCTAGATTACTAAACTCTGTCTGCAGGACCTCATCCCTCTTTCTACCTATGTTGTTGGTACCAATACAGACCATGAACTTTGGATATTCACCCTCCCATTCTGTATTCGCTCAGTGATATCCTTGAACCTAGCACAGCCAGGGAGGCAACATACCATCCTGGAATCAGGTCTTTGGCCGCAGAAATGCGTGTCTGCTCCCCTAACTATTGAAACCCCTACCACTATTGCTCTCCCATTCCTCTTCCTCCCAGGCCTGTACAGCTGAAACCCCGTGGTGTCATGGACTTGGTTCTGGCTGTACTCTCCAGAGGAAACCTCGCCCCCACCAGTACTCAGAACAGAATACTGGTTGGAGAGTGAGATGCACTCAAGGAACTCCTACACTACTTGGCTGTTCCTCCTCTTCTGTCTGGTGGCCACCCATTCCCTCTCTGGTTGCACACTCTTAAGCTGCGGGATGACCACCTCGAAGCTCTCAGCCTCATGGATGCACCACAGTGATGCCAGCTGCTGCTCAAGCTCTAAAACCCAGAGCTCGAGCTTCTCCAGCTGATGACACTTCCTGCACATTCTGTGAATTCATCATCATAGGTAGTTCCTTGAAATCGAGGAAGACTTGCTTCCACTCTTAGCATGAGCTTAGTACAGCTTAGGTGGCTGTACAGTCCAATACGAGAACCACAGTCTCTGTCACAGGTGGGACAAATAGTCGTTGAGGGAAAGGGTAGGCAGGGAGCCTGGTTTGCCGGATGCTCCTTCCGCTGCCTGCGCTTGATTTCTGCATGTTCTCGGCGACGATACTCGAGGAGCTCAGTGCTCTCCCGAATGCACTTCCTCCACTTAGGGCGGTCTATGGCCAAGGACTCCCAGGTGTCAGTGGGGATGTTGCACTTTATCAGGGAGGCTTTGAGGGTGTCCTTGTAACATTTCCTCTGCCCGCCTTTGGCTCGTTTGCCGTGGACGAGTGCCGAGTAGAGCGCTTACTTTGGGAATCTCGTGTCTGGCATACAAACTATGTGGTCTGCCCAGCAGAACTGATCAAGTGTGGTCAGTGCTTCAATGCTGGGGATGTTGGCCTGGACGAGTTCACTAATGTTTGTGTGTCTGTCCTCCCAGGGGATTTACAGGATCTTGCAGAGACATCGCTGGTGGTATTTCTCCAGCGACTTGAGGTGTCTACTGTACATGGTCTGAGCCATACAGGAGGGCGGGTATTACTATGGCCCTGTAGACCATGAGCTTGGTGACAGTTTTGAGGGACTGGTCTTCAAACACTCCTTTCTTCGGCTGGCCGAAGGCTGCACTGGCGTACTGGAGGCAGTGAATTAAGAAGGCACAGAATGTGTACTCCATGAGTTCTAAGCTGCCCTGCAATGCCTCTATTTAATAGACTATGCACTAACTTCGCAGAAATAAACTTAAAACTAAAAAAACACTCACCAGCTACTCACCAATCAGCTCCTTCCTTTGTGTGGACGTCACTTTAGGTTTTTTACTCTGACATCGCTCATTCAAATTCTGCCTGTGTTGAGTTGCTCCCAGCTCCAGTTCCGCTCAGGTCCGCCTGTGGTCTGTGGCCTGCACTCACCGTGCTCTCTATCCTCGCTCAGCTCTCGCTCCGCTCCCACTCAGGTCTGTAAATTACCCCTATTAGTGTGATTGATCCATTGTTGTCTTTTATCTCTATCCACATGGATTCTGTATTTCAACCTTTTAGCGCATTTATTTTTGTTGTTGCTTTTGAGTGCTTTACTTTCTTGGTTACTGAATGGTGGTAGATGTTTGTTAAGTGCTTACCCATGTGACAAGTCCATTTTACCTGGATTGTGTGAGTGTCTGTACGGACATTTTCAACTAAAATTATTGCCTCTGGCTACAATGGTGTTGTTGCAGAACCAATTGTGGCTAGTCAGCAATTTCTATTGGACAACAGTGAACAGTGGAGTAAATGCAGCTCTCCCCACTAAGATTGCAGTCTCAGAATTGGCCCCATCAAACTGAGATCCATCTTGGCTGCCTGTCGATCTGTCCTGTCTGCCTGATAGATGGATATCAAATATCCCACAGCACAACTCAAAAAAAAGTTTCCCTGCATTTTCACCAACACTCCTCCCTTGACCTGCATCACTAAAGACACTCGTCACTTATCTTATTGTTTGCTTGCCTAAACATCACTCTAATTAAAAAGCTATTTAGAATGTTTCAATTAATTTTGCTGTGATGAACACAAGTATTTATTTTCCAGCTCTTCCTGTATTAATTAATGAATTGCGTACTTCATTGGTGATGATGTCAGCTGTGGCTCAGTGGATAGCATACTCACCTCTGAGTCAGAAGGTTGTGCGGTTCAAGTCCCACTCCATGTAAAATCTGCTTCTCACAGTTCAACAACTATAAAATTGTATTTATATAGCGCCTTTAACGTAGTGCCTCCCAAGGATCTATCCTTGGCCACAAAAGAAGAAACTACAGCCGATGACCAAAAGCTTGGTCAAAGAGGTAGGATTTAAGGAGCATCTTAAAGGAGGAAAGAGAGGTTAGAGAGGCGGAGAGGATTAGGGAGGGAGTTCCAGAGCTTAGGGCCCAGGCAGCTGAAGGCACGGCCACCGATGGTTGAGCACTTACAATCAGGGATGTTCTAGAGGACAGAATCTGAGGAACGCAGACGTCTCGTGGGATTGTGAGGCTGAAAGAGATTACATAGATAGGGAGGGGTGAGGCCATGCAGGATTTGAAAACAAGGATGTGAATTTGGAAATCGAGGCGTTGCTTAACCGGGAGCCGATGTCGGTCAGCGAGCACAGGAGCAATTGGTGATGGGGACTTGGCGCTAGTTAGGACATGGGCTGTCGAGTTTTGGATGACCTCAAGTTTATGAAGGGTAGAATTTGAGACGCCAGCCGGGAGTGCGTTGGAGTAGTCAAGTCTCGAGATAACGACATGGATGAGGGTTTCAGCAGCAGCAGGAGGTGGGAATAGATTGTTTTACTTATGCTGAGGACATGTGGCCGGAAGATCATTTCAGGGTCAAATATGACGCCAAGGTTGCGAACAGTCTGGTTTAGCCTCAGATCGATGTTGGGGAGAGGAATGGAGTCAGTGTCCATTATAAGTGTGGATACTCATTCTTCCAGGTTTTAATTGCTGGAGATGACACAAATATAAAATGCAAAATTTATTTTAAAAAACCTTTCCTTTGTCTCTCTCTCCTCTTTCGCTCAGGTCACAGATGCCCTCGCTGCGACATTATCAGCAACTTGCCATGCAAAAATTTAGTAAAATTTAAATGTGCAAGGGCAAGTCTAACTAATAACAGATGTTGTTAGCTGCCCTGCAACAGTAAATTATGGCCCATTAACTTTAGTGCAACTGCAATCTGTGCCAATCCAACTTCAGAACATTAAGATAAAACTGACCATCCCATTGGCTCTTTTCTCGCAATTAGAAATTTTACCAACAGTTGGGCAGTGAACAGAATGTTGTCAGTGGCCCGGATATTGCAGTCAGCAGCGAACAAACAGTGCTTGCTGTTCATTACACTTACATTTGCTCACGGAATTTCTATAGGCTTTTGCACTGAAACCTGCAGTGATTCGAAAACCATTTCAGTACAGCGCCCTCTAATGGATATCTGGGGCTTGTGTGAACAGGCCAAACAACAGTGTATCTTCTTAACCAATCAGATTGAAGAATCCTGACTGAGGTATGCAGAGTCTGAACCAGGAAGTAAAAATTAGAATATTTAATTCAAAGTTAAATCAGGTACAGAAAGTAAAAGAAAAAAATGGATTAAGATTGGGTTATGAGAGAAAAAGTTTTTAAAAATTCTAACTTTAAAAAAATCTCCAACAATAATTAAAATTTGAAGGAATGAAACTCCACACTTGTAAACGTTAGTTTTCAGCGCCATAGAAGTTGTTTGGTAGTAATTAATATTTATCTAACACCATTAAAAATGTATTTACACTGGAATGGACAAGCCCTAACTTGTTCTGTTGTGTTTCATCTGTATATAATCATATAAGTTCAGCAACTTCACGTGTTTCAATGCCGAGTCTCTTCGCGAGATATCGTGATAACGAAGCTTCTGAAGGAGCAGGGCAACTAGGACAGCGACTTCCTGATTTCTACCTTTAACTGCACATGTCTGATTTACTGATAGCCTCACCGTTATTTTTACCGGAAAATCCAGGCCAGTGTGTTTTAAGTGCGCATGAGCAAAGTCGCTTTTTTTCCTCCCTACTGAAAACAGATGCACAGGGTGAATACGACATACTGCTGCCAGCTTGCAGTGGTATAAAATCAGGTAAATATGTAAATTGTACTTTTTTAGACCTGTTTTTGACACAGAGGCACCATGTTACTACATGTCACAATAAGATGGCCACTATGCGTGACAAGCAATGATTGTCTTGTTCATTAAAAGAAGTATTGCCTATTGTTTCAGAGTCAGTGATAAGGGACACTAGGTGGTGCAATGGATTGCAGCACTGTCTGCTTACATCTGGAATGCATGTGTTGAATCCAGCCTAGATTAGAAAGGAAAGTCTTCCTCTCTCCACCAGTTTTAAAGACAGAACTTTAAGAAGGAAGGCGGGGTGGGTGGGGGCTCAAAGGCGAGCTGACTTTAATGGCAGGGCCCGATTTGCATGCGAGGCCTCGGCTTGCCACCTGCAGTCAGCCAGATTCAGAGACTGACTGGCTCTGGGCGGATAGGCTTGCGGCCGCTCAGAGGACAAAGGGAAACTGACCACAGCACTGTGGTACAGGGGGCCATTCAAGTTGGGGTAGTAAAAAGAAATGTGGTAGTGGTAGGGGACAGTACAGTTAAGGGGACAATATAGTTAGGGGGATAGATACTGTTCTCTGCAGCCGAGAGCGTGAGTTCCGAAGGCTGTGTTGCCTGCCCGGTACCAGGGTTAAGGACATCTCCTCTGGGCTGGAGAGGAACTTGGAGTGGGAGGGGAAATATCCAGTTGTTGTGGTCCACGTGGGTACCAACAACATATGTAGGACAAAGAAAGAAGTTCTGCTGAGGGAGCTAGGGGCTAAGTTAAAAAGCAGAACTACAAAGGTAATAATCTCTGAATTACTATCTGAGCCACGAGCAAATTTGCACAGGGTAAATAAGGTCAGAGAGATTAATGCGTGGCTCAAAGATTGGTGTGGGAGAAATGGGTTTCAATTCATGGGGCACTGGCATCACTACTGGGACAGGAAGGACCTGTTCTGTCAGGACGGGCTTCACTTCAACCAAGTCGGGACCAGTGTCCTGGCGAATCGAATAATTGGGGTTGTAGATAGGGCTTTAAACTAAATATTGGGGAGGGAGGGATCTGGTGAGCGGAAATTTAAAAAGAGAAACAAGAATGCAAAAGTGCAGGGTAGCAATAGGGATAATGATAATCAGATTGTCACAGGAAGGAACAGAGCATATACACATAAGACAAAATTGAAAGCTCTATATCTGAACGCACGCAGCATTTGTAACAAGATAGATGAGTTGACAACACAAGTAGAAATAAATGGTTATAATTTGATTGGTATTACAGAGACTGATTACAAGGTGACCAAGGATGGGACCTGAAAATGCAGGGGTATTTAACATTTTGTAAGGATAGCCGGAAAGGAAAAGGAGGGTGGATAGCTCTGTTAGTAAGGCATGAGATCAGTGCAGTAGTGAGAAAAGATATTGGCTCAGGAGATCAAGCTGTAAATTCAGTTTGGGCCCCCAAATAATAACTTCACGGTGGGACGGACAATAATCAAGGGAATAATGGAGGCATGTGAAAAAGGTACGGCAGTAATCATGGGGAATTTTAACCTACATATCGATTGGTCAAATCAAATCGCACGGGGTAGCCTTGAGGAGGAATTCATAGAATGCAGATGGGATTGTTTCTGAGAACAGTATGTAACAGAACCTACAAGGGAGCAAGCTATCATAGATCTGGTCCTGTGTAATGAGACAGGAATAATAAACGATCTCCAAGTAAAAGATCCTCTCGGAATGAGTGATCTCAGTATGCTTGAATTTATAATACAGATTGAGGGTGAGGAAGTAGTGTCTCAAACAAGCGTACTATGCTTAAACAAAGGGGACTACAGTGGGATGAGGGCAGAGTTGGCTAAAGAACACAGACGAAACGGTGGCAAAATTGAAGAACATTGGAGGACATTTAAGGAGCTCTTTCATAGTGCTCAACAAAAATATATTCCAGTGAAAAAGAAGGGCGGTAAGAGAAGGGATAACCAGCCGTGGATAACCAAGGAAATAAAGGAGAGTATCAAATTAAAAACCAATGCGTATAAGGTGGCCAAGGTTAGTAGGAAACTGGAAGATTGAGAAAATTTTAAACGACAGCAAAGAATGACTAAGAAAGCAATAAAGAAAGGAAAGATAGATTACGAAAGTAAACTTGCGCAAAACATAAAAACAGATAGTAAAAGTTTTTACCGATATATAAAACGGAAAAGAGTGACTAAAGTAAATGTTGGTCCCTTAGAAGATGAGAAGGGGGATTTAATAATGGGAAATGTGGAAATGTCTGAGACCTTAAACAATTATTTTGCTTCGGTCTTCACAGTGAAAGACACAAAAACCATGCCAAAGAGTGCTGGTCACGGGAATGGGGGAAGGGAGGACCTTGAGATAATCACTATCACTAGCGGGGTAGTGCTGGACAGGCTAATGGGA
This sequence comes from Pristiophorus japonicus, assembly GCF_044704955.1. Taxonomy (NCBI): domain Eukaryota; kingdom Metazoa; phylum Chordata; class Chondrichthyes; family Pristiophoridae; genus Pristiophorus; species Pristiophorus japonicus. Next base: position 37,900,630 of record NC_091977.1, read on the forward strand.
CTCAAGGTAGACAAGTCCCTTGGTCCTGATGAAATACATCCCAGGGTATTAAAAGAGATGGCGGAAGTTATAGCAGATGCATTCGTTACAATCTACCAAAATTCTCTGGACACTGGGGAGGTACCAGCGGATTGGAAAGCAGCTAATGTAACGCCTCTGTTTAAAAAAGGGGGCAGACAAAAGGCAGGTAACTATAGGCCGGTTAGTTTAACATCTGTCATGGGGAAAATGCTTGAAACTATCATTAAGGAAGAAATAGCAGGACATCTAGATAGGAATAGTGCAATCAAGCAGACGCAGCATGGATTCATGAAGGGGAAATCATGTTTAACTAATTTACTGGAATTCTTTGAGGATATAACGAGCATGGTGGATAGAGGTGTACTGATGGATGTGGTGTATTTAGATTTCCAAAGGGCATTCGATAAGGTGCCACACAAAAGGTTACTGCAGAAGATAAAGGTACTTGGAGTCAGAGAAAATGTATTAGCATGGATCGAGAATTGGCTGGCTAACAGAAAGCAGAGAGTCGGGATAAATGGGTCCTTTTCGGGTTGGAAATCGGTGGTCAGTGGTGTAACACAGGGATCGGTGCTGGGACCACAACTGTTTACAATAAACATAGAAGACCTGGAAGAGGGGACAGAGTGTAGTGTAACAAAATTTGCAGATAACACAAAGATCAGTGGGAAAGTGAGTTGTGTGGAGGACACAGAAAGGCTGCAAAGAGATTTAGATAGGTTAAGCGAATGTGCTAAGGTTTGGCAGATGGAATACAATGTCGGAAAATGTGAGGTCACCCACCTTGGAAAAAAAAACAGTAAAAGGGAATATTATTTGAATGGGGAGAAATTACAACATGCTGCGGTGCAGAGGGATCTGGGGGTCCTTGTGCATGAATCCCAAAAAATTAGTTTGCCGTTGCAGCAGGTAATCAGGAAGGCGAATGGAATGTTGGCCTTCATTGCGAGAGGGATGGAGTACAAAAGCAGGGAGGTCCTGATGCAACTGTACAGGGTATTGGTGAGGCCGCACCTGAAGTACTGTGTGCAGTTTTGGTCACCTTACTTCAGGAATAATATACTAGCTTTGGAGGGGGTACAGAGACGATTCACTAGGCTGATTCCAGAGATGAGGGGGTTACCTTATGATGATAGATTGAGTAGACTGGGTCTTTACTCGTTGGAGTTCAGAAGGATGAGGGGTGATCTTATAGAAACATTTAAAATAATGAAAGGGATAGACAAGATAGAGGCAGAGAGGTTGTTTCCACTGGTCGCGGAGACTAGAACTAGGGGGCACAGCCTCAAAATACGGGGGAGCCAATTTAAAACCGAGTTGAGAAGGAATTTCTTCTCCCAGAGGGTTGTGATTCTGTGGAATTCTCTGCCCAAGGAAGCAGTTGAGGCTAGCTCGTTGAATGTATTCAAATCACATATCGATAGTTTTTTAACCAATAAGGGAATTAAGGGTTATGGGGAGCGGGCAGGTAAGTGGAGCTGAGTCCACGGCCAGATCAGCCATGATCTTGTTGAATGGCGGAGCAGGCTCGAGGGGCTAGATGGTCTACTCCTGTTGCTAATTCTTATGTTCTTAAGATAAGAAATAATAAAGGTAAGTGTCACTGGTGGGAATGGTCGACAGGTCCCCAAACAGAAGCCAAGCTGTAGGACAGAGTATAAATCAAGAAATCATGGAGGCTTGTAAGAAATGTATGGCAGTAATCTTGGGTGATTTTAATCTTCATATTGATTGGACCAATCAAATTGGCAAAGGGGTAATCTGGAAGAAGAGTTCATAGAGTGCTTGCCTGCAGGATGGTTTCTTGGAACAATATGTTGTGGAACCAACCAGGAAGCAGACAATTTCAGATCTGGTAATGTTTAACAAGTCTGGATTAATTAATGATCTTGTAGTGAAGGATCCTCTTGGGAAGAGTGATCATAGCATGGTACAATATCAAATTCAGTTTTAGGGCGAGAAAGCTCGGTCTCGAACTAGTGTCCTGAACGTAAATAAAGGTAATTACAAAGGTATGAAGGCATAGTTGATTAAAGTGGACTGGGAAAATATATTAAAACTGTAAAAAAGCAGTGGCAAACATTTAAGGAGACATTCCATAACTCTCAGCAAAGATATATTCCATTGAGAACGAAAGACTCTCAGAGAAGGATGAACAATCCGTGGCTAACTAAGGAAGTAAAAGATGCTTTCAAATTGAAAACAAAGGCATACAATGTTGCAAAGAACAGTGGAAGGCCAGAGGATTGGGAAATATTTAGAAACCAGCAAAGGACAACAAAAATATGATAGAGAGATGATAGCATATGAGAGTAAACTAGCAAGAAACATAAAATCAGACAATAAGAGCTCTGACAGGTATATAAAAAGGAAGCACCGAGCTAAAGTAAATGTTGGTCTCTCAGAGGATGAGACTGGGGAATAATGGGGAACAGGGAAATTGCGGAGACTTTGAATAAATATTTTATATTGGTCTTGATGGTAGAAGACATTAAAAGCATCCCAATAATTGATAATAAAGGGGCTATTGAGGGTCGGGGGGGGGGCAGGGGGTGGAAATTAAAACAATCACTCATCATCATCATAGACAGTCCCTCGAAACCGAGGAAGACTTGCTTCCACTCTAAAAGTGAGTTCTCAGTTGACTGTGCAGTCTAATATGGGAATTACAGTCTCTGTCACAGGTGTGGCAAACAATGGTTGAAGGAAAGGGTATGTTGGGAGCTTGGTTTGCCACATGCTCCTTCCACTGTCTATGCTTGATTTCCGCATGCTCTTGGCGACGAGACTCGAGGTGCTCAGCGCCCTCGTGGATGCTCTTCCTCCACTTTGGGTGGTCTTGAGCCAGGAATTCCCAGGTGCCGGTGGGGCAATTGAACTTTATTAAGATGGCTTTGAGGGTGTCCTTGAAATGTTTCCTCTGCCCACCTGAGGCTCGCTTGCTGTGTAATCGGATCTCTCAGTAGAGCACTTGCTTAGGGAGTCTTGTGTTGGGCATGCGGACGATTGGCCTGTCCAACCGAGTTGATCGAGCATGGTCAGTGCTTCAATGCTGGGGATGTTGGCCTGAGCGAGAACACTGAAGTTGGTGTGTCTATCCTATCACAATCACTTTCACTCGAGAAAAAGTGCTCAGCAAACTAATGGGATTAAAGGTGGACGAATCCCCTGGGCCTGATGGCCTGCATCCTAGGGTTTTAAAAGAGGTGACTGCAGAGATAGTGGATGCACTGATTGTAATCTACCAAAATTTCCTGGATTCTGGAGAGGTCCCAACGGAGTGGAAAACTGAAAATGTAATGTCTCTATTAAAGAAAGGATGGAGTCAGCAAGCAGGAAACTATAGACCAATTAACCTAACGTATGTCATTGGGAAATGCTGGAGTTCATAATTAAGGAAGTAGTAGCAGGACATTTAGAAAATCATAATGCAGTCAGGCAGAGTCAGCATGGTTTTATGAAAGTGAGATCATGTTTGACAAATTTGTTCGAGTTCTTTGAGGATATAATGCGCAGGTGGATAAAGGGGAACCAGAAGATGTCATGTATTTGGATTTCCAGAAAGCATTCGATAAGATGCCACATAAAAGGTTACTGCACAAAATAAGAGCTCACAGGGTTGGAGGTAATATATTAGCGTGGATAGAGGATTGGCTAACTAACAGAAAACAGAGAGTTGGGCTAAATGGGTCATTTTCAGGTTGGCAAACTGCAACTAGTGAGGTGCCACAGGGATCAGTGCTGGGGCCTCAACTATTTACAACTTTTTTTAATGACTTGGATGAAACCGAGTGTAATGTAGCCAAATTTGCTGATGATACCAAGATAGGTGGAAAGCAAGTTGTGAGGAGGACACAAAGAATCAACAGGAGCATAAAGATAGGCTAAGTGAGTGGGCAAAAATTTTGCAGATGGAGTATAATGTGGGAAAATGTGAGGTTATCCACTTTGGTCGGAAAAATAAAAAAGCTAATTATGATTTATATGGGGAGAGATTACAAAATGCTGTCGTACAGAGGGATCTGGAAGTCCTTGTACATGAAACACAAAATGTTAACATGCAGGTACAGCAAGTAATTAGGAAGGTAAATGGAATGTTGGCCTGTATTGCAAGGGGGATGGAGTATAAAAGTAGGGAAGTCCTGCTACAAATGTAGGTAAGGCCACACCTGGAGTACTGCATACAGTTTTGGTCTCATTATTTAAGGAAGGATATATTTGCATTGGAGACAGTTCAGATATACTTGCTTTGGAGGCAGTTCAGAGAAGGTTCACTAGGTTGATTCCTGAGATGAAGATGTTGTCATATGAAGAAAAGTTGAGTAGGTTGGGACTATACTCATTGGAGTTTAGAAGACTGAGAGGTGATCTTATTGAAATGTGTAAGATTCTGGGGGGCTTGCCAGGGTAGATGCAGAAAGGATGTTTCCCCTCATGGAGAATCTTGAACTAGGGGGCATAGTTTCAGAATAAGGGGAAATGAGGAGGAATTTATTTTCTCAGAGAGTTGTGAATCTTTGGAATTCTCTACCTCAGAGAGCTGTGGAGGCTGGGTCATTCAATGTATTTAAGGTGGAGATGGACAATTTTTGAACGATAAGGGAATCGAGGGTTTTGGGGAGTGGGCGGGAAGTGGAGTTGAGGCCAGGTTCAGATCAGCCATGATCTTATTGAATGGTGGTGCAGGCTCAAGGGGCCAATTGGCTTATCCCTGCTCCTATTTCTTATGTTCTTATGTGTTCGCATGGGGGCCACGCCTTTAAATGGATCGGGGGTGGGGGTGATAGAGGATCTGTGGTCGGGTCATTAAATGGATTGGCTTGGTGGGGGAGGTTGCATCTACAATTGGGGGGAGGTTGGGTGGAAGCGAGGATCGGGGCTGGATTGTTGGGGGTGTGGTTGCAAGGCAGATCATGGCCTGTCACTGAAGGATCATGGCTAGCTTCAGCATCATCACTGGGGGGAGTAGTCTGCAAAGGTGATTGGAGACCTTCTGGGGAGTCTCCGATCACAAAATTTTGCTTAGCCAAGATCCAGGAGTTAGGAGGAAAGGCACTTACCTACTGAATCTTGCAGTCCCCACCTTGCTGCAATTTTCACGAATTGTGTGAAGTTTGTCCACGTGCAGTTAACAACAAAATGGAGATTCAAAAAGAGGCTTCCAGCCTCATTATAATATTTAAATTTGTGCCCCGGCCCATGGGAGCGTGTTGATTGCCCGCCCCTGTCCTGCCTCCTTTAAAACTGGAAGTGGGTGGGTTAAAGGCAGGATCAGGTCATGAGTCCGATTTTTACAATATAACTACCATCATGCTCCAAGCCCACCTAAGGTTAAAATTCCCCTCTAAGTGTTTGAATTTAAGTGGTTCTGACTCAGATCATGGTAAATATTAGCCCTGAAATCCCGATCCTCTGCTTCCCGCGGGCGCTCGCCAGAAAATGGCTAAAAAGATCCCACCTACCTTTACCTGCTACGCCCACCAGAGGTCCTGGTCCTGAGGCCTCCTCTTCTTAGAAACATAGAAAATAGGTGCAGGAGTAGGCCATTCGGCCCTTCGAGCCTGCACCGCCATTCAATGAGTTCATGGCTGAACATGCAACTTCAGTACCCCATTCCTGCTGTTTCGCCATACCCTTTGATCCCCCTAGTAGTAAGGACTACATCTAACTCCTTTTTGAATATCTTTAGTGAATTGGCCTCAACAACTTTCTGTGGTAGAGAATTCCACAGGTTCACCACTCTCTGGGTGAAGAAGTTTCTCCTCATCTCGGTCCTAAATGGCTTACCCCTTATCCTTAGACTGTGACCCCTGGTTCTGGACTTCCCCAACATTGGGAACATTCTTCCTGCATCTAACCTGTCTAAATCCATCAGAATTTTAAACGTTTCTATGAGGTCCCCTCTCATTCTTCTGAACTCCAGTGAATACAAGCCCAGTTGATCCAGTCTTTCTTGATAGGTCAGTCCCGCCATCCCGGGAATCAGTTTGGTGAACCTTCGCTGCACTCCCTCAATAGCAAGAATGTCCTTCCTCAGGTTAGGAGACCAAAACTGTACACAATATTCCAGGTGTGGCCTCACCAAGGCCCTGTACAACTGTAGCAACACCGCCCTGCCCCTGTACTCAAATCCCCTCGCTATGAAGGCCAACATGCCATTTGCTTTCTTAACTGCCTGCTGTACCTGCATGCCAACCTTCAATGACTGATGTACCATGACACCCAGGTCTCGTTGCACCTCCCCTTTTCCTAATCTGTCACCATTCAGATAATAGTCTGTCTCTCTGTTTTTACCACCAAAATGAATAACCTCACATTTATCCACATTATACTTCATCTGCCATGCATTTGCCCATTCACCGAATCTACCCAATTCGCTCTGCAGCCTCATAGCATCCTTCTCACAGCTCACACTGCCACCCAACTTAGTGTCATCCGCAAATTTGGAGATACTACATTTAATCCCCTCGTCCAAATCATTAATGTACAGTGTAAACAGCTGGGGCCTCAGCACAGAACCTTGTGGTACCCCACTAGTCACCGCCTGCCATTCTGAAAAGTCCCCATTTATACTCCTACTCTTTGCTTCCTGTTTGACAACCAGTTCTCAATCCATGTCAGCACACGACCCCCAATCCCATGTGCTTTAAATTTGCACATTAATCTCTTGTGTGGGACCTTGTCGAAAGCCTTCTGAAAGTCCAAATATACCACATCAACTGGTTCTCCCTTGTCCACTCTGCTGGAAACATCCTCAAAAAATTCCAGAAGATTTGTCAAGCATGATTTCCCTTTCACAAATCCATGCTGACTTGGACCTATCATGTCACCTCTTTCCAAATGCGCTGCTATGACATCCTGAATAATTGATTCCATCATTTTACCCACTACCGATGTCAGGCTGACCGGTCTATAATTCCCTGTTTTCTATCTCCCTCCTTTTTTAAAAAGTGGGGTTACATTGACTACCCTCCACTCGATAGGAACTGATTCAGAGTCAATGAAATGTTGGAAAATGACTGTCAATGCATCCGCTATTTCCAAGGCCACCTCCTCAAGTACTCTGGGATGCAGTCCATCAGGCCCCGGGGATTTAGCGGTCTTCAATCCCATCAATTTCCCCAACACAATTTCCCGACTAATAAGGATTTCCCTCAGTTCCTCCCCCTTACTAGACCCTCTGACCCCTTTTATATCCGGAAGGTTGTTCGTGTCCTCCTTAGTGAATACCGAACCAAAGTACTTGTTCAATTGGTCCGCCATTTCTTTGTTCCCCGTTATGACTTCCCCTGATTCTGACTGCAGGGGACCTACATTTGTCTTCGCTAACCTTTTTCTCTTTACACATCTATATCAACTTTTACACTCTTTCTTAATGTTCCCTGCAAGCTTCTTCTCGTACTCCATTTTCCCTGCCCTAATCAAACCCTTTGTCCTCCTCTGCTGAGTTCTAAATTTCTCCCAGTCTCCGGGTTCGCTGCTATTTCTGGCCAATTTGTATGCCACTTCCTTGGTTTTAATACTATCCCTGATTTCCCTTGATAGCCACGGTTGAGCCACCTTCCCTTTTTTATTTTTACGCCAGAAAGGAATGTACAATTGTTGTAGTTCATCCATGCAGTCTCTAAATGTCTGCCATTGCCCATCCACAGTCAACCCCTTCAGTATCATTCGCCAATCTATCCTAGCCAATTCACGCCTCATACCTTCAAAGTTACCCTTCTTTAAGTTCTGGACCATGGTCTCTGAATTAACTGTTTCATTCTCCATCCTAATGCAGAATTCCACCATATTATGGTCACTCTTCCCCAAGGGGCCTCGCACAACGAGATTGCTAATTAATCCTCTCTCATTACACAACACCCAGTCTAAGATGACCTCCCCGCTAGTTGGTTCCTCGACATATTGGTCTAGAAAACCATCCCTTGTGCACTGCAGGAAATCCTCCTCCACCGTATTTCTTCCAGTTTGGTTAGCCCAATCTATGTGCATATTAAAGTCACCCATTATAACTGCTGCACCCTTATTGCATGCACCCCTAATTTCCTGTTTGATGCCCTCCCCAACATCACTACCACTGTTTGGAGGTCTGTACACAACTCCCACTAACGTTTTTTGCCCTTTGGTGTTCTGCAGCTCTACCCATATAGATTCCACATCATGCAAGCTAATGTCCTTCCTAACTATTGCATTAATCTCCTCTTTAACCAGCAATGCTACCCCACCTCCTTTTCCTTTTATTCTATCCTTCCTGAATGTTGAATACCCCTAGATGTTGAGTTCCCAGCCCTGATCATCCTGGAGCCATGTCTCCGTAATCCCAATCACATCATATTTGTTAACATCTATTTGCACAGTTAATTCATCCACCTTATTACGGATACTCCTTGCATTAAGACACAAAGCCTTCAGGCTTGTTTTTTTAACACGCTTTGTCCTTTTAGAATTTTGCTGTTCAGTGGCCCTTTTTGTTCTTTGCCTTGGGTTTCTCTGCCCTCCACTTTTCCTCATCTCCTTTCTGTCTTTTGCTTTTGTCTCCTTTTTGTTTCCCTCTGTCTCCCTGCATTGGTTCCCATCCCCCTGCCATATTCGTTTAACTCCTCCCCAACAGCACTAGCAAACACTCCCCCTCTGACATTGGTTCCGGTCCTGCCCAGGTGCAGACCGTCCGGTTTGTACTGGTCCCACCTCCCCCAGAACTGGTTCCAATGCCCCAAGAATTTGAATCCGTCCCTGCTGCACCACTGCTCAAGCCACGTATTCATCTGCGCTGTCCTGCGATTCCTACTCTGACTAACACGTGGCACTGGTAGCAATCCCGAGATTACTACTTTTGAGGTCCTACTTTTTAATTTAGCTCCGAGCTCCTTAAATTTGTTTCGTAGGACCTCATCTCTTTTTTTACCTATGTCGTTGGTACCAATGTGCACCACGACAACTGGCTGTTCTCCCTCCCTTTTTCGAATGTCCTGCACCCGCTCCGAGACATCCTTGACCCTTGCACCAGGGAGGCAACATACCATCCTGGAGTCTCGGTTGCGGCTGCAGAAATGCCGATCAATTCCCCTTACAAATGAATCCCCTGGCACTATCGCTCTCCCACTCTTCTTCCTGCCCTCCTGTGCAACAGAGCCAGCCACATTGCCATGAACTTGGCTGCTGCTGCCCTCCCCTGATGAGTCATCCCCCTCAACAGTACTCAAAGCAGTGTATCTGTTTTGCAGGGGGATGACCACAGGGGACCCCTGCACTTCCTTCCTTGCACTGCTCTTCCTGCTGGTCTTCCATTCCCTATCTGGCTGAGGACCATTCACCTGCGATAAGAGCAACTCGCTACATGTGCTACTCACGTCATTCTCAGCATTGTGGATGCTCCAGAGTGAATCCACCCTCAGCTCCAACTCCGCAACGCGGCCCGTCAGGAGCTGGAGGTGGATACACTTCCCGCACACATAGTCGTCAGGGACACTGGAGTCGTCCCTGAGTTCCCACATGGTACAGGAGGGGCATAACACGTGACCGAGCTGTCCTGCCATGACTTAACCCTTAGATAGGCAACAACAATGCTAAAGTGTACTCACTGTTATAGAAGAGAAAAAAGAAAAACTACTCACCAATCACCAGCCAATCACTTACCCCCTTGGCTGTGACGTCACCTTTCTGTTTCTTTCTACTTCTTTTTTGCCTTCTCCCTGTAGCTGCACAAATACGCCTTTTATCGGCCTCACCCACGGACTCCTGACGCCTCTCCACGCACCTCTCGCCGACACTGGGCCCCGGACTCCCTGCTGTGCCTTTTATAGGCCTCACCAACGGACTCCCAATGCCTCTCCACGCACCTCTCGCCGACTCTGGGCCCCGGACTTCCTGCTGTGCCTTTTATAGGCCTCACCAACGGACTCCCGACGCCTCTCCACGCACCTCTCGCACTTCTTGCGCAACAGAGCGCGTGCACGTTGGAATGTCCGTGGGAGTCACATGTGCCTGGACACCCAATCACAGTAAAGTATTTTCTCATTCATAGTAATTGGTCCGAAACTCCTATTACTATGAATGAGAAACACCCCCAAATACCCAAACACTGTACAAAAAATTAAGAAAATCACCTCACATAAATACATTGTAGAAATTAAAGTTGATAGAAATGTTTTTGAAAAAAAAAATTTGCCGATTTTTAAAGAAAAGTTTTATTTCTGGTTTAAAATAACCTTACCTTAGTGGGCAGGGTTTTTAAGATTTTTTTTTAATTTTATTTTTATATGTTTTTGTATGTTTTACATCTCTTATGCTGGTAATAGCAAGTTATGCGCCTGCTTTTACCAGGCGCAAGAGTTTTCGGGACATTCACTGGGCAAGAGATGGGTAAATACCGCAATCTTGCCCACATGAATGTCCTGGCTGTGGTGATATGGAGGATCTGTCAAGCCAGAGCTTTACCGATCGGACAAGTCAGTTTTTGGTGCATGCGCATTTAAGGATATTCGCAGGGCAAGAGATGGGCAAATCGTCCGATCTCTGCCATGGGAATGCATGACAGATCTGAAAAGTCGATTTTCGGCGCATGCGCATCACACCTTGAAAACCGGCTTTTGCGAAGCCTCACGGGTCCGTGCGCACTTCATCCTTAGTCCTTTTATTTTGTATTCAGGTCCAAGGAAAGGTTTGCCTTTTGTTCACCTTCTCCAACTTTTCTTGTTTATACTGTCAATGGTGCAGTCCAGTTCTGGAATGGAGACCCCATCTTCTATGTGTGTCGGACATGTTTTGGCATCGTGACGGGCTGAAGCCATTGTTCGGAGACATAGCAAGAAAAATGGTTAACATGCATTTTAAACGAACAGTCGAGGTTGAACAAGAGTATCTCATGCGTTTCCTCTCTGCTGGGAATCTCGGAGGAAATCTTTTCTCTCGGTTCTCTTCCAGAGGATACTCCCCCTCTTCTTCCCCCTCAATTCAACCTAACCTGTTTTTCCCTCCAACCCACCTCAATCTGATTCTCATCTTCCCACCCTCCATTCATGCTGGTACTCATGTTAAGTGTCGTTTCACCTCCATTCAACCTGGTACTCTTTCCCCACTTCCCAGTTTATGATGGTACTCTTTTCTTCCTCCACCCTCGGTACCTAATGGCACTGTCCCTCACCACCCTTTCAGTTAATTTTAGCATTCTACTTCCTCACTATCCCAAAGGACAGCTCCCACTTACTGCTCCTCTCTCTCCCCGCTTCATTGCTCCCTTTTCTCTCTCCTTTATTCCCCCTTCCCCCTTCACTTATTTTGCCCCCCCCTCCCAATTTTCCACCTATCCATTTCCCCTTCATTGTCATCCAGTCTCTGTCCTCTGCCCCCCGCCCCCCCTCTGCCAAGTGCTGCTGTGAACGGAGGTAATTTAGGTTGCTGCGTACTGGAGATGGCAATTCCTGCTCTCAGAAGAACTCCCACTCACACTATGCTACGGCTGGCATCACTATCATTCGCAACAGGATTGCAGTGGAAGTGGGACCTGGTCTGTGCTCATTTTTGTCAGCACACGTTGATTGATAACATATGCTCCCAAAATGCTGACTCTCAGTGTGAAGCACTGTTAATCATTGGCACGCATGAATATTCTTTACAGAATGATTATGATCACATCTCAAAGGTGAGCAGTGGAAATAAATTGTACACCAGAAGAATTGTTGCACTGTTGACTTCTCCGAACTGAAAACTTTTGAGAAAACCTGAGCATAATATTGAGGACTGTTTCTTTTCTTTAATGATGCCAAGTTCTGTTTAGTCAAAAATATCCAGCATCTTGGCTTAATAATCACATCAGAAGTTAGTGGAAGCACATGAGTCCCAATGCGTTGAGAGAATGCTGGTGTAGCACTCAGCTTTATGAACTAGGAAGTTACAGGTTCAATTTGTGCTCTGTTGGCATTAAGGTAATGTTACCTGCAGAAAGCTCCTTCAGTACTAGATTATGTGGTCAAGTCCTGGAGTGATGCATTAACCATATCTTTCTGACTGAGGCAAGAGTGTGACCACCTGAGTCATGCTTGTCATATACACAAAGCTGGAGGATTAAGACAAAAGTTATCTGAATTTTAAGCATGGGTAATATTATGTGTATATAGTGGTGAAATTTACAGAGACAGTTATTCTCCCTTGAGCCTCTTTCCTTTTCACTGAACCAAGTTTCTCTTGCTACACAGGTATTAAACCACATTTTATCTATTCACAAATGCTGTGGTACTGAAAAGAGCAAAGTGCATCATTTTACGTGCCTGTTGGAAGAATTGCACATTTGGCTTGGTTAATCTGCAGAAGCCACTGCCTGAATGTACAACTATTAATAGCTTTAAGTATATAGCAGTGGAAAGTGTAGTGGCGATTGTCAGAACAGGTCATACCCACTTTAGAAACTATGTCGGACTAATTTGATTCTTGCAATAAAAATGGTACTGCACATGAAACATAATATCTATTTGAATTCAATCATTTTAATTTACTTGAGCCCAGCTTTCCTGCTATCTGCCGAGTGGGGCCATTCTGTTCTTTGATTTCCCCGAAAGCTCAGAGCCTGCTGTATCCTATTAATTGCATCAAGCACTAAATTTGAACTGAGGAGTGAGTTAGGATCTGGTCATTAACTGATTGAGTTGTACAGTTGGCCCTGGCCCCTGTTAACTATATGTTGAAGTGAGTGATCGACAAATGATTATATAGCCAGTGAGATCAAAATCATGCTGTTTCTTTTCTATTTGCTATTTTTGGAAACTCTTTTATTCCACTTTTTGATATTTTATGACTATATACTGTTCTCCAGTTGAGAGAGTGCAGGCAACCACATTTGAGTTTAAACCATTTGCTCGCTTTATGAGATGTTTTACTCTTTAACTTCTGGTTTGCTGCACACTCCTCCTCAGTTCCAGCATCTTGAGATGATTTTAACCTAACCCTGCAGAATTCTTTTCCAAAACCACTTTGCTTTGCTACCTCAATCCACCCATCTTTGAAAATCTCAAACTAAAACATTCCCTCCCCCCCCTAGCCAAATTATGCTTGGTGTCCACCTATCTCCCTTGGAAAACAGTCTAAAACTTTCTTGTATGGAACGAATGCTATATAGATATAAGGTGATGATGGTGGTCTTTGTCTTGCCCCGTAACATTCTCTTATTTCTTCATGCAATGCTGTTTTTCCGTACCTCTTCTTCAGTTGATCCAACTGAGGCTGGGGACATCCTATGTGGTGAAGTGCATTGATGCAGTAGGTTAACACAATGAAAAAAATGAGTGGAAGCAAAATTCAAATTTTTTTTGTGTGGCCTAGGAAGCTGACCTCGGAATCCTAACAGCCGTAACTTGGGTACCGAAGGAACCAATTTGGTGGGCAGCATGCATGCGCTCATACCACACCATACCATCATCATAGGCAGTCCCTCGAAATCGAGGAAGACTTGCTTCCACTCTAAAAGTCAGTTCTCAGGTGATTGTACAGTCCAATACGGGAATTACAGTCTCTGTCACAGATGGGACAGACAGTCGTTGGAGGAAAGGGTGGGTGGGGAGTCTGGATTGCCGCACGCTCCTTCCGTTGCCTGCGCTTGTTTTCTGCATTCTCGTGGCGACGAGACTTGAGGTGCTCAGCACCCTTCTGGATACTCTTCCTCCACTTCGGGCGGTCTTTGGCCAGGGACTCCCAGCTGCCGGTAGGGATGTTGCACTTAATCAAGGAAGCTTTGAGGGTGTCCTTGAAATGTTTCCTCTGCCCACCTGGGGCTCGCTTGCCATGTAGGAGTTCCGAGTAGAGCGCTTGCTTTGGGAGTCTTGTGTCGGGCATGTGAACAATGTTAGGACAGACGCACCAACGTCAGTGTTTTCGATCAGGCCAACATCCCCAGCATCGAAGCACTGACCACACGCGACCTGCTCTGTTGGGCAGGCCACACCATACACCCACCATACAAGGCTCCCCCAAAGATACCTACTGCCCACATTTGAAACAGGCTTTGACTCTTTACATATACAAATAGGGGGCCTAACCCTATCTGAGGCCACCCCCTTTGCAATATTCAATTGGTAGCAAAACCAATGGTCTTGAGGGGAATGTTGGAGGCTGCTTCCGGAAAGGTAAGTGTCAACTTTTGTTACTTGCCTTATTGTGGAGACAGGAGGAACCGTAGTTTGCGGTGGTCCTGCCGCTGACCTCATTAGGTGTGACACCCATGAGGTATCATGCCCATTTTCTAGGTCCTAACACCTTTGAGCAAAGTGATACTTCACCAATACATTTGTTTTCTTCTTTATTTCTTGCTGGGATGAAGAAAAAGAACATTTTATCATATGCATTTGAAGAATGCAGTAGCTGTGTTCAGGTTAAATTTTAGGCTCTGTGATATGTAATAGCTTTATCATAAACTATACTGACTGTCATATACATTGAGATTCTCACCAAGAGTATGGCTGAATTTGTGGACACATAGCCATCAGTGTTTGCGTTTCTGTTTTTTTCCTTTCTAATTCTAATTTCTTTTTTTTGTTATGAAGGAATAGCTTTCTCCCATTTTCAACTTCCTCCAATCAAATGTCATCAATTACATTCCACAATACCTACAATTCATAATCCGCCAAAAAATGCCATGAATCATAAGCCAGCAATAATAAAACAAAAACAGAAAATGCTGGAAATACTCTGCAGGTCAGGCAGCATCTGTGCAGAGAGAAACAGAGTTAACGTTTCAGGACGAAGTTCTCACGGAAGGTCATCGACCTGAAATGTTAACTCTGTTTCTCTCTCCACAGACGCTGCCTGACCTGCTGAGTATTTTCAGCATTTTCTATTTCTATTTCAGATTTCCAGCATCTGCAGTATTTTGTTTTGTAATAAAATAATCTCTAACAACAACTGCATTAAGTGTCTGTAACCACACAAAATATATACCCTTAAAAATAGTAACAGGACAAACATAAAAATATTCATCAAAGCAAATCATGTTGAACCGAAAGCTATTTTCTCCTCACTTCTTCAACAATTTACAACGCTACCACCCCACCCCGTCCCTAGGCCTTTGAACATCCTGGACATCAGATATATCCTCTTTCCCCTCCTGCCTCCATCCCCATAATGCTTGATGAAACCCAGGTGGCCACCTGACACCCAAGATGAGACAGCCTCACCATGTGGCGATGCATCTGTGGAGGAAGAGCTGGAATTCGCTTCAGCTACTGTGAGGTCTCTAAGGCATGCGTAATTGGGCAGCTAAATCCCCACCCCTTACCCCCCTGTAATTATATATCGAACTTTGAGTCGACAACAAATATAAATCAGCACGAGACCACTAGGCTAAAAGCCGAACGACTGGACAGCAAATCAAATCACGGCGTAGCAATGGGGTGAAATATGAGCAGAAGGAGAGAGAGAAAGATAAACAGCCAGACAGTGACCTGAGTGAGAAGAAAAGTTTGGAGGTGGAAGAAGTAAGCTCGGAGAATGCAAGAGCTTGACTTCCAATTACAATGCACTGATCACCACAGCGGCACAGTGGGACGAGCCCAATCTATCTAAATCCGTAAAGTAATGTCACAGCGATCAATCAGTTTTAATGACAAGTTATGAGTCCAAGCTTAAAAATAGGCAATTGTTCACGAGTAAGTGGGGTGACTCTTGCAATTTGGCACTCCTGTTGGAGAAGATGGAAATAATGGACAGAAAATCGTATGACCCTTGTGCCTGAGTTTCTGATATATGCTCCTGTCATGCGAAGCTTTGTGCTGGGAACACTAAATTGTGAAACTTACTGGAATATTTTTAGAGGTCCGATCAATATCCCAGAACCCTGGGGGGATCTGGGTGCCACGATGCGCTAACACACAGCTGATTCACCTCTGGGACTTGTGTTGAAATTCAGCGCAGATTAATGGACTGCCAAGTGGTTTCGCTCTGCGAGGATTCGATTTTTCGAGGCCAGGAATTCAAAACACAAAACTAATTGGCACAAAACCTGGCACTCTCAAATTGGGAAAAATTCACACTGGTTCAATGACGGTTTGGGTCAAGGGAAGTTGTTGAGGTAGAGTAAAGGAAACATGAATTTACAGCTGGCTGTGCTGTCCCAAATCTGGGAGAGCACCATGCTGACACCTGAGTGACAAATTAGAAAAGTGCCGAGGTCCCAACCTTGACATCCTTCAACATGACACAAACCAAAATTAATTCTAAAGAAAATTCTCGGACTGTACACCACTTTGAATGTATAAGCTGCAAGATAAATGGCTATATACCAGATGACATAGTGCATAGTATTTACAGCACAGGGACAGGCCATTCGGCCCAACATGCTGGTGTTTATGCTCCTATTCCTCCTCCCCGCCGCCCCTCTTCATCGAACCCCATCAACATATCCTTCTATCCAGCAGGAATGGGGTACTGAAGTTGCATAATCAGCCATGATCACATTGAATGGTGATGCAGGCTTGAAGTGCCGAATGGCCTGCTCCTGCACCTACTTTCTATGTTTCTATGTTTCTATTACCTTCTTCCTCATGTGTTTATCTAGCTTCCCCTTAAATGCATCTATGCTAGTCACCTCAACTGTTCTTTGTAGTTGCGAGATCCACATTCTCACCACGCTCTGTGCAAAGAAGTTTCTCCTGATTTCCCTACTGGATTTATCAGTGACTATCTTATAGTTAAGGCCCCTTGTTCTGGTCTCCCCTGCGAGTGGAAACATCTTCTCAAAGTCGTAAAGTTAGGGCTATAATAATATGAATGATGAGCAAAGATATTCGGTTCATATAAAGGGTAACAGGTTTGTGCTGTGGTGGGGATTTGCCAAGTGGAGATCAAGTACTTCCAGCCCAGGATCAGTGATATCTGCTTGTCGCCAGTTATAGAGCAGCATTGGCATTAAAATGGAGGCATGGGGTCCACGTAAAAGATGAGGAATAAGGAATACATTGCCAATAGGTCAGAAGAAATATAAAGTTCAAGTTCTGTCCAAAAGCATAAAGGTATCCTCCTGGTAAAAGCTGTCTGCAGTCAGACTGCCTTTGATCGTCACCTTAATCGAGCTACATATTAGATTTCAAAGGTGAAAAATTAGAGGCACAGGATATTGAGCTTTGTTGCAACTTTCAACAGTTCTTCCCTACTCTCTTAACTAAACATGGAATCGGAGTGCTAAGATTTCAAGAATTTTCTTTGCCAATTTTCTGCTCATTTTGCCCCACCTCTTTTGAAGATGCATCCTCCATCATACTGCCCAAATGGTCATTCTCCAGATGCACTGGACAAAGGAAGAAGATTGTTGTGGGGACATGGCTGGGATAGGCAGCAATTTATTTTTCTTGCAATGCAGCCCTCCTCATAAGCACCTGTTCCAAATAGGCGCAGGATAGTCACAGCAAGGCCCAACCATCCTAACTGCTGCAATAGGCAGCTGAGTAAAGGAAATAAAAGTCAGTGCTCTAATGTGCCTAGCTCACAGGATTCAAGCCCCCTTTGCATTCAGCGTCCTATTAGGTCATGCTGGGCTCCTCATGAGCATTGTAAGACCACAGTCATCCACAAGCAATAATATAAAAGCAGGGAAGTCGTGCTACAGTTATCCAGGGTATTGGTGAGGCCACACCTCGAATACTGCATACAGTTTTGGTTTCCATATTTATGAAAGGATATACTTACTTTGGAGGCAGTTCAGAGAAGGTTCACCAGGTTGATTCTGGAGATGAGGGGGTTGACTTATGAGGAAAGATTGAGGAGATTGGGCCTCTACTCATTGGAATTCAGAAGAATGAGAGGTGATCTTATCGAAACGTATAAGATTATGAGGGGGCTTGACAAGGTGAATGCAGAGAGGATGTTTCCACTGATAGGGGAGACTAGAACTAGCGGACATAGTCTTAGAATAAGGGGCCGCCCATTTAAAACTGAGATGACGTATTTCTTCTCTCAGAGGGTTGTAAATCTGTGGAAGTCACTGCCTCAGAGAGCTGAGCCTATGATCGGTTCAGCTATGATCGAATTAAATGGCGGAGCAGGCTCGAGGGGCCGTTTGGCCTACTCCTGCTCCTATTTCTTATGTTCTTATATGGAAGGGCTTTGTTATCTCCAGACTTGACTACTCCAATGCACTCCTGGCCGGACTCCCATGTTCTACCCTACATAGATTTAAGCTATCCAAAACTCTGCTGCCCATATCCTAACTCACATTCAGTCCTGTTAACCCATTACCTCTATGCTCCCTAACCTACATTGTCTCCCAGTTAAGCAATGCCTCAATTTTAATATTCTCATCTTTGTTTTCAAATTCCTCCATGGCCTCGTCCCTCCCTATCTCTGTAATTGCCTACAACCCTCCGAGTTTTCTGTGCTTTCAGCTGCCATGGCCCCAAGCTCGAGAATTTCCTCCCTAAACCTCTCAGCCTCTCTACCTCTCTATCGTCCTTTAAGACAATCCTTAAAACCCACTTCATTCTGCCCTAATATCTCCTTGTGTCACTCGGTGTCAAATTGTGTTTGATAATGCTCTTGTGAAGCACCTTGGGGTGTTTTACGACATTAAAGGCTCGATATAAGTACAACTTTTTGTTGTTGGGTCATCCATTGTGGTTCATCACATCTGAGGGCTGCCATTTTATTATCGGCCCCTATGTATGTATCCCGTATCCACTGTTCTGTACTATGCATATTCAAAATGAAAACTTTATTGTTAATATCTCAACTATAGTAGTCGTGGAGTGCAGCCAAAATTGTTTCCTGCCAGAGGTATTGTGTCTGAGGCAGCATAAAATCTACATGTTTCTTTTATAAAAATAGATGGCCATTTTCAGTGATTTCTCTGCCTAAAGTTACAGGCTTCAGATCCTTTCTACACAGGTCTGATCTTCTGTTGCCTTGAACATCCTGCTGAGTACATGTCAGAAATTGAGAGGGACAGTAAAATCTGTTTTTTAATCATTTTTTTTTGCACATGATTTTTGAGGGACGTGAATAAGCAATGGGTACAACGTCTGCTATTGTGACAAAGATAGCTATTTCGATGGCTCAGATCATGCTTTTAAGTAATTCTTAATTGCCAAGACATAAAAGCTATTTTAAAATAATAAAAGTTGCTACCCCAATGCAGTTCTTGTACGAATGTAAACTGACACAAGTGTCCTATGCTTAAAAGAAAGAGTTGGATTTATATAGCGCCTTTTACGACCACCGGACGTCTCAAAGTGCTTTGCAACCAATGAAGTACTTTTGGAGTGTAGTCATTGTTGTACTGTAGTTATTATGCTTCTCTGAAGCCATCTGAAGAGCAACACGCACTGATCCTGCTGCCAGGGCTAGTTCTGTTTGGAACTGTGCCACAGTATATGTAGGAAGAGTTTGTTGAATGGATTGGTACACAAACAGCTATAAGAAAGCAATGCCTGCAGCACAAAGTGACTGTCACGATTACTGCCCAGAATGTCTGCTGCACTTGCCCTGAAAGCTCAAGGGACCTGATGAGGTTGTGTATGAAGCCACTTCTCTGACAGGCCATGGTGACATGCATCTGAAGTGAAACATATTGGCTTCCTTGTCTTGTAGCTATAATTGCACATGCAGTGTGAAATAGAAAGTTTAGGAACCAGAACAAAAAACCCACACAACTATAGTAAAAAATAATCAGAATTCCTATCTTTACAGAATCATTTTAGTTGGGCTGTACTTGTTCCTGAGCTTCAGTTGTACTTTACATAGAGTACGGGGACCCGAAATTGGTTGACATACGGCCTGCGTACCGCCCAAAAATGCGATTTTGGTCAAAAAACACCTACATACCGCTGATATACCGCTTGGCGGAATATTCATCCTGGACATAACGCCGAGTGGTATGCACACCGTCCGCCATGCAGAACCGCCCGCATACCACCCAAAAAGTCCGATTTTCATCGCATACCACCGACATATCACCGGAGCTGAATACCTTCTTGGAAAAGGTGGTTTTACGCAAACTTAAGTGGGCGGGAATGGGCGGAGTGCACGGATTCGCCATTTTGGAAATCGGGAACTGTCAGCTAAAGCAGCACCTCTGTATTTCTGAGGTGAACAATGATTTTACAGTGTGATTTAGGGTGGAAAAGGTATTTTTGTTGTTACTGAGTAACTTATTAAGATAGAAGGCATTTTAGTTATTATTTTTCATCGAAAAATATTGTGGAGATTTAAAAAGAATGGGGCCTGTACTGTCTCAGCCTATATTGCTGACAACCTATCTAATCGAGGAACCAGATGTGAGAAGGTTTATTGAGCAGAGTTAGAAGGGTAATGGAGGAGAAGGAGGATGCCTTACCCTAATGAAGATTACCCCAAAAGTTTGACACTGTACAAGAGTGCTTAAATTTAATTCAAATGTTTATGTAAAATATCTCAAAAATATACAACAATTTTAAAACTTTGTAAAACTTATAACTTTAAAACAACTCTAACAATTTTAACAACAATTTTAACAAAACTTTTCAACTTTAATGAACTTTTACAAATCAACCTCAAATTATTCAATGCACAAGTACAACAAAAAGACCCTTCACTGGCCCTGGCCATGACTTTGCGCCTGGCCTCGACTGTGTGCAACACCACCCTTCGGACTATTCCCCCCCGCCCTTTGTTATTCCCACTCTTCCCTTTCCCAGTGCCCCTGAGCCTGGACCTCCCCATGGTGATATCAAGCTGGTGTGCAGCACCGCACCCTGAGTGCTGTTGCTGTCATTGGGGGTCAGACATTGCAAGCGAATAAATGGGGCCTCAGGAGCAGCTCACCATGTGGAAGGCGCGGCTTCAGGGCTGGAAGATGATGTCAGCTCCCCATCCTCAGGTGCTGTCGACCTGACTAACATGTCCTGATCCCATCGATTGCCGCATGGCTTCGATGGTGTCAGCGGTCCGCTCCATCATGGAGATCATACGCGACATATCCTCCGACTGCCGCTCTGATAGAGCCACGATGTTTGTGGCTATCGTAGTCATGGCCTTGACCAGCTCTCGACCTATTTCGTCGTTGGCCTGTGACAGATGCACCATGACTTGGTACACGCCTACAGCAACTGACCTTTTACCCGCACCAACTTCCGTCGCTGCGG
This sequence comes from Pristiophorus japonicus, assembly GCF_044704955.1. Lineage (NCBI taxonomy): Eukaryota > Metazoa > Chordata > Chondrichthyes > Pristiophoridae > Pristiophorus > Pristiophorus japonicus. The sequence goes on from NC_091977.1 coordinate 37,921,746, forward strand.
CAAAGGCAATGCAAAACTGGGGGTGCCTTGCTGCGCATGGCTTGGTCCCGCAGAATCAGAGCACCATGGGGGAATCCCCTGAATACAGACTTGGTGGTGGAGGATGTTCCAGCTGTCCCACATGGAGCTGGTGTATCCTCCTCCATCTCCACCCCAACCTCCACCTCCACTGGTTGCAGGATCAGCGGCTCTTTCTCTTCCTCTTCCTGTTCCTCTTCATCTTCCTCATCTCTGCCGGTGATGAAGTCAGGAGAGGGCTGAGTGACGCCAGAGGTAGAGGCAGTGGGTCTGTCATCTGGTCTCTCTGCGTTAGTGTGGTCTGAATCATCCAAATCTGGAAGTACAAAACAACATTTTTAAAAGTTTGCCGCAGGCGAGGGGTCAGGGTTACATGAATACATAGTACAGTGATTTATCACAGTCTTACTTAAATGTCCACCATTGCTGCAGTACTGCATTACGTATCACAGAGAGACAATACATATATGCATTGCGTTCCATGTCCCCAACATTGCGTTACATCACATGACACCGACATCACAGTGTTATAGAAACATAGAAACATAGAAAATAGGTGCAGGAGTAGGCCATTCGGCCCTTCTAGCCTGCACCGCCATTCAATGAGTTCATGGCTGAACATTCAACTTCAGTACCCCATTCCTGCTTTCTCGCCATACCCCTTAATCCCCCTAGTAGTAAGGACCTCATCTAACTCCTTTTTGAATATATTTAGTGAATTGGCCTCAACAACTTTCTGTGGTAGAGAATTCCACAGGTTCACCACTCTCTGGGTGAAGAAGTTCCTCCGCATCTCGGTCCTAAATGGCTTACCCCTTATCCTTAGACTGTGACCTCTGGTTCTGGACTTCCCCAACATTGGGAACATTCTTCCTGCATCTAACCTGTCTAACCCCGTCAGAATTTTAAATGTTTCTATGAGATCCCCTCTCATTCTTCTGAACTCCAGTGAATACAAGCCCAGTTGATCCAGTCTTTCTTGATAGGTCAGTCCCGCCATCCCGGGAATCAGTCTGGTGAACCTTCGCTGCACTCCCTCAATAGCAAGAATGTCCTTCCTCAGGTTAGGAGACCAAAACTGTACACAATACTCCAGGTGTGGCCTCACCAATGCCCTGTACAACTGTAGCAACACCTCCCTGCCCCTGTACTCAAATCCCCTTGCTATGAAGGCCAACATGCCATTTGCTTTCTTAACCGCCTGCTGCACCTGCATGCCAACCTTCAATGACTGATGTACCATGACACCCAGGTCTCTTTGCACCTCCCCTTTTCCTAATCTGTCACCATTCAGATAATAGTCTGTCTCTCTGTTTTTACCACCAAAGTGGATAACCTCACATTTATCCACATTATACTTCATCTGCCATGCATTTGCCCACTCACCGAACCTATCCAAGTCGCTCTGCAGCCTCACAGCATCCTCCTCGCAGCTCACACTGCCACCCAACTTAGTGTCATCCGCAAATTTGGAGATACTACATTTAATCCCCTCATCTAAATCATTAATGTACAGTGTAAACAGCTGGGGCCCCAGCACAGAACCTTGCGGTACCCCACTAGTCACTGCCTGCCATTCTGAAAAGTACCCATTTACTCCTACTCTTTGCTTCCTGTCTGACAACCAGTTCTCAATCCATGTCAGTACACTACCCCCAATCCCATGTGCTCTAACTTTGCACATCAATCTCTTGTGTGGGACCTTGTCGAACGCCTTCTGAAAGTCCAAATATACCACATCAACTGGTTCTCCCTTGTCCACTCTACTGGAAACATCCTCAAAAAATTCCAGAAGATTTGTCAAGCATGATTTCCCTTTCACAAATCCATGCTGACTTGGACCTATCATGTCACCTCTTTCCAAATGCACTGCTATGACATCCTGAATAATTGATTCCATCATTTTACCCACTACCGATGTCAGGCTGACCGGTCTATAATTCCCTGTTTTCTCTCTCCCTCCTTTTTTAAAAAGTGGGGTTACATTGACTACCCTCCACTCCATAGGAACTGATCCAGAGTCAATGGAATGTTGGAAAATGACTGTCAACACATCCACTATTTCCAAGGCCACCTCCTTAATTACTCTGGGATGCAGTCCATCAGGCCCTGGGGATTTATCGGCCTTCAATCCCATCAATTTCCCCAACACAATTTCCCGACTAATAAGGATTTCCCTCAGTTCCTCCTCCTTACTAGACCCCCCGACCCCTTTTATAACCAGAAGGTTGTTCGTGTCCTCCTCCGTGAATACCGAACCAAAGTACTTGTTCAATTGGTCCGCCATTTCTTTGTTCCCCGTTATGACTTCCCCTGATTCTGACTGCAGGGGACCTACATTTGTCTTTACTAACCTTTTTCTCTTTACATATCTATAGAAACTTTTGCAATCCGTCTTAATGTTCCCTGCAAGCTTCTTCTCATACTCCATTTTCCCTGCCCTAATCAAAACCTTTGTCCTCCTCTGCTGAGTTCTAAATTTCTCCCAGTCCCCAGGTTCGCTGCTATTTCTGGCCAATTTGTATGCCACTTCCTTGGCTTTAATACTATCCCTGATTTCCCTTGATAGCCACGGTTGAGCCACCTTCCCTTTTTTATTTTTATGCCAGACAGGAATGTACAATTGTTGTAGTTCATCCATGTGGTCTCTAAATGTCTGCCATTGCCCATCCACAGTCAACCCCTTAAGTATCATTCGCCAATCCATCCCAGCCAATTCACGCCTCATACCTTCAAAGTTAGCCTTCTTTAAGTTCTGGACCATGGTCTCTGAATTAACTGTTTCATTCTCCATCCCAATGCAGAATTCCACCATATTATGTTCACTCTTCCCCAAGGGGCCTCGCACAACGAGATTGCTAATTAATCCTCTCTCATTACATAACACCCAGTCTAAGATGGCCTCCCCCCTAGTTGGTTCCTCGACATATTGGTCTAAAAAACCATCCCTTATGCACTCCAGAAAATCCTCCTCCACCGTATTGCTTCCAGTTTGGTTAGTCCAATCTATGTGCATAGTAAAGTCACCCATTATAACTGCTGCACCTTTATTGCACGCACCCCTAATTTCATGTTTGATGCCCTCCCCAACATCACTACTACTGTTTGGAGGTCTGTACACAACTCCCACTAACGTTTTTTGCCCTTTGGTGTTCTGCAGCTCTACCCATATAGATTCCACATCATCCAAGCTAATGTCCTTCCTAACTATTGCCTTAATCTCCTCCTTAACCAGCAATGCTACCCCACCTCCTTTTCCTTTTATTCTATCCTTCCTGAATGTTGAATACCCCTGGATGTTGAGTTCCCAACTCTGATCATCCTGGAGCCACGTCTCCGTAATCCCAATCACATCATATTTGTTAACATCTATTTGCACAGTTAATTCATCCACCTTATTGCGGATACTCCTTGCATTAAGACACAAAGCCTTTAGGCTTGTTTTTTTAACACCCTCTGTCCTTTTAGAATTTTGCTGTACAATGGCCCTTTTTGTTCTTTGCCTTGGGTTTCTCTGCCCTCCACTTTTCCTCATCTCCTTTCTGTCTTTTGTTTTTGCCTCCTTTTTGTTTCCCTCTATCTCCCTGCATTGGTTCCCATCCCCCTGCCATATTAGTTTAACTCCTCCCCAACAGCACTAGCAAACACTCCCCTGAGGACATTGGTTCCGATTCTGCCCAGGTGCAGACCGTCCGGATTGTACTGGTCCCACCTCCCCCAGAACCGGTTTCAATGCCCCAGGAATTTGAATCCCTCCCTGCTGCACCATTGCTCAAGCCACGTATTCATCTGAGCTATCCTGCGATTCCTACTCTGACTAGCACGTGGCACTGGTAGCAATCCCGAGATTACTACTTTTGAGGTCCTACTTTTTAATTTAGCTCCTAGCTCCTTAAATTCATTTCGTAGGAACTCATCCCTTTTTTTACCCATGTCATTGGTACCAACGTGCACCACGACAACTGGCTGTTCTCCCTCCCTTTTTAGAATGTCCTGCACCCGCTCCGAGACATCCTTACATTACCTTACATCAGGCCAACATTACAGTTACAGTTACATTACATGACATGAGAGGACTGCAACACAGACTGCATTTTATTCAACTTACCATCCTGTGTGAGTGGATCAGCTCCAATGCCAGTGGTGGCACGGTTGCTATCTCCAACCAGTGACAGGGCACGGATCTCGATGTCAGTCAGAGGCTCCTGGGTTATGGGTCCTGCCACTCGTACGCCGCTGATCAGCTGCTGTTGCAGAAAGTAAAGTAAATCGTCTTCAATCCATTTAACATTGCATGCACGCACACACACACACCTCTCTTGTCATTGCCTGAAAGCACGAATATATCGCGTAACCTTAAGATAAATAACATCATCCGTGTGACACTGAACCTACAATTACATGGCACATGGCGGGTGGGGGGAGTGCACAAACAAAATCATTACGTACTCTTGTTACGCTCACCAGGTCGTTCCACCTCTTATGGCACCTTTCCCCGTTACGTACCATGGTACTTGTGGAGGACACAGCCTACCCAATCTCATCCCATATCCAGTTGTACTCCTTTGGGGAAGGGGCTTTCCTCGACCACCCTTCATTAGCTCGGAGTATCTCTCTGTAATATTCTCAAGAAGGGCAGGTAACTCTGTCTCGTCGACGGAGGTGCTCTCATCCTCCCATCCTTTTCGATGTTGCTGCGCTTTGATTTTTTTTTAACATTTCCATAACATTTATTTTGCTGTGATTATTGCTTTGTAAAATATGTCTTATTCTTCAAACTGTAGAATTATTAGTTGTTAAGAATATTTTTTAACTCTACAATGTGTTTTTAAAGTAACTTCCCGTCGACTAGCTTGCTGCTCCTTCTCATTCTCTCTCCCTCCTCTTCAAGTCACTGCGCATGCGCAGGTGACCCCTGACCCCCGAAATCGCGGGTTAAACGCTTCTGTGATAAAACGGGGGGGAAAAATTGCACGTGCGCAGTTCGGCAAAGAGAAAGTTGATCTGGATCGACTACTAAATTACATACCACCCACTGCAGACAGCTGGTCTACCGCTGATATAACGGCGAAAAAATTTTGAACAATTTTGACCTCTTCAGTCTCGGTGGTATGCCAGTGGTTTGAAATGACGCATGCCGGCATACCACCAAGAAATGGGCGGACCTTATGTATTGACCCAATTTCGGCCCCAATATCTTAAAATGCACAATGATTAAGTGTAGTAGAATTCTATTACCTCTCTGTCATCGTCAGGTTTTTTAAGATTCTGAAGCTCTGGAACAGGAACCATAATATTCACATGTCAGGGGAAATGGTGAACTATTACAATTATTTGGGAACAATTTGTTTTCACAAGAGTAGAATTCTTGGAGTGTGAGTCAGGTAATTACTTCACAGTGACACTAAAGTTAGATTGTATTCAGAGCCGATGACAGATCGTGTCTTACGAACTTAGAAAGGTTTTTTTTTAAGAGGTGACTAAGTTGGTGGATGACAGTTCAGGAGTTATTTTAGATTTGGATTTCCAGAAAGCACTTGATGATGTGCCTGCAGGAGCAGATTTTAAGCTGAACAGTAAATTGATTGTAGTCTTGTAGGCAGAGGATAATAATTAATGCAAACAGCTTTGCATGGTGTCTAGTCACCAATACACCCACAGGGATCCATGTTGGGACAGGTGCTCTTCATCTTCATCAATAATTTGGATGAAGGCTTCAAGCAAAGTTTTCAAGATGTGTGCAGGAGTTAGGAACATAGGTGATGAAAATAGGGTACAAGCTAATCAAGATACATTGGTGGAATGTCCTTCAATGTGAAAATGTAGTTTGATGCACTTGGGTTTGGATAATTCCAGGCATGTGCATAGGATGGAGGATGACCCACTTAAGGTTGCAGTTCATCATTGATAAAATATTGAAAGCCCACAACGAGTATTGTTTGGCCATTGGTGTGTATCATCAGCAAGACATCCTCGACTCTGGAAGACTGCCTAGATAAAACTAGAAATTCAATACTTAGCTTAAACAATGCCTTGGTGTAGCTGCATTTAAAGTATTTTGTCCTGTTTTGGTCCTCTCACAACACGAGGGATATCAAGACCCTGGGAGTGGTCCAGAGGGGAACAGCCAGAAAGTAACATAGGGCTCTTGCCCATCAGAATAGCTTATGGAGTTGAGGCTTTTTCATTGCAGAAACACAGATTTCAAGGTGATATGATTGAGCTTTTCAAAATCATGAAGTGAATAAATTCTGTTTTGGTGGGTAGGTTAGTTGAGTCAGACAGGGATGAGAGAACTAGTGGACGTCAATACCGAGTCATAGGGCTAGAAATTCATCTCCTTACGAAAACTCTGCAGCCCCAAATAATTGGGGCCACCGCTCTTTCGCCAGCTGGTGGCGTGTCGCGCAGCTGCCATGTTACTCTCCCCCTTTGCACGTTCTGCTGCTGGCAGTGCCCTGGGAAAAAGATGGTGACATGGTGACGTCAATTGCTGTGCAACGCTGACTTAATATCAGCAACACAAACTTCGACCCGAGCACTGAATACAGCGCTGGGTCCTAAGCACGCTAGGTTAACCTGGCGAGCAGGAAAGCTGACAGTGGCGATGTCCACAGCTCTTAAAGAGACACATACAAACTGCTACGACGTAGTCATCACTGAAGGAGCATCTTCACCACAAGGATTGCAGTGGTTCAAGAAGGTGGTTCACCACAAACCTTCTTAAGGGCAATTAGGGATGGGCAATAAATGTTGGCCTTCCCAGCGATGCCCACATCCCGAAATGAACAAATGAAATTATTGCTGTGGATTGTTGGTAGGTGAGTGATTGGGGATCGTGCATTGAGCAGTGTGTGAGGCTTGTGTTGCAGTTGGTAGGAGACAGCCTTTGAAGATACATTCGATGACCTTGGTCAGTAGTCAGAGATCCTGAAGCTTATTTGGGCATTGAAGCCAGGAGGTGGGGGCGACGCTGCTGGCAGTTACAGCCTTAGTGATGTACTCCCACGTCGGTCTTTCTGGAGGGCCTGAGGGCCGTTCTTGCAATGCTGACCCTCTGCACAAAGCTGGAGTGCTGCATGTGAGACCCTCGGTGCCCCTTCCCTGGCTTGCTGAGCCATTTGTGTTGGTGCTGAGGCAGCGTTCCTATTTGTTGGGTAATTCAGCTTTAACAGCTGAATATTTACATTTGGAACTTTTAAATGTTGAATATTTTTTTCAAATAAAGGGCTGATAAATGTATTCATTCACTGCAATTTATTTTGTATTGCTTCAGAGTGCATGGTCCCTTCAACTCTCAGACCTCTTCATTGCCCACAATTCCATGCGAGCTTCAAGCTTTGCTCACAGAGGCTGTGGGAAGCTGCAAGCCACACAGGACAGAAACTTTGTCACGGATCCTTCCAGAAATGCCACCAGGGTGGCTTTACATGGAAGGTGAGCGCTGCGCTACCAATAGACATGCACCCCGCCAGACCACTTTGACTTGATTAGTGTTGCGGCCATTTCCAGTGTCCATTAACTGCAGTTGTTGGTGACACCGGCAAGTTTGCTGGAGAACACAGATTTTTTCCCCCTATAGAATCATAAAGTAATACAGCACAGAAGGAGGCCATTCGGCCCATCAAGTCTGCACCAGCTACTTCAGTTCGTCCATATAAAAAAAACAGAAGTTCGTTTAGACGAAGTATTTGAGCACATATCTCTGCAATAGATTGCCAAAATGAACATAGAAACATAGAAAATAGGGGCAAGTGTAGGCCATTTGGCCCTTCGCGCCTGCACCGCCATTCAATAAGATCATGGCTGATCATTCCCTCAGTATCCCTTTCCTGCTTTCTCTCCATATCCCTTGATCACCTTAGCCGTAAGGGCCATATCTAACTCCCTCTTGAATATATCCAATGAACTGGCATCAACAACTCTCTGCGGCAGGGAATTCCATAGGTTAACAACTCTCTGAGTGAAGAAGTTTCTCCTCACCTCAGTCCTAAATGGCCTACCCGTTATCCTAAGACTATGTCCCCTGGTTCTGGACTTCCCCAACATCGGGAACATTCTTTCCGCATCTAACCTGTCCAGTCCCGTCAGAATATTGTACGTTTCTATGCGATCCCCTCTCATCCTTCTAAACTCCAGTGAATAAAGGCCCAGTTGATCCAGTCTCTCCTCGTATGTCAGTCCAGCCATCCCTGGAAGCAGTCTGGTGAACCTTCGCTGCACTCCGTCAATAGCAAGAATGTCCTTCCTCAGATTAGGAGAACAAAACTCAAGACAATATTCCAGGTGAGGCCTCACCAAGGCCCTGTACAACTGCAGTAAGACTTCCCTGCTCCTATACTCAAATCCCCTAGCTATGAAGGACAATATACCATTTGCTTTCTTCACCGCCTGCTGTACCTGCATGCCAAATTTCAATGACTGATGAACCTTGACACCCAGGTCTCGTTGCACCTCCCCTTTTCCTAATCTGCCGCCATTCAGATAATATTCTGCTTTTGTGCTTTTGCCCCCAAAATGGATAACCTCACATTTATCCACTTATACTGCATCTGCTATGCATTTGCCCAGACACCTTACCTGTCCAAGTCACCCTGCAGCCTCTGAGCATCCTCCTCACAGCTCACACCGCCACCCAGTTTAGTGTCATCTGCAAACTTGGAGATATTCCACTCAATTCCTTCATTTAAATCATTAATGCATATTTTAAAGAGCTTGGGGTCCCAGCACTGAGCCCTGCGGCACTCCACTAGTCACTGCCTGCCATTCTGAAAAGGACCCGTTTATCCCGACTCTGCTTCCTGGCTGCCAACCAGTTCTCTATCCATGTCAGTACATTACCCCCATAACAATATGCTTTGACTTTGCACACCAATCTCTTGTGTGGGACCTTGTCAAAAGCCTTTTGAAAGTCCAAATACACCACATCCCCTGGTTCTCCCTTGTCCACTCTGCTAGTTACACCCTCAAAATATTCCAGAGCATTTGTCAAGCTTGATTTCCCTTTCATAAATCCATGCTGACTTGGACCGATCTGGTCATTGCTTTCCAAATGCACTGCTATTTCATCCTTGATGATTGATTCCAACATTTTCCCCACGACTGATGATATAATTACCAGTTTTCTCTCTCCCTCCTTTTTTAAAAAGTGTTGTTACATTAGCTACCCTTCTGTGCATAGGAACTGATCCAGAGTCAATAGACTGTTGGAAAATGATCACCAATGCATCCACTATTTCTAGGGCCACCTCCTTAAGTACTTTGGGATGCAGACTATCAGGCCCCGGGGATTTATCGGCATTCAATCCCATCAATTTCCCTAACACAATTTCCCGCCTAATAAGGATATCCTTCAGTTCCTCCTTCTCACCAGACCCACTATCCCCTAGTACATTCGGAAGGTTATTTGTGTCTTCCTTCGTGAAGACAGAACCAAAATATTTGTTCAATTGGTCTGCCATTTCTTTGTTCTCCATTATAAATTCACCTGAATCTGACTGCAAGGGACCTATGTTTGTCTTCGCTAATCTTTTTCTCTTCACATATTTATAGAAGCTTTTGCAGTCAGTTTTTATGTTCCCTGCAAGCTTCCTCTCGTACTCTATTTTCCCCTTCTTAATTAAACCCTTAGTCTTCCTCTGTTGAATTCTAAATTTCTCCCAGTCCTCAGGTTTGTTGCTTTTTCTAGCCAATTTATATGCCTCTTCCTTGGTTTTAACACTATCCTTAATTTCCCCTGTTAGCCACGGTTGAGCCACCTTCCCCGTTTTATTTTTACTCCAGACAGGGATGTACAATTGCTGAAGTTCATCCATGTGATCTTTAACTGTTTGCCATTGCTTATCCACCGTCAACTCTTCAAGTCTTATTTTCCAGTCTATTCTTGCCAATTCACGCCTCATACCCTCAAAGTTACCTTTCCTTAAGTTCAGGACCCTATTTTACGAATTAACTGTGTCACTCTCCATCTTAATAAAGAATTCTACCATATTATGGTCACTCTTCCCCAAGAGGCCTCGCACAACAAGATTGCTGATTAGTCCCTTCTCATTACACATCACCCAATCTAGGATGGCCAGCTCTCTAGTTGGTTCCTCAACATATTGGTCTAGAAAACCATCCCTAATACACTCCAGGAAATCCTCCTCTACCGCATTGCTACCAGTTTGGTTCGCCCAATCAATATGTAGATTAAAGTCGCCCATGATAACTGCTGTACCTTTATTGCACACATCCCTAATTTCTTGTTTGATGCTGTCCCCAACCTCACTACTACTGTTTGGTGGTCTGTACACAAATCCCATGAGTGTTTTGTGCCCTTTGGTATTCCGCAGCTCCACCCATACCGATTCCACATCATCCAGGCTAATGTCCCTCCTTACTATTGCATTAAGTTCCTCTTTAACTAGCAATGCCACCCCGCCTCCTTTTCCTCTCTGTTGATCCTTCCTAAATGTTGAATACCCCTGGATATTGAGTGCCCAGCCTTGGTCACCCTGGAGCCATGTCTCCGTGATGCCAATTACATCATATCCGTTAACTGTTAACTGCGCAGTTAATTCGTCCACCTTATTCCGAATACTTCTCGCATTGAGGCACAGACACTTCAGGCTTGTCTTTTGAACATACTTTGCCCTTTTAGAATTTTGCTGTAAAGTGGCCCTTTTTGTTTTCTGCCTTGGGTTTCTCAGCCCTCCACTTTTACTCATCTCCTTTCTATCTTTTGCTTCTGCCTCCATTTTATTTCCCTCTGCCTCCCTGCATAGGCTCCCATCCCCCTGCCATGTTAGTTTAACTCCTCCCCAACAGCACTAGCAAACACTCCCCCGAGGACATTGGTTCCGGTCCTGCCCAGCTGCAGACCGTCCGGTTTGTACTGGTCCCATCTCCCCCAGAACCGGTTCCAATGTCCCAGGAATTTGAATCCCTCCCTCTTGCACCACTCCGCAAGAACAAGGAAAACCAATTCCGGCCACTTACACCAGCCACTCAATCTCCGAGACGAAGTGCAAAAAAAAACAGGAGGAAAAGAAACCTGAGGCCAGTTTGGGAAAAACATTCTGGGAAAATCTTTTCCAAACCCCAAAATGAAATCAAGCAAGCTCTTGGAGACTGCAATAACTGACATCATTAATTGCAATTATTCCTCTATCAGAAATTGAGATGACTTTGTATCACAAGAATTGTCCAGCTCCCTTTTGAAAGATTGTATTAAATCCACACATTATGTTTTGATAATCTGAGATCGATTGCCCTCGAGAGACAGCATTGTGCCATACCTGCAACACTTGTAGCACATGTGTGAGGCAAGTGTACTTTCCATTCTTCTCAGGTGGTCCCTCGAATCGAGGATGACTTGCTTCCACGCCAAAAATGGATGAGTTCAATGAGTTTATAGGTGTTTCAATGAAGAAACTAATATTCCAGGTCCCGAACTACATCCTGAAGGGTGGATGATGCCTGTGCGTGGATTTTTTAAATGTGTGGTGGCCGTTGCACACCAGTCACCACAAGGGCTTGACAGAGCTAGGTCTTGATCCAGTGGCAAGGGTTAACCAAGATGACTGGAGACCAGCTCTGCTGCACGGACCTAGTGTGCACACATATCGCAATGTGGGCTGGCCCATGCTGCCCCTGGGCCCACGCCTCTTCTGGGCCCTTTCCATTGTCACTTTCCATTGGCCATGTACTGCGTATCACTGGTGGATTTTACAGCGGCAAGGTTAATACTGCTCGTCCCGCCTTCAACTATTGCATGCCAATGGCGGGATACAGAAGAGGCATCCCCTTATAATTTCCCAAAATTGCCACAAAGGGATGGAATCCTGGTGGAATGGTCTCTGCCCCAGTGTTTTGTTTCCAGCCCAGAGTGAACCATGTCCATGTTCAAATTGACCAGAATTCCTGAGCTACTTGGTCCGTCTAGTCCACCTTCCTATTGTCGTAGCTGCTGTATCTAATATTTTGTTTCCCTTTAAAGCAATTTCCAATTTTGCTTTGAAGATACCTAAAACTTTTACCTCTGCTTTGGTGGCAACTCGTCTGTAAATCTGCAGAATTGTTATCAACAGTGTCATTTTTTTTTTCCATTTCTGAAGCGGCAGTCCAGATGGCAGCAGAGAATTTCTGTGGTTGATCAAATTACGTCAGAAATAAGCTAGTTATTTACTTTAGTGCCTCACAAATTAACTACTTAACCTTTGTAAATGATGGGCTTCGCGAGTAAATGCGCTGCCCAGTCTGGAATTGATCTATGCAGGTCGGGAAGGTCATCGCTTTGATTCCTTGTCTGTCGACAATTATTTGAGCTCAACAGTTACAGTAGCTTAATGGTTATGGTACTGGACGAGAAACCCAGCGGCTGTGTGTTCTAATCCTACCATGTGAAATGGAGTTCACTAACATGTGATCATCTGTACATTATATAAAATTATATAGCATTTTCAGCATAAGGAAGTAATACTCGTAAGAATTTCTTTCTCATTTGGCCCGACAGGTCTATTCTCCACACAAGCCACACAAGTGAAGTAAAAAGCCACTCTATTTACTCCATCTCACTCTATCAGCAAATTTTTCTATTCCTTTCTCCCTCATGTCCTTATCTAGCTTCTCCTTAAATGCCTCGATGCAATTCGCCTTAACCACTCTCTGTGGTAGCGAGTTCCACATTCTCACCACTTTCTGGCTAAAGAAGTTTCTCTCGAATTCTGTATTGGGTTTATTAGTGACTTTCTTATATATATATATATATATATATATAGTCCCTAGTTTTGGACTCCCCGCAAGTGGAAACATCTCTATGTCTAACCTATCAAACCCCTTCATAATTCATATCTGTTTTTTTGCCTCTCCCAGGAGATTGCATGGCTCCAGATGGGGTGGAGTGTAAAATGTTCCAATGCATGGGATATTGCAGTTTTTGGGGTGGACTGGTTGGGCCAGATGCTCTTTACCTGTCCGCCATTGTTCATTTTTCATAGATTTATATGTAACCTTCAGGGCTGCTGACCGAGGGCTGTGTGGCTCTTTGTCGGCCGGCGCAGACACGATGGGCTGAAATGGCATTCTTCTGCGCTATAAATTTCTGTTTCTATGTTTCTATGTTGTATTCCCGGGCAACTTCCGTCCGGGTTACGCGTAGAGGCATCGTGAGCCAGTAGGCGAGGCCGTAACCTTTGTCTCCCAGCAGCTAGCTCTGCCCTTCGGGTCGGATGAACGCATCATGGGTGTTCCCGGGGTATCTCGCATCAACTAACATGATGCGATGCATGTCGGCACACATGAGCTGCACATTCACAGAGTGGAAGCTGTTGTGTATGGAGAAAGAGTCAGAATCAACATGTGAGCTCAAAGTAAAGTGTGACCGTAGTCTTTTATGGCAGGTCTCCAGAGTGCCTCTCCAACCTGTGAAGCCTTCTTAAATACCTGTGCTCTCAAGGGATTCTGGGATCCCTTGGGACTTCGGGGAATGAGCCCTCTAGTGGCTGTACAGAGTAAATACAAGTCCACATAAATAACAGAAACCTTTTCTGTTCCTGTACATCTCGAAATCCTCCAAAGGTGCTCGCATGGCGATGTGGGTACAATCAATGCAACCCTGTACTTTTTGGAAAGCCAGCAATAGAAACATAGAAATTTACAGCGGAGAAGGAGGCCATTCTGGCCCATTGTGTCCGTGCCGACCAAAAAGAACCACACGGTCCTTGGTCAGCAACCCTCAAGGTTACATATAAACCTATGAACAATGACGGAATGGAAAAGAGCACCCAGCCAAAACAATCTGCCTCACCACAACAGCGACACCCCTTATACTAAAACATTCTACATTCCACCCCAACCAGAGCCATGTGATCTCCTGGGAGAGGCAAAAACCAGAGAAAAACCCAGGCCAATTTAGGGAGAAAAAATCTGGGAAAATTCCTCTTTGACCCATCCAGGTGATTGAAACTCGTCCAGGAGTTCACCCTGGCCATATTCTATTCCCTGCAGTACTTACCATTATACCTGCTCCGTCCAACAAAAGGTCATCCAGTCTGATCCCAATTACCAGCTCTAGGTCCGTCACGCTGAAGGTTACTGCACTTTAAGTGCCCATCCAACCATCTCTTAAAAGTGGTGAGGGTTTCTGCATCCACCACTCTTCCAGGCAGCGAGTTCCAGATCCCCACAACCCTCTGCATGAAGAAGCCCCCCTCAAATCCCCTCTAAGCCTTCCACCAACCACCTTAAAACTATGCCCCCTCGTAATAGACCCCTCCACCAATGGAAATAGACCTTACTATCCACTATGCCCAGGCCCCTAATATTTTGTACACCTCAATGAGGTCTCCACTCAACCTCCTCTGTTCCAATGATAACAAACCCAGCCTATCCAATCTGTCCTCATAACTAAGATCCTGAAGAAGCCCACAGCCCTGTGTGGTCATGGGGAACTTTATGTAGTCATTCCTCCAGCTATATAGTGCAGCAGTCACTTACCGAATGTAGATATATGTTGCATGTTGAGAAATGGTGCACACATTCCCAGTTGTGGCCTGGAATGATCCAGATGCATAAAATGAAAGTGCAGCTGTAACCCTCACTTCAACTGACAAAGCAGTCGTCCTGACACTTCTCGGTTGCAGGTCTGTTTTTACTAATTCATAGATTTCAGTTACAACTTCTTTGCGAAAACGCAGCCTTCTCACACAGTCTGCTTCACGCAGGTACAGGTATGAACGCCTGTCTCAATATACCCGATGTAGATAAGGCCTCGTGCCCATCATCCTATGTGCTCTGAGAATCCTCATGCAATGATGTTTAATCAATCGTTTTCCCTGCAGCACCATCATGCAGAAGGCTTGCACGAGGTATGGCATTGTCAATATTGACCCCATAATTAAATTGTAGCTTTGCAAGAAGCTCAAAACAGCAGGACAAAGGACTTAAAGCTTCTTCCCTCTCTTTCTCCCCAAGGTCGCACCCTAGTAAGGACCACACCCAGGTCTGCGCACGCGCAATAGGCTTGTTTAGAACGGGGAAGCTAGGTATTCAATGGAGTTCCATTTTCTCCCTTTTGAGTTTGAAAAAATTAAGCTTCATGATGTGTATTCTTTGTCGTCTTGACTCCCTTCAAAACTTCGCCTGAAAACAATGGCGTCTTTCTGTGCCGGTTTTTTGATATGCGCTGGTTTTTCTTAAGTACCCAGAAGGTTTTTTGGGAGTGATCACTTGCACCATCCTAGGAAAAATGTAAGTTGGCCAAACTTGCTTAAATGTGAAAAACTGGAGCAGACATCAGGTTACGCCCCCTATGACGCAAAATAATCCGAACCTAAAAAAATTGTAACTAACTGAGTTACGCTGGCGCAGAAACTTTGGGGAAATTTGGAGATTTTAATTTACAACAAAAAAAGTGGCGCACGCCAAAAAAATGGCGCAGATAACTGGGGAAAATTGAGCCCATTGTACTGTGGTTTAACTAAGGTTCGATACAAATTTAACATAACTTCTCTGCTTTTCAATTCTATTCCTCTAGAGATGAACCCCACTTTTTACGGATTTGTTAACCTGTGTCACTACTTTTAATGATTTGTGTATCTGTACTGCTGGATCCCTTTGCACATCTACCCCATTTATACTCTTATTTTCCAAGGACGAGGGGGCCGCTTTATTCTTCGTACCAAAATGCACCACCTCACATTTATCTGTATTGAAATTAAGTTGCCAATTACATGCCCATACTACGGGTTTGTTAATGTCGTCTTATTTTTTGTTGCAGCCTTCCTCAGTTTTAACAATATCAATATAGTTACGGGGGGCGGGTGTTATAATGGCCATGAAATCTGCTGGATTGTCATAAAACCCAACTAATGTCCTTCAGAGAAAGGAACCTGGCCTACATGTGTCTTTGGGTGACTCTTAATATCCTCAGGGATCGGCAATCAATGCTACATTGTCAAAGTTATGCATATCTCAAGAACGAGCACATTTTCTGCTGTGATATGGGTACTACATTGGTGCTCACCACTTTAGGCTCGGAAGGAGGAGGAATAATTAACCTGGTTACAACTACTGATCTTTATCCAGTGACTCATTGCTGCAAAGTGCATGTGCGTGGACATCAGCTGAGGATAGGATTGGGCGTGTATGTGATGCATTTTTTTCCTCCTCCCATGGTGAAATAGCTTACTATTGTAAACTGTCTCGGCTTACGAGATGAATAGATACTTCGGCAAAGTGCCAGAGTGTTGCAGTACGAGTTAAGCGGAGAGGGAATAAAAGCGAAACAAAATACTTGAGTATTACTTACTTGTGCTGATTATCCTTCCATGAAAATGTTGGTTGCAGCTTGCTGGGACATGGGAAATGTAAGATACAAGTTGTAGTGCATGCAAGCACTCTAATAACAACTCCACGAGGTAAGGGTATAGTACTTGAACTGTAGTGACCTTAGTCCTTTCTTGCAGCTTCTTGAGTGGTGAGAGGTGAGCTCCCTTTTATACTTGGTTACCTGCAGTGTGCAGGTGACCCTTAGGTCTCCAGCAGTAGCACCCTCTGGTGGTACAGGTATGGTGTATTCAGTGTGAAGGTACATTCAGTGGTCTAGTGTTACAGTACATACATTAACGTACATAACTCAGGTCCCGGTCTCTGCTGAGTTGACTGATTTCAGCTGGCCAACAGTGAGGGTACTACAATAAGCTCACATGTTAATAATGGTCACTTGGGGAGACACCGGAGGGCAACTGGTGCTCTGGTAACCATGTCCCAGCGAGCAATGAAAAACTTCTGGAGTGGAGGGGGTGGGGGGGAGCAGAAAAAAATAAAGTAAAGCATTGGGTTATTCAGCTTGCATCAATACTTGGCCATTGGTATCTCAGGAGGAATAGATAAATTAGGATGAGAACTGTGAATTCAATGCATTGAGGTGTGGGAAGCCAGCGGACATTGGCAAGAACAGAGCTCATGTAGGATGGAGCTTGGGTAGCCAGAAGAACATTGGAGTAGTTAAGCCCGAAGGTGACAAAGGCTTGGATGAGAATTTCAATGGTGGTAGCAGTGAATAAAGCATAAGCTAGTGATGGAAATAGGCTATTTTGGTGATTGGATGGAGTGGTTGACCACATTGAACATGCAGGAAGGAGATGGATAGCACATCACAATGACTGTCATGGAGGCTGTTAGCAACTCTGACCAAGTTGTTCTCGGTGCTGTGGGCACGTTGGATACTGCAGGAAAGGGACTTTAGAGGGAATGGTGGGAGATGTGTGCATGTAGCTGTAATGGTAATGTTTAATTCCACTCCAGCGGGGAGCTTGTTGAGTGTGAGGTGGAGCATTGCAGTGAGGAAGATTGAGAAGAGGGTTGGCGCGATGACACAGCCATGCTTGACCCCTGTCCGGACGTGGATTGGGTCTGTGATGGATCCATTGGTCAGGATCATGACTTGCAATGTCGTCGTAGAGCAGGCAGAGGATGGTGACGAAATTTTGGGGGCAGCCAAAACGGAGCAGTACACTCCAAAGACCCTCGTAGTTGACAGTGTCAAAGGCCTTTGTAAGGTCAAAGATGGCCACGTACAAGGGTTGGTGCTGTTCCCTGCATTTTTCTTGCAACTGTCATGCTGTAAAAATCATGTTCCCGTTATACCCCGTAGAGGACGAAATCTGCATTGTGACTCTGGGAGGAGCTCCTCAGCCACAGGAGAAGACCAGTGGAAACCTATTCAACTTTCGTCGTCTCCAGGCCAGATCCAAAACCGTCCCAACCTCTGTCGTCGAACTACAGTACGCGAACAAAAGCATGGGCCTTACACTAAACATCCGTAAGACAAAGGTCCTCTACCAACCTGACCCCGCCACACAGCACTGTCCCCCAGTCATCAAGATCCACGGTGCAGCCCTGGACAACGTAGACCACTTTCCATACCCCGGGAGCCTATTATCACCAAGGGCAGACATCGACGACGAGATTCAACAACGCCTCCAGTGCGCAAGAGCAGCCTTCGGCCGCCTGAGGAAGAGAGTGTTCAAAGATCAGGCCCTCAAATCTGGCACCAAGCTCATGGTCTACAGGGCTGTAGTGATACCTGCCTTCCTGTATGGCTCAGAGATGTGGACCATATACAGTAGACATCTCAAAGCACTGGAGAAATACCACCACGATGTCTCCACAAGATCCTGCAAATCCCCTGGGAGGACAGACGCACCAATGTTTGCATCCTCAATCAGGCCAACATCCACAGCATCGAAGCACTGACCACACTTGACCAGCTCCGTTGGGTGGGCCTCATTGTTCGCATGCCTGACACAAGACTCCCAAAGCGAGTGCTCTACTTGGAACTCCTACACAGCAAGCAAGCCCAAGGTGGGCAGAGGAAACATTTCAAGGACACCCTCAAAGCCTCCTTGATAAAAATGCAACATCCCCACGGACATCTGGGAGTCCCTGGTCAAAGACCACCCTAAGTGGAGGAAGTACATCCGGGAGGACGCTGAGCACCTCGAATCTCATCACCGAGAGCATGCAGAAACTAAGTGCAGGCAGCAGAAGGAGAGTGCGGCAAACCAGTCCCACCCACCCTTTCCTTCAACCATCTGTGACAGAGACTGTAATTCCCGTATTGGACATTTCAGTCACCTAAGAACTCACTTTTAGAGTGGAAGCAAGTCTTCCTCGATTTTGAAGGACTGCCTATGATGATGATAGTGGTAATGACACATTCAAAGATTGGAGAGGAAATGAGCAGAACAGGGAGGTCAATGGAGGGTCAAGGGTTGGCTTTTTGAGGAGGGAATTAAGATGGCACTTTGTTAGCTGTGGCTCTGTGGGTAGCACATTCACCTCTTTGTCAGAAGGTTGTGGGTGCAAAGGACTTGAGCACAAAAAATCGAGGCTGACACTCCAGTGCAGTGCTGAGGGAGGGCTGCATTGTCTGAGGTGCTGTCTTTCGGATGAGACGTTAAACCTAGGACTGTCTGCTCTCTCAAATGGACGTAAAAGATCCCATGGCACAATTTTGAAGAAGAGCAGGGGAGTTATCCCTGGTGTCCTGGCCAATACTTATCCCTCAATCAACATAAGAAAAAAATGATTATCTGGTCATTATCACATTGCTGTTTGTGGGAGCTTGTGTGCAAATTGGCTGCCGCGTTTCCCACATTACAACAGTGACTACACTCCAAAAGTACTTCATTGGCTGTAAAGAGCTTTGAGACGTCCAGTGGTCGTGAAAGGCGTTATATAAATCCAAGTCTTTCTTTCTTTCATATTGAAAAGGGTTTAAAATATAATAAAAAATTACAATAACTCAGAATATATTTATAAAGGTATCATTACTTTGTATTTTCCAGCTCTTGTAGAATGGACTTCTGAAGTTAGCCACAAAAAGCATCAGTGCCTAGATTTTGCACTTAGCATTAGCAATTTTGCAGTGTTGCTGCTGACGGCAACATATTTTTCTCCTCTTAAATTTAGTAGGATTTCACCAAAAGCCTATTTATCATCAGTTTACATCTTCCATTATGGACCAGATGCCATTGGTAATTCAAACCAGTAAAGTCGTTATGAGCCCATTAATGTTCTAAGGGGTGTAATGTAGAAATTCTCCTCGCACAATTTGCAGCGTGAATCCGTGCTGCTATTGTTTAATTTAAAAAAAGAGCTCTAAGACAAACTGATCTACACAAATCGTCGAGTCCACAATCATTCCCCACTTTACCCTTCAATGTGAAAATGGCCATTCGCGTCCATCAAGACGATTACTCTCACTGGGACTGTGTTAATTTATGCGGTGCTGCACTTGAAAATGATGTGGGAGTGAAAAGTGTAAAAGAGCTACCTGCTGAGAGGATATTCTGCTGCTTTAATAAAATGTTATCTGCTCTCTGTGCGCGACTCGTATTTCAAGCCAGGAGAAGGCTCAGCAACTCCTACATCATCCCATGAATTCCGATGGTCTTTAATCTGCCTGCTGCCATTAAAAAAGCATTTGAATTCACAGCAGTACAACTTTCCCCAAGGATAGCCTTTGTACACGAGTCTGTGTACTCCTACATTTCAGTGTGGGTAACAGGCTATATAGGTAGACTGTAACTGCAGAAGTTATTATGAAGACTGCAGTGCCCAGCAAAGGGCAGAATATGTTCGGCAAACCTGTACCTAACTTTGAAATCAAAGGAATTATTGCGCAAGTTACGGTGCACTCACACTGTCCTTTCTAATTCCCACATGCATTAGTTGGTATAACAAGGTGTAGCCAGGTACAGAGTGTGACCAGAAACTTAACTGGACCAGCCATATCAATACTATGGCAACAAGAGGTCAGAGGCTGGGTATTCTGCAGCGAGTGCCTCAACTCCTGACTCCTCAAAGCCTTTCCACCATCTACACGGCACAAGTCAGGAGTGTGTTGGAATACGTTCCATTTTCCTGGATGAGTGCAGCTCCAACAACACTCAAGAAGCTCAGCACCATCCAGGACAAAACAGCTCGCTTGATTGGCACCCCATCTACCACCTTAAACATTCACTCCCTCCACCACCGGTGCACCATGGCTGCAGTGTGTACCATCTACAAGATACACTGCAGCAACCCCCTAAGGCTTCTTCAACAGCACCTCCTAAACTCGCAGCCTTTACTGCTTCGAAGGACAAAGGCAGCAGGCACATGGGAACACCATCACTTCCAGTCGCACACCATCCTGACTTGAAAATATATCACTGTTCCTTCATCGTCGCGGGTTCAAAATCCTGCAACTCCCGCCCTAACAGCACTGTGGGAGTACCTTCACCATAAAGACTGCAGCAGTTCAAGAAAGCGGCTCACCACCACCTTCTCAACGGCAATTAGGGACAGGTAATAAATGCTGGCCTTGTTAGTGACGCTCACATTTCATGAAATAATTTTTTAAAAATGTAGGAAAAATGGCAGCCAATTTGTACACAGCATGGTCCCATAAGCAGCTATGACATAATGATCAGCTAATCTGTTTTAGTGGTGTCTGTTGAGGGATAAATATTGGCCTGGACTCCGGGGAGACATCCCCTGCTCCTTTGAAATATTGCAAAGGCGCCTTTTGGATCCACCTGAGAAATCAGACTGGACCTCGGTTTAACATCTCATCCAAAAGACGGGCACCTTCAACAGTGCAGCACTCCTTTAATACTGTACTTAAGTGTCAAGCTCGATTTTATGCTCAAGTGTCTGGAGTGGGACCCACGACCTTCTGACTTCGAGACGAGAGGGCTGCCAACTGAGCCACTGGTGACACCTAATTTATCCCTCAACCAACATCATTAAAATAGTTTAATTGGTCATTTATCATTTATATTTGTGGAACCTTGATGGATGCTCATTGGCTGCCACATTTATCTACACAACAGTGACGACACTTCAAAGATAGTTCATTGATTATGAAGCGCTCTGGAGCATCCTGAGGATGTTAAAAAAGGAGCTATATAAATACAAGTTTGTTCTTTGTCTCTCCTCATAACTCATGCACCTAATCCATGATGTTAGTTTAGATGCTCTCTTTATAGCTGGTCCAATGCAGTATTTGTAGTACTGAGACAAGAATTATACATTGCTGGCATGCAGGGACGAGGGAGAAAGAGGAACAATGAGATGAATGTATATAGTCCCTGAGTGCTACCCTTCAGTGCAGTGGGCAGTGCAAGCATTCATGTTCTCAGGGTGGTGCATTGCCTGTTGATGATCTAACTCTCCGTGCTGCTGAGCTCTCGGACTTCAGATGTTCTGGGTCAGTCAGCATGAAGCGTTCCCACCTGCTGGGCCATGACCTTTATCTCTTCACTTTAACAGCATGGTGACTCCCCACTCAGCTGTGAAATCTGGCAAGCTCATTGGGAATGTGCATTGAGCTGGCGTTCTGTAAAAAAAAATTGAAACCAAAACCACAGGGATTAGCGTTGTCCTACGGAGCTTTGGATGTGTGAGCAGTTAATCAGAGAGACCCCTTCCTTACCATTGCAATCTTACATTGAAGTTTGAGACAGTGCGGGAAAAAAATATCAATTTTCAAATGCCATGGTGAGTCTTCACTTTCCATTTTTACTTCAAAAAAAAATGAGAACATGAAAAACTTGCATTTATATAATCCCCGATTTTAACCCAGCCCGCTTGGCCGCAAATGGACGGACAGGTAATTTAAATGACATTCGGAGGGTTTGTGCCACATTCCCGGAGGGTTCCCCAACTGAAGATATTTCAATTCAGTAAAAGGATTGTTCAGGAAGGCCGTCCATCCCAGGCAGGTGAGGATCTACTTCATATGCAAAAGTCCTGACTCGATGAGGTGGTTTTAACTCAGTCAGACAGAAGGCCCGCCCAACTTGAAAGCCAGCAGTAAAGCCAGGCTGTTTTGGTGGCTCACAGACCCACTGATGATGCTGTATAAAAGGTCCAATCAAGTGCAGCACAGTGGGCCATTGGATCTCTGCAGTCTGGCTTGCCAGGAGAGTCTCTAGTTTCTAGTGCGCTCTTTCACATCTTTTTCCTTTGCCTTACTTTACTTCTGAAACCTTTTTCTCACCATCATGCGCGCTCGGAAACTAAAACTAGGGGACATAGTCTGAGAATAAGGGGCTGCCCATTTAAAACTGAGATGAGAAGAAATGTCTTCTCTCAGAGGGTTGTAAATCTGTGGAATTCTCTGCCCCAGAGAGCTGTGGAGGCTGGGTCATTGAATACATTTAAGGCGGAGATAGACAGATTTTTGAGCGATAAGGGAGTAAAGGGTTATGGGGAGCGGGCACGAAGTGGAACTGAGTCGAGGATGTTCTTATTGAAGGGTGGAGCAGGCTCGAGGGGCCAAATGCTCTACTCCTGCTCTATTTGTTATGTTCTTATTGCCAGTTTTTGGAGGAACAACTGGAAGAAGAGGACCAGCCACGGTCTCGCAGCTCTCAGAGAAGCGGGGTCTCTCACAGGTCACCAGATGAGAGAGGGTATGATTGTGGGAACCAATACCCAGCACACGGTGTACAGGCCCAGAGTAACTTTCCTGGACCTGACTGAGCAGCAATGTCTCACGAGGCTACCCTTCACCATGCAGGTTATCAGACTTCTGCCAGGGGACCTGCTATCGGCTCGACCTGGGGGCCATGCTTTACCACTGGCTCTCAAAGTCACCACAGCTCTTAAATTGTTTGCTATGGCTCTTTCCAGTATGGGACATCATCCACACCTCCCAGCAGGTCTCCAGTGCTCTCTTCACCATGGCTAACCCTGGCTGGACAGTCGGCAGGAGCGAACTCAGGGATTTGCAGCACTGGCTGGCTTTCCCCACATGCAGGGTGTGATTGACTGCACACATGTTGCCTTCAGGCCACCAGATCACAAGCTAGCAGCATTCATCAGCAGAAATGGGATACCACTCCATCAATGTGCAGCTAGTGTCTAATTAAAAAAAAACTGAATTTATCGCTCACCCAAAATGTTGCCGCTCACTGGTGCTCTGCGGCTCACCATGTGCAGTCCTCTCAAACTCATTGTCCACACGGAGTGCCATTGTCTGAGCTGGTGTCTGAGAGGTTTGCAGCGGGTGGTAGTGCATCCTCAGGAGGATTATCCTCCTCGGCGGTGTCTTCTTGCACAACATGTTCCTGCTAATGAGAAGGACTCAGAGGAGGGGAGATAGAAGCTGAAAATTGGCAGGTGCCAGTCTTGGGAATCTTTGCTGAGGTGAAGAAAGCATCGTAAGTAAGAGGCAAACACCCTGCTCTGGTAGGCTGTCAGCCTCGTCTTCATCGATGGTGCTGGTTTGCCTGGGCCACTGAACTCCAGGCCGTCCTGCGCTGCTTAGGTGAGGTTAATGATCGGTGGGGGGGGTACTCAATACTGAGGAGGACTGCAACAAATTATAGGAGGACATTAATAAACTTGCAGAATGAGCATATAATTGGCAAATGAAGTTCAACACTGATAAATGTGAGGTATTACATTTTTGTAGTGTAAGAGGTGTTAATCTCCTTTAACATCCATCCTGAATTGGGACTCACACCGGAAATTGCACCCAGGAGGGGGATGGGACGGGCTGGCTGGCCGATTCTGCAGGCAATCGTTGGGGCAGCCCACCTATTCTAATGAGGTCCAGAAGCTATAATGGCCTGGGCCTCATGCTCAGGGGTTTCCTTCCCACCCACCCCGAGTTGTAATCTGGGCTATTGCATCTAATCATGACTGTCGAAACATCTTTAAGCACCTCACTTTAAAATCGATTACTTTCAAAGTACAGCGTTAAACTTTGCAGCATTTTCTGCACAGCAAGATTCCACAAGCAGCAGAGCGATGAAAGACCACTGAGCTGTTAGGGTGGGAGCAGGGATCGGTGGTGTTGGTTTGCGAAGACACCGGAAGAATTCCTTGCTCTTCAAAGTGCCATGTGATCTTTTACAGTCCATTGGAATCACTAGAATAGACAGACAGGGTCTTGGTTTAACACCAGATCTGAAGAACAGCAGCTCCGACAGCATGGCACATGCTCAGTGCTGCGCTGGAGAGTCAGACTAGATTTTGACCTCCACTCCCTGGAGTAGGGCTTGAACGCACAATTTTCTGACTTGCAAGATGCGGGTGTGCCAACTGAGCCAAGCTGACAATCAAACTAAATGTAACTTGTGCAAGTAGGTGATGCTTTATGTAATTGCCATCAGCAGCATATATAAATCCTGTTCTCTTTCTGTTCTCGTTATTTCCACAAAAATAACTTGGAACATATCCTTGAAATGATCCCAAAAACAGAGCTCGCATGAACCGAGCAAAGTGAAGACAGCACTAAATCACTGCTATCCCTTTCTTAATGTAAATTACAACAAGAAAGGTCAACACAAATTGTGAAGGTATATTATTAACACATTGAAAACGGATGTTAAGGAGCACTTACTTAATTATAGAACATGTAATGTTTGTGTGCTCGTTGTTATGGATAAAATGTGTGGAAATACTGAGCCTGGGTGAAGACAAACCAGATATTCACCCAGTGGGAGGGAGGGAAGCAAGTCTTGATTTTAATTGCAGTGAAACCTACAGGGTAACAGATTGGAGGTGTCAGCAGAAGAACGCAAGATGTGCAGAGTACAGCCAAAGCACGGGGAAGACATTTATTAACTAGGATACAGAGGAAAAATATTATAAATGATGGTCAAGGAATTGGATATACTGCGGGAATGTTTGACTTATCGTCAAGGTCCTTCCAAAACTTTCAACCACTCAGACCCAAAACAATTTAACTCCTTGAGGGATGATCTAATTGAGGTAGTTAAATTGGTAAAGGGATTTGATAGGGTAGATATAGAAAAACAATTTCTTCTGGTGGGGAGGAAATCCAGAACAATTGTAAAATTAGAGCGAAGTCTTGCAGGAGTGCAATCAGGAAGCACTTTTTCACACAAAGGGTAGTTCAAATCTGCAACTCTCTTCTCAAAAGGCTGTGGATGCTGGGTCAATTAAACTTTTCAAGACTGAGAGTGATACATTTTTGTTCGGGTGTCAAGAGTTATGGGGAAAAGGTGGGTAAATAGAGTTGAGGCACAGATCAGCCATAATCTAACAGAATGGTAGATTAGGTTGGAGGGGCTGAATGGCTTACTCCTGTTCCTATAAAATGCCTACTGACACAATATTGGTAAATGTACTTCACGTGTACAATTACTTAACAAACATCTACCACCCTTTAGTAACCAAGGAAGTAAAGCAACCACAATGAACACAAAACATTTGCACACTTTTCTTCGCATCTGACTATTTTAACAATAAACACTGTGTGAATATGAACATTGAGATCACATGCCCAACAAAAGTGCATGCCTATTACTCATTTATAAATTTACTAATCAGAAAGGCATTTCGGCACATCTGTAATCCCAGTTAGTCTCATGTAGCTAGTGGCAAATGTATTGGATAATACTGCTCCAGCACCATGCACTTCCGCATTGAAGTAGTTCACAGGAAGTCCAAGAGCGAATGGAACAATTTATCAACTTACAATGTAATGATTTAATGGTAGAACACCCTAGTTCCGCTATGGTTAAAAATTGACTGGCCAGCAGTATAAATTCTCTGCTCCTGCATTCCTTGTGGGGAGTTATGCTGGAATGCAGTGTAGATTGGAAATGGAGCTACATCACTTGGTGGTCGTAATCTACCAAAATTCCCTGGATTCTGGGGAGGTCCCAGCAGATTGAAAAATTGCAAATATAACTGTTACACTCACAATAAATGGTCAGACTGAGTACTGTGTGTAATGAGCAAGTGTGACCTTAGCTCCTTTATTAAGATTCCAGAGTGCAGGTACCTCGTGGGTGGCCTGTTTATATACTGTGCTCCCCAGGGATGCTGGGATCCCTTGGGACTCCAACAGGTAGGCCCTCTGGTGGTCAGGTTTGATGCAGGTTACAAGGGGTTAAATACATAACATCAATCCCCTGTGAAGTCAACAGTATGCTTATTTACAAGGTGAGACGATCTGGTGCTTTGCGCTTCTTTGTCGATCGTTTCGGTACAAATGCTGGTGTGGGTGGGTTGGTCAGCTCTTCATTGGGCTGTTGGGGAACCAACCTTGCTGGAATGCTGGGGATGATGTGATCAACTGTGATGTCAGTTGCCATTGTGTGTGTGTTGGAAGGTCAAAGTTGGTGGTGTCCTCTTCAGGTTGTTCGTAGCTGTTGGTGAACCGCAATTTGATTTGGTCCAAGTGTTTTCTGTGCGTTTGTCCATTGGTCAGTTTGACCTGAAATACCCTACTCCCCTCTTTGGCTGTGACCGTGCCAGCGAGCTATTTGGGACCATGTCCATAATTGAGCAAAAACACAGGATCATTGATCTCAATATCGCGTGACAAATTTGCGCGGTCATGGTACACACTTTGTTGATGCCGCTTGTCCTCCACGTGATCATGTAGATCAGGGTGGACCAGAGAGAGCCTTGTTTTAAGCGCCCTTTTCATGAGCAGCTCAGCTGGGGGAATCCCAATGAGTGAGTGGGGTCTGGTGCGGTAGCTGAGCAGTACTCGGGACAACCGGGTCTGCAGGGAGCCTTCCCACACGCGTTTCAAGCTTTGCTTGATGGTCTGAACTGCCGTTCTGCCTGGCCATTGGATGCAGGCTTGAACGGGGCAGATGTAACATGTTTGATTCCGTTGTGGGTCATGAATTCTTTGAATTCAGCACTGGTGAAGCACGGCCTATTGTCGCTGACTAGGACATCAGGCAAGCCGTGCGTGGCAAACATAGCTCATAGACTTTCAATGGTGGCCGTGGATGTGCTTACAGACATTATTGCACATTCAATCCACTTTGAGTAAGCATCCACGACAACCAAAAACATTTTGCCTACAAATGGGCCCACATAGTCTACATGGATCCTCGATCACGGTTTGGATAGCCAGGACCACAAACTTAGCGATGTCTCTCTGGGTGCATTGCTCAACTGAGAGCAAGTGTTGCACGGGTGTACGGCACACATGACTCTAAATCTGAGTCGATGCCAGGCCACCACACGTGGGATCTGGCTATGGGTTTCATCATTACGATGCTTGGGTGGGTGTTGTGCAGAATGTGTCTCTGCCTTTCTTGGGCAAGACTATGCGATTGCCCAACAAAAGTCAGTCCGCCTGCAGGGACAGCTCACCTTTGCTTCTGTGGAATGGCTTAATCGCTTCCTGCATCTCCACTGGGACACTGGACCAGCTCCCATGGAGGTCACAGTTTATTTACCAGGGAGATTAAAGGATCCTGGCTGGTCCAGGTCCTGATCTGGCGGGCCGTAATGGGGGATTTCTCGTTCTCAAATGCCTCCATGACCATGAGCAAGTCCGCTGGCTGTGCCATTTCCACCTCAGTGGTGGGCAATGGTAGCCGACTGAGAGCATTTGCTCAGTTCTCTGTGCCTGGTCTGTGGCCGATTACATAGTTGTATGCCGACAGCGTGAGTGTCCATCTTTGGATGCGGGCAAAGGCATTGGTATTAATCCCTTTGCTCTCCGAGAATAGCGATATTAGCGGCTTGTGTTCAGTTTCAAGCTCGAACTTGATGGCCTCCGTCTTGACGTCGGCGGGTCTGATGCCGTCTGCTGTGATTCTCCTTCTTAAGAATTCGACATCCTATACCAGGAAAACACACTTCGAGCATTTCAACCTGAGTCCCACGCGATCCAACCGACTAAGAACCTCCTCCAGGTTCTCAAGTGCTCCATGGTGTCCCAACCTGTAACCAATATGTTGTCCTGGAAGACCACTGTGCAAGGAACCGACTATAGCAGGCTTTCCATATTCCGCTGGAAGATAGCTGTGGCCGACCGAATCCCGAACGAGCACCAGTTGTAGCCAAAGAGACCTTTGTGCGTGTTGATGCAGGTGAAGCCTTTCGAAAACTCCTCCAGCTCCTGCGTCAAGTAAGCCAAGATCAGGTCCAGCTTGGTGAACATCTTCCCTCCAGCCAGGGTCACGAATAGGTCGTCTGCCTTGGGTAGCGGCTACTGGTCCTACAGCGAAAAACATTTAATTGTTACTTTATTGTCCCTGCAAATTCTAACTGTACGGTCCTCTTTGAGTACCATAACAATCGGACTGGTCCAGTCGTTGAATTCCACCGGCGCGATGATGCCATCGCGTTGCAGCCTGTCCAGCTCGATTTCCACTTTTTCACGCATCATGTACAGTACCACCCGAGCCTTGTGTTGGATGGGTCGCGTACCAGGAACCAAATGGATCTGCACTTTCACCACTGAGAATCTTCCAATGTCTGGCTCGAATAACGAAGGAAATTGCTTAGAACCTGGGTACATGTGTTGTCATCGACGGATAAAAGCGCTCGGATGTCGTCCCAGTTCAGTGGATTTTCTCCAGCCAGCTTCTGCCAAACAACGTGGGGCCATCCCCGGTGCAATCCACAGCCAGAGTTCATGTACTGCTCCATCATAGGAGACTTTAACTTCAGCACTGCCAATTACAGGGATTAGTTCCTTTGTGTAAGTCCTTAGTTTAGTGTGAATGGGGCTGAGCTTGGGCCTGTGTGCCTTCTTTCCTCACAGCCTGTCGAAGGCCGTTTGACTCATTATGGACTGACTTGCCTCCGTGTCCAGCTCCATAGACAGTGGAATACTGTTCAGTTTAAATTTCAAGATTATTGGTGGGCATTTCATCATGAACGTGTGTACCCTGTACACCTCTGCCTCCTCCGTACGAGTTTCCAATTCATCTGATCCACTGTGGATCAATCTTCCTCTGCAATGTGGTGGTTTTCAGGGTTTGCAGTTCGCCTGCACATTTGTTGGAGGTGTCCTATTGTTCTGCAGCCATTGCATGCATAATGCTTAAAGCGGCATTGATAGGGCCGATGATCGCCTCCACAGCGCCAACAGGTTGTTAACTGCCTCGCATTAACAGATGATGGTGGACTTTGGGTCAATTGAGGTCGGGTCACAGCAGTCGGCGTTTAGGTTCTGCCCTGTACATTTCTGCTCAAAACCGACATTATTTTATGCACTGTACTGGCCAATACTTCTTTGTTCTGCGAAATCTGCTTAGTGTTCTCGCTGGTGGACATAAATGCCTGGGCTATCGTTATGGCTTTACTTAGATTCGAATTTCTACAATCAACGGTTTGCGAAGGATTGTCTCATGTCCGATGCCCAGTACAAAAAAGTCTCTCAGCATTTGTTCCACGAATCCCTCAAACTCACAATGTCCTGCCAGGCGCCTTAGTTCAGCGACGTAGCTCGCGACTTCCTGGTCCTCCGATCATTGACATGTGTAGAACCGATATTTTGCCATCAAAACGCTTTCCTTCGGATTTGGGTGCTCCTGGACCAGTGTACACAATTCTTCGTAGGATTTCTCTGTTGGTTTTGCTGGGGCCAGGAGATTCTTCATGAGACCATAGGTTGTTGCCCCACAGACAGTTAGGAGGATCGCTCTTCATTTGGTTGCGTTCTTGTCCCCTTCCAGCTCATTGGCCATGTAGTATTGGTCGAGTCGCTCCATGAAGGCCTCCCAATCATCCCCCTCTGAGAACTTCTCCAGGATGCCGACTGTTCTTTGCATTTTCGCGCGATTGTTCGTTAACTTGTCACCAATTGTTACTCTCATAATAAATGGTCAGACTGAGTACTATGTGTAATGTGCAGGTGTGACCTTTGCTCCTTTATTAAGGTTCCAGAGTGCAGGTACCTCGTGGGTGACCTGCTTATATAATGTGCTCCCAAAGGATGCCAGGATCCCTTGGGACTCAAACATGTAGGCCCTCTTGTGGCCAGGTGTGATGCAGGTTACAAAGGGTTAAATACATAACAGTAACGCCCCTATTTAAAAAAGGAGGCAGACAGAAAGCAGGGAACAATAGGCAAGGAACTTAACATCAGTCGTTGGGAAAATGCTGGAGTCCATTATTAAGGAAGCAGTAGCAGGAATTTGTAAAAGCATAATTCAATCAAGCAGAGCCAGCATGGGTTTATAAAAGAGAAATCATATTTGAAAAATTTGCTGATGTTCTTTGAGGATGTAATGAGCAGAGTGGATAAGGGAGAACCAGTGGATGTGGTGTATTTGGATTTCCAGAAGGTATTTGATAAGGTGCCACATAAAAGATTACTGCACAAGATAAAAGTTCACTGGGTTGGGGGTAATATATTAGCATGGATAGAGGATTGGCTAACTAACAGAAAACAGAGAGTCGGGATAAATGGGTCTTTTTCCGGTTGGCAAACAGCAACTAGTGGGGTGGCGCAGGGATCGGTGCTTGGGCCTCAACTATTTATAATCTATATTAATGACTTGGATAAAGGGACCGAGTGTAATGTAGCCACACATAATGCTGATGATACAAAGATGGGTGGGAAAACAAATTGTGAGGAGGACACAAAAAATCTGCAAAGGGATATAGACAGGCTAAGTGAGTGGACAAAAATCTGGCAGATGGAGTATAATGTGGGAAAAAGTGAGGTTATCCACGTTAGCAGGAATAATAGAAAAGCAAATTATAATTTAAATGGAGAAAAAATACAAATTGCTGCAGTGCAAAGGGACCTGGGGGTCCTTGTGCATGAAACACAAAAAGTAAGCAGGTACAGCAGGTAATCAGGACGGCAAATGGAAAGTTGGCCTTTATTGCAAGGGGGATAGAGTATAAAAGCAGAGAAATCCTGCTGCAACTGTACAGGGTATTGGTGAGGCCACACCTGGAGTACTGCATGCAGTTTTGGTCTCCGTACTTAAGGAAGGATATATTTGGATTGGTGACTGTTCAGAGAAGGTTCACTAGGTTGATTGGAGATGAGAAGGTTGACTGATGAAGATTGGTTGAGTAAGTTGGGCCTATACTCATTGGAGTGAAGAAGAATGAGAGGTGATCTTATCGAAACGTATAAGATAATGAGGGAGCTCAACAAGGTGGATGCAGAGAGGTTATTTCCACTCATAGGGGAAACTAAAACTAGGGGACATAGTCTCAGAATAAGGGGCCACCCATTTAAAACTGAGATGAGGAGGAATTTCTTCTCTAAGGGTTCTAAATCTGTGGAATTCTCTGTTGCGAGCTATGGAGGCTGGGTCATTTATTTAAGGCGGAGATACACAGATTTTTGAGCAATAAGGGAATAAAGGGCTATGAGGAGCGGGCAGGGAAGTGCAGCTGAGTCCATGATCTGATCAGCCATGATCTTATTAAATGGTGGAGCAGGCTCGAGGGGCCAAATGTCTACTCCTGCTCCGAGTTCTTATGTTCTTATGGTCCATTCTCTGACCTGCACTCCATTTGAATGCAGTCCCCTGCAAGCAGCTTGGGCTCACTAATTCTTCCCACATACCAGTTCTTGAACATATGGGCATATGCATGGTGCAGTTGGCAGTGTCATTTGAGTTTTCCAGCTGTACATTATATGCTACAGTCTGGAACTATTAGCTGCAGGATACGGCATGCTTATCAATTGATACAACAACACTTAACAGCAAAACATATATTATGGCCAAGTTTCAATAAGTGAGGGTTGGGTAACTTGACAGCTGTGCACCAATAGTAACTCTCCCACATTCCCCATTGTGCCATTGTACCCATGTAGCCTGTTAGCATGTCAGTAAATTTGCCACTTCACCTGCACACATTCCTTATGTGGAGGCTGTAGATTTTCCTCTGAGCAATTGGTAGATTGTCTGACATCACTGAAAAAGGCAATGCTTCAACAATTGGATATTGAAGCCGCACTAATGGTGCAAGAAAGGTGTAATTAATACTGCTACGTCTCGGTGTACAACAAGGCACTAATTTTTAAAAAAAGGAAGAGATGCAACTGAACTGCAGCAATCCAAAGTCGGCTCGTTTTTACTCTTTTGTATAAATCGAGAATCGTCCAATCCAGGCCTGAAATTCATTTTGTGACTCAACCCTATTATTTGACCAACTTTTTTGTAATGTGCTTACATTTATATTATTAATTATTTTACTGGTATATTTTCCATCAAACAGAATAACTGGTAGGTTTGTGACAACTCAAATCTTCTGGGAAGCCGAAGGTCCTTCCCCCCCACCCCCGCCCTGAATTCCCTGTCAAATTGGCTGGCCCTGGAATCTTCGGCGCTTGAACTGAGTTTTCACCCTTATGAAAGATTCGGAAAGTTGTCACAAGAAGGTTGGAAGTGTTTGGGCAGTTGTGACGGTTTAAATTATTTCTACCTGGGAATGCTTTTAAATTCGACATTAATAATCGGGAGATGCTGCTGGAATTCCCTAATTTCACTTCAACTTTTTCTTTTCTGACAATAATTGGGTTCAATCCAAATCCAAAGGCGCTTTTACTTTGCTACTAATAATATGACACGTTATTCTGATTCCGTGCTACTCGCTTCCCTTGTTTATTTTATCTTGCACTTGCTGACCATGAATAGGGAGACCAATTTTACTGCCTGAGCATAATGACGTCAATGCAGGCCTTATTCTGAGCATTATATTTGGCCAGATTTTGACAGAACTAATGTTGCTATTGGCATTGTGATGTCAAGACTGCAAGTAGTTTTGCCTTTGGTTTTGAATCACCCATTTTACAGTTCGAGACACCGGAATTATAGTCATGAATAGTAATACACAGTTACAGCCAGATCTTTTGGTCTCCACCGTCGCAATGCTTTTATTCAAGTTGAAGCACACACCTACACCCAGTAAAACACACACTGTTAGTGTAAAACAAACAAACACAGTATGACACAAAACTCTGGCCCATTTCAACAGGCCCCTAACACAAAGTACAAACCACCCCTGCTCGGATTCAAAAGTGCACCTCTGAAATCTGTCCAACAGAATTGTGCATATGCTTACGATCCGTGCTAAAACCCCTAAGGTTTGGTGACATACGACTCCCTTTCACACT
The DNA here is from genome assembly GCF_044704955.1 of Pristiophorus japonicus. Taxonomy (NCBI): domain Eukaryota; kingdom Metazoa; phylum Chordata; class Chondrichthyes; family Pristiophoridae; genus Pristiophorus; species Pristiophorus japonicus. Next base: position 37,955,122 of record NC_091977.1, read on the forward strand.
ATGCGGTGGTCTTAAAGATGTGTGGGCTGGGATAAATGCTCACCAATGAACCCTCTGGCTTACTCGCTGCTTCTCCCGATGAGGCGTATCTTATGGTTCTGTACCAATCTGTGGTATTCAAGTCCAGTCTCAAAGACAGCTTCCCAGATGAAATAGCGAGGCTCTCTTTGCTTGTAAATGGTGGTTTCTTCTCTCTGTCCCAGATGGAGTGCTCAGTCCTTGTGAGTTGAACAAAAGAAGCAGGCATAGAAGAGGAGAGAGAGAAATAGATGGCTGCAAACTGCCGTCTCTTACACCTGCAAGATGCTTCTTCTCGCGCCAAAAGTTCAACTGTCTGTTCGCCTGAGGCAGCCCAACTGAAAAAAAAACACATCTCCAGCCTGTCTCTTTTTTACTGGGCCTCTTCCTGTGAATCTCTCTCCAAAATGTCTGGGTGCCCACAATGCTTCCTTTGTCTTTCGATGGCCTGAACACCGGCCACTTTGCTTAATGTCTCACTGATGGATTCCCATTTCATGACAAAAGGCGCCCATCAACCATGATGTTCCTGCTTTCAGCCATTGACGTAACCCCGCCCAGTTGATGTGTATTCAATTTAAACATGTTTGGGCCTGCTCCAAGTCAGTGCTGTCTGCTTCTCTGCAGTAACAGAAAATGTGTCCAAGCAATGTCCAAAAGTCTTTTTTCGCCGAATTCTTACAACACGCACTTAAGCCACTTGCAGGCCATAAGTAGATCCAGTGACTCTGCCAACAGCTCAGAAAACTGACTATGCAGAAGTGGGCTTCGGTTGTCACCATAACAATAAAGGTCAAGGCATTATATTGGGAGTGCAGTTGTCAACAGGCGAATGGCATGGTTGATGCAAGGAACCTCAAGAGGTGTAAGGGTGTGAGAGAAGAAAGATCACACGCACACTCCCACCCATATGCCCCCCACACACATGCTCCCCCCCACTGACCCCGCACCCACCCCCACCTACACGCCAACCTCCCCACATGCCACCCCCCCACACACACACACACACACACACCTCCCACACATCCCCCACACACCGCCCACACAACCCCCATCCCTACCACCCACATGCCTACCCACTCGCCCATCCACACGCACCCCCCCACCCCCATACCACCCCTCACACACTCCATACAATACACACACATATATTTTACCCACAGAGTGTTACTAATTATCAAGGAAAAGGTATAATTGAAATAATTACCAGATACTTCCACAGGGAATAAACACAGCACTTTACTACAACAAAAAAAAATCATTTAATTAATTGGCATGAGATGCAGAATTCCATTTTTTAAAAATCAATTTGAATATTAAGGATTACAAGATGGTAGTGTCAACAGTAAACTCATAAAATATTGATCAGTAAAACTTCCTGCAGCAGAATATTTTTGAACCATATGCCATAAATGACATTTCAGCCAATAGTTATAATACATATTTTTTAAATTATTTACTATAACTGAGGTAACCACTGTTACTAACAGGGTCTGTTTTCCCCTCCAATTGCCAGAGATTCCATTAATAATCCTATGAATAAGCTGATTGATACCCTCGGCTTGTATTGAGGACAAACCTGTAATTCATGTCTGTTTGCAATTATTCTTAATATGGGAGTAACACCACCAGCACTAACAATTACACCTTTTCTGGGCAGTGTGCGATACTGTTAATCCAATTATTCAGACAAACACCTTGTCTGGGTTAAGCAGAGCAAATGTTACTGCATTAATTCAATGGAAAATTCAATATTTCCTATTAGCACTCTGGGGAGTTGGTAATTTTTCTCACTTACCTGACAATGCTGCGTTAATGTGTCGCACTGCTACCATCATGTAAGGTCATATACAGTCCAAGCTGATGCTGAAAATTAAGCTTTAAAATTGCACTTACTGTGATTTTTCCTTTTTTTTTACTTGCCCGATGACCATTTAAGCACCCACTTCAAAGAATTTGTTCACCTTTGCAAAAAGGCAGTACAACCTAAATGTTTTTTTAAAATACTTTAAGTGCTGATGGAAGATAGGAAGGGAAGAATCACAATAAAGCACAAATAATTCAAGCCATTTAGACAACCAAAGCAGTGAGGAATGATTAGAGACAAAATAAGTATCTCGCTGACTATATCTCTTTACTTGCTCAGTCCTTTTAATGTTGACCTAGAGATTATATATGAAATGCAGTGTATTGCTTTGGGTACTGGCTGAATGTTGCTTTCTAATTTAAAAATAGATATTGCCAAACAATATCTCGCTACCCCTTTCTGTACGTATCCTAAAAACTATATTAAATTTGCCAATAACTGAATAGTCTCTCAAGTAATGTTACAATAACCTCTATCCAGAAGGGCAAAGGAGCAATCTTATCCATTTTTTCACAATTTTTAGCAAATAGAAAGATGTGTATAAAATGGGCAATTTTCTTTCTTGTATTTCTACTTGTTCGCTAAGGATAATCTATCTGTGATGTGTTATGCAGACATTCGCTTGCTGCTTCTAATCATTAGGCATTGTGCCCTCCATAGGCTAAACACCATGCTAGCAGAATAGATAGGGGGCGGGGGAGTGGGGGGGGGGGGAAACCAGTGGATGTTGTGTATTTGGATTTTCAGAAGGCATTCAATAAGGTGTCACACAAGAGGTATTTGAACAAAATTAGGACTCAAGGGACTGGGGGTAATATACTAGCATTGATTGACCATTGGTTAACAGACAGAAAATAGAGAGCAGAAATAAACAGGTCATTTTCGAAGTGGCAGGCTGTAACTAGTAGGGTGCCGCAAAGATTGGTGCTTGGGCCCCAGCTATTTACAATCTACATCAATAATTTGGGTGAGGGGACCAATTGTAATATATCCAAGTTTGCTGATGATACAAAGCTAGGTGGGAATGTAAGTTGTGAGGAGGATGCAAAAAGCCTTCAAGGGGATATAAACAGGCTAAGTGAGTGAACAAGAACATGGCAAATGGAACATAAAGTGGCGAAAAGTGAAATTAAAAAAATAGAAAAGCAGAGGATTTTTCATAAAGTGGAGAAAAGTGAAATTAAAAAAAATAGAAAAGCAGAGGATTTTTCAAATGGTGAGTGACACTGTCAACCGCGAGGGTCTATGGAGCGTACTCCTCCGTTTCGGATGCCCTCAAAAGTACGTCACCATCCTCTGCCTGCTCCATGACCTCATGCAGACCGTGATCCTTACCAACGGATCTATCACAGACCCAATCCATGTCCGGACCGGGATCAAGCAGGTCTGCGTCATCGCCGCAACCCTCTTCTCAATCTTCCTTGCTGCCATGCTCCACCTCACAGTTGACAAGCTCCCCGCTGCAGTGGAACTAAACTACAGAACCAGTGGGAAGGTGTTCAACCTATGCTGTCTCCAGGCCAGGTCCAAGATCACTCTAACCTCTGTCTTCGAGCTACAGTACGCGGACGACACCTGTGTCTGTGCACATACAGAGGCTGAACTCCAGGATATAGTCGATATATTTACTGAGGCATACGAAAGCATGGGCCTTACGCTAAACATCAGTAAGACAAAGGTGCTCCATCAGCCTATCCTCACCGCACAGCACTACCCCACAGTCATCAAGATCCACGGCGCGGCCCTGGATAACGTGGACCACTTCCCTTATCTCGGGAGCCTCCTATCAACAAGAGCAGGCATTGACGACGAGATCCAACACCGCATCCAGTGTGCCAGTGCAGCCTTCGGCCGCCTGAGGAAAAGAGTGTTTGAAGACCAGGCCCTCAAAACTGTCACCAAGCTCATGGTCTACAGGGCCGTAGTAATACCCGCCCTCCTGTATGGCTCAGAAACATGGATCATGTACAGTAGACACCTCAAGTTTCTGGAGAAATACCACCAACGATGTCTGCGCAAGATCCTACATATCCCCTGGGAGGACAGACGCACCAACATTAGCATCCTCAACCAGGCCAACATCCCCAGCATCGAAGCACTGACCACACATGATCAACTCCATTGGGCAGGCCACATAGTCCGCATGCCAGACACAAGACTCCCAAAGCAAGCGCTCTACTCGGAACTCCTTCATGGCGAACAAGCCAAAGGTGGGCAGCGGAAACATTACAAGGACACCCTCAAAGCCTTCCTGATAAAGTACAACATCTCCACTGACACCTAGGAGTCCCTGGTCAAAGACAGTCCTAAGTGGAGGAAATGCCGCCGGGAGGTGCACTGAATACCTCGAGTCTTGTCGTCTAAAGCAGGCAGAAATCAAGTGCAGGCAGTGGAAAGAGCGGGCGGCAAACCAGTCCTACCCACCCCTTCCCTCAACGACTATCTGTCCCACCTGTGACAGAGACTGTAGTTCTCGTATCGGACTGTTCAACCACCGAAGAACTCAGGATAAGACTGGAAGCAAGTCTTCTTCGATTCCGAGGGACTGCCAATGATGATGATGATATAAACAAATTACTGAAAGTTAACATGCAGGTAAAGCAAGAAATTAAGAAAGGAAATGGTATGTTGGCCTTTATTATAAGAGGATTTGAATATAAAAATAAAGATGTCACTGCAATTATATAGACCCCTGGTGAGACTGCTGGAGTACTGTATTGTGTACAGTTTTGGTCTCTTTACCTGAGGAAGGATATACTTACCATGGAGATGGTGCAACCAAGGTTCACCAGACTGATTCCTGGGATGGGGGGATTGTCCTATGAAGAGAGATTGAGTAGACTGGGCTTATATTATATAGAGTTGAGAAGAATGAGAGATGATCTCATTGAAACATACAAAATTCTTACAGGGCTTGACAGAGTAGATGCAGGGAGGATGTTTCCTCTGGTTGAGGAGTCTGGAACCAGGGATCACAGTCTCAGAATAAGGGGTTGGCCATTTAGGACTGAGATGAGGAGAAACTTCTTCACTCAGAGGGTGGTGAATCTTTGGAATTCCCTACTCCGGAGGGCTATGGAGGCTCAGTCGTTGAGTATATTCAAGACAAAGGTTGATAGATTTTTAGATATTTAGGGAATCAAGGGATATGGGGATAGTGCAGGAAAGTAGAGTTGAGGTAAAGGATCAGCCATGATCTCATTGAATGGCGGAGCAGACAAGAGGGGCCTTAGTGATATGGACAGCATAGGAATATAGGGACAGCGTAGGGAATACAGGAACAGCAGTAGGCCATTCGGCCGCATTCATTGAGATCATGGCTGATCTGTGATCTAACTCCATATACCCACCTTTGGCCCATATCCCTAATATCTTTGGTGAACAAAAAGCTATCAATTTCCAATTTAAAATTAGCAATTGTTCTCGCATATCTTCCCAGTCTTGCGGGTTTGGAGGTGGGCCCACTGTCAAAATGGCTTTGATTGACAGCGGGTAGCGATCCCGCTCTAAACCTGCTTCCGTGTGAGTTTCTCAGCTGTCAGGTCTACGTGCTGATCGCAAACCCCAATACCAAGCCAGTTCATTAATGTAGTTAATCGGTAATTTAGTGGTATTTAAGAGGATTAAAAGCAGGCACTTCCAATTTTACCACCTTTTTGTCAGGTTTCCCATCCCTCTTGGAATGCGCCAGTAAGTGGAGTCGGGTTCAGTGACTTTCTATTGCTTTGGCAAGTTGACAGCTGCAGAAGTGGTATAAAAGCAACAATTTCACAGCTGTTCACTTTCCAATGTCAGAAGCTGAAGCTTCCAGGATTTGTAAGGATATTTTGAGCTGTATGCAGTTTGGAATTGTTTTCAGTGAACTGTCTATTCACCATCACCTTCTTGGAGCAACTCTCTCACCATTGACAGATCGCTTCTATCATTTCAACCTTACCTGCCATCTATTCCAACAGCATCGGTGCCCTGGAAAAAAATTCACCTTGGTCCTCATAATCCCACCACGATCAGCCCAAAAACATACATCTCCAGGCACACCAGCAACACCAACAACAGCACCAACCATCTCCGCAATCATCTGATACTGCACAGGACACAGGGCATCAGCACTCAACCACACTGCTGCCCAGGAGGCAAGGGATGGCCTCACCATGGCTACATTTACTTCACTTGACGATGTACACGCTGGCTGCCACATGATGTGCCCATGACCAGCAGCACCCTAGACCAGCACCATAAAGCATCCCTGCAATGCCCAAGCCATTTCTTTCACACTCATCACCATTATGTGTGACGATTCACTGCAACTCACTAGGCCACTTCCAAAGCTGACCTAAATAAAGATGTCGATGTTTGACAACACATTAGCAGATACTCTAAATGAACACTGGCTGAAACACCGAAGTGCCAACCCTTGTGTGCTCTTCGTTGTTATGAATTGACGAGGAATGATGGTGAGTGTGAGGGGTGGCTGGTGAGATGGTGATGTGATAACGTAGATAGAGAGGGATGTGTGGACGTGCAAGGTAAGTTGGTGTGAGTAAGTATGTGCAGGAGTAGGGTAGGGAATGATGAGTGATGGGGATGTGATGAGTGGCACAGCAGGATGAGGTTGAATGTGGCTTTGCAGTAACATTTCATGATCTGCTGAGATTATTGAATGGTTTGTTCCATTGCAGCCTGGTCCTCCTGATGACACCCCTGCTTGTGTCCTCCTGGCCAATGTGCACTCAGGCTGTGTTGGTCTCCTGGGGCGGTTGAAAAGGAAGAGAACCTCCTTGCATGTTGTGACACGCTTCGTAAACATATGGAGGGAGTCTTGGGAGAGCCTGGGTGTAGACGTGCACCTTTGTGCTGTGCTTGTCAGTGTTTGCAGCAGTTCAACACTGACAGAAGAACTGTGAAAGAAAAGTTGGGAATGGTCCCTTTAAGTAAATCGGCTAATGACGCATCATCAGATGACATCATCATACCCACTTCCAGTTAATTGCCTGGGAAACCCACAGGGCGGGATTAACAAGCCCTAGCCACGGAAGATTGAAGGGTGAGGGCGGGCTGCACTGTGGAGTGGGTTTCCCATACTGTACCAATGCTGTCCGCATTGAATTCGCTTCTGTTGGCAAAATCCCGGCCTGTATGTGTAGAAATGTTTCCTAATTTCACTCCTGAAAGGTCTGGCTCTAATGTTTAGACTATGCCCCCGAGTCCTCGAATTCCCAACCTGCAGAAATAGTTTCTCTCTATCTACCCTGTCTCTACCACTTAATATCCTGAAAACTTTGATCAGATCTGCCCCTAACCTTCTAACTTCCAGGAAATACAACCCCAGCATGTTGGTCCTTTTCAACCACTCTAGGTTCGTCATTTAGTCACCTCTCCTGAAAGGTGACCTTTCCTCACAGATCAATCTTTTTCCAGCAATTGTTACCCATTTCATTATCGGAAATATTTCTGCTAATCTTGATACCCCACATGCCTGCACACTCCCAATTTGCTTGAATAGACTGGCAAAGGATACTTAAAGGGTTGACAGTGGATAAGCAATGGCAAACATTTAAATATCACATGGATGAACTTCAGCAATTGTACATCCCTGTCTGGAGTAAAAATAAAACGGGGAAGGTGGCTCAACCATGGCTAACAAGGGAAATTAAGGATAGTGTTAAAGCCAAGGAAGAGGCATATAATTTAGCTTGAAAAAGCAACAAACCTGAGGACTGGGAGAAATTTAGAATTCAACAGAGGAGGACAAAGGGTTTAATTAAGAGAGGGAAAATAGAGTACGAGAGGAAGCTTGCAGGGAACATAAAAACTGACTGCAAAAGCTTCTATAAATATGTGAAGAGAAAAAGATTAGTGAAGACAAACATAGGTCCCTTGCAGTCGGATTCAGGTGAATTTATAATGGGGAACAAAGAAATGGCAGACCAATTGAACAAATACTTCATTTCTGTCCTCACGAAGGAAGACACAAATAACCTTCCGAATGTACTAGGGGACAGTAGGTCTAGTGAGAAGGAGCAACTGAAGGATATCTTTATTAGGCGGGAAATTTTGTCAGGGAAATTGATGGGATTGAAGGCCGATAAATCCCCGGAGCCTGATAGTCTGCATCTCAGAGTACTTAAGGAAGTGGCCCTAGAAATAGTGCATGCATTGGTGATCATTTTCCAACAGTCTATCGACTCTGGATCAGTTCCTATGGACTGGAGGGTAGCTAATGTAACACCACTTTTTAAAAAAGGAGGGAGAGAGAAAACGGGTAATTATAGACCGGTTAGACTGATATCAGTAGTGGGGAAAATGTTGGAATCAATCATTAAGGATGAAATAGCAGCGCATTTGGAAAGCAGTGACAGGATCGGACCAAGTCAGCATGGATTTATGAAAGGAAAATCATGCTTGACGAATCTTCCTGAATTTTTTCAGGATGTAACGAGCAGAGTGGATAAGGGAGAACCAGTAGATGTGGTGTATTTGGACTTTCAAAAGGCTTTTGACAAGGTCCCACACAAGAGATTGGTGTGTAAAATCAAAGCGCATGGTATTGTGGGTAATGTACTTACGTGGATAGAGAACTGGTTGGCAGACAGGAAGCAGAGAGTTGGCATAAACGGGTCCTTTTCAGAATGGCAGGCAGTGACTAGTGGAGTGCCACAGGGATCAGTGCTGGGACGCCAGTTCTTTACAATATACATTAACGATTTAGATGAAGGAATTGAGTGTAATGTCTCCAAGTTTGCAGATGACACTAAACTGGGTGGCAGTGTGAGCTGTGAGGAGGAAGCTAAGAGGCTGCAGGGTGACTTGGACAGGTTAGGTGAGTAGGCAAATGCATGGCAGATGCAGTATAATGTGGATAAATGTGAGGTTAACATCTTTAGGGCAAAAACACGAAGGCAGGATATTATCTGGATGGCGGCAGATTAAGAAAAGGGGAGGTGCAACGAAACCTGGGTGTCTTGGTTCATCAGTCACTGAAAGTGGGCATGCAAGTACAGCAGGCGGTGAAGAAGGCAAATGGTGTGTTGGTCTTCATAGCTAGGGGATTTGAGTAGAGGAGCAGTGAGGTCTTACTACAGTTGTACAGGGCCTTAGTGAGGCCTCACCTGGAATATTGTGTTCAGTTTTGATTTCCTAATCTGAGGAAGGGTGTTCTTGCTATTGAGGGAGTACACCAGACTGATTCCAGGGATGGCTGGCCTGTCATATGAGGAGAGACTGGATCAACTGGGCCTTTATTCACTGGAGTTTAGAAGGATGAGAGGGGATCTCATAGAAACGTATAAGATTCTGACGGGACTGGACAGGTTAGATGCAGGAAGAATGTTCCCGATGTTGGGGAAGTCCAGAACCAGGGGACATAGTCTTAGGATAAGGGGTAGGCCATTTAGGACTCAGATGAGGAGAAACTTCTTCACTCAGAGAGTTGTTAACCTATGGAATTCCCTGCCGCAGAGAGTTGTTGATGCCAGTTCATTGGATATATTCAAGAGGGAGTAAGATATGGCTCTTATGACTAACTGGATCAAGGGGTATGGAGAGAAAGCAGGAAAGGGGTACTGAGGGAAAGCAGGAAAGGGGATGATCAGCCATGATGTTATTGAATGGCGGTGCAGGCTGGAAGGGCCAAATGGCCTACTCATGCACCTATTTTCTATGTTTCTATGTTTCCCAATTTCAACGGTTTGTGGTTGATTGCCGTTTGTAAACAAGTCCAGAGTGCATTGCATGGTTCTGCTGACTTCCCCCAGTCATTTTAGTGTGGCACTGAAATGTCTGCCTAGATTATGTTCAATTCCCTGGAGTTGGATGTGAATCGACAACCTTCTGATTCAAAAGGCAAAGAGGCTACAGTTAAGCCAAACTTGCATGTAAGACCAGGCACAATGGCCGGGGCCCAAAATTCACCTGATGCACGTTTTGTCTGACCAGTGCTTAGTATATCCAAGGGTCATTAAGGCTCCACCATTTATTTAAATTCGGAGTCTTTCCATAATTCAATTGGAGCCCCTGAGTAGTATTGCAGGCGCTACGCCCTCTTTTGGTGCCCAAATAGCAAACCCGATTCACTGTGCCAGTGCTGAGAATGCATTGTTTCTCCCACAGGTTGAAGTTCCATCTGTGCCTCTGTATTGTTGCATTTTTTTTAAGTCTGTCTGATTAAAGGAAGGTTGTGTGCAGGTCTCTGCTAGATGCCCATTGGAGTTATTTTGTAGAAGAGCTTGTGGGGGCAAAATTCAGGATCGCCAGAAAGCTGGCGCACCTACCCTTTTTTTGGAGTTTATTCCGCCGCGAGCATTGAGACGGCCTCGCAATCGGTTTTCGGCACTTATTACTTTTTTTAACGTTGGACCGGAAGTCAGTCATAGTGGGGGCGGAAGTGCAGCGATAAGTCAGGCTCAGGTGTGGATGTTGGGGCGGGATCGCGACTCCACCGCTGACACTCACAGCGCGTGTGCATCACCACGCTCTCTCCCCTCCATTAAAGGGGAGAGAATCGGACATTTTTTATCTTCAGCCACTGGGCCACCAGGGAGGGTTTCGGCCAGGCTTCCTGTTGGTAGCCCGGCCGAACCCGAGGGTGCAATAGTCCGGCCGACATGGAAGAGAGCAGACAAGGTGCACTGACAGAGAAAGCTGTTGGGGGCACCGTGTGGCGGGGCAACGATTTTTTAACCGAAATTTGGGGCGGAGTATTCTGCAGGTGAGGGAGAGCGGTGGTGCGCATTTTAATAACTCACGAGCGGTGGTCATCAGCAGAGAGGAGGAAGTGGGGGCAGGTCGAAAAATCCCCGACCTGAATTTGGGTCGGGGCGGCCTGCAACGCAGTGGCTACTCGATTCCGCAAAATGGTGGAAACGGGCCTTGTAGGGACCCTGAATTTTGGCCTCTGTGTCTCCTGCAGTACAATGCTTGCTGCAGAACAGTACAAGATAAACAGTGTATTGCAGAACAAAACCCAATGATTATTAAGTTATGTAACAGATGGGATCGATAAGCATGAAGAGTTAAATATCACCGATGAACCATTCTTCTGATAAATGAGAAAATGCGTAATGGGAAATGGTAAAAAAAAATACTGTTTTATCTCAAGTGCGGGGTTCTCATTATAAGTGTAATGGAGTGACAAATGGATTGTGAAAATTTTACGAGCAGAATGATCCCTGTGTCCCATTGTTCGCTGTTTGTATCGTGCATAAAAATGTAGACACATTAAATAAGAGTTTCATTTATGGAAAGTTGCTTATGATTTTACAACAGTTCAACATTAAAGATAATGTTATGAAAGGTGCGCACACGAGGGAAGTGTTGGGATTCATGTTATGATCAACAAGAGTAATGCAAGCAAACGTAGATGCACCTATTGAAAACCTATTTACATACAGCTTGAATCATGGGTTTGATCAATGTTCCAGCATAGCGGTGAGTGCACTTCAAAAGTAATTCATTTGTTGCAAAATGCTTAAGGACATGATCAACCGTAATATAAATGCAAGTTCTTTCTATTCTACTCTTTGACAAGTTAATTTATTTTATTCTGTAGACGTCATGCTGGAGTATATACGGGCGGTTAGTTGGACCATGAGGGGTGATTTGATGTTCCTGCACTCCCTGTAGGAAGCTACGCTCAGCCTGCAGCATTATAGGCTTGATCCTCCTAAATTAACATGTTGTTTTCTTATTGCCATCAAATGTCAAAGGGCTGTTAAGGGGACGGCAGCCTTCATGTGCCATATATTTCTAATTACCAAGTAGTCAAATTTAATGCTACAATACGAAATAGAGTACAGTCGATTAAGGGGTGATCTAATTGACGTGTTTTAAGAAGATTTAAGGAGTTGATGGGGTAAGTAGAGAGAGACCAGTTAGCCTAACATCTGTGGTTGGGAAAATGTTGAAGTCCATTATTAAAGAATCAGTAGCAGGACATTTGGAAGGGCAAAGTTTGGTCAGGCAGAGTCAGCATGAATTTATGAATATAATAAGAACATAAGAAATACGAGCAGGAGTAGACCATACGGCCCCTCGAGCCTGCTCCGCCATTCAATAAGATCAGGCCTGATCTGATCATGGACTCAGCTCCACTTCCCTGCCCGCTCCCCTTAACCTCTTATCCCCTTATTGTTTAAGAAACTGTCTATTTCAGTCTTCAATTTATTTAATGTCCCAGCTTCCACAGCTTGCTGAGGAAGCGAATTCCACAGATTCACAACCCTCAGAGAAGAAATTTCTCCTCATCTCAGTTCTAAATGGGCGGCCGCTTATTCTAAGATCATGCTCTCTACTTCTATTCTCCCCCACCAGTGGAAACATCCTCTCTGCATCCACCTTGTCAAGCCCCCTCATAATCTGTTACGTTTCAATACGATCACCTCTCATTCTTCTGAATTCAAATGAGTAGAGGCCAACCTACTCAACCTTTCCTCATAAGTCAATCCCTCATCCCCGGAATCAACCTAATGAACCTTCTCTGAACTGTCTCCAAAGCAAGCACATCCCTTCGTAAATATGGAAACCAAAATTGCACGCAGTATTCCAGGTGTGGCCTCACCAATAACCTGCACAGCTGTAACAAGACTTCCCTGCTTTTATATTCCATCCCGCTTGCAATAAAGGTCATGATTCCATTGACCTTCCTGATCACTTGCTGTACCTGCATACTATCCTTTTGTGTTTCATGCACAAGTACCCCCAGGTCCCACTGTACTGCGATCTTTGCAATCTTTCTCCATTTAAATAATAACTTGCTCTTTGATTTTTTTTCTGCTAAAGTGCATGACCTCACACTTTCCAACATTATATTCCATCTGCCAAATTTTTGCCCACTCACTTAGCCTGTCTATGTCTTTTTGCATATTTTTTATGTCCTCCTTACACATTGCGTTTCCTCCCAGCTTTGTATCATCAGCAAACTTGGCTATGTTACACTCAGTCCCTTCTTCCAGGTTGTTAATGTAGATTGTAAATAGTTGGGGTCCCAGCACTGATCCCTGCGGCACCCCACTCATTACTGATTGCCAACCTGGAGAATGAAACATTTATCCCGACTCTTTGTTTTCTGTTTGTTAGCCAATTTTCTATCCATACTAATATATTACCCCCAAGCCCGTAAACTTTTATCTTGTGCAGTAACCTTTTATGTGGCACCTTGTCAAATGCCTTCCAGAAGTCCAAATGCACCACATCCACTGGTTCCCCTTTATCCACCCTGTTCGTTACATCCTCAAAGAATTCCAGCAAATTTGTCAAACAGGGGAAGTCATGATCATATTAAATGGTGGAGCAGGCTAAGTGGCCATATGGCCTACTCCTGCTCCTAGTTCTTATATTCTTATGTTCTTATGTAAACTATTTCCTCTGGTCAGGGAGTCCTGAACAATAGTGTGTAATCTTAAAATTAGAGCTGGGCTGTTCAGGGGTAATGTTAGGAAGTACTTCACACCAAGGGTAGAGGAACTCTGAAAATTTCAAAACTGAGTTTGATAGATTTTTGTGTAGTGTGTGTATTGAGAGCGAGGAAACCAAGGTCGGTAGATGGGCGTTAAGACACAGATCAGCCAAGATCTAATTGAATGAAGGAACAGGTGCGAGTGGCTGAATAGCTTGCTCCTGTCCCTATGTTCCTAATGGGTTGTTTTGTAAAACTCATGATTATCATACATGTGTAGTTATCAAAAATAAGTGTTTTTTTCCAGTAAGCAATCCCCTTTAATTGTTTTAATGTTTGACTCAAAAAGAGGTTGCATTTTTCAGTCATTCTGCAGTGCCCACGAAGGTAAATTGTATCAATGAATGCAGGCAAACAGTGAGGTGAAGTAGGGTTATGGAGTCGCTCATCCCAGCTTCACAGTATTACTCAGATTAGGCAGCTGGCAAACATAAGAACATAAGGATTAGGAACAGGAGTAGGCCATCTAGCCCCTCGAGCCTGCTCCGCCATTCAACAAGATCATGGCTGATCTGGCCATGGACTCAGCTCTACTTACCCGCCCTCTCCCCATAACCCTTAATTCCCTTATTGGTTAAAAATCTATCGATCTGTGACTTGAATACATTCAATGAGCTAGCCTCAACTGCTTCCTTAGGCAGAGAATTCGACAGATTCACAACCCTCTGGGAGAAGAAATTCCTTCTTAACTCAGTTTTAAATTGGCTCCCCCGTATTTTGAGGCTGTGCGCCCTAGTTCTCGTCTCCCCAACCAGTGGAAACAACCTCTCTCCCTCGATCTTGTCTATCCCTTTCATTATTTTAAATGTTTCTATAAGATCACTCCTCATCCTTCTGAACTCCAGCGAGTAAAGACCCAGTTACTCAATCTATCATCATAAGGTAACCCCCTTATCTCCGGAATCAACCGAGTGAATCGTCTCTGTACCCCCTCCAAAGCTAGTATATCCTTCCTAAAGTAAGGTGACCAAAACTGCACACAGTACTCCAGGTGTGGCCTCACCAATACCCTATACAGTTGCAGAAGGACCTCCCTGCTTTTGTACTCCATCCCTCTCGCAATGAAGGCCAACATTCCATTCGTCTTCCTGATTACCTGCTGCACCTGCAAACTAACTTTTTGAGATTCATGCACAAGGACCCCCAGCATGTTGTAATTTCTCCCCATTCAAATAATACTCCCTTTTACTGTTTTTTTTCCAAGGTGGATGACCTCACACTTTCCGACATCGTATTTCATCTGCCAAACCTTAGCCCATTCGCTTAACCTATCTAAATCTCTTTGCAGCCTCTCTCTGCCCTCTACACAACCTGCTTTCCCACTAATCTTTGTGTCATCTGCAAATTCTGTTGCGCTATACTCTGTCCCCTCTTCCAGGTCATCTATGTATATTGTAAACAGTTGTGGTCCCAGCACCGATCCCTGTGGCACACCACTAACCACTGATTTCCAACCCGAAAAGGACCCATTTATCCCGACTCTCTGCTTTCTGTTAGCCAGCCAATTCTCTATCCAGGCTAATGCATTTCCTCTGACTCCGCGTACCTTTATCTTCTGCAGTAACCTTTTGTGTGGCACCTTATCGAATGCCTTTTGAAAATCTAAATACACCACATCCATCGGTACACCTCTATCCACCATGCTCGTTATATCCTCAAAGAATTCCAGTAAATTAGTTACACATGATTTCCCCTTCATGAATCCATGCTGCGTCTGCTTGATTGCACTATTCCTATCTAGATGTCCCGCTATTTCTTCCTGAATGATAGTTTCAAGCATTTTCCCCACTACAGATGTTAAACTAACCGGCCTATAGTTACCTGCCTTTTGTCTGCCCCCTTTTTTAAACAGAGGCGTTACATTAGCTGCTTTCCAATCCGATGGTACCTCCCCAGAGTCCAGAGAATTTTGGTGGATTATAACAAATGCATCTGCTATAACTTCCGCCATCCCTTTTAATACCCTGGGATGCATTTCATCAGGACCAGGGGACTTGTCTACCTTGAGTCCCATTAGCCTGTCCAGCACTACCCCCCTAGTGATAGTCATTGTCTCAAGGTCCTCCCTTCCCACATTCCTGTGACCAGCAATTTTTGGCATGGTTTTTGTGTCTTCCACTGTGAAGACCGAAGCAAAATAATTGTTTAAGGTCTCAGCCATTTCCACATTTCCCATTATTAAATCCCCCTTTTCATCTTCTGAGGGACCAACATTTACTTTAGTCACTCTTTTCCATTTTATATATCGGTAAAAGCTTTTACTATTTGTTTTTATGTTTTGCGCAAGTTTACCTTTGTAATCTGTGTTTCCTTTCTTTATTGCTTTCTTAGTCATTCTTTTCTGTCGTTTAAAATTTTCCCAATCTTCTAGTTTCCCACTAACCTTGGCCACCTTATACACATTGGTTTTTAATTTGATACTGTCCTTTATTTCCTTGCTTATCCACGGCTGGTTATCCCTTCACTTACCGCCCTTCTTTTTCACTGGAATATATTTTTGTTGAGCATTATGAAAGAGCTCCTTAAAAGTCCTCCACTGTTCCTCAATTGTGCCACCATTTAGTCTGTGTTTCCAGTCTACTTTAGCCAACTCTGCCCTCTACTACTTCCTCACCCTCAATCTGTATTACAAATTCAACCATACTGTGATCACTCATTCCGAGAGGATCTTTTACAAGGAGATCGTTTATTATTCCTGACTCATTACACAGGACCAGATCTAAAATAGCTTGCTCCCTTGTAGGTTCTATAACATACTGTTCTAAGAAACAATCCCTCCTCCAGGCTACCCCGTGCGATTTGATTTGACCAATCTATATGTAGATTAAAATCCCCATGATTACTGCCATTCCTTTTTCACATGCCTCCATTATTCCCTTGATTATTGCCCGCCCCACCGTGAAGTTATTATTTGGGGGCCTATAAACTACACCCACCAGTGACCTTTTTCCCCTTACTATCTCTAATCTCCACCTACAATGATTCAACATTTTGTTCATTAGAGCCAATATCGTCTCTCACAACTGCCCTGATATCATCCTTTATTAACATAGCTACCCCACCTCCTATCCCTTCTTGTCTATCTTTCCGAATCGTCAGACACCCCTGTATGTTTAATTCCCAGTCTTGGCCACCCTGCAACCACGTATCTGTAATGGCCACCAAATCATACCTATTTGTAATGATTTATACCGTAAACTCATTTACTTTATTTTGAATGCTGCGTGCGTTTAGGTAGAGTGTTTTAATACTAGTTTTTAAACCATGATTTTTAGTTTTGACCCCTCCTGCAGCCCCTTTATATTCAGTGGCCCTTTTTGTTTTTTGCCTTGGGTTTCTCTGCCTTCCACTTTTACTCATCTCCTTTCTGTCTTTTGCTTTTGTCTCCTTTTTGTTTCCCTCTGTCTCCCTGCATTGTATCCCATCCCCCTGCCATATTAGTTTAACTCCTACCCAACAGCACTCGCAAACACTCCCCCTAGGACATTGGTTCCGGTCCTGCCCAAGTGCAGACCGTCCAGTTTGTACTGGTCCCACCTCCCCCAGAACTGATTCCAATGCCCCAGGAATTTGAATCCCTCCCTGCTGCACCACTGCTCAAGCCACGTATTCATCTGAGCTATCCTGCGATTCCTACTCTGACTAGCACGCAGCACATCACAGGTGGATACATCACAGAGCGCCTCTGGTGCATATTTATACAGTCGAAGGTGAGTTTGAAGGCTGTTGGATCTTTTAAAAATTTGGGATAAGTGCTTTGGAATTCATCTTTGACTCTGTAAAATTATTATGAATCATGAATTTTGCAACTGCCTCTGCTACTTTGTCTGGGCATCTTCATGTACAACATGGCCACATTGTGGAAGAACTTGCATCTGAAATTTTAAATCCCTTCATGTTGTGCATTTTGTAAAATTCACATCTCCCAAAGACCTCCACCCCTCCATGTTTCTCAGTCCTTGTCACAGTTTCGCTGAATGCTGGCTTGTTGATCTTCTTTCCGTCATTCGGAAACACTCGAGTGTGGCCAAGAATCTCCCTGTCTGACTTTCCCTTCTACTCGATGGGGGAGTGCCTGGAGAGAGCCATGAGCCTCTGCAATGCCTCAAGCAAGATTGTGAGACATCTGTGTTGAGCATTTTGCTTTACCACTTGCGATAAATTACCTCATTAAAGAGCATTGTGATTTGTCGAGAAACCACAACGGTTTCACCAACCTCATTTCATTATTGGTTTATGATGATTATTTTAAAATTGACTCCTTTCCTCTCCTGAAGAACCGACTGCTGCAAGGTGCAGCTCCACAGGAACCAGCAGCTCTCCAGTCCCTTGCCCAAGTGGTAACTCTTCACGTGGGTCTCGAGAATTAATGGTAGCAGGTTATTAAACAATGCAAGTGCACTTGAGGTTATTGCCATTGGACCTGTTCTAACTGGATCATCTTTCTAGCCAGGGTCGACAGGTCGTTTACAGGCATGAATTTTAGCTGATTTTTACCCCTAACCCAGGAGTACTGGTCCTAATTGTAGCCCTGACTGAAGTTTCTGGTCTTTATAATGCAGTGCCATACTTTAAGAGATACATTTACTCATTGAGCCAAGTGGGGCACTTTAGCAATGTACAGCAAGGTTTATTACATGAGTGGGTAAGAGCCGCCACTGCTGGACAGTGCCATTATGAGTAAATTACATTGCCTCAAGATAATTGAAAAAAACCTGGTCATAAAACTAATGCTGTCTTTCATCATAATAATGGCAGGTTACTAGCTTTAAATTTAGTTATTATTTGTTTCGGTACTTTTTCACATGTTCATGAAGATGTTGGACATTATTGCTATTGAATGGATCTCTTGGCACCCAATCCTAAGCGCACTCAGATCAGTTCTTAAACAAAAAAAAAGAACTTGCATTGATTTGTGGCTTTCGCGACCTTAGGACTTTGCAAAGCATTTACAGCCAATGAAGTACTTTTTGTTGAAGTGCAATTGCTTTTGTAATGTAGGAAACGCTGCACTGCCAATTTGTGCTCAGTGAGGTCGGGCGAACAGCAAGGAAATGAATGAGCAGGTCACCTGTTTTCGTGTTGTTGGATGAGGGATAAATATTGGTCAGGTCACTGGAAGAACTCTCCTGCTATTCTTTGAGTAGTGCCAAAAGATCCTTTTGTCTACCTGAGAAGGCAAGACAGGCCCAGTAGTGTCCTTACACTCCATGATAAATTCACACGAGGCACATTCTGCAGACAAGGTCACTCTGTTTATTCACAGGACCAAGAAGTGATGACCCTGCATGGGACCTCCCTTTATGTACCTGGATGACCAGGTGAGGAGTGTCTCCCACAAGTTCACCCCCTGTGGTCAAGATGTGCATTTCTTAGGTGTGTACAGTATGCAGTGTTGTTACATGAGGGTTACAGTTACATAAAGGTTACATACATGACAGGTCCTTAGTTTAGTGTCTCAACTGATAGACGTCGCTCAACCTGATGCAAAATAAAGTTCCCTTTTGCTCTTTTCCCAACAGTGTGCTTATCACTATAGAATTGTAAGTTGTTTTTTGTGCAGTTTTGCGCAGCGCATTTCCAGTTGTTTAGCTTTAGTTTCTGCTAGTTTTGATTGGGCCAATGGGTTAGACATTGAACTTTATCTAAAAAAAAGGTTCAAATCCAATGCAGACTGATGGGATGAAATTCTTCTCGACCTGTTGAGAGTTTTCCAGTATAAAGTGAGCCCCAGTCCAGTTCCTACTGCACTTAAGTCCACAAGTCCACAAGGACACAATGGCCCCTAATTTTGCTGGCACTGAACTGCTGCAAAATGGGTTGAGTGGAAATAATGGCCCAATGGTGCTTTTCCAAGGTTGGGATTTTAGCACATTACTAAAGCAAGAAAGAATGACTTGTATTTATATAGCTCCTATCATGATCTCAGGATGTCCCAAAGTGCTTTACAACCAATGAAGTACTTTTGAAGTGTAGTCACTATTGTAATGTATGAAACACAGCAGCCAATATACGTACAGCAAGCTCCCACAAACAGCAATATGATAATGACCAGATCATCTATTTTAATAATGTTGGTTAAGAGATAACCATTGGCCAGGACACTGGGAAGAACTCCCTTGCTGTTCTTCAACATGGTGCCATGGGATCTTTTACATCCACCATTGAGAGCAGATGAGGCCTCAATGCATCAGACGAAAGACAACACCTGCGAAAGTGCAACTTCAGGGTTTCACTGAAGTCCCAGTCTAGATTTTGTGCTCACGTCTCTGGAGCGGGATGGAGAAGGAGTTTGACTTTACATCGAACCTCGCTTCATAGCACTAAATGCTCTCAATGGGTGTTTGAAGTACTATGGGCTGAATTTTCGCCACCGTTCTGCGCCACTTTTTTGGTCCACGCTGTTTTTTTTTTGGAGCAGACTCAAATCTGCAAGGCGCGCCAACGTTTCTGCGCCATCCTAAACTACTTACGGCTGATTTATTTTAGTTCCCGATTTTTTGACGTCACTGCGGGTGCCAGCTGCACCGTTTCTGCACATTTAAGCGAGTGTGGCCAACTAGGACTTTTTCAAAAATGGCGCAGTGCACCGTTCTGAAAAACCTTACCTGAACTTAAAAAAAATCGGCGCAGAGAAGAGAAAATCAGCGCAGTGACGACGCCATTGTTTTAGCGGAGCTGAAGACAGGGTACCAGGGGCGGGGGGCATTTGGGGTCGGGATAGCAGCAGCATCGGCACCCGGGGCAGGGGGCCTTTTGGCCCGAGATAGCAGCGGCACTGGGGTCGGGGTGGGGAGCATTCAACCTCGGATAGCAGCGGCACCGGGGGCGGGGGAGAGCCATTCGGCCTGGGATAGCAGTGGCACTGGGGGCCATTCGGCCAGGGATAGGAGCAGCACCGAGGGCAGGGGGCCATTCAGCCTCGGATAGCAGCGGCACTGGGGGCGGGGGCCGGGATAGTCAAAGGCTGAGTCAAAGGATGGAATGCCCTTTGACTGTCGGTCTTAATGGTTAATATAATAGTTCAATTAAAGTGTAATATGGTATTCTGTTTCAACAATGAATATTTCTTCTGTGTAACTTGTACGTTGTATGTCATTTTTAAAGATCTACCTGTCATTAACTCATAGAAGCAGTAGAAGTAAGAATAGATCATAACTAGTAGCACTATGATTAATATTGAGAGCTGGCCATAATCCACTCATGAACTCACTGGGCAATTTTCTTGGAGAGATTTTCTCAATAACATTGTAACAATGGGATTGCGGGTGGACATTCGGCCTGGGATAGCAGCGCCTCCAGGTGAGGGGGGGTGGCCATTCGGCCCGGCATAGCAGTGGCACCAGGGGGCAGGTGCGGGGGCTATTCGGCCCGGGTTAGCACCGGCACCGGAGGGCCTTTTGGCCCGGGATAGTACTAGCACCGGGGCTCTACAATTGCTTACGTCTTGCTGCATCTTGTATGTTTCACTGTGCAACCTCAGCCCTTCAGTGTGTCCCTCGTTACCCTGGCAATCTCAGTTTTTTGGCGCAGACCTTAAACTCCACCCACAGAGCTTTAAGGACAATCTGCGCAGCTCCAAAATGAAAGTTTATTCGGCCGAAACATGCAACTTTTTTTTTGGCGCAGTCGGCCACTAAAAAATTGGACGCACCTCTATCACTGTTCCAAAAATCGGCAATGTGGAAAAGTGGCCCCCTAATCTTCCATTCCCCAGCTCTAACCTTGATTCGCACAAAACTTCTGTCTTTTACCAAGCTTTCAGTCACTCTCGTAATCTGTTGTGCAAATTCTTTGATAATGAAAACAGAAAATGCTGGAAATACTTAGCAGGTCAGGCAGTAGAGAGAGAAACAGAGTCAACGGGCCCAAGCTTCTGGCCGCGCCTAGAACGGCGCAGCCCGGACCTGGATGCCCATTTTTCACGCCACAAAGTCCGCCTAAAAAAAGCTCACCTATTCACCGGCTCCCTGCAGGTCCTCTGGCCCTCGGCGCGGCGCAGCATGAGCTGTGGGGGGCGGAGCCAGGTCCCTGCGCTGAAAACAGTGCCGGGACCTCTGCACATGCGCGCTACAGTGGGTGCGCATGTGCAGTAGCTCCAGGCGCCCAAAACTGTGGGAGGGGCCCGAAGCACGCAGCCCCTAGCCCTGGCCGAATGGCCTCACTGGGACTGCGTGGATAAGGCTCACCTCCCACGTCCAGCTCCCCCCTGACCAGACCCGACCCGACTTGACTCCTGCTCCCCCACCCCGGACCGGACCCAACCCCCGCTCCCCAGGACCCGACCCGACCCGACATCCGCCGCCGACCCGACCTCCGCTCCCCCCCTGGACCGGACCCGACCTCCCGGACCTCCGCGACTCTCACCTCCGCGACTCTCACCTCCGCGACTCCCCCCTCCCCCTCCCTCTCTTCCCTCCCCCTCCCTCCCCCTCCTCTCCCTCCCCCTCCTCTCCCCCTCCCCCCTCCCCTCCTCCCCTCCCCCCTCCATTATTTGTAAAACTGAAGTGTTTAATGTTTGTACACTTCCCTTTAAACCCCACCCCCCCTCCATTCCCTACGCCTGATTTATAACCTATGCCTGATTTTCTAAGTGTAAACAAGGATTTTCTGAGCATACAAAAATCTACACTTACTCCATTCTAAGCTAGTTTGGAGTATGTTTTCACTGCCTAAACTTTCAAAATGGGTGTAAGTGGCCGGACACGCCCCCCTCTTGAAACTGTTCCAACTGACTAGAACTGGAGCAAACTAAATGCCGAGAATTGCAATTTCTAAGATACTCCATTCTAAACCAGTTGCTCCAAAAAAACAGGAGCAACTCAGGCCGAAACTTGGCCACGTTTCAGGTTGATGACCTTTCACCAGACCCTTTCCTTCAACTTCTTTTAATAGTCATGGAGCATTTTCTGTTTGGCACAGACTGTGACTGTTGTTTTCTCAATTGTATGTTTTATTTTTAGTGAAAAAAAACACAGCGATGTTTGGCTAATCATTTTCATCTTTTTGTTAATTGATTATTGTAGTTGGTGTTATTATTTTTCTTTACCTTGACGTTCCATGAAAATATTCGTGATAAAATCATACTAATTTTTTATTTTATTATTCGATCACGGAATGTGGATGTCTCTGGCAAGACCAGTATTTATTGCCCGTCCCTAATTGTCCTTAACTGAATGGCTTGCTAGGCCATTTCAGAGGGCAGTTAAAAGTCAATCACATTGCTGTGGGTCTAGAGTCACATATAGGCCAGACCGGGTAAGGACGGCAGATTTCCTTCCGTAAAGGTCATTAGTGAACCACATGTGTTCTTTTACAACAATCTGGTAGTTTCACGGTCACTTTCATAATATCCTTTTATTCCAGATTTATTTAATAAACTGAATTTAAATTCCCCAGCTGCCATGTTGGGATTTGAACTCTTGTCTGGATTATTAGTCAACATTATCACCTTGCTGCTGTTCCTAAATTAAAGAGCATCACATTTTTTAAAGAAGCCTCATAGCGAAAGTAATCAATTTTTGGGAGTGCGTTCAATTTGTGGAAAAGCTTGCGAGATAAACTCTATATTAATTGTCGCACCTAGATTATGCTGGAGCAAATGCCTTTCTGACTGAACATTATGTTCTCCATATTGGTTTGAGCTCTTAATAATATTACAATATAAAATAATAGTGTAGTGGCAGACACAATTGACTGACTCTACCATGAGATTCACAAGTCACAGAGCTTGTCACGATACAGTAGAGTATGCAGTGCAGTATGCCTCATGAGATATGGTGATGCTGGCTCTTTTTCTTAACATCAGTGCTGCTGATGGACATGTGAGATCATTATATCAAACACTTCAAAGAAGAACTGACGTTCACCTTTTTGTTTAACTGATGCGATAATAGCTGCAGTGCCAGTCAAACAGAGTAGTAAAGCCAGCGGTAGCAACTCAAAAGTGCTTCACAGAATGAGTGCATTGACACAAGCAGAAGTAAGTGGTGTTAGTCTGGCTAAGGAATGATAGTGCTGTTAATGGTCCATTGCCTTCCTTTAAATATCCTGCACTGCTATTTATTCTTCACCCTTTGAAAAGCTGTTAGGGCCAAGGTTTTCTTCCCGCTATTATGCTGTATGTACAACAAACTTAGGGCTGGAGTTTAGACTTTTCTGTTTTCGGGGCGAAAACAGAGGTGGGGCAGGAAAGTTACCGGCCGGGAATGGTCTGCGTTTTGGACGGGAAGTTTTGGCATCTGGGCTCTGCGTCAAGGGGTGCAGCGCGAAGGGAGGCGTTGTACAAAATTTGAGGCGCAAAAATGGGAAACTCGCGAACTAAAGTGCCAGGCTGTGTGCGCTCCAAGAGAGGCCTTTGCAGGGGCGGAGGAAACCTTAAAAAATACCCACAAAAACACTCCCAAAATATTGCTCACGCCACCACAACACAAATCGCTGAAAAAATTAAAAGAACAAACACTCGCACTTACCTTCGGAGTATTTTACCTTGCTCTGTGCCGCCGGCTATGCTGGGCCGCACTGATTTCCCAGGCGGTCATTGCGGGCGTACTTCCAGGCTGACGGGTCGGGCAAGTGGCCAAACTCCTGCCGGTATCGCAATGCGAGGTGTTGCACACCCGGCGCAGCTCTTCCCGGCGGTGCGGCTGAGCGCCGCTGCAAAACTGGACCGGAGGATCGCGACGGGCGGCTGGAGACCTGAACGCCGCCTTTCACGCCGCTCCGAGGCGAAACCCAGAGCGCAAAGGATCGGAAAATCCAGCCCTTTGACTTGAGCAGTGAACAACTATGCATAATATGGTTTGAAATATCTTTTAAAAATACAACATGCTATTAATGCAATTATGATGTCTAATCTTCCTTGGGGTCTCAATACTAATGGCTGCATCTGTTACCCATAATTATTTCAACAATGTTATGTGGCAAATGTATATTTTGCACAATTATGAACTAATATGATAACACAATAAATAAAGTCCATAAAATATTACAAGGCAACAAATGGATATATTTATTAGGCAACAGTATTCATCTGTATATAGGCAGACTCTAGAATGTTTATGCTGCAGACCACGCTGGTAATGTGAAGGAGTCAAACGATTTGTGTTTTATTAAATGATTGTGCTATAAGCTGTTTTTGAGTTTCTCCTGAGATGCTTTGGCATTAAGACACTGCCTCTTTACTTATTACTACGAATAGGTTTGTTATAACTGAAGGAGGAAGTCATCACAATTCTTCTTCCTTGGGTAAGGCCTGCTTTTACCAGCGTAAGAATTTTAAAAGATATAAAAATAAAATGTTATCTATTATTTTGTATATTAAAAACCCTGTCGATGAAGATAAGTTTATTTTTACCCATATTAAAACTTTTTTAAAAAAATTTTGTCTCAAACATTCAATTTCAATTAATTTGTGAAGTGTTTTTCTTAATTTAAAATGTTTGTGCTTTTGGGGGTATCGCCATTCATAGAAATAGTGATCTCCGTACAAACGGAACTCACCATTACAGTGAATGGGGATATGCCATTTTCATTGGTTGGCCCAGCCCACATGATCCCAGGCAGCACGTACGCTCCTGGAATACGTGGACGACACCTACGCTGGACTACACAGCTAGGCCTAGAGCGCAAGTCTACATTCCTCCGGGACCACCAGCTACTAACGTAAAAACATTTTGGTCGGTGGCATCCGCCCGCAGGAAGCCTCTAACTGCAATTTCTGGGCAATATCTGAGTAATCCGGACATGCGTTCCTGACGCCAATGCCTCTACCTACACCAATATTCCGGGTGATGCATTTCTCACTTGTAATGACCGTGCATTTCCTGCCTGCCATACTGGATGGTGAGGAGGCCGTTTCACAGCTGAAAATCTGCTACTGCGCGACTGAATTTTTAGGCCCATAGATGATCCAATGCTCACATGGCTCTCAAAATAATACAGCTTTACACTAGGTTGGAGTTACACTGCAACCGATTGAGGTGAAGTGGTGTCAAACAACTCGCTCAACAAGGTGATCGCTCAATATTTACCATTACTGCACTCAAGTATCAGATTGGAACCCAGCACCCATATTCAAGAGATATGCTACTTTTTGCATTAATATGTATCTGAAACTGCTTTACATTAATGCTAAAGTGGCAGGGTAACTTCATTCGCAGGTTTAGTGACAAAATCAGAAATTATTTTGTGCTTACTCTTATTCTCCAGCTAGAACTAATTTGAAGGAACTGCTTATGAATAATAAACATTAAACAAATATAAAATCAGCAGCCTACACAAAGCATCACATTGCATGCGGAAATCCGAATCAATATTGCAAATTTAAAATAAATCACAGGTAAATTAATTTCAACCGAGAAGTGCTTTGATTTATGATGAACAAATAGTTTAATCAGATAAAGAGCACGAGAGAAAAGAAAAATAGGCAGTTCACAATCAGTTTTAGTTGACTGCAGTAGAAATTCATTTTTAGGGACCAAAGGAAATGAGCAGTTGACCTAATGTGACCAAACTCTCCTATCATGTGTTAAATATTCATTACCAATTGCTCTCTCGCCAAAAAAGCTAATGTCTTGCATATCATAATTTGAATAACTCATCAATAAATAGTTCGGCTCATCATTTTGGGACAGTGTGAATAATTAGTACCAGTCTGAGTACATTGCCACAGAGTTGCTTCCATATAATGTAATGCAACCGTACTTAACGCACACAGAAATAAAGCTCTTATTGATGAAGCCTCGGAAATAATGTTGACCAAACCTTACAGGAAAGTACCGTTATGTCGGCATTGTGGGAGGTGGGGGAAGTGGTGGGAACAGGAAGCGGGGGAAAGATTGGAGCATTTACAAGCTTGTTCAACCGTTTTTAATTTCGGCCTGGCCTTCCTCTAAAAGGAAATAGCCCTCAGAGTATCAGCAAATCCCGTGAGGCATTCCATGGATTGGTACCTTTATGTTTTTATTCTTGACAATTTTTTACCAGCTTCTTCGGAAGATCTCGGCCTAGAAATTCGGGTTGTTTGCACTTCCCGTTAGCGCAAGCGACTTTTTGCCTGGATGCGACACCGCTCAATACTCCCGGTGAGGACAACATCACTGTGTGTAGCGCCCCATTATTGCCCCGGACGAAAAATTGTGGAATACCCCCTGAAGCTGTGACAAGCAATGCCAGCGACAACTTCAGGGGGCATGAACTGGGCTGCAGGCTCTAATTAAAGGGGAGGTGGTGGCCACAAAAAAAAATCTGACGTTTTATTCGCTGCCTTGTTGGCGCCTCGATCATGCGGTCCATGTTGCGATCGTTCAGCCCACCCTCTGCTTGTACACCAAGCTTATGGTCTACAGGGCTGCAGAAGTACCTGCCCTCCTTAATGGCTCAGAGACGTGGACCATATACAGTAGACACCTCAAATCACTGCAGAAATACCACTAACGATGTCTCCACAAGATCCTGCAAATCCCCTGGGAGGACAGACGCACAAACGTTAGTGTCCTCGATCAGGCCAACATCCCCAGCATCGAAGCACTGACCACACTCAACCAGCTCTGTTGGGTGGGCCACATTGTCGACATGCCTGACACAAGCAAACATTCTGCTCGGAACTCCTACACGGCAAGCGAGCAGCAAGTGGGCAGAGGAAATGTTTCTCAAAGCCTCCTTGATAAGGTGCAACATCTCCAGTAACACCTGGGAGTCCCTGGCCAAAGACCACCCCAAGTGGAGGAACAGCATCCGGGAGGGCGCTGAGCACCTCGAGTTTCGTTGCCGAGAGCATGCAGAAAACAAGTGCAGGCAGCGAAAGAGAGTGCAGCAAACCAGACTCCCCGCCCACCCTTTACTTCAACCACTGTCTGTCCCACCTGTGACAGAGACTGTAATTCCTGTATTGCACTGTACAGTCACCTGAGAGCTCACTTTTAGAGTGGAAGCAAGTCTTCATCGATTTCGAGGAACTGCCTATGATGATGATGACTCTGCTGGAGTGGCAGGCTGTTGGCACGGCATCCCCCACTCACCGGTGGTCCATGGAAGCCTGTTTCATCCCTGCAGCTTTTGCAGCTTGGGCCCTTCCTTTTACTGAAGGGAAGAGCCCCATCTACGCGGCTCAGTGCGTAGCGCTGTGCCCTGCTCGTGACCCAACCGCCCCAGAAAAGAAGCGTGTTATTTTACACTCCACTTCCTTTTGGGGGCAGTAACCCGAATTTTGAGAGCGGGGCAGGACTTCCGCGCCTGGCGCCAAATTTCCCACCTCCCCGATGTTACCGCCCCCAAAAGGTAATTTGACGCCTCTTAAAATCTGCCTCTTTGACCAAGCATTTGCTCACCTGTGCTAATATCTCCTCATGTGTCTCAGTGACAGATTTGATCTGATTACGTTCCTGTACATTAAAAGCACTATATAAAAGCAAATCACATTAGAAGCTGCATTATTTAGACAATCAGAAAATACCAGAGTAAGAAAATATAAAATGCGGTTAGGAAATGTACCATTCCTAAAATGGCAAGAGGTGAAACAGCTGATGACCTGTACACACAATAATCTAACCTTAAAAAACAATTATATTGTCACATGATTATCATTCTTTTGTGGTACAAAAGCCTGTTGCTGCGTGGCACTAAAAAACAACATTTATGGGAACTCGAGTGTTGTTGTCAGATCAGTGCATATCTCTTTTAGTG
The DNA here is from genome assembly GCF_044704955.1 of Pristiophorus japonicus. Classification (NCBI taxonomy): domain Eukaryota; kingdom Metazoa; phylum Chordata; class Chondrichthyes; family Pristiophoridae; genus Pristiophorus; species Pristiophorus japonicus. Next base: position 37,983,144 of record NC_091977.1, read on the forward strand.
GCTCCACGTTATTGAGTAACATTAGCCCCCGAGCCATATGGTAATAAGTGAGGATAGCAGTGTCAGACAATGTCAGTCTAGTTACCATCACAGTCTTTGGACAGTGCGAGTATTCAACAGGCTCACTCAAAGTGACAGGAGCTGTATAAATTATGTTACATTAATGTCACGGGATGATTTTTGCCCTGCAGATGGAAGGAATAACATTGCGACCCCAGAGTTCAGAAACCTTTGGTATTCCGTTCTTCATTTCCATTTCTGACAACTGCATGACATTTGAAAATATGTTAAATGCATTTGTCCCATTGATGTCATCTGCAGACAAAAAATAGGTGAAAATTACAACAGAGATGTACCAGGCAGACAGAGGCATGGGCCCATCTACCTGGATTGTTTTTTTCTTTTATTTGTTCATGGGATGTGGGTGTCGCTGACAAGGCCAGCATTTCATAGAATCATAAAAAATCATGGCACAGGAGGAGGCCATTTGGCTCATCGTGTCCGTGTCGGTTGAAAAAGAGCAACCCAGCCTCATTCCACCTTCCAGCACTCGGTCCATAGCTCTGTAGGTCATGGCTCTTTAAGTGCACATCCAAGTATTTTTCAAATGTGATGAGGGTTTCTGCCTCTACTATCCTTTTAGGTAGTGAGTTCCAGACCTCCACCTCCACTTCTGTGGATTTTTTTTTTTCATCTCCCCTCTAATTCTTCTACCAACTACTTTAAATCTATGCCCCCTGGTTATTGATCCCTCTGCTAAGGGAAATAGGTCCTTCCTATTCACTCTATTTAGGCCCCTCATAATTTTATACACCTCAGTCTCCTCTGTTCCAAAGAAAACAACCCCAGCCTTTCCAAACTTTCCTTATATCTAAAATTTTCCAGTCCTGGCAACATCCTCGTAAATCTCCTCTGCACCCTCTCTAGTGCAATCACATCTTTCCTGTAATGTGGTCACCAGAACTGTATGGGAGTACTCAAGCTGTGGCCTAACTAGTGTTTTATACAGTTCTAGCATAGCTTCCCTTCTCTTATATTCTATGCCTCGGCTAATAAAGGAAAGCATTCTGTATGCCTTTGTAACTACTTTATTGACCATCTTTAAGGATCTGTGGGCAGACACTCCAAGATCCCTCTCTTCCTCCACACTTCTCCGTATCCTATTTATTGTGTATTCCGTTGCTTTGTTGCCCCTCTCCAAATGCATTGTCTCACACTTCATTTTCCACTGTTCTACCCACTTGACCAATTCATTGATATCTTCCTGCAGTCTACAGCTTCCTTCTTCATTTTCAACCACACAACCAATTTTAGTATCATCTGCAAAGTTCTTAATCATACCCCCTACATTCAAGTCTAAATCATTGATATATACCACAAAAAGCAAGGGATCTACTACTGAGCCCTGCGGAACCCCACTGGAAACAGCCTTCCAGTCACAAAAATACCCATCAACCGTTACTCTTTACTTTCTGCCACTGAGCCAATTTTGGATCCAATTTGCCACTCAGCCTGCCTGCCATGTGGGACCTTGTCAAAAGCCTTGTAAAATCTATGTAGACTTCATCAAATGCACTGCCCTCTTTGTTACCTCCTCAAAAAATTCAATCAAATTGGTCAGACACAACCTTCTCTTAAATCCATGTTGACTGTCGTTGATTAATATGTGTCTTTCTAAATGAAGGCTTATACTAACCCTCAGAATTGATTCCAGTAATTTTCCCATCACTAAGTTTAAACTAACTGGCCTTTAATTGTTCGGTCTATCCCTTTCTCCTTTTTTAAACAATGGTCCAACGTTAGCAGTCCTTCACTCCTCTGGCACCACTCCTGTAGCCAGAAAGGATTGGAAAATGATGCTCAGAGCCTCCGCAATTTCTTCCCTTGCTTCTTTTAATAGCCTAGGATATATTTCATCCGGTCCTAGCGCTTTATCTACTTTCAAAGATGCTATATCCCTTAATACTTCCTCTCTTACTATGTTTATCCCATCCAATATTTCACTCTCTTGCTCCTTAACTTCAATATCACCATCGTCCCCCTCTTTTGTGAAGACAGCCACAAAGTATTCATTACGTACCTTACCGACATCCTCCGCCTCCACACATAGTTCACACGTAGATCACCAGTTCTACTTTTTTTCTTTATGAGAATATGTTTACCCTGAACTCCATATATCTCGCACTTGAATGTCTCCCACTGTTCTGACACTGATTTACCTTCAAGTAGCTGTTTCCAGTCCACTTTTGCTACATCACTCCTCAAGTTTGTAAAATTGGCCTTCCCCCAATTTAGAACCTTTACTCCTGTTTTATCTTTGTCCTTTTCCATAATTATGCTAAAAGTAACTGAATTATGATCACGACTGCAAAAATGCTCTCCCATTAATGCTCTTTCCACCTGCCCAGCTTAATTCCCTAAAATTAAATCCAGAACTGCTTGCCCTCTTGTTGGGCTTGCTACGTGTTGGCTAAAAGAGTTCTTTAGTTCATCTTATATAGCCTCATTATATGATCCTAACATACCATCCCTTCTCACAGCTGTGATTGTTTCTTTAACCAGTACTGCCACCCCTCCTTTTTTAACCCCCTCTCTATCTTGTCTGAAAATCCTGTAACCAGGAATATTGTGCTGCCATTCCTACCCTTCTTTCAGCCATGTCTCAATAATAGCTAAAATATCAAACTCCCAAGTGTCTATCTGTGCCCTTAGTTCATCTGCCTTATTTCCTAGACCACGACCTCTGGCTGTTCACCCTCCCCCCCAGAATGTCCTGCAGCCGCTCGGTGACATCCTTGACCCTGGCACCAGGGAGGCAAATTATCATCCTGGAATCGTGTCTGTGGCCGAAGGCATTAAAGTATGTTGTGGATCTGTAAAGCATGCACTCCCATGTTCTGCCACCAGGGAGTGCATCCCCTAAAGTCCAAAGGGATCCCAGCATCCCTTGGGAGTACTGTATATAAGCCGGCCCCTAAGGCCTGTTCCTCACTCTGGAGTGTCTTAATAAAGACTGAGGCCACTGTTACTTTAACCTCCCTGTGTGCAGTCTCATCCGTGTTAGGAACACAATAAAGTATATACCAGTTAGCATTGACAAACTGCCTTGTTGTCTGTTTCCTCTGGCTTCTAAACTCGCTTACTAATGTTCTGCCTTTCATTTCCTACTTTGCTTCTCTCCCTTCTAAATCTACTCTCAGTTTCCCAAGCTAGTTTAAACCCTCCCTAATATCACTAGCAAAACCGTTCTCCACGAGGATATTGGTCCCGGCCCTGTTGAGCTGCAACCTGTCTGTCTTGTACCTACCCTAGAAATGGTTCCAATGCCTCAGGAATCTAAAACCCCCTCTCCTGCATCATCTCTCTAGCCACGCATTTATCTGCTCTGTCCTCCTGTTTCTGTACTCACTCGCAAGTGGCACTGGGAGTAAGCTGGAGATTACTATCTTTGAGGTCCTGCTTTTTAATATCTTTCCTAATTCCCTAAAATCTGCCTGCAAGACCTCATCCCTCTTTCTACCTATGTCATTGGTACCAATATGTACCATGATCTCTGGCTGTTCACCCTCTCCTCCCTGAAGCCCTGCAGCCTCTCGGTGACATCTTTGACCCTGGCAACGGGAAGGCAACATACCGTCCTGGAGTCACATCTGTAGCTGAAGAAACGCCGCTGCTCCCCTAACTCGTAAATCCCCTACCACTATTGCTCCTTCACCCTTCTCCACTCACCCTCCCCCCTGTGCAGCTGAGCCACCAATGGTGTCATGGACTGGGCTCTGGCTGCACTCCCCAGAATAACCATCGCTCTCACCAGTATCCAAAACTGAAAATCGGATAGCGAGCGAGATGCACTTAGGGGACTCCTGCACTCCCTGCCTGTTTCTCTTGTCTGCCTGGTGGTCACCCACTCCCTCTCTGCCTGCACACTCTGAAGCTGCAGGGTGACCACCTCTCGAAACATGCTATCCATGAAGTTCTCAGGTGCACTGCAGTGACGCCAGCCGCCGCTCAATCTCCGAAACCCGGAGCTCGAGCTGCTGTAGCTGACGACACTTACTGCACATTCTCCGTGCTCCTTTATCGCCACTCTGTCTCTGCTCGGGTCCCACCTCTGGTGTCGGGCCTGCACTCTCTCTGTGCTCCTTTTTCGCCGCTCGGGTCCCACTCAGGTCCCATCCCTAATTGCCCTCCAGAGATGGTGTTGAGCCACCTTCTTGAACAGCTGCAGTCGTTGTGAAGGTACTCCCACAGTGCTGACTTTGTCAACTGACTGGCTTGCTGGGCCTTTTCAGAGGGCAGTGAAGAGTCAACCATATTGTTGTGGCTCTGGATTCACATATAGGCCAGATCAGGTAAGGACTGCATATTTCCTTCCCAGATGGGTTTTTATGACAATCCGGTAGTTTCATAGTCACCATTACTGAGACTAGTGTTTTGTTAATTCCAGATTTAGTTCATTAACTGGTGGGATTTGAACTCGCGTCTCTAGATTATTAGTCCAGGCCGCTGGATTACTAGTTCAGTAACATGACTACTGTGCTACCTATGTGAGGTTCCATTTTAACGCAAAGGCACAATCTAATTCAAAGGCTTAATATTCCAGTATAAACACCAACAACATTAGAATTTTCTTACCAAAATGTAATCATTCCAATGCAACCTGCAATGGCTAATGTATCTCACTTTTCCTGTACTGTTCCATTTACCTCCTTCAATCCACTACGATTGTTTGCTGGAATGTTTGCGAATGTTATTTTAATTATCTCTCATTAGAGTGAAGAAACAGCAGCACAGCATAAAAACATAGAATTTACAGCAAAACGGGGAGGCCATTTGGCCAATCATGTCCCTTTGATGCTAGCTCTTCAAATAGACCTGTCATATTTCCCTGCCTTTTCACCGTCTCCTTTTATATTCTTGCTTTTCAAATACTTATCCAATTCCCTTTTGTAGTCACTCGGGTAATATTCACTTGTGATAAAGCTTTCAGTTTCGAAATCTCTTCTAACATCTTCCTTTGATCTTTTAATAAATCGTGTTGCCAATTCTCCAGATGGATACAATCATTCACTTCCACCTCTCCAAACCTTTCCTCATTTTGAAAAGAAAATGACTGTGAAACATTTATTTCATGTGCAAAATTAATATTTGGCTCATATTTAATTTTAATAAATAGAATTTATCCAGACCCAAAAGTGACATGTGTACATATAATTTTTTAAACTAAGAGACTAAACGCTTATGAAATCATGCCTGGGTTTTTAGAATTGAATTTTGAAACATGATTTGTTCAGGTCTTGTGTAAACATGAAAATATAGATTTTTTTTTGTGTCATAAATGGGCTCAGACGAGATATAACGGTTCGTGAAAATGGCCGCAGATCCAGAGGCTTCATAATATTTGAGCAAGGAGGATGTGACATAAGTTGGACCCGGCAACATACCAACTCGTAATTTCACCCATATAAATTGGGTGTCCAGAATGTCTTGCCATGCATTTTGAATGAGTGACTTTTCAAAGGGACAGCTAAAAATCTGCAGAGGTGTTGTGAATATATCTTTCCTTGCACTTGCGCTGACTTCGTTCTTCATTCTGGTTCGCAACATTGGTGTCCTATTTAATCCTGTGCTAAGCTTCTAACCTCATATTCCCTCCATCCACCCAAAAGTGGCTTAGGTATATATTTTTTAAACTAAGAAACTAAGGGCAGTACTGATTGGGGGCAGTACTTCCTGTGCTCGGCGCAGATGTTCCGTCACGGCCGCTGTATTGACTTTACCGCCCCTCAGAGGAAGTGGAGTGCAATCCCATGCGCTCCACTTCCTGGAGGGGCGGGTCCAGTTGCGCCATGGGGGCGCGATCAACAGTGCTACACCGATGGCCTTTCAGCGCTCTTTCCCTTCGCTTAAGGAGGAGAGCCGCTGCGCACTCTGCAAGGACTCTGATGGCCGCCATCAGGGCAGCATGGTATCGGAGTGCCGGACTGTGCGATGGTGGCCCGGACCACGCTAGGGTGCAAGTATTGGAGCCGGCCGGAGAATCGGCAAAACCGCCAAGGTGGCAGCATGGGGCAAACTCCAGGACAGGCACGGCACTGCTGACTGTTGTAAAGATCACTGCAGCCCTGCATAGCTTTGCCTTTGGGCTCATTCCAGGCTGCTGCAGGGCACATCTGAAATATCAAGCAAGTTGCAGCCCACTCGTATATAAAGCAGGTGGCTGATATGTTGTAAACAAGTTAGGCCCTTTTCCCCATGGACAGCAAGAAAGGATTCATCTTTTAATTCCGAATACATTGCTTCTGAAAATCCAGGGCACTGTGGTGTGGAAATCAGGGACTGCAAGGCCTGGCACCCATTGTGCAGCTAGTCTGTGACCATCTGCAGCGGGTCCAGCAGGGGAATGCCCGCTTTCCTGGCAGCAGCCACGATGCCTCTTTCATCACAATCCACTCGGATCAAATTATTCCATCCTGCAAGGATAAAAAATGCTCTTTGGTGAATAAAGGGACAGCTAACAATCTGCAGAGGTGTTCTGAATATATCTTTCCTTGGATTTGCGCTGACTTCATTCTTCATTCTGGTTCACAACATTGGTGTCCTATTTAATCTTGTGCTGAGCTCCTGACCTCATATTCTCTCCATCCACCCAAAAGTGGCTTATGTATATATTTTTTTAAACGAAGAAAGAAAGTGAAATTGCCCTGATTGGGGGTGGTAACCTGCTCAGGGTGGTACTTCCTGTGCTCGGCGCAGATGGCCCGCCCCGGCTGCTTAATTGGCTTTACTGCCCCTCAGAGGAAGTGGAGTGCAACCTCATGTTCTCCACTTCCTTTAAGGGCGGGTCTAGCTGCGCAAACGGGGCATGATTTTGGAGAACATTTGTTCAATATAGTTGGTGAGTTTCTTTCTGTTGGGTTACACTGAGCTCATCAACAAAAGAGTTATTCATGCCTTGAGTAGTTAATTCGTGTGTGAAGAAAAAATGGATAGTAAAATCATTCACGAACAAGTTTAAGTAAAAGTGCAGGTGGTTCAAAAGATCGCTGGTGCACTTTTTAAGCATGGCTTTGCATGTGGCTGGTATTGTACTACACTCACTACAATAAGGCCCAAGCAATATAATGTAGGAACAGGAGTAGGCCATTCAGCCCATCAAGCCTGTTCTTCCATTCAATTAGATCATGGCTGATCTGCACCTCAACTGCATTTATGTGCGTTTGCTTGATATCCTTGGATACTCTTACTTAACCAATATCTATCAATTTCATTCTAAAAAATGTCAACTGACACAGCAGCCACGGAATTTTGTTGACATGAAGTCCAGATTTTCGCTACCATTTGTGTGAAGAAAGTGTTTCCTGATTTCACTCGTAAATGGCCTGTTTCTAGTTTTAAGATGATGTCCCCTTGTTCTGTATTATCCACAAGTGTTGGTCTGTTACTTCTGAGCCTCAGTGTGGCCACATTGGATTGCTAACCTAACTTGCAAGCTAAACTCGCGCTTCTTGTCGATCTGTATCTGAGACTGTTCCACATCAGCACATTAATAGTTATGCAATGACACAGAAAAAGATCTCGGGGGTGAAATTCGGGTCTTTTGTGCCTCCCGTTAGCGTCCCAGTCAGCTGCTCGTGGGCCGAAAATTAAAGGGGGGGGGTACGGTGCTGAAAATGTTCTCAATGTTCAACACACCGGTCGTGTTCTTCTTCACTTCAGATCCGCGGGGTCTGTGCCGCGATGTTGCAGCCCGGCATTCCGCTTGTGTGTCGGGCTGTTGCCATGGCACCCCACTGCTTGGTGGTCTGGCGATGTCCCTTTCTCCCTGCTGCAGAGTTGGCAGCTTGGCCCTCCCCTTTAATGGAAGGAGAAGGCCCTGTCTTCTCGCTAGCGCTACGTGCGCCTCTGCATAACGCTGGAAAATTGGCGTTGGTTAGCGCCCCGGTCCCGCCCCAAAGGGGACATGGAGCACGGGACTTTGTGCTCCACTTCCTCTCGGGGGCGGTAAGCCCATTATAGCTCGTGGGGCGGGGCTTCAGCGCCTGGTGCAACAAGTCCCGCCTCACAGCTGCTGCCGCCCCCAACCGCGGCCATGCGTAATTTTGCCCCGAAACATATGTGTGCTTTTATGGCTGCATTCTGAAAGCATCTTTCAGTACTAAACCAGAAGACTGAAACCTCTAACCAGGTGACTGTTCACGAGTGACAATGACTTAAATATAGGAATTGTAAAATATATTAAAACATCATCATCATAGGCAGTCCCTCGTATCGAGGATGACTTGCTTCCACACCAAAAAGGGATGAGTTCCCAGGTGTTTCAATGAAGGACCTAACATTCCAGGTCCCGAACTACATATTGAAGGGTGGAAAATGCCTGTGCGTGGATGTTTTTAATGTGTGGTGGCTGTTGCACACCAGCCACCACGTGAGTTTGACAGAGCTAGGTCTTGGTCCAGTGGCAAGGATTGACCAAGACGACTGAAGACCAGCTCTGCTGCACGGACCTAGTGCGCACACATATCTCACTGTGGGCTGGCCATTTGTTTTCGCCAACACCTGGAACAAAATTCCATATGCACTGTTGCTAGTGCTGTTTAGCTCATGTTACCCCTGGGCCCTCGCCTCTTCTGGGTCCCGAACTCGCGCCTCTCCTGGGTCCCGATCACGTTGCTCCACGATCACTCGCTGCCCCTGCGCCCCAACCTCGCCACTCCTGCTGTACCTGCCCACTCTCCAATCAGCGACAAAGATTTTGGTGACGTCCAATCCAGTTGCTCTCCAGCACATGCTGTACCTTGAAGTGGTATGCTCCTTTGAATGCCCCGACCTGCTGATGGTCCTTGCAGGTTGGGGCCGCTGCTCCAAATGCCGAGTCGGGCTGCACGCTGTTCCTTGAAGGCCCCAACCTGCAATCTAAACAGTTAGATAAGTCACTATGCTTTGAATACAGAAAATACAGAAGTATACAGCAGGTCAGTCAGCATCTGAAAGAGAGAAGTTGCTGTCTTATTGTCGGCTTCCACAACAGGGGTACCATGTAGCTGGTGCCAACGTCAAATTAAACTTGGTGGATCCACTAAGACCCCAGTATTTTTTTTTAAAGCAGGGACTTCTCCAGCCCTGCAGCGCACCCTGACCCCGCCCCCACCACCAGAAATTTCTGCTCCACTGACACTGGTCCCTTGTGCATCCTTCTCATTCATCTCATCATTAAGCTGTCTCGGCTCCCTGCTCTTGAATTCCCTCCCTGAATCACTCCTCCGCTCCAGCACCAATTCAACTGTTTGAAGAAAATTTTGGTCACCCCTATAAAAATCGCCTCCTTTGGCTCAGTGACCATTTTTTTTGATCACGCTTTTGTGACATGATATTAAAGAAAGAAAGACTTGCATTTATATAGCGCCTTTCACAATCACCAGACGTCCCAAACCACTTTACAGCCAATGAAGTACTTTTTGAAGTGCAGTCACTGTTGTAATGTAAGAAACATGGCAGCTAATTTGCACATAGCAAGGTGCCACAAACAGCAATGTGATAATGACCAGATAATTAGTTTTTTTCGTGATGGTGATTGAGGGATAAATATTGGCCAGATGCAGGGAATAACTCCCCTGCTCTTTTTCGAAATAGTGCCATAGGATCTTTTACATCCACCTGAGAGAGCAGACGGGGCCTCGGTTTAACGTCTCATCCGAAAGACGGCACCTCCGACAGTGCAGCACTCCCTCAGAACTGCACTGGAGTGTCAGCCTAGATTTTTGTTCAGATCCCTGGAGTGGGACTTGGAACACACAACCTTCTGACTCGGAGGTAAGAGTGCTACCCACTGAGCCACAGCTGATGTTTTTTTGCATTAAAGGCACTTGTATAAATGGAAATTGTTTTTGTACCAATGTAATTTTCTACATTTCATTTCCCACATCACTCAAGATTATGGCGTCACAGTAAGATTAGCCATTCCGTGCTTTGCTGAATAATACGTAGCTTTGGGCAGATGCCTGCAGCTGCATTAACTAGCTTAAAACTGGCCAACTTCATTTAGTGCAGGATCCTTATTACCAAGAGAGATTGAGACTGAGATTTAATTTAATTAGACTGGACCAGTTTTCAACGCCAATGTGATAGCATATTCTGTATTACCTGTCAAAGGAAATAATTTTTTTTAACATCTTCCCTCTGCTCTTTTCCACAATATTCCAACCTGTTAAGGCTGTGACCGTAAAACCATGGCAATTAGAACGTTCAGATTTTGATCCCTAGCCTATCCTATTCACTGAACTTAATCAGGATGCTGGTGGAGAAGCTATAGTCAATCGCCCTCACACCCATCTCGATTAGGGAGATCGGCCAGGGTTCTTGCTCCTCATTGCTATTCAGTAACCCCTGCTGGAAACGTGTTGATGTAGATGTTGGCTGAGGACAATACTGGGCTTGGCTGTGATGCTGTCTGCAGTGGAATAGTATGCTGACTGGTTCTTCACACATGAAGAATGAGATATTGGAGGTTGACCAGTGTCCATGGAATTATATAAAGAAAGACTTGCCTTTCACGACCTCAGAATGTCCGAAATGAAGTACTTTTATTTTGACGTGTGCTCATGGTTGTAGTATGGGAAACGCAGCAGCCAATTTGCGCACAGCAAGCTCCCACATACAGAAATGTGATAATGACCAGATAATTTGTTTTTGTTAGGTAGATTGAGGGATAAGTAATGGCCAGTACACCGGGGATAACTCCCCTGCTCTTCTGTAAAATAGTGCCATGGGATCCTTCACGTCCACCTAAGAGAGCAGATGGGGTCTCGGTTTAATGCCTCATCTGAAAGACAGCATATCCAACAGTGCAGCACTCCCTTAGCAGTGCACTGGAGTGTCAGCCTGGAATTTTGTGCTCAAGTCCTTGGAATGGGGCTTGAACCCAAAACCTTCTGACTCAGAGGCAAGTGTGCTACCCACTAAGCCAGATAGAAACATGGAAAATAGTTGCGGGAGTAGGCCATTCGGCCCTTCGAGCCTGCACCACCATTCAATATGATCATGGCTGATCATACAACTTCAGTACCTCATTCCTGTTTTCTCTCCATACCCCTTGATCCCTTTAGTCGTAAGGGCCACTCCCTTCTGAATATATCTAACGAACTGGCCTCGACAACTTTCTGTGGTAGAGAATTCCACAGATTCACAATTCTCTGAGTGAAGAAGTTTCTCCTCAACTCGGTCCTAAATGGCTTACCCTTTATCCTTAGACTGTGACCCCAGCCACAGCTGACACCACAAGAAACCAGTCATTTCAAGACAAGAGAAAATTATGTTTACATTTTTTTTTTGTTGACTTATAACATTGAAAACTAATTATCACAAAATGTCTACACAAAACATTAAGACTTTTAGATTTTCAATACAGGTTCTCACAAACAGCCTAAATTCAGTGTTTTTGTCTGGGAGTTTTTACACACGTGTTATAAGAAACAATCACCAAAAATGACTTTATCTGTCTGCTTTGCAGAATTCCATTGAAAAATTGTGTTTTATTTCAGAAGACTGCCTACTTATGTCCGTTCATTGTAAATGATTTCCTTTGCTTCTTGCTCTCAGTATAAATGTTATGAAATATATCATTATTCATCGCCGCTACATCAAAATGAAATGGTTAAAGCCAATCTAGAGTTGGGGCAAAGAGAGGGGGGATGCACAAGAGGGCAAGAATTGGAGGAATAGAAAATTCGGGAGGGGCGTTGTGCAGAGCTGGAGGAAGTTAAAGATATAGAGATGTACAAAGCTGTGGATTTAGACAGAAGGATGACAATTTCAAATTTGAGGCAATGGGGAACTGGCAGCCATTGTAGGTCAGTGAGGATTGGTGTGATGGAGTCGTGGAACTCTGTGTGAGATAGAATAACATGAAGGAGAAGGAGCATGTCATGAGACAACTGATTTTTTTTTTATTCATTGGTGAATGTGGGCGTCGCTGGCAAGCCAGCATTTATTGCCCATCCCTAATCACCTTTGAGAAGATGGTGGTGAGCCACTTTCTTGAACCGCTGCAGTCCTTGTGGTGAAACTGCTGTTAGGGAGGGAGTTCCAGGATTTAAACCCAACGACAATGAAGGAATGGCGATATATTTTCAAATCAGAATGCTGTGTAACTTGGAGGGGAACTTGCAGGTGGTGATGTTTCTGTGCGTCTGCTGCTCTTGTCCTTCTAGGTGGTAGCGGTCACAGGTTTGGGAGGTGCTGTCGAAGGAGCCATAGCGAGTTGCTACAGTGCATCTTGTAGATGGTACACACTGCAGCCGCAGTGTGTTGGTGGTGGAGGGAGTGAATGTTGAAAATGGTGGATGGGGTGCCCATCAAGCGGGCTGCTATGTCTTGGATGGTATCGAGTTTCTTGAGTGTTGTTGGAGCTGCACTCATCCAGGCAAGTGGAGAGACAGCAGATTATAGTTCTATAGCACCTTTGATGCAGTGATACATCCTGAGGCTCTTCACAAAGGAGGACAAACACACACCAAACAAGAAATGGAGAGAAGGCAACTTAGAGGTAGGGCGCAATGAAGCATGACAGAGCAGGGCCATGATGGCTGAAAGCTGAGGGTGGGTTACTCAGAAACATAGACCCAGAAATATGGAAGATGTGAGCTGGGGTTTGCAGTTGAAGGATATTGTAGATCTGGTGGATTTGTGGGAAGAAAAAAGAACAAGAATCTTGAATTAAGTGCACTGGGTGATGGGGAGTCAGGGGTGGTTGGCGAGGGCTGGGTTAATGCTTGAGCTGGACTTAACATAGGACAGAATATTGGCGGCAAAGTCCTGCATGAATTGGATTTTGTCTAAGTGGAGCTTGGGAAGATTAGGCCGTCACTAGAAAAGTCATATCCGGAGGTGACAAAGACATCGATTCTGGCTTCATTGGCAGTGAGGTAAAGCTGGAAGCAGTCAATTTTCGAAGATGGAAACAGGCGGTCAACGAGGGCATAGACTAAAAGATATTTCACGAGTGGATGGCAGAAATTATTAATGCTAAGTGGAATTCAGATGGAGCACTCCACCAGAATGAAATACATTGAGTGTACTACCAGCACGTGTGGGAGAAAGAAAAGAAAAGCAGATTTTGCTTTTTATATCGAGAAAAATGTTATACTGTTGATATCTTCTTCATGTTGGAAACAAAGCAGGTTTACTGTAATCGGCACTGACGAATGGAAAATAAATTAGTTGATGACTACTGTTTTTTAAGTCTGTGCACAGTAAGTGAACAGATTATTACCTTCAAGGGTGTCTAAATGCTTTGATTTCCCACTGTCAAACCCACTGGGGACAGCTTGCAGAAAATGATGCTATCCTCACCTTTAATTGCCTTATTAGAGATTATCACTGTTTTGTGAGGAACCATTTTCGAACGCACCATAGGTGACAAAAGCATTTTTGGTTTATTACAGCGAGATTATCTTCAAACAATTCACAGGGACAATGGGAGGCGAGGCACATTCTGTTTTATCTTTAATCGGGTTGAAGGCACATTCTAATTGAAGTACCTAACAACACAGACAAATTCAAGAGTGCATAACAATGCAATGAAAGGAGAGCAAAATAAAACAAAATAAGTTACTCTGTCGCCTATCCAAGTGCTGTGGCTGCCAGCTTACTGCCCCTTGTCTGACCTTTCACCCTCAGGAGAGTAAAAACAACAGTCCGAGCTGGATCTTATTTATTCTTTGGACTCACCCCATCCCTCGCAAAATTACGGAAACTTGACGTGATAATCCTCTTCACTGAGGATTCAGGTGAAACCACAAGTTATAGCTCCAAGAATCAGCTAACTGAACAGCTGGCCCGGGATTGCTTTCGAAACCCCTCTGCCCTGCTTTAAGAGCACGCATTTTTGCACAAAGATTCCCTGTTGCGATGATTCTCGGTGATGCCCAAGAAAGAGAAGCAAAAGTGACCTGGGATAACCTGGGGAAACATTAAAGCACTCTTCTATAATAAAATAATCACTTTAACGTAGGAACACAAGCAGAGGAGTAGGCCATTCAGCCCCTCGAGCCTGTTCCACCATCCAATTCGATCATGGCTGATCTGTATCTTGACTCCATCTACCGGCCTTGGTCCTGTAAACTTTAATGCGATTGCCGAATAAAAAATCTCTCAATCTCAGTTTGACATTTTCACTTGACCCCTAGCCTAAACAGCATTTTGCGGGGGGCGGGGTGGGGGGGAAGGCGGGGGGCAAGAGAGTTCCAGATTTCCACGACCATTTCTGTGAAGAAGTGCTTTCTGACATCATTCCTGTAAGGCCTAGTTGTAATTTTAAGGTTATGTCCCCTTTGTTCTGAACTCCCCCACCAGAGGCAATAGTTTCTCTCTCTATCTAGCTTATCAAATCCTTTAATCATCTGAAACATCTCCATTAGATCACCCCTTAATCTTCTTTACTCAAGGGAATACAAGCCTAGTCTAGTCAACCTGTCCTCATAATTTAACCCCTTTAGCCCCGGTATCATTCAGCTGAATCTGTGCTGCACCCCCTTTCAAGGCCAATGTATCCCTCTTGATTCGCAGCGCCCAGAACTGAATGCGGTACTCCAAATGAGGTCTAACCAGAGCTGTGTCCAGCCGTAACATGATTCATAGTGTAATTAGAATGCACAAAAGGTAAATCTGAAATGCCATATTTAAGTTACCTGCAAGGAACATAATTTGCTCATGTAGTAATGTAAGATTTCTAAACCTCTGGCAGTAAATTGACAGCAAGACCGATTCTTTGAAAACAGTTTGGAATAGTTTATTAAACACACATACATGCACATCTATCAGAGAAACAGCAGTCCTCAACTATCCTATGGATCTACTTAGTTACAACAGATGATGTTACAATAAATAAGATATACTTTACTTTCCTCTGGCAAAGCACTTTTAGCCCGGTATCATTCGGGTGAATCTGTGCTGCTCGGTTTTTATTTCCATCCTTCCCATTCCTTCCATCCATCCATCCCACATTACAAAACAAGGATGAGAATTTTAAAATTGAGACATTGCCAGACTGGGAGCCAAGGTAAGTCAGCGAGCACAGGGGTGATGGGGGAACGGAACTTCAGTTTTGGATGAGCTAAAGTTTAGGGAAGGTGGAAGATGGGAGGCCGACCAGGAGTGCATTGGAATGGTCAAGTCTAGAGGTTACAAAAGCTTGGATGAGGGTTTCATCAGCATATGAGCTGAGATAGGGGTGGAGTTCGGGCGAGGGTAGGCGGTTTTGATGATATAATTCGCGACCGCCTCTCATGAACGAGTTAATTATCCGACCCCAAACCTGGCCCGGTTAAACAGGAAGTAGGCACATTCGCATGGGGTTGAGGTCGGGTTTTCCATTTTTACAATTTAACTTCCTCCCTGCCCCCCCCCACCCCCCCCCCACCACCCCTACACTGTCCCACCTGTCCTGTGGGTGATTAAAATGACCCCCTTAGTGGCAGCTCTTTCTCACTGGATAGCACTCTTGCTTATGAGTCAGAAGGCATGGGTTCAGGTCCCATTCCAGCACTTGAATCCAGGCTAATACTCAGTGCTGTACAGAAGGAGTGCTGCTCTGTCAAAGCTGCAGTCTTTCGGATGAGGTATTAAACCGAGGCATTGTCTGCCCTCTCAGGTGGCCATAAAAGATCCCATGGTACCTTATCGAAGAAGAGCAGGGGTGTTGTCACCCGGTGTCTTGAACAATATCTATCCCTCAACCAACAGTACTAAAAAACAGATTGTCTGGTCATTATCCAGTGCTGTTGTGGGACCTTGCTGTGTGCAAATTGATTACAGTATTGCCCACATTACAGCAGTGACAATATTTCATAAAATGGTACTTCATTGGCTGTAAAGTGCTTTGGGACATCCTGAGGTTGTGAAAGGCACTATAGAAGTGCAAGTGTTTCTCTTAGTGCAAAGATTTCCATGTGGACCAGAGTCATGAAATTCTTTTTATTTATAATATATATATATATATATATATATATATATCCGGTGTAACTTTGGCACATGATTGCTTGGGTTTTGTCCTTTATCTTTCCTCAAAAAAATGAATCTAATTTTGTAAGGGCACGACTGTTATTTTTTTTTAAATGTCAGGGACGTGTTCTGAACATTTTTGCAATTAGATGGCAGACATCTGTCTTCTTCCCACAGCCTAAGACACATCGCAGTTGCTATTAACTGTCATTATAAAGAAACCTTTCTCTCAGACTATTCCTGTCCCTCCCATCTGGAAGCGGCTGTGTGACAGCAGCAGCAGCAGCTTACAGGAGATAAAATCGAACATTGCAGTAAATATCTTCAAATGTAGTACTACAGTTAAAGAGCCTTAAAACTCAGTTGAATATGAGTGAGTTGCACGTGCCATAAAAAAAACAAATGGATGTCTCTTTTTTCCAATCAACCTTATTCTTAATGCCTTTGCCGCCAGAGAAAACTTAAATTGCTGTGTGTCTGAAAGAGTATTGTTGACGCTGCAGTCTGGGATTATGGGACAGAGCAGCAATCATTCAAAAACATCTCTGAAGATACTGCAAAGCAATTTGAAATGTTTACAAAATGGTTTCATGATCTTCATGCATTTTGAAATACCGAAAAATGAATTTTAGAGAAATATTCAAGCGGTTTCAACCTGCATAATTTAAAAATGGGTTTGAGCTGTATTAAAAGGATGTGCAAAAATTCTTGTGCCTTGTTTGTAATGATGGCCTTGGATGTGTTCAGACAAAATTCCTCAGTCCTGCAATTTTGTTTTCTAAAAGAACAAAAGAGAATCATTTTCGTCTATAGTAGATTCTTTATTTAGATTCTTGCTTGCTGTGCACAACACTGTGCTCGGGTTAAGATTAACTAGCTGTTTGTGCAAATTGCAACGAACATATGCTGCAGTCTGCTTAATATTCTCATCTCAGGACAAGGCTGAAATTAGCATAGTTCCAGAGGCTTTTGTCGGGATGGTTTGACTATTGCTGCAGGGACCTGTTTAAGAGCTCATTCAAATGGTTTGCACAGATCAATCGAGTGATTCCATGCAATTTTGTGCATCGATCGCAGTTGAAATATTTTTCAATGGCCCTTACTTCAGTATATTTAAAATGGTCACTTATTTAAGTTTACTGTTTGTGGAACCATGCTGCACACCAATTTTCAGCCATGTTTCCCTGCATTACAATCGTGATTACTCCTCAAAAGTAACTCATTAATATTGGGCCGGATTTTCGAGAGCTTTGCGACCGGGTTTTCGCCGTGATTTGACCCTCCGCGCTTCCAAGTACCGCCGGGGAGAGGTGCGCCAATGTGCAACGACTCCAACTGCATTTGCGATCGAGTTTCGGTTCTCTTCCGACCCGTACGCCTTGCCCAGAATAGCGACAGGTCAAACCTGTCGGTGCAGCCCTACCAGCAGCGGTAAGTCAGAAAACCTGCAAAAAAGATAAGTTAAAGATTTTATTTTTTAATTTTTTTGCAGCGATTACTTACTTAAGGGTCTTGCAAATGTTTTTGGAGTGTTTTTTGGAATTTTTTCCCCCTCCCAAGGCCTCCCTCGCAGCGCAAATGAACCCGGACTAAAGTTGCCAAAGCTCGCGTTTTGCGCCGCGAATAATCATGGACTGCCTCCCTTACCAGCACATGCCCCAAAGGCCGAAAGTTTGGCCTAAAAACGGTAGCGCAGCGAAAATGGTAATTTTCACGTATTGCTACCGTTTTAGCTGAAAAACCCTGAAAATCGAAATTCCGTCCCAATTATTGATTGTGAATCACTTTGGGACATCCTGCGGCCGTGAAAAGTGCTATTTTAATGCAAATCACTGCTTCATCCCTTTTTATTTAACTCCAAAGGTTGTTCATTGCATAAGCAACTAAAGGTGACAAGGTACAGCGATATAGGTAAGGTGAGAATGTATTTAGATGGAATCACCAAAAGAAAGCAAAAATAAAAACAGAAACAGATGCTGAAAACACTCAGCAGGTCAGGCAGCATCTGTGGAGTGAGAAAGAGAGTTAATGTTTCAGTTCGATGACCTTTCATCCGAACGAGAAGGCGAGCTGAGCTTATCTCAGCCACATGGGAGTAGGGCTGCAAGAATTAGTCTCTGTGCCTTTGTGCTGGGTGGGAGATGTCAACCAATGTCCCCACCCTTGACTGCTATGTTGTATCTCTTGGTGAATCAATTTGAGCAGGTAAAATTTTAGTTTTATACGAATCAAATCAACTGTACCTATCCCATTTGCTTTCAATGTCAATTTATAAAACTTGACATCCATTGGCATATCCTTCCTCTAACTCTGAAAAACTGTATTGCACATGTGTAAGATCTATGTGCTGATTTCAATTTTGCACCACTTATCAGTGCCATGCAGACTCATAAGAAATTTTAATATATTATACACATTTGTAGGATGAAGCACAATTCTGCTGGCTAATATGCCACACTTGATGTGTTGGCTTCATCACCATGAAGTGAAGCAGACTAAATATAATTGTGGTCCAGTTATCTCAAACCATTCTGTTCGCCAGTCGATGCTGGTGCTTATCTCAGCCACATGGGAATAGGGTGCAAGAGTTGGCCTCGGTGCATTTGTGCTGGTTGGGAGATGTCAACCAGTGTCCCCACCTTTGATCGCTATGCATTATCTCTTGTAGAAAAATGCATTTATATGATTTTCAGGTGAGGAGGAGACACTCAGTTTTGATGTCTCCACCCCCGTAGTTAAATAACCTGATGCCGCGAACTCGTAGGTGAAGAATTATCACTTCTGTGAGGTGCAATCGAATGACCAGTGCCCATGGGATCACACCATTCACAGGAGTGGAGTCACATGCAGAGAAGAGTGAAGTATTTCTTCCTGTTAACTACATGAAATCACTGATGCCCCATCAGTGCATTTAAATATATTGCTGCACATCTCTGAAGTCCTAACTGATTCTTTTTGCATGAAGTATACAGTAACTGCAAGTTCTAAAATGCAACATAGAAACATAGAAAATAGGTGCAGGATTAAGCCATTCGGCCCTTTGAGCCTGCACCACCATTCAATAAGATCATGGCTGATCATTCATCTCAATACCCCTTTCCTGCTTTCTCTCCATACCCCTTGATCCCTTTAGCCGTAAGGGCCATATCCATCTCCCTCTTGAATATATCTAACGAACTGGCATCAACAACTCTCTGTGGTAGAGAATTCCACAGGTTAACAACTCTCTGAGTGAAGAAGTTTCCCCTGGGGATTGGCCACTCAGGAAATAGCTGTGCAGTTTTCCAATATTATTTTTGTTCTTTTCAAATAAAAATTGCAGTTGATTCTTTTTGAATCATTCGCAAATCCGTCCAGCAGTTAAAGTTGCCCTTTTTTTTCTTAAATCCCCAACACGGGGGATAAAAATTCTGAGCCGCCATTATCCTGGAAGCAATCAGCATGCCCTGACGCTTTTCAATTGATGTGTCTTTTGCGGGTTTGTTTGACTTGATTCGAGCTTTGGAATTGTGCGCAAAACTTGTGAGCAATGTCCTTCATGTCAGCTGTAGCCCTCGCCAGTTTAGCACTGCAATTATGAGGTTGACCTGAACTTATTTTAATTTGGCATTTGCAGCTGAACATGAGGATCTGAGCTTTGTAAATACCCCTTCGTGCACAGCTTTTAATTTAAAAAAATGGTTCCATTCTGACGGCGATTTCTTGTATTGAGCTTACCCAAACCAATGGCATGGTTTGCAGATTTCTGGAAACAAATATGGATTCACTATAAATGAGGACAATGCTAACCTTGGGTCAATGAGAATCTGCACGAGAAAGATGAGTTAACCGAGAACAGCAGAGAAGGGAACATGCGATGAAGCTGAGAAGGGGAAAGGTGATTGGATAGATCAGGTAGAATTATTTCACACAAAAGATGACAAAAAGTTTGCCCAGGGAGGTAATTTAAGTTGATAGCATCAGTGCTTTTCAGAGGGAGTTGTACAGGCATTAGGTGAGACAATTGAGGGATGCAAATAGGTCTGCAGCAGGGGGTTTTGCTTGCATTGTTCCTGTCCAGTAGGGTGGTAACATAGGCAAGTCTGTCCTTCGATGTGCTCTGGCCCAACACCATATTTTTCCACATGGTCTGCTGTGTCGCTGACAGTGATATCATCAAAAAATGCTGATACTATCACCAAGTCCAAATAATTCCCGGCATAGATTCCTAGGGCACATTACGAGCTACATTTCAAAACTACAATTGATAGATTTTTGCTCGGTAAGGGTAATAAGGGATATGGAACCAAGGAGGGTAAATGGAGTTGAAGATCAGCCACGAGGAGCCACTCCTGCTCCTAATACTTATGTTCTCATGTTCTTATGATCTATGAATGGCCTACTCCTTTTCCTATGTCCCTACCTCTTGCCAATCCAAGAAACACTGGAACATGAAAGTTGTCCAGGCGACACTTCTCTGTAGTACTTAGAGTTTGAAACCTGGTCCTGGGACATAGGCTCTTGGACTGTGCTGTACAAAGAACATGTTGATTATTAGCTGTGAGGATTTAACAAGTAACATTGAAATTCTGAGAAGATGTGGAAGCTGAGTAGCTCTGGGAACCATGCAACGAGTTCTGGTCAGTGTTCCCCGTTAAGCTGTGTAGCCACAGTGTCTGGAGGTCCCGTGCAGTCGGTTCACCGGCTTTTAAATGGAAAAATCACTCTTGCGCGGAAATTTGAATGAGCCACTCAGCCGCACACCCAAAATCTAAATTAGAGGGAACATTGGTTCTGATAGCTGCGGCCAACCTGGTTATGACACGTGACCACTGAGTAACTGTATCCCACCAGAAAGAAGCTTCATGTGGCCATATTTTTGAAGGTATAGACATGTACCTGAACTTCCAAGTTTCCCGAATCAGACCAAATTAAATATTCATTGGTTTCTCTTACGTGACCAGAAGTAACAGAATATGTCTGTTCTTATCAGCTATTCATGTTCAGATTAGTATGGCAAACCAATTCTCAAGGGCTTTCCACCATTAGCTCAAACTCTTACCCGATTTAATTATAGAGAAATCCATAGGTTTGGTGCAACAAATGCTTTGCTGAGGCTGTACAAGTTAGAAAGGTTTTAAATTGGATCTCTCTTTGTACCTAAAATATTTATGAACTGGAATAAATATATTAGCTCAAACCTATATCTTAGATAACAGGAGCAGAAGAATGGTCATGTCCCTTTCTTGATGATGGAAGAGCCCGATCTGTTATTTTCGCTCTACCCTAAGGCCGAATGAATAATCTACTTCTAATTGCAGACAGTTATGTTGCAAGCAACGTTCTGGTATTTTTTCAGGTTATAGCTGAGGTGCTGAAAGTAATGATGCAGTGGCCATATTACACTATAAACCAATGAGCTATAAATATGCACGTGCCATAGGTGTATTTCTGAGATGCAAATCAAACATTATTCTTATAATCACATATGGAAACTTCCAAGGATCACCCGAAGCCAGGCCTTGGGCCTTATTTCAATAATTTGAGTGAGCTGCCAGCTCATGCCGTGCCTCGAGAGGCAACTTGTCCATTTTAACACGATTAATTTCAGGCCGGTTGTCACATGGCAGCGGCCTTCAGGTAAGTGCTGCAGGGGTAGCGATCGCGGGAGGAGTAATCCTACTCCTCCTGATTCCACATCAAGCTGCGGGGAGAAAACAAAAATTATCTTTTTGGTGGAGGTCTTCTGCTAAGCGACATCCGTGACAGGAAAGTTTGAGTGGAGCAGGCCCACGCGTGCTTAACTCAGAGCAGCTCAGTTTGGCATAGGGATCCTAAAACAGGCATTACGCCACTCCTTAACATGTGCAAGGGGCCGAACACTTGTTTCAGGTGGCCAACCGGGATACCTACAAAGCCATCTTTACCAATATGGTGGTATCTGCAAAACAGACACAGGCGCTGGACATTGCAGCCCAAAATCAACCACTTTTGCTCCTGTTTTCCACCCAAGGATCAATTTCTACCCCTTTGCCTTCACCTTATCAGGAACTTTATTTCTCAGGGTCATATTAAAGTGATAAGAAAATAATTATTGTTTCTCAATGGAATCCAACTCTATGTTTAGCCAATGAAGGCTAAAACAAATAATCGTTTTTTGTTACTTCTATAATCTTTGTAACCCATGTATGCTTTTTAACTGGGAAAACCTGGCAATTTTAAAACACTGTCAACCTCTTGACTCATACATATGTTTTTCTAGTACTGTATTCAGAGAATGGTTACCACTGCAACCTTGTATATGGTTGGAGCATAATAGGAGTAATTTTGACTTTGGGCAATAGTGTAAAATGGACGATATCGATTTAGCCACCCATCATAACAGCTCTTCCGATTTTCATTTCCATCGAAGTCAACGGAAAGATAATAGGCAGCTGATTAAATAACAGGAGTAGAGGAATGTTATTGGCCATTTCTTGATGATGAAAAAATGCTCTCTGTCATTTTCGCTCCATTGTAAGGCCGACTGTTTCTAACTACAAGCGTTTATCACTCATTTTACATGATATTTTGATTTGATTTTTAATGGAACAAATATGTTACGTTGTGGCCCATTACAAAAAAAAAGTGACTTTGGGTCTGAATTTGAGTATAGAAGATTAAGAGGTGATCTAATTGAGGAGTCTAAGATGATTAAGGGAGCTGATAGCGTAGGTAGAGGGGAACTATTTCCTCTGGTGGGTGAGTCCAGATCAAGGGAGCATAATTTTAACATTGGAGCTAGGCCGTTGAGGGGTGATGTCAGGAAGCACTTCTTAACATAAAGTGGAAATCTGGAAGTCTCTCCTCCAACCAGCTGTTGAGGTAAGGTCAATTGAAAATATCAAAACTGAGATTGATAGATTTTTGTTAGACACGGGCATTAAGTTTTACCAAAATCAAGGTGGGTAGATTGTGTTAAGCTATGTATCAGCCATGATCTAATTGAATGGTGGAACAGGCCGGAGCAGCTGAATTCCTTACTCCTGTTCCGAGATTCCCTCCTATGTACCCTTTCTGGAGATTGAGACCAAAAAGAACAAGGAATTTGATGGGAATTGCTTCCATATCTTTGAAAAACCATTTCGCTGGTGCCACTCTACACCGGCACATTAATATTTAAATGAAGAGCAGATGAAGGAGGATACATTAATGGCACCTTTGTAACCAGTTCTTCCCTAGTGATGGGAGCAATCAAGCCCTGGAGCAGCCACTTTGCTAAGTGTCTATTTTTTCCTGACATGTCATAAATTATTTTTGCTAATTGTTTAGATGAGAGCCTCGAGGGATGGGAATCGATGTTAAAAATTAGGTTATCTTAAAATGATTGTGGTTGCACACAATTAAAACTAGATGTACCCTGGTCTCATTAGTGGTTAAGTTTGTAAAAATAGTTTTCACAAGTTTGACATAAAAGAAATACAACGAGTGAGTGCTAAATGTACTAAACTGCCATGCTTTGTTGGATCTGCTGCACAGGGTACAACAGATGACCATATTTAAAACATTTTTGCAAAATTCATTCTTGGGATGTGGATATCACTGGCAAGACCAACATTAATTGTCCATCCTTCATTGCCCTTGAGAAGGTGGTGGTGTGCTGCCTTCTTGAACTGCTGCAGTCCTTGTGGTGAAGGTGCTCGTTAGGAGGGAACTCCAGGATTTTGACCCAGCCCCGAAGGAATGATGATATACTTCCAAGTCAGGATGATGTGTGACGTAGAAGGGAACTTGGAGGTGATGGTGTTTCCATGTGCCTGCTACTCTCCTCCTTCTAGGAGGTAGAGGTTACAGGAGAAGGTAGAGGTTACGGGTTTAAGAGGTGCTATCGAAGAAGCCTCGGCAATTTTCTGCAGTGTATCCTGTAGATATGGTACACACTGCAGCCACGGTGCACCAGTGGTGGAGGGATAGGATGCATAAGGTAGTGGATGGGCTGCCAATCAATCGGGCTGCTTTGTCCTGGATGGTGTTGAACTTCTTAAGTGTTGTTGAAGCTGCACTCAATCAGGCAAATGGAGAATATTCCATCATACTCCTGACTTGTGGCTTGTAGATGATGGAGGGAGCTTCGCTGGGCAGGCCACATAGTTCGCATGCCAGATACGAGACTCCCTAAGCAAATGCTTTATGCGGAGCTCCTTCATGGCAAACGAGCCAAAGGTGGGCAGCGGAAACGTTACAAGGACACCTTCAAAGCCTCCCTGGTAAAGTGCGACATCACCACTGACACCTGGGAGTCCCTGGCCGAAGACCGCCCGAGGTGGAGAAAGTGCATCCGGGACGGCGTTGAGCTCTTCGCATCTCAACGCAAAGAGCGTGAAGAGGTCAAGCGCAGGCAGCGGAAGGAGCATGTGGCAAACCAGCCCCACCCACCCCTCCCCTCGACGAATGTCTGTCCCACCTGTAACAGGGTCTGTGGCTCTCGTATTGGACTGTTCAGCCACCAAAGAACTCACTTTGGGAGTGGAAGCAAGTCTTCCTGGATTTCGAGGGACTGCCTATGATGATGATGAGATGATGGAGAGACTTTAGGGAACCAGGAGGTGAGTCACTCGCCACAGAATGTGATGGGACGGCAAATATTACTCATGTTTGCTGGTACGTATTGGGGTAGAATTACAACTTGATGCCTGGGCGTACAGTTGGAGCTGTGGATCAGCTGCCCATTGTAGAAACTGCCCAATTTTAATTTCCATTAGAACCTTTGGATGGCTGATCCACAAAGCCATTTTTACACCGGGACAGGGGGAGCAAGTTAAAAATCTACCCCATTATCTGTTATTGCAAATGACTGGCAAGATTCACCTGTACACGGTGTTGTGACTGCATGCGAACAGGATACCATCAGAACCACCGTCTTAGATGGCTAGATTGCAGGACAAGTTGGATATGGCCATTGTTGATTGAAGCCAAACTCCCCTCCCCACCCCCTCCCCAAATATTTCATTTCCAGTGCTTTTAGTTGTTGAAACTAGTGGATTTATAAAGTATTCTAAATGGATGTTTCAAAGTCAGAGCAGTAATGATTAGTTATTTTTCTAAAATGTTGCAAGTCTATTGAAGGCCTAAGCAGAATCACAGAACGTGACGAATTATTTAGTTTCTATGAAAACATGAGGAAAGAATTCTGATCAGAGTACCTTGTACCCTTGAGCTACTGGACTCCTTTCAGAACTGTTATGAAGATCATATGGTAACTTGGCATTTTAAGTCATGTCATAAATGAGACCTGTAGCTGCAGTCTAAAGTCGAGCCAGGCACTACTTTGTTTATACTGCCTGGTTTTTATTCATATGCTCCCCGTTCGGAAAGAGCACGCCTCCGAGCTGATAAATTTTGCATAGGGAGGGGAGCGTCTGTACAGTCAAAACCTTTAACTAAGCTCAGGACGAAATTCTAAGCCAGGAGGACCAAGGGACACCTTGAGCACCTTTTTAAACCCATAATGGCTGATGGAGTGCCAAACTGAAGTAGTGGAAGATTCCCTCTTCAAGGTGATGGGAGAAGCGTCTCTGGAGATAAGTCAGAACCCAAATCAACAGCATTACTGTCATTTTTCCTTGCTCACAAGCGGAACCTGATCTGCATTAATCAAGTTGCAGCATAAATTCATCCTCCAAAGTATTTGAATAAGTAAAAAAACTAAATATCACTTTTAACTGTTACTTTAAAATACCTCAGTTGTCACTTACCAGTTGTCACATACATCAGAATGTCATTATCTAGTCAGCTGATAATGGGAACAAGCATCTGTATGCTGATTTAATCAATTACAATGGTAGTTTAAACATCCCATTCACAGCTGATTGAACCAATATAATACTTCTCACATAATGTACAAACAAAGAGGGAATAGCGTTCACAGAGAATCGTTGAGGTTTACAGCACAGAAGTTGTTCACTCATCCCATTTGGCCCAAGTTTCGGGTGGAGTTGCTCCAATTTTCTTGGAGCAACTAGTTTAGTTTGGAGTATCTTAGAAATCGCAATTCTCGGCACTTAGTTTGCTCCAGTTCTATAGTATAGGTTCATTTTAGTTCAGGTATTTTTTTTCAAAAGGGTTGTGTCCAGCCACTTAGGCCTGTTTTGCAAGTTTCGGCAGCGAAAACTTACTCCAAACTAACTTAGAATGGAGTAAGTGTCCACTTTTTTAAGTTCTGAAAAACCTTACCTAGAGTTAAGTTTAGTGCAGGCACAGCCAGAGACAGGGAGTGGGAAGCATTAAACACAAAGGACACATCAACATCACAACAGGGGAGGGGGGGGAGTGGGGAAGGGAAGTTAGAGGATTTTCCATAAACACCTTCACAACAACATTAAACAAGCAAATTACATTTAAAGCAGTTAGCACAAAACAAAGCACAAAAAGTAATAAGCAATTAATTAATAAAAAATTGAAGGAACCCTGCACATAAAACACCAAGACCAAAGTAATAAGCAACCAATCAATAAAAAAAATAGAAGTTCTACCTTTATGTGAAGGGAACGTGTCTTTGTCAGTGTCTCTGTCAGTGTCTCTGTCTCTCTGTATCTGACAGTGAGGGGGGGGGGGGGGTGGGGTGTGTGTGTGAGTGGGGCTGAATGCGGGGGGGGTGTGGGAGGTGGAGGTTGAACGCGGGGGGGAGGGAGGTGTGGGTGGGGGGGGCTGAACGTGCAGGGGGTGTGGGGGGAGCTGAATGCGGGGAGGGTGTGGGGGGCTGAACGTGGAGGGATGGGTGCAAGAGGCTGGATGTGAGGCACCCCTGCTCTCTCCTCCGGCCCTTTGATCATTTGAGTGCCCCCCAACCCACGCTCCTCCATCCCTTGCCACGCTCCTCCATCCCTTGCCTTGCTTCTTCTCCATCAATCACCTCCCCAGTGCCCCCTTCCCACGCTCCTCCATCCCTCCCCGGTACCCAAACACGGACTGGGGGAAAAACGCCCCGCTGAGCCATTGCGCAGGCGCACATGCTCCAACGCGCCTGCGCAACGTTGCCGGCACTCAGAAGAAGGCTGATCTCTAGCCCCACCTCCCTGCTGCTGGCTGCGATCGGCTTGCTCCACACCAGGGAGACTCCGCTGCGCCACGCCACGCTCCAGGATGACTGGAGAATTCCTCGGTAAGATTCTGGTGCACTTTTTATCCCAGGCAGGTCACGTAAATCTCGGAGGTGCGCCGTTTTCTCCAGCATCGGAAACTTGGGCCCATTGTGTCTGCCAGTTCTTTGCCAGAACAATCGAAAACTGATCCTACTGTCCTGCTCTCTCTGCACAGCTCTGGATCTTCCACTGCTTTTCATGTTTTCTACCCTTTGCTTAAAAAATGATTGTTGTCTCAATTATTTCCTATAACGAAGCATTCCATGTTCCATCAACTCTCCATGAAATGCCTCCTAACCATTCTCTTTACTCACTTCAAGGGTGCCAGCCTTTGGCTCAGTAGGCCAAGGGGCAGCACGGGCCAGCCCTCACTGCAATGTGTGTGCACACTAGGTCTGTGCAGCAGAGCAGGTCTCCAGTCGTCTTGGTTTATTCTTGCTACTCAATCAAGACCTAGCTCTGTCAAGCCCATGTGGTGGCTGGTGTGCAACGGTCACCACACGTTAAAAAAATCCACGCACAGGCATCTTCCACTCTTCAACATGTAGTTCGGGACCTGGATTATTCGGTCCTTCATTGAAACACCTATGAACTTTGTGGTGTGGAAGCAAGTCATCCTCAACTCGAGGGACCACCTATGATGATGATGAGGTTACACCCTCACCTCTGACTCCCACTCCAGAGACTTGAGCACAAAAATCTAGGCTGACATTCCAGTGCAGTGCTGAGGGAGTGCTACATTGTTGGGGGTGCCACCTTTCGGTTGAGTCGTTAAACCGAGATGCTCTCAGGTGGATGTAAAAGATCCCATGGCACTATTTCGAAGATGATCAGGGAAGTTATCCCTGGTGTCCTGGCCAATATTTATCCCTCACTCAACATCACAAAAAACAAATAATCTGGTTATCATCACATTGCTGCTTGTGGGAGCTTGATGTCTGCAAATTGGCTGCTGCTTTTCCTACATTACAATATTAACTACACTTCAAAAAGTAATTTATTGACTGAAATGTGCTTTGGGACATCCTGAGGTTGTGAAAGGTTTTATAGAAATGCAAGTCTTTTTTTACTTCATGGAGGTTTTAAATTGATAATCTCTTCCCACTGACTCCCCAACCAGAGGACAGTCTTTCCTTACTCACTCTATTAAAACTTTTTTATAATTGTACCAAGACTCTAATAAATTTTCTTTTAGCCTTCTCTGCTCCAGTAGGAAATGATTTTGCTGTTTCACTAAATGCCTTCTAACTAACGAGGGAATGGAATGGAAAATTGGTCCCATTATAAAAATAGCTGGCAATTCATTATCGCTCATTTTGCATGGCTGTCGAAGACCCATTTCACTCCCAAGGTTTCTCATGCCAGTGGGGTTACAGCTAAAAGAATCGGGGCTCTGCGAGTGCAACTTACCCATTGGGAACACGGGATCGCCTTGAGATTGCAGTACACCTTCAGATCACTTTCTCTCTGATTTTTCAAGCTTCACTGTTTTTATTACAACATAAATATCAAATTTATTTCAAAACCCACTTACACTGCCGATAACCCATGGAAACCTACTGTATGATTATAGTGGTTAGACTCGAGAATGGATAAATAATTAAAATTGCAGAGAGCAGACAATGATCCTTATTGTGATATATTTAACCGGTATACATCCTTAACATGACACTGTAATCATTGACTAAATAATAGTGCTACCATTACAGGTTTTCAGGATAGTGATGATACTTGTCTGTCAGCTTAAAAGATCACAATTCCTATTGATTTGGAGTTTGAGTAGTGACATAGGTACCTGACATTGGCCAAGTCATTTTTCCCCTTGAATTTCTACATTTAATGAACTTTTGTGCTTATCCAAAGGAACATCAATGTTGAGTAATAATAGAATGATGCAACAGAGAAGTGCGGGTATGGTAGCACAATGGTTATATTGCTGGACTAACGATCCAGAGACGTGAGTTCAAATCCCCCTACAGCAGCTGGTGAATTTAAATTCTCGTATTGAAAAAAAAATCTGGAATAAAAAGTTAATATTAGTAATGGTGACCATAAAACTATGGGATTGTTGTAAAAACCCAACTGGTTCACTAATGTCCTTTCAGGAAAGAATCTGCTATCCCTCCCTGGTCAGCCTGCATCTGACTCCAGACCCACAGCAATGTGATTGACTCTTAACTGCCCTCTGAAATGGTGGCTCATCACCACCTTCTCAAGGGCAATTAGGGATGGGCAATAAATGCTGGCCTTGCTGGCGACGCCCACATCCCAAGAAGGAATTTTTTAAAAAAGAGGCCAGTTGGTCCATCGTGCCTGGCTCTTTCGTCGAGCGATCTAATCGTTCCTCTGTCAAGCATTCATCCAATTCCCTTTTGAAAGTTAGTATGGAATTTTCTTCCACCACCCTTTCAGGCAGTGCATTAGGAACATAGGAACAGAGTGCCCCATTCAGCTCCTTGATCTTGTTCCACCATTTAGTGAGATCTAGATCATCATAACTCGCTGCATAAAAAAAATTCTCATCATGTCACCTCTATTGCGAATTTCCTTAAGTTGTGTCCTCTGGTTTATGATTCTTCTACCATTGGAAAGAGTTTTTCCTTATTTACTCGGTCAAATCTTCACTCTCTCAGCTTCTCTAGTCTTGCCACGTGAATTAAGTCCTGCATCTCTGGTACCATTCCAGTAAATCTCCTCTGTACCCTATCCGGGGCCTTGATATCCTTCCTTAAGTATGAAGCTCAGAATTGGTACAACACTCCATCTGGGGCCTAACCAGTGATCTGTAAAGAGTTAGCATAACTTCCTTGCATTTGTTCTCTATGCCTCTATTTATAAAGCCAAGGATCCCATTTGCCATTTTAATAGCCTGCTCAATGTGTCCTGCCACCTTCAAAGGCTTGTGTACATACACACCCAGGTCTCTATCTTCCCTGCACTCCTTTTAAATTGAGCACCCCTGTTCTATACCAGTGTGAATTATTTCACTTCACACACTACCCATTCACTCTGGGGGAAAAAAGGTCGAATCTGTGTCAACTTTTGGACTATTATATGATGGCAAAGCATATCCACTAAGAAATTAGTTGTCCGCTCAGGCTCCAATTGGATGCACGCATGCACACACCCTCACCCACACGTGTGTGCACACAAACGTATCCATCCCCGCACAGCCCCTCCCTCCCCAAGAGAGAAGACCTTTGCCCCATCAGTCTGGGCTGGTTTGACATATATGCTACAGGAATGAATGTGTCATGCTCTGACAGATTCTACATGCAATTATCTGATGGCAGACAATTTATATTCCACTCCAGGTTCTTTTGACATTTGCTGCTGATTTCTGCTTCGAACCAGATTCTTCAATTGATCTGATGTGTTATCTCCATTATGTGTAATTTTCAGGATTTCAAAGCACATCCTTTTTTCATTGAAAGAGTAATTATCCAATATTGTCTCCCACAAATGGTACTAACTCAGAAAATTAGCCTGTTAGCTCTGTCAAATGTGCTCTTCCCATGACCTGTTGTGACACCAAGATATCATCTGATACAATTTTGCATCATGAGTAAGAGAGAACAGCCCCGAATTTCCCCAAGGCCTGTTGGGAGTTAGAACGCTGGTGGGGTGACCTCAATAAAATTGTTGGCATCACTCATTAACATAATCTTGGGCCATCCAGGAACATAACTCCTGTATAAAATGGGAGAAAAACACACAGAATCATAGAGCCCGAAGTTGGTGGCCTTACTGCCCACTGCCGCCGAGTTTTTTCGGCAGTCTGCCCTCTGTGACAGATTCCTCCATGTTTGCAGCCGGCGGGCAGGGGGTCCCGCCGGGAACCGTCCGCTGACGGCCAAGTTGCGTAAGTGTCCTCCTGCCTGCCGAGCTGGCAGATTACTCCAGGCAGGAGTTGGCGGCAGCAAGGGGAAGGACCGATTCATGGAGGCAGGTCTAGCCCCGACAGTAAGTAAGATGACCTGCAAAAAAAAGTTAGTGAACATCTATTTTTTTTCCCAGCAATTTATCTGTATGGGGTCCCCTGAAGGTTTTCCAGTGATTTTTTTCAAGGATTTTTTATTTTTAGCTCTCCCCTGGGCCTAACTCAATCCTTGGCAGCACTTTGGACAAGAAGGCATTTGCCGCCGAGATTGGGAGCTCCCGCCTGCTGCCACCCAGATTGACGGCGTAACCCGTTATTTTGCCGCCGGGCGGTACAGCCACCCCTTTTAGAGGAATCTTCCTGGCAAAGCACCGCCCGTTCTCTCAGCGGCCATTGGCGGTTCTTTGGACGGCACTTGGGCGAGCCTTGGCTTTGACCAAGTTCAGGCCCATCGAATTGTTACAGCCCGTCGAGCCTGTGCCAGCTCTCTGCAAGAACACTTCAGCTAGCCCCACTCCCCTGCCTTTTCCCCCTAGCCCTGCACATTTTTTTCTTTCAGGTACTTACCGAATTCCCTATTGAAAGCGACAGTTGAGTCTCCCTCCACCACCCTTTTAGGCAGTGCATTCCAGATCCTAACCACTCGCTGAAAAAAATGTTTTTCCTCATGTCGCCTTTGGTTCTTTCTAAATCTGTGTCCTCTGCTTCTTGACCCTTCCGCCAATGGGAACAGTTTACCTCTATTTACTGTGTCTCGGCTGCTCATGATTTTGAACACCTCTATTAAATCTCCTCTCACTCTTCTCTGCTTTAGGAGAACAACCACAGCTTCTCCAGTCTATCCACGTAACTGAAGTCCCGTATCCCTGGAATAATTCTCGTAAATCTTTCTTGCACCCTCTCCAAGGCCTTCACATCCTTCCTGAAGTGCAGTGCCCAGAATTGGACACAATACTCCAGTTGAGGTCAAAATGAGTTTTTTTTTTAATAAAAGGTTCATCATAACTTCCATAACATGGTGGTGTGGGGTGGAGGACGGTTGAGAGAAGAATGTTGCCGCAATAACTCAAATTGGAAACTGGTGGACTAGCAAGATTTTTTCTTACAGCGTTTGGCAACCCTGTTCAACTCAAGTGGATACCTACCCATATTTGTTTTCTTGTGTGCTGCTTCAAGGAGATATTCAGAAGACGCAGCATTAATTCCAGCTGTGTAAGATTTCTAAATCTCTGGCGTTAAATTGACAGTGATACGATTATTTTAAAACAATTCGGAACAGTTTATTAAACACACACATATTTATCAGCAGTTGACGTTACCCTATGGATCTTACTTAGTTACAACAGATACAATATTACAATAATGATTTACAAAAAGGTATACGTCACTTTCCTCTGGCTGGCTGGCTGAACACAAGGCTTGCTGTTTTGGCTGGTCTTCAGCACGAGGTCTGCCGTGTGCCCAGGAGAGAAGGAGAGAAAAAGCAGTCTGCCCTTGAATTTTTCTATTCCTTAAGTTCATTGTTCCTCAGAAAGCCCCAGGATTGGATCTTGGTTCCAGGGCAGTTCCTTATTGGCTCTCCTCACACATGTGGCTGTCTGGACTGGCCCAGCCATCTCTTGATTAAATTAAGTTAATGGCTTTCCAGTTAAGATAATACACAAACAGGCCATGCTGGAAGCCTGTGGGTTTACATTTTGTTTCAACACTCAGCCTTTCCGTATAATCTACACGTTTAACATTTATACATGCACAGAATCAATGCTATCATTATAAACATTTTTATTCTTACTGCTGCCAGTGTCTTCATGGCAGCCTCCTCATCATAAGTTGCCAACAACCAAATCCAATCCTCTGCCAGCAAAAGGATCTGAGCACCTGCAACATTCAGTTTTGTAATAGCTTTCACAAGACGTTCTCGCAGGCAGCCCCTTTGCAGCTCCAGTCTCTCATGTTATAGGATCGTTCCAGCGCTGGTGACATCAGCTGCTTGCTGACTCGTGGCAGAAATCCTTCAGATCCTTGTGCTCACCATATGTTGTTACTCTTACAGCGGGTGAAAATGACAGGCAAAACCTAAGGGAGGCAGGCCATTGAGGGGGAGGGACTTTCGTGACACATCAGGCCAGCGCACTCATTTTGGAGCAAGCAATTGAGCTTCAGGGGAGGCACTCCACATAAGCGATGAGGTACAGCTGAGTTTGGCTCAAGTGTCTGGAACAACTGCTGCAATAGTTACTGTACCAGTTAGCCAGGAAACTGCATAACATGGCTATCCCTACCTGGTGCACACCCATTCTGCTTTCCTCCTCTTCTGCAGATCATTCCTGGGATAGGCGTTTATTGCCGATCCCTAATTGACCTTGAGAAGGTGATGGTGAGCCGCCCTCTTGAACCGCTGCAGTCCGTTTGGTGAAGGTGCTCCCACAGTGCTGTTAGGGAGGGAGTTCCAGGATTTTGACCCAGTGATGATGAAGGAACAACGATATATTTCCAAGTCAGGATGGTGTGTGATGAGTGAAAATCATTCGTCCGTCTTCCTGCAGATCAAAAGCCCAATCAAATAGCAATGGAAGCCTCCTCTGATGATCCTGGTGCCTCTGCTTCAACAGTCGCCAGGCCTTGCTCCTCCAAGGGTTCCAAATTAGATCTTTTTGAATTGGGAGTTTTTTGTAGGGCAGAGCACACAAAGATGACACAAGAAACCCACTCTGGTATACTGCAGAGGCCCCTTTGCTCTATCAGAGAACTGGAACCTTCCCTTCAGAACCCCAATAGCCCTCTCAAGGACCATTTCAGAAAATGAATCTGCCAATTTTAATCTATGATCCATGGAAACAAGTTACCCACCTTGGGACCTGACTGTTTACCCTGAATCGAGCCCCCAGAACGTTGAGGGATACAGCAACATTATAAAGCTTGCCCTTTCGTGCTGTTGTCTTGGTGTCATTCCAGAATGAATGAATTTCCCAACGTTCCTCAAGAAGCCATCCGTGACCTGGTGAAGTCATCTCGAGTCAGTAGCCTGGATAATGTTCCCTGCAGCCTGGAATGAGCTAGTGGCATAAGAATTGAGAGCAGTACTCACTTTAATTGCAACCGGCACAGCTATTTGTGTGCAATTGATGAGGGCGTCCTTGGTCTGCAAAAGCACATTTCTTCACTCATGCCCTTGGAAGAGCTCCTTTTGCCCGAATGTTTTTAATCAGCCTCTTTTGAGTGACTTTATTGAACGCCTTCTAAAAATCCATATCCACTACATACATATGTGGATGTGGTACTGATGGGTTGATCACATCCCTGTCCTACTCCTCCACACTCTCCTTTGCTCCCTTAAGAACCGCTCCCCCATTAACATGGCATAATAAGGAATTCGCACAGGAAGATGCAGGGTCTTCAGTTGAATCCTTTATTATAGGTGGAATTCAAAATATGTCTGCAAAGCTGTGATATCAGCAAAATCTATCTTGGGGCGAAGCTCCTTATAATTAAGCACTTCTGCCAGGATCAGCTAATCGGAGCAGTAATTTTGATGTACAATGGCACTATTTAATACCATTTAATCTGCATGGCAATGCTGCAAAAGAGGTGGGTGGAGGAATGTCCTGCTTCTACACCTGGAGGAAATTGCATTGTGGTCTAAACAGGTGGAAAGCGAGAACAGGTTCCATCACAATTTCCCTTCTGATTTTACTGTTGCCATTAAACCCCAATAATTCTCAAACCATGAGGAGATTGCAAACAGGTACAGTAGAATAAGAACATAAGAAATAGGAGCAGGAGTAGGCCATACGGCCCCTCGAGCCTGCTCTGCCATTTAATACAATCATGGCAGATCCGATCATGGACTCGGGTCCACTTCCCCGCCCACTCCCCATAACCCCTTATTGCCTTATTGTTTTAAGAACTGTCTATCTCTGTCTTTATTCAATGACCCAGCTTCCACAGCTCTCCGAGGCAGTGAATTTCATAGATTTACAACCCTTTGAGAGAAGAAATTCCTCCTCATCTCAGTGATAATGTTACTGGAATAGTAATCCAGAGGCCTGGATGAATGATCCGGAGACATGAGTTCAAATCCCAGTTCAAAATCAGATTCAGTTAATTCAATCAATCTGGAATGCAAAAGCTACTATCAGTAATGGTGACCCTGAAACTACCAGATTGTCATAAAAACCCATCTGGCTCACTAATGACTTTCGGGAGGGAAATCTGCTGTCCTTACCCGGTCTGGCCGATATGTGACTCCAGACCCACAGAAATGTGGTTGACTCTTAACTGCCCTCTGAAATGGCCGAGCAAGCCAATCAGTTATATTCAAAAAAGTGGATCACCACCACCTGTTTGAGAGCTATTAGGGATGGGCAATAAAAGCTGGTCTTGCCGGTGATGCCGACATCCCGTGAATGAATAAACAAATTAAGACTGTTGTCTCCTTTTCCTGTTCCTGAGCTAGATTTACACTATCCTCCTCAGGATACGAACAACATTATCTTTAACTGAAGTCTGCTGTATTTTCTTGTGACTCACAGGCACACCTGTCTAATTTGATAAGTCAAACAAATACTGAGGTCAGAAGCTGAGTCCCAACATCATCCTGTTATACTGGATCAGGATTTAAATTAACAAACTTGATGAAAACCTCGGTATTGGTCCGTGTGTTGCAAGATAGATCAATTCTTGCATTTCCCAACATACACAATTATCCTCAATAATAATTGGACAAATAATCAGTAGAATTATCATTTTTGCAATGTCAAAAATATCTGTGTTGAAGCGGGCTGCATGACACTTCAGAACTCCACAACTCGTGTTCAGTTTTGTATCTGACAAGCTTTGAATTGTAGCTGAAAGCCGTTCTGTGACCAATTATTCTGCAGAATGCTCTCGTACAATAGCTGGTTCTTGTGCTCAGATTTTTTGTCATGGTGAGTACAAAATTGCCCAATGAAATGATCTTTGCAAGCCCTATATTTTTTTGAAAAACACTTGCAAGGAAATAAAATGTACCTGGTCAAAAATATCTACAAGGTATCAGTTTCTGAATAAAATGCTGCTTCATTAACTAAAGTCCAAATCTCCTGTGAAAACTCCTTCTCATTTAATTATGCACTTCAATCAACCCTATCCCTTTCAATGAGCCCTTTTCTGGGGTCTGCTTGCCACAACCAATAGCACTGTTGCTTCTGCTCAGTTGCTTGCTGAGACTATAACATATAAACTAGTCTGACATTCTATTTCAATCATCATGGCCAGACCCGTGGAATTGAGGAAGACTTGCTTCCACTCCCAAAGTGAGTTCTCTGGTTGCTGAACATTCCAATACGAGAGCCACAGACCGTGTCACAGGTGGGACAGACATTCGTCGAGGGAAGGGGTAGGTGGGTGCAGTACTGAGGAAGTCTCACATGTAGGTGTTAGCCGTGGCTCAGCATGTAGCATTCTCTCTTCTGAGGCAGAAAGTTATTGGTTCAAGTCCCGCTCCAGACACTTGAACACATTATTATGGCTGACACTCCAGTGTAGTACTGACGGAGTGCTGCACTGTCAGAAGTGTCGTCTTTCAGATGATACATTAAATCGTGTCCCCATCTGCTCTTTCAGTTGGATGCAAAAGATCTTGTGGCATTATTTTAAAGAAGGACAGGGGAGTTCTCTCCAGTGTCCTGGTCAATATTTATCCCTCAATCAACATAACTGAAACAGATTATCAGGTCATTATCAGATTGGTGTTTGTGGGATCTTGCTGTGTACAAGTTGCTTGCTGCATTTCCTACATTACAACAGTGACTACACTTCAGGAAAAAAGTATTCATTGGCTGTTAAGAGCTTTGGGACACCCTGAGGCCCTGAATGGTGCTATAGAAACGGAAGTCTTTTTTTCTTTTTACATTACCGAGATGTAATTTTTCAAACCAATGCCCCATCTGTATATTCAGGCAGATGTAGAATATCCCACGGCAGTATTTGAAGAAGAGCAAGTCATTCTCCCATGATCATGGGGTCAACATTCCTCCCGCAAATATTGCAAAATAATTACCGCTTAACTAGACATTCATCTCTGGGCTGTTTGGGAGTCATTACTGTCAGAGAATGGCTGTTATGTTCATCAATGTAGCAACAGTGATGCACGGCAAGGACATTGTGTGAAGCGTTTTGCGATGTGATAAGGCCCCACATAATCTGAATCTTTAATTATTAATTCTCCTTTGAAACTATATTTTAAAAGGCCTTCTTCTGCATCTCTGATTTAGAAAGTTTGGCCATAGATTAAATATGAAATAATCAGGCCTCTCGGGGCTTATTAATTTGGTTTAAAAATATAATAACCTATTTTGATGCATAAAAAAATAAACAAACACAGCATCTTCTGCTCAGCAATCTGCTTCACTCCTTCTGATTAGTAGATACACTCTCAACATTTCTCCATATGTTCCTTTATTAATTCACGGTATGTGGGCATCGCTGGCAAGGCCAGCATTTATTGTCCATAATTGAGTGGTTTGCTCGACCATTTCAGAGGGCAGTTAAGAGTCAACCACATTGCTGTGGGTCTGAAATCACATGTAGGCCAGACCGGGTAAGGACGGCAGATTTCCTTCCCTGATGGACATGAGTGAACCAGATGGGTTTTTACAATGGTCGTTACATGGTCACCTTTACTGATATTAGCTTTTTATTAACCAAATTTAAATTCCCCAGCTGCCGTGCTGAGATTTGAATTCACATCCCCGGAGTATTTGTCCAGACCTCTGGATTACTGGTTCAGCTCTAGCCATCATGCAGACAGAGGAGTGGCCAGGTGTATTTAAAGCGATGTTGTGATGTTCCATCACCTTCGGAACCTGGTTCCAAATCCAGCTCAGATGGGATGAAAGACTCCTCTGTTACTGCTAAAAGGCACAAATGACATTTGTTACGGCAATTGTAATCCACCAATTTTCCAATTAATTCAAGTCTGCAACATTAAGTTGCAATAATTATGTACAATATGATTTCTGAAAAGAGTGCAGAGCACAAAGAAGCAGTGCGGCAGGCTGTGCTGTTTAAAGTAGAGAATGCAAAACAGTAAACTGATTCATATCATAACGGAGGCAGTACAGGCATGATGGGCCGAATGGCCTCCTTCTGTGATGTATGATTCTATGCAGCACAATTTGGGTATGATGTGTCTGCCTGGGGCCTGGGGGGTGGTGAGGAAGAAAATCGGCTCCAAGGTGCAACTTGAACATGTTGCTGAGGAGTGGTGTTTTTTAGCATAGATTTACGATTATAGATTTGTGTTGCCTGCAAGCATCCCAGAGTTTAGCGAAATACTGCGACCATGCTGCTTCACTTACCATTGTATTCATTCTGCTCTTAATGTAAAATAGAAGTGTAAGCCGAGAATTTACTCTGGACTGCAGCCTGGAAAGCAAAACACTGCTCAATGTTTGATCTATTTTTGCCTGTTGGAACTAGCTACCAATTGGAACGTTTTCAACCTGTCTCTAAAGCTCGTTCCATCTTAGAAAGGGCAGCATGATGTCCAGAGCCTATCACATGATTTTTCTGTTTGTTTCTCATGCTGATCCTCTCCACTTGCTCCTATACTCATGAAGACAGTGACTTATGCTGGAGGAGAAACAGTTACCTGATAAAAATGGGCACTCTGCATATGTTAATCTGAGCAGTCATTGTTGAACCATTGGGACCATTACAACTCAGCTTATCTTCATAAACATCCCTCCTATACTATAGTTAATAGATCCCTCTGCCCATCTTCATTATGTCAGCCACTAAATTTATACTTCAACCAGTCACTTGCATCCTGCTGATATACAGGCTAAACTTGGCACAGATTGGAAGATCGGGCTCAGAAGTGATGGCTGTTGGAGAGAAACATAGAAACATAGAAAATAGGTGCAGGAGTAGGCCATTCGGCCCTTCGAGCCTGCACCGCCATTCAATGAGTTCATGGCTGAACATGCAACTTCAGTACCCCATTCCTGCTTTCTCGCCATACCCCTTGATCCCCCAAGTAGCAAGGACTTCATCTAACTCCTTTTTGAATATATTTAGTGAATTGGCCTCAACAACTTTCTGTGGTAGAGAATTCCACAGGTTCACCACTCTCTGGGTGAAGAAATTCCTTCTCATTTCGGTCCTAAATGGCTTACCCCTTATCCTTAGACTGTGTCCCCTGGTTCTGGACTTCCCCAACATTGGGAACATTCTTCCTGCATCTAACCTGTCCAACCCCGTCAGAATTTTAAACGTTTCTATGAGGTCCCCTCTCATTCTTCTGAACTCCAGTGAATACAAGCCCAGTTGATCCAGTCTTTCTTGATAGGTCAGTCCCGCCATCCCGGGAATCAGTCTGGTGAACCTTCGCTGCACTCCCTCAATAGCAAGAATGTCCTTCCTCAGGTTAGGCGACCAAAACTGTACACAATACTCCAGGTGTGGCCTCACCAAGGCCCTGTACAACTGTAGCAACACCTCCCTGCCCCTGCATTCGAATACCCTCGCTATGAAGGTCAACTTGCCATTTGCTTTCTTAACCGCCTGCTGTACCTGCATGCCAACCTTCAATGACTGATGTACCATGACACCCAGGTCTCTTTGCACCTCCCCTGTTGTTCAACCTCCTTACTTCTATGGTTCACAACGACATGCATTGAGTAAGCATGAGACACTTGATGGTGGAGTATACAGAACAAACTTTATTCATATACATCATAGTGATCAATCTATACTGTACACAAAGTGTAGCCTTCTGCTTTTCCTCCATCGTTCGAGCTCCCCAACTAACTGTTGAAAATCATATCCTTTATACACCTCAGTTTCGCTACATCAAAAGCAATGTTCCCTGTAAGCTGCGCGACCGCGCATTAATGGGAAAGGTCTCACTGGCTTCGCCAGTGCAAATACCGCTCATGCGCGGAAATTTAACAGGACCCCGCAGCTTACAGGGAACATTGATCAAAGGTACCTGACCTAAGGATTCATTTGCTATTTGAATCCTTTGAAACAGTTTATTGAGGTAAACAGCCTTATTTGTGTACTTCAAAGATACTTTTGGCTCAGTGGGCAGCACACTCGCCTCTAAGTCAGAAAGTTGTGGGTTCAAGTCCCACTCCAGGGAATTGAGCACAGAAAAATCTAGGTTGACACTCCGGTGCAGTGCTGCACTGTCAGAGGTGTCGTCTTTCGGATGAGACGTTAAATCGAGGCCCCGTCTGCTCTCTCAGGTGGACGTAAAAGATCCCGTGGCACTATTTCGAAGAAGCGCGGGGGAGTTTTCCCCTGAGTACTGGCCAATATTTGTCCCTCCGTCAACATAACTAGAACAGATTATCTGGTCATTATCACATTACTGTTTGTGAGCTTGCTGTGTGCAAATTGTCTGCTGCATTTCCCACATTACAACACTGAAGACACTCCAAAAAGTACTTCATTGGCTGCAAACACTTTGAGACATACGGTGGTCATGAAAGGTGCTACATAAATGTAATTCTTTCTTTTTCTTTTTACCCTTAAACAAAACTTCCTGACGTATTTGTTCTTGAATCCTTTAAGGAGTAGTTTTATTAACAGCTAATCTTCCCAAACATCCCTTATATACCAAAGTTAATGGATCCATTTGCCTATGTTTATTACTAAAGTTATACTTTATCACTTATATCACTTATTTCCTTAGTGAGGATCCTGCTGTTTTCCTGTTTATCTTAGAAAGCTATTTGTTCTAAGATGCAAATCAGTTCAATTATTAAACCTTAATTCTCCAAGATGTCCAACAAGAGCCCCTGCTAAGTTGGGTTGTACTTCATCCATATCGAGGAACATTGATGCTGATTGTGTCACCTACATTACTGCACAGGTTGATAACTCCCAAATCGGTCCCAGCCAGGTCTGTGACTCAGTACTAAACCAACAATAACTTGCATTTATATAGCGCCTTTAACATAGTAAAATATACCAAGGTGCTTCACAGAAGCATAATCAGACAAATACCACTCAATGCATTTATTAAATCAACAACAAAATTATTTTGCTTTTTCCATTTAAAAAAAATGTCATGCCCAGGGAAGTTAAGTATTTTTCCAAGCACATTTATCTATTTAACAGGCCTCCTTCTCCAAGGAGCAGCTAGATGTTAAGATTCCTATGTATGCTATTTTTAGTTATGTTAATACATTTGCATCAAATTTGAGAACTTTTTGTAACCGGTGAACTATAAATAGCACTTTAAGGAATTTCAACAGCCTGTAATGCAATCCTTAGAAGGTGGGACTTCCACCTGCGGAGGAGACACAACAAGGTCATATTTCAATTGTTTCTGTCTTAAGCACCTTTCACTGCTCAACTGCACATTGTCATTACTGCAGATGGAAGCTCAAACATTGGCCAAGGAACCACCAGATGTCTGAACAGTGGACACTGACTTATTCTGATCTGGCAGTTTCATCATCATCATCATGGGCAGTCTCTTGGAATCGAGGAAGACTTGCTTCCACTCCTGAAGTGAGTTCTTTGGTGGCTGAACAGTCCAATATGAGAGCCACAGACTCTGTCACAGGTGGGACAGATAATCGTTGAGGGGACTGGTGGGTGGGACTGGTTTGCCGCACGCTCTTTCCGCTGCCTGCGCTTGATTTCTGCATGCTCTCGGCATTGAGACTCGAGGTGCTCAGCGCCCTCTCGGATGCACTTCCTCCACCCAGGGCGGTCTTGGGCCAGGAACTCCCAGGTGTCAGTGGGGATGTCGCACTTGCAGTTACACAGAAGCGATAGATGGCAGAAATATGTAGAAATAGGTCTACAGCTGACAACAGTCCATTTTTACCATCCAGGAGCAAATCCCAGGGTTATGCAGTTGATTTATAAAATAGGTGTCAATGGTAAGGTTTTAAAATTTGATCTCTGTAACTAGCTTGATTGAAAAACCTGTTCTTTCTTTGTCTTTCCTACAGGACAATGAATGCATCGAACAAAATTTGATAGTATCTGAGCTTTGTCAAGAACAAACTGCTGCATAAATACCAAGAGATCAAATTTGGCTCCGATCAATAGATTTTAACTGGATTTGATCTGTTGTGTAAACAGGGGAAACATTACAAGACTACTTGTGAGAAACAAGAATTTCAAATGCTTGCAATGTGCTTTATATATCTCAAATCTTGAGCCATGCAAGCAGGGCTCAGGAACAGTCTAGCCTGCTTTGAAACAACACAAACTGTGATTTCCCACTACAGGGAACACAGAAACATTGAAATAAATACAATGCAAGAAATGCCCAGTATCTGAAAGAGAAAGATGTTACTGTATCAGATATAGTCCTTCGTCAGAACTGATAAACCAGGTTCTGGTGAAGTATTCTATCTGCGACACTGACATATCTTCATCAGATGTTGCATGACTTACTATACACTTCCAGTGTTTTCTGATATTATTTCATGCTTTCAGTATTTGTGTATTTTTGTCCCCTTTATTTTGATGAGAAAATGCTGTGCTTCCTAAGTAGGATGCCAGATTGAGTATTTGGATGCTTATCCAAGAGGGGAAAGATGGCGAGATTAATCAAGAATACGCCTCATGGCGACTGATTATGTAGGAGAATTGGCAGCAGCTGTGGAAAATTATTTGTCTCGGAGCCTCGTTCCTTCCCAGCTGAAGTAAGTTAGAGATGCTGGCACAGCGGCGAGACTTTAAGGTGGGAAAAGCCCAAAAATAGAAACTTCAATCCAAAGACATATGTTACGTGTAGAATGTGAATTGGGTACAATCAGAGCTCATGGTGTCCACTTACCAACCATCAGTCATCAGAAAAGTTCAGCAGTATCTTGCGATGAGGGGAAATGCGACTCCCTCTCCTGTTTTGGGAAATGTAGATGTTATGGAACTGGTATGGATAATGTGGACATGCGCAGGTTACTTGAAGCTGTAGTGTACACAACATTGCAAGACTAACTAGCCTGAAGCAAGACTGCAGATTACATTTTATTTCATCACATAATAGATTCGTAGAATTGATTCCAATCAGAAACAGTTAATCCTTAGCTGATTAACTCCTTGAAATTGTGAGCTATCCTGCTGAGCCCGAATATGTCAGTCTTGGGTCTTTTCACCTCGCTAGACCTGGTAAAAGGGTCAAGATCAAAAGAGGAATTAATATTTCAGAAAGTCATTTCTGGCAATCTGTTGCTTTTCCAGTACACAGCACCATGGATAGTTCCCCAGCTTCACTCGATCAGTATTCTGCATGTAGCCCATCAATTACTTAATGACGTTGACTATAATTACAAAATGTGAGTAAACAAATTG
Source organism: Pristiophorus japonicus (assembly GCF_044704955.1). Classification (NCBI taxonomy): domain Eukaryota; kingdom Metazoa; phylum Chordata; class Chondrichthyes; family Pristiophoridae; genus Pristiophorus; species Pristiophorus japonicus. The sequence continues at coordinate 38,026,428 of NC_091977.1, forward strand.
CAAGGCATCCATATTCAGATTTGTATTACTGTGTATTATACTGATGACTATTTCTGATTCTTTTTAATTTACCTCACGGCTCCCTGTGGCATTGATAATGGTTACATGGATAATCTACTGCTTTATAACGGCACAAGAACATAAGAAATAGGAGCAGGAGTCGGCCATTCCGCCCCTCGTGCCTGCTCCGCCATTCAATAAGATCATGGCTGATCATCAACCTCAACTCCACTTTCCCACCCGATCCCCATATCAGGAGCAGTAAAATGCACCATCTACTCTGCTGTAGCAGCAGTGCTTAAACTAATCTGTATATGGAGTTAAGGTCACAGATCAACCATGATCTCATTGAATAGCGGAACAGGCTTGAGGGACTAAATGGCCAACTCCTGTTCCGATGTTCCTATGCCTCTTTAAGGGCATAAAGTCTAATCAATGTAAATGGGGATATCCAGAGGCCAATATTTTTTAAGCCATAGGCTACAGACAATTCTGGCTTTGTCTCAATTTTCTGTTGGCAGAACAATTTGCTTATACAATCCAAATGACAGGCTCTCTTATTTTTAAAAATAGATCACTGAAAGAAATTTGCATATGAACCAATCAGCAAGAGAATTTCCTCGAATTGATTTCCTTTAATTGAGGGAAAGCAAATTGTAACACACAAGTATGTTGTAGTGGAAGGAAATATGCGTGTAGGAGTACTATTTATTCTTTTCTATCAATTCTCCCAAGGTAGGTCAGAGGATGAATAGTAGATTCACTTACAGGTTCAGTTGGAGATAAGAACTTTCTTTTGTAAATTGAAAAGTCAACTAACAAATAGGATAGAGTATGTTCTTAGAGAGAGAGAGCTCAATATAAAGAACATAAGAACATAAGAGCTAGGAGCAGGAGTAGGCCGTACGGCCCCTCAAGCCGACTCCGCCATTTAATATGATCATGGCTGATCCGATCATGGACTCAGGTCCACTTCCCTGCCCGCTCCCCATAACTCCTTATCCCCTTATCGGTTAAGAAACTGTCTATTTCTGTCTTAAATTTATTCAATGTCCCAGCTTCCACAGCTCTCTGAGACAGCGGATTCCACAGATCCACAACCCTCTGAGAGAAGAAATTTCTCCTCATCTCAGTTTTAAATGGGCGGCCCCTTATTCTAAGATCATGCCCTCCAGTTCTAGTCTCCCCCATCAGTGGAAACATCCTCTCTGCATCCACCTTGTCAAGCCCCCTCATAATCTTATATGTTTCGATAAGATCACCTCTCATTCTTCTGAATTCCAATTAGTAGAGGCCCAACCGACTCAACCTTTCCTCATAAGTCAACCGCCCTCCCCACCCCCGCCCATCTCCGGAATCAACCTAGTGAACCTTCTCTGAACTGCCTCCAAAGCAAGTATATCCTTTCGTAAATATGGAAACCAAAACTGCATGCAGTATTACAGATGTGGCCTCAGCAATACCCTGCACAGCTGTAACAAGACTTCCCTGCTTTTATACTCCATCCCCTTTGCAATAAAGGCCAAGATTCCATTGGCCTTCCTGATCACTTGCTGTACCTGCATACTATTCTTTTGTGTTTCATGCACAAGTACCCCCAGATCCCGCTGTACTGCAGCACTTTGCAATCTTTCTCCATTTAAATAATAACTTACTCTGATTTTTTTTCTACCAAAGTGCAAGACCTCACACTTTCCAACATTATACTCAATCTGCCAAATTTTTGCCCACTCACTTAGTCTGTCTATGTCCTTTTGCAGATTTGTTGTGTCCTTTTGTGTTTCATGGACAAGTGCCCCAGATCCCACTGCTTGCAGCATTTTGCAATTTTCTCCATTTAAATAATAACTTGCTCTTTGTTTTTTTTCTGCCAAAGTGCATGACCTCACACTTCCAACATTGCTCCATCTGCCAAATTTTTGCCCACTCACTTAGCCTGTCTATCTTTGTATCGTCAGCAAACTTGGCTACGTTACACTCAGTCCCTTCTTCCAAATCATTAATATAGATTGTAAATAGTCCTAGCACTGATCCCTGCGGCACCCCACTAGTTACTGATTGCCAACCCGAGAATGAACCATTTATCCCAACTCTCTGTTCTCTGTTAGTTAGCCATTCCTCTATCCATGCTAATATATTACCCCCAACCCAGTGAACCTTTACCTTGTGCAGTAACCTTTTATGTGGCACCTTGTCAAATGCCTTCTGGAAGTCCAAATACACCACATCCACTGGTTCCCCTTTATCTACCCTGTTCATTACATCCTCAAAGAATTCCAGAAAATTTGGCAAACATACTTCCACTTCATAAATCCATGCTGACTCTGCCTGACCGAATTTTGCTTTTCCAAATATCCTGCTACTGCTTCTTTAATAATGGAATCCAACATTTTCCCAACCACAGATGTTAGGCTAACTGGTCTACAGTTTCCTGCTTTTTGTCTGCCTCCATTTTTAAATAGGGGCATTACATTTACAGTTTTCCAATCTGCTGGGACCTCCCCAGAATCCAGGGAATTTTGGTAAATTACAACCAATGCATCCACAATCCCTGCCGCTACTTCTCTTAAGTCCCGAGCATTTTAACATTTTAAGAGGATCTCTGATTATTCTCCTTAGAGCACAGAAAATTAAAGGGAGATTTAATAGAGGTGTTCAAATTATAAGGGGTTTTGATAGAGTAGATAGGGGGCAACTGTTTCCACTGGCAGGTGGGTTGATAACCAGAGGACACAGATTTAAGATAATTGGCAAAAGAACAAGAGGGAAGTTTAGTTTTTTTGTGCAGCGAGTTGAAATGATCTGGCATGCACTGCCTGAAAGGGTGATGGGAGCAGATTCAATAGCAACTTTCAAAAGTGAATTGCATAAATTGCAGGGCTGTGGGGAAAGAGCGGGAGGGTGGGACTAATTGGGTAGCTCTTTCAAAGAGCTGGCAGAGATCCGATGGGCCGAATGGCCCCCTTCTTAAAAAGTACTTCAGTGGCTGTAAAGTACTTTGAGACATCCAATGATCATGAAAGGTGCTATATAAATGCAAGTCTTTCTTTTCTTCTGTGCTGTATGATTCTAACGAGAAAGAGAAGCAAGTACAGGAAGTAAACCATTTAAATCGTTATTATTGTTTAAGAAGTTTACATTTTCTTACATTTACACTCAGCTTGTCGTTTACATTGTTTCAAGTGGGTTAAAACAAACAAAATTGTTTTTAGTGCGTTTCAATGTACTTGTCTGTTGTCTGCTGTAACGCTTGACAAAGTGGCTGTTAGAACTTGTTATCTATGTAGTGGTAGAACAAACTTTCCATTTAAATCTATTGAAATTAGAATAAATTTGCCCACAATAAAGAGTGACACAGAAACATTTGAGGAAGCGTTACACACAAGTGTTACTGGAAGTGCATGAGTGCAGGTGCTGCACATGAGACTTGCAACATAGTTTAAAAAAATGAAGACATATTGTGTCGCACTTACTGCCTGTGTCAACATTTGTCGCTCATGCTGTTACTGGCATTCTGGCATTCATATTTTTTTATCATGCCTGGATGTCACACCTGAGTGTTAATTTTATACAGTGTTTTAAGCGTTAAAAGTATACTTACCATTATACTTAACTTTCAGTCCTTCAGAAGCTAGGCACCTCCATGTGCCATTTTAACTCGCTCCTCCAAGTCTCTTGCGCATCCCCAACTTTCATTGCTCCACTATTGCTGGCCGTGCCTTCAGCTGCCTAGTGCCTAAGCTCCGGAATTTCCTCCCTAAAGCTCTCTGCCTTTCTTTCTCTCTGCCTTTAAGAAGCTCCTTAAAACCTGCTGTTGTGTATGTAAAGAAACAGGCTAACTGAAACAGGAGTAAAGTAACTTAACTGTGTCCTTTGGAGCAACAATCCAAAATGGTGTCCCAAACCAGCATGAACCAGAATGATTACAACCACTGAGAATAGCTCCCGCAGGGTCCTAATGCCTGTTTAGTGTCCTGTAACAAACAAATAGAGTATGAACACAGCACCTGCCTCTTTGACCAAGCGTTTGGTGACGTATCCCAAAATCTCCTTATGGGCTCATTGTCAAATTTTGCTTGATAATGCTCCTGTGAAGTGCCTTGGAACGTTTTACATTAAAGGCGTTATATGTTGTTATTCACTGCATCTTTACAGTGCCTCTGTGATCCTGACTGGATATCATCCCCACTCATTAGGCACCACATCCCAGCAATTGGGTACCCATGCCAGATGCCTCCTCCCATCATCATCATCATAGGCAGTCCCTCAAACTCGAGGAAGACTTGCTTCCACTCTATAAGTGATTTCTCAGGTGACTGTACAGACCAATTTGGGAATTACAATCTCTGTTCAACAGTGGTTGTAGGAAAGGGTGGGTGGGGGAGCCTGGTTTTCCACATGCTCCTTCCACTGTCTGTGCTTGATTTCCGCATGCTCTTGGTGACGAGACACCTCCCATCAACAACCTACCAGCTGCACTGTCTTGGGACAGGAGCTACTGTACTCCTGTTTCAGTTAGTCTGTTTATTTACATACGCTACAGCAGGTTTTAAGGAGCATCTTAAAAACAGAGAGGAAGAAATGCAGAGAGCTTTACAGAGGAAATTCCAGAGCTTAGGGGCTGGGCAGCTGAAGGCACAGCCACCAATGGTAGAGCGCTGAAAGTTTGGGACAACTGAGAAAAAAATAAACAGTAAACGAGCACAAAAAAGCAAGGAGGAGAAAAGACAGAAGAGCAGCAGAAAAAAAAAAGAAAAAGAGAGGGAGAGAGAGAGAAGCAGAACAAGGCTGAAGAGTGGAAGAGATGATGAGACGAAGAGAAAACCAGAAGAGACAGAGAGAAGCAAAAGGGTGGTGAGTAAGAAGCAAAAGAAGGGAGAGATATATCGATTGCGAAAGATTCAGCAAGGATATCATGAAGCGACTCCTCAAACTCACTGTGAGCCATGCCACAGAAGATTCACAAGGAATATATTCGGTTTCCCAATCGGGCTGAATTGGTCAGCTTCTCATACACCACCTTCCCAATTCTGCCAGACCTGGTCACCCCATTACTGCCTTATTCCAAACCCTTCAATGCTCCTGGACTCTCGGATTCCTTCTCCAATGTTCCCGGATATTGGAATTCCTCCTCAATGCTGCCACACTCCAGATCCCCTCAGTATCCTATTCCTCTGTGGCGCTAGACCCTGGAGCCCCTCCTAGTGTTCCTAATGCTCCCAGATGCTGGGAGATTCCACCCATTGGTGCCACATCTAATTACCCCCTTCCAGTGCCTGCAGATCCCAGCCCAAACATGTTATCAGATCCAAGGGTTCTGTCCTTCCCTGTACATGTACAGGAATTGCCTCCTTCCCTTGCCCAATAGTTATGGTAGCCTGGCCCCCTAAGTGCTCCGGACTCTCTATCCCACTCCCATTGCTAAGCGACTCCAGTGCCCCCTTCCCCCACAGTGCTGCCATACCACAGAACCTGCTCCTCTCGATGATGCTAAATCCAAACACCTCAATTTTTCCCCGACTCGCCAAGTTCGGCCAGAGCTCAAAATCTCCCTTTCCCTGATTGCAGGAATCATCTATTCAGCTCGTACTTGCTAATCTGAATAACAGATCTGAGGCACACTCAATCACTGCTTTCAAAAGGAAGTTGGATAAGTACCTGAAAGAAAAAAAATTGCAGGGCTACAGGGAAAGGGCGGGGGAGTGGAACTAGCTGAGGTGCTCTTGCAGAGAGCCGATGCGAGCTTGACGGGCTGAATGGCCCTCCTCCATGCTGTAATCATTCTATGATTCTATGAAATACTAACACATCGTCCCCGTTCAGGTGCTGTTTGACCTGCATTTTTAACCATTTCAGTTTTTCATTTCCACAAATAAAATAGCATCATGGGAATTTACCAAAATAAAATAGTTTATTTTATATTATTAAGAAAAATAATGTGCTTGGTGCAATTGTACTGGTTCTGGGGCACTTTGCACAAACTCTTAGGGGTCGAAATTGCCCTTTTTTTAAAAAGCCCTGAGGAATTTTCCAGCTTTTTCCTCTGCTTCCGCTGGGTGGTCATAATTCGAATTATGCTCCCCAAACGGGGCGGAGGGCAATTTTGGCCCCTTAGATTTTGCGGATGTTTAAAAAAGTTGCAAAATGTGTGATCTGTACAGTTCAGTAAGAATCCAGAGAAATGAGAGTTCATCGCAGTTTGCCATTAAAATTATAACACAAGTTAATGAAGCAGATTGCATGATACTCCTGTAAAAATTCGAAACATTATGTTCTGCCACGGGATATTTTGAAATGTTAAGAAATAAACGGTATAGTCACAACAGTTTTTTCGGAGGTGTCAGTCTTCTTTGTTCCTGATTTTCATTGAGGGGCTGAAGAAAGAAAAGAGGTCAGAGCTATTTCCCTGAGATCAATACTTAACGTTCTTTACTGGTTCAGCAGGTATTTGTCAGTTCATTGGTGTGACACAATTATCAGGAAAACACATTCCTTTGTGTGAAAAGGTCTCAAATTCTCCCTCTTCCTCTTACTGTAATTACTGCATAATAGGTTCACGAGAGTTTTTTGTAATATTAAACATGTTGGGTCAGAATAGGAATAAGTCTGTGCATAAAGACAAAAGTGGAAGGACTGTGAATATTGAAAGTAGATTTATTTCAGTGGTCGCACTCTCACCTTGCAGTCAAAAGATTGTGGTTTTAATCCCCACTCCAGAGACTTGAGCAGTGATTTAGGTTGACACTTCAGCCTAGTAATGAGGGGGTGCCGTCTTTTGGATGAGATGTTAAACCACGGCTCTGTCTGTCCTCTCGGGTGGACGTAAAAGATCCATGGCACTATTCGAAGACGAGCAGGAGAGTTCCCCTGAGATCCCGGCCAAGTTTTATCCTTCAAACAAATGATCTGGCTATCGATCTTATTGCTGTTTGTAGGACACTTCACTTTCCTACACTTCAACAATGACTGTGGTTCAAAAGTACTTCAGTGGTTGTAAAGCGCTTTAAGATTTCCTGAGGATGTGAAAGGTGCTATGTAACATGGATGTTGTTATTTTCTCTATAAAACTGGCAATATGTTTTAGTAAATGGTTCCTGTCAAACCTGTTTTTTGCAGATGGAGGGTGCTGTGCCTGGTACGATGTGTGGAGTGAAGCCAGGAAACCGTTGATCGGAGCAGTGTTAATTAAGTTTGATACCTAGCTTCACGTCCATTGCCCACTGCCCTTTCCTGACATCAACAAACTTCATATCACCTGACCTAGCTCAGAGGAAGTAGCCCTGTTTGTAACAATGATGATAAAAAGCAAATTCAAATCAGCGGAGCCTCCAAAGTTCAGAGGATTTCTGTCACGATATAAAAATAAGATTGTTTGTATTTCAGTTACATCTTCACGTTTCAGTCATTTTAAGAGAGCTCTGTAGAGCACTGGACCCAACATGAGCAATAAAATGAGTAAATCTAATGATCACAGCTTATTCACCATGTTGTGTAGTGTTGATGTCACTTTGATGACCTTTGGGATACAGAAACCTTACATCATTAAGAGCAGTAGGTCAATGTCCTCTGCGGAGGCAGATTCCTGGTTGCAGAAATCAGTCTTACAGCAATTACTATACTTGATACTCATAAGATTCCTTTTAACTTGATTTCAGTGTGTGGGGGCTACAACTATCACAGTTAGCTCTAGCACTGCAACTGAACTAGAATAAAACAGCTGCTCTTAGCTGTCAATGCATCTTGTCTTCTTAAGTTATCTTTAATTTAAAAAAATGTTTTTGTGTTTAAGATCCTGCCTTCTGCTACATTAATTTTCACTCACATTAAGGAACTGCTTGTCTAGGTTTATGGCAGATAGACGTATGCAGTGAAGACAGTCAAGTAGCTTTTATCTTCAATGCCTTTTAAATTTACTGCCTCCATTATTATTGCAGCTAAAAAATACTGTACATCTAGTAAAATTATAGCTAGTATATATAAAATGAGATGAGATCTGTCTTGGCCTTTGATGAAGTTGGGAGTAAAATTGGTCTTCGGGTGGTAGCTTTCTTTCTCCCTCCTTCAAAAGCCTCTTTAAAAACTTATCTCTTCAACTATGCTTTTCTGCTCTCCATTCCCCCAACCTTTCCTGTCTCCTGCTCAGCATGCTCTTCCTAACATAAGAATTCGGAGCAGGAGTGTGCCATACACCTCTTCGAGCCTGCTCATGGCTGATCTCTGAACTCAACTCTACTTTCCCGCCTGATCGCCATGTCCCTTGATTCCCTTAGCAGCCAAAAATCTAATGATCTCCGCCTTGAATATACCCAATGACTGAGCAGCCACAGCCTTCTGGGTTCGGGAAGTCCAATAATTCACAACCCTCTGAGTGAAGATATTTCTCCTCATATCATTCCTAAAAGGCCGACCCTTATTCTAGAACTAGACGACTAGTTTTAGAATCTCCAGCCATCTACCCGATCAAGCCCTCTCAGAATCCGATATGTTTCAATGAGATCATCTCTCATTTTTCTAAACTCCAGAGAGTATAACCCCATTCTACTCAATCTCACTTCTTTGTAAACCACTGGTAAATAATCTTCTAGGTGGTCAGTGATCTGAAAATGCAAATAATTGATATTTACATGGAAATGTAGCTTGCAGTTCAGAATTGTGATAACAATGTCTTTTCTATGCCATCTCCTGATGGCTCAGTAAGTAATGCTTCTTCAGCATGCAGAGCAGGATGGTACTAAGTTCGGCTCATCGTTTGTGCTGAGTTACTTGACCTGGAGATGCTACGATAGGACTTGGTATTCTTTGCCTAAAGTTGGATAAATTCAGCCAGTATTCCCATTCCTGATCGCTATCTGCTGACCCTCACTGGAAAATAATCTGGCCAGTCTCCCACCTTGCACCCTTTTTAAACCTTACTCATCCAAAACTCTGTTGCCCATACCCTAACTTGCACCCCAAGTCCTGTTCACCCATCGACCCTGTGCTCGCTGATCTACATTGGCTCCATGTCCAGCAATGCCCCCATTTTAACATTCTCATCCTTGCCCTAGGCGTGTTTGATGGGACAGTGTAGAGGGAGCTTCACTCTGACTTCGCCCCTCCCTAACTCTGTCACCTACAATGATCCAAGATTTCTGTGCTTCTTCAATTCTAGCCACTTTACAAATCCCCAATTTTCATCACTCTACCATTGGCAGCCATGCCTTCAGCTACCAAGCTCTGGAATTTCCTCCCGAAACCTCTCTACCTCTCTCTGCTCCTTTTACGGTGCTCCTTAAAACCTACTCGTCTTTCATCAAGGTTTTAATCACCTGCCCTAATATCTTCTTAGGCGATTGATTTAGTGCTAAATTTTGTTGGATAACGCTCCTGTGAAGCACCTTGGGACGTTTTACTACGTTAAAGGTGCTATATAAATACAAGTTGTTGGTGGGTGAGGACAAATTTGAACTTGGGGATGATGCTCACCATGTTTCAATTGCCTGCTACCACTCAGTGTCTTGGCTCAGCCATGAACATGGGCATTTTCTTCCTTGCTGTCCTGTGAGCAGTCATCATCATCGGCAGTCCCTCGGAATCGAGGAAGACTTGCTTCCATTCCTGAAGTGAATTCTTTGGTGGCTGTACAGTCCAATACGAAAGCCACGGACTTTATCACAGGCGGGACAAATAGTCGTTGAGGGAAGCGGTGGGTGGGACTGGTTTGCCACACTCTCTTTCCGTTTCCTGCGCTTGATTTCTGCATGCTCTCGGCATTGAGACTCGAGGTGCTCAGCGCCCTCCCAGATGCACTTCCTCCACTCAGGGCGGTCTTTGGCCAGGGACTCTCAGGTATCAGTGGGGATGTCGCACTTTATCAAGGAGGCTTTGAGGGTGTCCTTGTAACGTTTTCGCTGGCCACCATTGACTCATTTGCCATGAAGGAGCTCCGAGTAGAGCACTTGCTTTGGGAGTCTCGTGTCTGGCATGCAAACTATGTGGCCTGCCCAGAAGAGCTGATTGAGTGTGGTCAGTCCATCAATGCTGGGGATGTTAGCCTGGAGGACATTAATGTTGGTGTGAGTGTTCTCCGTGAGCAGTGCCTCATGCTCGAATATCATTCAACTCTCTGTTTTTTTTTAACTTGGTACCTTATTACAAGATTTAAAGAAATAAACAATTATGCAAAGAGAAGTGTTCTATTAACGAAAACAGCAGGAAGGCTGCTAAATATCATTGACCACAATAACAATCAAAGCAATCCCGATAATTGGGCAATCGTAATTAAGTGCGTTAATGTTATAATGAACTAATTCTTTATATTGTGGTTACCTTAAGATGAAGGTGCTTGAAGAGTTTTATCTTTATTTGTGGTACACTTCATAATCAATTTCTTGGGTTAATTTACTTCATTTATCTATTATACTCTCTTTGTGTTTGTACAACTGACTATAGTTTCATTGAAAGGGTTTCTAATTTATCCACTATTTGCTTTGAGATGAGTTGCTTAAGTTGTAAACTGAAGGTTGCCTAGTAATTTTCACTGTGCTTCTCAATGCTTTGATTGCACAGCTTCAAATATGTACTTTGGAAAGTTATTGTTAATCTGTAAAATTGTCATTCATATCTTCAATCCTCTGTTAATGTAGTGGTACCTAGGGTATAAAATCCAGTTACAGCTGTATGCATCATCTCTGCTGATATATAATTAACATTTTCCCACATTGTTGAGTTTCTCAATAGTTTGAACGTTTCCTCAGTGGATTTCAGTAGAATAGTTCTAATAACAATGCACATTTTAATTTGAAACAAAATAAATGATTTTGTTTTTAATGTATTTTATGGATTCAGGCACAGAACATTGAACCTGCACAGAACACAGAAACCTGATGCAGACTTCAGGTAATCTCATTGTGTTGGCAGAAATGTTAACTTATTCAGGAACAAGTTGAAACTACAGACAGATTTCAAATGATCTGACCCAAAATAGAATCTTTCTCGGGTACGTAAGCATATGGCAAAACCAATAATTACACTACAATGATATGAAAAGAAGTTTGTATTAATTTGTAACTCCATGTATTAATAATAGTGCTTCTGCCAAAGATATTAACTGTGCATTTTTCAGTGGGGATGTTAGTGGTGACATTTCAATGCAGGGAATCATTCTGTGTTCGTCAAAAAATGGAATATTTATCAGTACCTTGGTAAAAACATTCGTAATATGAACCTTTTAAATCAATACTATTGGAAATCTCTTAAGGGTTGAATCAAGTAGGTAATTAAAAGTAATGCTGTACATTCAAATCCCAGAAGCATAGACCCAAATAGCGTATGTACCTAAAGAAGCAGTTGTTTTGTTGTTCAAGTTGAGAATCAAGTATAATATATTGAGTTAATTAGATTTCAGCGTATTTTGTACAAACACCGTTAATTCATGTCTAAAATAAAAATTATGATTGCATTTTTAGAGAAACACATTTTTCATCCAGACAGTTTTTCCAATATGACATTTTTCAGATTGTAAAGGGCAGAACTAATTATGCTAAATTAATTGTAATTGTGTTTGCATCGAATCTGGGAGCATCTGTATTCCAAATGCATTGGCCATATCAGGCATTTATTACTGACTACTTAGAATGATTTATATTTCTTAAGGTATGTCGCACACAGTCTGGGCCATATTCAGTGCAAGCAATGAATTCAGGATTCACTATTGTTAATTTTTATCAGCTCAAGTGATTGGTTACTTTGGGAATAGACAATTCACAATTTTAAGCAGCCTGTGTCAACATTAAGTACTCCAAAGACAGGTATAACACAGATGAAGCTCACTCCATTCTACTCCAGCAATCTAGCTGCACGTCAACCTCAGAAGAGTAGCCCTTCTGCACCAGTTGACATTTCCCTCTCTCTAACGTATCTGATTGAGATTCCAAATGGTGCAAAATTGTGAGCATTTTTATGTTGTGAGCCTATTATCATATAATATGACCTCAACATTTCCTTACATCCCTTATTTGCACGCTACAATGATAGAGGTTCACTTTTGTTGTGCTTTTTCTGAAGACATGTTGTTTTGAAAGAATATTGCTGCAAGTTGATGAGTAGCCCAACACATAATTACTTTGTAGCATATTACATTGTTTTTATTATGCATTGAAATTGTTTCACTTAAATAAGGAAATGGAACTGGATAGTAATTAACAATGAGCACAAATTGAGGTATTCACAGTTCAGTATTAAATACATTAATTATTGAAACTGATATAAAACTTGCTATGGCTTATACTTGTAGTATATTCTGTCACATAGCCTTCTGTAGCGCTAAACATAGTAACATTTGATGTTTATGGAATGAGTACCATTTTAAAAGTTGTTGGGGGTGGGAAGATAATTGGGAACCTCTATATGTGTTAATAGCTAAAGTTCTGGAGCAAGTAGACTTAGGACCATCATAGGAAGAGTAAACCTCCCTTAGGCAAAACCTCCACCTATTGTCTGTAATCTCCTATAATAAAATAAAAACACAGAAAATGGAGGAAATACTCAGCAGGTCAGGCAGCATCTATGGAGAGAGAAAAAGAGTTGACGGTTCAGGTTGATGAATCGTCATCAGAACTGGGAAAAGTTAGAGATGTAACAGGTTTTTGAGCAAGTGTAGGGGCAGGGAAAGGGGTGAGGGGAGGAAAGATCAAAAGGGAAGTCTGTGTTCGGGTGGAAGTCAGACGAGATTAAGAGATGAAAGGGATGATGGTGCAATGGTAAAAGGAGATGGTAATGGGGCAAGTTAATAAACAAAAGATGATTCTAGATAGCGTGGAAATGGAAATGGCAGAATCATCAACAGCTGTCATGGGAAACAGAGAAAAAACAGAAAAAAAAATCAGAATGACTATTTGCGCAAGGTATTTTTTTTGTCCTTCTGAGCATAAGCGCATTGGACTCTGCCACGTTTCTGAGCATGGGCCCTCGATTCAGTCGCGCATGCGCAGTGCAATGTACGAGAAAGTCGGAAACATAGAAACATATAAAATAGGTGCAGGAGTAGGCCATTTGGCCCTTCGAGCCTGCACCGCCATTCAATAAGATCATGGCTGATCATTCCCTCAGTACCGCTTTCCTGCTTTCTCTCCATACCCCTTGATCCCCTTAGCCATAAGGGCCATATCTAACTCCCTCTTGAATATAGCCAATGATCTGGCATCAACAACTCTCTGCGGCAGGGAATTACATAGGTTAACAACTCTCTGAGTCAAGAAGTTTCTCCTCATCTCAGTCCTAAATGGCCTACCCCTTATCCTAAGACTATGTCCCCTGGTTCTGGATTTTCCCAACATCGGGAATATTCTTCCCGCATCTAACCTGTTCAGTCCCGTCAGAATCTTATAGATTTCTATGAGATCCCCTCTCATCCTTCTAAACTTCAGTGAATAAAGGCCCAATTGATCCAGTCTCTCCTCATATGACAGTCCAGCCATCCCTGGAATCAGTCTGGTGAACCTTCGCTACACTCTCTCAATAGCAAGAATGTCCTTCCTCAGATTAGGAGACCAAAATTGAACACAATATTTCAGGTGGGGCCTCACCAAGGCCCTGTACAACTGCAGTAAGACCTCCCTGTTCCTATACTCAAACCCCTTAGCTATGAAGGCCAACATACCATTTGCCTTCTTGCTGTACCTGCATGCCCACTTTGAGTGACTAATGAACCATGATACTTAGGTCTCGTTGCATCTCCCCTTTTCCTAATCTGCCGCCATCCAGATAATATTCTGCCTTCGTGTTTTTGCTCCCAAAATGGATAACCTCACATTTATCCACATTGTACTGCATCTGCCATGCATTTTCCCACTCACCTAACTTGTCCAAGTCACCCTGCTGCCTCTTAGTATCCTCCTCACAGCTCACACCGCCACCCAGTTTAGCGTCATCTGCAAACTTGGAGATATTACACTCAATTCCTTCATCTAAATCGTTAATGTAAATCAAAAGTGACATCAAGAGTCGTGTTGAGCTGGAGCTGCTTCTAGCTTTTGCATTATTTGAAACATTTTCGCTGCCTTCTGTGGGAGAGAAAACATCGGAAGTACTGGGGGAGAGAGAGAGAGTGAGAGGGGTGGTGGGATTGGGGGGTTGTGGGGAAGAGAGAGAGAGACTGGCAGGGGGGGAGGAGAAGAGAGAGAGAGAGAGTGACAGAAGAGGAGAGAGAGACTGGCGGGGGGGGGATGGAGAGAGAGAGAGAGACTGGGGGGGGTGGTGTGGGGTGAGAGAGGGAAAGCGGGAGAGAGGATTGGAGGAGAGGGAGGAAACTCAGGGAAGAACCTTGTTCCAAACCCCTTTACACCCACACCTGATTTCTCTGAAAGCGCGGTGCGTGTGTGACGAGGGAAATCTGGAAGTCACGACACTGACACTATTCACTTCATACCCACTAAACCTGTTAACAATCCGTGACCCCCCACACAATGGCAGGGCAGGAGGTGGGGATAAGGAACTTGGGCTGGGGTGGGTAAGGAACTTTGGCTGAAGAGGGGCACGAACTTGGGCTGGGGATGAGTCAGGAACTTGGGCTACATAGTCAGGAACTTGTGCTGGGATGGGGGAACTCTATCCTGTCTGGGTTCCAAAGTCAGAAAGACTCGAATTACACTTTGCAAAGTCACTCAGAATTTTGGCGGAGCAGTTCCAATTACACAGTCCAGAGAAACTTCTGGTTGCAGTTTATCTTCCAAGGGGACCAATCAGCAATTACGTCATGTGATCATGGAGAGAGCCTATCGAAGCATTTTCGAGTGCAAATAGCTGAATCCTTAATATATTTCATTTCAGTTCTAAGATAATATTGAATGACTTGAATGCTCCTGCTGATTCCAACCCTCTGTTTCATCTTCTAATAGGGTAGAGAAGAGGCAAACCCCCTTAACATTCATAAAAAATGAAAGCAATAAAGGGGGAGAGGAATCTGGCTGACTTTTGGTAAAAAATAATTTCCTGTAGCAGAAATCCGTCAACATATAAAGTTGCTAAAACCCCGGGGGCCTGAAATTCTGGACAGAGGCTTCCTTCAGATGAACGCCTCCGACCGGAGAATTTTTAACGAATTTACCTGGTGGTCCCGGAGGCGCCCGTGATTCCATTGCGGAGGCCTTCTCTTCCCGATCTTCGGAGCGTGTTAACATCCTCGAGGTTCGGACACAGAATGTGCAGTCACGTGTGACTGCACAACCAATCAGGTACAGTATTCCCATTAATAGCAATGAGAACTCCGTACCTACGAGTTCTGAATTGTGTTAGTTGGCACAAAGGAAATACTTTCCAAATGTGGCCGGAGCGAAATTAGTTACTGCGTTTCATTGGGGGATAAATTGCGCTATGTATCATCCATTTTTAGGTGCTATGTGGCCACCAAGTGCTCCAAAATAGGTTCCGAGATGCGCGCGCATTCTTCCGATGGGAACTGCTCAGGACGCCATCTTGCTAAAGGGGTTTGCACCCGCGTGCCTAACGGCCACAGGCAGCGGAAGCAGATTATGATGTCAATCAATGTGCAATACTGATTTGACAGCAGCGCTCACTTTTTTGAAATTCACACTCCAGCCAAAGCCCTATCTTAACCTAATACAGCTGAACATGATGTTAAATGGAATAAAGGATGCTCCCGACCCCTGCCCCCCACCAATGCTATTTAAAAGTAGAGGCAGAAAACCTCACCACATTTCAAAAGCACTTGGATGTGCACTTGAAGTGCCGTAACCTACAGAGTACGGACCAAGAGCTGGAAAGTAGCATTAGGCAGGATAGCTCTCTGTTGGCCAGTGCGGATGCGACGGGCCGAAATGGCCTCCTTCCGTGCTGTAAATTTCTATGATTCTATGAAATGGTTCATGAATTACTTACAGATTAGTTGCTGGATTATTTCTTCTGGCTGCTCGTGCAATTGTATATGTTTTTGGAGCTTTCCAATATTTGACTAAAATTTGAATAGACTACAGGGAATTATCTGTCTGGTGCTGAAGACATTTATGTTCATTTAAAAGCTTGTGCTGAATAAAGTTGTTTCCAGACATGGCTGGACTGGTAGGGCTTCCTCTGAGAATTAAGCATGACTGAGAGAATGAAGAAAGACCGCAGAGTGCAGGGGAAGCTGCTTGGAGAGGAAGGAAGAGGAGGGGGAGAAGTGCTCTCAACAGGAGGCCATATCTGCCGAGGGTCTTTAGGAAACAATTCTCTTTCCTCAACTTCAGTGAGGATCAATTCATGAGATGCCTTTGCTTTCACAAAGGAAGATGTGATTGAAATCTGCCAATTGCTGCAGCCATAACTGCAATCTCAAAGCAGGGCAAGGACAGCGTTGCTTTGGCTGTCAAAGTGACCGTGGCTCTTAATTATTATGCGTCTGGCTCTTTCCAGTCTGCTGCTGGAGATATAGGCATCATCTCACAGTTTGCAGTGCACTGTTGCGTCAAGGAAGTTACTGAAACTCTCTATTCACAGAAAAACAGTTTAATCTCATTCCCTCTTGCCAGAGACAAGCAAGTGGTACGAGCACAAGGTTTGCATGGATTGCAGGCTTCCCCATGGTGCAGGTTGCCATTGACAGTGGGTGATAGTCGTGCAGTTGGTAGGATATGCCAATTGACGATCAACTCACTCATATTGTGAGATTATTAAACTACGCTACATCCATGTTCTTGGAGCTACACACCTTGCTATTTCCTCCCACTGCCTCCTGAGCACCTACCTGGAGGGCCTCCTACTCCGTTGTGGATACAGGATATCTCTTCATCTTTCCATCTTGCACCAAAACCTCCAGAGTTTTGTCAAAAAAACCTTGGTGCTCGCCCTCTCGCATGTTCAGTCAATGCTCAAAGTATTACAACACAGATTCACTTTTCAGAAAATTCCCACCACTTCTTGAACCAACAATGCACTTTCCCTTTCAGAAATGCTGGCTGCCTTTAGGTAGCACTAGGCACTCGTGATATCAGGCCCCCAGTTGATTCGTGCATTCAATCAACAGCGTGGGAAGCACTGGCTGCATGCAGCAATCACTTCAAACAACAGGCAGCATAAATTTAACGTGCCAACCGTGATCCCCTCACCCGTTTTCGTGGGTTAGACAAATTAACCCCCATAGGGCTAGAAACTCCACTTTTTTTGGCTGCTGAATGCCCACTTAACGTCCATTTTACCACTGAAATGACGTATAATGCCCATATAGCACTCATTTTGGCACAAAATGGAAATTGGCGGGCATTTTTCGGAAACTTATCACCGAGCGTTGCTTTCCCCATGTGCTTAATGCAGAGAAAAAATATGACCGTCCGCCCACTTTTTTGGGACGGAATCAGCAGGATGGGCGAATTCAACGCCCATAATATCACCCAGCGTTACTTTCCACGTGGAATTAACGCTGAGATTCAATATTAGCGCCCGGCAACTGTTTTTTGCCATAAAAAGCATATTTACCCAAACTAGCGGCCATGGAGATCGCCCATAATCAATTTCACCACCTCGCACACATATCGCCCACAATATAGCTCGCACAAAAAACGGCCACAAAAAGTGGAACTAAACAGAACGAATCACAGCGTTATGGACGCCATGTTGTCGATCATATGTCGCGTCTTTTAAAAGGCTGCTGTGCTTCAACCTCGGCAGAGTTTGGATGTACTCTGCAGGTCATTGGAGTTGATGTGAACATCTCTACAAACATCTTGACCACACTGTAACTGATTGGAATTGAAGAGATGGTGCTCATCGGGACATTCCTTGTTTGTATGCAATTGGTGGCAGACAGTGGGGCCTGTCCTTTCTCACCCTCTCTTGGTGACCAAATACATGCAGTAGACTCGACATTGCCGAAAGAACACTGCACTGCATTATGTGCCCAATGTACGAAATCATAGACAAATGAGGAGGACCAGACGTTACACCCCTCGCAAGTACAAGGAGAAGCATTCTTACCACGACCTGTCCGACACCACCTGCCTTCGGAGACTGTGCTTCCACAAAGAGGTTATCACTGAGGAATGTCAGCTGATAAGAGCAGACCTGCAGCCTGCCAGCACCATTAGAACTGCACTGTCCGTCGAGGTCAAAGTCACCGCGGCACTGTCGTTCTATGCCTCGGGTTCTTTTCAGGCCACAGCTGGCGACATTTGTGGACTTTCTCAGCATGCCAAACATCGCTGCATTAGACAGGTCATGGAAGCCCTGTATGCAGCAGGGACTTGATCAGCTTCCCTATGACCAGGGAGGCACAGAGTGAGAGGGCTCTAGGATTCTCTAGAATTGCAAACTTCCCCAAGGTGCAGGGAGCAATAGACTGTACACACATCATGATGCGGGCACCTTTTCAGGATGCTGAGGTTTTCAGGAACCACAAGGGATTCCACTCCCTGAATGTCCAATTGGTTGTTGACCACTAGCAAATTATACTGGCAGCGAGTGCTTAATTTCCGGGCAGCATCCATGATGCGCACATCCTGCGTGAGAGCATTGTATCTGACTTGTTTAACAATGAGCCACAAGGTCAATGCTGGATGCTTGGTGACAAAGGATATGGCCTCGCCATCTGGCTGATGATCCCCCTTTGTGACACCCACATCGAGGCCGAGAGGTGATACAACGCGAGCCACAGAGCAACTCGCAATATCGTGGAGAAAACCATTGGATTGGTTAAGCAGCGCTTTGGATGCCTGGACCGCTCAGGAGGCAAGCTCTAATATCATCCTGAGCAGGTAGCTCAATTTGTGCTGGTGTGCTCCATGCTGCACAACTTGGCTATCAGGAGGGGACAAGAATTGCCTGATGAGTCTGACAGTCCACCTCACCAGAGAGAGGACGAGGAGGTAGATGCTGACATCAGGCCAGAAAGTCAGGCTGATGTTGAAGCCATGCCCCCGCCCCCTTGTAGATCACATGAAAGGGCCCATGGTGGCATCATAGCTGCAAGAGCCTTACGTCAGGAGCTCATCAATGATCGCTTTGCCTGAAAGAATGTTGGTGTTATTTACAAGGCTGACACTGCTGGGTGTGCAGGTCGTACATCAATGGTGGGCGTCACCTTGATGACAGTTAAAGCTTATGTTGATTAAGTTAAGTGTAATTATACCCTTTGATGTTAAGGAATCACCAGTGTGTAACAGTGCAGCTTTCTGAGCCAATGTGCTGCAAGGTTTTGTGAAATAAAAAACATTTAAACTGAACATTAGTCTGAAATCATCAGTGTTTCTGTACAAACCAATCCTCACCTCCACCCCCCCCACTTCTCCTCCCCAGTTCTACCCCTTCCCCTTGCCCTCCTGACTCCAAGCCGCATGGCCGAGGAGGTCCTCAGGCGATGCTTCATTGAGGAGGTGATGATGGCCGAAGCACCGCTTGGACGGATTCGGGAGAGGATGGTCCCGAGGTGGGAGCATGCTCCGAGCCATAAGCAAGATGTTGCTCTTGGCTCTCATGTGTTTGGCAATGGGGGTACGTCACCTTGGGGTGCAGTGCGGCGCTCCGGGACCACTGGGAGCTCTCTGCTATCAGTGTTCTTGGCTACCAGCTCCAGGGCCTCCTCCATCCCTTCCATTGTTCTGTTATTTGTTGGACAAAAACTTGGTGCCAACAACGTTCTTGGTGCTTAGTTGGCTTTTTGCTGCTGGTGAATCTCCCTCGTGCCTCCCACAACAGTTAAACAAACACACGCCACAGCCACACACGCTTTCAATGCCTCTGAGCTCCCTCTCTGTCTCCTCTTCTGCGCATGTCATGGTGACCCTTGACCTCCAGAATCGCGGGACTCGAGTGCTGCCATGCCATTGCTAAGGACAGCCACACTTTACGGCAGAAGGTCAGAAAAATTTAACGCGATCGACGATTTGATATCGCTCGCGGTAACGCCCATTTTCAAAAATGTAAACTTGGTGTTTTGAGAATGGGCAAGAAGTGGCAATCTGAAAATCCTTTTTTACCTCCCATGCCGGAAATAATGCCCATTTTAGGCCGATGAGCACAAAAGTGGAGGTTCTGGCCCATTGTGTTTTGGAGTCTGACGGAGCTCCATACATCTGATTTATTTTTGAAGTGCAAATACAGAAACCATCATCTGTTACTTTTGAATATATCAGGGTGAAGAGGTGGTTATAAAATTGCAGAAAAAAGATATTCAATTAAGTTTAATCTTCAGACATCATGCAGAATCTTTTTGGAGCCGAATATATCAATGAAAGCTGTTTTTAAGAACATTTGTGTATTACCCAGGCAAGGTGATTGTTTCTACAAGATCTGTTGTTGAAATTTCTGCCATTGGATTTTTTTATTCTGTACTACACTGACACAACAAGTACTGCTTCAATCTGCACAATATGTGTGCCTTTCATGACACTATACACTTTATTCATCATCATAGGCGGTCCCTCGTATCGAGGATGACTTGCTTCCACGCCAAAAAAGGGATGAGTTCACAGGTATTTCTGTCTTGAACTACATGTTGAAGGGTGGAAGATGCCTGTGTGTGGATTTTTTTAACGTGTGGTGGCCATTGCACACCAGCCACCATACGGGCTTGACAGAGCGAGGTCTTGCTCCAGTGGCAAGGGTTAATCAAGACAACTGGAGAACAGATCTGCTGCGCAGACCTTGTGCACACACACATCACAGTGTGGGCTGGCCTGTGCTGCCCCTGGGCCCTTGCGTCTTCTGGGCCCCGATCACATCGCTCCATGATCACTCGCCGCTCCACACTTTATTAATTCATCCATATCTGTCTATTTGGCAAAGCACACACCATGTTTATTGTGCAGGTAAAAAACAACCTTTAAAAGACTCTGTGCCTCTGTCTCTCGATCTCCCTCTCTGTCTCTAATTTCCTGAGTGGCAGCTCTCTAGTCCCAGGGGGCAGCAGGATCAACGGTCAAAGTAGGGAAAAATGGTAAACAGACAAAATTAAAAGCAATTTATCTGAATGCACGCAGCATTCATAACAAGATAGAAGGCGCAAATAGATATAAATGGATATGATCTGATGGCCATTACAGAGACGTGGTTGCAAGGTGACCAAGGCTGGGAACTGAATACTCAGGAGTATTTGACAATTCGGAAGGATAGACAGAAAGTGAAAAGAGGTGGGGTAGCTCTGTTAATAAAAGATGAGATCAGTGCAGTCGTGAGAAATTATATTGGCTCAGAAGATCAAGATGTAGAATCAGTTTGGGTGGAGATAAGAAATAATAAGGGGAAGAAGTCACTGGTGGGCATAGTCTACAGGCCCCCAAACAGTAGCTACATGGTTGGGCAGAGTATATATCAAGAAATAATGGAGGCTTGTAAAGAAGGTACGGCAATGATCATAGGCGGTTTTAATCTTCATATTGATTGGACAAATCAAATTGGCCAAGGTAGCCTTGAGGAAGATTTCCGAGAGTGTATCCGAGATGGTTTCCTTGAAGAAGTACGTTGTGGAACCAACCAGGGAGCAGGCTGTCTTAGATCAAGTATTGTGTAATGAGACAGGATTAATAAATGATCTCTTAGTAAAGGATCCTCTAGGAAAAATTGAATTTCAAATTCAGTTGGAGGGTGAGAAAGTTGGGTCTCAAACCAATGTCCTGATCTGAAATAAAGGAGATTACAAAGGTATGATGGCAGAGTTGGCTAAAGTGGACTGGGGAAATAGATTAAGGAGTAAGACGGTTGATAAGCTGTGGCAGACATTTAAGGAGATATTTTATAACTCTCAACAAAAATATATCCCAGTGAGAAGGAAAGACTTTAAGAGAAGGGAGAACCATCCATGGTTAACTAAGGAAGTAAAGGATGGTATCAAATTATAAACAATGACATATAATGTTGCCAAGATTCGTGGGAGGTCAGAGGATTGGGAAATTTTTTAAAAAAACAGCAAGGGCTGAATTCTGGAGAGGTCCCAGTACATTGGAAAACCGCAAATGTAACACCACTATTTAAAAAAGGAGTGAGACAGAAAGCAGGAAACTATAGACCAGTTAGCCTAACATCTTTTGTTGGGAAAATGCTGGAGTCTGTTATTAAGGAAGCAGTAGCAGGACATTTGGAAAAGAATAATACAGTCAAGCAGAGTCTGCATGATTTTATAAAGGGGAAATCATGTTTGACAAATTTGCTGGAGCTCTTTGAAGATGTAACGAGCAGGGTGGATAAAGGGGAACCGGAGGATGTGGTGTATTTGGATTTTCAGAAGGCATTTGATAAGGTGCCACATAAAAGATTACTATACAAGATAAAGCTCACAGGGTTGAGGGTAATATATTAACATGGATAGAGGATTGGCTAACTAACAGAAAGCAGAGAGTCGGGATAAATGTATCATTTTCTGGTTGGCAAACTGTAACTAGTGGGGTGCCGCAGGGATCGGTGCTGGGGCCTCAACTATTTACATACGATATTAATGACTTGGATGAAGGGACCGAGTGTAATGTAGCCAAGTTTACTGATGATACAAACATGGGTGAGAAAGCAATATCTGAGGAGGACACAAAAAACCTGCAAAGGGACATAGACAGGTTAAGTGAGTGGGCAAACATTTGGCAGATGGACTATAATGTGGCAAAGTGTGAGGTTATCCACTTCAGCAGGAAAAATAAAAAAGCAAATCATTATTTAAGTGGAGAGAGATTACAAAGTGCTGCAGTAGAGAGAGACCTGGGGGTCCTTGTACATGAAACACAAAATGTTAGTATGCAGGTACAGCAGGTAATCAGGAAGGCTAATGGAATGTTGGCCTTTATTGCAAAGAGGATAGAGTATAAAAGCAGAGAAGTCCTGCTACAACTGTACAGACTGTTGGTGAGTCCACACCTAGAGTACTGCATGCAACTTTTAGTCTCCTTATTTAAGGAGGGATATACTTGCATTGGAAGCAGTTCAGAGAAGGTTCACAAGGTTGATTCCTGAGATGAAGGATTTGACTTATGAAGATAGGTTGAGCAGGTTGGGCCTTTACTCATTGGAGTTCAGAAGAATGAGAGATGATCTTATCGAAACATAAAAGAAAATGAAGGGGCTCGAAAAGATGGATGCAGAGAGGATATTTCCACTCATAGGAGAAACTAAAACTAGGGGACATAGTCTCAGAATAAGGGGCCGCCCATTTAAAACTGAGATGGGGAGAAATTTATTTTCTGAGTGTTGTAAATCTGTGGAATTCTCTGCCCCAGAGAGTTGTGGAGGCTGGGTCATTGAATAGATTTAAGGTGGAGATAGACAGATTTTTCAATGATTGGGGAGTGAAGGGTTATGGGAAGCAGGCAGGGAAGTGGAGCTGAGCCCAAAATCAAATCAGCCATGATCTTATTGACTGGCGGAGCAGACTCGAGGGGCTAATGGCCTACTTCTGCTCCTATTTTCCAGTTCCTCCCCAATTTTTAGGTGCATGGAGCAATTGAAGCAGGTCTGTTGCATTGCACAAATATTTGTCTAATCATCTGTAATATAACCAGATCAATATTCTGAGACTGGTTATTTGATTGGTTGAAAATAAAATGCATTTTACAACCAATAAAAATGCACTTAACTTGCTCCTGTCCCTAACTTGGGAGTTAGGAGAAGGAAGAACAAAACTTAAATTTTATTTTATTTATTTTATGGTTTTTTTTGTAGGGGGTGGGGGGTGGGGAGGTGGAGGGAGCTAGAAAAGTTTATTTAGTTTAAGTTAGGTAGAAAAACCATAAATATTGAAAAATGTTTAAAAAAAAATAGTGAACTGGAAGAGAGAATGCGAGATGAATAAGGATAATGGTGCAAGCTTAATTAGTATTTTAAATGTTTCTATTTCTGAAGCACTTATTATAAGAGGGTAAAGCAATATCTACAACGTAGATAGCTAACCTTTCAGCGCAGGAAGATTGTGGGGCAGAAATTAGTTTGGGCCTGCTTTCGAGCCCATAAGCCAGAGGGGTGAGGCTCACCTGAAATTGGGCCTTGGGCCTCACTTTAACAATAGAGATGAGCTACATGTCATGCCTCCTGAGACAGCTCACCCAATTGTAGCATCCAATTTGGGCCATCTACATTGTTGGCAATGGCCATCGGGTAAATCCTGTTTGGCAGAGAGGAGGTGGGTGGTGCTCGGGATGGGGGTTGGAGGGCGCTTGGGGAACAATCATGTGCCGACAGTATCAGCTGTGGCTCAGTGGGAAGCACTCTCGCCTCTGATTCAGAAGGTTGTGGAGACATTAAACCGAGGCCCCGTCTACACTCTCAAGTGGACATAAAAGATCCCATGGCACTATTTTGAAGAAAAGCAAGGCACCTATCCCCGGTGTCCTGCCCAATATTGATCCCTTAACCAACATAACAAAAAAAAACAGATTCTCCAGTCATTATCATGTTGCCGTTTGTGGGAGCTTGCTTGTGCGCAAATTGGCTGCCGTGTTTCCCACATTACAACAGTGACTACACTTTAAAAGTACTTCATTGGCTGTAAAGCACTTTGAGACATCCGGTGGCAGTGAAAGGCGCTATATAAATCCAAGTCTTTCTTTTTGCAGTGGTCTTAATGAGGGTTCCTGCTCCTCCCAGCTCCACTTTAGGTGGCGATCTTTAGTTACGCCACACCAATTCTATCAAAAGCTGAGCACTGTGCTGATGAATTTTGCTGAGAGGTCCTTTAATAGGTATTAGGCTTTTCATTAGCATATGCAAATGAACTAATGCTTGTGTAAGATGGCCTCTCGGGAGGTCTGAAAATCATTTGAGGCCAGTATAGCGTTGGACATACTGCAGGCGTCCTCGGGGCGAAATTTATAATTTTTCTATCTGTGTTCCACCTGACAAACGGACACAACGAGCGCCAATTTCTCTGGACCTGCTAGTAGTTCAAGTGTTAACATCATCTTGAGATTTTCAGAGATACATTTCTACGGTAGAAACTGACTGACTGCATTGGTAAGCTTAAAATGTGTATAATCATGAGGAACACAGGAGACAATTGCAGTGATTTCCCATGTGTGAGATAACAATCTCAATAACTACAGTTGCATTCTTGCCTCACTCACCCTTACTCACCCTTCATTCTTTCTCTTTACTGTGCCACATATTATATTGGTACATTACAACAAAAGCAAAGGCAAGGCAATCAAATATACTGCCTGTCTATCAGTGCAGGAGCAATCTTGCAGAATGTAAGAATTCAGCACAACAAATTAAAGGCCTGGAGTTTCATGCGGGTACAATAAACACAAGCTTATTGGGGTTATCAAGCTGCAGCCAGTTATATCTCGGGAAATGAGAAGAAAGAAAAACACTATGCCAATTTACTTGTGGACTTGCTAAGGTTATTTGCACTGTATGCTTGAGAAAAAGTCCAACCTATGAGAAGTGATCTACTTCTGTTTTATTAAGTATCATGAAGCAATCATTGTGCAGCATACCCAGCTATTCTTATGGTCCTTTGAACTCTGATAAATCATGTGAATAGACTCTTATGAAATACATGTGTTTGAAAACAGAAAATTTATTTTCCTGGAGAAGAAATAACATAGGCCGGAATTTTCTGTATATGGGCGTGTCGGGTGTGGGTATTCACGACCCCTCTCCGCATTCTGTCTCGCTCCTGAGATCGACTTTCCGTTGTCTGCAAATGTGCAGAGAATTGAGGAGTCCATCTCCAACATGAGCATCATGATGTCGCAGGCGATGGCGACTGTAGGCTTTTCCATAGATAGGATGGTCACCTGCATGGAACAGCTAATGCGCCACTCACAGGAGCCTATGGTCCCTATGGAGAATAGATGGCAGACACTCATAGACCTCATCTCGAGGAGGGATGTCAACATAGACTTGGGTCCTCATGGCCCCACTGCTCTTCAGCTCCTTGCTAGCAGGAAAGTGCGGGAGGACTATGAGAGGGATGAAGGTGAGAGGGGACATGGAAATGGGAGTTCTTCTCAAAGCGCTCACACTTCTCCCCCATTTCCCCCCCACCCCACTCAGTCAGAGCCCCAGATGGATCCTCGGATCGCAATGGTCGAATCTGCCCCTGCACAGTTGCGGGAGGGGACAGACATTGACGGGGCCATCACAGGACCCAAAACCCAGAGTACGTCAGCCAAAAGTGTCCACGTAGTCGCAAAAGGGAAGTGAGCAGGCTGAAGCCACAGGGGCAACATCTTGTCGAAGCATGCACAAGAGAAAAATAACACACAAGTAGAGGCACAAGGGTAACCACTTAAGCGTTTTAATAAATGTTGGTGTAAAGTTTCCGTTACTGTGATGTCACAGTTAAAAATATTTATTTTCACCACTTTCCAGTCATGGCCAAATCTGTCTGCAACTTTGGATGTGGCTTAGTGAGTTGGAGTGACCGGTGAGACATAATGGTACCTTCAACAATGGTGATCAGTGGGAAAGGAATGGTTTATTACTGTAGAGATGCTTTATGGTGTTACTGTGGATTGGTGGGAACCTGGCACGCATGAGGCAGTCATATGGGTATAATGCTTAAAGTTAAGTAAATCTGGCCAGGATGAGGCCATCCCTGGCCTCTTGAGCAGCAATGTGTTTGGGTGCTGGTGGGATCTGGACTGCATGTTCCTGCTGCTCCCCCTCCTCCTCCTTGTCTACCAGCTGATGTTCCTCCTGCTCTTCCTCCTCTGAAGAGGCTGTGTGCTCAGAGCCTTGCTCCTCATGCAGTGCTATGTTATGCAGCACAGAGAAGACCATGACAGTTCTGGAGAAGCTGGCTCGTGCGTGCTGAAGGGCTCCTCCAGATCTGTCAAGGCATCTGAAGTGCTTTTTGAGCATTCCTATTGCCTGCTTTATGACACATCTAGTGGAAATGTAGCTTTTATTATATCTCTCCTAGAGCCTCAGGACCTAGCCTCTTCAAGAGTGTCATGAGCTATGTCTTCAGTGGATAGTCCTTGGGCCAAAGTTGTCCCTTCCCTTGAGGCCTGTTACCGCCGGAAATCGATGGCCACGGGACGGAGTGGAATGTCTGCCGATTTTTCATGTAATCGTCGCCATTTTGAAAATTCCACTCCTGCGGTATCCCGGCGGTGACCCGCTCCCCCTTACTGCTCTGCTGCTGTCGATCCATCCTAAGTGCATTATCAGAGTGCACACCGGCAATGTTCCCCCCACCATCCAATGGGGAAATTCCACCAAAAAAATCTTTTCCTCAACGAGCCGTACCAAAAATTGCTTTTTTCTGCTGGTGAACTGAGGCTATAGCCCTTGTAAAATGGCGGCGTGGCTTCCATTAAAGGGGAGGACCTATTGCCGCTGCCGCCATGTTTTTTTTTGTTGACTGACTGCCATATCGGGCCGACAATTATGCCCCTGGGTTCAACCAGGCCGCCAGCATGCAACCTGACACCCCCTCTTGTGTGCCAAGCTGTTGGCTTGGCCAAAACCCTCCCTGGTGGCCCAGTGGACCAAACTTTTGAAAATCACGCAGGCTATCCCCTTTAAGTGAAGGTGAGAGCCATGGTGACGCAGTGCTGTGATGACGTCATCAATATTACGCTAATGACTGACAGCAGCGGCCACTCTGCCTGCCCCCAACTTCCGCCCCTCTAGACTCCGAACATCTACTTTACGGCCCACTTATTGACCGACTTTCGTTTTGGCGGAAAAAAAGCCAAAGAGCGGAATTTCGCTCAAGAGGCCACCACATCCACCACGCCGGTAAAATCAACAAACAGGATAGGTGCGCCCCGTTTCCAGCGGTGGTCAATTTCGATCCCCTTGTCTCCAAGCAGCTAGCTAGAAAGTCTGTTTGGAGGAGCGAAGAGCTGAGGGAGGTTGGATTGGTGCAGGACGAAAGAGTCATGACTGCTGCCAGGGAATTTGGCGCACACATGCATGATAATCTTTCTATGGTTGCAGACCAGCTGTCCATTCAAGGAGTGGATTCCCCTGCAATTGACAAAGTCTCCTGGGTGATGATGGGGTGCCCTTATGGCCACGTGTGCAGTCGCTGACTCCCTGCACCCACGGGAAGCCAGTCAGAGGGGCAAAGCTGAGCACCCGCTCAGTAACACTGGCTTCATCAGTGGCAAAGTTGATATAATTGGCTGACTTACCAAGGAGGGCATCGGTGACCTGTGTGATGCATCTGTGTGGGCGGCCGATTGCGAGATGCCTTAAATGTCTGCTGCAGATCCCTGGAAGGAGCCTGAGTTGAAGAAGTTGAGGGTGCTGGTGACTTTGGCAGCCAAAGTGTCCACCCACTCCTCTGGGCTGCAGGCCTTGCTCCAGCAATGTGCAGATGTCTGTGATGACCTGGTGCTCTAGCATGAGCCTCCTTTGGCATTGCTGCTCAGTCATTTTGAGGAAGCTCATCCTCTACCTGTATCCCCTGTGTTGGGGGTATCACACCTGACGTGGTGCAGTCCTGCGCTGATGCCCTCTGTTCTGTGCAGCAATCAGGTTGGTGAGGAGAAGGTTGGTGATGTTGTTGGTGCTGATGGTGTACCTGGTGTGGGCGATCATCGTGGTCTGATTCTGAGGACCATGGTGAGACAGTATAAATGGCACCCATACTTATGTAATAGATGGCAGGTCAAGTAGAGATGGGAGAAGCTGTCAATGGTGTGATAGGTTCTACCATGAGAATCCTGACTTTGCTGAAAAGACTTGCACCCTCTCGTAAGCCATATCTGTGTTGACAATGCACTCAGCAACACCATCTGCCTGAGGAAAGTGACAAGGTGTCAGGTGGGATTATTTATTGTACTTTTTATGCTATGCACTAATGAGCTGGATCAATAGCCACTGAGCTTCTGCCTCAGGTTGACAGACACGGTTCCCGAGCTTCGTGATTCCCATGCTCATCAGGGAAATTTGAATGGCCAGTTTAAAAAGACTCTTAAAGGTCTGACAGATACCTAATAATGATCTGAATTAGATCGCCCACCTCTGCCGTACAGGTCACAGCCACGCTGGCAAACATGCCCGAGGGAAAGGGGCTGGATGACGACGGGTTCAAAACCAACTTCAAACCATTTCAGCTTTCCCTCCTGACCCGCCTCCATTCCCACCTGCGCGGACGTCAGAAAATTCTGGCCATGGAATGTAAGTTGTGCAAACTGTTATCCCATCGATTGTTTTCAAACATTATGGGCTGATGGATTGGTGCAGTTAAATGTGATGGAAGATCTCCCAAACAATCATCAAAATGGCTTAAATGGTTTCCTTTCTTGTCACGAAAATCTGCAACATAATGAGTATTTCTAATCCTGGGAATTCAAACATATGATTCATAACTCACCCACTCACTAAGGTTGCTTTTAACCTTTTGAGTAAACAATAATGATGCACAAAATGAGGACAAATAACATTTTTCCCAGACTTGATACATTTTTAATTGAGTGTTTCATTTTTTATAAACGGACATCACTAGAGTATTAAAATTTTATTCATCCACAGGCAGATTATGAAAAGGATTAAACCAATTATGAGTTTTTAACATAAACTTAATGGCAAATTCAAACAATCTAGTCTGAATCAAACGAAGTTGCAATTAATCGAAGAGACCATGATACTCAGAGTCATTTATCCGCCTTTGGTTAAAAACTCTGCATTGGTTTTAGATCTGATTCCTTGAGCTTCCTGCCAATTCCAGATGGTTTAGATATTATAGTCTAAGCAAAATCTAGACTAGATTCATTGCAAGTACATTCCTTGTAGTTATGTCAGTTCACACTCTTCAACATGCGATCTTGCAGAACTCTGAGTTCGTGCTTTTTCCAAGACGAATAACTGATTACAGGTACAACGTCCGAAATCCGGAATCCTCAGGGACTGAGTCCATTCCGTTTTTTGGGGTTTTCCACATTTCAAACAAGAAAATCCGGATTTTGCCTCAAAAATGTCCAGTTTTCGGACAATAATTCCGGACTCCAGATGACTCCATCAGCTATGCGCAAAATGTCCGGTTTTTGGACCATTTCGGTTTTCAGAGTTCCAGATTCTGGACGTTGCACCTGTATTTGCATTTATATTGCCTTTAACATAATAAAAATCACAAGGTGCTCCACAAACCAAGATAGTGGGGGTAATTAAACATTAAGCCTAGCAGAGAACGATTAGACAGGATAACCAACAATTGAATGTTGTCAGCATACCTGTAGAAGCTAACCCAATGCCAACTGGGGCATAAATGATACATAGCTATATTTATGGACCGAAAGACATTGAGGATAATAGGCCCAACATTGCCCAACCCAACGTTTCGGCGCACTGATCCTAAGCACGCCAACTTTGCGCGCTGCAAAGGGTGCCAAAAAAAGGGGCCCCATCCTGGCCGTCCCCAGAGTTGTGGCATGGCGTGGAGGCTGAAGGGAGGGGCAGAGCAACAGACTAGTGCAGAAAGCACGGCCGGTACCTGCGCGCATGCTCAGTGAGAGCTGCGCGCATGCTCCTGCCCTCCCTGCGGGTCCCGTGGGCTGTGAGCAGGACCCGATGCTCGCAACCCCTATCCCAGGTCAAAGGGATACCTGATCTCAGCGCACCCTATCCCCGGCCGAGTGGACTCCTACACCGGCCGGCCGGCCGGCCTGCTGAGTTCCCGGGCAGGTAAGGACTTCAGTTCTATTTTTTATTTAGTGGCTGTGCTTGTGTGGCTATGCTTGAAACTTTTGATTGGCGGGGGGGCGTGGGGGAGGAGGAGGAGAGTTTTGGGGGTGGGAGGAGGAGAGTTTTGGGGGGGGGCGGAGGAGGAGAGTTTTTGGGGGGGAGGAGGAGAGTTTTGGGGGGGGGTGAGGAAGAGAGTTTTGGGGATGGGAGGAGGAGAGTTTTGGGGCGGGAGAGGAGGAGAGTATTGGGGGTGGGAGGAGGAGAGTTTTGGGGCGGGAGAGGAGGAGAGTTTTGGGGGTGGGAGGAGGAGAGTTTTGGGGGATGGGGAGGAGAGTTTTGGGGCAGGAGAGGAGGAGAGTTTTGGGGGAAGGAGGAGAGTATTGGGGGTGGGAGGAGGAGAGTTTTGGGGTGGGAGAGGAGGAGAGTTTTGGGGGTGGGAGGAGGAGAGTTTTGGGGCGGGAGAGGAGGAGAATTTTCGGCGGGGGAGGTGGAGGAGAGTTTTGGAGGGGGAGTGGGGAGAGATGAGACTTCTAGACCCACGAGCTGTGATTCCTCCGGTCGCTCGGCGCCCCCCCACCCCGCTGTGAGACGCCCCGCCCCAGCAGCTGTGACTTCTTCGGTGCGTCTTCCCTCCCGTATCCCAGGCCGAATGGCCTCATGCACAGGCCGGCCCGCTGCCTTTCCCGGGCAGACTTTAAAGATAAGGTAGGATTTACTTATTTTTTAATTGTATTTTAATGGTTTGAGCTTTTCCGTAATGTTTGGTGCTTGGTGGTTGAGGTCCTCTCCAGTTCCCTTCCCTCCTCTAACCCTGCCCTAATGTCAACCTATTGTGTGCTGCTTTTTCGTCACTGCCTGCAAGGTTTTTCAGAGCTAGCCACATACACTGACTTAACTGCATTTGGAGTGCATTTTTGCTGGCCAAAGTGGCATAAATAGCCAAAACTGTCTTAAGTGTCTGGGAATGCCCCCTTTTGAAAAAAAAACTGACTAAAAAAAATCGTACCGAACTGACTTACTCTGGAGCAAATTTTGGGGGGAAAATGGCATTTTTTAACTTACGCCAGAAAAAAACAACATACTCCAAAAAAATTGGTGCAAGTCATGGCCAAGATTAGGCCCAATAATACTTTCCCGACTGAGGCAACGATAAAACAAGCTTGATTTAAAGTACGTCAGTGTAGTAATATCCAGATACCCACTCGCTGTTGTTGGTCTGTGATGGGTCTGCTTGCTTGAGTCGTGACTGCATGTGGTGGGAAGCTATGTGCCAGCAGGTCAAACGCAGAGCACCAGAAGGAACAATGGAGGCGAGTGCTGCTGGAGCAGACAAGGGAGACATGGGCTGGTGGAAATCAAGAGGGGCCAAATGGCCAACTCCTGCTCCTATTTCTTATGTCCAACAGTGTGCATCAGTTTGCAAACTCAATTGTCCACCGATTTCTACCAACCAGAACTGGCTTTCCCTTCAGTGTGGCAGATAATCGAAACTCCCTCTCCACGTCAATTCTCTGTGCACATAAAAGTTTGCAATTTTCCCACCTTTCAGCTTTTCATAGTTAAACGCTTAATGTTGTGATGCAAGTGCAGAGCACACATTTTCAGATGAGGATGCCAAATAGTGCGACCTCCATTGAATGTCAGCATGTGTCGAGCGTGCTGAAGTTAAAGAAATTATTTCCACAGGTATCTGGTGCAACTTATAATTCGTACAACCTAAACATTTTGACACCTTAGCTCATTTAGCAAAGCAGGGTATGCAATCTGACAGGTACGTGAGGATTGTAATACCTTGAAGAGTGCTGTCGACAGATGACTGTGGCCCAGCTGTTCAACCAGCTGCCATGAGAATTGTTTTTCATATTTCTCACCTTTTAAGGTATGATGTTTGTATAGAGTGAAGCACTATATGTGTTGGATCATGCTGCCTGTCAAGCATGTCTAGGGAGTAAAACTCAATACTTTCAAATACCAGTGCGCTGTCCTGCAAAGATTAAATGTCAGAAGCAAATCTCGATGACATTCTCTTCATCACTTCATAATACCAATGAAGTTATGTGGGACTATTTAAATGGATGAATCTACCGACAGGTGTGGTTTTCATTTAAATGAATTATCTTTTTCAAAATATATGTTGAACAGCTTGGACACGTACCAACGTATTTTGGATAATCCACAATGATATGCATTTGATACAATGTTAGTCTTTATTTGAAAATCTTTTGATATTGAGGGATTCAGATAATTAAGTTGCCGTATTTCTGCATTCTTGGTCTGCCACGAGTTTTATGTGTGACTGCGTTACGTTAAAACAGTTCACAACAGGAAACCAATTGAAATATTAATGTTTGTTTGCATATCCGTACCGAAAACATCCAGCTGGAGATTTTTGACTTATTAACATTCTTGTATTCGCTTCTGACCGTGGCTATTTTTAAATAGTTGGCTATATCTAAGAGTATGATGGGTTTTTTTCTCACATTGATGTACCCAGTGGCAATGAAATCTAACTGGAGAGTAAGTTTCAGACCTTGGTGCCCTCAACTTCAAGAATAAGGGGTAATCCGCTCTTACGAATCAAACTTTCTGTACATCACTGAATGGTATCAATGTTATGTTATTTTATACATACAAGTCCCTGACTTCTGGAATTCTCTTTCAAAACCACGTTGTCTTGCTCCCTCTCTCTCTGCCTTTAAAGGTTTCCAAAAAAACATTATGCCGTGGCTTTGGTCTGAATTTCCACCCAAATTCCTGAGGGCTAGACTTTCCACTTCACATCGCCCGTATATCACCCAGATATCGCCCAAAATGGCCTTTCATCGCCCATTTTGACAAAAAAGTGGAAATTCATGCTGGATCATCGCTAAAAGATTATCCCCCTGACTTTTGGCTCACATCGCCGAGCTGATTGCCGAGGTGATTGCCCGCACATCGCCCAGTCTAACTTTTGGCACATCACCGGCACATTGCCGAGCTGATCGCTCACTGAAACTTTACCAGGAAATAGTTGCTTTTCCCGGGCTTCACTCACAGATGCCATTTCGAATGTCGGAGGAAAGGAGGGAGGCTGCAAAAACTAGAGTGCTCTAATAATTTGTGAGTTATAAGTGTATTTGACAGATATATCCAGTCAAATTTAAACTTGTATTACTTATTGTAATTATATTTTCATTTATTTTCGTAGAAAGGTCAGTTTAGTAGTAGAAAAGGCATTTATATAAACAGTGAAAGAATGGGACTGCATCTTCTCTGCCATTACTTGTAAGTCCAGAATTGCTGGCATCTGAGCTTGAGTTAAGTGAAGGATTAAGTAAAGGGGTCAATCATTGAGGTCGCAGACTAATGCGTGGACGTATGAAGAGATCTTACAGCCGAAGAACTTACAAGGAAAAGCAATCTTACCTGAACTTGTCGAATAACGTGTGCGTTCGGAGGTTGCACTTCTGAAAGGGGGTCATCGATGAAATTTGTCAGCTCATCAAGGGGGATCTGCAGCCTGCCAGCACCATCAGGACCACACCGTCCTTTGAGGTAAAGGTTACTGCGGCACTATCCTTCGATGCATCGGTCTCCTTTCGGGCTTCAGCTGGCGACACCTGCTGTATCTCTCAGCACGCCACACACTACTCCATTCGACAGGTAACTGAAGCCATTTACACTCGCAGGATGGACTTTATAAACTTCCCTATGACAAGGGAGGCACAAACCAGGAGGGCTTTGGGGTTCTCGAGAATAGCAAACTTCCCCAAGGTGCAGGGAGCAATAGACTGCACGTTCATCGCCCTGAACTCACCTTTACAGAATGCGGAGGTGTTTTGTAACTGCTAAATGTGCAACTCGTTGTCAACCACAACCAAATTATCATGGCAGTTAATGCTAATTTTCCTGGCAGCATCCATGATGCACATATCCTGCATGAGAGCACTGTCTCTAACCTGTTTGCCAATCAGCCACAAGGTCACGGTTGGATGCTGGGGGATAAAGGATATGGTCTTGCCAGCTGGCTCATGACCCCACTGCGTAATCCTGTCACTGAGGCCGAGAAGCGTGACAATGAAAGCCACATTGCTGTATGCAACATCGTTGAAAAGACAATTGGAGTCCGAAAGCAATGCTTCAGATGCCTGGACCAGTCAGGAAGCAGCCTACAGTAGCACCCTGACCAGGTCACTGAGTTTATTGTGGTGTGCTGCATGTTACATAACCTGGCTATAAGGAGAGGACAACATTTGCCAGCTGGGGCTGCTGGCCCACCTCAAGAAGAATTGGAGATGATGAGAAGGAGCAGGAGTAGGCCGATGAGCACGTCAGGGAGGACATTAAACCTGGTGATGAACCCATGCCCCCACGCCCACCCACAAGACTGGAAAAACCCCATGGGAGTTACGCGGCTGCAAAACTGTTGCGTTAGCAGCTCATAAATGAACGCTTTGCATGAACTTCATTGTGGACAGTCAGAGTTACAGTTACGTTTATCACAAAACAACGGTTGTGTTTGCGTTAGCATTGAGCTACGTTACATCATTGTCTGATCTGGTCGGCCACTGTTCACATTAATAAGTTATTATAAGAAAATCCACAACAATTGTAAAATGTAATAAAACATGTCAACTCAAACAAAATTTAAATTTCAACTTCAACAGGACCAACCCTAACAACCCAACAACCTACCCACCCACTGACCCTCCCACCCAACCGCCCCAAACAACACCCCAACAGTAAATCATTAACAGAGAGAACAAAGAATATTCACACATCACCTGCGGCCATGATCCCTCTTTGTACTCTAGCCCACCCACCCAATTTGGTCGCCGGGTGGCATCGAGACGTTGCGGGCGTGCAACTGCCAACGGCAAGACTTCCTGCCGTGGTAGGGGAACTGCTGGTCCGATCGTCTGTTGAGGGGGTGGAGATGGGGAAGGCGAAGCATGGGGATCACCTTCCGAGTCAGAAGGAATTGGTTCCTCCTGACCCGCTGGTGTGCGGTCTGCGGCATCATGTCATGTTCAGGTGCAGCGCCGTGTCCCACCAACAATGCATGCTGCAAAGCATTGGTGGCAACAGCCTGCTGAATCATCTGCTCGAGCGGCTGTTGCAACACCCGGGAGAAGATCTCTGTGAAGTCCAGAAACACCTGGAGATGGTTGCGACTTATCGCGATGGTCTCCTTGCACAGTTGAGCCAAGCTATCCATGCGATCGGCCAGGGTAGGTGTGTGCTCTACTCGCTGATTCAACCTCCGCGGGGTTTGCTCGCCTTGGCGTCGACAGTTGCACAGCGCTTGGTCCCGCTGCTTCTTCGAAGATGCCGACATAATGGTCAGAGATTATTCCACCACATGCTGAGGGATGCTATGGGTATCTTCCTCCGAATCCACTTCCTCCTCCTCCTCCTCCTCAGGCTCTGTGGTATTTTCTACCTCCTCCTTCCCACCTGTGGTGAGGACCACCTGTAATAGAAACATAGAAAATAGGTGCAGCAGTCGGCCATTCTTATGTTCTTATGTTTATTCGGCCCTTCAAGCCTGTACCACCATTCAATAAGATCATGGCTGATCATTCACCTCAGTACCCCTTTCATGCTTTCTCTCCATACCCCTTGATCCCTTTAGCCATAAGGGCCATATCTAACTTCCTTTTGAATATATCTAACGAACTGGCCGCAACAACTTTCTGTGGTCGAGAATTCCACAGGTTAACAATTCTCTGAGTGAAGAAGTTTCTCCTCATCTCAGTCCTAAATGGCTTACCCCTTATCCTTAGACTGTGACCCCTGGTTCTGGACTTCCCCACCATTGGGAACATTCTTCCTGCATCTAACCTGTCCAATCCCGTCAGAATTTTATATGTTTCTATGAGATCCCCTCTCACTCTTCTAAATTCCATTGAATACAAGCCTAGTCGATCCAATCTTTCTTCATATGTCAGACCTGTCATCCCGGGAATCAGTCTGGTGAACCTTCGCTGCACTCCTTCAATAGAAAGAATGTCCTTCCTCAGATTAGGAGACCAAAACTGCACACAACATTCAAGGTGTGGCCTCATCAAGGCCCTGTACAACTGAAGTAAGACCTCCCTGCTCCTATACTCAAATCCTCTCGCTATGAAGGCCAACATGCCAATTGCTTTCTTCACCGCCTGCAATACCTGTATGCCAACTTTCAATGATTGATTTACCATGACACCCGGGTCTCGTTGCACCTCCCCTTTTACAAATCTGTAACCATTCAGATAATAATCTGCCTTCCTGTTTTTACCAGCAAAGTGGATAACCTCACATTGATATACATTATATCGCATCTGTCATGTATTTGCCCACTCACCTAACCTGTCCAAGTCACCCTGCAGCCTCTTAGCATCCTCCTCACAGCTCACACTGCCACCCAACTTAGTGTCATCTGCAAACTTGGAGATATTACACTCAGGTTGCGGCTGTGATCTGCACATTTGTGCTCGGGTGTTGTGGGCCCTGCAAAACACAATTGAGCTTATTATAGCAGAGGGGTACACATTGCAGAGAAGCACCACAACGACAATAAATGAGACCAGGATGCGTTACATAACAATGCATCATATGTTAGTACATATAGTAGTACATCTATGCAGAATTGAGTAACACAGAGTTGTGGAGGCAGGATTAGTCTGAGATATACAGATTAATTAAGAGGACTGTAAATTTGTATATTGTCATGAAACGACATTACATTTCTTTAACACTGCTTGACACATTACACACGTGACACATCAGAGGCCTCGGCAGATCCACGGGAGATCACTGCTCAACTGTGGGTCCCCACCAGAGCCGCAGCACGCTCCTCAATGTCATTCAGCGATTGTAAGGCAGCTGTGCCCCCTCACGTGCACCTCCACTGGGCTCAGTTGTTTGATATCTTCCTCTGCAAAATTGGCAAAGTGCATGGCATAAGCTGTATGACATGTGTACTATCATGGAAAGACATTTTAACAGTTATAACACATATCGGAGATACGAGGTGCTGATTGACACAAACATATCTCTCTCTAATACAATCTGCAATGTCAGGAGCTAATAGAAATATAGAAAATAGGTGCAGGAGTAGGCCATTCGGCCCTTCGAAGCTGCACCACCATTCAATATGATCATGGCTGATCATGCAACTTTAGTACCCCATTCCTGCTTTCTCTCCATATCACTTGATCCCTTTAGCTGCAAGGCCGCATCTAACTCCATTTTGAATATATCTAACGAATTGGCCTCAACAACTTTCTGTGGTAGAGTATTCCACAGGTTCACAATTCTCTGAGTGAAGAAGTTTCTCCTCATCTCGGTCCTAAATGGCTTACCCCTTATTCTTAGACTGTGACTCCTGGTTCTGGACTTCCCCAACATTGGAAACATTCTTCCTGCATCTAACCTGTCCAATCCCATCAGAATTTTATGTTTCTATGAGATCCCCTCTCATTCTTCTAAATTCCAGTAAATATAAGTCTAGTCGATCCAGTCTTCATATGTCAGTCCTGCCATCCTGGGAATCAGTCTGGTGAACCTTTGCTGCACACCCTCAATAGCAAGAATGTCCTTCCTCAGATTAGGGGAGCAAACCTGTACACAATATTCAAGGTGTGGTCTCACCAAGGCCCTGTACAACTGCAGTAAGACCTCCCTGCTCCTCTTCTCAAATCATCTCACTATGAAGGCCAACATGCCATTTGCCTTCTACACCGCCTGCTGTATCTACATGCCAACTTTCAATGACTGATGTACCATGACCCAGGTCTCATTGCACCTCCCCTTTTCCTAATCTGTCACCATTCAGGTAATATTCTCCTGTCCTTTTTTTGCCACCAAAGTGGATAACCTCACATTTATCTACATTATACTGCATCTGCCATGCATTTACCCACTCACCTAACCTGTCCAAGTCACCCTGCAGCCTCTTAGCATCCTCCTCACAGCTCAGACTGTCACCCAGCTTAGTGTCATCTGCAAACTTGGAGATATTACATTCAATTCAATCATCCAAATCATTAATGTATATTGTAAATAGCTGCGATCCCAGCACTGAAACTTGCAGTACCCCACTAGTCATTGCCTGCCATTCTGAAAAGGATCCATTTATCCCGACTCTCTGCTTCCTGTCTGCCAACCAGTTCTCTATCCACATCAATACATTATCCCCAATACCATGTGCTTTAATTTTGCACACTAATCTCTTGTGTGGGACCTTGTCAAAATCCTTTTGAAAGTCCAAATACACAACATCCACTGGTTCTCCCTTGTCCACTCTACTAGTTACGTCCTCAAAAAATTCTAGAAGATTTGTCAAGCATGATTTCCCTTTCATAAATCCATGCTGACTTGGACCGATCATGTTACTGCTTTCCAAATACCCTGCTATTACATCTTTAATAATTGATTCCAACATTTTACCCACTACCGATGTCAGGCTAACCGTTCTATAATTCCCTCTTTTCTCTCTCCCTCATTTTTAAAAAGTAGTATTACATTAACTACCCTTCAATCCATAGGAACTGATTCAGAGTCTATAGAATGTTGGAAAATGACCACCAATGCATCCACTATTTCTAGGGCCACTTCCATAAGTACTCTGGGATGCAGACTGTCATGTCCTGGGGATTTATTGGCCTTCAATCCCATCAATTTCCCTAACATAATTTCCTGACTAATAAGGATTTCCTTCAGTTCCTCCTTCTCGCTGGACCCTCGGTCCCCTAGTATTTCCGGAAGGTTATGTGTGTCTTCCTTAGTGAAGACAGAAACAAAGTATTTGTTCAATTAGTCTGCCATTTCTTTGTTCCCCATTATAAATTCACCTGATTCTGACTGCAAGGGACCTACAATTTGTCTTCACTAATCTTTTTCTCTTCAAATATCTATCAAAGCTTTTTTAGTCAGTTGTTATGTTCCCTGCAAGCTTACTGTCATACTCTATTTTCCCCCTCCTAATTAAACTCTTTGTCCTCCTCTGCTGAATTCTAAATTTCTCCCAGTCCTCAGGTTTGCTGCTTTTTCTGGCCAATTTATATGCCTCTTCCTTGGATTGAACATTGTCCCTAATTTCCCTTGTTAGCCATGGTTGAGCCACCTTCCCCGGTTTATTTTTACACCAGACAGGGATTTACAATTGTTGAAGTTCATCCATGTGATCCTTAAATGTCTGTCTTTGCTTATCCACTGCCAACCCTTTAAGCATCATTCGCCAGTCCATCCTAGCCAATTCACGTCTAATACCATCGAAGTTACCTTTCTTTAAGTTCAGGACCCCAGACTCTGAATTAACTGTGTCACTCTCCATCTTAATGAAGAATTCTACCATATTGTGGTCACTCTTTACCAAGGGGCCTCGCACAACAAGATTGCTAATTAATCCTCTCTCATTACACAACACTCAGTCTAGGATGGCCAGCTCTCTAGTTGGTTCCTCGACATATTGGTCTGGAAAACCATCCCTTATACACTCCAGCACATCCTCCTCCACCGTATTGCTACCAGTTTGGTTTGCCCAATCTATATGTAGATTAAAGTGACCCATGATAACTGCTGTACCTTTATTGCACGCATCTCTAATTTCCTGTTTGGTGCCATCCCCAACCTCACTACTACTGTACAAAAGTGTCCTGCTGTGTACAAAGTATATTTCACTGCAGACGATTTCATATTAAAATTACAATAACATACAATGTAAAATCTGTACTTACTCTTGCTAACGCCACCAGACTGTTCCAACGCTCGCGGCATTGGTCGGACCCCCTCGCCTCATTAGAAGCCGCCGAGACAACGTCAGAAATCTCAGCCCATATCTTCCTGTACGTCCGGGAGGGGGTTACCCACTGTCACCCCGGTTTAACTTACCCCACCTTGTATACACCTCCTGAACGAGGACCTCGTTTGCCTCATCTGAGAAGACTTGGTCCTTTTGCCAGCCTCCTCCACATTAGATGATGATGCTGACATATTTGATAAGTTTTATAATATTTTGAATTCACATTTTAAAATTAACATTTTCGACGACACGGTTTCAAATAGCAATTTTCACACTGACGTTTTCCAATTTATCTCCTTTTGCTCTCTTAATCTGCTCTTAATCCTCTCTTAATCCTAATACAAGCTCTCTCCTCCTTCTTGCTCACTCTCTCTCTCTCCCCCACACCACAATTGGCCGCCTGCGCATGTTGGATGATCCCTGACCTCCCGAAACATGCGAAATGCTGTCAACCGAAAAAAATGTTAAAAATCGCATGCGCAGAAGGCCATTGCTCGGGAAGCTTTTGCCTTCCACATTGCTGCCATTCATTGGGCGAACATCACATTGCTGACCTTTTGACATCGCTGGCCTATCGCCGAGTGGAAAATCGCCATCCAAAAAATGGGCGATGAGTCAGCGGTCGGTAAGGCTGGGATATCGAACATCGATGGAACATCGCCCATTTTTTGGGTGATAGACAGCAAAGTGGAAAGTCTAGCCCAGAGTTTCTAATCCCCTATCTATACACCAGTTGAAGCACTTTGAGATGGCAGGATAAATGTCCCTATTCAGATATGCACTGAGCAATGGGCATAAAGGGGGTGTAAATGATCAGAAAAATGGATGGTGATTGGTTAGTCCAGATTTCTGTCCATTTAGCAATATCTGCCATGGCTCAGTGGGTAGCATTCTCACCTCTGAGTCAGAAGGTTGTGGATTTAAGTCCCATTCCAGAGACCTGAGCACAATATCTTAGGCTGGCACTCCAATGCAGTACTGCGAGAGTTTTGTACTGTCGAAGATGCTGTCTTTCAGATGCAAAGTTAAGCTGAGGCCCTGCCTGCTCTCAGGTGGACATAAAAGATCCCTTGGAACAATATATCGAAGAAGAGCAGAGATGTTATCCCCAGTGCCCTGGTCAGTATCTATCCCTCAACCAACACCTAAATACAAATTATCTGGTCATTATCACATTGCTGTTTATGGGCCTTGCAAATTGGCTGCCTTATTTCCTACGTTACAACAGTGACTACACTTCAAAAGTATTTCATTGTCTGTAATGTGCTTTGGGACAT
Organism: Pristiophorus japonicus; assembly: GCF_044704955.1. Classification (NCBI taxonomy): domain Eukaryota; kingdom Metazoa; phylum Chordata; class Chondrichthyes; family Pristiophoridae; genus Pristiophorus; species Pristiophorus japonicus. Next base: position 38,067,999 of record NC_091977.1, read on the forward strand.
CCTGAGATTGTGAAATGTGCTATATAAAAATGCAGGCCTTTCTTCTTTCTTTTATTCAATGCTCTAGTCAATCTCTGCTGCCAGAAGCCCCGACTAATTTTCAGTTGATTATGTAGAATTATCCCCTTCCCCTTGTGAACATTCACTCCATTTCCTTAGTGATTCTATTGACTTGGCTCTCAGTCATCTACATGCCTATGCAGAATGGGTGCCCAGACTGCTGGGGTGTGTTATTTTCAGAAGTGCATTTAAAGGCCTCTGTCGTAAGCTTTTGGGGCAGGCTATGTCTAAAAACTTGTTTCTGTTTATCTTCTGTTTTCATTTAATTGCTCAAGAGGTGGCATGATAAGTGTTCTGACACAGCCATTTCTTTGGTACATTCATGACATGTGGACAGAATGTTTTCCAATGAGAATCACCCTTTACTTATGTACTATGGAAGAAGGAGAATAAGTTACAATGCAGCTTTACCAGTCAGGTCACGCACCAGAAAGGCAGACTGTTGCCACCTGCTGGTTCCCTGCCATCAATATTTACAGGCAGAGCCATCTACCTGACCATGACCAGGAATTGGCTATGGATCAATGGAGGACTGAGGCCAAGCTATGCCATCTGCTTCAGTGCAGCTAAGGGTGAAACTGCATCTCGGGCTGAAACTGCCAGTGGCAATAACAGTCAGCTTTACTTGCTTCCTCGCTCATTGGAAGTGCGTGTAATTTTTATTTATTCACAGAATGTGGGCATCGCCGGCAAGGGCAGCATTTATTGCCCTAGAAAAAGAGGTGGTGAATGAAGCGCATTGTACAACTGACAATTCAGAGGGCAGTTAAAAGTCAACCACACTGCTGTGGGTCTGGAGTCACATTTCTGGCCAGACCAGGTAAGGATGGCAGATTTCCTTCCCTAAAGTGCACCAGATGAGTTTTTACAACAATCCGGTAGTTTCATGGTCACCATTATGGATATGAGCTTTTTAAAAAAAATTCCAGATTTATTTATTGAATTTAAATTCCTCAGCTGTTGTGGTGGGATTTGAACTCACGTCTCTGGATTATTCAGGCCGTTGAATTACTCGTCCAGTGACATAACCACAATGCTATCAAATCCAGCGGTGTGTTTGTGGACATCAGGTGAGGAATAGATCAGGCTAGACTGGGATGTCCCCCTCCCACCCTACTCACTGTAACCTGCTGACACCGACCTTCAAAGCTCGCAGATGAATAAAGACCATGTAGGTAAGATACCAGACAATGACCGCCACCGATGGAAATGTACCCAGCAAGGAGTTAGAACAGGACAAAAAGGGAGAAAATTAGCCAGAGGAAATAGTGAATGTAATTGTGATCGATGCATTTCTCTTGTTTCCATCCCACTCAGATATGGAATCAGGCAGGATTTGACCTCTTGCACTTATTATTTTAACAGTGAAACCATTTGTGCATGTGACTGCTAAAGCGAAATAAACAAGCAATAGGTAACAAATGGAGGTGCAGAGCAAAACATATTCGTCAGTTATATTCTTTACTATTGTGAGACTCCCAAGAGCAGAAAGATGTTGTGGAGCCAGTGGAATACTTTCTCCAGTATACATGGGAGAAGTTCAAGATATTGCTATTCCATAGATTCAGATTCTAGTTCATAAAAATCACAGCATAGAAGTCACTGGGGCTGAAATTCAGGCATGCCAGAAAGCTGGCGCACCTCTGATCTTTTACCTGGTTTTTCCGCCGGGAGCAATGAGGCGGCCGTCCGATTGATTTTCAGGACTTAAAAGATTTTTTAACGTTGGACCAGAAGTCGGTCATAATGGGGGCGGAAGTTGGGCGGGATCAAGACTCTGCCGCTGTCACTCAGTGACGGAGCGGTGGTGTCATCACTGTGCGTGTGCATCATCACACACTCTCTCCTCCATTAAAGGGGAGAGAATTCGGGATTGTTTAGCTTTGGCCACTGAGCCTCAAGGGTTTGCCAGGCTGCCTGTTGGCGGCCCAGCCGAACCCAGAGGAACAATAATCCGGCTGACATGGAAGTCGGCTGGCAAACAAAATAAGGTGGTGGCCACGGCATTCGACCCTCGCCTTTAATGTCCACCACACCGCCAGAGCAGAGAGAGAGCAGACAAGGTGCTCGTGGATTTCTTTCAGCAAATTTTGGGTGGATTGAAATGGAGGTGCGGGATAGCGGCACTGCGTGCTTTGATGACGTGCTTGCGGTGGTCGCCAGCAGCGGGGCGGAAGTGGGGACAGGCCGAAAAATTCCCGAGCTGAATTTGGGTCAGGGCGGCCAATGGATTGGAACACGGCGGCCACTCGATGCCGCCGCAAAACAGCGGAAACGGGACTTATAGTGACCCTGAATTTCAGCCCCACTATATCTGTGTCAGTGCGAGCTCCTCAAGTGGAGCTGTGTGCTTTCACTTCATTTTGCTGTCCTTTCTGCATCGTCTTATATTCCTTTTCAAATGCTTATCCTATTCCTTCTAAATGATGTTATAAGCTCGTCCACATTCCAAGTCCTAATAAACACCCTGAAAAATAATTTTCCTTGCTTTCCTTTGTTATTCCTGTGATAATCCAGTCTCTGTGCCCCCTTGTTACTGATTCACCAATCACTGTGCACAGTGTTTTATTATTCATCCTCTCAAAATCTTCAAGCTTGATTTTTGAAAGAATGAGATTTCCCTTTTTAATCGTCTCTGTTCCAGGTAAAAAAAATAGTGCCAATTTTTTGAGTCTTTCTTCATAACTAAAAGTTTCCGTTTTTGGCACCAATCTAGTGAATCTTGGCTGTACATTTTCTGTAGCTCTAATATCCTTCCTATTATGGAGTGCCCAATAATGCATGCATTACTCCAACTGTGGCCTAACCAATGTCTTGGTTCATGTTACATCCTTAATTTTAGATTCACGGTCCTTGTGCCTCCAACCCAGAATCCCATTTGCTTTCTTTGTTCCCACCTTTAAAGTTCTCTGCACCTCCACTTTGAGTCTTGCTGTTTAGGGTATACTTCCTTCCACTTTCACCAAAATGCACTAGTTCACATTTCTCTGCATTGAATGGTTGAATGGAAGCCTCAAAGAATTGAATATCTTGGGGTATTATTATCTCCAATGCTGGTAAATAAATGATTAAACCCAATACTTAAGATGGAAAGATGCAGAATCTTTCTGCCATCTTTGTAGGGTAGGGTGGATGTAAGCAGCAAGACAGATGATGCTCAAATTAACAAAATAATACGCCCCATTTGTTCTTCCAAAAAACACTTTCAGCAAATTCAGTTGGCCGTTTTTATGAACAAGGCAAAACACAAATTAACAAGTTGAAGCTTTGCAAGCAGATATTTGATGGATAACTGGCTCCACTGCATGTGGGGCATATCACTTGGTTTGTATTTCCAAGTCTAGTTGGTGTAATTTGAAGGGAGAGGGAGCTGAACTTTGCTAATCAATGGAGAGATGTGGCTGGTGCAATTGGAATGTTTAACACCAAATACTCAGTCGTTAAAGCAGCTCCTTCTAGAATTAGATGTGCACGGATATTGCCGAATAAGTGGCACATGAAGCAAAATAAGAGGCGTGACAATTTGGGGTAGCAGAGCACAAAATTAAAAAGTTCCCTTATTTGTAGAGATATTGGGACAAAAGATAATAAAACATAAAGGCTCCTTTCATGGTTCAACTGTTTAAGATAATGAGTAATTGAACTGTACGGAACAGGAAAATCCTAAGATCTATTTTTGATCAGTACTGAGTTCGATGGTCTTAACCAGGGTGATGGTAGGGGCAGTGGATTGTGCACTGAGAGTCATGCATGCAGAATGGCCACCGGGATTGGCACTGACCGAGAGTCTATGGAACTCTATTGCAGCACAGAGCTAATTCTTTCAGGCATGGAGGAGGGGAACGGGAAAAAAAAGGATTAAAAGAGAGAGGGTGGAGGGTTACTTGGGATGTTTCAGATTGAAAAGAATTGACTCGCCCAGATTACTACAAGCGAGAGCTGCTCTCTGAGAGTCATCAGGACAGCAACTAGCAACACCAGCTTCAGAGCAAGTGTCAAAAGGTCAACTATCATGCGTACAGGCAGTCAATTCCCTTGCAATTAAAAACAGATGAATCTAACAGGGGATAAAAAAATCCATAAAGAATGGGAAAAAGAATTTGATTATAAATCAGTGCAAAAATCTGGAAAGCAGTGCAAGCTTTTGTGTAAGATTAAACTTAGTAAACTGAAGTTGATTTATGAAACTGATTTTAAATCGAAAGATCCAAAATCTGGGATTAATGAGCAATAACTAATGCTGAAGATGGAAAAGCGAAGTTGGAGTTTTTATCCTGGTGATGTCTTGAACACCCTCAAATAGTCTCCCCCATCAGTGGAAACATCCTCTCTGCATCCAGCTTGTCAAGCCCCCTCATAATCTTATACGTTTCAATAAGATCACCTCTCATTCTTCTGAATTCCAATGAGTAAAGGCCCAACCGACTCAATATTTCCTCATAAGTCAACCCCCTTAGCCCTGGAATCAACCTAGTGAACCTTCTCTGAACTGCCTCCAAAGCAAATATATCCTTTCGGAAATATGGAAACCAAAACTGCACTCAGTATTCGAGGTGTGGCCTCACCAATACCTTATACAACTGTAGCAAGACTTCCCTGCTTTTATACTCCATCCCCTTTGCAATAAAGACCAAGATACCATTGGCCTTCCTGATCACTTGCTGAACCTACATCCTATCCTTTTGTGTTTCATGCACAACTACCCCCAGGTCCTGCTGTACTGCAGCCCTTTGCAATCTTTCTCCATTTAAAAAATAACTTGCTCTTTGATTTTTTCTGCCAAAGTGCATGACTTCACACTTTCCGACATTATACTCCATCTGCCAAATTTTTGCCCACTCACTTAGCCTGTCTATGTCCTTTTGCAGATTTTTTCTGTCCTCCTCACACATTGAAACATAGAAATATAGAAAATAGGTGCAGGAGTAGGCCATTCAGCCCTTCGAGCCTGCACCGCCATTCAATAAAATCATGACTGATCATTCGCTCAGTACCCCTTTCCTACTTTCTCTCCATACCCCTTCACCCCTTTAGCCGTAAGTGCCATATCTAACTCCCTCTTGAATATATCCAATGAACTGGCATCAACAACTCTCTGTGGCAGGGAATTCCACAGGTTAACAACTCTCTGAGTGAAGAAGTTTCTCCTCATCTCAGCCCTAAATGGCCTACCCCTTATCCGAAGACTATGTCCCCTGGTTCTGGACTTCCTCAACATCAGGAACATTCTTCCCGCATCTGTCCTGTCCAGTTCCGTCAGAATCTTATATGTTTCTATGAGATCCCCACTCATCCTTCTAAACTCCAGTGAATAAAGGCCCAGTTAATCCAGTCTCTCCTCATATGGCAGTCCAGCTATCCCCGGAATTAGTCTGGTGAACCTTCGCTGCACTCCCTCAATAGCAAGAACGTCCTTCCTCGGATTAGGAGACCAAAACTGAACACAATATTCCAGGTGAGGCCTGTACAACTGTAGTAAGACCTCCCTGCTCCTGTACTCAAATCCCCTAGCTAAGAATGCCAATATACCATTTGCCTTCTTCACCGCCTGCTGTACCTGCATGCCAACCTTCAATGATTGATGAACCATGACACCCAAGTCTCGTTGCACCTCCACTTTTCCTAATCTGCTGCCATTCAGATAATATTCTGCCTTCGTGTTTTTGTCCCCAAAATGGATAACCTCACATTTATCCACATTATACTGCATCTGCCATGCATTTGCCCACTCACCTAACCTGTCCAAGTCACCCTGCAGCCTCTTAGCACCCCCTCACAGCTCACACCGCCACCCAGTTTAGTGTCATCTGCAAACTTGGAGATATTACACTCAATTCCTTCATCCAAATCGTTAATGTATATTGCAAAGAGCTGGAGTCCCAGCACTGAGGCCTGCGGCACGCCACTAGTCACTGTCTGCCATTCTGAAAAGGTCCCATTTATCCCGACTCTCTGCTTCCTGTCTGCCAACCAGTTCTCTATCCATGTCAGTACATTACCACCAATTCCATGCGCTTTGATTTTGCAGACCAATCTCTTGTGCGGGACCTTGTCAAAAGCCTTCTGAAAGTCCAAATACACCACATCCGCTGGTTCTCCTTTGTCCACTCTGCTAATTACATCCTCAAAAAATTCCAGAAGATTTGTCAAGCATGATTTCCTTTTCATAAATCCATGCTGACTTGGACCGATCCTGTCACTGCTTTCCAAATGCGCTGCTATTTCATCCTTAATGATTGATGCCAACATTTTCCCCACGACTGATGTCAGGCTAACTGATCGATATTTACCCGTTTTCTCTCTCCCTCCTTTTTAAAAAGTGTTACATTAGCTACCCTCCATCCATAGGAACTGATCCAGAGTCAATAGACTGTTGGAAAATGATCACCAATGCATCCACTATTTCTAGGGCCACTTCCTCAAGTACTCTGGGATGCAGGCTATCAGGCCCAGGGGATTTATCAGCCTTCAATCCCATCAATTTCCCTAACACAATTTCCTGCCCAATAAGGATATTCTTCAATTCCTCCTTCTCACTAGACCCACTGTCCTCTAGTATATTCGGAAGGTTATTTGTGTATTCCTTCGTGAAGACAGAACCGAAGTATTTGTTCAATTGGTCTGCCAGTTCTTTGTTCCCCATTGAGATAATCACTATCACTCAGGGGGTAGTGCTGGACAGGCTAATGGGACTCAAGGTAGACAAGTCCCCTGGTCCTGATGAAATGCATCCTAGGGTATTAAAAGAGATGGCGGAAGTTATCGCGGATGCATTCGTTATAATCTACCAAAATTCTCTGGACTCTGGGGAGGTACCAGCGGATTGGAAAGCAGCTAATGTAATGCCTCTGTTTATAAAAGGGGGCAGACAAAAGGCAGGTAACTATAGGCCGGTTAGTTTAACATCTGTAGTGGGGAAAATGCTTGAAGCTATCATTAAGGAAGAAATAGCGGGACATCTAGATAGAAATAGTGCAATCAAGCAGACGCAACATGGATTCATGAAGGGGAAATCATGTTTAACTAATTTACTGGAATTCTTTGAGGATATAACGAGCATGGTGGATAGAGGTGTACGGATGGATGTGGTGTATTTAGATTTCCAAAAGGCATTCGATAAGGTGCCACACAAAAGGTTACTGCAGAAGATAAAGGGACGCGGAGTCAGAGGAAATGTATTAGCATGGATCAAGAATTGGCTGGCTAACAGAAAGCAGAGAGTTGGGATAAATGGGTTCTTTTCGGGTTGGAAATCGGTGGTTAGTGGTGTGCCACAGGGATCGGTGCTGGGACCACAACTGTTTACAATATACATAGATGACCTGGAAGAGGGGACAGAGTGTAGTGTAACAAAATTTGCAGATGACACAAAGATTAGTTGGAAAGCGGGTTGTGTAGAAGACACAGAGAGGCTACAAAGAGATTTAGATAGGTTAAACGAATGGGCTAAGGTTTGGCAGATGGAATACAATGTTGGAAAATGTGAGGTCATCCACCTTGGAAAAAAAACACAGTAAAAGGGAATATTATTTGAATGGGCAGAAATTACAACATGCTGCAGTGCAGAGGGACCTGGGGGTCCGTGTGCATGAATCCCAAAAAGTTAGTTTACAGGTGCAGCAGGTAACCAGGAAGGCGAATGGAATGCTGGCCTTCATTGCGAGAGGGATGGAGTACAAAAGCAGGGAGGTCCTGCTGCAACTGTATAGGGTATTAGTGAGGCCGCACCTGGAGTATTGTGTGCAGTTTTAGTCACCTTACGTAAGGAAGGATATACTCGCTTTGGAGGGGGTACAGAGACGATTCACTGGGCTGATTCCGGAGATGAGAGGGTTACCTTATGATGATAGATTGAGCAGACTGGGTCTTTACTCGTTGGAGTTCAGAAGGATGAGGGGGGATCTTACAGAAACATTTAAAATAATGAAAGGGATAGGCAAGATAGAGGCAGAGATGTTGTTTCCACTGGTCGGGGAGACTAGAACTAGGGGGCACAGCCTCAAAATACGGGTGAGCCAATTTAAAACCGAGTTGAGAAGGAATTTCTTCTCCCAGAGGATTGTGAATCTGTAGAATTCTCTGCCCAAGGAAGCAGTTGAGGCTAGCTCATTGAATGTATTCAAATCACAGATAGATAGATTTTTAACCAATCAGTGAATTAAGGGTTACGGGACTGGGCGGGTAAGTGGAGCTGAGTCCATAGCCAGATCAGCCATGATTTTGTTGAATGGCGGAGCAGGCTCGAGGGGCCAGATGGCCTACTCCTGTTCCTAATTCTTATGTTCTTATGTTCTATTATAAATTCACCTGAATCCGACTGCAAGGGACCTACATTTGTCTTCACTAATCTTTTTCTCTTCACATATTTACAGAAGCTTTTGCAGTCAGTTTTTATGTTCCCTGCCAGCTTCCTCTCGTACTCTATTTTCCCCCTCTTTATTAAACCCTTTGTCCTCCTCTGTTGAATTCTAAATTTCTTCCAGTCCTCTTTTTCTAGCCAATTTATGTGCCTCCTCCTTGGTTTTAACACTATCCTTAATTTCCCTTGTTAGCCATGGTTGAGCCACCTTCCCCGTTTTATTTTTACTCCAGACAGGGATGTACAATTGCTGAAGTTCATCCATGTGATCTTTAAATGTTTTCCATTGCTTATTCACCATCAACCCTTTAAGTATCCTTTGCCAGTCTATTCTAGCCAATTCACGCCTCATACCGTCGAAGTTACCTTTCCTGAAGTTCAGGACCCGAGTTTCCGAATTAACTGTGTCACTCTCCATCTTAATAAAGAATTCTACCATATTATGGTCACTCTTCCCCAAGGGGCCTCGCACAACAAGATTGCTAATTAGTCCCTTCTCATTTCACATCACCCAGTCTAGGATGGCCAGCTCTCAAGTTGGTTCCTCGACATATTGGTCAAGAAAACCATCCCTAATACACTCCAGGAAATCCTCCTCCACCGCATTGCTACCAGTTTGGTTGGCCCAATCATTTATATAGATTAAAGTCGCCCATGATAACTGCTGCACACATCCCTTATTTCTGTTTGATGCTGTCCCCTACCTCACTACTATTGTTTGGTAGTCTGTACACAACTCCCACTAGCGTGTTCTGCTGTTTGCTATTCCGCAGCTCCACCCATACCGATTCCACATCATCCAGGTTAATGTCCCTCCTTACTATTGCATTAATTTCCTCTTTAACCAGCAACAACACCTCACCTCCTTTTCCTCTCTGCCTATCCTTCCTAAATGTTGATTGCCCCTGGATGTTGAATTCCCAGCCTTGGTCACCCTGGAGCCATGTCTCCGTGATTCCAATTACATCATATCCGTTAACTGCTGTCTGCGCAGTTAATTCGTCCACCTTATTCCGAATACTCCTCGCATTGAGGCACAGAGCCTTCAGGCTTGTCTTTTTCACACACTTTGCCCCTTTAGAATTTTGCTGTCATGTGGCCCTTCTTGTTTTTTGCCTTGGGTTTCTCTGCCCTCCGCTTTTACTATTCTCCTTTCTATCTTTTGCTTCTACCTCCATTTTATTTCCCTCTGTCTCCCTGCCTAGGTTTCCATTACCCTGCCATGTTAGATTAACTCCTCCCCAACAGCACGAGCAAACACTCCCCCTCGACATTGGTTCCAGTCCTACCCTTGTGCAGACCGTCCGGTTTGTACTGGTCCCACCTCCACCAGAACTGGTTCCAATGTCCCAGGAATTTGAATCCCTCCCTTTTGCACCACTCTCAAGCTGCGTATTCATCTGGGCTGTCCTGCGATTCCCACTGTGACTAGCACCTGGCATTAATAGCAATCCTGAGATTGCTACTTTTGAGGTCCTACTTTTTAATTCAGCTTCTAGCTCCCTAAATTCGTCTCATAGGACCTCATTCCGTTTTTTACCTATATCGTTGGTACCTATGTGCACCACGACAAGTAGCTGTCCACCTTCCCTTTTCAGAATGTCCTGCATCCTCCCATCTTTTATCGTCAGCAAACTTGACTACATTACACTCAGTCCCTTCTTCCAAGTCGTTAATATAGATTGTAAATAGTTGGGATCCCAGAAATGATCCCTGCGGCACCCCATTAGTCACTGGTTGCCAACCAGAGAATGAACCATTATCCCTCCTCTCTGTTCTCTGTTAGTTAGCCAATCCTCTATCCATCCTAATATATTACCCCCAACCCTGTGAACTTTTATCTTATGCAGTAACCTTTTATGTGGCACCTTGTCAAATGCCTTCTGGAAGTCCAAATACACCACATCCACTGGTTACCCTTTATCCACCCTGTCCGTTACATCCTCAAAGTTTTCCAGCAAATTTGTCAAACGTGACTTCCCCTTCATAAATCTATGCTGACTCTGTCTGACTGAATTTTGCTTTTCCTGCTACTACTACTGCTTCTTTAATGATGGACTCCAACATTTTCCCAACCACAGATGTTAGGCTCACTGGTCTATAGTTTTCTGCTTTTTGTTTCTCTCCTTTTTTAAATAAAGGCTTTACATTTGCAGTTTTCCAATCTGCTGGGACCTCCCCAGAATCCATGGAATTTTGGTAAATTATAACCAATGCATCCACAATCCATGCTGCTACTTCTCTTAAGACACTAGGATGCAAACCATTAGCTCCAGGGGATTTATCTGCCTTTAGTCCCATTATCTTACTGAGTACCACCTTCTTAGTGATTGTGATTGTGTTTAGAAGGAGACCAATCAGCCAGTACTTTGCTGGAGCAATCCAATGCTAATTCCACTACCCTGATCACTCTCCAGAGCCCCATATCTTCTGTAGCTTGAAACATTTATCCAATTTTCCTTAAACGATGTATTGCTTTCTGCCTTAAACAGTCCTTGTGGTATAAAGTATTTCATAAAATCCTAAAGAAAGTCTTGGATTTATATAACGCCTTTCACGACCACCGGATATCTCAAAGCGCTTTACAGCCAATGAAGTACTTTTGGAATGTCGTCACTTTTGTAATGTAGGAAACACGGCAGCCAATTTGCGCACAGTAAGCTCCCATAAACAGCAATGTGATAATGATCGGATAAAGGGGCGAAAATTGCGGTCGGATGCTTCCTTCGTACGATCAACTCAGACCCGATAAAAAGGTGCGAAAGTACCTGGTAGTCCCAGACGAATGTAGGATTGCGGTCAGAGGCCTAGATTCGCTGCGCAGCACATGGGAAGATGCCTTTCAGGTCGGTGTGTACATGCTGGAGACACATGGGCCTGGACCACCAATCACTAGGTAGTATTCTCATTAATAAAAATGGGAACTCTGTTTGTACGAGTTCCTATTATTATCAATGAGAAAACCCCCTTAAACACCGAAACACAGCATAATAAATAAATAAAACACCTCACAAATTTAAAATTAATTGAAATTAAATGTAATTAAATATTTTAGAAAAAATTTATATTTTTTGGGTTTTTTTAAATGTGTTTTAATAGGGTTAAAAATAAACTTACTTTAATGGACAGGATTTTTAATATACAAAAATTAGTGTTTACATTTAATTTTTATATGTTTTAAAAATGTTACGTTGGTAAAAGTAAGCTGTGCGCCTGGTTTTACCAGGCGTAAAAGTTTGAAGCACTTTCGCTGGGCAAGAGTTGGGCCAATAGCCCAATCTCTCCCGCATGGTTGTTCTTCTCCCAGGGATTCGGAGGATCTGTCTAGAGGAATCTTGACAGATCGGAAAAGCTGGTTTTCGGTGCATGCACATTGCGCCCTGAAAACCAGCTTTTGCGAGGTTTCGCCGAGTCTGTCCGCACTTCTACGGACCCGGCGAGGCCGGAATTTTCGGCCCAATTTGTTTTCTTTGTTATGTTGATTGAGGGCTAAATATTGGCCAGAACACCGGAGATAACTCCCCTACTATTTTTCAAAATAGTGCCATGGGATCTTTTACCTCCACTTGAGAGAGCAGATGGGACCTCGGTTTAACGCCTCATCTGAAAGATGGCACCTCCCGACAGTGCAGCACTCCCTCAGTACTGCACTAGAGTGTCAGCCTGGATGTTTCAAGTGAGACTTGAACCCATAACCTTTTCACTCAGAGGCGAGAGTGCAACTCACTGAGCCATAGTTGACACAGAAGGAGAGCGCAGCGCAGAAGAAGGCCATTTGGCCCAATGCTCCTCTGCCAGCTCTTTGAAAGAGCTATTTAATGAGTCCCACCCGCCAGCTCTTTCCCCACAGCCATGCAATTTTACAGAGCCGACTGTACCCTAACTCTGCTTAGCTGTCAAGGCAGCACCATGGATGTCATGGTCTATAAACTATTTTCAAATAAATTTCTCCTAAATTCACTCTCCTTGACCATTTTAAATTGATGGTTCCTCAACCAGAACCTTTTCTTATCAGCCCGATCAAAACCCTTCAGAATTTAAAAAACTTCCATTAAATCTCTCCTTACCCTTCTCTGCTCCAATGGAAATATGCCCAATATCTCAAGTCTCTCCAGATAATTGTTGCTTCCCATTCCGAATATTATCCAATGATAGTGGAAAGCAATTTGTTGAATGTACCATGAAATATAAATGATGTGGAACAGGATTGTTGAACAGGAATCTATAACTGAACAGGTAAGATGAAGGACTCATTTCCACTGCAACACTCGGAAAAGACATGGGATTGAAATTGGTCATCAGCAATAGCACAAAATGAGCCTGAACGAATTGGTAACCTGTTTTACATTTCGCAGATTTTAATTTCCTTTTGACTTCAGTGGAAACGAAAATGGGGCGGGGTGTAAAATGGGCTACTGATTTGTATCGCCGAAGATCAATTTCACCTCCCCATGGTGATAAACAGTACAAGTCTGGAAATGCATTAGACTGAAGGAATCGTGTTATCAGCAAATTGGAGACTGGTCTGGAAAGTGGGCTTGTCCCACCATATCTCTACAATGTCCAGCAGCCCTATATCCCCTCTGACCGTCTCTACTCCCTCACCACACCCTGCCTTCTTTTATCTCACCACTGGTCGCAGAGCATTCAGCCACAGCACTTCTCTCCTGACCAAAACTTCTCTATCTGCCTTTCTTATCCTTCTACAAACCTCCTCAAGAATCATTTCCCTGAGAAAAACACGCCCACCCCTTCCAATCTCTCTCTTCCAGTTCACAGTTCTGTTTGCTTTATACCTAATTGTGAAGGGCTTTGGGACATTTTTTTGCATAAAATGCTCTCTATAAATACAATTTGTTGAGAAATATACATCAGCTTTAAATAAAAACACCAATCTGAAATTCCAGGAAAGGTTCGTTCTAATGGAGCGAAGGGTATCAGTCGTGTTCATGTTGGAAAAGAAGCAAACAGCAAAAATCAGGATGTAGCATAATTATATAAAAATTATTAGAATAAAAAGAAGGAAGTCTTCCACTTACATAGTGGCTTCCATGATTCAGGATGTGCCAATGAAGTACTTTTGAAATGTAGTCACTGTTGTATTGTAGGGAATGCGGAAGCCAATTTGTGCACAGCAAGGTCCCACAAACAGCAATGAAATAATGACCAGATAATCTGTTTCAGTGATATTGGTTGAGGGAAAAATATTGGCCTGGACACCAGGAAGAACTCCCCTGCTCTTCAAAATAGTGCCATGGGATCCTTAGCGACCATCTCACAGAGCAGACGCAGCCTCAGTTTAACATCTCATCCGAAAGGCAGTACCACTGGCTGTGCAGCACTCCTTCAGCACTGCACCGGGAGCGTCAGCATGATTATGTGCTCAAGTCTCTGGGGTGGGACTTGAACCCATGACCTCTGACTCGGTCATGAGAGTGCTATCCACTAAGCCACGGCTGACACCTAAATAGAATACAATACAATATAAAAATGTAGCTTGAAATATGAGAGTTATGCAAGGAAAGCATCAAGAAACAGTAGTTTTACCATGTATATACTTATTCTATGAACCACACATTATAATATGTTATTGGAAGATGTACCAATAAAATCATCAGTTACGAGAAATAAAAAATGGGTAGGTTGCAAATGTATTTGTACTTTATGATCTGTCCTGTGGTGTAATTAAAAGGATGTGTCAGCAGCCTCACAGCACATAACTTGCTAATTTATTTTTAAAGTGGCGCCCAGCGATTTGTGCCTCGGCTTTAAGGTTGCCAAGATTTGTATATCGCATATTGCCAAGAATATGTGGCACAGGCCTGGCAATATAAATTCATTCTTTCGTGATATTTTCAATATTAAAACATTTTTACATAGAAAAGGACCTCTGTTGTAACAGAGTTTTGTCAGAAATAAAGGTAAATAAAATATGGGAGAAGTGGTGTCTCAACTTTACAGAGATTCATCATCATCATCATTGGCAGTCCCTCGAAATCGAGGAAGACTTGCTTCCACTCCAAAAGTGAGTTCTCAGGTGACTGAACAGTCCAATACGGGAATTACAGTCTTTGTCACAGGTGGGACAGACAGTGGGTGGAGGAAAGGGTGGGTGGGGAGTCTGGTTTGCCGCATGCTCCTTCCGCTGTCTGCGCTTGTTTTCTGCATGCTCTCGGCGACGAGACTCGAGGTGCTCAGTGCCCTCCCGGGTGCTCTTCCTCCACTGAGGACGATCTTTGGCCAGGGACTCCCAGGTGTCAGTGGGGATGTTGCACTTTATCACGGAGGCTTTGAGGGTGTTCTTGAAACGTTTCCTCTGCCCACCTGGGGCTCGTTTGCCGAGTCGGAGTTCCGAGTAGAGTGCTTGCTTTGGGAATCTTGTGTCGAGCATGCAAACAACGTGCCCGCCCAGCAGAGCTGTTCGAGTGTGGTCAGTGCTTCAATGCTGGGGATGTTGGCCTGATCGAGAACACTGACGTTGGTGATGCAGGAAATGCGGCAGCCAACTTGTGCAGAGCAAGCTCTCACAAACAGTAATGTGACAATCTGTTTTACTGATGTTGAGAGAGAGATAAATATTGGCCAGGACATCAGGGATAGCTCTCCTGCTCTTCTTCAAAATAGTGCCATGGGATCTTTTATGATCACCTGAGAGAGCAGACAAGGCCTCAGTTAAGCATCCACAGTATTGCACTGCATTGTCAAGCCTAGATTTTTTATGCTCAAGTCTCTAGATTGGGACTTGAACCCACAACCTTCTGATTCAGAGGCGAGAGTGGCTCAACCGATAGAGCCTATTTTACATTATGCCCCAAAGTCACAATTAACCCCTTAATTTTCACAGTTATCCATCATTATTTTTGTTATCACTTGTCAATTAATCCCCACACAAATATGGATATTTATCGAACAAGATTTGACTTTGCAATGAACTGGGATACGATGTGTTGCAAATACATATTAAAAATATTAATCATATATTACCATTACGCTGCAACTAGACTTTGAACAGGTTGAGGGATAAGGAGCATAGGAATTGCTTGATGAAGAAAGACCAAGGTCCATCTAGCTCACTTTGAGGGGTGATCTTATTGAAATGTAAAAGATTCTGATGGGGGGGCTTGACAAAGTAGATGCAGAGAGAGGATGCTTCCCCTTCGTAGGGGAATCTAAATTTAGGGGGCATAGTTTCAGAATAAGGGGTCGCCCATTTAAAACGGAAATGATGAGTAATTTCTTCATCTCAGAGGGTCGTGAAAAAAGCAAGAAATACTTTCAGGATCATCGGATGTCTCAAAGCGCTTTGCAGCTGATGGGGTATTTTTTGAAGTGTTGTCACTTTTGTAATCATAGGCAGTCCCTCGAAATCGAGGAAGACTTGCTTCCACTCCAAAAGTGAGTTCTCAGGTGACTGAACAGTTCAATATGGGAATTATAGTCTCCGTCACAAGTGGGACAGATAGTCGTTGAAGGAAAGGAGGGTGGGAAGTCTGGTTTGCCGCATGCTCCTTCTGCTGCCTGCACTTGTTTTCTGTATGCTCTCGGCGACGAGACTCGAGGTGCTCAACGCCCTCCCGGATGCTCTTCCTCCACTTTGGGCAATCTTTGGCCAGCATTGATGCGTGACTCAGTATAATACTCCCATATCTATTATATAACATTCTCTCTGTTATTGCATGAAACAGCACGAGGAGATCATTGCACTGCATCTGTTGATTTCAAAGTTCCAAAAATACCATGGGGTTCATTTTAACCTGCGGCAATGGAAAGGTAAATCAGGCAGGGTGTAAAACAGGCAGCCGATCTGATCCGAACCTACTCGGATGAGTTCGGTAAGTTAGGAGAAAATTACCTTCCCCCCGTGTCTTTCACATTGCTTAATAGTTTTCTCTACCAAATATCTGACCAGTTCTCTCTTGAATTTCTCTCACAAAATGGTATTTGTAGGACAAAATCTCAGCAAAATCTGAACTTGCGCAATGTGTCTAAGTAAACCCAATCTTGGCACTTCTGATATTTTAGTTAAGAAAAATATAGGGCCCATTGAGAACATTTGTCTCAACAACTTGTTATTTTTCCATTACCTGACATCAAAATGTCAAGATAAATAAATCAGGTAGTGGGGCAGTTGTTCTTCTCAACAAAATGCTTTTTGAAAATGCATTTTGATAGTTTATTTTACATCTAGCTGCTTATAAATGTGAACTATGGTGCTGCGTCTTCAGAAAATTAATAAGACTGCATAATTTAATCTCAATTCAAGTTAATTTCCTGTTCAACTGCATGACTGTGACTTTGCATTGGATTTTAGCAATTCAAAATTTCAACATTCCAGGATTTATTTTTTTAATTTGAGAGCTTTCCTTGCTGAGGAATGAAACACCATTTCACGTTAGGCACCAGCATCAAGCACTCCCAGGTCTGATACAGACCACATATAGCATTGGCCAAAAGTCTATTTTGCTCTGCTCCCAACAATATTGCTGAGCGTTCCATAGCTCCAAGCCTTGTATTTAGATAGTGTTTTTTATAACCACAAGAAGTCTTAAAGTGCTTTTTAGCCAATGAAGTATGTTTTGAAGTGTTGCCACTGCTGTAAGATAAGTCCCATAAACAGTAATGTGATAATGACCTTATAATTTGTTTTAGTGATGTTTGTTGAGGGATAAATACTGACCAGGACACTGGGGAGTACTCCCTTGCTCTTCTTCGAAATAGTTACATGGGATCTTTTACGTCCATCTGAGAGGGCAGACTGAGGGATCGTAGGTTTACCATCTCATTTGAAAGATGGCACCTCCAACAATGCAGCACTCCCTTAGTATTGCACTGGAGTGTCAGCCTAGATTATGTGCTCAAGTCTTTATTTCTATTCATTGTACAATGATGATCTCTGAGAGCGGTTGCTATTCTACAGCTAATTTATATCAAATTTATACACAGGTTTGTCCTGTCTAACCATGCCCATTAGAAACTGGGGTGAGCTTTTCCAAAAGTCTTGGAATTTTATAGCCAATGGAAGAGATAGTGACACATATTGCAAAAGGACATAGACAGGCTAAGTGAGTGGGCAAAAAATGTGGCAGATGGAGTATAATGTTGGAGGGTGTGAGGTAGAAAAAAAATCAAAGAGTAAGTTAATATTTAAATGGAGAAAGATTGCAAAAAGCTGCTGTACAGCGGGACCTGGGGGTACTTGTGCATGAAACACAAAAGGATAGTGTGCAGGTGCAGCAAGTGATCAGGAAGGCCAATGGAATCTTGGCCTTTATTGCAAAGGGGATGGAGTATAAAAGCGGGGAAGTCTTGCTACAGCTATACAGGGTATTGGTGAGACCACACCTGGAATACTGCGAGCAGTTTTGGTTTCCATATTTACAAAAGGATATACTTGCTTTGGAGGCAGTTCAGAAGAGGTTCACTAGATTGATTCCAGGGATGAGGGTGTTGACTTATGAGGAAAGGTTGAGTAGGTTGGGCCTCTACACATTGGAATTCAGAAGAATGAAAGGTGATCTTATCGAAACATATAAGATTAAGAGGGGGCTTGACAAGCTGGATGCAGAGAGGATGTTTCCACTGATGGGAGAGACTAGAACTCGGGGGCATAATCTAGGAATAAGGGGCCGCCCATTTAAAACAGAGATGAGGAGAAATTTCTTCTCTCAGAGGGTTGTAAATCTGTGGAATTCGCTGCCTCAGAGAGCTGTGGAAGCTGGGGCATTGAATAAATTTAAGACAGAAATAGACAGTTTCTTAAATGATAAGTGGATTCGGGGTTATGAGGAGTGGGCAGGGAAGTGGAACTGAGTCCATGATCAGATCAGCCATGATCTTATTGAATGGCGGAGCAGTCTCGAGGGGCCGTATGGCCTCCTCCTGTTCCTATTTCTTATGTTCTTATGTTCTTATATTTCCATCCTATCTGTCGGGACTTGCATTCAAACTCATCTCCCAGTGCTTGGATAACAATCCCTGCTGCCATGTTCATTTTGAAAATGTATCTACAGATAGGATCCAAAGCACCCTACCTGCAAAACAAGATTTAGAGCTCAATATTCCCCAGTTATCTGCGCCGTTTTTTTGGTGTGCACCGCTTTTTTTGGTGTAATTTAACATCTCCAAGTTTCTGCGCCAGCGTAGTTACAATTTTTTTTAGGTTTGTATTTTTTTGTGTCATGGGAGCATAACCTGATGTCTGCGGCAGTTTTTCACATTCAAGCAAGTTTGGCCAACTTACATTTTTCCTCAGACAGCGCATGTGACCACTCCCAAAAAATCTTCTGGGCACTTAAGAAAAACCAGCGTACATTAAAAAATATTATTGTTTTTAGCTGAAGTTTTGGAGGGAGTCCAGAAGGCAAAGAATATGCATCATGAAGCTTCATTTTTTCAAAGTCAAAAGGGAGAAAATGGAAGTCTAATGCAATTGTTTAATGTTAGATATTTTTCAAAGTACCACGCCATCACCGAACGTCTCCACACCGGGCTCGAGGGTTGGAGTGTCAACCGGCAGAATCGCTCCCTCGCCCGGAAACAGGGGCTCGGCTTCAAAAGAAGCCCAGAGTGGTGGAGCTGAGCCCCGTGTCTGGACGAGGGAGCAATTCTGCGGGTCGACCCTTGAAGCCTCAGCACCAACAGATAACTCGAGGCTATTTGGAGCTCAATAGACAAACTGCACATTGCTTCTGGAGATCTTTGATGCAAAATACGAAGAGCTCAATTTTTCCCAATGCCATTTTTTGGTGTATTTCAAGAGTTGCGTCCGTCTTTTTTCCCCCGAGTACTCCAAAAAGTAAATTGCAAGATTCCCCGTTCTAATTTTTTAAATTTGTGCCACACAGCCTGCCCTTTAGCTTTGGGGGGGCGGGGGGAGGTGGAGCCTAATGTCTGCGCCTAAAAAAGGATGTCTCTCCCTTCAGCGCATGCGCAAAAAAAAAATGATGTTTTTTACGTGACTGCTATGGACGTGCATGCCCAGTACACCGCCCGGTCTGCATTCGGCCATTTTTAAAGAGCCAGTTGTGTGTGAGAACTGTGTGAGAATTGATGCACAATTGGCTGAGAGACGAAAAGCAGAGAAGCAGTGAATGGTTGTTTTTCCGACTTGAGGGAAGTATACAGTGATGTCCCTCGGGTGTCATTACTGGGACACTGCTCATTTTTATGTAGAGTAATGACCTGGATTTGGGTATTGAGGGCATAAATCCACAGCTTGCGGATGACACAAAGCGTGGCAATATAGTGAACAGTGAGGACGATAGTAGCAGACTTTAGGAGGACATAGAGAGATTGGTGAAATGGGTAGACACATGGCAGATGAAATTTAATGCAGAGAAGTATGAGGTGATGCATTTTGAAAGGATTAACGAGGAGAGGCAGTAAAAACTGATTGGTACATTTTCAAATCTTTGAAGGTGGGAGGACAAGTTGATCAAGCTGTTAAGAAAGCAGGCGGGCACATTACAGTTGACGTGTAATATAATGAAGTGGGCATTGAATCTTTACTGTACAATAATATAATAAAAGTTAGATATGAGGTTATATGTGAGTGACAAAGAAATATTTAAATAATATTATCAAGTAATATGAATACGATCAAGAACATAATTATAAAAGTATATTACTTGGGAAGTTATTGGTGCTTTAGTCACAAATCGACAGACTTTTGTATCAGTAACTGGTACAAATAAAAGATGTGTATGTATAGGTAATATATAAAATCAAGCAAATTTTAAATGTAATTGTGAAGGGGTGGATTGACAATCTTATGCAAGTTCAGCGGAAGAGCTACAGAAACCCTGACAAACCAGAGGGCATAGATTTAAGTGGTGCTTATGTGTTTCTGGAAATTCCGCAGCTCCTCCGTTGAAGTTAACAATGGATAACCGAGAGAATCTCCACAGAAATTTACCCTTAAGACTGAAAAATTAAATAAGTTATATTCAGGGACTGAAAGCAAATTGAACCAGCATGAGAATGAAATTGTTATGGTTGTAGAAACATAGAAACATAGAAAATAGGTGCAGGAGTAGGCCATTCGGCCCTTCTAGCCTGCACCACCATTCAATGAGTTCATGGCTGAACATACAACTTCAGTACCCAATTCCTGCTTTCTCGCCATACCCCTTTATCCCCCTAGTAGTAAGGACTTCATCTAACTCCTTTTTGAATATATTTAGTGAATTGGCCTCAACAACTTTCTGTGGTAGAGAATTCCACAGGTTCACCACTCTCTGGGTGAAGAAATTCCTCCTCATCTCGGTCCTAAATGGCTTCCCCCTTATCCTTAGACTGTGTCCCCTGGTTCTGGACTTCCCCAAAATTGGGAACATTCTTCCTGCATCTAACCTGTCTAACCCCGTCAGAATTTTAAACGTTTCTATGAGGTCCCCTCTCATTCTTCTGAACTCCAGTGAATACAAGCCCAGTTGATCCAGTCTTTCTTAATAGGTCAGTCCCGCCATCCCGGGAATCAGTCTGGTGAACCTTCGCTGCACTCCCTCAATAGCAAAAATGTCCTTCCTCAGGTTAGGAGACCAAAACTGTACACAATACTCCAGGTGTGGCCTCACCAAGGCCCTGTACAATTGTAGCAACACATCCCTGCACCTGTACTCAAATCCCCTCGCTATGAAGGCCAACATGCCATTTGCTTTCTTAACCGCCTGCTGTACCTGCATGCCAACCTTCAATGACTGATGTACCATGACACCCAGGTCTTTTTGCACCTCCCCTTTTCCTAATCTGTCACCATTCAGATAATAGTCTGTCTCTCTGCTTTTACCACCAAAGTGGATAACCTCACATTTATCCACATTATACTTCATCTGCCATGCATTTGCCTACTCACCTAACCTATCCAAGTCACTCTGCAGCCTCATAGCAGCCTCCTCGCAGCTCACACTGCCACCCAACTTAGTGTCATCCGCAAATTTGGAGATATTACATTTAATCCCCTCGTCTAAATCATTAATGTACAGTGTAAACAGCTGGGGCCCCAGCACAGAACCTTGCGGTACCCCACTAGTCACTGCCTGCCATTCTGAAAAGTCCCCATTTACTCCTACTCTTTGCTTCCTGTCTGACAACCAGTTCTCAATCCATGTCAGCACACTACCCCCAATCCCATGTGCTTTAACTTCGCTCATTAATCTCTTGTGTGGGACCTTGTCGAACGCCTTCTGAAAGTCCAAATATACCACATCAACTGGTTCTCCCTTGTCCACTCTACTGGAAACATCCTCAAAAAATTCCAGAAGATTTGTCAAGCATGATTTCCCTTTCACAAATCCATGCTGACTTGGACCTTTCATATTACCTCTTTCCAAATGCACTGGTATGACATCCTTAATAATTGATTCCATCATTTTACCCACTACCGATGTCAGGCTGACCGGTCTATAATTCCCTGTTTTCTCTCTCCCTCCTTTTTTAAAAAGTGGGGTTACATTGGCTACCCTCCACTCCATAGGAACTGATCCAGAGTCAATGGAATGTTGGAAAATGACTGTCAATGCATCCACTATTTCCAAGGCCACCTCCTTAAGTACTCTGGGATGCAGTCCATCAGGCCCTGGGGATTTATCGGCCTTCAATCCCATCAATTTCCCCAACACAATTTACCGACTAATAAGGATTTCCCTCAGTTCCTCCTCCTTACTAGACCCTCCGACCCCTTTTATATCCGGAAGGTTGTTTGTGTCCTCCTCAGTGAATACCGAACCAAAGTACTTGTTCAATTGGTCCGCCATTTCTTTGTTCCCCGTTATGACTTCCCCTGATTCTGACTGCAGGGGACCTACGTTTGTCTTTACTAACCTTTTTCTCTTTACATATCTATAGAAACTTTTGCAATCCGTCTTAATGTTCCCTGCAAGCTTCTTCTCGTACTCCATTTTCCCTGCCCTAATCAAACCCTTTGTCCTCCTCTGCTGAGTTCTAAATTTCTCCCAGTCCCCGGGTTCGCTGCTATTTCTGGCCAATTTGTATGCCACTTCCTTGGCTTTAATGCTATCCCTGATTTCCCTTGATAGCCACGGTTGAGCCACCTTCCCTTTTTTATTTTTACGACAGACAGGAATGTACAATTGTTGTAGTTCATCCATGCGGTCTCTAAGTGTCTGCCATTGCCCATCCACAGTCAACCCCTTCAGTATCATTCGCCAATCTATCCTAGCCAATTCACACCTCATACCTTCAAAGTTACCCTTCTTTAAGTTCTGGACCATGGTCTCTGAATTAACTGTTTCATTCTCCATCCTAATGCAGAATTCCATCATATTATGGTCACTCTTCCCCAAGGGGCCTCGCACAACGAGATTGCTAATTAATCCTTTCTCATTACACAACACCCAGTCTAAGATGGCCTCCCCCCTAGTTGGTTCCTCGACATATTGGTCTAAAAAACCATCCCTTATGCTCTCCAGGAAATCCTCCTCCACCGTATTGCTTCCAGTTTGGTTAACCCAATCTATGTGCATATTAAAGTCACCCATTATAACTGCTGCACCTTTATTGCACGCACCCCTAATTTCCTGTTTGATGCCCTCCCCAACATCACTACTACTGTTTGGAGGTCTGTACACAACTCCCGCTAACGTTTTTTGCCCTTTGGTATTCTGCAGCTCAACCCATATAGATTCCACATCATCCAAGCTAATGTCCTTCCGAACTATTGCCTTAATTTGCTCCTTAACCATTAATTTGTCTGTAACAAGGTGAGAAAAACCTTATCAGAAACAACACAAAAATGAATTTAAATGGCATATGTCATTTTTTTTATAGTGCAGATCAATTTAACAGCCAAGAATGGCCAGTGGCATTTTTTTCCCCCTCACCATCAGGGGTAGGATGGGAGCCTTCAGCACTCAAATCCCTTCAGGGATTTCTGAATTAACATTTACCAGTAGCTTTTCAAGTGGAACAGAATCTCCATCAATCATTAAGCTGATGTAATCAACATGTTTTTATTTTGGTTTGTTTTTCATGCTGCCAAGTAATCAGCTGGTGCAATGGCCATGGAACCCATGCCTCAGGTTGACAAACATGGTTCCCGAGCTGCGTGAATCCCATGGCCATGCAGGGAAATCTAAAAAGTAAGTGAAAAAGGCCTGGGGGAAAGGCGCGTGGGAACGAGATAACAACAGGTTCATGACCTGCTATCAAAAATAACAACATTCCCACCCAACCCATCACTGATCTTGCCCGCTACCACCCCGGGAAATTCAGCCCATTGTGTTCAATTCTAAGTGCACATTTTTGAATGGATGCCAAGGCCTTGGAGAGAGTGCAGAGGAGATTTACCAGAATGGGACCAGGGCGGAAGGAGTTCAGTTATGTGGAGGGACCAGAGTGGCTGGCATTCACCTTACAGCAAAGGAGATTCGTGGGTGCTTTAATAGAGTTTTTGAAATTATAAGAGTTTTTGATAGAGTAGATAGGGAGAAACTGTTTCCACTAGCAGGAGGGTCGATAACCAGAGGACATAGATTTAATAAGCAAAAAATCCAGGGGGGGAAATGAGAACAATTTTTACACAGCGAGTTGATCGATCTAGAATGCTTTACTTGAAAGGATGGTTGAATCAGACTCAGTAGTAAATTTCAAAAGGGGATTTGATGGATAACTAAAAAAGGAAACATTTTCAGGGCTGTGAGGAATGAGCGGGGACGTGGATCTAATTGGATAGCTCTTTCAAAGAGTCGTCACAAGCAAGAAAGGCTTCCTTCCGAGCTGTGTGATTCTGCAATTTGTATCATGTTCCTCTCTCCGCTTTTTGAATTATAGTGTTAGCCTCTTTATTTGAATGGGTTAATGCCTCTGCTACAATTACACATAGAGGAATTTGATACAAACACAGACGGCACCATATAGGCCGCCTTGTGTAAACTACCCAAACTTAAAGCAAACTTTAAAGATAATAAATTTAAATTTAGAGTTAGCATGAGGTGTTATTTATAAATCTTACCTGCTGGAAAATTGGGATCATAATTTTCCTATCATTCATTTTAAATTTAGTGCTGTAAAATCGTTGGCCTTTTATCTCCTGAGGTTCTGAAACATTCCACTGACAAGTGAGATTGCCCACTGGCAGTGCGGACTCATGAAATTACCCTATTTTTCTCAAATAAACTTAATACAGGAAGTAGGGAAAATAATTTGCAGTTGTATGATGCTTCATCACATCCTCAGTACATTCAAAACTGCTTCAGAGCAAGTAAACTGTACAATAGAATTCTTCAGTTGATCAGCTTAAAGGATTGGCTAAAAGTCGTTCAGGCACTGGGCTCGTCAACTTGCATAGAATGTACAGCACAGCAACAGGCCATTCAGCCCAACAGGTCTATGCTTAACACAAGCCTCCTCCTGCTCTACTTCATCTAACACTACTGGCACGTCCTTCTGCTTCTTTCTCCTTACCTAGCTTCCCTTTAAATGCATCGATGCTATTCATCTCAACTACTCCATGTTGTAGCTGAGTCATTGAATATATTTAAGGCGGAGATAGACAGATTTTTGAGCGATAATGGAATAAAGGGTAATGGGGAGCGGGCAGGGAAGTGGAACTGAGTCCAACATCAGATCAGCTATGATCATATTAAATGGCAGAGCTGGCTCGAGGGGCCAAATGACTTACTCCTGCTCCTATTTCTTATGCTCTTGTGAGTACCACATTCTAACCACTCTCTGAGTAAAGAAGTTTCTCCAGAATTCCTTATTTGATTTATTAGCGATGATCTTATATTTATGACCACTAATATACCTGATTATATTTCAACAAATTACAAAAACTCTCAGCTCATTCCCACATCCAAAGAACGGTAAGAGATAACACTGCAGACTCTCTTTTGCCCTCTCTTCTTGCAATAATAATTAGTTTTTGCAATTACAAAGATACTTGTGATCGTACAGCATTCTGAGATTCCAAAAGCAATGGATTTTGCAGAATAGCAGTTCTAGCAAAAAGCTTAGGGCCATTTAACTCTTGCAATGCCTCTTTTAGGCAGTCCCTCAGAGATGAGGATGACTTGCTTCCACACTAAAAATGAGTTCTCAGGTGACTGATGATTCCGATGCGGGACGTATCGTCTCTGTCACAGGTGGGGCAGACGATGTTTGAAGGGACAGGTGGGTGGTGTGCTTGGGGTGTCGTGCGCTCCTTCCGCTGTTTGCACTTGGCCTCCGCTTGCTCCCGGCAAAGAGACTTGAGGTGTTTGGCGCCTTCCCGGGGAATGGGCAGGGAAGTAGACCTGAGTCCATGATCGGATCAGCCATGATCGTATTAAATGGCGGAGCAGGCTCGAGGGGCTGTATGGCCTACTCCTGCTCCTATTTCTTATGTTCTCCTCCACTTTGTGATTTCTCCTCCACTATCCCTCTAAACAGCCTCATAAACCTAAATTCTTACATTAAGTATCCATCCATGTGGCACAAACTTTTATATTTTCTTACAAATCATTGTGGTTCTAAGCATAGCAGATTTGGCAGGTGACTGACCGAGTTATGTTAAAATCTGAATTTTTTTTGGGGGGGTTACTGTTATGTACGCAACATCTTGTAACCAGTATTCTACCACCACCAGAGGGCACATCGGTTGGAGTCCCAAGGGATCCCAGCATCCCTTGGGAGCATTGCATATAAGCAGGCCTCCCATGCTGTGCCAGCACTCTGGAGTCAGAATAAAGAGACTAAGTTCATGCTTACTCAAATCTACAGTACTCAGTCACATTGCTTTATTTGAGACATAACAACTGGCAACGAGTAATAGATAATGAATCATCATGCAAAAATGCAGGGAACTGTTGGTATCCTGGAGAAATTCTCAGAAGATGATTTTTGGGAAGCCTTTGTGGAGTGACTCGACCAATACTTCATGGTCAATGAGCTGGAAGGGAATGAGAACGCTGCCAAATGAAGGGCGATCCTCCTCACCGTCTGCCGGACAACAACCTACGGCCTCATGAAGAATCTCCTTGCTCCGGTGAAACCAACAACCAAATCATATGAAGAACTGGTAAGCTAGTCCGGGAGCACCTAAATCTGAAGGAGAGCGTTCTGATGGTAAGGCATCGATTTTATACTATCAACGGTCTGGCAGAACATACACGCCTATAGCTGAATGATGTCAGATGACTCAGAGTACGCCATCAAATGTGAATGTGAGGCAATTAACAGCTTGTTGGTGCTGCGGAGGTGATCATCGAGCCCATCAATGCAGCTTCAAACACTATGTGTGCAAAGACTGTGGAACAATGGGATACCTCCAGCGAATGTGCAGACGAGCTGCAAACCCTGAAAACCACCACGTTGCAGAGAAAGACCGATCCATGACGGATCAAACTGAACTCGAGACTTGAACCGAGGAGGCAGAAGTGTACGGGGTACACACCTTCACCACGAAATGCCCACTGATCATGTTAAAAGCTGAACTGAACGAAATTCCAGTGCCCATGTGTGAGTCAGTCTATCATGAACAAAAAGGCCTTCGAGAGGCTGTGGTGCAACAAGGCACAAAGGCCCAAGCTGAGCCCTATTCATACCAAGCTGAGAACTTACAATAAAGAGCTGATCCCTGTAATTGGCAGTGCAGCAGTAAAAGTCTCCTATGATGGAGTGGTGCACAAACCACCACTATGGATTGTACCAGGAGATGGCCCCACACTGTTCGGCAGAAGTTGGCTGGGAAAAATCTGCTGGAACTGGGACGACATCCGAGCGCTTTCGTCCGTCGATGACGCCTCATGTGCCCAGGTTTTGAGCAAGTTCCCGTCATTGTTTGAGCCAGGCATCGGAAATGTCTCAGGGGCAAAGGTGCAGATCCACTTGGTTCCCGGTACATGACCCATCCACCATAAGACACGTGCGGTGCCACACATGTTGTGAGAGAAAGTGGAGATCGAGCTGGACAGGCTGCAACGAGAGGGCATCATCATGCCAGTTGAGTTCAACAGTGGGCCAGTCTGATTGATTCGGTTCTCAAGGGCGATGGCACGGTCAGAATTGGTGGGGACGATGAAGTAATGTTTAATCGTTTTTCGCTGCAGGACCAGTACCTGCTACGCAAGGCAAACGACCTATTTGCGACGCTGGCAGGAGGGAAGACGTTCACCAAGTTGGACCTGACCTCGGTCTACATGACACAGTAGCTGGCGGAATCTTCAAAAGGCCTCACCTGCATCAACACACACAAAGGTCTGTTCATCTACAATAGATGCCCGTTTGGGATTCAATCGGCCGCGGCTATTTTTCAAAGGAACATGAAAAGTCTGCTAAAGTCGGTTCTGCGCACTATGGTTTTTCAGGACAACATATTGATCACAGGTCGGGTCACCACAGAACACTTGCAGAACCTGGAAGAGGTTCTAAGTCGGCTAGATCGTGTGGGACTCGGGTTGAAACGCTGAAAGTGTGTTTTCCTGGCACAGAGGTCGAGTTCTTAGGGAGAAGAATCACAGCAGACGGCATCAGACCCACTGACGCAAAGACGGAGGCCATCAAGAACGCGCCGAGACCACAGAACGTGACGGAGCTGCGGTCATTCCTGGGACTCCTCAATTATTTTGGTAATTTCCTCCCTGAGTTAAGCACCTTGCTAGAACCTCTACATGTGTTGCTACGCAAGGGAGATGACTGGGTAAGGGGGAAATCAAAAGAGACTGCTTTTGAGAAAGCCAGAAATCTGTTATGTTCCAACAAACTGCTTGTTCTGAATGACCCATGTAAACGTTTAGTGCTAGCTTGCGATGCATCTTCGTACGGGGTCGGGTGTGTGTTACAACAAGCAAATGAATTGGGAATATTGCAACTGGTCGCTTATGCGTCCAGTAGTTTGTCCAAGGCCGAAAAGGCCTACAGCATGATTGAAAAAGAAGCACTGGCATGCGTATATGGGGTGAAAAAAATGCACCAGTATCTGTTTGGGCTCAAGTTCGAGTGAGAAACTGACCATAAGCCATTCATATCGCTATTCTCAGAGAGCAAAGGGATTAATACCAATGCCTCTGCTCGCATCCAAAGATGGACACTCACGCTGTCTGCATATAACTATGTAATTCGCCACAGGCCAGGCACAGAGAACTGTGCTGATGCTCTCAGTCGGCTACCATTGCCCACCACCGGTAGTGGAAATGGCACAGCCTGCAGACTTGCTCTTGGTGATGGATGCATTTGAAAATGAAAAGTCACCTATTACGGCCCGCCAGATCATGACCAGGACCAACCCGGATCCTTTACTGTCCCTTGTAAAAAACTGCATCCTCCATGGTAGCTGGACCAGCGTCCCAGCGGAGATGCATGAAGGGAACAAGCCGTTCCAGTGGCGCAAAGACGAAATGTCCATACAGGCGGACTCTCTTTTGTGGGGCAATCATGTGGTTTTGCGTAAGAAAGGCAGGGAAACTTTCATACAGTACCCACCCAGACATAGTAATGTTGAAAGCTATAGCCAGATCCCATGTGTGGTGGCCCGGCATCGACTCAGATTTGGAGTCTTGCGTGCGCCAATGCAACACTTGCTCTCAACTGAGCAATGCACCCAGGGAGGCACCGCTTTGTGGTCATGGCCCTCCAAACCGTGGTCTAGGATCCAGGTTGACTTTGCTGGCCCGCTTCTGGGCAAAATATTTTTGGTTGTTGTGGATGCTTATTCAAAATGGATTGAGTGTGTAATAATGTCTGTAAGCATGTCCACTGCCACCATCGAAAGCCTACAAGCCATGTTTGCCACATACGGCCTGCCTGATGTCCTTGTCAGCGACAATGGGCCGTGCTTCACCAGTGCTAAATTCAAGGAATTCATGACCCGCAGTGGGATCAAGCATTTCACATCTGCTCCGTTCAAGCTGGCATCTAACAGGCAGGCAGAACGGGCATTCCAAACCATCAAGCAAAGCTTGAAATACGTATCGGAAGGCTCCCTGCAGACCCGCCTGTCCCGAGTCCTGCTCAGCTACCGCACAAGATCCCACTCGCTCACCGGGGCTCCCCCTGCTGAACTGCTCATGAAAAGGGCACTCAAAACAAGACTCTCCCTAGTCCACCCTGATCTCCATGATTATGTCGAGGGCAGGCTGCATCAACAAAGCATGTACCATGATCGCGCAAATTTGTCACGCGATATTGAAGTCAATGACCCTGTATTTGTACTCAACTGTGGACATGGTCCCAAATGGCTTGCTGGCACTGTCATAGCCAAAGAAGGGAGTAGGGTGTTTAAGGTCAAACTTGCAAATGGACTAACTTGCAGAAAGCATTTGGACCAAACCAAACTGCGATTCACAGACAGACAGCCACGAGCAACCGGAAGAGATCACTACCAACTTCGACCCTCCAACACACACACACAAGTGGCAACCGACATCACGGTTGACCACGAAGCTGAACTCATCATCACCAGCAGCCCAGCGAAGGTCCAAACAACTCACCTGCATCTGTGTTTGTACCGAGACGATTGACTAGGGAGCGGAAAGCCCCAGATCGTCTCACCCTGTATATACGTGTACTATTGACTTTGCGGGGGGAGTGATGTTATGTATGCAACACTTCGTAACCAGCATTCTACCACCATCAGAGTGCGCATCGGTTGGAATCCCAAGGGATCCCAGCATCCCTTGGAAGCACTGCATATAAGCAGGCCTCCCATGCTGTGCCAGCACTCTGGAGTCAGAATAAGGTCACGCTTACCCAGTACTCAGTCACATTGTTTTATTTGAGACATAACAGTTACGATTTGCGATTGAATTAGAAAGGCTTTGAAACATGACCTTTAAAGAAAAAATAGTCAACTTAGAGAGGTGATTGACTCTTATAACTATGACTGAATTATGTGCAGGGAACTGTTCCTTGAGATAATCGTTATTACTATAATTCATTGAAACTATCTGCTATCTTCAAGACGTTACTGGTATATTTAAAATGTAAGAAATTCAGTCAGTGCCTATTGTGAGCTGTGACTTATCAAATAAACTCTGCTGTGGTGATGAGTCCATCTCGACAAAGTCGTCCGTTTCCACAACTGGCTCACTGTCAGGGGAGGTGGACTCGACCGGGATCACCACAACAGGGCTGACGTGCACCGACAGTGCCGAGGCTCGCAGGAAGTTAGGCGCATTCTCCAGGAGCTCTTTTATTTGATGTGAGCTGTGACCATCGTTTATTTTTTTGAAACGAGCTGAATCGTCTTTTACATTATGCCCCAAGATTGGAACCCAATGTACAATTCCCAAAAAGGCTGCTTTTAGTCCATCAGTAAGCAAGCATGTCCTCATGGCATGTATACAACCGATCTTCATCATACTTGCCCCACAACTTGTCTTCCGTTGAGTTACAATTGACTTTTGGAAAAAAACTCATTCTCTCCTGAGATCTTTTAAACAAAGTCTTTAGTCTCTCCTCTCGGTTCAACACTTTCATTTTAATAGTGATTTATCTACTTAATAACGTGACTGATAAGCCTGCTTTATTCAATTCATGTCACAAATTATTCCACTGGTCTACACATACTGTGGCTATTTCCAAGCTATCTACCCTCTGCCTGGTTTAAACCATTATATTAAAATTCTGTCCTTTTAAATATTTAATACAGGACAGGAAGAAAGATAAACATCTCGAAGTGTAGGCATTGAGACTGCCATTGCTTTGCTATACTTTCATTGTGGGGGTGGGGTAGAATAAAAAGGTTTCACCAATCGTTTAGCAGTTAAAGCACCAAGGATAGATTTTACAGTCTGTTATTCTTATATATTCCTCATGACCTCACAGCACACACAAACACTCCAAAGATGGCTGTTAACTCAGGAACTTGTCAGGTGACCTGTCACCTGAGGCTTTATTCTTGTAAACAGCAATGGCTGCATTACTACAGTAGCCCACTAGGTGGATATATGACAAGTTCTGATGAAGGCTCAGCGACCCGAAACATTAACCCTGCTTCCTCTCCACAGATGCTGCCTGACCTGCTGAGATTTCCAGCATTTTCTGTTTTTATTCCAGATTTCAGCATCCGCAGTATTTTGCTTTTACATATATATATTTTACAGTTATGCCTGATGGATAGCTGCTCCCATCAGCTGAGATCCCAACACCAGTCCTAATATGGGTTGAGAACTTTCCCACAATACGTTAAATGATGCTGACTTTGAAAATTAAGCAAAGGCAGCATACTAATAGATACAGCTGGAGTACTGTGTACAATTTTGGTCTCCTTACCTAAGGAAGTATATACTTGCCTGAGAGGGAGTGCAACACAGTCTCACCAGATTGATTCCTGGGATTGTCCTATGAGGAGAGATTGAGGAGACTCGGCCTATATTTTCTAGAATTTAGAAGAATGGGAAGTGATCTCATTGAAACATATAACATTCTTACAGGACTTGACAGGATAGATGCTAGGATGATGCTGAGGAGTCTAGAACTAGGGGTCACTGTCTCAGAATAAGTGTTGGTCATTTAGGATTAAGATGAGGAGAGATTTCTTCACTTATATGGTTTTGAATTATGGAATTCTCTTCCACAGAGGACTGTGGATGTTCAGTCATTGAGTATATTCAAGATAGATATTCAAGAGAGAGATCGATAGATGTTTGGATATTAAGGTAATTAAGGAATATGGGGATCATGCGGGAAGGTGGAGTTGAGGTAGAAGATCAGTCATCATCTTTTTTAATGGGGGAACAAGCTCTAAGGGATGCATGGCCTACTACTGCTCCTAATTCTTATGTTCCGAAGTGAGTAACACCTCTTGCCAAATAATGTCAAATTTAAGATCTGTGATGGAATTCTATGCCATTGTATTTAAGCTAAGCAGACTGGTGAGAGTCTTAGCTTTGATCCCTGTGCTGTGCCGAGTTATCTATTCTCATTTGGGCAGACAAATGGGATACCCAAATTTGCCTCCGCACCCCAGATTAGCTAAAGTAAAATTGGCAACGGTTCTCTCTCTTCCATGAGTTTGATTGGAAATGTGCGCACGTGGACACGGGCTGAAGATCGAGTTCGACTGTATTGTCAGTTGAATAGACTGCGGGCATGCCCTGCTGAGTCTTGCGCATGAATAATGACCACTTGGTTTCCCTCTGATATCTCAATCTATTGACTGTGGAACTGTACCCTAGTAGAGAGTAAACACTTTCAGGAGGGAGTGGGGAGAGAGGAGAAGATTGGAGAATAAATTACATTGAGTGCAGAATTCAGGGCCTTGTATTTAATAATATGAAATGTAATTTACTTTTACATTAATCTGTGGGCCCAGCCTTGAACGAGCCTCTGGTTATTGTTGGTTGGCTGCACCGTTGTGCAATTATTTGTTACACTTCCTGTTATTTCTATGCCTTAAAGCACAAACAAGATGGAACAGGCAAATTAAGGCCACCAACCAGAAGAACTCACAGTAAATGAAATCAGTGTTGGGGGCTGTTTTGGAAAGCAATGTTTTTATCTCACCTTTGTGTTTTCATCTGGTTGCTAAAGTAAAGAGCAAAGACAGCCAATGAGGAGTATTTAGTGTTATATATGCAGACTATAGATATTCTCTCTGTGTAGTCACTGTATAGCTTCATAAGATGGAGACTTGATTACCTGATGTACTATCAATAAAGTTTACACTGTGTATATACTATGCTGGTACCACTGGAGGGTGCAACTGATGGAGACCGGGGTCTCCTGCCCCTGTGGCAGAAGCTGTCCACCAGAGGGCACTGTGGTGGGAGACCTGAGGGTCACCTGCATAGGTGTGCAGGGCCCAGTACAAAAGGCTGCCCAGCATGCTTGGGCCTCTCTCTGGAGTTGCAAATAAAGGACGAAGGTCACTGCAGTTTGAGTACAACATATTGCCTCGTGGAGTCATTCATAAGTGCATTACAGACACAACATTTGGCAAAATGATACATTTATATTCTGTGATGTTCTGATTTCTTAGTGTGTTCTCAGTGTAAAGGACACATTACCACAAGAAGAGCCAGAAAAGATTCATGATGGACCAGCTGCCAGGTTCCAAAATGTGAACAGTCCTGCTCATTATCAGCCTCTGTCTTTGGCCAATATATATATCCAGTTGCCTTTCAAATTTCCCAACACTATTCATCTCACATCCACACTTCATTGGCTGCAAAGCGCTTTGAGAAGTCCGGTGGTCGTGAAAGGTGCTATGTAAATGCAAGTATTTAGTCTTATCTCCACTACCTCTCTGTGCAGTCGATTCACCCACTGAGAAGTTAAATCTAAGCTATAGGAGCTTGTCTACGTCTCTTCATTATAAATGATGAGCTTGTATTTATGTCATAGCTGACATGAGACATTTATGTATTTTGAAGCATATTTTGTGTAAACTAACTGACCAATTTAAACGGTGATGGTTTGCAGCAAAAATGTAGGTTTTCTCTGCAAGACGTAACAATAGAAGATAGTTGTCATTCAAGAATGTAATCTGAACAAAAGGGTTGAAATGCTTACTTTTTATCTTCTCAGAATTCTGTATTGCAGTATTCTGATCAACATTTCTCCACTGCAAATTATTGCACCGATCCAAAGACGTTGCTATGGTAGCACAAGTATATTGTTTCCATGATCCCATCCTTGCTTCTTCTTTGCCTTTTCCACAGGAAGTTCTTTTATGGGAGGGGATAGGGATATCCTCAGCCCATGAACTACTCTTGAGCTAAATGACTAATTGATCTACTTCCAGACCTTCCTCAGTGGGGCTCTCTCATGCTGCCATGAGGTGCATCAGAGTAGACCGGAGGGTAATCATAATTTGTTTGTTGTAGAAGCCCTTGACCTATAAAAGTTGGGAGTGCGAATTGGGTTTCTAAGGGTACAGTTAAATTATAGCTACCAATCTCAGCCGACACTCTCTGATTTATATAGCCCGGCTGAAAATCAGGCTCCTAAGGCTAACTTGAAGTTCTGTCTGTGTGTGCTTGTATTTTTGTGTAGAACTCCATTCCTAACTGGCAAATTTTGAGAGCGGGGTCAGCGATCGCTACTTCACTAAAACGCTGCACAAACATTTCAAGTGCCTGGGAAGTCTGTAGGCTTTTTTCAAACCAAGTTTGTCACTCCAACCGCAGTTATACTCCGTGCAATGCCAAAGCCAAGCAACGTGAGACTGCCTGCCCAAGGTGACCCAAGGATGCGTTCACACGACAAATCGAGCATTGGTTGCAAAGCGGTTTTGCCACCCATTGATGCTGCAGTGATGTTGCAAATGCAGCAGAGCCGAGGTCTAGTTTGACAATGGAGCTTTATTTTACTTTACTTTGGAGTCTGTTCCGTAAATCCCTAATTTGCATTTAACACGTTTAATACTGCTTTACATTGACACAAAACTTGTCAGTGTGAATGCACCGTTAGACTGCATTTGCACTGCAACTGTTGCATCATTATGAAGCAAGGCTTCACTTCAAGGCTAACACCATGGTGTAAATCTAGAGTCAGGCCTTAACTTTATATTTCAAACCTCTGTCTATTTATTTTTCATGCTGCAAAACATCAGTTGGACCAGGAATTAATTAAAATATTTTATCTGAATTAACAATATTAATTAGAGGTTTAGCTGGGAGGCAATGAATCTAAATGTTGCTAATTTAGATTAAAAAGCATTAAAGAAACTAATTTTTGATCTTGCATCTAATGTACACTGACATTCTATTGATTTATAAAAAAATTACATGAGCAGATCATCCCTACTTTTCATTTCAAGTCATACCACAGCATTTGATAATGGCAGCTTGAATCTTGATATGAATTGACTATGACAGTACTTCCTAATTGTATTATAATTCTGATAAAGCATAGCTGAAATAGAGCAAATAATATTCAATGCCATGCATCAGATTTTCTTTTCTTTTGGTCATTGCAGCAAAAGCATAAATATACATGACCAATCTTACATTTCCACTCAATTAATGAGGCTGCTTAACTGACAATATAAAGAGATAACTTAGCCAGATTGATGGTAAAGATCCTTTGGTGTGATTGATCAATCTACCTCGATATTTGTGGACTGTTTGAAATGTTCGATTGTAGTTTTTTGTGCTCTTTCGCCTTGCACCCTGTTAGCAGTGCAACATATTTATTTTAATTATTCGGTCTGGGATGTGGACGTCGCTGCCAAGGCCAGCATTTATTGCCCATTCCCTAATTGCCTTTGAGAAGGTGGTGGTGAGCCGCCCTCTTCAGTCCGTGCAGTCCGTTTGGTGAAGGTACTCCCACAGTGTTGTTAGAGAGGGAGGTTCGGGATTTTGATCCAGCGATGATGAGGGAACGGTGATATACTTCCAAGTCAGGTTGGTGTGTAACTTGCAAGTGATGGTGCTCCCATGCGCCTGCTGCCCTTGTCCTTCCAGGTGGTAGAGGTTGCAGGTTTGGGAGGTGCTGCCGAAGAAGCCTTGGCGAGTTGCTGCAGTGCATCTTATAAAATGTACACACTGCAGCCACGGTACGTCGGTGATGGAGGGATTGAATGCTTAAAATGATGGATGGGGTGCCAATCATGCGGGCTGCTTTGTCCTGGATGGTGTCGAGCTTCTTGAGTGTTGTTGGACTTGCACTCATCCAGGCAACTGGAGAGTATTCCATCACACTCCTGACTTGTGCCTTGCAGATGCTGGAAAGGCTTTGGAAAGTCATGAGCTGAGACACTTGCCACAGAATATCGGCTGTGTTGGGGCTCGAAAAAAGCATTGCAGTAAGCAGTTTATGGGACATGGCTTTTAAATTGTAACGATATTGGGAGAGCAGGTTACACTCTTGCTTTTGAGTCAAAAGGTCATGGATTCAAGCCCCAATCCATGGCCAGCATGTAGAATCTACAGCCACGGTCCAAGGCAGTTCTGAAGGAAAGCAGCATTATTAGTTTTACCTTTAAGATGAGATGATTTACCTGAGGTCCTGTCTGCATGTTCTGGTGGTTTGGGTGGATTTTAAAAAAAAATCCTGTGGCATGTTTTGAAGAAGAAAAGCAGGGATTTCCTTTCCTCAACCAGCACCAGCAAAGATGCCATTCATTTTAGTAGTGGCACCTTATTGTATGCAAAATACCTGCTGCAATTGGCCGCATAACCTTAATTACCGCATTTCAAAATAATTATCTCAAAATGCTTTCCATTCATTATTAAGAAATTTTATATAGTGTTGCAGGAATACACGTCTCTTTTGTATTGCTCCATTGATTCTGGAGGATCTTTAGTTCGCAGACACTTTATGAAGTACAGGGGCGACATCCAAATTCCAGAGTTCCGGAATCCGGGCACCAGGCCGATCTGTGGCGGGGTCGTCCGGAAAATGTTCCGAAAACTGGACTCACCGGCCTCGGCGGCCTGACCTCCAGCTGCCTGACCCCGCCTCAGCCCGGGCTCCGACCACCCGACCTCCCCCGGCCTCAACCCGCCCAATCTCCCATGGCCTCCCCGACCTCCGGCGGCATGACCGACTCTGCCCCTCCCCCCCCCCCCCCGACTTCCGTCGACCCGACCGACCCCCCGACCTCTCCTCCCTCCCCTACCTAGCTTCCTCGGTCCAGGCAAAGATGTTCTGAAATCCGGAAATACCTGGAATCCGGAATGGCCTCGATCCCGAAGTTTCCAGATTTCGGACGTCACATCTGTAATTATTTCCGATGTTGGCCTTTATTCAGGAACTTCAACATCCCTTAATATGGTGGGGATTTTTTTTTCACGCTCGGAATAGGATTGAATGTGTAAAGTCCGCGCTGTAATACCAGTCCTCGCTTTGGCCAAGGACAACCTCACTCATCCTTCATCATGCCCTAAACCAGGGATGGGCAATTATTTGGGCTGGGTTTTGGTGAGCTGTTGTGGGCCGCACACACAAAATGAATGTGTCGTGTCAGCTGTAGCTCAGTGGGTCGCATTTTCCCCTCTGAGTCAGAAAGTTGTGGGTTCAAATCCCACTCCAAGGACTTGAGCACATAAATCTAGGCTGATAGTGCAGTACTTCATCACCACTACACTGGACTATCAGAGATGCCGTCTTTCGGATGAGACTTTAAACTGAGGTCCTGTCTGCTCCCTCAGCTGGATGTAAA
The DNA here is from genome assembly GCF_044704955.1 of Pristiophorus japonicus. Lineage (NCBI taxonomy): Eukaryota > Metazoa > Chordata > Chondrichthyes > Pristiophoridae > Pristiophorus > Pristiophorus japonicus. Next base: position 38,105,462 of record NC_091977.1, read on the forward strand.
AGATCCCATTTTGAACATAAGAACATAAGAACATAAGAATTAGGAACAGGAGTAGGCCATCTAGCCCCTTGAGCCTGCTCTGCCATTCAACAAGATCATGGCTGATCTGGCCGTAGACTCAGCTCCACTTACCCGCCCGCTCCCCGTAACCCTTAAATCCCCTTATTGGTTAAAAATCTATCGATCTGTGACTTGAATACATTCAATGAGCTAGCCTCAACTGCTTCCTTGGGCAGAGAATTCCACAGATACACAACCCTCTGGGAGAAGAAATTCCTTCTCAACTCGGTTTTAAATTGGCTCCCCCGTATTTTGAGGCTGTGCCCCCTAGTTCTAGTCTCTCCGACCAGTGGAAACAACCTCTCTGCCTCTCTCTTGCCTATCCTTTTCATTATTTTAAATGTTTCTATAAGATCACCCCTCATCCTTCTGAACTCCAACGAGTAAAGACCCAGTCTATTCAATCTATCATCATAAGGTAACCCCCTCATCTCCGGAATCAGCCGAGTGAATCGTCTCCAAAGCTAGTACATCCTTACTTAAGTAAGGTGACCAAAACTGCATGCAGTACTCCAGGTGCGGCCACACCAATACCCTATACAGTTGCAGAAGGACCTCCCTGCTTTTGTACTCCATTTCTCTCGCAATTAAGGCCAACATTCCATTCGCCTTCCTGATTACCTGCTGCACATGCAAAACTAACTTTTTGGGATTCATGCACAAGGACCCGCAGATCCCTCTGCACCGCAGCATGTTGTAATTTCTCCCCATTCAAATCATATGCCCTTTTACTGTTTTTTTTCCCAAGGTGGATGACCTCATACTTTCCGACATTGTATTCCATCTGCCAAACCTTAGCCCATTCGCTTAACCGATCTAAATCTCTTTGCAGTCTCTCTGTGTCCTCTACACAACCCGTTTTCCCACTAATCTTTGTGTCATCTGCAAATTTTGTTACACTGCACTCTGTCCCCTCTTCCAGGTCATCTATATATATTGTAAGCAATTGTGGTCCCAGCACCGATCCCTGTCGCACAACACTAACCACTGATTTCCAACCCGAAAAGGACCCATTTATCCCGACTCTCTGCTTTCTGTTCGCCAGCCAATTCTCGATCCATGCTAATACATTTCCTCTGACTCCGTGTGCCTTTATCTTCTGCAGTAACCTTTTGTGTGGCACCTTATCGAATGCCTTTTGAAAATCTAAATACATCACATCCATCAGTACACCTCTATCCACCATGCTCGTTATATCCTCAAAGAATTCCAGTAAATTAGTTAAACATGATTTCCCCTTCATGACTCCATGCTGCGTCTGCTTGATTGCACTATTCCTATCTAGATGTCCCGCTATTTCTTCCTTAATGATAGTTTCAAGCATTTTCCCCACTACAGATGTTAAACGAACCGGCTTATAGTTAACTGCCTTTTGTCTGCCCCCTTTTTTAAACAGAGGCGTTACATTAGCTGCTTTCCAATCCGCTGGTACCTCCCCAGAGTTTAGAGAATTTTGGTAGATTATAACGAATGCATCTGCTATAACTTCTGCCATCTCTTTTAATACCCTGGGATGCATTTCATCAGGACCAGGGGACTTGTCTACCTTGAGTCCCATTAGCCTGTCCAGCACTACCCCCTAGTGATAGTGATTGTCTCAAGGTCCTCCCTTCCCACATTCCTGTGACCAGCAATTTTTGGCATGGTTTTTGTGTCTTCCACTGTGAAGACCGAAGCAAAATAATTGTTTAAGGTCTCAGCCATTTCCACATTTCCCATTATTCAATCCCCCTTCTCATCTTCTAAGGGACCAACATTTACTTTAGTCACTCTTTTCCGTTTTATATATCTGTAAAAGCTTTTACTATCCGTTTTTATGTTTTGCGCAAGTTTACCTTCGTAATCTGTCTTTCCTTTCTTTATTGCTGTCTTAGTCATTTGCACTATCACTTTAAAAAGAGCAGTGGAGTTATTCCTGGTGTCCTCACCAATATTTGTCCCTCAGTCAACAGATTATCTGGTCCTTACCACATTGCTGTTTGTGGGAGTTTGCTTTGCGCAAAATGGCTGCTGCATTTTCCACAGTACAAAAGTGACTTCACTCCAAAAGTACTTCTTTGGCTGTGAAGCGCTTTGAGATGTCCGGTGGTCGTGAAAGGTGCTATACAAATGAAAATCTTTCTATCTTTCTTTAACAACAGCTACCATTAAAACTTATTCTGGCATTTATTGTATAAAGAACCTTTCATGTTGTTTCCACACTTAATAAAATATCAACACTTATTAACATAATAACAAACATGATACAGGTTTACCCAAAACCTATCTTAGCCATTGATATTATTATGCCATAATTAAAACTGTAAACTAGTTTCTCAACAAAATCAGCCATAATCTTATTGAATGGTGCAGCAGGCTCAAGGGAATTATGGCTGATTTCTGCTCCTATTTCTGATGTTCATATAAACACAGGCAGAGAACAGTTGGGCTGAAAGGTCTGTTTCTGTGCTGTACTTTCCTATGCAAGCAAAGAATACTTAACCCATGTGCTTCGATTGAAATTTGCCTGTAAGCAGCTGGTGCTGAAACCTGTCATTCTCAAGCACGAAAAATGTTTCATATTTTTCACACAAGATGTGCAGTCGAGATAAAAGCTTGGATTAGACAACAGTCCATTAACCAGTGATCCCCGAATCAGCTTGATCCTGAGCATATTCCAGAATAGGTTTAATTTATTGTTTGCACTATCACTTTAAAAAAATCCGAGTAGAGATTATTTTTCCTCTTGCAAGATTTCACCCTCAGCCAATGAATGATTAATTGGCAAAAAAATAAATGTTTGATTATTATACGGGTGAACTATTAAACGTGAAATCATTAAAGTAATAATCATTGAACTGATTGCACATGAGCAGAGAATTTGTGTCACATTAGTAAATATACCAGGATTAGGTGACAAAATTATGGAACAATAGTCATGCAATTAGTAAATTATTATCCATAATTTAAATTGCTCTGATCAGTAAATTAGTTGAACACGAGCAATGCGCACAATTAAATAGCTCACCAATTGCTGAATGAGCAGAGGGTGTTAAGTTAATGAATAAATCTGTTAACTAATTTACTAATTATCCATTAGTATAAATAATCAATGTTAAATAAATAGTTTTGAGATAATTAATCGGCTAATTAGTAAACACAACAGTTTTGCATTAATTAGTTAGGTGGTAGTTGTTAGCTGGTATGATCCATCACGAGAGTTTGGTCCTGGGCTTGGTGTGGGCCTGCGCCGTCCTTCCCTGCGGCTTCACTCACCACTCTCAGGCACCGCCCAGTCGAAAGTAAAAGGCCCATCCCCCACCATACCATGACCCAATCCATGACTCTCGGCCACCTTCTGTCCACCTCAGCTGCCTGTCTCCATATCTTCGCCTGCTGTCTCGAAGGCCCATTGCTATGTTGACTCCCATGCTGCCTCAGAAACAATGACCTGCCTCCTGACGTCATGTGGGGTGGGGTCAGGCTAGGGGGTCAGGTTTGGCGGACATTCGAAACTCAAAGCTTGGCCTTGATGGACCGGATAGAATTCATTGGCAAGCCGGCGGGCCATATTGTACCTGCCGCTGCCCGAAACCATCAGTCAGCCAAAGAGCCTCAATCCCACCTTGTTTACATTATGATTTTACACTCCATCTCTTGCTTTCTGCCTGTGGCAGTGTCTCCAACTCTGTGTGGATTCTAAATTGTGGATCTTTTTACCCTCCTTACGATTTCCGTCCTCCTATAATCTTTGGACTATTAAAACTGCAGGAATGATGTAAAACAATGGAATAGTTGAGGAAAACCGCATAGAGGCATTTAAGGGGCAACTAAATAAATATATGAAGGACAAAGGAATAGAAGGATATGCAGATAGGTGAATGAGGATGGGAGGAGCTTGAATTGAGCATAAAAAGCAGCATGGACCTATTGGGAAAAGGTTCTGTTTCTGTGCTGTAAAATTCTATTTAATTCCATACAACTATACCTCAAAAGTAGTAATCACAGGATTGCTACCAGTGCCATGTGGGAGTCAGAGTAGGAATCGCAGGATAGCTCAGATGAATACGCGGCTTGAGGAATGGTGTAGAAGGGAGGGATTCAAATTCCTGGGACATTGGAACTGGTTCTGGGGGAGGTGGGACCAGTTCAAACCGGACGGTCTGCACCTGGGCAGGACCGGAACCAATGTCTGAGGGGGAGTGTTTGCTAGTGCTGTTGGGGAGGAGTTAAACTAATATGGCAGGGGGATGGGAATCTAGGCAGGGAGACAGAGGTAAGTAGAATGGGGCAGAATCAAAAGATAGAAAGTAGAAAAGTAAAATTGGAGGGCAGAGAAACTGAAGGCAAAAAGTAAAAAGGACCACATTACAGCTAAATTCTCAAGAGGCAAAGTGTGTTAGAAAGACAAGCCTGAAGGCTCTGTGCCTTAATGCGAGGAGTATTCAAAATAAAGTGGATGAATTAACTGCGCAGATAGCAGTTAACGGGTATGATGTAATTGGCATCACGGAGACAAGGCTCCAGGGTGACCAAGGCTGGGAACTCAACATCCAGGAGTATTCAACATTTAGGAAGGATAGACAGAAAGGAAAAGGAGGCGGGGTGGCATTGCTGGTTAAAGAGGAAATTAATGCAATAGTAAGAACGGACATTAGCTTGGATGATGTGGAATCGGTATGGGTGGAGCTGCGGAATACCAAGGGGCAGAAAACACGAGTGGGAGTTGTGTACAGACCAGCAAACAGTAGTAGTGAAGTTGGGGACTCATCAAACAAGAAATTATGGATGCATGCAATAAAGGTACAGCAATTATCATGGGTGACTTTAACCTATATATTGATTGGGCTAACCAAACTTGTAGCAATGCGGTGGAGGAGGATTTCCTGGAATGTATTCGGGATGGTTTTCTAGACCAATATGTCGAGAAACCAACCAGGGAGCTGGCTATCCTAGACTGGGTGATGTGTAATGAGAATGGACTAATTAGCAATCTTGTTGTGCGAGGCCCCTTGGGGAAGAGTGACCATAACATGGGAGAATTCTTTATTAGGATGGAGAGTGACACAGTTAATTCAGAAACTAGGGTCCTGAACTTAAGGAAAGGTAACTTCGATGGTTTGAGGCGTGAATTCGCTGGAATAGACTGGCAAATGATACTTAAAGGGTTGATGGTGGATAGGCAATGGCAAACATTCAAAGATCACATGAAAACTTCAGCAATTGTACATCCCTGTCTGGAGTAAAAATAAAACGTGGAAGGTGGCTCAACTGTGGTTAACAAGGGAAATTGAGAGTGTTAAATCCAAGGAAGAGGCATATAAATTGGCCAGAAAAAGCAGCAAACCTGAGGACTGGGAGAAATTTAGAATTCAGCAGAGGAGGACAAAGGGGGAAAATAGATTCGGGGAAGAAGCTTGCCGGGAACATAAAAACTGACTGCAAAAGATTCTATAGATCTGTGAAGAGAAAAAGATTTGTGAAGACAAACGTAGGTCTCTTGTATTGTCTTCCAAACACAGATGAGACGGCACGCAAGGAGGTTAAAGTAACAGTGACCTCAGTCTTTATTAAGACACTCCAGAGTGAGGAACAGGCCTTAGGGGCCGGCTTATGTGCAGTGCTCCCAAGGGATGCTGGCTTATGTACAGTGCTCACAAGGTGAGGCGGTCGAGAGCCTTCCTTTCCCTGGTGGACCCCCTCGGTATAAACGTCTGTTCTGGTGTGTTGGCTGTGCCCTCACTGGGCTGGCATGTTGTTGGGCCCTGCAGGGCTGCTGGGTGAGCCTAGCCTTGCTGGGCTGTTGGGTGTGATGGGTTCAATTTCCTGATCCGGGCTGGTGCCGTTGATCCTTTGGGTGTGTGTTGTGGGCTCGAAAAAGGTGGTGACTGCTGGGGGTTGTTCAGGGCAGTCTGTGAACCGCAGCCTCGTTTGGTCCAGGTGTTTTCTGCAAATTTGTCCATTGTCTAGTTTGACTACAAACACCCAACTCTCTTCTTTAGCTATCACCGTACCCGCGATCCACTTGGGATCATGTCCATAGTTTACACAGGGTCATTCAGATCAACTTTCCGTGACACATTTTGTTGCTGCCGCCTGCTCTCCACCTGATCATGCAGGTTGGGGTGAACCAGCGAGAGTCTGGTTTTAAGTGTCCTTTTCATGAGTAGCTCAGCCAGGGGCACCCCTGTGAGCGAGTGGGGTCTCGTGCGGTAGCTGAGCAGTATTCGGGACGGGCAGGTTTGGAGTGAGCCTTCTGTGCCTCATTTAAGTCTCTGTTTGATGGTTTGTACTGCCCGCTCTGCCTGCCCATTGGAGGCTGGTTTAAACGGGGCCGAGGTGACAAGTTTGATCCCATTGCGGGTCATGAATTCTTTAAATTCGGCACTGGTGAAACATGGCCCGTTGTCACTGACCAGTATGTCAGGCAGGCCGTGGGTAGCAAACATGGCCCTCAGGCTTTCAATGGTGGCGGTGACGGTGCTTCCCGACATTATTTCATGTCATGTATCTTACATTATTATATATAACTGTATCCTAACATGCTATACATGACTGTAATAAGATATGACCTGTAACCACCAGTATACCTTACCACCAGGGGTGCACTTGCAAGAGACAGGTATATAAGGAGAGGTCTCAGGCAAGTGCAGCATTCCAGAGCTGTGAAATAAAGGTGCAGGTCCAGAGTGACCTTGACTTCACTACATGCCTCGTGTGAATCTGTACTGAGGGGACAGGACTTTACAGTGGCGACGGGTTACGGGATTACAGAATCCACAGAATGGCGAACAACGGATCAGATGAAAAGTACAATGTGGGAGACAATTGGGAGGACTTTAGAGAAAGGCTCCAGCAAAGCTTTATAACCAAAGACTGGTTAGGCGACAATAAGGCAGACAAGAGATGAGCCCATCTCTTGACCAGCTGTGGCTCGAAAACATACGCTTTAATGAAGGATCTGTTGGCACCCGAGAAACCAGCAAACAAGTCGTTTGAAGAATTGAGTACTCTGGAAAGAGACCACCTGAAGCCAGCGAGCAGCCTACACATGGCCAGACACAGGTTCTACAACTACAGACGCTGTGTGGGCCAGAGCATACCCAACTTCGAGGCGGAACTTCGGAGGTTGGCTAGTTTATGTGAGTTCACTGATGAACTGAGGAGAGAAATGCTAAGAGACTTTTTCATTGAAGGAATAGGCCACGCAGGCATATTCCGAAAGCTCATAGAGACCAAGAACCTGACCTTAGAGGCAGCAGCACTGGTTGCACAGAAATTCTTGGTAGGGGAAGAAGAAACGAGGTTGATTTACAATGCAGGTACGACAACTAACGAAATATCGGAAGAAGAAGTTCACAGCACTAAACAAGCTGCTACCCCCACACACAGACAAAACCAGGAGAACACGCTTGTGACTGCAGGCAGAAGCCATCAAGGGCCACAGGAACGGCTATTCACACCTCATCAACCCACAATGCGAGCAATCAACGACAAACTGAGAGAAGCTCAAGAGCGATCAGCCAGACGCAGCTCATTCTTTGGGAACACTTTTAACAATGGAACAGGTCTGTGCTGGAGGTGTGGGGGTGGGCACTCATCAAGGGGATGTCGATTTCAGCAGGCTGTTTGCAGAAATTGTGAATATACAGGGCATTTGACCCGCATGTGCAAAAAAGCGGCAGCTCGGCAGGTATATGAATCGGATGGGTCGGAAAGCGGACCAGAAGATGGTGGGGACAGTACCCGGGACACCGGTGTACAGCGGGTCAACACGATCAATGGCCGCTGCTCCTACAACAGGATGCCTCCCATAATGATGAGGGTCCTACTCAAAGGGATATCTGTCAACCTGGAGCTGGATACGGGAGCGAGTCAATCTCTCACGGGCGCTCAACAATTTGAACAACTGTGGCCGCATAAAAGAGACAGACCAAAACTCAGAAGGGTCGACACCACACTAAGGACCTATACCAAAGAAATCGTACCAGTCCTCGTCAGCGCCATGCTCTCTGTCACACACAAAGGGACAGTGAACCGACTTCCCCTGTGGATTGTCCCCGGAGACCCCCCAGCACTGCTGGGAAGAAGCTGGCTGGCAAAACTAAACTGGAAATGGGATGATGTCCATGCCATGTCATTAGAGGAACGGACCTCCTGCTCAACAGTTATAAAGCGATTTGAACATCTCTTTCAGCCAGGTGTGGGCACTTTCAAAGGGGCCAAAGTCAAAATCTACATCACACAGGATTTGAGACCGGTCCATCACAAGGCCAGAGCTGTACCCTATATGATGAGGGAAAAGATTGAACACGAACTAGACAGGCTTCTGCGGGAAGGCATTATATCACCTGTGGGATTTAGCGACTGGGCAAGTCCCATCGTCCCAGTCATGAAGCCTGATGGATCCGTACGAATCTGTGGGGACCACAAATCTACCATAACCAGAGTCTCCCTACAGGACCAGTACCCGCTGCCCAGAGCGGAGGACTTATTTGCCACATTGGCTGGAGGTAAACTTTTCTCAAAATTAGACCTCACATCTGCGTATATGACGCAAGAATTGACCGAGGAATCCAAGCTACTCACCACCATCAACACACATCGAGGTCTTTTCATGGACAATCGATGCCCATTCGGCATCAGGTCGGCAGCTGCCATATTCCAGCGCAACATGGAGAGTCTGCTCAAGTCCATCCCGGGGACGGTTGTATTTCAAGACGACATACTTATCATGGGCAGGGACACTGACTCCCATCTCCGTAATTTTGAGTAGGTACTAAAGCGGTTGGATCGGGTAGGCCTACGAGTCAAGAAATCCAAGCGCCTGTTTCTCGCACCCGAGGTTGAATTTTTGGGCAGAAGGATTGCCACTGATGGAATCCGCCCAACAGAGTCCAAAATAGAAGCAATTCGCCTGGCACCCAGGCCCCGGAATGTTTCAGAACTGCGCGCCTTTCTCGGGCTACTCAATTACTTTGGGAACTTTATGCAGAACTTCAGCACGCTTCTGGAGCCTCTCCACGTGCTACTCAGGAAGGGGTGCGATTGGTTTTGGGGGGGACGCCCAGGAAAGCGCCTTCAATAAGGCATGCAACCTTCTGTGTTCCAACAGTGTTTTGACTTTCTTTGACCCAGGTAAAAAGCTAGTTCTCACATGCGATGCGTCAGCATATGGGGTCGGGTGCGTTTTGCAACATGTCAATAGTGCGGGCAAATTACAACCCATAGCTTATGCCTCCAGGTCACTTTTGCGGGTGGAGTGTGGGTATGGAATGGTGGAGAAGGAGGCGCTCGCGTGCGTGTACGGTGTCAAAAAGATGCACCAATACCTTTTCGGGGCCAAGTTCGCGTTGGAAAACAACCACAAGCCCCTCACGTCCCTCCTATCCAAGAGCAAGGCAATAAACGCCAACGCCTCAGCGCGAATTCAACGGTGGGCACTCATGCTGGCCTCCTACGACTACACAATAAGGCACAGACCAGGCACAGACAACTGTGCCGACTCGCTCACCAGGCTACCCCTGGCGACCATGGAAGGGTCTGACGAACAGAACTGTGAGATAGTCATGGCAATCAATGCCTTTGAGTCCACAGGTTCGCCCATGATGGCTCGCCAATTCAGAGCCTCGACGGCCAGCGACCCCACGTTATCCTTGGTAAAAAGATGTGTCCTAAGCGGTGACTGGGCAGAGGCTCGCGATGCCTGCCCCGAGGAATTAAAACCCTTTCACAGGCGCATGCATGAGCTATCACCACAAGCAGACTGCCTGATGTGGGGCAGCCGAGTAGTCATGCCTCTGCGAGGCAGAGAGGCATTTGTTCAGGAGCTCCACCGCGAGCACTCGGGGATCGTTCTCATGAAGGCCATAGCCAGATCCCACGTCTGGTGGCCTGGTATTGACGCGGACTTGGAGCTCTGCGTCCGAAGGTGCACCATTTATGCCCAACTCAGCAATGCCCCCAGGGAGGCTCCACTGAGGCCCTGGCCTACCAAACCGTGGTCATGGGTGCACGTAGACTATGCGGGCCCATTCATGGGCAAAATGTTCCTCGTAGTTGTAGATGCATTTTCAAAGTGGATCGAATGCACCATTTTAACCTCCACCACTGTGGAGAGCCTCACAACCATGTTTGCAACGCAAGGAATCCCTGACACATTGGTCAGTGACAATGGTCCGTGCTTCACCAGTGCAGAATTCCAAAACTTTATAATTGACCACGGCATAAATCACATCAAGACGGCGCCGTTCAAGCCAGCCTCCAACAGCCAGGCGGAGAGAGCGGTGTAAATCATGAAACAAGGCATGCTTAAAATCCAAGGTCCCACGCTGCAGGGTCGCCTGTCGCGACTGCTGCTGGCATACAGATCTCGTCCACACTCACTGACTGGGATCCCCCCCCCCCCCCCCCCCCCGCGCAACTGTTGATGAAAAGGACTTTAAAAACAAGGCTCTCATTAATCCTCCCAGGCATGCACGAAATCGTTGAGGCAAAGCGCCGTAAGCTGACTGAGTATCATGACTGAAATTCCAGGGGGAGATGGAATGAGATGGAATGACATTGTACTAAACTATGGCAGGGATCCCAAATGTCTTGCAGGGACAGTAATGAGCAAGGAAGGAAACAGGCTACTGGTAGTACAAATGGACAATGGCAAAATCTGCCGGAGGCATGTAGACCAAGTCAAAAGCAGATTTACCAACAACACTGCGGAACCAGAGGCAGACCACACCTGGTGGACAGACAGAGGGAACAACCTGAGGAAAAGGCAATCCCAACAGACAGCCCAGGCAAGTCAACAACAATCACACCAATCGAAACAGACAGCCTAGGCGAGATACCAGCAACCACACCCAAAGAAAAACAGACACCAAGGCAAACAACTGAACCACAACTCAGACGCTCCACACGGGAGCGTAGACTACCTGAGAGAGTGAACCTATAAAGACAATTAGACCTTGGGGGAGGGTGATGTCATGTATCTTACATTATTATATTTAACTGTATCCTAACATGTTATACATGACTGTAATAAGATTGACCTGTAACCACCAGCATACCTTACCACCAGGGGTGCACTTGCAAGAGACAGGTATATAAGGACAGGTCTCAGGCAAGTGCAGCATTCCAGAGCTGTGAAATAAAGGTGCAGGTCCAGAGTGACCTTGACTTCACTATATGCCTTGTGTGAATCTGTATTGAGGGGACAGGACTTTACATTTCATGTTCAATCCATTTTGAAAAAGCATCAACCACCACCAGGAACATTTTACCGATAAACGGGCCCACATAGTCGACATGGATCCTCGACCATGGTCTGGAGGGCCAGGACCACAAACTCAGTGGTGCCTCTCTGGGAGCGTTGCTCAATTGAGCACACATGCTGCATTGCCATACACAGGACTCTAAGTCAGAGTCGATACCGGGCCACCACACGTGGGATCTGGCTATCGCTTACATTATTACTATACCCGGGTGTGTGCTGTGGAGATCCGAGATGAATGTCTCCTTGCCGTTTTTAGGTAGCACTACGTGGTTACCCCACAACAGGCAGTCTGCCTGAATGGACAGCTCGTACTTTCGCCACTGGAACGGCTTGATTAGCTCTTGCATTTCAACAGGGATACTGACCCAGCCCCCATGAAGTACACAGTTTTTTTACTCGGGTCAGCAGAGGATCTTGGCTGTTCCAAGTCCTAATCTGGCGGCCGTAACAGGTGATTTATCATTTTCAAATGCTTCCATGACTATCAACAAGTCTGCAGGCTGTGCCATTTCAACCCCCATGGTGGGCAATGGTAGCCGACTGAGAGCATCCTCACAGTTCTCGGTGCCTGACCTGTGGCGGATGGTATAGTTATACGCTGATAGCGCGAGTGCCCACCTTTGTATGCGGACTGAGGCATTGGTATTTATCCCCTTGTTTTAAGCGAACAGGGATATGAGGGGCTTGTGATCGGTTTCCAGCTCAAATTTGAGGCCAAACAGGTACTGATGCATTTTCTTTACCCCGAACACACATGCAAATGCCTCTTTCTCAATCATGCTGTAAGCCCTCTCGGCCTTAGACAAGCTCCTGGAGGAAAAGGCGACAAGTTGCAACTTCCCCGCAACGTTAGCTTGTTGTAATACACACCCGACTCCGTACGACAATGCATCACATGCTAGCACAAGTCTTTTACACGGGTTATACAACACAAGCAGCTTGTTGGAGCATAAAATGTTTCTGGCTTTCTCAAAAGCAATTACTTGTTTTTTTTCCCCATACCCAGTTCTCACCTTTACGCAATAACACATGTCGGGGCTCTAAGAGGGTGCTTAACCCCGGTAGCAAGTTACCGAATTAGTTGAGGAGTCCCAGGAACGACCGCAGCCCGTGACATTCTGTGGCCTGGGCGCGTTCCTGATAGCCTCTGTCGTGGTGTCTGTAGGCGTATGCCGTCCGCCGTGATCTTTCTCCCCAAAAACGCCACTTCTGTTGCCATGAAAACACATTTCGACCTCTTCAGCCACAGCCCTACGCGATCCAGTCGCTGGAGGACCTCCTCCAGGTTTTGTAGGTACTCGACGGTGTCCCGACCCGTGACCGATATGTTGTCCCAAAAAGCCACCGTGCGTGGTACCGACTTGAGTAGGCTCTCCATGTTTCTCTGGAAGATCGCTGCAGCCGACCGAATTCCAAACGGACATCTGTTGTTGATGAACAGTCCCTTGTGCATGTTGATGCAGGTGAGGTCCTTCGAAGACGACTCCAGCTCCTGCGTCATGTAGGCCGAAGTCAGGTCGAACTTGGTGAACGTCTTGCCTCCTGCCAGCATCGCAAATAGGTCGTCTTCCTTAGGTAGCGGGTATTGGTCCTGTAGCGAGAAACGATTAATAGTTTCTTTATAATCGCTGCAAATCCTGACCGTGCCATCACTTTTGAGTACTGAAACAATCGGGCTGGCCCACTTACTGAATTCCACTGGGGAGATGACGCCCTCGCGTTGCAGCCTGTCCAACTTGATTTTTACTCTCTCCCTCATCATGTGAGTTACTGCTCGCGCCTTGTAGTGAATGGGTCGTGCCTCTGGGAACAAGTGGATCCGCATCTTCACCCCGGAAAAGTTTCCAATGCCTGGCTCAAAAAGGGAAGGAAATTTTTTGAGAACCTGGGTACATGAGGCCTCATCGACATGTGATAGCGCTCGAATGTCATCCCAGTTCCACCGGATTTTGCCCAGCCAGCTCCTTCCAAACAATGTGGGGCCATCGCCCTGGACAATCCAGAATGGCAGTTCATGCACCGTGCCCTCATAGGTGACCTTGACCATGGCGCTGCCTAGGACAGTGATGAGCTCTTTGGTGTATGTTCTCAGTTTTGTGTGGATGGGGCTCAGGGCTGGTCTGCCTTTTTGTACCACAGTCTCTCAAATATCTTTTTACTCATGATGGATTGGCTAGCGCCAGTGTCCAGTTCCATGGCTATGGGTAAGCCATTCAATTTTACATTTAGCATTGTGGGTGGACATTTCATCGAAAATGTGTGCACCCCTTGTACTTCAGCATCTGCCCCCTCTCTCTGAGGCTCAAAATTGCTTTGAGCTGATCTTCCTCTGCCACGTGGTGGTTCGCAAGTTTTTCAGAGCTTGCAGTTTGTCTGCAGCTTATCTGCAAGCTTATTGGAGGCGCCCCATTGTTCCACAGCCCTTGCAAACATACCCTTTGAAGCGGCATGAATAGGCTGAATGGAAGCCTCCACAACGCCAACAAGGTGTGAATTGCCTTGCATCCATCCTGTGTTGCGGACTTTGAGTCATCAGGGTCACCTGAGGCCTGCTGGCAGTTGCAGACTCGTGGTTTCTGCCCTGTACATTTCTGCTCGCAAACAGTTCCAGTTAATTTATGAACATTTGCTCGCACTTGCATGCTGAGAGATTTGTTTGGTGTTATCACTGGTGGACATAAATGCCTGTGCTATCGCAATGGTCTTACTGAGGGTCGGTGTCTCTATAGTGAAAAGTTTTCGTAGAGTGGTCTCGTGGCCAATGCCCAGTACAAAAAAGTCTCTGAGCATTTGCTCCAGGTAGCCATCAAACTCACATTGTCCTGAAAGTCGCTTTAGCTCGGCGACGAAGTTCGCTATTTCCTGACCTTCAGATCGCTAGCACGTGTAGAGCCGATACCTCGCCATCAGCATGCTCTCCCTCGGGTTAAGATGCTCCCGAACCAGTGTACACAGCTCCTCATATGACTTATCTGTGGGTTTCACCGGAACCAGAAGATTCTTCATGAGGCTGTAGGTCGGTGCCCCACAGACCGTGAGGAGGACCGCTCTCCTTTTTGCAGCGCTTCCTTCTCCGTCCAGCTCGTTGGCTACAAAGTACTGGTCTAGCTGTTCGACATAGGCTTCCCAGTCCTCGCCCTCCGAGAACTCCTCCAGGATGCCCACAGTTTGCTGCATCTTTGCGTTGGATTTGTATACTTGTCGCCAGTTATTGTGTTCCGAACACAGATGAGACTGCACACAGGGAGGTTAAAGTAACAGTGACCTCAGTCTTTACTAAGACACTCCAGAGTGAGGAACAGGCCTGAGGAGCCAGCTTATATACAGTGCTCCCAAGGGATGCTGGGATCCCTTGGGACTTTAGGGGATGCGCTCCCTGGTGGCGGAACATGGGAGTGCATGCTTTACAGATACACAACATCCTGCAGTCGGATTCGGGTGAATTTATAATGGTAAACAAAGAAATGGCTGACCATTTGAACAAATACTTTAGTTCTGTATTCATGAAGGAAGACACAAATAACCTTCCGGAAGAACTAGGGAACCGAGGGTCTAGTGAGAAGGAGGAACTGAAGGATATCCTTATTAGGTGGGAAATTGTGTTAGGGAAATTGATGGGGTTGAAGGCTGATAAATCCCCGGGGCCTGATAGTCTGCATCCCAGAGTACTTAAGGAAGTGGCCACAGAAATAGTGGATGCATCGGTGATCATTTTCCAACAGTCTATCGACTCTGAATCAGTTCCTATGGACTGGAGGGTAGCTAATATAAAACCACTTTTCAAAAAGGGAGGGAGAGAGAAAACGTTTAATTTTAGTCCGGTTAGCCTGACATCAGTGGTGGGGAAAATGTTGGAATCAATCATTAAGGATGAAATCGCAGCGCATTTGAAAAGCAGTGACAGGATCGGTCCAATCAGCATGGAATTATGAAGGGGAAATCATGCTTGACAAATCTTCTAGAATTTTCTGACGATGTAACTAGTAGAGTGGACAAGGGAGAACTGGTGGATGTGGTGTATTTGGATTTTCAAAAGGCTTTTGACAAGGTCCCACACAAGAGATTGATGTGCAAAATCAAAGCACATGGTATTGGGAGTAATATACTGACACGGATAGTGAACTCGTTGGCAGACAGAAAGCAGAGAGTCGGGATAAATGGGTCCCTTTCAGAATGACAGGCAGTGACCAGTGGAGAGCTGCAGGGCTCAGTGCTGGGACCCCAGCTCTTTACAATATACATCAATGATTTAGATGAAGGAATTGAGTGTAATATCTCCAAGTTTGCAGATGACACTAAACTGGGTGGCAGTGTGAGCTGTGAAGGGGACGCTAAGAGGTTGCAGGGTGTCTTGGACAGGTTAGGTGAGTGGGCAAATGCAGTATAATGTGGATAAATGTGAGGTTATCCACTTTGGGAGCAAAAACGCAAAGACACAATATTATCTGAATGGCGGCAGATTAGGAAAAGGGGAGGTGTAACGAGACCTGGGTGTCATGATTTATCAGTCATTGAAATTTGGCATACAGATACAGCAGGCAGTGAAGAAAACAAATGGTATGTTGGCCTTTATAGCTAGGCGATTTGAGTATCGGAGCAAGGATTTCTTACTGCAGTTGTGCAGGGCCTTGGTGACGCCTCACCTGAAATATTGTGTTCAGTTTTGGTCTCCTAATCTGAGGTAGGACTTTCTTGCTATTGAGGGAGTGCAGCAAAGGTTCACCAGACTGACTCCCGGGATGGCTGGACTGACATATGAGGAAAGACTGGATCAACTGGGCCTTTATACATTGGAGTTTAGGAGGATGAGAGGGTGATCTCATAGAAACATACAAGATTCTGCCGGGACGGGACATGTTAAATGCGGATAGAATGTTCCCGATGTTGGGGACGTCCAGAACCAGAGGACACAGTCTTAGGATAAGGGGTAGGCCATTTCGGACTGCGATGAGGAGAAACTTCTTCACTCAGAGAGTTGTTAACCTGTGGCATTCCCTGCCGCAGAGAGTTGTTGATGCCAGTTCATTGGATATATTCAAGAGGGAGTTAGATATGGCCCTTACGGCTAAAGGGATCAAGGAGTATGGAGAGAAAGCAGGAAAAGGCTCCTAAGGTGTATGATCAGTCATGATCTTATTGAATGGTGGTGCAGGCTCAAAGGGCCGAATGGCCTACTCCTGCACCTATTTTCTATGTTTCTATGTTTCTAATTTACCTCAACTTCTCTCTTATTCTTTTCAGCCTTGGTTCTGTGCTTCATTATGAATCTTGGCCCTTCACTTTGGTTTCTAAATGATATTCTCATCATCGGCATGTTTCTGTCCCACTGGTGTTGGTTCACCCATGGGATATTAGCGTACGTATAACATATTTAGCTCAAATCTCTCCCTGCTCGTTCCACCAGAATGATATCGGGGCTAAAAAGGTTAAGTTATGAGGACAGGTTGCATAGACTAGGCTTGTATTCCCTTGAATACAGAAGATTAAGGGGTGATCTAACTGAAGGACTAAAAATGATTAAAGGATTTGATGGGATAGATTAAAAGAAATTATTTCCTCTGGTGGTGGTGGAGTCCAGGACAAGGTGGTGTAACCTTAAAATTAGAGCGAAGCCATTCAGGATGATGTCAGGAAGCAATTCTTCATACAAAGGGCCGTGCAAATTTGGAACTCTTTCCTGTCCCCCCCCTCCCCCAGCCCACTGCAAAAAAAAAAGCTATTGAGTCCATTGAAAATTTCAAAACTGGGATTGATAGATTTTTGTGAGGTAAGTGTATTGAGGGATATGGAACCAAGGACCAAGGCGAGTAGATTGTGTTAAGATATTGATCAGCCATGATCTAATTGAATGGAGGAGCAGGTGTCGGGCTGAATGGCCACTCCTATTCCTGTGGTTCTATTTTAGTGGCGCTGTTAACTTGTTTGAAATAAATTGAAGAAATAAAACAAAATGCCCATTTTTGTACCCAGGAAGGAAAATAAAACTTTTGTGCTGCCAGTATTGTTTTTGCCATGGTCACCAAGTCAATGTATCATAGTTGCAATTTGAATTTGTTTATCCATGTACTGCAGGGCTTATAATATGCATCATAAAAATTGAATATCGTGATGCTTTACAGTCTGTCAGATGGTCTTTGGGTCAAAAGATTGAGGGTTTCAACATCACAACAGGAATTAATCACATAATCTAGGTAAATATTCCAAAGTAGTGTTGAGGGAAAGCTGGATTGTTAGAGGCTTCTTAGGAGTAAATTAAACCAAGACATTGTCTGCCTCTTCAGGTGGAGACCAAAGATCCATTTGTAAAAATGGCATTGAGTTGCCTTTGTGCATTAGAACCAGAGGCGAGATGAGGTGTTTTTTTTAACGCAGTGAGTTTAATGATCTGGATTGCACTGCCTGAAAGGGTGGTGGAAGCAAATTCAATAATAACTTTCAAGAGGGACTTCGATATATACTTGAAAAGGAAGAAAACTTGCAGGGAGATAGGGAAAGTGCAGGGGAGAGCGACGAATTGGCTTGCTCTTTCAAAACGGGACTGGTTCGATGGGCTGAATGGCCTCCTTCTGTGCTGTGTGTTCCTATGAATAAATGGCCCCCAAAAAGCAGATTAACCAGTCATTCTTCTGATTGCAGCTTGTAGTTATTTCTGATGCAGAATATTATTGTGTTTGTCTACGTAACAGTCACTGCACTTCAAAAGTAATTTATTTTATCAGGTGCTTTGAGGCATTTTGATGATGTGACAAGATGTAAGGTAAATGTCAGTATTGCAAGTAATTTTTGATCTGGCTAATGAGCGACAACATCCTGGTGAAGAATAAAACACAAAGATTAAACAGCACAGCAAGAAATGGATGGCCTTGTAGTTGTTTCTGGAGACATTTCTTAATGAAGAAGACAAATCTTGCCCTGCAAATCTTCTTGAACTTCACAAATGAGAATTTTTAAGCCGTGTTGCTGAAGAAAGTCTTTACTCAGTACAAAGTTCTTTAAGTGCCTCGAACGAGGATTGACTTCCAGCAACAACTGCAGAATTTTATTTTCTTTTTTTTCTCTCTGTACCTATTTATTCTTTTGTGTCTCTATTTAATCATCATCATAGGCAGTCCCTCTGAATCGAGGAAGACTTACTTCCACTATTAAAAATTCATCCTTAGGTGGCTGAACAGTCCAATACGAGAACCACAGTCCCTGTCTTACTAACTTAGGCAGACATAGTTAATAGGCCTGCCTATGTTCGTAAGCTGATCAGGAATCACAGCTACTCCTTTGTGTCTGGTAATTGTAGCGATCTATAGATGCCTCTGTAGATGTATGTTAACGTTCGACAATTGCAGACACTTCCCAGTGAATTACAATACAGTAATCCAATCAAGAAGTCCAAACGATACCACAAATTATAGTCATGAAACCATAAGATTAACTGAACCTCAAAATTGGATATGAGCCTTGAATTCACTCACCGTTTTCTCTCTGATGGATGTATTTCCTATTATAATCTGCATCATATACCTTTTCATTTTATGATGCATAAATTTCAATATCAATTTTGTAACAAGAATTCAAGAATCTTCTTTCCTATTTTACAACAGTGACTGCACTTTGAAAAGTACTTCATTGGCTGTAAAGCGCTTTGAGATTGTCCATTGGTCACGAATGGTGCTATATAAATGCAAGTCTTTTTTTGAAGTAAGATCTTGATTGCTGATGTTCGTTTTTGTTATGTAGGTAACTATATAATACTTGCCACCAGAGGGCGCGACTGTTGGAGTCCGAATGGTCGCCTGCACACATGTGCAGGGCCAGTATAAAAGGTTGGCTGCCATGTTGTTTAGGCACTCTGGAGTTGTAATAAAGAAGACTAAGGTCACACTAAGTTTAGCTTACAGTACTCAGCCTCGTGGAGTTCTTCTATACACAACAATTGCCGACGAATAACAGAATATGAACGTTCACGCAACCATGGCTGCCGTTTGAATATTAAAGAGATTCGTAGAGGGTGATGATTGGAAAGCCTTCGTCGAACAGCTCAACCAGTACTTCGTGGCCAACGAGCAGGAAAGACACACTAATGCAGCTAAGTGCAGGGCGGTTCTCCTCACCGTCTGTGAGCCTAAAATATACGACCTCATCAAGAATCTGCTCGCACCGATAAAACTAACGGAGAAGGAATATACAGAGTTGTGCACGCTGGTTCGGGACCACCTCAAGCCGAAGGAGAGTATCCTCATGGCCAGGTATCGTTTTTACACACACCATCGCTCCGGGGACCAGGACGTGGCGGATTATGTCGCCGACCTGAGACACTTCGCGGTCCTTGCGATTTTGGAACTGCGTTGGGGAAAATGCTGCGGGACTTTTTTGTGCTGGGCATCAGCCACGAGGTCATTCTTCGAAAGCTGCTGGCTGCCGAAACCCGAGACCTGAGCAGACCCATCGCTATCGCCCAGGCATGCAAGGCCACGGATGATAACATCAAACAGATACATTCTCAACATCGAAGGTCACCA
The DNA here is from genome assembly GCF_044704955.1 of Pristiophorus japonicus. Classification (NCBI taxonomy): domain Eukaryota; kingdom Metazoa; phylum Chordata; class Chondrichthyes; family Pristiophoridae; genus Pristiophorus; species Pristiophorus japonicus. The sequence continues at coordinate 38,125,283 of NC_091977.1, forward strand.
GCAAGTGCTGTACATAAAATGACGTCACTAACAGGCTGAACTGCATATGGCAGGGCCTATACATCTGCAGTTTCAAGACCTGTGATGACTCAGAGTCCGTCATCGGAGGTGAATGTGAATCTATTAGCACCGTGTTGACGATGCAGGGGTAAATCATCGGGCCCATCAATGCCAAAGAAGGGAATAGGGTGTTTATAATCAAACTGTTAAATGGCCAAACGTGCAGAAAGCATTTAGATCAGACCAAATTGTGATTTACTGACAACCAGGAACGACTTGAAGAGGACATCACCATTGATGATCCACCAACACACACCCAACCAGCAATCGACCTCGCTGTCAATCACGAGGATGAACCCACTGTTCGTGACAGTCCGGTCAGACCAGCCGCGGTGCAGTGCAGCAATGGTCCGGCCAACTCACACACGTCAGGGTTTGAACTTAGACGATCAACCAGCGAGCAAAGGGCTCTGGATCGCCTCAACTTGTAAATAATTTGTACCGAAGACTTTGGGGGGGAGTGATGTTATGTATGTAACGATGTAATACTTGCCACCAGAGGGCGCGACTGTTGGAGTCCTAATGGTCACCTGTGCACACGTGCAGGGCCAGTATAAAAGGTTGGCTGCCATGTAGTTTAGGCACTGTGGAGTTATAATAAAGAAGGCTAAGTTCACACTAAGTTTAGCTCACAGTACTCAGCCTCATGGAGTTCTTCTATACACAACAATTTTGGCAGTGAATTCTGAATTTACTAACCTATATGAAGAACAATTTTTTAAACCAAATATAAACAGATAAAAGCAGCTCTTAGCTGTGGCTCAGTTAGTAGCACACTCGCCTGTGAGTCAGAAGGTTGTGGAATTATTGTACACTCCAACGATTTAAGACAAAATCTAGGCTGACACTTCAGTGCAGTGTCGGAGGTGTCGTCTTTTGGATGAGACATTAAACTGAGGCCCAGTCTGCCCTCTTGGGTGGACATAAAGGATCCTATGCCAGTTCCGAAAAAGAGTGGGGGAGTTCTGCCCTGTGTCCTGACCTATATTTGTCCCTCAAACAACATCACTAAAACAGATTATCTGGTCATTATCTCATTGCTGTTTGTGGGAGCTTACTATGCACAAATTGGCTGCTGTGTTTCCTACATTACAACAGCGACTACATTTCAGAAAGTAATTCAATTGGCTGTAAAGCACTTTGGGGAGTTCTGAGGTCATGAACGGTCCTATATAATTGCAAGTTTTTTTGTTTGCTATAAGATGTGGGCCATAGATTCACGATTTTATTTAACAAGCTTCTTTATGTAACAAACCTATTTCACCAATATCTAGATTGTGAATGACAGATGAGAACACTGCATTATGGTGTCATTACTTCCAGAGATAAAATAAAACATGAACCTATTAGAAAAAATACAGTTTAGAAGTAAAGGGATCCTAATTAATTGTATTGTATTTGTGCCAGTGAAGGCTCTCCCACACATTAGCCCTCTTGTTTGAAATGTGCACTCCTAATGTGTGATAAATGTTTGTCCATGATTACTGAAATAATGTGTACTTTTGCTAGTCATAAAAGCTGTCGGATATCACTAGGAAAACAAATATTATATTCAATCATGGAGGATAGGTAACCATTGTGGTCTCTGAGGCTGACAAGATGGTGCTCTGTGTAATCTCTGGCAGCTGTGCGAGCATCTCGGCAGTACAAGCAATCAACATCAGTTAGCAGAAGCCATTGCAGCAATTCTCATCTGCTGGCATGCAGTCCACTTCCAAGCTATGTACTCCACGTAGATCCGCGTTACAGCTCTATTTGTGTCATCATCTAATCAGGTACCTTGAAATGTCCCTTCCTGAGGGGACAAAGCTAATTGATAATATGGGTCTGACATTGGAATTAAAACTGACTGCAGTCATGCTTCGTAGATGTTAAACTACATTTCCAATTAAGTGTAGACAGAAGCATAATATCATCCTTGAAAGAGCAGCATTTTTTTTACTTTGAATTCCACCGTTGCTGAACAATTTTGCAGCACCAACTCATCTTTCAAAACTACAAGGGAGATTGAAGATGCTGCTGCTCAAATTCCACTGAGCGTTGCAGGATGTGCTGTTCATTTTCTGGGCAGTGTACGGCAGGAAGAGACATTATTCCTGTGATGGTTAGAATCATTCGTTGATGGTTGATAAAATCGGTAGTACTGGGTTGTGATTATACTAAGGTCACAGCAGCCAGAGATCGGGGCAGAGTAGCTCCAAGCCAAATAACTAAGCTGGCTGCCGTATCCACAGATCATTCCCCTTGCCGTTGTGAAGTGGACAAATGCAATCCACAAGTATGGTGCTTTACCTGTTTAAAAAACATAGACAGAAGAGTGGAGCTTCCATTATCTGTTCTCGTGGAGTTGACCTTTCTGGTGGATAATGGAAATTGACAGTTAATTAAGAGCTCTGGAGGACTGTGAACATTGTACCTTTGTTTAAAAAGGGAGAAAGGGATAGACCGAGTAATTATAGGCCAGTCAGCCTAACCTCGGTGGTAGTAAAATTATTGCAGAAAATTCTGAGGGACAAGATAAATCTTCAATTTGAAAGACACGGATTAATCGGGGAAAGTCAGCATGGATTTGTTAACGGAAGGTCGTGTCTGACTAACTTGATTGAATTTTTGAGGAGGTAACAAGGAGGGTCGATGAGGGTAGTACGTTTGATGTATTGTATATGGATTTTCGCAAGGCTTTTGATAAGGTCCCACATGGCAGACCGCTCATGAAAGTTAAAATCCATGGATCCAAAATTGGCTCAGAGGCAGGAAGCAAAGGATAATGGTTGATGGGTGTTTTTGTGACTGGAAGGATGTTTCCAGTGGGGTTCTGCAGGGCTCAGTACTAGGTTCCTTGCATTTTGTGGTAAATATCAATGATTTAGACTTGAATGTAGGGGATGTGATTAAGAAGTTTGCAGATGATACAAAAATTGACTGTGTGGTTGATAATGAAGAAGAAAGCTGCAGACTGCAGGAAGATATCAATGAATTGGTCAGGTGCGCAGAACAGTGGCAAATAAGTGTGAAGCAATGTATTTGGGGAAGTCTAACAAGGCAAGGGAAGACACATTAAATGTAGGACACAGAGAAGTCTGGAGGGACCTTGGAATGCATGTCCACAGATCCTTTAAGGTAGCAGGCCAGGTAGATAAGATGGTTAAGTAGGCATACGGAATACTTGCCTTTATCAGCTGAGGCATAGAATACAAGAACAGGGAGGTTATGCTTGAACTGGTTAGGCCACAGCTAGAGAATTGCATGTAGTTCTGGTCACCACATTACAGGAAAGATGTGATTGCATTAGAGAGGGTACAGAAGAGGTTTACGAGGATGATGCCTGGACTGGAAAATTTTAGCTATGAGGAAAGATTGGATAAGCTGGGTAGACACGGGAGCCTAATAATTGCTGAAAAGCTGCAATGGCGGTGCACCTTCAAGTGGGACACCCACCTCTTGGTTGTGCTCCAGACGTCAACCCTTGATGTGGGATCTGAAGCAGTTAACTATCGCAAGTATGGCCGCATACAGCACCACTAGGGCTCCCACTTCGAGTGAGCAGAAATGGCGATGGAAATGGGCAAAAGGGAAGTTGCTTGCTATAAGTACTTTGATCTTTTTTTTAAGCCAAAGATTTGTATTTATTTTTTTACATGCATTTTAAATAAAGCCATTTAAAATGTAACCCTTGCAGCTCATTAGGAGGTTGCAAACCTGAGATGCACAGGCATCCCTTGAAACCAGTAATGCTAGGATGAAAAGTGATGGGATACATTTAATATCGCATGTTCTTGCCTCTTATTATAATAGGCCTTCCAATATTTGGACACATGCCTCATATGTCTAATATCACTTCTTGCAGAAAATGCTGGCAGAGTTGTTCATAAGAACATCAGAAATAGGAGCAGGAATAGGCCATTTTACCCCTCGAGCCTGCTTCGCCATTTAATAAGATCATGACTGATCTGATCATGGACTCAGCTTCACTTCCCTGACCGCTCCCCATAATCCTTTATTCCCATATCGCTCAAAAACCTGGATGTCTGCCTTAACTATATTCAATGACCCAGTTTCCACAGCTCTCTGGTGCAGAGAATTCCATAGATTTACAGATTTCTCTGAGGGAAGAAATTCCTCCTCATCTCAGTTTTAAATGGGCGGCCCCTTATTCTGAGACTATGCCCCCTAGTTTTAGTTTCCCCTATGAGTGGAAATATCCTTTCTGTATCCACCTTGTCGAGCCCCCTCATTACCTTAGATGTTTCAATAATATCACTTCTCGTTCTTCTGAACTCCAATGAGTATAGGCCCAACCTACTCAATCTTTCTTCATAAGACAACCCCCTCATCTCCGGAATCAACCTAGTGAACCTTCTCTGAACAGCCTCCAATGCAAGTATATCCTTCTGTAAATACGGAGATCAAAACTATACGCAGTACTCTAGGTGTGGCCTCACCAATACCCTGTACAATTGTAGCAGGACTTCTCAGCATTAATAGTCTATCCCCCTTGCAATAAAGGCCAACATTCCATTTGCCTTCCAGATTACTTGCTGTACCTGCATACTAACTTTTTGTATTTTATGCACAAGGACCCCCAGGTCCCTCTATACTGCAGCACTTTGCAATTTTTCTCCATTTAAATTACAATTTGCTTTTCTATTTTTTCTGCCAGTGGATAACCTCACATTTTCCCACATTATACCCCAACTGCAAAATGTTTGCCCGCTCACTTAGCCTGTCTGTATCCCTTTGCAGATTTTTTGTGTCCTCCTTACAATTTGCTTTCCCACCCATCTTTGCATTATCAGCAAGTTTGGCAATATTACACTTGGTCCCTTCATCCAAGTCATTAATATAGATTGTAAATAGTTGAGGCCCCAGCACCGATCCATGCGGTACCCCACTAGTTACTGTTTGCCAACCGGAAAATGACCCATTTATCCCAGCTCTCTGTTTTCTGTCAGTTAGCCAATCCTCTATCCATGCTAATATATTCCCTCCAACCCTTGAACTATTATCGTGTGCAATAACCTTTTATGTGGCATCTTATAAAATGCCTTCTGGAAATACAAGTACACCACATCCACTCGTTTCCCCTTATCCACCCTGCTCGTTACATTCTCAAAGAACTCCAGCAAATTTGTCAAACATGATTTCCCTTTCATAAAACCATGCTGACTCTGCTTGATTGAGGATGTAGGATGCTGGCAGAAAGGCTCTCTGCCGGATTTGAGGCAGAACCAAACATAACATTTTGGGTTGGGGCTTTAAGTATTCGGGAAGTCAAATTTCCAACCTAATTTACATATAGACAATTCGCATAATTCTGTTGACGTGCATGTCAATTAACAACAGATATAACTTTTTAAGCTTTGTGTGTATTAATAATGGTTTTCGATGACAGGAATATTGATTTTATAACTAAAAATTATATGTGTATGAGGTCTAGTTAACCTAAATTGCTTTCTTTCACTATCTTACAACTTTTTAAAATAGCTTTTCTTCAGTAATTACGGGAAAATATGAAAGGATCCTCACTCTACCTATTAAGTCATAACACTAGAAACACCCATTTAGCCCATTAAACCCACTAGGAACAAAGCATGTTCAATTAGCGTTGTCATGAACTCTCTCTCACAAGAGTTCATCCTCAAAGAGTCGGTGAATAGGCAAAGATAAAATTTGCAAGAGAACAGTTTTCTTCCTGACCATTTAAGGTAATTGAGGATAAGGGTAAATGGTTGTCTGTCTAACTTTACAACCTAAGTTATTCATGCTTGACTAGCTGCAATTCTCCATACTCCATTTTCAGTGTCTCAGCATAAATGAAATCACGATGCATAACAACAACCTAACATCGTGTAGTACTGTTAACATAAGAAAGATGTCCCAAGGTGCTTTACTTATGGGAATGAATGTTAAACTAGGAAGGGGGAGATTAGGAAATGAAGTGGAACATTTAGTTTGTGGAGAGTTTTAAAGGGAAAAGAGAAGTGAAGAGACGAAGAGATTGAGAGAGAGCTAGACTAATGTGACTGAAGACTCTTATCTCGATAGTTAGGTAAAGGGAAGGGAGATGATTAGACAGTCGGAATCGGAGAAGTGGAGCTTTGGGAGGAGTTATAGGGCTGGAGGTGATCAAAGGAGGGGCAAGATCCTGGATGGAATTATAATGTAATTGCATCATTGCATGTTCCTGTGTTTGATGGTAATCCTTGTGTCACAGTGCTGTGATTCTTCCCTACATAATCTCCAGGGTTTGCATATCTGCATTGTGTCCTGGTGACCAAAGCTGGTTGTAGTATTTAAGAGCACCGTATCATTTAAGTCTGATTTTCTTGTACACCACTCTTTGTCTATAGAATTCAGTACTCTACTGGCTGCATTGATTGCTGCTGCACAATGATTGGACGTGTTCAGCTTAATAGCTGCTCAACAAAATTTGACACTAAAATGCCAAACGTGGAAAGCATAACCTTAACACTAAGTATGACACATTATTGTTCACCCTCATTTATTCTACCTTTATTTCACTCTTTTTACACTTCATAATTCATTTCTAACTTATTTGCTGCAATTTGTTAATTATGGATACCCGGTCAAGAACTGCACCAATAATTCTATTATTCATAATGACATAACTGAAATTCCAGTACTCAAAAGGGTTTAATAATTAAGAAAAGCCATTATCTCTAGTTGGATTATCTGGTGCATTAGAACTTGATGATGCAAGTGCATTCATCAGATAGTCTATATTTAAGTGCATCACCTTTCAACACCATCATGTTTCTGCATCAGTCTCATTATGTTCAAGCAACTATTAGACTTAGGGGTGGAAATTCGGTCGGGTCTCATTTGGGGCGGTAACCCAGGCGGAGCGGTAATTTTATCGCTTTGAAAAAATTTGCGTCCTCCACCCAGATATTCGTCAGAATCGGTCGAAGAGCTGATGGGCGCTAAATCAGCTGTTGCACTCCAGAGCTGGGGGGACGATAATGAAAGTTTGATTGTTAAATTTGGGGAACCCATTGCGCATGCGCGGAACTCCGAATCAGACCCCAGGAAAAGCCAAGTCTTAAAGGCATGCATAGTAATGCACCCATTAAAGTTTTCAAAATCACTTGTTTTCAATCTGTGCTATTCTGGTCTGTCTGCTATTGCAAACTCGGAGGCTCACGCACCATCCCTTGTGTAAACGTTGCATAGACTGTGACCCCTGAGGGAAATGCTTCCCCATCCCTTTAAGTAGCCAGGTAATGACTCTGCACGCCTGCAGCGAATGTTTTACCAGATATTGTTCTTGGCGGCCATTAAATGAGGTGAAAGCACCTAATTTTCCAATCGGGAGGCAAGTGTGGGCGTTGCACCAGGAATAAGTCATGTTCAGAGTGATCATCAGATAATGAATGATGGAAGATAATGAATGGTCATCACTTCTGTCTTGTAATGTGACTCCAAGAAAAATTTCATGCCATCAAACATACAACAGTCAATGCCATTTGTTAACGCTATCCTAAGAAGTAATACTTTCAGTTATTTGGCATCTATCACATCAAAACACTTTAAAATGCTTCACATATCGAATAACATTTTTTAAGTGCACTGATTTATATAGTCAAATGTATATCTAACTCACCGTTCATTAAATTAATACAGCACTTCTTATATAAAATTTAGAAAATACCAAAAAGTTGCATATATATAGCGGCTTTATGGTAGGAAAATGTTGTAATGTGCTTCATTGGTGGATTATAAGATTAAAAATTGACACCGAGCCACAGAAGAAGATATTGGGACAGGTGACTAACAGCTTGGTCAAAGAGGTAAGTTTTAAGTGAGATCTCAAAGGAGGAGAGAGAGAGAGGTGGAGAGACGGAAAGGTTTAGAATGGGAATTCCAGAGTTAGAACCTAGAAAGCATGGTCACCAATGGTGGGGGAAAGAGAGTGGAGATGCATAATAGCCCAGAATTGGAAGAGCACAGAGATTTTGGAGCAATGTCAGCAATGTTCTCCATTATTTTTTTTGAGTGTGTGGTCCCTTTAAGGGGCTGTACAGCCCATTCACAGTTTCGCACATGCACGAACTTCAACAGGACACAGGCCTGTAAGTGGTTTTGCCCTTGGTGGTTTCGAATCAGCCCCGTTACAACACTTCTAGACCCGGGAATTATAGTAGTGAACAGAATACTCAGTTATAGACAGATCTTTCAGTCTCAACTGTCACAATGCTTTTATTCAAGTTAAAGCGCACACCTGCTTCCAGTAAAACACACCCTGGTGGCGTAAAAAAAAAACACATTACAATGCACAACACTGGCCTGTCTGAACAGGCCCCTATTGCAAAGTATCCATGACTAAAACCACCGAATCTGTCCAATAGTGCACCACCGAATCTGTCCAACAGACTGTGCGCACGCCTATGATCCAAGCAGAACCTCCCCACTAAACCCCTGAGGCTTGGTTGGGACATACGACACCCCTTCACACTATGCGGTGGGCTAAAGGAGGTGTGGGCTGGGATAATTCTCACCAGTTACCTCTTTGGCTTACTCGCTGCTTCTCCCGATGAGGCGTGTCTTCGGGTTTTGTACCAATCTGTGGTTTCCAACTCCCAGTCTCAAGGTTAGCTTCCCAGTCGAAATAGTGAGGCTCTCTTTGCTCGTAGATGATGGTTTCTTCTCTCCGTCCCAGACAGAGTGCTCGATCCTTGAATGCATTGAACGAAGCAAGCAAGTGTAGAAGAGGAGAGAGAGAGAGAAATGGCAGCAAACTGCCGTCTCTTATACCTGAAAAATGTTTGCTGAATCGTCGTGCCAAAAACCAGTCCTTTACCTGAGGCAGTCCAACTCAAGAGCAATGAAATCACATCTCCGGCCTGTGCCTTTGTTTCCGAGCTCTTCCTGGGGATAAAGGCCTCAACGCGTCTGGGTTCCTTTGTCCTGAGGTTCCCCCGCTCCTGGGCTATCTCCAGTCATTTTGATGGCTTGGACACTGACCAGTTTACCTGATCTCTCACTGATGGGTTCCCATTACATAACAAAAGGGCCTTTCATCAGCCCTCTACCAGCCATTGACCCATCCCAGACTATCCCCGCCCACCTGATGTGTATTCCTGTGGAACATGTCTGGGCCTGTCCCAGTCAAGCTGTCAGCTCTTCTGCAGTAAATGAAATATGGAAAAGCAATGTCCAAAACTTAAAGTCCAAAATCCTGAAGTCTGTGTGATGTTTATGCCAATGCTTACAAGCCGTCCCAGGCTGCGGGAGACCGACAGAGAGCGGTACAGTCGCGCAGCTTATCGGGAACATTGGTTGTCGGGCTGGAGGAGATTACAAAGTTGTGGAGGGTCGAGACCATGAAGGAATTTGAAAACGAGGATGAGACTGTTAAAATTAAGGCATTGGGGAACTGAGATAATGGTACTTCAGAAACATTTTAATTATGTAAGTCTTTGAAGTTACAGCACTGAAATAGGGCATTCAATCCATCATGTCAGTTAGTGCCAGTGCGAGCTCTTCAACTGGAGCTATTTGCTTTGAAATGATTAGATGATGTCATGATGTGTTATATAAATGAAAATATCTTTCATTTGTGATAGACATCATTGGGCCCAATTATGATTTAATTGAACCTAGTTTTTTTTTCCCTTTGGTCTCTTCGAAAGGCGATGGTTCATGCTGAATGGTTCTACAGACAATGCCAGTCCTCTTGTACTACAATTGTTTTTCTTAAGGAATGAGCTAGAAAGATGTGTTTTGGCAGGCTCCATCAATATTATAGTCAAACTTAATCCTGACTCTGTCTAACATCTATATGTACACAATTGCAGCAGAGAATACAAATCTCTGGTCCATTTTGACAATTCGAGCCAAGCAACACAGGAGGCTGTCTGTCGGTTGAAATTGGCTCACTCAGCACACACCAGGGGTCAAACTTGAATCCTTTGTCATTCGTATAACTTGGTGTGCACTACTTATATATAGTGCATTTGCTTATGGGGCTTGAACACTTCTCTGGATAAAATTTAGTTTTCCGCTCCAAGGGCCCAAAATTGGTGGACACAACACCCAAAATCGCGAAATTCATCGAAAAATACCTACATACCGCCAACCTACTGCCCGACAGAAAATTCATCAACAGCATACCGTCCGCCCCTGTACACCACCGAGGTGGTTTTAAGTCAATCGTCTGTCGGTGGTATGCATCTTTACCTGTAAATTTTTTTAAATCTCTCAACCCTCAGTCTCTCCCACCCCCCAGTCTCTTTCCCGCCCACACAGCGATCCCTTCCCCCCCGCCCCTCCCAAGCAGCGATCTCCCCCCCAAGCAGCGATCTCCCCCAAGCAGCGATCTCCCTCCACAGGAACCTCCCTCCACCCCACAGTAGCAATTTACCACCACCCCCCCCTCCACCCCCTACCCCCCACTTACCTGCACAGCACTGTCAGGCCAGCAGTCTCTGTGGATTCTGGATTCTGGTCGGTGTCTCTCGGGGAGGAGGGGGCGGTGCGGAGCTTTGCAGCAGCATGCGCCTGCACACAACTTGGGAGCCGTAGATGCCCGAGTGAAAAGGACTCACCGCCCACTGCACTCCAATTGGCATACCACTGAGAAAAAAGTGACCAAAATCACGCACACTCCACCCCAGCGGTACCGGCGGTATGAAGCAGCATACCGCCAGCATACTGCCGAGAAATGGGCGGAACATCGGTTTTGACCAATTTCCGCCCCCAAGTATTTATGGATTATATTTAGTATTATTTGTAGATGTAGATGCATCATTCACTTGAACCTTGGATTGACGTTACATGGTCTTCTGTGCACTGAGTCCAGAAGATGGAACACCCTTTAGCTGACTTCAGAAATAGTGAAATTTCCTGAGTTGGCTAAATTGGAGGCAAAGCTTTATAGAGATTGTATAATGCTAGTAAATTAAGATCTATCCGAGTAATGTTGTATTGCAGAGAGGTATAATTATTCCCATGCCAAATTGGTCACCAGTATGAATCCATGGCTGAGAGTTTCCTTGGAGCTGCTCCTGTTCCACTGCTGTAAATCGCCAAAGATACAGCGGAAATGGAGTATCTCCCACTGCCCTCTTGAGCATCCCTGATTATAACTGCTCAAGCATCGGTGGCCGTGCCCTCATCTTCCTGGACCCTAAGCCCTGGAACTCCATCCCTAAACCTCTTCCCTCTCTTTCCTCCTTGAAGACGCTGCTTAAAACCTACCTCTTTGACCAAGCTTTTTGGTCATCTGGCGTAATTTCTTCTCATGTAGCTCAGTGTCAAATTTATTTGTTTTGTCTTATAACACTGCTGTGAAGCACCTTGGGATGTTTTACTAAGTTAAAGGCGCTATATAAATAAAAGTTGGTGTTGTTGTTGTTCCTGCGGTTACAGTGGCAGAGCAAGAGCAGCTCTGAGAATAGCTAATGGTTATAATATAGGTCAGCTTATAGTTGAATGCGTACCTGATGAAGAGTACCTGCCATCTAATTAAGCATCAAAAAATTCAAATGGGCATCTTGACTTTGCAATTATCTCGGCAGAGGATTGTTGTCTATTGGAGCCTCAAAAGTTGTTAGATGCATCTCTATTCCACAATTTCTCCTTCTTTGCAAAGCACTGGAAATCCAAAAGCACTTCAGTGTAAAACCTTCTGAATTTGGTCAAATTTGAACTTGGTGAAATAGTTCAAGTGAGTTTAATTTTGACCAGATTAAAGTAGCGCAAAAGATTCAGGGCTAGAAATTCGGGATTGGGTCATCGCGTTTTTTTGGCCGGAAAAAACCCCGCTCTGACTCCGCTATGATTTCCGCTATGAAATGGAAAAAAATGCGTCCGGCGGGAAAAATCAGCGTTGCATGAGGATTCACGGCGCAAACCGCAAATTTTCTACAACTTTACTCCAAGGCTGATACCTCGGGGAAAGCATACAATTTTTTTCCCCAAAAAACAAAAAAAAATCACAAAACAGTCACGAGACCCTTTTCCAGCGAATCGCTGCAAAAGAATTTAAAACTAAACACCTTAAGTTACCTTTTTTTTCAGGGTTTCATACCTACAGTCGTTCCAAGGGCTGCACCGACAGGCTTTTCCTCGGCATTTTTTTTCCCAATCTACGGGTCACCGCTGAGCCAAATATCGGGCGAAAGAGCTTTTTCCAGTCTTGCACACCGGCGGTCCGCTCGCCAGCGGTTTCAAAACTGCCAGCGCAAGACGTCAGGGAATTTCCCGCCGCTCCGTTTTCCGCCTGAAACGGCGAAATACCGCTGAAAAACCCGGCGCAAGGTTGGTGAATTTCCAGCTCTTGGAGTTTATTGCTCAGGAAGGTTTTGAAGTTCCAGGGCAGGGCAGTGATAAAAATGGTCTCTGCAGGTCCTGAGTGGGTGAACCAAGTGGGATAGTGGAGATTGATTTTCTCATTCACATCGTTTGCACATGTTCTCATCTGAGATTTTGGCTGAGCCGAGACAATATTGTGAATAAAGAGATGAGAAGGCAGTAATTCAGTCTCTGACTTGAGATGATTTCATCTCAATATTGATCTTCAATTGCATTCACACAAGAGATATTGCCTATTATTCCTGACCTGTACAGAGCTGTAAACTTCTGTTTTAAATTGATTTTCTTCTGATCTTGGTGTGGTCCTTGATTTGTTTGTTGGATGTAGAGGTTTTACGGTGATTTGTCAGTAAGCGATATTCAGCTCTTGCCGGGTAGTGTTCAAGATTCTACAGCTGGCTTCAGTGTTGCTCTATTATGAAATTAAAAAATTAGATTCTCGCTCCTGATCTCTCCTTCCGGAAGTTGTGCATGTGTGAACAGCTGCTGAGAGCTGTAACCCCACTTTTAAAAAAGGAGGGAGAGAGAAAACAGGGAATTATAGACCGGTCAGTCTGACCTCAGTAGTGGGTAAAATGATGGAATCAATTATTAAGGATGTCATAGCAGTGCATCTGGAAAATGGTGACATGATAGGTCCAAGTCAGCATGGATTTGTGAAAGGGAAATCATGCTTGACAAATCTTCTGGAATTTTTTGAGGATGTTTCCAGTAAAGTGGACAAAGGAGAACCAGTTGATGTGGTATATTTGGACTTTCAGAAGGCTTTCGACAAGGTACCACACAAGAGATTAATGTGCAAAGTTAAAGCACATGGGATTGGGGGTAGTGTGCTGACGTGGATTGAGAACTGGTTGTCAGACAGGAAGCAAAGAGTAGGAGTAAACGGGTACTTTTCAGAATGGCAGGCAGTGACTAGTGGGGTACCGCAAGGTTCTGTGCTGGGGCCCCAGCTGTTTACACTGTACATTAATGATTTAGACGAGGGGATTAAATGCAGTATCTCCAAATTTGCGGATGACACTAAGTTGGGTAGCAGTGTGAGCTGCGAGGAGGATGCTATTAGGCTGCAGAGTGACTTGGATAGGTTAGGTGAGTGGGCAAATGCATGGTAGATGAAGTATAATGTGGATAAATGTGAGGTTATCCACTTTGGTGGTAAAAACAGAGAGACAGACTATTATCTGAATGGTGACAGATTAGGAAAAGGGAAGGTGCAACGAGACCTGGGTGTCATGGTACATCAGTCATTGAAGGTTAGCATGCAGGTACAGCAGGCGGTTAAGAAAGCAAATGGCATGTTGGCCTTCATAGCGAGGGGATTTGAATACAGGGGCAGGGAGGTGTTGCTACAGTTGTACAGGGCCTTGGTGAGGCCACACCTGGAGTATTGTGTACAGTTTTGGTCTCTTAACTTGAGGAAGGACATTCTTGCTATTGAGGGAGTGCAGCGAAGATTCACCAGACTGATTCCCGGGATGGCGGGACTGACCTATCAAGAAAGACTGGATCAACTGGGCTTGTATTCACTGGAGTTCAGAAGAATGAGAGGGGACCTCATAGAAACGTTTAAAATTCTGACGGGTTTAGACAGGTTAGATGCAGGAAGAATGTTCCCAATGTTGGGGAAGTCCAGAACCAGGGGTCACAGTCTGAGGATAAGGGGTAAGCCATTTAGGACCGAGATGAGGAGAAACTTCTTCACCCAGAGAGTGGTGAACCTGTGGAATTCTCTACCACAGAAAGTAGTTGAGGCCAATTCACTAAATATATTCAAAAGGGAGTTAGATGAAGTCCTTACTACTCGGGGGATCAAGGGTTATGGCGAGAAAGCAGGAATGGGGTACTGAAGTTTCATGTTCAGCCATGAACTCATTGAATGGCGGTGCAGGCTAGAAGGGCTGAATGGCCTGCTCCTGCACCTATTTTCTATGTTTTCTATGTCTATGGGCTGTAATGAACACAATGGTCAGATAGCCTGCACAATCGACACTCCAATATGAATACTAACCACAAGATAGCAAAGGTCAGTTGGTACCCACAGAACCATATTCCACCCTGAGGTTTACATCTCCAAGAGAGGAGAGAAGAAAATAGGGGAGAACGAAAGAAAAGTAACAAGAAAATGAGCTCGAGATCAAAAAGCCCAACATTTGAATGCAATTCGTCTTAAATCCTGGAATAAAATTTTTATTGCATTTTGGCCTAGAAATTTGGGGTTGTTTGTGCCTCCCACAGTGCATTCGAGGGGCGCTAACGGGACGCAAACTAATTTTCACCCAGGAGCGGTGCCGCTAATGACTCCTGCTAAATTACGTGGGAGTTTAGCGGCGGCGGTAACCCGTGCCAGCGATATCGATGTCATCCTCATGCCAGGCACCCCATTTTTACTCCGGAACAAAAACTGAGGAGCGTCCCCTGAGGCTGCACCGGGCGATGCCACCAACAGCTTCAGAGGAGGTGAACTGGGCTGTGGGCCGCTCTCTGGGTGCTGCTTAAAGCAGAGGTGTTGGCTGTGTTTAAAATGTTTTTTAAAATTGTCATTTTTCTTTGACGCCCTGTCGTACCGCGATCGTTTAGCCCGGCACTCTGCTCGAGTCCCAGGCAGTTGACATGGCTTCCCCGCTTCCCAGTTGTCCATGGAGGCCCGGTTCTTACCTGCAAAGTCTGTAGTGCTACATCCCGCTCCCAATCCATCCGCCGCGCCGCCCCCCCCCCCCCACCCCCAGCCCCAGAAAGGGTGTTATTTTGCGCTCCACTTCCTTTCGGGAGCAATAACCTGAATTTTTTGAGCATGGCGGTACTTCCGTGTCTGGTGCAGAATGTAATGCCTCTCGGTTGTTACCGCCCCCAAAAAAGGGGCAACGGAATTTCACAACCTTTGTCCAGAATCTTCCCAGCCCTGCGCATGCGGGTTTGGAGGCGCGCCCGCTGCCAAAATGGCCCTGATTGACAGCGGGGAGGACATCCGCTCTGAACCCACCCCTGTGTCAGTTTATCTGTTTATGTCCACCTGTGCAATGTGCAACCTGGCTGCTTTGGTGTCCTGGGGCAGTTTCTTCTGTTGATTGGAAGGGAAGAGAACCTCCCTGCGTGCTGTGACTCCCTCCATAAGAATCTGGAGGGAGTCATGGGAGTGCCTGGGTGCAGCCGTGCATCTCTGTGCAATGCTTGTCAGTGTTTGCAAGTGTTTGCAGCACTTCAATCCTGTAGAACCTGACGGAACAACTGTCAATAAAAAGTTGGCCATGGTCCCTTGAAGGAAACCGGCTGATGATGCATCATCAATGGCATCATCAGACCTGCTTCCTGATAATTGGCCGGGAACCTCACTGGGTGGGCTTAACAACCCCAATCAACGGAGGATTGCGTTGAGAGGGCAGGCTGGAGCCAAAAGCACGTTCCCCACAAGCCACCAATGCCGTGCGCACCAGTCTCACCACTGTTGGCGAAATCGCAGTCTTTGTGTTTTTACTTACTATCTTGATGTGTACATTTTGTTGCTTCCTATGATCTGTCCTGAGTTTACGGGTATTGCACAGAACTGATAACTTATTTGCACTGGACTTGGGACCAAATGATTTGGGACCAATCTGGTTTCACCCAAGAGGTTCAACGTTTGTGCTACACTTGCCCACAATCTTTCAACTTCCTCCAAGCCCTGACTACGTCATATTCCCTGGAATGCTGCATTATCCCATACATGGTGGTTTTGGTATGTTGCAGCACAAGAAAATTGAGCTGGTAGGAGGTATTGATTTTCTTTCGATTGCACTGTAACTTTATATTCATGGTTTATAGGACTTAATTAGGAGGGAGAAAATAGAGTCTGAGAGGAAGCTTGCTGGGAATATAAAAACTGACTGCAAAAGCTTCTATACATATGTGAAGAGAAAAAGATTAGTGAAAACGAACGTAGGTCCCTTGCAGTCAGAATCAGGTGAATTTATAATGGGGAACAAAGAAGTGGCAGACCAATTGAACAAAGACTTTGGTTCTGTTTTCACGAAGGAAGACATAAATAAGTTTCTGACCACCCTGATCTCCATGACCATGTCGAGGACAAGCGGCATCAACAAAGCATGTACCATGATCAAGCAAATTTGTCATGCGATATTGAAGTCAATGACCCTGTGTTTGTACTCAACTATGGACATTGTCCCAAATGGCTTGCTGGCACATTCATCACCAAAGAACGGATGTTTCAGATCAAACTCGTAAATGGATTAACTTGCAGAAAGCATTTGGACCAAACCAAACTGCAATTCACAGACAGCCTCGAGCAACCCGAAGAAGACACTACCAACTTTGACCCTTCGATACACACACAAGTGGCACCGACATCACTGTTGACCACGAATCTGAACTCACCATCCCCAGCAGCCTAGCAAGGCCAGCTGCACAGCAGCCCAGCGAAGAACCAACCAACTTACCCAAACCTGCATTTGTACCGAGACGATCGACTAGGGAGCGAAAGTCCCCAGATCGTCTCAACCTCTAAATAAGTGTACTATTGACTTTGGGAGGGAGTGATGTTATGTATGCAACCCCATGTAACCAGTATCATACTGCCACCAGAGGGCGTAGCTGTTGGAGTCGCAAGGGATCCCAGCTTCCCTTGGGAGCACTATATATAAGCAGGCATCCCATGCTGTACCAACACTCTGGAGTTAGAATAAAGGAACTAAGGTCACACTTACTCACGTCAACAGTACTCAGTTACATTACTTTATTATGAACACAACAAATACCATCACTGGTCAAATTATACAGGGTCACTTAGAGTCCAATCTGCGGTATGATTAATTACCTAAATTGCTGCTGTGCAAATCTCTGTCGCACAGCATTTAGTATTAGAAGGTTTGGGATTTGAGTCTGGTTGCCAGTTTTTATATTTTATTACACAAATGTTTTTTTGTTGATTAATCAATTTAGTTATATCTTGTCTTCATGAAGAACCAGAATAAGTTATATGTGCAAGTGTCAGGTGTGTGAATATTGGAGGATATTCACCCAGGACAGCATTCACCTGTTTTTCAGTAACAGCTGGATTTGAAAAATAGAGTGTTTCAATTCAGTATGAGATGTAATCAAATGGTACTTATATTTAATTCACACTGATGCATGATCTTGGTTTAGGAGGATTACCAAGATTGGAGCAGCAAGAATTGGGGGAAAAACTCCTTTCAGAGGAGAGCGAATGTTCGTCCTGTCGATCCAATCTATTTGACGTTGTGAATGATGAGAGAGATTCGACATTATTCACACGAGGAGGAATTGTCCATCCACTCTTCTCGTTGTGGTTTTGTTTCAATCACCATAGGATGTAAAATAGAAATAGAATATGCTGGAATCACTCAGCAGGTCAGTGGAGTGAGAAACCGAGTGAACATTTCTGGTCGATTTCACCAGAACTGATCTTCGACCTGAAATGTTAACTCGATTTTTCTCTTTACAAATGCTACCTGACCTGCTGAGAGTTTCCAGCATTTTGTTCTTATTTCAGATTTCGGATCCCCACAGTATTTTATTTTTGTTGCCGTAGAATGCAAACCTTTGTATGATTGTCAATGCAGACAAGAGCTGCACTTGTAATGGGGAAACGGTGTCGACTATGAAAGGTTGTTCGAGTGAAAAACAAACAGTTCAGCCAATGACCAAACTGCCATTAAACATAATGGGCCAGGTTTTGTTGTCAAAATAATGGTGAGGCAAATGGTCCCCATCGCTATTTCTGCGTAAATGTTACTGCAACTTCAGGTGAGGGACAAATGAGCGGTTAAACGCGAATATCCAAAAGTTGCTGCTGAGTTCACCCGTTTTGCCATTAGCTTCAAGAAAATGGTATCTCTGACAAAGCACAACAAAGCAGCCCGCTTGATTGACCGCTACCTTAAACATTTGCTCACTCCGCACAATGGCTGCTGTGTGCACCATCTACAAGATGCACTGCAGCATCTCGCCAAGGTATCTTCAACAGCATCTCCCAAACCCGGGACCTCTACCACCTAGAAGTACAAGGGCAGCAGGCACATAATAACACCATCACCTCCAAGTTCCCCTCCAAGTCACACGCCATCCTGACTTGGAAATATATCACCGTTCCTTCATTGTCGCTGGGTCAAAAATCCTGGAACTCCCTCCCGAACAGCACTGTGGGAGTACCTTCACCACATGGACTGCAGCAGTTCAAGAAGGTAGCTTACCACCACCTTCTCAAGGACAATTAGGGATGGGCAATAAACGCTGGCCTTGCCAACTACGCCCACATCCCAGGAATGAATAAAAAGAAAATTGTCACCTTTTAACATGGCCTTTTACAGTTTAATAATGGATTATTTTGAATAGTAAGCACAAAGTGCTAAAATAAGTATGCTTTTTTGGTTGCCTGGGTAACAGATTTCACTGTTGTTCATGTGTGTGCGGTTTTATTTTATTGATGGTTTGTTGACAATGTGTTGCAGATCACTGACTTTATTCAACATTTAATACAGGCTTTTAAAAAAGAATAAAAAAGTCTGAAAGTAAAAGATGAATTGTAGAATTGATAATTTGTTTCAAAACCACGCCTTCATCTCACTTAAAATCTAATAGAGTAATATTACAGGGAGACTGCACGTTGCTGTATTTAATAGCTGTTGAAATGGACCCTGTATAACATACTTCTCTCAGGTTTCCCACATAAAAGTTAACATTTTAACACATGCCATGAGTGAAATGGTTGTAATGATCAACCAAGGGTTTTAAAGGTCTCGAAAGCTGCTGAATTCCAAATTATTTGAGACCATTAAGGAAGGCACGACAGTGTGTTTGTGGCAGTTCATATATGCTGGTTAATTCAAAACACTTTTTTCTTCTCCACAGGGATGTAAGGTGTTATAAGTGCTGGGGATTTTAATAGTTACATTTAGAGGCCGAAATTGCCCTGCTCCATTACTGAATCTAGGAGGCGGTAATGGAGTGGATAGGCCTTACCTACTGGGGACAGATGGGTGGGCTGACCTATCATAGATTGCCCTCTGGCCAAGAGCGGCGGGAACAGGTTTCCTCGTCGCACGTGCTGCCACCCGTCGTGCATGCACCGACCCCACACCACCCAGTGGCGACTCCCTTTCCGTAATTGCTCCGCCGGAGCGATGCTACCGCCGGTCGGTGCTGCTGACAGCTTTCCCCTGCGGGAAGCTGTGTGTGGCTGGGCGGTGCAGGGGAAGGCGTGCTATCATGCCTCCATTTTATTTTAATTGTTGGGCCGACTCAGAGGTCGGCCCAACAATGAGGGCCACAAGTTCAGTCGGTCCACCGACAGGCAGCCCGGCACTCCCTCTTGGGTACCGGGCTGCTGGCCTGGCTGAAACTCTTCCTGGTGCCCCAGTGGGCCTAACTAAACTTATTGCAGAGCTTGCAGCGGCCCTCTCCTTTAAATCAAGGGGTGGGACCGTTGCGAGACGTCAGCACGCTGCTGATGACTGATTTGGACGACCGACCCAATCCAAGGACACTTCCGTCCCTCAATACCGCCCCGACCAGAAATACAAAAAACCGAGATGAATATCGACGCAAGATCCACGCCATGGATTGGGGCGGAGAAAAATCTTAAAGATCGGTAAGTGTGCCTACTCTTAGTTGGGGGGCAACTTTGGCCCCTTAATCTTTGCAAACCTAACCTACGATGTTGACATATGACTAGTTCTAGAGTCAGAAATGTAGTCTTGTGCAAATTACTGAGTGTTATTCACTTTCTATGTGATGCAATAAGCCACACAAACATGAGCAGACCCAGTGACGATGAATAATTCTTGATCATTTATCTTTGCGACAGAAGGATCGCTGGCTATAGACAGGACTTATTCAATTAAAACAGCAGCACTGTCCCATGCTCAGTGAATATGAAAGACTTTAGAAGGTCATGGATAGGCTAGCAGGATGGGCAGATACGTGGCAGATGCAGTTTGATGTAAAATAAATATGAAGTGTTGGCCCTGAATTCGCAGCCACTACGGGCGCGTACGAGCTGCATACACACCCATAGGGGCCCTGCAAGTTCCGTGTTTAGGCATGCAAAGCGCATGCGCCTAAACCCGAAACTTGAGATCTGCCAAGAATCCTCGTGACAGGTCGCATGCATCCGAAGGTAAAGGGCCTCCATAGGCGGAATGCTGGGCTACTTGCACAACTTCTGGCCAGCGAATGTCCTTGAAATTCATACGACTGATAAAAGCAGGTGTAAGGCTTGCTTTTTTATAAGTGTAAGACTTTTAAAGGACAGAGAAATGACAGTTTCCAAGAAGTTAAACATTTAAAATCCTGTTAAGTAAGGTAAGTTTATTTTCAGGCCCTGTAAAATGTGCAAATTTATTTTTCAAAAAATGTAATTTTTGTTTTAACTATTTAATTAAATTTCATTTTGATGAATTTTAAATATATTGATTTTTAAATTTATTGTAAGTGTTTGTGTATTTTTGGTGATATTCCCATTCATACTTATGGTGAATACAACAGTACACTCCAAAAGTACTTCATTGGCTGTAAAATGCTTTGAGACGTCCGGTGGTCGTGAAAGGTGCTATATAAATCCAAGTCTTTCTTTCCTTTTCTTTCTTTGATTACATACGGAATCACCACAAGCATGAATGGGAATACACCTGCTTGGATTGGTTGGGCCAGCCCACGTGATCCAAGGGACGCGTGCAAAGCGCTTACATCCCTGGAATACGCGACCGTCTATGCAGGCCTTCGCGTCGAGGCTCAGGACGGCAAGATTCATAGAAATTTTTCGGGTCAGAGGCATCCGCCCACGGGAAGCCTCCGACCGCAATTTCTGGGCCATTATATTCAGGAAATGGGGAGAGGGAAAGATAATACACCATAAATGGTAATAGTTGAAATGGAGTAAATGGAGGGCATGCACACATGTCACTAAAGCTGGCAGTAGAAGTAGAGAAAATCATTAAAATATATATTTTTTTAAATTGTTCTGAAGCATAGAATACAGCAGCAATCAGATAATGTTGAACTTGCTCTAAATGTTAAATTAAATTTTGAGGTTTTTTTGTTCACTTATCATCATAAAGAAGATATAAAATTATAATTCGGTACAATTATAAAGTGTGTGCAGGAACCTTCTTTTCATTAAAAATGAATATGCATAATGAAGCAGGTCTAGATGGATTGCATCCACGAGTACTTAAAGGAATGAGAATAGAAATACGAGAGTTGATTGTTGCTGTTGTTGTTGTAGTTCAATTAAAACAAAGATTGCAAAAGGGCTTGTGTTCAAATGTTTTAAATGGATCGGAAACACAATATTAAGATCATAGACAACTTAACATGATTTCTATTATCGGAAAGTTATTGGGATGTTCTTTTAAAAGAAATAATTCAAGACTATCCATTGAGAGTGAAATCCTTTAAGGAAAGAACAAATATTGGTGAATAACATAGCTTGACATTTGGAAGACATTATGTGCTGCATAAGAAACGGCCAAAGCCTTGGAACATAAGAGAAAGAGTCAACTGGATAACAAACTGCCAAAACTATCGGATCAATAATTGCACCAACTGGACTATTGGGCTCAATTTTCCCCAAAGCTTTTTTTGGCGTACTTGAAGAGTTACGGCTGCTTTTTTGGGGCCCAAGTACACTAAAAAAAACATTTCTAAGTTTCCCCGTTGGATTTATTCATTTTGGCGTGGCCTAACCCGCCCTTTAGTTTTCGAAGTGGAGCCTTGGTCTGCGCTAAAAAGATCAGGCTGCCATGGTAACCAGGGACACAATGCGAGCTGAGGTTGCAAAGTGAAACATACAGCCAGCTCACATCTCTCTCTCTCTCTCTCTCTGTGTCTCTGTGTGTGTGCTTCTCCCTCTCTCTCTGTCTCTGTGCCTTTCTCTCTCATAGAAACATAGAAAGAAACATAGAAAAATAGGTGCAGGAGTACGCCATTCGGCCCTTCTAGCCTGCACCGCCATTCAATGAGTTCATGGCTGAACATGCAACTTCAGTACCCCATTCCTGCTTTCTCGCCATACCCCTTGATCCCCCGAGTAGTAAGGACTTCATCAAACTCCCTTTTGAATATATTTAGTGAATTGGCCTCAACAACTTTCTGTGGTAGAGAATTCCACAGGTTCACCACTCTCTGGGTGAAGAAGTTTCTCCTCATCTCGGTCCTAAATGGCTTACCCCTTATCCTTAGACTGTGACCCCTGGTTCTGGACTTCCCCAACATTGGGAACATTCTTCCTGCATCTAACCTGTCTAAACCCGTCAGAATTTTAAACGTTTCTATGAGGTCCCCTCTCATTCTTCTGAACTCTAGTGAATACAAGCCCAGTTGATCCAGTCTTTCTTGATAGGTCAGTCCCACCATCCCGGGAATCAGTCTGGTGAACCTTCGCTGCACTCCCTCAATAGCAAGAATGTCCTTCCTCAAGTTAGGAGACCAAAACTGTATACAATACTCCAGGTGTGGCCTCACCAAGGCCCTGTACAACTGTAGCAACACCTCCCTGCCCCTGTACTCAAATCCCCTCTCTATGAAGACCAACATTCCATTTGTTTTCTTAACCGCCTGCTGTACCTGCATGCCAACCTTCAATGACTGATGTACCATGACACCCAGGTCTCGTTGCACCTCTCCTTTTTCTAATCTGTCACCATTCAGATAATAGTCTGTCTCTCTGTTTTTACCACCAAAGTGGATAACCTCACATTTATCCACATTATACTTCATCTGCCATGCATTTGCCCACTCACCTAACCTCATAGCATCCTCCTTGCAGCTCACTCTGCCACCCAACTTAGTATCATCCGCAAATTTGGAGATACTACATTTAATCCCCTCGTCTAAATCATTAATGTACAATGTAAACAGCTGAGGCCCCAGCACAGAACCTTGCGGTACCCCACTAGTCACTGCCTGCCATTCTGAAAAGTACCCATTTACTCCTACTCTTTGCTTCCTGTCTGACAACCAGTTCTCAATCCATGTCAGCACACTACCCCCAATCCCATGTGCTCTAACTTTGCACATCAATCTCTTGTGTGGTACCTTGTCGAAAGCCTTCTGAAAGTCCAAATATACCACATCAACTGGTTCTCCCTTGTCCACTCTACTGGAAACATCCTCAAAAAATTCCAGAAGATTTATCAAGCATGATTTCCCTTTCATAAATCAATGTTGACTTGGACCTATCATGTCACCTCTTTCCAAATGCGCTGCTATGACATCCTTAATAATTGATTCCATCATTTTTCCCATTATGAGGCGCGGTGTCAGGGGGTGAGAAGCATACATACAATGATATTGCAGCCACCCCCACCTCCTCGTAGTACCCACACAGCCCCACTCCCTTTTTGCGGATGACTGATTGCTGGGACTGTCCCGGAGGCGCGCAAATTATGCCGAATGTACATTCATCGGGCCCTTTGACATCCCTCTGTTTAATGCAGCTGCTCCTTATACCCGTGGAGCACTGTACACATACCCGGTCATTATTAGGATTTACTTGTAACCATGCATTAAAATAACTCCTGTCCTTCTCCAATCTTTAGTCGCTGAGACACATACTCCGTCCGTCAAATTGAATAAAACTCCGTAGTTCATGTGATTGTTCATTTCCAGCGTGCTCTGCTGTCCGTTGGTGTTGTCCAGGGTACGTGCATGTCGCAGGGCTATCCATATTACGAGTAGCGCTGTTCGTATTCCCATTCTGGTAGGTATTATCTGTAATTTTAAACAGAAAGCCTGGTCGTCACCAGGGGTTAGGTTTTGCTCTACGAGTATCCCTGTCACCCTGCGAAATCAGAAGCACAAGGTTATAAGCGAACCATTTCGAGTTGAATCTGTGGGGCGTGCGCCCGTGTCTTTACCCACTTAAATATTACCCAAACTCCTATTATGACCAAGGCCAAAGCTATTCCTCCGAACATCATTGTCTGCTTTACCGTTAGGTTGGGTTTGTGGACTACACCTACCCACATTGGGGTACATTGGCTCTATTGCCATAGGTGATGGTGCTATGGCTGCGCACTGCACTATCCGTCTAGTCCCGTTATCTCTTCCAGCCTGTTTATCTTAGCTTTTAACTCTTCAATTTGTTTTATTGAGTATCTATTTCTTTATTGTATCAGGCAAGTATTATTACATAAGCTAGTTCTGTTTTTATTTTTGTTTCCTCTGTTAGGTGAGTCTTTTTTTTCTATTAAGAATGTTCAGTATCAAACGGCTGTTAATGGAAAGGGTTAACTCCTTTCCAGGCTTGTAAGAAGACCTGATGTCATTACGTGACTTAATGTAATCATCTGAAAAAAAAGTCTTTGTGCCTTCAAACTTGCTTAGAAATTAGGAATCCGTTAAAACTCCAATGTTTTCTTAACTTCTAATTCAAGTACTTGCCAAAGAAATCTTTTTTTTTTAAATTGATATAAAACGAGACCATACATTTTTAATAGCAATATTGTTTACTGAAATTTAATTTTTTTTAAAATTTCTCTCTTTCTCCTCGTTATCTTCAAAACCCTCCTGCTTGTTTAGACTGTTTGGGACTTTTCTTGATAAACACTGTCCATTTTGGAAATCTTTTCAAACTGCATTGAAACTTTCTCATAATTTAAAATTCGAATCCATGTCGAGTGTTTTTTTATCTCTTCCAATTTTTTTTTCTTCTAATTAAACCAACATCTTTTTCACAGCAAACATCAACTAGTATTTAGTAAGTTATGCCTTTTTCCATCACAAACACATTTTTTTCTTTTCAGCACTTATTTAGTCCGTTACATCTTTTTTTTTCTTTCTTCAAATTAGGTTTTGTATTTTACACGGAGGGTTCGTAACTCCATAAAGTTGTTAATTTAAAATCATTTGTTTACTTTCAAAGTGACGTCTTTATCTTTTTCTTTTTCTCCATAACTGGAATGGAGTCCAGATTTGAGGGTTTGAGGGCTGCTTTTCGTTATCTCAAAATTTTCCCAAAGTTCCTTTTACACCTTCGCAGATAGCTCGCCACTCGCCCAGGAGTTTGACCTGATCAGATTTAATTTAATCTTTTTCTTATTTGAATCCACCTCAGTATTTTCTGTGCCTTCTCTGAATATCTCAAAATCCCAATTCAAACTTTGTAATTTCAATCTTTATTTAAACCTTTTTTTTTTGTTTTGAGCTTGAAGCTTTCTTAAAAGGCATTCTTTGTCTCATTCCGAGACTAAATTTATGTCTTTCAATCCAATGTAATCAATCATTGCATGTTTTCTTTCGACAAGTAAATTCTTTTTTTTTAACCACCGGGACCATGTATTTTTTATCTTTTGCTCATCAAACCTATCCTTTGTACATTTCCTAGCTCCGTAACTTATCATCCGAATCATCCGAATAAATCCACACCTGCGTTTCTAACTTAAATGTCTTAAAACTTCCCACATGCAGGACAACACTACAAAGGGTTAAAAAAGACTTTCTCTCTGTTTCTAAAATAAACAGACACCTGCATTCCTCTTCCAACCAGGCTTTTGGAACATGAAAACATAAAAAATTCATTCCGCAGTCAAAAATCGCACAGGCACTTCTCATTTAAAACAGACGTTCACAAAAGTCTCTCTTCTTTCCTATTAATTGTTTTGGCCAGCTCTATTCCTCTTCCATACTTCACTTAAGACAATCACCATCAGTTTCTTTTATTGATTAACTTCCTATGTTAATTTACATGGGCTCACAGTATCAAGGCCACAGCCTTTTTTTTCTTTTTGACTTTCCGTTCCTTGTCCCATCATTCCCGTTGGGCTGCTGGCAGGTCCTGAGTATCCCACCTTGCTCTAATCATTTTCTCGATTAGTTTCTTTTGCTTTTCCGCCAGATGGTGGGTAATGGACCCTTCTGATCCCCACTCGAGTTTACTTGCTTTCATGGCCATTCCTGGGTAGGACGAGAACCGTTAGGAATCTACTCTCAGAGGTTTGCCTTTTACCTCGCACAACTTGTAGTAGACCATCTCTGGGCTGCTGTCAGGTCATAAGTCTGCTGTTACACAAACTTATACAATTCTTAAAACGCGTTTAAGCAATTCCCGCAGTGCTCTACGTATCCTTAACGACTACCTACCACCACTCTGCCCGTTGGTCCGACCCTGTTCACAGGTTTGGATTCCGTTAGCCGCTGTACACCTCTTGGTTCTACCCCGGGGTATTTCAAATTACTCTGCTGGGTCCGGAAGATGTCTTTCAGTATCACAATCCCACGGTCTAAGTGTGTTCCCTACGCCTACTTGGTTCCTGGCCGTCACATGGGACAAAAGTCCTCTTAATTCAGGCTCAGGCTAGGCGTTTGAGATATTAGAACGGCTCCTCGTGTCGATCAACCAGCTTCCACCTTCCGCACCCTTTATAATTAAAAATCATTTTTTTATACTCACCCGGGTTTTTCCAAGGGCATCCAGCGACTCCGGGAAATCCTACCGACTACGCCACTGTTAGTGTTAGTGTTTATCAGAAGAATCACTCAACACTCAGAGTCGGTTCCAATGCCAGTGCGGCCTTTATTAACGCCAGCGGGGAGGAAATCACAGGACTGGATCCAGGCTTCTCTCCGCCGAACAAAGAAACTCATCGATATTTATATGTTTTACAATAGTTCTTTACTACAGTTACATCAGCCCATTTCGGCTGGATACTATCCAATCATACTGATTATAGATTCAATTAGACCAATAGATAGAGTTAGTCTCAAAACATAAAGTGGCTCATGTGTTGCCAAGAGATGTGTTGCTAAGGGGTGTGTTGCTAGGAATTACTCATGTATCTTGTAACATTGTCCAGGCCCCTTTATCTTGGGTGTGCTGTCTTTGGGTAGCCTCCTTATTAGAGTTACATATTGGTTTCTTGTCAGCTCGGGCTGATTCATGCCCTCATTATGTGATGTAGGCCCCCCTTATCTCTATTTCTCGGGGCTCTGCTGTGTGGAGTTATAATGGTTTGTTATAGTTATCTTGTATCCAAGGCATTCCTGGCAGTGGGCCTCACAGGGTTATTGCTCGGTCAGCCTCAGTCAATAGTTCACAGCTTGACTACCTGATTTCCCATCATGCCTGGGCAGCCATTTTATGTGTGGCCACTTTAAACTTATATGCGTTTAGATATATTCAGCAGGTGCCTAATGTCTACAACAATAATGATAACATTGATAAATCATCTCAATGGGCCCAAGTTTCGGGGCGCGCCTAGAACGGCGCAGCCCTGACCTGGATGCCCATTTTTTGTGCCACAAAGTGCGCCTAAAATAAAACTTCCAGATTCTCCGGTCCCCGGCAGGTCCTCTGGCCCTCGGCGCGGCGCAGCAAAAGCTGTAGGGGGCGGAGCTAGGTCCCTGCGCTGAAAATAGTGCCGGGACCTCTGCACATGCGCGTTACAGTGGGCGCGCATGTGCAGTAGCTCCAGGCGCCCAAAACTGTGTGGGAGGGGTCCGAAGCACGCAGCCCCTAGCCCTGGCCGAATGGCCTCACTGGGGCTGCATGAATAAGGCTCCTCCCACGCCCAGCTCCTGCTTCCTCCGGACCGGACCCGACCCGACTTGACTCCCGCTCCCACCCCCCTCCCCCACCGGACCGACCCCTCCCCTCCCCACCCGACCTCCGCTTCCCCCGCTCCCGACCTTCCCCCCCCCTCCCCGACCGACCTCCGCTCCCGACCGATCTTCTCCACCCCCCCGACCGATCTCCTCCCCCCCCCACCCCCGACCGATCTCCCCCCCCTCGACCGATCTCCGCCCCCCCCCCCCCCCGACCGACCCCACCCGCAGTCCCCCTGATCCGTGCTCCCGACCCCCCCGGACCCGACGCCACCTACCTGTCAATCCGGTAAGTCTAAGCTCGAAGTCTTGGGCCCAGCCGGGCCCGGCCCATTCAGCCTCCCTCTCCTTTCTTTCTCTCTCTCTCCCTTCTCTCTCTCTCTCTCTTCCCCCCTTCTCTCCTCCCTTCCTCTCCCTCCCTTCTCTTCCCCCCTCCCTTCCCTCCCTCCCTTCTCTCCCCCCCTCCCTTCCCTCCCTCCCTTCCCTCCCTCCCTTCTCTCCCTCCCTTCTCTCAACCCTCTCCTCCCTTCTCTCCCCCCTCCCCTCCCCTCCCCTCCCCCCCTCCCCTCCCCTCCCCCCCTCCCCTCCCCTCCCCTCCTCCCCTCCCCTCCCCTCCCTTCCTCCCCTCCCCTTCCCTCCCCTCCCCTCCCTCCTCCTACCTCTCCTCCCCCCCCTCCTATCCCTCCTTTCACACCCCCCTCCCTCCCTCCCTTCTCACCCCCCTTCTCACCCCCTCCCCTCCCTCCGTTCTCACCCCCCCTCCCCTCCCTCCCTTGTCACCCCCCCAACCCTCTTCCCCCCCACCCCCTCTCCCCACTACACCCCCTCTCCCCCACTCCACCACACCTCCTCCCCCTCCCCATCCTCCCCCTCCCCTCCACCCCTCGCTGTCAGAAACACAGACACTGACAGACAGAGAGTGAGAGACACACACAGACAGACAGACAGAGAGATAGAGACACACTGGGGGAGGGGGTTGGGGGCATCCCAGCACGCTGTTGGAGGGCTCCCGGTGCTGCAGTTGGTAAGTAGAAAATGTTTTATTTATTGATTTAAAAAAAAATTATTTCTTATTAATTTTTTTTGATTGATTTATTGGTTGATTTATTGATGTTTTTATCATTTATTATTAATGATGGCTCTTTATTTGTAAAATTGAAGTGTTTAATGTTTGTAAACTTCCCTTTAAACCCCCCTACCCCTATTCCCTACGCCTGATTTGTAACCTACGCCTGATTTTCTAAAGTGTAGACAAGGTTTTTTTGAGCATCTTCACTTACTCCATTCTAAGTTAGTTTGGAGTAAGTTTTCACTGCCGAAACTTTGAAAACAGGCGTAAGTGGCCGGACACGCCCCCTTTTGAAAAGAAAATTCTGTTCCAAAGTGAAACTGTTCTAACTGACTAGAACTGGAGCAAACTAAATTCCGAGAATTTGAATTTCTAAGATACTCCGTTCTCCACCAGTTGTTCCAAAAAATCAGGAGCAACTGAGGCTGAAACTTGGGCCCAATGAAGCTATCTTTCAGAAGTTTGCAGATGGTATGAATTTGTCTAAGAACGTGGGATGTTCGGAAGGCAGATAGCTGTCCAATAAATCTTTTGAGCCATTGCAATAGGACGGGTGAATTGCTAGTTAAATTGAGAAATGCATAATTCTGCCACAAAAGCTGCAAATGTGATTCAGAAAATGATTGATGTTTTTCAGTGCAAGTCATATAAACAAAAGAACATAAGAAATAGGAGCAGGAGTAGGCCAGTGGCCCCTCGAGCCTGCTGCACCATTTAATAAGATCATGGCTGATCTGTAGGTGTAATGGTCAACTGAATATTGAAAGGACCATCATCATCATCATAGGCAGTCCCTCAAAATCGAGGAAGACTTGCTTCCACTCTAAAAGTGAGTTCTCAGGTGGCTGTACAGTCCAATATGGGAATTACAGTCTCTGTCACAGGTGGGACAGACAGTCGTTGAAGGAAAGGGTGGGTGGGGGAGTCTGGTTTGCTGCACGCTCCTTCCGCTGTCTGCGCTTGGTTTCTGCATGCTCTCGGCGACGAGACTTGAGGTGCTCAGCGCCCTCCCGGATGCTCTTCCTCCACTTTGCCTGGTCTTGGGCCAGGGATTCCCAGGTGCCAGTGGGATGTTGCACTTTATCAAGGAGGCTTTGAGGGTGTCCTTGAAGCATTTCCTCCGCCCACCTGGGGCTCGTTTGCTGTGTCGGAGTTCTGAGTAGAGCACTTGTTTGGGGAGTCTTGTGTCGGGCATGCGGACGATGTTCCCACCCAACGAAGCTGGTTGAGTATGGTCAGTGCTTCAATGCTGGGAATGTTGGCTTGAGCGGGAACACTGACCTTGGTGTGTCTATCCTCCCAGTGGATTTGGAGGATCTTGCAGAGGCAGCGTTGGTGGTACTTCTCCAGTACTTTGAGGTGGCTTTTGTATATAGTCCACGTCTCTGAGTTATATCGGGGGGCAGTAGTAGACCATAAGCTTGATGCCAGATTTGAGGTCCTGGTCTTCAAACACACTCTTCCTCAAGTGATCGAAGGCTGCACTGGCGCACTGGAGGCAGTGTTGGACCTCGTCATCGATGTCTGCCCTTGATGATAGTAGGCTCCCGAGGTATCAGTGCAAAGGTTAACTGAATATTGAAGGGACCATCAGTGTAAAGCAAAACAACACAGACAGGTAAATCACTTATAAAAGCCACAAGCTAAACTTAACTTCAGAAGATCATAAGATAGGTTTGATGAAGGAGGTCATTAGCACATTTGATAGCTTTTTAGAATACCAACACTACCATGTTCCCATTGTAATTTTAACATCCACCCGAACTTGTACACAGGACCTTGGTTTAACTTCCCATCCAAAGAGATGACTTTATGATTATAGTTAAATTAGAAATGCCTGCCTTTTGAAACATTCAATAGGTAATATGTGCTTGAGCTGGGAAAAACATTTTAATATGAACCATAAAATCTTAAAGCACAGAAGGAGGCCATTTGGCCTATCATTCCTGTGCCAAATAATTTTGAACACCTCTCTTAAATCTCCCCTTAACCTTCTCTGCTCTGAGGAGAACAATCCTAGCTTCTGCAGTCTCTCCACATCACTGAAGTCAATCATCCTTGGTATCATTCTGATCAATCTCCTCTGCACTCCCAACAACAACAACTTTAATTTCTATAGCACATTCAATGCAATAAAATTCCCCAAGGACCATCACAGCAGCATTGTCAAACAGAATTTAATGGCGAGCCAGAGAGATATTAGGACAGTAATTAGGTAAAGTAGATTAAATGAATGCATTTTGTCATCCCGATATTCCTGCATTCAAATGACAACTTTCCACAGTTATAATATAATTTCTAGCTGAGGCTAAACTGTAGGAGCATTTTTAATTTACCTGTCTGACAGAAACCAGACAAGTTAAAATCTGGGTGATTTATCTGCCAGTGTTCCACCTTGAATTTTAACTGTCTCTTCAGAGCAAGCACCAAAGGCAATGCCTGAAGCTGGCGGGGTCCTTCTTAAAATATGCAGATCGGAGTTCATCGGCCCGACTGCAATTTTAACTCTGGACTTGAGTAAAGATGCCACTGTGTGCAGCGAGAAGACAATCAGGGACCAGAAGAGATCATTTAATGTAATTTTTTTTTAACTTTCCTTGTGGGGACAGCAGAAGCAGGAGCCCTGACATCCCCCTCACACCCCAATACCCTCATCCCAAAATGCCCTCCTTGCGACTTACCTTCATGCAGGCAATACTTCTAATTTTGCTGTCCGATGGCTTCCTGCCACTCAAACTGCTGCTCCCGCCCGCCAGCCAGCTGCCCCTTCCTGCCATTTTGGGTGGCCAGCTAAGGCCCGGGAGCGAAGAATGCCCACAGCTTCTCCATGATGAGTATCCCACTCATCTACATGCTCTCACTAGCCTGAACCCCGGTTAAAATTGCCTTGTGTGTGTTACGGCTGTGAGGGCCGTATTAAACTCAAAGATATTACGGTGTTCTGCTTGTAGAGTTGAATATTAAATTACAAGCAATAAAACGTGTCCTTCTGGCAACCTTGATTAAACAGCTGCCTACCTTCAGCAGCTAATTTTGTCAAAACCAATAGGTTTCTAATTTAATTAAACAAGACCTACACTTGGTTTAACAACCAGCTGCCAGCCTGGCTGATGGCCTGTAAATGCAATAGCTTAGTGGCACGGATTGAGTCGGAATCTTCACCTGGATTAAAGGGCTACTTTTCAACACAATGATCATCATTGAAAGTCACCAGTGTGGTTAGAGCAATGTGTAACATTTCACTTAGTCGTGGAATTTTTTTTTTAAATTCACTCTCGGGATATGGGCATTGCTCGCAAGACCAGCATTGCAATGTCATGTAGCAGTATAAAGATAGATTTCAATTGTGTGATACTGTACAACAGGGCCTCCTTGGCTAATTTTGGTCACATCGCTCAGCATTGTGTTCGCCATAGCCCCTCAGTCTTTGTCACTGCAAACAACAAGCACTTTAAGTATTCAGGTATGTCATGTCGAGGTATATAGCTTCGTCATCCATAAATAGAGCAACACTATTTTTGGATTATTAAAGTTGTGTTATTTTTCTGTTGCTGCCCCAGCTTCATGCCTATCACAATCCTTTGCCAAATTCGGGCATCAGTTGCAGTACAAGTGAAAGCAGTTGACAAACACAAGGAAAGTAGGGTATCCACTTTCTGTGTAATCAGAGCTGCATGCTGTTCTGAGAACGAATCAGCTGGATCATGCTGGCATCGTTTTAACAATACAGATGGCTTTTAAGATATTGCAAGCAACATACATCCTTGCTCATTACACTCCAGCCATTTGCTGGGCCCCCAATATGGCCAACAATCAGAACGACTTAATCGGACTGGTTGATTCATTACTACCTATGGCTTAACCTTATGTTCCTGACCTTGGCTCAAGTTGGAGGGAAATAGCCCTCTGTGTATACATGGTGTGAGATACCATTAGGATATGCTTCCTATCGGACCATGGTATGGAATGACACAATCACAGAGCACAGAAGGAGGCCATTCGACCTATTGTGCCTGTGCTGCTCCCTTATAGAACTATCCAATTAGTCCCACTCCCACACTTTTTTCCCAGTACCCCTGGAATTTTTTCTCCTTTTAAGTATTTATCCAATTCCCTTTTGGAAGTTACTATTGAATCTGCTTCCACCGCCTTTGCATTTCAGATCATTAAAAACTCACTGAGTAAAAAAGCTCTCCTCTTCTGGCCTTTGTCAATAATCTTAAATCTATATCCTCTGGTTACTGGCCCCTGTAATGTATTTTGTTTCATGGGTTTTTTGCTTGCTATTAAGAACTAATTGGTTTATGAGTAAAGATTTAACAATCACACTACATATTACCAGTTCATCCATTAGGGTCACAACCACCTGCCTCATTGGGAATTCCCTGAACGTAACTGGCTGGGGTGTTATTGAGTCTTGTGAACAGTACTCAATAACTCTTCAACTATTTTGTTGCAAACAAGAATCAAGTGGCCCCTGATTAAAGGGGGGCACTAAACCGACACATTAAACAAATTAAACTTTGACTGTAAACTTAAATCAAATTAAATATTGGTTGCCGTTGGTGATGATGCACTCCAGTCACTCCAGCACCCACCTCTTGCGGAAGGCCACGAGCGTACCGGTGGACACTGTGTGCTCCATCTCCAGGGACACCCTGGCTCGGCTGCAACCGCAGAAGAGAGGCAGGCAGTCAGGCTGAACGACCCCCTCGACCACCCGCTGCCTGGACCGGTTGATGGCCAACTTGGCCATGCTTATGAGCAGTCCTACGAAGAGGCCTTATGACCTGCCCACTCCCCTCCACACAGGGTGCCCAAAGATCAAAAGTGTGGGACTGAAGTGCAACCAGAATTTGAGGAGCAGTCCCTTCAGATATTGGAAGAAGGGCTGTAACCTCGCACACTCAACATATACATGGAACATGGATTCCTTTAGACCACAGAAATTACAGGCGGTCTGGGAGCCTGTGAACCGACTTAAAAACTTATTGCACGGCAAAATGGTGCACCATGGTGTGTCCGGACGGCAGACAAGGATGGCAAAGTGGAGAGTGTGCAAGAGCAGCCCATGCAGGAAACCCCTCCATGCAAAACTGAAAGGCATGGAGTGGATTTCCCCGAGGCGGCTCAAGCTGTGAGGCGGCGGCTCCTGAGGGAGGTTTCGGGGCTTGGCGCCGATAAGGAATTCCGTCTGGATGGGGGTCAGTTTGGACAGGATCTCCCCACGTGCTTGAGCCTCCTTGACACACCTAACGGAGTCAGGGTCCAGTGCTGTTTTTAGTGACTCGATGGCATTGGCTGTGCGCCGGATGTCGGCCCAGTTTAGGTGCCGTGCCAGCATGCCTGGTGCCATCCAGTCTGCTCCTCCGCCATCGAGCAGGTCCCTGACCCTGGTCACCTCGCCAGCCATAGCCCTCTTGTCCGATTGCCACCTAAAACCGCGGTCGTGGAGGTACAGATTCCTGAGCAGCGGCTCCTGCAGAACAGCCGTCACTCCAGCCGGTGGAGAGCTGCGCTTGGTAATGACTGTTCCAGACCCTGGTGAGTTCCTGGTAAAAGACAGGCAGCGCCCACATGGCGATCCTGACGCCTCCCAGGTTCAATAGCTTTACAACTCTTTTGGGGGTACAAAATAAACATTCGATCGAGTGCCCCCTGATCTGGGGGACACTCCAGACACTTATAACTGCCCTCTTTAAAAAAAAATGTTTTTGTTTTGTTTTTTTGTGTTTTTTTTTCTTTTGTGATTTTTTTGGGGCATTAAAATCATATAATTTACAAGTGCCCCCTATAAAAGGGGAGGGGGACACTAAAACCCGGCAATTAAAACAAATTAAACTTTAAAACGTAAAATCAAATTAAAATTTGGTTGCCGGGTGTGACGATGCACTCCAGTCCCTCCGGTGCCCACCTCTCGCGGAAGGCCGCGAGCGTACCGGTGGACACCGCGTGCTCCATCTCCAAGGACACCCTGGCGCGGATGTACGTGCGGAAGAGAGGCAGGCAGTCAGGCTGAACGACCCCCTCGACCGCCCGCTGCCTGGACCGGCTGATGGCACCCTTGGCCGTGCCCAGGAGCAGTCCTACAAGGAGGCCCTCGGACCTACCCGCTCCCCTCCGCACAGGGTGCCCAAAGATCAGGAGTGTGGGACTGAAGTGCAACCAGAAATTGAGGAGCAGCCCCTTTAAATAATGAAACAGGGGCTGCAACCTCGCACACTCCATAAAAACATGGAACACGGACTCTTCCAGACCACAGAAATTGCAGGCGGCCTGGGAGCCCTTGAACCGACTTAAAAATTTATTGCACGGGACTGCTCCGTGCACCACCCTCCAGGCCAAGTCACCGATAAATAGTGGGAGGACTCCCACGTAGAGTGCACTCCATCGGGGACCCCCGCCTCCTCCGGATGGCAAGATGGTACGCTATGGCGTGTCCGGAAAGCAGACGAGGATGGCAAAGTTGAGAGTGTGCAGGAGCAGTCCATACAGGAAACCCCTCCGCGCGGAACTGAAAGGCACGGAGGGGATTTCCCCGAGGCGGCTCAAGTTGTGAGGCGCCGGCTCCCAAGGGAGGTTCCGGGGTTTGGCGCCGATGAGGAATTCTGTCCAGACAGGGGTCAGTTCGGGCGGGATCTCCCCACGTGCTTGAGCCTCCTCGACACACCGAGCGGAGTCAGGGCCCAGAGCTGTTTTTCGCGACTCGATGGCATCGGCCGTGCGGCGGACGTCGGCCGAATTTAGGCGCCACGCCAGCGTGTCCGGCGCCATCCAGCCCGCTCCTCCGCCATCGAGCAGGTCCCTGACCCTGGTCACCTCATCAGCCACAGCCCTCTCTTCCGACCGCCACATGAAACCTCGGCCGTGGAGGTACGGATTCCCGAGCAGCGGCTCCTGCAGGACAGCCGCCACTCCAGCCGGCGGAGAGCTGCGCTTGGTGGAGACTTTGTTCCAGACCCTGGTGAGTTCCTTGTAAAAGACAGGCAGCTCCTGGAAGGCGGTCCTGACGCCCCCCAAGCTCAACAGCTCTACAAACCTATGAGGATACTCACAGGTGCATACATTACACTCCCTGCCAGTGGAACCAGTTTATCCAACTCTACTGTATCAAAACTCCTCATGCACCACATCTGATGCATTTTGCACTGAATACAATAACTTTACAGCCTTGCTGCTGTTTTAATGTGCACCACTCTATTTGTGTATGGCTGCAAATCGCTAAGGATTTTAGTTACCCATATTCTCAGCCCCAAAGCCCAGGTCACCGCTGTGCTGTAACCAGTCTATGATTCTATGATTTATACAATTGATGATATTTTGTTTTCTTCTTGAAGGTACACCGTGGAGTCATTATCTTTTTTAGGTGCTAGCCATGGCTCAATGGTAGCACTCTCTATCCTTTGGGTCAAAAGGTTGTGTTTGAGTCAGGAACAATGTCCCACTCCATAAACTTGAACACAAAATCTTGGCTGACAGTTCGGTGCTGTATTGAGGGAGTGCTGCATTGTTAGAAGTGCTATCATTCAGATATGTTAAACTGAGGCTCTGTCTACCCTCTCAGGAAAACATAAAAGATCCCTAAGCACTATTCAAAGAAGAGCAGTGAAGTTTCCTCTGGTGTCCAGGCCAATTTTTTCATCCCTCAATCAACATCACTAAAACAGATTATCTGATCATTATCACATTGCTGTTTGTGGGAACATTTCCTCCATTACAACAGTGACTACATTTCAAAGTACGTCAATGGCTGTAAAACGATTTAGGTCATCCTGAAGTCGTGAAAGACGCCATATAGATGCAGCTCTGCATTTGTCCAGCAAGCACAGTTATACTAGAATGCATTTTTCCGAAGTCCCATTACCTGGATTGCCAACAGAAGAGTGTGAGAAGCAATATTAGAAGTATTAAAACAATTTTACTCTGAATTTTTCAAAGTTTAAAGGCATAGAGCTCATTAATTAATTCCCCCCACCCCCAACATTGTTAGCTGTTATATAAGAACAAAAAGCATAAGAAATAGCAGCAGGAGTAGGCCATTTGGCCAAATACAATGACCCAGCCTCCACAGCTCCCTGGGGCAGAGAATTCCATAGATTTATGACCCACTGAGAGAAGAAATTCCTCCTCAGCTCAGTTCTAAATTGGCGACCCTTTATTCTGAAAATATGCTCCCTCGTTCGAGATTCCCCCATGAGGGGAAACATCCTCTCTGCATCTAACTTGTCGCGCCCCCTGTCTTTGCCTTACACTTGGGATTGTTGTGTAACATGACCAGCAATTGATGATAGTTAACGTGATCAGAGATTTAAACTTCATTGAAAAATAATAGTGGATCTGCAGTCCGGTGCAATGATGGTTAACTGGAAGCGATTTGTTTGTACCCAAGAAATCTTGGCTTACAAATGATCACTGATGACTATTTCCCTTTAGGATACTACTTGGGATAAAAGTTTGTTATGGCCTGTTTTCAGGCGCATAAATGACGGTGCACTGCCTGCAAACCCCTGAATCAGAATGTCCAAGGCTTGACAGAAACTGGGCCTTGTGTTTCATTGTAATAATCGGGTGGAGCTGCCGGCCCCTATTCCACCTCCAGAGACAGCTTGCACAGAGAATCAGAGAAAAATTACAACACGGATGGAGGCCATTCGGTCTATTGTGTCCATGCCGGTTTGAAAAAAGCTACCCAGCCTAATCCCACCTTCCAGCTCTAGGTCCATAGCCCTGTAGGTCATGGCACAACAAGTGCACATCCATGTACTTTTTAAATGTGATGAGGATTCCTGCCTCTACCACCCTTTAAGCAGTGAGTTCAAGACTCCCACCACCCTTTCGGTGAAAATTTGTTTCCTCAGCTTCCCTCTAAATCTTCTCCCAACTACTTTAAATATATTGCTCCTGGTTATTGTCTCTCCGCTAAGGGGAATAGATCCCTCCTGTCCACTCTATCTAGGCCCCTCATAATTTTATACACCTCAATTAAATCTCTCCTCAGCCTCCTCTAGAACATAATAAGAACATAAGAAGATAATAAATAGGAGCAGGAGTAGGCCATATGGCCCCTCGAGCCTGCTCTGCCATTTAATACGATCATGGCTGACCCGATCATGGACTCAGGTCCACTTCCCTGCCCGCTCCCCATAACCCCTTAATTAATCTCTTGTCGGTTAAGAAATTGTCTCTTCCAAAGAAAACAACCCCAGCCTATGCAATCTTTCCTCACAGCTAAAATTTTCCAGTCCTGGCAACATCCTCGTAAATGTCCTCTGTACCCTCTCAAGTGCAATGACATCCTTCCTGTAATGTGGTGACTGGAACTGCATGCAGTACTCTAGCTGTAGCCTAACTAGTGTTGTATATAGTTCAAGCATAACCTCCCTGCTTTTGTATTCTATAAAGGAAAGCAATCCATGCGCCTTTTTAATTACCTTATCGACCTGTCCTGCTATCTTTAAGGATCTGTGGACATAGAAACATAGAAAATAGGTGCAGGAGTAGGCCATTCGGCCCTTCGAGCCTGCACCACCATTCAATAAGATCATGGCTGATCATTCCCTCAGTACCTCTTTCCTGCTTTCTCTCCATACCCCTTGATCCCCTTAGCCGTAAGGGCCATATCTAACTCCCTCTTGAATACATCCAATGAACCGGCATCAACAACTCTCTGCGGCAGGGAATTCCACAGGTTAACAACTCTCTGAGTGAAGAAGTTTCTCCTCAACTCAGTCTTAAATGGCTTACCCCTTATCCTAAGACTGTGTCCCCTGGTTCTGGACTTCCCCAACATCGGGAACATTCTACCTGCATCTAACCTGTAACGTCCTGTCAGAATCTTATATGTTTCTATGACATCCCCTCTCATCCTTCTAAACTCCAATGTTGATCCAGTCTCTCCTCATATATCAGTCCTGCCATCCCGGGAATCAGTCTGATGAACCTTTGCTGCACTCCCTCAATA
This sequence comes from Pristiophorus japonicus, assembly GCF_044704955.1. Taxonomy (NCBI): domain Eukaryota; kingdom Metazoa; phylum Chordata; class Chondrichthyes; family Pristiophoridae; genus Pristiophorus; species Pristiophorus japonicus. The sequence continues at coordinate 38,164,264 of NC_091977.1, forward strand.
GCAAGAACATGATTCCAAGATCCCTCTGTTCCTCCACACCTCTCCTTATCCTCCTATTTAATGTGTATTCCCTTGCCTTATTGCACCTCCCCAAATGCATTACCTCACACTTCTCTGGATTGAATTCCATTTTCCACTTTTCTGCCCAACTGACCAGTCTATCAATATCTTCCTGCAATCTAAAGTTTTCCTCCTCACTGTCAACCACACGTCAATTTTTGTATCATCGGCAAACTTCTTTTTCATGCCCTGCTGCATTTAAATCTAAATAATTAATATATACCACAAAAAGCAAGGGACCAGGCGCTGAGCCCTGTGGAACCCCACTGGAAACAGCCTTACAGTCACAAATGTACCCGGCGACCATTACACTTTGCTTTCTGCCACTGAGCCAATTTTGGATCCCATTTGCCACTCTCCCTTGGATTCCATGGGCTTTTACTTTTTTGATCTATCTGCCATGTGGGGTATTGTCAAAAACCTTGCTAAAATCCATGTAGACTACATCAAACACACTGCCCTCATCGATCCTCCTTGTTACCTCCTCAAAAAATTCAATCAAGTTAGTCAGACACGACCTTCCCTTAACAAATCCAGGCTCACTGTTCTTGATTAATCTGTGTCTTTCTAAATGAAGGTTTATACTGTCCCTCAGAATTAATTACAATAATCTGCCCACCATCGAGGTTAGACTGACTGGCTCGTAATTACTTGGTTCATCCCTTCCTCCCTTTTTAAACATTGGTGCAACATTAGCAGTTCCCATGTGGCCGGATTGAATATAGGCCACTTGTCTTACCAGCAGCAGCCTAAGAGTAAGTCCTGGGAGGGGGTGAAGGAGGAGAATGGGAGGTGATGGGTACGATCTTGCGCCAGTAGGGCCCGCAGTAGTATTGTGTAAACGGGAGGAGCAACCTAGCTCTAGCCCCTGACTCCACATAAAGGTGGCAAGTTTAAAAATAAATTACACTTTTTTGTCGTGGCCCCTTGAAGGACCACTAGCTAGGCTATTACTGAACTGTACAAAAACTAGTATGCACAGTGCAAGTCAGTGGGCCCCATTCATTACTTTTCATAGACAGAAACACTTGGGAGGGCTTGCTGACTGCTGTGCTGAAATTCCTCATATACCCACCCGGCAGCTGAAGAACTGCACAAATGACGAAAATATACCTTATTAACTCCGCATTGTAAAAATTGGTAATGTACTAGGTGTAGTGGTTGCAGGTCAGGCTTGGATAAAGAAAGCCCTTTGGCTCATTTTAAGTCATCCCTAACCCTCCACCATCCGCACCCCTTCTCCCAGCAATCGCTTGATAACAAAATCCGCATTTTGTCTGATCAGTCCTTGTCACTGTCGATCTCCTCTTCTCTTCCTATACCCAAACATGGACATCTCTACTCCTCACAGTTCTTAATTGAAGAACAAAAGAAATAGGAGCAGGAGTAGGCCATATGGCCCCTCAAGCCTGCTCTGCCATTCAATAAGATCATGGTTGATCTGATCTTGGCCTCAACTCCACTTTCTTGCCTGTTTCCCATAACCCTTGACTTCCTGATAGTTCAAGAATCTGTCTATCTCAGCCTTGAATATATTCAATGACTCAGCCTCCACAGCTCTCTGGAGTAGAGAATTAGAAAGATTCACGACATCTGAGTGAAGAAATTCCTCCTTAAACGGGTGACCCCTTATTCTGAAACTATCCCCCACCCTGCTCCTTGTTCTAGATTTCCACATGAGGGGAAACATCCTTTCTGAATCTACCCTGTCAAGCCTCCTCAGAATCTTATATGTTTAAATGCAACTTTTTTGACCCAGTGGGGGGGAAGGGACCAATATTTATTTTGATCCTTTCGTTATCCTGAAGTTAACAATTTAATTTTATTTGTTTCTGGTATAACTTCCCATGTTTCTTTTGGGCAATATGAGTAATAATAACAATAGGACTCTTCAATGTTTCCTATTGGATCACGATGTGTTCACTGGAGAAATACCGATGCAAAAGCTGAGGTTTATTTTAGCTCAGCAATTCCAGTACAACATCTTGCTATTTTTTAAATGAGTTAAGTGTCTTGTCTTAACCATCCTTTCTGGTAAACTTTCTCAGCTATTGCTCACCATCTTTGTGAAGAAATACTTCCTGACTTCTGTGTGAGATTAGCCCTGAACCTACACCCTTGTTCGACTGAGCCGAAGCATCTGAAAGTGTTACTTCAGGTTTACTTTTTCAACTTCAATAAAGAATTTAATTTAATGAAGTTATACCTATCAGGAAAAACTGAACCGGCTGGGGCGCTTTACTAAAGAAAAGAGAAGACTGGGGGTGACCTGATGGAGGCCTTTAAGATTATGAATAGGTTTGATAGGGTAGAGGTAAAGAAAATATTTCCACTTGTGGGAGAGACCATCACTATAAGCTAGTGGCCATCACTGTAAGATAGTCACCGATGAATCTAATAAGGAATTTGTCATGTATGTACATTCTGTTTGTAGCCACAAGATGGCGTTATTGTTGGAGGCCACTGAACAGCACGCACATGGTGCTGCTCAGGTATAAAAGGCCAACCATTTTGAGAGTCAGGCACTTTGGGCCGAAATAAAACATAGCCAAGGTTGTACCTTGCTTCGTTAAACAGTACTCAGTTTGAATCTTTACTACATAAACAACAAAATTCAAAGGCACTTGTTTACCCAGAGAGTGGTTAGAATGTGGAACTCGCTACCACATGGAGTAGTTGAGGCGAATAGCATAGATGTCTTTAAGGGGAACCTGAATAAGTACATGAGGGAGAAAAGAATAGAAGGATATGCTGATAGGGTGAGATGAAGACGGGTGGGAGGAGGCTCTTTTGGATAATAACACAGGCATGGGCCAGTTAGGCTAAATAGCCTGTTTCTGTGCATTCTATATAATAATCTTGCATACCTTTGTAGGGCCACTTCTCTGAGGCTGAGGAGGCCTAGCTTATCAATTCGGTCTTCATGGCTCTTCCCACTAGCTCTGGTGTCCAGCTTTGGTGCTCTGTTCTGTGTTGTTTCTCGTGTCTGGCTTCTCCCCTCCCACCTCTCCCCCACCTTATTTCACAGCAACCAGAGCTGTGAGCAGTACTCCAGGTGAAACTTGAACCGAGCATTGTACAACCTCAGCAAGATCTCTCAAGGTTTGACCTCAGCTGATGTGTAATATAAACTCAGTGTGTTTCTTGCAGTCTCACACTGTTGACCTTCTTGATTATGGGAACTAAACTTAACCTTCCATGTTTTTCTTGGATTCCCTCGAGATGAATGTCTATATTTCATGAATTGCATTCTTGTTTCTCTAGGTACCGTGAGGTGTAATTTATTAGTCCCAGAGATTTTATTAGTTTGCAGCGCCTTTAGCTTATCCACTATACTGCTATCGCACAGTCGGCAAAATGTGCATTTTGATGTTGGATGACTTTTTTTTAGATTAAAAAAAAACTCCAAGAAGTGAGCTTTTGATAAGGTCCGCCACGGCAGACTGATCACGAAAGTAAAAGCCCATGGGATCCAGGGCAAAGTGGCAAGTTGAAAAAATCGAAGAGCAAGTTATTATTATTTAAATGGAGAAAAATTTCAAAGTGCCAAAGTACAGCATGAAACACAAAAGGTTAGTATGCAGATACAGCAAGTGATCAGGAAGGCCAATGGAATCTTGGCCTTTATTGCAAAGGGGATGGAGTATAAAAGCAGGGAAGTCTTGCGACAGTTGTACAGGATATTGGTGAGGCCACACCTGGAATACTGCGTGCAGTTTTGGTTTCCATATTTACGAAAGGATATACTTGCTTTGGAGGCAGTTCAGAGAAGATTCACTAGGTTGATTCTGGAGATGAGGGGGTCGACTTATGAGGAAAGGTTGAGTAGGTTGGGCCTCTACTTATTGGAATTCAGAAGAATGAGAGGTGATCTTATCGAAACGTATAAGATTATGAGGGAGCTTGACAAGATGGATCCAGAGAAGAAGTTTCCACTGATAGGGGAGACTAGAACTAGGGGGCATAATCTTAGAATAAGGTGCCGCCCATTTAAAATTGAGATGAGGAGAAATTTCTTCTCTGAGGGTAAATCTGTGGAATTTGCTCAGAGATCTGTGGAAGCTGGGACATTGAATAAATTTAAAACAGATAGACAGTTTCTTAACCAAGAAGGGGTTATGGGGAGCGGGCAGGGAAGTGGATCTGAATCCATGATCGGATCAGCCATGATCGTATTAAATGGCAGAGCAGGCTCGAGGGCTGTATGGCCTACTCCTGCTCCTATTTCTTATGTTCTTATAAAATTGGCTTAGAGGCAGGAAGCAAAGGGTAATGGTTGATGGGTGTTGTTGTGACTGGAAGAATGTTTCCAGTGGGGTTCCGTAGGGTTTAGTACTAGGTTCCCTGCTTTTTGTGGTATGCATCAATGATCTAAACGTGAATATAGGGGCTATGATCAAGAATTTTGCAGATGACATGAAAATTGGCTGTGTGGTTGATGATGAAGAAGAAAGCTGCGGATTGCAGGAAGATATCAAATAACTGGTCAGGTGGGCAGAACAGTGGCAAATGGAATTTAATCCAGAGAAGTATGAGGTAATGCATTTGGGGAGGGCTATCAAGGCAAGGAAATACACACTAAATGGTAGGACACTGAGAAATGTAGAGGAATAAAGAGACCTTAGAGTGCAAGTCCACAGATCCCTGAAGGTAGCAGGCCAGGTCGATAAGGTGGTTAAGAAGGCATACAGAATGCTTGCCTTTATTAGCTGAGGCTTAGAATGAGGCAAGAGCTGGAGCACTGCATTCAGTTCTAGTCACCGCATGACAGGAAGGACGTGATTGCACTGGAGAGGGTGCAGAGGAGATTTACAAGGATGTTGCCGGGAGTGGAGAATCTTAGCTATGAGGAAAGATTGGATCGGCTGGGTTTGTTTTTCTTGGAAGAGAAGAGGCTGAGGGGAGACCTCATTGAGATGTATAAAATTATGAGGAGTCTAGATATAGTGGATAGTGTTATGTATCTTACATTATTATATATAACTGTATCCTAACATGCTATACATGACTGTAATAAGATATGACCTGTAACCACCAGCATACCTTACCACCAGGGGTGCACTTGCAAGAGACAGGTATATAAGCACAGGTCTCAGGCAAGTGCAGCATTCCAGAACTGTGAAAAAAAGGTGCAGGTCCAGAGTGACCTTGACTTCACGACATGCCTTGTGTGAATCTGTACTGAGGGGACAGGACTTTACAGTGGCGACGGGTTACGGGATTACAGAATCCACAGAATGGCGAACAACTGATCAGATGAAAAGTACAATGCGGGAGACAATTGGGAGGACTTTAGAGAAATGCTCCAGCAAAGCTTTATAACCAAAGACTGGTTAGGCGACAATAAGGCAGACAAGAGATGAGCCCATCTCTTGACCAGCTGTGGCTCGAAAACATACGCTTTAATGAAGGATCTGTTGGCACCCGAGAAACCAGCAAGCAAGTCGTTTGAAGAATTGAGCACACTGGTAAGAGACCACCTGAAGCCAGTGAGCAGCCTACACATGGCCAGACACAGGTTCTACGACTACAGATGCTGTGTGGGCCAGAGCATACCCGACTTCGTGGCGGAATTTCGGAGGTTGGCTAGTTTATGTGAATTCTCCAATGAACTGAGGAGAGAAATGCTGAGAGACTTTTTCATTGAAGGAATAGGCCACGCAGGCACATTCCAAAAGCTCATAGAGACCAAGAACCTGACCTTAGAGGCAGCAGCACTGGTTGCACATACATTCTTGGTAGGGAAAGAAGAAACGAGGTTGATTTACAATGCAGGTACGACAACTAACGAAATATTGGAACAAGAAGTTCACAGCACTAAACAAGCTGCTACCCCCACACACAGACAAAACCGGGAGAACAGGCTCTCGACAGCAGGCAGAAGCCATCAAGGGCCACAGGAACGGCCGTTCACACCTCATCAACCCACAATGCGAGCAATCAACTACAAACTGAGAGAAGCTCAAGAGAGATCAGCTAGACGCAGCTCATTCTTTGGGAACACTTTTAACAATGGAACAGGTCTGTGTTGGAGGTATGGGGGTGGGCACTCGTCAAGGGGATGTCAATTTCAGCAGGCTGTTTGCAGAAATTGTGAAAATACAGGGCATTTGGCCCGCATGTGCAAAAAAACGGTAGCTCGGCTGGTATACGAATCGGATGGGTCGGAAAGCGGACCAGAAGATGGTGGGGACAGTACCCGGGACACCGATGTACAGCGGGTCAACACGATCAATTGCCGCTGCTCCAACAACAGGACGCCTCCTATAATGATGAGGGTCCTACTCAACGGGATATCTGTCAACATGGAGCTGGATGCGGGAGCGAGTCAATCTCTCATGGGCGCTCAACAATTTGAACAACTGTGGCCGCATAAAAGAGACAGACCAAAACTCAGAAGGGTCGACACCACACTAAGGACCTATACCAAAGAAATCGTACCAGTCCTCGGCAGCGCCATGCTCTCTGTCACACACAAAGGGACAGTGAACCGACTTCCCCTGTGGATTGTCCCCGGAGACCCTCCAGCACTGCTGGGGAGAAGCTGGCTGGAAAAACTAAACTGGACATGGGATGATGTCCATGCCATGTCATTAGAGGAATGGACCTCCTGCTTAACAGTTATAAAGCAATTTAAACATCTTTTCAGCCAGGTGTGGGCACTTTCAAAGGGGCCAAAGTCAAAATCTACATCACACAGGATGCTAGACCGATCCATCACAAGGCCAGAGCTGTACCCTATGTGATGAGGGAAAAGATTGAACTCAAACTAGACAGGCTTCTGCGGGAAGGCATTATATCACCTGTGGAATTTAGCGACTGGGCAAGTCCCATCGTCCCAGTCATGAAGCCTGATGGATCCGTACGAATCTGTGGGGACTACAAATCTACCATAAACAGAGTCTCCCTACAGGACCAGTACCCGCTGTCCAGAGCAGAGGACTTATTTGCCACATTGGCTGGAGGTAAACTTTTCTCAAAATTAGACCTCACATCTGCATATATGACGCATGAATTGACCGAGGAATCCAAGCTACTCATCACCATCAACACACATCGAGGCCTTTTCATGTACAATCGATGCCCATTCGGCATCAGGTCGGCAGCTGCCATATTCCAGCGCAACATGGAGAGTCTGCTCAAGTCCATCCCGGGGACGGTTGTATTTCAAGACGACATACTTATCACGGGCAGGGACACCGACTCCCATCTCCGTAATTTGGAGGAAGTACTAAAGCGCTTGGATCGGGTAAGCCTACGAGTCAAGAAATCCAAGTGCTTGTTTCTCGCACCCGAGGTTGAATTTTTGGGCAGAAGGATTGCCGCTGATGGAATCCACCCAACAGAGTCCAAAACAGAAGCAATTTGCCTGGCACCCAGGCCCCGGAATGTTTCAGAACTGCGCGCCTTTCTCGGGCTACTCAATGACTTTGGGAACTTTATGCAGAACTTAAGCATGGTATGGAGCCTCTCCACGTGCTACTCAGGAAGGGGTGCGATTGGTTTTGGGGGGACGCCCAGGAACGCGCCTTCAATAAGGCATGCAACCTTCTGTGTTCCAACAGTGTTTTGACTTTCTTTGACCCAGGTAAAAAGCTAGTTCTCACATGCGATGCATCAGCGTATGGGGTCGGGTGCATTTTGCAGCATGTCAATAGTGCGGGCAAATTACAACCCATAGCTTATGCCTCCAGGTCACTTTCGCGGGTGGAGCGCGGGTACGGAATAGTAGAGAAGGAGGCGCTCGCGTGCGTGTACGGTGTCAAAAAGATGTACCAATACCTTTTCGGGGCCAAGTTCGCATTAGAAACTGACCACAAGCCCCTCACGTCCCTCCGATCCAAGAGCAAGGCAATAAACACCAACGCCTCAGCGCGAATTCAACGGTGAGCACTCATGCTGGCGTCCTACGACTACACAATAAGGCACAGACCAGGCACAGACAACTGTGCCGACGCGCTCAGCAGGCTACCCCTGGCGACCACGGAGGGTCTGACGAACAGAACTGTGAGATAGTCATGGCAATCAATGCCTTTGAGTCCACAGGTTCGCCCATGACGGCTCGCCAAATCAGAGCCTGGACGGCCAGCGACCACACGTTATCCTTAGTAAAAAGATGTGTCCTAACCGGTGACTGGGCAGAGGCTTGCGATGCCTGCCCCGAGGAATTAAAACCCTTTCACAGGCACATGCATGAGCTATCACTACAAGCAGACTGCCTGATGTGGGGCAGCCGAGGAGTCATGCCTCTGCGAGGCAGAGAGGCATTTGTCCGGGAGCTCCACCGCGAGCACCCAGGGATCGTTCTCAGGAAGGCCATAGCCAGATCCCACATCTGGTGGCCTGGTATTGACGCGGACTTGGAGCTCTGTGTCCGAAGCTGCACCATTTGTGCCCAACTCAGCAATGCCCCCAGGGAGGCTCCACTGAGCCCCTGGCCCTGGCCTACCAAACCGTGATCGCGGGTGCACGTAGACTATGCATGCCCATTCATGGGCAAAATGTTCCTCGTAGTTGTAGATGCATTTTAAAAGTGGATCGAATGCACCATTTTAAACTCGAGCACAACCTCCACCACTGTGGAGAGCCTCGCAACCATGTTTGCAACGTACGGAATCCCTGACATATTGGTCAGTGACAATGGTCCGTGCTTCACCAGCGCAGAATTCCAAGACTTTATAATTGACCACGGCATAAATCACGTCAAGATGGCACCGTTCAAGCCGGCCTCCAACGGCCAGGCAGAGAGAGCAGTGCAAATCATTCAACATTAAAATCCAAGGTCCCACGCTGCAGGGTCACCTGTCGCGACTGCTGCTGGCATACAGATCTCGTCCGCACTCACTGACTAGGATCCCACCCGTGCAACTGTTGATGAAAAGTACTTTAAAAACAAGGCTCTCATTAATCCTCCCAGACATGCACGAAATCGTTGAGGCAAAGCGCCGTAAGCTGACTGAGTACCATGACAGAAATTCAAGGGGGAGATGGAATGAGATAGGGGACAAAGTGTTTGTACTAAACTATTGCAGGTGTCCCAAATGGCTTGCAGGGGCAGTAATGGGCAAGGAAGGAAACAGGCTACTGGTAGTACAAATGGACAATGGCAAAACCTGCCGGAGGCATGTAGACCAAGTCAAAGGCAGATTTACCAGCAACACTGCGGAATGCGCACCACATCTGGTGGACAGACAGAGGGAACAACCTGAGGAAAGGGCAATCCCAACAGACAACCCAGGCGAGTCAACAACAATCACAGCAATCGAAACAGACAGCCCAGGCGAGATACCAGCAACCACACCCAAAGAAAAACAGACACCAAGGCAAACAACTGAACCACAACTCAGACGCTCCACGCGAGAGCGTAGACCACCTGAGAGACTCAACCTATAAAGACAATAAGACCTTGGAGGAGGGTGATGTCATGTATCTTACATTATTATATATAACTGTATCCTAAAATGCTTTTCATGACTGTAATAAGATATGACCTGTAACCTTACCACCAGGGGTGCACTTGCAAGAGACAGGTATACAAGGACAGGTCTCAGGCAAGTGCAGCATTCCAGATCTGTGAAATAAAGGTGCAAGTCCAGAGTGACTTGACTTCACAACATGCCTCGTGTGAATCTGTACTGAGGGGACAGGACTTAACAGATAGAAAGGGCTTATTCTCCTTAGCAGTGGGATCAACAACCAGGGGGCATAATTTAAAGTAATTGGTAGAAGGTTTGGAGGGGATTTGAGAGGAAATTTCTTCATGCACAGGGTTGTGGGGGTCTGGAAATCGCTGCCTGAAAGGGTGGTAGAGGCAGAAACTCTCACCACATTTAAAAAGTATTTGGATGTGCATTTGAAGTGCTGTAACTTGCAGGGTTATGGACCTAGAGCCGGAAAGTGAGAATAGGCTGGATAGCCTCTTGTTGGCCAGCATGGACACGATTTGCCGAAATGGCCTCCTTCCGTGCTGTAATTTTCTATGATTCTCGAATAGAATCATAGAAAGATACGTGAGGTCATCGTGCCTCTGCCATCGGAAAGAGCTATACAATTCGATGGTATGAGACATGAATTGGCTAGAATAGGCTGGCGAATGATCGTTAAAGGGTTGACGGTGGATAGGCAATGGCAAACATTTAAAGATCACATGGATGAACTTCAATAATTGTTCATCCCTGTCTGGAGTAAAAATAAAATGGGGAAGGTGGCTCAACCGTGGCTAACAAGGGAAATTAAGGATAGTGTTAAATCCAAGGAAGAGGCATATAAATTGGCCAGAAAAAGCAGAAAATCTGAGGACTGGGAGAAATTTAGAATTCAGCAGAGGAGGACAAAGGATTTAATTAGGAGGGGGGAAATAGAGTATGAGAGGAAGCTTGCTGGGAACATAAAACTGACTGCAAAAGCTTCTCTAGATATGTGAAGAGAAAAAGATTAGTGAAGACAAACGTAGGTCCCTTGCAGTCAGAATCAGGTGAATTTATAATGGGGAGCAAAGAAATGGCAGACCAATTTAACAAATACTTTGGTTCTGTCTTCACTAAGGAAGACACAAATAATCTTCCGGAAATACTCGGGGACCGAGGATCGAGCAAGAAGGAGGAAACATAGAAACATAGAAAATAGGTGCAGGAGTAGGCCATTCGGCCCTTCTAGCCTGCACCGCCATTCAATGAGTTCATGGCTGAACATTCAACTTCAGTACCCCATTCCTGCTTTCTCGCCATACCCATTGATCCCCCTAGTAGTAAGGACCTCATCTAACTCCTTTTTGAATATATTTAGTGAATTGGCCTCAACAACTTTCTGTGGTAGAGAATTCCACAGGTTCACCACTCTCTGGGTGAAGAAGTTCCTCCGCATCTTGGTCCTAAATGGCTTACCCCTTATCCTTAGACTGTGACCTCTGGTTCTGGACTTCCCCAACATTGGGAACATTCTTCCTGATCTAACCTGTCTAACCCCGTCAGAATTTTAAATGTTTCTATGAGGTCCCCTCTCATTCTTCTGAACTCCAGTGAATACAAGCCCAGTTGATCCAGTCTTTCTTGATAGGTCAGTCCCGCCATCCCGGGAATCAGTCTGGTGAATCTTCGCTGCACTCCCTCAATAGCAAGAATGTCCTTCCTCAGGTTAGGAGACCAAAACTGTACACAATACTCCAGGTGTGGCCTCACCAATGCCCTGTACAACTGCAGCAACACCTCCCTGCCCCTGTACTCAAATCCCCTTGCTATGAAGGCCAACATGCCATTTGCTTTCTTAACCGCCTGCTGCACCTGCATGCCAACCTTCAATGACTGATGTACCATGACACCCAGGTCTCTTTGCACCTCCCCTTTTCCTAATCTGTCACCATTCAGATAATAGTCTGTCTCTCTGTTTTTACCACCAAAGTGGATAACCTCACATTTATCCACATTATACTTCATCTGCCATGCATTTGCCCACTCACCTAACCTATCCAAGTCGCTCTGCAGCCTCACAGCATCCTCCTCGCAGCTCACACTGCCACCCAACTTAGTGTCATCCGCAAATTTGGAGATACTACATTTAATCCCCTCGTCTAAATCATTAATGTACAGTGTAAACAGCTGGGGCCCCAGCACAGAACCTTGCGGTACCCCACTAGTCACTGCCTGCCATTCTGAAAAGTACCCATTTACTCCTACTCTTTGCTTCCTGTCTGACAACCAGTTCTCAATCCATGTCAGTACACTACCCCCAATCCCATGTGCTCTAACTTTGCACATTAATCTCTTGTGTGGGACCTTGTCGAACGCCTTCTGAAAGTCCAAATATACCACATCAACTGGTTCTCACTTGTCCACTCTACTGGAAACTCTACTGGAAACATCCTCAAAAAATTCCAGAAGATTTGTCAAGCATGATTTCCCTTTCACAAATCCATGCTGACTTGGACCTATCATGTCACCTCTTTCCAAATGCACTGCTATGACATCCTTAATAATTGATTCCATCATTTTACCCACTACCTATGTCAGTCTATAATTCCCTGTTTTCTCTCTCCCTCCTTTTTTAAAAAGTGGGGTTACATTGGCTACCCTCCACTCTATAGGAACTGATCCAGAGTCAATGGAATGTTGGAAAATGACTGTCAACGCATCCACTATTTCCAAGGCCACCTCCTTAAGTACTCTGGGATGCAGTCCATCAGGCCCTGGGGATTTATCGGCCTTCAATCCCATCAATTTCCCCAACACAATTTCCCGGCTATGTGTTGGGGAAATTGATGGGATTGAAGGCCGATCAGTTCCTCCTCCTAACTAGACCCCCCGACCCCTTTTATAACCGGAAGGTTGTTCGTGTCCTCCTTCGTGAATACCGAACCAAAGTACTTGTTCAATTGGTCCGCCATTTTTTTGTTCCCCGTTATGACTTCCCCTGATTCTGACTGCAGGGGACCTACGTTTGTCTTTACTAACCTTTTTCTCTTTACATATCTATAGAAACTTTTGCAATCCGTCTTAATGTTCCCTGCAAGCTTCTTCTCATACTCCATTTTCCCTGCCCTAATCAAACCCTTTGTCCTCCTCTGCTGAGTTCTAAATTTCTCCCAGTCCCCAGGTTCACTGCTATTTCTGGCCAATTTGTATGCCACTTCCTTGGCTTTAATACTATCCCTGATTTCCCTTGATAGCCACGGTTGAGCCACCTTCCCTTTTTTATTTTTATGCCAGACAGGAATGTACAATTGTTGTAGTTCATCCATGCGGTCTCTAAATGTCTGCCATTGCCCATCCACAGTCAACCCCTTAAGTATCATTCGCCAATCCATCCCAGCCAATTCACGCCTCATACCTTCAAAGTTAGCCTTCTTTAAGTTCTGGACCATGGTCTCTGAATTAACTGTTTCATTCTCCATCCCAATGCAGAATTCCACCATATTATGGTCACTCTTCCCCAAGGGGCCTCGCACAACGAGATTGCTAATTAATCCTCTCTCATTACATAACACCCAGTCTAAGATGGCCTCCCCCCTAGTTGGTTCCTCGACATATTGGTCTAAAAAACCATCCCTTATGCACTCCAGGAAATCCTCCTTCACCATATTGCTTCCAGTTTGGTTAGCCCAATCTATGTGCATATTAAAGTCACCCATTATAACTGCTGCACCTTTATTGCACGCACGCCTAATTTCATGTTTGATGCCCTCCCCAACATCACTACTACTGTTTGGAGGTCTGTACACAACTCCCACTAACGTTTTTTGCCCTTTGGTGTTCTGCAGCTCTACCCATATAGATTCTACATCATCCAAGCTAATGTCCTTCCTAACTATTGCCTTAATCTCCTCCTTAACCAGCAATGCTACCCCACCTCCTTTTCCTTTTATTCTATCCTTCCTGAATGTTGAATACCCCTGGATGTTGAGTTCCCAGCCCTGATCATCCTGGAGCCACGTCTCCGTAATCCCAATCACATCATATTTGTTAACATCTATTTGCACAGTTAATTCATCCACCTTATTGCGGATACTCCTTGCATTAAGACACAAAGCCTTTAGGCTTGTTTTTTTAACACCCTCTGTCCTTTTAGAATTTTGCTGTACAATGGCCCTTTTTGTTCTTTGCCTTGGGTTTCTCTGCCCTCCACTTTTCCTCATCTCCTTTCTGTCTTTTGCTTTTGCCTCCTTTTTGTTTCTGGGAACTGAAGGAAATCCTTTTAGCCAGGAAATTGTTTTAGGGAAATTGATGGGATTGAAGGACGATAAATCCTCAGGGCCTGATCATCTGCATCCCAGAGTACTTAAGGAAATGGCCCTAGAAATAGTGGATGCATTGGTGATCATTTTCCAACAGTCTATCGACTCTGGATCAGTTCCTATGGACTGGAGGGTAGTTAATGTAACGCCACTTTTTTAAAAAGGAGGGAGAGAGAAAGCGGGTAATTATAGACCAGTTAGCCTGACATCAGTTGTGGGGAAAATGTTGGAATCAATGATTAAAGATGAAATAGCAGCACATTTGGAAAGCAGTGACAGGATCGGTCCAAGTCAGCATGGATTTATGAAAGGAAAATCATGCTTGACAAATCTTCTGGAATTTTTTGAGGATGTAACTGGTAGAGTGGACAAGGGAGAACCAGTCGATGTGGTGTATTTGGACTTTCAAAAGGCTTTTGACAAGGTCCCGCACAAGAAATTGGTGTGCAAAATTAAAACACGTGGTATTGGGGGTAATGTATTGACGTGGATAGAGAACTGGTTGGCAGACAGGAAGCAGAGAGTCGGGATGAATGGGTCCTTTTCAGAACGGTAGGCAGTGACTCGTGAGGTGCCGCAGGGTTCAGTGCTGTGACCCTCGCTATTTACAATATACATCAATTATTTAAATGAAGTAATTGAGAGTAATATCTCCAAGTTTGTAGATGACACTAAGCTGGGTGGCGGTGTGAGCTGTGAGGAGGATGCTAAGAGGCTGCAGGGTGACTTGGACAGGTTAGGTTTGTGGCAAATACATGGCAGATGCAGTATAATGTGCATAAATGGGAGGTTATCCATTTTGGTGGCAAAAACACGAAGGCAGAATATTACCTGAATGGCGGCAGATTAGGAAAAGGGGAGGTGCAACGAGACCTGGGTGTTATGACACATCAGTCATTGAAGGTTTGAAGGTTGGCATGCAGGTGCAGCAGGCGGTGAAGAAGGCAAATGGCATGTTGGCCTTTTTAGCTCGGGCATTTGAGTATAATAGTCGGGAAGTCTTGCTGCAGCTGTCCAGGGCCTTGGTGAGGCCTCACCTGGAATATTGTGTTCAATTTTGGTCTCCAAACCTGAGGAAGGACATTGTTGCTATTGAGGGAGTGCAGCGAAAGTTCACCAGACTGATGCCCGGGATGGCAGGACTGACAAATGAGGAGAGACTGGATCAACCGGGCCTGTATTCACTGGAGTTTAGAAGAATGAGAGGGGTTCTCATAGAAACATATAAAATTCTGACGGGACTGGACAGGTGAGATGCAGGAAGAATGTTTCCAATGTTGGGGGAGACCAGGGATCACAGTCTAAGGATAATGGGTAAGCCATTTAGGACCAAGATGAGGAGAAACTTCTTCACTCAGAGAATTGTTAACCTATGGAATTCTCTTCCGCAGAGAGTTGTTGATGCCAGTTCATTAGATGTATTCAAGGGGGAGTTAGATATGGCACTTACGGCTGAAGGGATCAAGGGATATGGAGAGAAAGCAGGAAAGGGGTACTGAGGTGAATGATCAGCCATGATCTTATTGAATGGTGGTGCAGGCTCGAAGGGCCGAATGGCCTACTCCTGCACCTATTTTCTATGTTTCTTTGTAATTCCCTGCTCTTTCAACACTATCCTGCTAATTTTTCCCCTTCATGTATTCATCCAATACTTGATTGATCAATCACTTAGCACATTGGTGTCTGTACTATGAACTTGCCATCGTGGCTTTGTAACAGAGCCCTTAGCTGAAGCCTCCCTCAAAATTCTCCCTAGTAAGGCAATATTACTCTTTTAATAGGTGGTTGGACCATTTCTGCAGTTATTGACAATCTGAGTTGTACAGAATATTGATCCACCCTAAAATAATAATGTTTCAGCACTCAAGGTGACTGGGTCAGGGAATTTGAAATGGTGATGAAATCAGCTCTCCATGACAAAATGCAGAGGCAGTAAAGAATATAAAAAGTCACTTCATTATCATTTTGTGATTTAATGTACTCCATTCCCAAACTCCTGCAAAGAGGAGAGTTTTTTGCTGCACCCAAGAAAGCTGCGGACTGCAGGAAGATATCAAACAACTGGTCAGGTGGGCAGAACAGTGGCAAATTGAATTTAATCCAGAGAAGTGTGAGGTAATGCATTTGGGGAGGGCTAACAAGGAAAGAAAATACACAGTAAATGGTAAGGCACTGTGAAATGTGGAGGAACAAAGTGACCTTGGAGTGCAAGTCCACAAATCCCTGAAGGTAGCAGGCCAGGTAGATAAGATCGTTAAGAAGACATGTGGAATGCTTGGTTTTATCAGCTGAGACTTAGAATACAAGAGCAGGGGTGTTAAGCTTGAACTGTATAAAACACTGCTTAGGCACAGCTGGAGTACTGCGTGATGATTTCTTTCCCCCTGTCTGCATTGGGATATCGTGGCTGATTTTTCAAACCCTGGCCTAGTGACAGTTCAAAGGTATTTCTTGCACTCCCATTTGCACTCCATCTGATCTGCTTTAGGGTAGACCAGAGATCAAATCTGGATTGTGATTATGAGGTAGATACATATGAGGAAGATCTTTCATAGCTCATCCTTTCAGATAGAACACACAGTTTTCCTACCACCCAAATGCTTGTTACATAAATCTTTCATTTTTGCAACCACTGATCCACTTGAGGGTACGGTAGCATAGTAGTTATGATACTGGACGAGTAATCCAGAGGTCTTGACTAATAAGTCAGATCGGTGAGTTCAAATACCACCACGGCATTTGAATTCAGTTAAAAAGCTAGTGTCAGTAATGGTGACCATGAAACTACCAGATTGTCGTAAAAAGCCATCTGGTTCATTAATGTCCTTCAGGGACGGAAATCTGCCGTCCCTACCCAGTCTGGCCTATATGTGGCCAATGTGGCTGACTCTTAACTGTCCTCTGAAATGGCCTGGCAAGCACACTTAGTTGTACCAAATGGCTATGACAAAGTTAGCACTGTGAGAGTACCTGCACCACAAGGTTCAACAAGGTGGCTCACCACTACCAAGGGAAATTATGGATGGGCAATAAATGTCAACCATATCAGCAAAGCCCACATCCCGTGAATGAGTACATTAAAAAAACTTGGAATTCCATTCCATGTGCTGATCTCTCCTTTCTTCACATCTGCCTGAAATTTGAATCTGCTTCTCCTTGTCCTATTGTGTCAATTAGCCTGTTCTAGTTTGTAAATTGAGGTAGCGCACCGAGCCATGCATTTTACTTCTGAGCCATGTGGGTAGCCCCTGGCAATGTATCCTTTAAAGGAGCACTACCTGCATAGAAACCTGACAAACCTTTCTTCATTTGCTTATAAAGGCATGTTGCGACAGAATAAATGTAGAATTGCATCCTTAATACAAAGCGTTGAAATGAATCTCTGCTGGCTGATCTCTTGCTTCTCTGCCCTCTTCATTGCCCAAAATGATCGGATCACCCACCCTATTTTATGCACGCCTGATTTTATTTTCCAATTAAGTTAATGGAAAGTAAAACCAGACAGGGGTGAAAAACTCTTGACCGATCCAATCACATCACTTGCCCTCTGGGCGAGCTAGGCGGAAACAATAGAAATCGGCAACTGGGGGAGTACCATAACTCTCCGAAAAACTCAGGGGTCAGGCAGCATGTGTGAAGAGAAAGACACAAAGTTAACGCTTCGGGTCAATGACCTTTCATTAGAAATTTAGAGATGAACAGCTTGGAAGCAAGTGAAGAGCCAGGGAAAAGGGGGACAGGAAAAGAAGAACGGGGAGTGTCTGTAGCAGGGGTGATTACATAGAAACATAGAAACATAGAAAATAGGTGCAGGAGTAGGCCATTCGGCCCTTCGAGCCTGCACCACCATTCAATAAGATCATGGCTGATCATTCACCTCAGTACCCCTTTCCTGCTTTCTCTCCATACCCCTTGATCCCTTTAGCCGTAAGGGCCATATCTAACTCCCTCTTGAATATATCCAATGAACTTGCATCAACAACTCTCTGCGGTAGGGAATTCCGCAGGTTAACAACTCTCTGAGTGAAAAAGTTTCTCCTCATCTTAGTCCTAAATGGCTTACCCCTTAACCTTAGACTGTGTCCTCTGGTTCTGGACTTCTCCAACATTGGGAACTTTCTTCCTGCATCTAACCTGTCCCGTCCCGTCAGAATTTTATATGTTTCTATGAGATCCCCTCTCATCCTTCTAAACTCCAGTGAATACAGGCCCAGTCGATCCAGTCTCTGCTCATATGTCAAAAGTCTCGATGGTGCAAGGCAAAAAGAAGTAATAATGAGATAGATATAGAAGCAAAATATGGATCCAGAGGAGGTGCAGAGAAGGAGGGCAGCATGACAAATCTGGGAAGGAGACAGCTCCCTTGACCCTGGAATGTAGGGGAAGAAAGGCAGATAAGACCCCAAGGGTGTAGGCCAACCAGCTGCCCAATAGGGGATCCCTGCTCCAAGTACCAGCCCACATCTCCTCTTCTTCCTGTGGTGCAGCCAGCCTTCATTCCCAATACCTGCTGTTTGAGAGAAAATTGGAGTAGTGTTTAACAACAACAACAGCTTGGATTTATAAAGCGCATTTAATGTAGTGAAACGTCCCAAGGTGCTTCACAGGAGTATTGCGAGATTTAAAAAAAATTGACACGGAGCGCAGAAGTAGAGATTAGCGCAGGTGACCAAAAGCTTGGTCAAAGAGGTATGTTTTAAGGGGCGTCTTGAAGGATGAAAGAGAGGGTACAGAGACAGAGAGTTCCAGAGCTTGGGGCCGAGGCAATAGAAGGCACGGCCACCAATGGTTGAGCGATTATAATCAGGGATGCTCAAGAGGGCAGAATTAGAGGATCACAGACATCTCGGTGGGTTGTGGGACTGGAGGAAATTATAGAAATAGGGAGGGGCGAGGCCATGGAGGGAGGGATTTGAAAATAAGGATGAGAATTTTGAAACTGAGGCATTGCTTAATCAGGAGCCAATGTAGGTCAGCGAGCACAGGGGTGATGGGTGAACGGGACTTGCTGCGAGTTAGGACATGGGCAGCCGAATGTTGGATCAACTCGAGTTTAAGTGGGGTAGAATATGGGAGGCCAGCCAGGAGTGCATTGGAATCGTCAAGTCTGGAGATAACAAAGACATGGATGAGGGCTTGAGCAGTGGATGAGCTGAGGCAAGGGCGGAGACGGGCGATGTTACAGAGATGGAAATAGGCGGGCTTAGTTATCTATGGTTAAGGTCTAACGTTGTCTATAATTGTCATTGTTTTGTTCTCCATTTACGCTCGATCTAGAATTGGAAGGCAGCACTCAGAACTTGACACCATTTCCTGTTGGTAAAACGCTGTGCAAAGTCACAACTACCAGCAGCCCCTCTGTCATACATTCCCTTCAGGGACTGTTTACATTATTTACCAAGAATTGTTCTTACTATCCTGAATTATTACTGAAAAAGTGGATTTTTTTCCCCTGGCTTCTGCTCAGACATGTCTATTAACTATTGATAGATGCACAATACGTTGCTTCTGTGAGGAATCACTTTATTCTTTTTTCAGCTATATTTTTGCAACAATGGGCATAGCTGCCTCATTCCAGATAAGCACATTTAAAAGGGCACAGTTATCTCAAAGAACCTTTCCTTTTTGCTTGAGAAGGAAGCATGGTCAGAAGGGACAGGCATCAATTATCCCTCTGTCTTGCTACGTTGCTTCCCTTCTTTAAAGGCCTCCTGAATGCTGTCGGTTCATGCTGTTGGTCATCCCTCCGAACACATTATTGCGGTATGTCCATTTTGCCTCTGTGAAACGTCTTGCGACATTTTAATTCATTGAAGATGCTCTCTCTTTTTCTTTTTCTTTTTCTCTTTCTCTTTCTCTTCCAACGAAGATACCTAAATGACAATTAAAAGTGGCAACTTGCCACATTATTCCAGCGCAAACCCAGTGACACAAACCCAGTGGCACCAAGGGCAGTTTCAGCATCTTTACAGTTACCTTTTCTGAGACTAGCCGAGTTAAAACATATCAGGGATCCTGGTTGTGTGATGCAGCTATTCACTTGGTGAACGATTGTGGGAGCCAGATGCTGGTTTCTCTATCAATCCTTGTCATCAATTTATTAATAAATTGAAAGCATTAGGGAATCATTTTGACTTTGAACAGTAGTGTAAAATGGGCGATATCAGATCAGTTGATATCTCCCGATCTCTCCCGATTTTCATTGACGACAATTGAAGTCAATTGAAAATCAGGAGTGATGCATAAAAATGCAAGAAAGACTTCCAGAATCACCGGATGTCTCAAAGCACTTTCTAGCCAATGAGGTACTTTTTGAAGTGTCGTCACTGTTGTGTCTCTGCACCTTGTTACAAACTCACACGAGGCATGGATATATCAGGCACGGTCACTCTGTGACCTTCGCTTTATTCCCAGGACTAAAGAGTGCTGATCCTGGGTGGGACCTCCCCTTTTATACCTGGAAGCCCAGGTGAGGAACTCACTCCCTGTGGTCAGGGTGTGCATTACAAGGTACAGGTACAGTACGCATGAGTTACAGTTACATACTTATAGTCATTGCAAGATGGTGAAATACATGACATCACTTCCCCCCTTCGGTCTTTTAGTTTCAGAGGTTAAGTCTATCGGGTGGTCAGTGCTCTCTCATGGAGCAGTTGTGGCTCTGGTGGCTGAGCCTCAGCACTCATCTCTGTCACTTGAGGTGATTCCGGCCTGTCCAGGCTGGCCGCAGGGACTGTGCATGCTAAGGGCTGTCTTTGTTGCTCGTGCGCTGGCAGTGGTGTGGGTGCTATCTCATCATGCTCTTCTTCCGGTTTCTCCGTGTCTGCACTGAACCCTTTCTTTACTTGGTCCAAGTGTTTGTGGCATATCTGCCCATTGTTTAGTCTGATCACCATGATCCTGTTTCCTTCTTTGCCAGTTACGGTACCCTCAAGCCATTTGGGTCCCAAAGCATGGTTAAGAATAAATACTGGGTCATCTATTTCTACACACCTCCCCCTTGAGCCTCGGTCATGGAGCTCGTTTGGGACTGGCGCTTGCCCTCAACAATGTCCGCCAAGGCTGGGTGAATAAGGGACAGCCGCGTCTTGAGCGTGCGTTTCATGAGGAGTTCCGCTGGCGGGACTCCCATGAGCGAGTGCCACCGGGACTTGTCGGCAAGCAGGAGGCGCAATAGGCGGTACTGAAGGGAGGGTCCTTGGATGCATAGCATGCCCTGCTTTATGACTTGGACCGCCCGTTCCGCCTGGTCATTGGAGGCCGGCTTGAATGGTGCTGTCCGGACGTGCTTGATCCCATTGCCCGACATAAACTCCTCGAATTCATGGCTGGTAAAACACGGGCCATTATCGCTGACCAGGATATCCGGCAAGCCGTGGGTCGCGAAAACCATACGCAGACTCTCCACAGTGATGGATGTCATGCGTGAGTTCAATATGATGCACTCGATCCACTCGAGTATGCATCGACAACGATCAGGAACATTTTTCCCATGAACGGGCCGCATAGTCCACGTGAATACGTGACCATGGCCTGGTGGGCCAGGGCCACGGGCTGAGTGGGGCCTCCCTGGGGGCATCGTCCAGCTGGGCACACGTCATGCACCTGTGAACCCAGTGTTCCAGGTCTGAGTCAATCCCCGGCCACCACACGTGTGACCGGGCAATGGTCTTCATTAACACGATGCCAGGGTGCTCGCTGTGGATTTCCCTGATGAACACTTCCCTTTCTTTCTGGGGCATAACTACCCGGCTGCCCCATAACAGGCAGTCGCCTTGGATGGAGAGTTCATCCATCCATCTCTGAAACGGCCTGACTTCCTCGGGGCATGCCCTGTGTGCGGGCGCCCAGTACCCAGTCAGGACACATTTCTTTATCATGGATAGAAGGGGGTCCCTGTTGGTCCAGAATTTGATCTGGCGTGCTATGATGGGGGAGCACGCCATGTCAAAAGCCTCAATGCCATGACCTTCTGGGCGCTCTGCTCCGACGCCCCCTCGGTGGTGGCCAGTAGGAGCTGCTGAGCGCGTCAGCGCAATTTTCGGTGCCTGGCCGGTGCCGTATGGTGTAGTCATATGCAGCCAGCGTGAGGGCCCATCGCTGTATGCGAGCTGATGCATTAGCGTTGACAGCCTTGCTGTCGGACAACAGAGATGTTAATGGCTTGTGGTCCGTCTCTAGCTCGAATCGTCTACCGAAAAGGTATTGGTGCATCTTTTTCACACCGTACACACTCACGAGTGCCTCCTTCTCGACCATGCCGTATCCACGCTCTGCCTGAGAGAGCGACCTGGAGGCGCAAGCCACCAGTTGGAGTCGGCCATCATCATTACCCTGCTCCATAGGATGACGCATTGCATGTTAAAACCAGTTTTTTACAGGGGTCATACAAAGTCAACAGTTTGTTGGAACACAGCAGGTTACTCGCCTTATTGAAAGCCCGTTCTTGACAATCCCCCCAAGACCATTCACAACCTTTACGGAGGAGCATGTGTAATGGCTCCAACAATGTGCTTAAGTTGGGCAGGAAGTTCCCAAAATAGTTCAAAAGTCCCAGGAATGATTGCAACTCCAACGTGTTGCCGGGCCTGGGCGCCTGGTGAATTGCCTCAGTTTTTGATTCAGTGGGCCGGACCCCATCTGCAGCAACCCTCCTGCCCAGGAACTCGACCTCTGGAGCCAAAAACATGCACTTGGCCTTTTTCAGCCGCAGGCCTACCCGTTCAATCGGCGTAGCACCTTCTCCAGATTGCGGAGGTGTTCCTCAGTGTTTCGACCCGTTATAAGGATGTCGTCTTGGAACACGATCATTCCAGGAATGGACTTGAGCAAGCTTTCCATGTTTTGCTGAAAGATAGCCGCTGCCAAATGAATGCCAAACAGGCACCTATTGTAAACAAATAATCCTTTGTGTGTCGTGATGGTGGTCAGAAACTTGGATTCTTCAGCCAGTTCCTGAGTCATGTAGGCCGAAGTGAGGTCCAGCTTCGAGAACAGCTTACCACCTGCCAGCGTGGCAAAAAGGTCCTCCACTCTCGGGAGCGGGTATGGGTCTTGCAGCGACACTCGGTTGATGGTGGCTTTGTAGTCGCCACAAATCCTGACCGAGCCATCTGCTTTGAGGACGGGAACAATGGGACTTGCCCAGTCGCTGAATTCAATTGGTGAAATTATGTCCTCTCTGAGCAGCCTGTCCAGTTCACTTTCAATTTTTTCACGCATCACGTACGGCACCGCTCTGGCTTTGTGTTGCACTGGTCTGATGTCCGGAGTGATGTGTATCACTACTTTGGTGCCCTTGAACGTTCCGACACCGGGTTGAAAGAGTGACTCGAATTTTTGCAATACCTGCAAGCATGAACTTCGCTCCACGGATGAAATGGTGTGCACATCCCCCCATTTCCAATTCATCTCAGCTAGCCAACTCCTCCCCAAGAGCGCGGGGCCATTTCCCGGAACAATCCAGAATGGCAGCCGGTTCTGTGATCCATTATGCGTTACCACCAAGTTTGCACTGCCCAGCACTGGGATGATCTCTTTGGTGTACATACGTAGCTGCGCTTCAATGCGTTCTAATTTAGGTCTGCGTGGCCATAGTCTCTCAAATTGTTGGGCGCTCATGAGTGACTGGCTAGCTCCGGTATCCAGCTCCATGTGCACCAGGATGCCATTCAGTAAGACTTTCATCATCATAGGTGGTGTTTTGGTGTATGAGCTGTGGACGTCAGCCACATGAACTCTCTGAACTTCAGCATCCATGGTTGTTCCCCAGGCCTCCCCAGGTCTGCATTTCAGACCCCTCGTCTGGTTCCTCTGCCTTTTTGCACATCCTGCCCAGGTGTCCCTTGACATTACAAATCCTGCAGTTGTAAAGTTGGAACCTGCAGATTTTTGCAGTGTGTCTGCTCCCACATGAGCTGAGATTGCTGTTAACAAAAGGACTATTCCCAGGCATTTCTCTCTGATGGCCCTTTTGGCTGTTTCTAAGCACTCTGATGGGGGATGTTAATTGTCCCATCACAGGATGTATGGTTCCTCATGATGGCATGAATTGCCGATCCCCTTTCCATTGTCCCTGTTGCCAGGAGCTTGTTGCTACCTGGGTGGTGTCGAATTGCCCTTGTCTGCCTGCCTGGACAGTGCCTGTGGGGTTCTGTGTCATTTTTATAACATTGATTCCCTGGTTCAACGCAACTTTAAAACCAGGGCTGTGTGCGTAGATTAGCTTGGTCTCCTCTTCCCCCGCCATAAAGGTCTGAGCTATCAACGCCGCCCCTTCTAAAGTCAAATCTTTAATCTTTATGAGCTTCCTAAAAATGCCGGCATGATTAATGCCCTCGATGAAAAAGTCCCTTAACATCTCTCCCCTGCAGGCATCGGAGAACTTACAGAGACTGGCCAAACGCCGCAGTCCACCACGAAGTCCGAGATGTTTTGTTCCTCCCGACGCCGGTGAGAGTAGAACCGGTGCCGGGCCATGTGTACGCTACTTGCCGGCTTGAGATGCTCACTGATCAGCTGGCTGAGCTCTTCAAAGGACTTGTCCGCTGGCTTTTGGGGTGCGAGCAGGTCTTTCATCAGCGCATACGTCTCTGTACCACAGCTGGTCAGAAGATGCGCCCTCCGCTTGTCAGTCACTGCCTCTTCCAACCAGTCCTTTGTGACAAAGCTCTGCTGGAGTCTTTCCACAAAGTCGTCCCAGTCCTCACCCACACAGTAGCATTCCTCTGTGCTGCCAGTGGCCACCCTCGTGGTTCGGTGATTCCCATTTCTCGTCGCCAGATGTTGTGTCTCTGCACCTTGTTACAAACTCACACGAGGCATGCATATATCAGACATGGTCACTCTGTGACCTTCACTTTATTCCCAGGACTAAAGAGTGCTGATCCTGGATGGGAACTCCCCTTTTATACCTGGAAGCCCAAGTGAGGAGCTCACTCCCTGTGGTCAGGGTGTGCATTACAAGGGTACAGGTACAGTATGCATGAGTTTCAGTTACATACTTATAGTCATTGCAAGACGGTGAAATACATGACAGTCATTTTTGTAATCATTGGCAGTCCCTCGAAATCGAGGAAGACTTGCTTCCACTCTAAAAGTGAGTTCTCAGGTGACTCAGGTGACTAATACGGGAATTACTGTCTCTGTCACAGGTGGGACAGACAGTCGGTGGAGGAAGGGTGGGTGGGGAATCTGGTTTGCCGCACGCTCCTTCTGCTGCCTGCACTTGTTTTCTGCATGCTCTCTGCGACGAGACTCGAGGTGCTCAGCGCCCTCTCGGATGCACTTCCTCCACTTAGGGCAGTCTTTGGCCTGGGACTCCCAGGTGTCAGTGGGGATGTTGCACTTTATCACAGAGGCTTTGAGGGGTGTCCTTTGCCCACCTGGGGCTCGCTTGGCGTGTCGGAGTTCCGAGAAGAGCGCTTGCTTTGGGAGTCTTGTGTCAGGCATGCAAACAATGTGGCCACCCAACGAAGCTGTTCGAGTGTGGTCAGTGCTTCGATGCTGGGGATGTTGGCCTGATCAAGAACATTGACGTTGGTGATGCAGGAAATGCGGCAGCCAACTTGTGCACAGCAAGCTCTCTCAAACATCAACATGATAATGACCAGATAATCTGTTTTACTGATGTTGAGAGAGAGATAAATATTGGCCAGGACATCAGGGATAACTCCCCTGCTCTTCTTCATATAGTGCCATGGGATCTTTTATGATCATCTGAGAGAGCAGACAGGGCCTCATTTAAGCATCCTCAGTATTGCATTGCAGTGTCAAGCCTAGATTTTTTGTGCTCAAGTCTCTGGATTGGGATTTGAACCCACAACCTTCTGACTCAGAGGCAAGAGTGGCTCAACTGATACAGCCTATTTTAGATCATTTGGAAAGAGGTGACATGATAGGTCCAAGTCAGCATGGATTTCTGAAAGGGAAATCATGCTTGACAAATCTTCTGGAATTTTTTGAGGATGTTTCCAGTAGAGTGGACAAGGGAGAACCAGTTGATGTGGTGTATTTGGACTTTCAGAAGGCTTTCGACAAGATCCCATACAAGAGATTAATGTGTAAAGTTAAAGCACATGGGATTGGGGGTAGTGTGCTGACGTGGATTGAGAACTGGTTGACAGACAGGAAGCAAAGAGTAGGAGTAAATGGGTACTTTTCAGAATGGCAGGCAGTGACTAGTAGGGTACCGCAAGGTTCTTTGCTGGGGCCCCAGCTGTTTACATTGTACATTAATGATTTAGACGAGGGGATTAAATGTAGTATCTCCAAATTTACAGATGACACTAAGTTGGGTGGCAGTGTGAGCTGTGAGGAGGATGCTGGGAGGCTGCAGAGTGACTTGGATAGGTTAGGTGAGTGGGCAAATGCATGGCAGATGAAGTATAATGTGGATAAATGTGAGGTTATCCACTTTGGTGGTAAAAACAGAGCGACAGACTATTATCTGAATGGTGACAGATTAGGAAAAGGAGAGGTGCAACGAGACCTGGGTGTCATGGTACATCAGTCATTGAAGGTTGGCATGCAGGTAAGAAAGCAAATGGCATGTTGGCCTTCATAGCGAGGGGATTTGAGTACAGGGGCAGGGAGGTGTTACTACAGTTGTACAGGGCCTTGGTGAGGCCACACCTGGAGTATTGTGTACAGTTTTGGTCTCCTAACTTGAGGAAGGACATTCTTGCTATTGAGGGAGTGCAGCGAAGGTTCACCAGACTGATTCCCGGGATGGCAGGACTGACATATCAAGAAAGATTGGATCAACTGGGCTTGTATTCACTGGAGTTCAGAAGAATGAGAGGGGATCTCGTAGAAATGTTTAAAATTCTGAAGAGTTTAGACAGGTTAGATGCAGGAAGAATGTTCCCAATGTTGGGGAAGTCCAGAACCAGGAATCACAATCTAAGGATAAGGGGTAAGCCATTTAGGACCGAGATGAGGAGCAACTTCTTCACCCAGAGAGTGGTGAACCTGTGGAATTCTCGACCACAGAAAGTTGTTGAGGCCAATTCATGAAATATATTAAAAAAGGAGTTCGATGTAGTCCTTACTACTAGGGGGATCAAGGGGTATGGCGAGAAAGCAGGAATGGGGTACTGAAGTTGCATGTTCAGCCATGAACTCATTGAATGGTGGTGATAGGCTCGAAGGGCCGAATGGCCTACTCCTGCACCTATTTTCTATGTTTCTATATTTCTGTGTCCCAAAGGCACAATTACCCCCTTAATTTTCACAGATATCCATCATTATTTTTGTTATCACTTGGCAATTCATCCCCACACAAATGTGGATATTTATCGAACAAGATTTGACTTTGCAATGAACTGGGATACTATGTGTTGCAAATATATATAAAAAATATTAATCATATATTAAAATAACGCTGCAACTGGACTTTGAACAGATTGAGGGGTAAGGAGCATAGGAATTGCTCAATGAAGAAAGACCAAGGGTCCATCTAGTTTACTTTGAGGGGTGATGTTATTGAAATGTAAAAGATTCTGAGGGGGAGCTTGACAAAGTAAATGCAGAAAGAGAATGTTTCCCCTTCATAGGGGAATCTAAAATTAGGGGGCATAGTTTCAGAATAAGGGGCCGCCCATTTAAAACGGAAATGAGGAGGAATTTCTTCAATGTCAGAGAGTCATGAATCTTTGGAATTCTCTACACCAGAGAGCTGTGGAGGCTGGGTCATTGCATATATTTAAGGTGGAGATGCGGATTTTTGAACGATAAGAGAGTCAAAGGTTATGGGGAGCGGGCGGGAAAGTCCAGCTGAGCCCAAGATCAGATTACCCATGATCTTATTGAATGGCGGAGCAGGCTCAAGGAGCCAAATGGCCTGCTCCTGCTTCTATTTCTTCTGTTCTTTCTATGATACAATGATAATGGAGTTATTGACTAATCGTAGCAATCAGTCTCTATCAATTAGTCTGCAACAGACCAGACAGAACATGAGGTAAATCCCAGTGGTTGAGAGCTTTGGGAACCACATATCCAAAGTCACCTTTTTCCTCCCAAGAATGCTACACTTACCACCAATGTTCCCAAGCGGAACCACCCGTGCAGCCGGCTTTCCAGTGCGAAAAACCATGCATGCATGCCATTTTGAATTGGCTGCGCAGCTCCTTAAAGGGGCCGTGCAACCAAAAGAATAAGAGGGAACATTGCTTACCATATGTCATGTCTCAAATTACTTATATGCTGTGTCTCAAAATGTTATTTTCTGAAATAAATCTATCTAATTTGCATTTGAATGAGTCAATACCAGCTGCTTCTGTCGTCTCTCTCGGGAGCCTGTTCCATAGTCTGAAATGTTGTTTTTGCGGATTGGTTTTGAATTTAACTCCCTTCAAGCGCAGCCTGTGTCCTTTGGTTCCATTGTTCTGGAGAAGGTGCAAGAGCTTGTCATGGTCTACATTATCGAGTCACTTTCGAATCCAAAGAACAGAAATCATATCGCCTCTGATCCTTCTCTTTTCCAGTGAGAACATACACCATTGTTGTTTTGTGACTACAGATCGGGTCGCTCGAGGCTGCGAGGGTCTGACAGCAACAACGCTTCCCACATGTAGACAACTCAGAAACCAATTAAATTATAGATTTTTTTCAGAATGCACCAAATCATAAAAGTTTAGGGTCTCTCTCTTTCTCGAATGGACGTCAGATTGCTCTGTTGCAGCAATTAAACTCCTGGGTAAAACTAGGGGTAATAGTCTTAGAATAAGGGACTGCTCATTTAAAACTGAGATGAGGAGGAATTTTTTCTCTAAGAGGGTTGTAAACCTATGGAATTCTCTGCCCCAGAGAGCTGTGGAGACTGGGTCATTGAATATATTTAAGGCGGACATAGACAGATTTTTGAGCAATAAGGGAGTAAAGCGTTATGGGGAGCGGGCAGGGAAGTGGAGTTGAGCCCATGATCAGATCAGCCATGATCTTATTGAATGGCAGAACAGGCTCAATGGGCCAAATAGCCTAATCCTGCTCCTATTTCTTATGTAACTACAAATTAGATATTGATGTTATTCATATGTCAATGAGGACTTGTACAATGCCAGACTGGGGGCAAAAACTACGTTCCATTACTGCGCGGACACAAATTATGTGCTGGTGCGCCATCCTTGGTGCCATTGCCCACAAAGGGACAATTGAGGCATTTATTTATTTATTTATCTGTCTATTTATTCATTTATTTATTTGTGTCTAATGTAATTTGCAGCTGTAATACAAAAGCAAAGGTGTGTGCACAATTTGGATACAAATGTGATTCAGCCACTGTAAGCAATGTTTCGTGAAATGTTGTTTAATCAAAAGCTACTTTGAATTTCAGTGAGCAATATTAGAGCTAAATTATTTGCGCTGATTCAAATTTTTATTCATGAAATGGGAGCTCAATAATTACATCTTACTATTTAAGTACATTAATTTCTAGTGATTTGCAAGAATAATGCTGAACAATATAATTCGGGGCCATTTGCAATAACAGTACCTGGCTTTAGAATCCACTAAGCAGGTTGCGACTTAAATGTAATCCTTGATGTATGATACAATTTACTTGTGGCATTCTGCACGTTCCAGTCGTATACTTATTAACATTAATTCCTTGAGTTCCTTCCGAAGGTCCTGTTGATTCCTTCTTTAAGCATCATTGAAAAGAAATCCAGCCAGCTGTGCATTGCTCCCGTCCTGTTTTGTCCTTTTGGCCCAGTGCTACAGAGTACAATCCACTTGGCAATTCAGAGTATTTAAAGTCCCTATTCATACATCTCTGCTTGTGGAGTTTTAGTGAGGCCTCATCTTGTGCGGGAAAAAAAACTGACTACATCAACGAGGATGCAGCACTGCAAGACAACGGCCTGACATTGCCTCACATAGGTTCCCAATATTATTTCGCTGAAGGAAAATTATCCATGCGAGCATTATGGATAAACAGATTAGTATTAAACACATGTCATTTTTCGTGACTTGAATTCTAAAAGGAACCATGTCAGCATTCTGTTTATTTTTTTATTAAGCTGATGGCCTCCTGAGCCTTCAGCGAGCCCTTCATGAACACCAGCCCGGAGATTAGGATTGTCAGTGCCTTCAGTAACTGTGCCACTCTGGCATTGCTGTGCATTAATGTCACCGAGATTGACGAGTTAAATTGTCAGCAATGTGTGTTGGAGAAACCTTCGTCCATCATCATTTTGAATGAAGATAGAAAATGTATCAATATATTGACACTTTTTTAACAGATGTGCCTAATTCTTATTGAGTAATGTCAGCTTGGCTTTTGTTTCATTTATTACTGAAGAATTTAGGACAAAAAATGACTCACTTTGATTAAAGCAATTTTGGATGCAAAATGGTGAAAAGATTGCGAGCCCGAAAGTGTCAAAAATCCCATCAATCAGCAAATTTCCATCAATTATCTAATGATGTCGTTCAAAAGTGTGAGATTTCCAATTCTACAACTGCACCTCACAATATTTTTCAGAGGGTGACAATGGGAATCAATTATCAACCTCTGTGTTAATGATAATCATTGTAGACTGCAGCCAACTTTGAATTGGGTCGCATTTCGTAGTGAGCAAACGGGAAAAGTTCCTTTGTATTATTCAGTGTTTAGAAGAAGCAGGTGGGCGCGATGTGAGTTTTCTGTCAGTCCTGAATGCTCGAGTAAATCTTTTTTTTATAATGTACGTAAGAGACTCATTAATGTAGGATTGCACTGTGCTGTTTTGAGCATCAAGCCTTAATGTGTTTGTATGAAATGACTTTGTTTGCTATTAAAGGGAGGTATTAACCTGTTTATTGTAAACAAATTAAAGCCTCTATTAAAATAGCAGGCAGAATAGCTTTATGTGAGTGCAGTAAGTGCTTGCATGCTAACATCGCATGGTGTCGTTCTGAGGCTAGTTGCCTGTATCACTGAAATACAAATTCAAACCACTGCAGTTTAAGTTGCATCGAGAGAGTGTGTCATTCCGAGGAGCATGCAGCTCAGCTTCATTTTATTCCTCTGATAAATAATTTTGTGTGTATCAGTCAGTCATTCATTCATCGGCAGTCCCTCAGAATCGAGGAAGACTTGCTTCCACTCCTGAAGTGAGTCCTTTGGTGGCTGAACAGTCCAATACGAGAGCCACAGGCTCTGTCACAGGTGGGGCAGATAGTCGTTGAGAGAAGGGGTGGGCGGGACTGGTTTGCCACACACTCTTTCTGCTGTCTGCGCTTGATTTCTGCACGCTCTCGGCGTTGAGACCCGAGGTGCTCAGCGCCCTCTGCATGCACTTCCTCCACTTCGGGCGGTCTTGGGCCAGGGACTTCCAGGTCTCAGTGGGGATGTTGCACTTTTTCAGCGAGGCTTTGAGCGTGTCCTTGTAGCATTTCCACTGTCCACCTTTGGCTCGTTTGCCATGAAGGAGCTCCAAGTAGAGCACTTGCTTTGGGAGTCTTGAGTCTGGCATGCAAACTATGTGGCCTGCCCAGCGGAGCTGATCGAGTGTGGTCAGTGCTTCAATGCTGCGGATGTTAGCGTGAGTGAGGATGCTGATGTTGGTGCGCCTGTCCTCCCAGGGGATTTGTAGGATCTTGCGGAGACATCGTTGGCGATATTTCTCCAGCAACTTGATGTGTCTACTGTACATGGTCCATGTCTCTGAGCCATACAGGAGGGCAGGTGTTGACAGTCTGCCAGTACCTCCACGCAAGAAGCCATTCTTCATGTGCAAACCTAGACAATGGCCTATTTACTGTCAGTGGTACATGCATACTAACCACGAATAGAGTTTTGAGGACCCAATAGGTTTGTCAGCATTTGCTGCTCCATAGCTGGCTCTTTGGCTTCTACTCAAGTCCATAGACCAGACAGGAGCCCCCCTCTCCAGAGTGCCATGAATATCAGTGATCCTGGCTGCTATGGGTGGGATCTCATCATAAGAACAGGATTTGCTGCCTCAAGAACCAAAGGCGCCGTAAGAAAAAACTTTTTTTATGCAGCGAGTGCTTAAGCTCTGGAATGCACTGCCTGAAAGGCAGTTGGAGGCAGAGTCAATTTCATCTTTCAAAGGGGAGTTGGATAAGTATTTGAAGGAAACAAATTTGCAGGGCCACGGGGAACGGGCGGGGGAGTGGGACTCGCTGAGCGTTGGCACAGGCTCGACGGATTGAATGGCCACCTTCCATGCTGTAAGCATTCTATGATTCTAACCGAGTTTTGCCATGATCGCTGAGCACTGACATTGGTGGCATCAAGGAGTGAGCGGCTGTAGTCCAAGAGTCGAACTTGGAGAAGAACAGCTGGTGGAGGTGGGTGCGGGGGGGGGATGCGAAATGGGTGGCAAAAGGTGGACAATGATGGGAAATGGATGGTAATGAGAGGGTAGAATGGAGGCTTTAATTTGTTTACAATGGCAATTAATAGGAAGAGGGAAGGGGAACTGAAGGGGAGTTGGGAGGAGCAGAAACCAGGTGCAGCATTTAAGGGAAAGAGAGAAAAGCAAATACCAGCATTAATGGTGGGGGTGGGGGCGCAGTGAGAGGAATGAGTGTGAGTTTGAACTGAAGGGTTTGGAGGCAGATGAAGAGTGCACTTGAAAGAAGGGTGGGAGGGAAAAGAGTTCATGTTTTGAATGGCCCGGGGCTGGAAGATGTGTACCATCTGACCTGAGTTGGAGAAGGAGCAAAGTGCCAAGTTGTATTGCGGGTAGATCGCACTGAGACTGGGAAGAGGAACAGAGATTGTATGTGAGAGAATATAGGAAGGGTGCAGGCAGCACTGGTATTTTGGTGCTGCTTGCTAATTAACATGAGCAGAGTGGAGAATCTCTTGTGCAACGCACTCATAAGAACATAGGAAATAGGAGCAGGAGTAGGCCATTTGGCACCTCGAGCCTGCTCCGCCATTTAATCAGATGATGGCTGATCTGTTCTTGGGCTCAGCTCCACTTCCCTCCCTGCTCCCCGGAACACTTCATTCCCTTATCGTTCAAAAATCTGTCTATCTCCCCCTCGTTCCAGTGCAAACCTCAGCAGGTGGTTGAAGGTCACGTCTGAAGGCTCGGTGCGGCATTCTCGGGCAATGTGCTGTTTCCGATCATTTGGTGACAGCCTGCTGCTGCCCCTTGTAGGGTTGCAGGGTTGGAGCATTGTGGCATATCACGAGGCATTTGTTTGTACACGGCTCTCCTCTTACTCACACGGACATTTGTCAGGGTCTTGTGTGGGGTCCACAAACGGATGCCTGGTATTCTCACTTTCGCTGGTTGCCTTAGCTCCATAGATCTTTCACCCACATGTTTGCTCCGAGGAGGTTTGTGCTCCACCATGGTGCTGGAGGGAGAGGGGGATGCACGATCTTGCAGCTAGCAGTGATAGCGCACGAGCTTGCACATCACTCGGGATTCACTCCCTAGTGCATGGCTCTTAAAGCACAGGCTCAGATCTGGAGGGATTGTAAATGGAAATACCACATAAAGACTGTGGCACAGATGCCCTTAAACTGTTGCATGAGACATCAATGAAAAGAACATTTAAAAAAAAGGGAACATTAAGAGAGAACACAGGATGTTCTAAGATAGGTTTACAATATGTGTATGTGAACACACAAAGCATAGTAAACAAGGTTGGTGAGGGGCAGGCACAAATAACCACATGGGACTATGATGTGGCAATAACAGAGACCCGGCTCAAAAAGGGGCAGGATTGGGTATTAAATATTCCTGGAGGTTGTGTGGCAGTATTGGTTAAGAAGAATGTTACAGTGCTGGAGAGAAAGGATATCCTGGCTAGAGTTAAGAAATGATAGAGGTGCCATAACACTACTTAGGTGTATTCTATAGGCCGCCAACTGGTAGGAAAACTATGGAGGAGCAAAATTTGCAGAGAAATTACGGAGAGATGCAAGAATAGTGATAATATAAACTGTGTTAGTAAACATAGAAACATAGAAAATAGGTGCAGGAGTAGGCCATTCGGCCCTTCGAGCCTGCACCGCCATTCAATAAGATCATGGCTGATCATTCCTTCAGTACCCCTTTCCTGCTTTCTCTCCATACCCCTTGATCCCTTTAGCTGTAAGGGCCATATCTAACTCCCTCTTGAATATATCCAATGAACTGGCATCAACAACTCTCTGTGGCAGGGAATTCCACAGGTTAACAACTTAACAACTCTCTGAGTGAATTTCCACAGGTTAATAGTGTGAAGGGCAGAGAGGGGGTAGAATTTCAGAAATGTGTTCAGGAGAACTTTTTTGATTCATATGTTTCCAGCCCAACGGGGAAGGAGGCATTGCTGGATCTGGTTCTAGGTAATGAGGTAAGTCAAGTGGAGCAAGTGTCAGTCGGTGATCATTTAGGGAACAGCGATCATAACAAATGATCCTCGGCTACAGGGAGGAGGCGGTTGAGGAGGACTCTAGCGACGACTTTCCCAGTGGCTGATAGCAGGGAGATTCCTCTGTAGTTGCCGCAATCGGACTTGTCCCCTTTTTTTAAAGATGGTCACGATTACTGCATCTCTGAGATCCCTCGGCATGCTCTCCTCCCTCCAGATGAGAGAGATAAGGTCATGTGTTCGCGCCAGCAGTGCCTCTCCGCCATACTTCAATGCCTCAGCAGGGATTCCGTCCTCACCCGTAGCCTTGTTGTTTTTAAGCTGTCTTGTGGCTTTTTCTACCTCGTGCAGTGTTGGTGTCTTACTGAGGTGGTGGCAGGTCGCATACTGCAGGATTAGGCAGTGGTCCGTCCAACAGACGTAGGCTCTTGTCAGGTATGAACGTGCTTTGAGAGGGCAGTAAGAGGAGCGGCTTGCTCTAAACTGGATGAGTGTGTATCAATTCATCATTACACACCGAGTGATATCATACTCCTGCGAATTACAATACTTTCCGCAAGCGCAGGCAACAGCAACACTGTCGAAAATGCCAGCTGCCGCGGAACTGGGTGCAAGTGAGGCGGCTGCCATTTTTTTCACTAAAATGGGCATTAATGGCCAGCGAGAACACCGCCAATTTCTAGGCCTAAGAATCTAAAAATGTTAATGTATAAGAGAATGTAAAATTAACCAGAATGGATCATTTTACCGTTCGTATTCCAATCTTTCTGTTTATAGGTGTCAGCATAAGGTGTCAGCTTCAGCTAGTTTTTTTAGGTGAGCATATATGGTCATTTTAAAGCCAGGCCTGTTCCACACATGCACGTTTCCCAGAAGAGTTGCTGGATAGTGACCAGGAGTAGAGACCCGGGTAAATTTCCCCCTCCCTTTAGTGAGGGCCAAATGCAGCTTTCTTATTGTCACCCTAGCTGAGCTCAGGATAACTGGGCAGTGACCAAGGACTGAAGTTGGACTGCCTGCACAGCCACCCTCTACATAAACCAGCTGAGTCACTGAGGAAGGACGCCCGAGCTTTCCAACAACTGCAACATTTAATGGGCTCCGAACAGCTGTATCAGAATATCCTTTGCTAAGTTATCAGCTTTCATTATTTTTCTTCCCATTTCTGCGTACAAGAAATGATTCCTGCACAGTAAGGAAATTCTTTTAGATAAGGTGGTATTGAAATAATTTGTGCAATGCTATTTGTTACTGTCTGGTCACACATTGCAAGCTGCCTATTATCTGAAACCTGGAGAGGAGATTTTAAGAACAAATGTATGTAGAAGGCAGTCATATCGAGTGGCAAATTCCTTTAGTTTTTTCTGTTAAAGTTTTTTTATAAAATGGTTCTATGCTTCTGCCAGCATACACGAGAGGAAACTGCATCAGCACCAATTATATCGTGTGTCCATCTGGTGCATAAAGGAAAACTGAACAATGCAACAATTTTATACCGAAGTGCTCATCTGCTGTAAGGTTTTATAAAAACAAAACACAAGCATCCACCCAGCAATTTGGACTATTGCATAGGCCTGTCCGATCCACAATAAAACTCAGAATAAATCGAACTGGAGAATTACGACCCAATCAGCTCTTCCCAATTACATTACATAGAATTTACAGCACAGAAACAGACCATTTGAGCAAATTGGTCCATGCCGGTATTTATGCTCCACATGATCCTCCTCCCATCCCTCTTCATCTAACCCTATCAGCATAACCTTTTATCCCTTTCTCCTGCATGTGTTCACTTAGCATCCCCTTAAATGCATCTGTGCTATTCGCCTCGACTCCTCCTTGTGGTAATTGTCAGTAAAACGATGGATGAGTCATCAGTCATGCTATCAAGTGACCTCGATATACACTAAATACCTGACTAATGCTAAGCTCAGGTTTTGCCACAACCGCTTGGCTCCAGAACTCATCACAGTGGCTGAAACCATACCTGACACAATGAAAAATAGTTGTCGGAGTCAAGTCACCACAGCTCCAGGACATCACTTCTTCTCTTCTTAGGTGGTCACAGCTGATTTCACAGGTGTTTAGATGAAGGACCTGAAATTCCAGGTCATGAACTATATCCTGAAGGGTGGAAGATGCCTGTGTGTTGATTTTTTTAACGTGTGATGGCCGCTGCACACCAGCCACCATACGGGCCTGACAGAGCTAGGTCTTGGTCCAGTGGCAAGGATTAACCAAGAGGACTGAAGACCAGCTCTGCTGCACGGAACTAGTGCGCACACATATCACAGTGTGGGCTCGCCCGTGCTGCCCCTGGGCCCTCACCTTTTCTGGGCCCCATAATTCACGCCTCCCCTGGGCCCCGATCTCTCTCTGCTCCTCTGCCCCGGTCATTCAGCGCCATGATCTCTCGCCGCACCTCCGCCCCGATCATTCGATCCATCTCTGCTGTACCTGGGCCCGGCCAAGGTTCCTGCCCATGCACCAATCGGCAACCTGGGTTTTGGTGACGTCACCCAGTTGCCTTCCTCGAAGCCCGTTGCCCTCCTGGAATGGCTTGCACTGCATCTTGAAGTGGCATGCAGCTGATGTTTCTTCGCAAGCCGGGGTGCCACGCTAGTTCCAGGGCCGCCGCTCTCCTTCTGACTGCAGAACTCAGCCCAAACATCTCCTGATGATTTTTCAGTGAGCTTCTCACAATTGCAAGGTCAAAGAGTCAGGCTGTTTGCTGTAAATTCCACAGTTCCACAGTTTTCTGCTCCGTTCACAACTCCTCGATAATGACGTAGCCCATAGAAACATATAAAATAGGTGCAGGAGTAGGCCATTCGGCTCCTCGAGCCTGCACCACCATTCAATAAGATCATGGCTGATCATTCCCTCAGTACCCCTTTCCTGCTTTCTCTCCATATCCCTTGATCTCTTTAGCCATAAGGGCCATGTCTAACTCCCTCTTGAATATATCCAATGAACTCATCAGCAAATCTCTGCGGTAGGAATTCCACAGGTTAACAACTCTCTGAGTGAAGAAGTTTCTCCTCATCTCAGTCCTAAATGGCCTACCCCTTATCCTAAGACTGTGTCTCCTGGTTCTGGACTTCCCCATCATCGGGAACATTCTTCCTGCATCTAACCTGTCCAGTCCCATCAGAATCTTCTATGTTTTTATGAGATCCCCTCTCATCCTTCTAAACTCCAGTGTATAAAAGCCCAGTTGATCCAGTCTCTCCTCATATGTCAGTCCCGCCATCCCGGGAATCAGTCTGGTGAACCTTTGCTGCACTCCCTCAATAGCAAGAACATCCTTCCTCAGATTAGGAGGCCAAAACTGACACAATATTCCAGGTGAGGCCTCACTAAGGCCCTGTACAACTGCAGTAAGACCTCCCTGCTCCTATACTCAAATCCCCCAGCTAGTAAGGCCAACATACCATTTGCCTTCTTCAGCGCCTGCTGTACCTGTATGCCAACTTTCAATGACTGATGAATCATGACACCCATGTCTCGTTGCACCTCCCCCTTTCCCAATCTGCCGCCATTCAGATAATATTCTGCCTTCGTGTTTTTGCCTCCAAAGTGGATAACCTCACATTTATCCACATTATACTGCATCTGCCATGCATTTGCCAACTCACCTAACCTGTCCAAGTCACCCTGCAGCCTTTTAGCGTCCTCCTCACAGCTCACACCACCACCCAGTTTAGTGTCATCTGCAAACTTGGAGATATTACACTCAATTCCTTCATCTAAATCATTGATGTATATTGTAAAGAGCTGGGGTCCCAGCACTGAGCCCTGCGGCACACCACGAGTCACCGCCTGCCATTCTGAAAAGAAACCGTTTATCCCGACTCTCTGCTTCCTGTCTGCCAGCTAGTTCTCTATCCACGTCAGTACATTACCCCCAATATCATGTGCTTTAATTTTGCACACCAATCTCTTGTGTGGGCACTTGTCAAAAGCCTTTTGAAAGTCCAAATACACCACATCCACTTGTCCACTCTACTAGTTACATCCTCAAAAAATTCCAGAAGATTTGTCAAGCATGATTTCCCTTTCATAAATCCATGCTGACTTGGACCGACCCTGTCACTGATTTCCAAATGCGCTGCTATTTCATCTTTAATAATTGATTCCAACATTTTCCCCACTACTGATGTCAGGCTAACCTGTCTATAATTATCTGTTTTCTTTCTTCCTCCTTTTTTAAACAGTGGTGTTACATTAGCTATCCTCCAGTCCATAGGAACTGATCCAGAGTCGATAGACTGTTTGAAAATGATCACCAATGCATCCACTATTTCTCGGGCCACTTTCTTCAGTACTCAGGGATGCAGACTATCAGGCCCTAGGGATTTATCAGGCTTCAATCCCATCAATTTCCCTCACACAATTTCCCGCTTTATAAGGATATCCTTCAGTTCCTCTTTGTCACTAGACTCTCGGTCCCCTAACATTTCCGGAAGGTTATTTGTGTCTTCCTTCGTGAAAACAGAACCAAAGTATTTGTTTAACTGGTCCGCCATTTCTTTGTTCCCCATTATAAATTCATCTGAATCTGACTGCAAGGGACCGACGTTTGTTTTCAATAATCTTTTTCTCTTCACATATCTATAGAAGCTTTTGCAGTCAGTTTTTCTGTTCCCAGCAAGCTTCCTCTCATACGCTATTTTCCCCCTCTTAATTAAACCCTTTGTCCTCCTCTGCTGTAGTACAAAATTCTCCCAGTCCTCAGGTTGGCTGCTTTTTCTGCCCAATTTTCTGCCTCTTCCTTGGATTTAACACTATCCTTAATTTCCCTTGTTGGCCACGGTTGAGCCACCTTCCTCGTTTTATTTTTGCTCCAGACAGGGATGTACACTTGATGAAGTTCATCCATGTGATCTTTAAATGTTTGCTATTGCCTATCCACCGTCAACCCTTTAAGTATCATTCGCCAGTCTATTCTAGCCAATTCACGTCTCATACAATCTAAATTACCTTTTCCCAAGTTCAGGACCCTAGTCTCTGAATTAACTGTATCACTCTCCATCTTAATAAAGAATTCTACCATATTATGGTCACTCTTCCCCAAGGGGCCTCGCATAACAAAATTGTTAATTAGTCCTTTCTCATTACACATCACCCAGTCCAGAATGGCCAGCCCTCCAGTTCGTTCCTCGACAAATGGTCTCGAAAACTATCCCTAATACACTTCAGGAAATCCTCCTCCACCACATTGCTACCAGTTTGGTTATCCCAGTCAATATGTAGATTGAATTCACCCATGATAACTGTTGTACCTTTATTGCATGCATCCCTAATTTCTTGTTTGATGCTGTTGCCATCCTCATTACTACTGTTTGGTGGTCTGTACACAATTCCCACGAGCGTTTTCTGCCCTTTAGTACTCCGTAGCTCCACCCATACAGATTCCACATCATCCAAGCTAATGTCCTTTCTTACTATTGCATTAATTTCCTCGTTAACCAGCATGCCACCCCGCCTCCTTTTCCTTTCTGTCTATCCTTCCTAAATGTTGAATACCCCTGGATGTTGAGTTCCCAGCCTTGGTTTCCAGCTCTGTCCCCAGTCGGACACGGGGACACAGATGGAAACCAGTAAAATGGAAATTTGGGACGGATATCCAGAAAGTTGTCTTCATTCTTTCTCGATAGCTGACTTACAATGGGCCAAATGACCTGCCTCGGTATTACTTCTCTTTTGATCATGTGACATTTGTGAACCAATCAGTGATTTAAAGAAAAAGGATATCTCAAGCTCCTATGGTTATTATTATAAATCCATAGAATAATGCAGCTGA
The DNA here is from genome assembly GCF_044704955.1 of Pristiophorus japonicus. Taxonomy (NCBI): domain Eukaryota; kingdom Metazoa; phylum Chordata; class Chondrichthyes; family Pristiophoridae; genus Pristiophorus; species Pristiophorus japonicus. The sequence goes on from NC_091977.1 coordinate 38,204,181, forward strand.
TAAAGTGATTCCCAGGGAGGGCTGCTGTCCCTATTCAGGTGCTCCATGCACCTTGTGTCAGGAAAGTGCTGACCCAATGTCCATTTTTTGTGGGGGGGGAGTGGTTGCCTGATGCAACCAAATATATTTGGGCAGCCAAAGTGATGTTAATCCATGTATTGCATTCAGCACAAAAACATCATCGTCATCATAGGCAGTCCCTCAGAATCGAGGAAGACTTGCTTCCACTCCCAAAGTGAGTTCTTTGATGGCTGAACAGTCTGATATGAGAGCCACAGACCCTGTTACAGGTGGGACAGACATTCGGCGAGGGAAGAAGTCGGTGAGGCTGGTTTGCCGCGCGCTCCTTCCGCTGCCTGCGCTTGGCCTCTTGACGCTCTTTGCGTTGAGACTCGAAGAGCTCAATGCCCTCCCGGATGCACTTTCTCCACCTCGGGCGGTCTTCGACCAGGGTCTCCCAGGTATCAGTGGTGATGTTGCACTTTACCAGGGAGGCTTTGAGGGTGTCCTTATAACATTTCCGCTATCCTCCTTTGGCTTGTTTACCATGAAGGAGCTCCGCATAAGGTATTTGCTTCGGGAGCCTCTTATCTGGCATGCGAACTATGTGGCCTGCCCAGCGAAGCTGATCGAGTGTGGTCAGTGCTTCAATACTGGGGATGTTAGCCTGGTCGAAGACACTGATGTTAGTGTGCCAGTCCTCCCAGGGGATTTGCAGGATCTTACGGAGGCATCTTTGGTGATATATCTCCAGCGACTTGAGGTGCCTTCTGTACATCGTCCATGCCTCTGAGCCATACAGGAGGGCAGGTATTACTATAGCCCTGTACACCATGAGCTTGGTGGTAGATTTGAGGGCCTGGTCTTCAAACACTCTTTTCCTCAGACAGCCGAAGGCTGTACTAGTGCACTGGAAGCGATGTTGAATTTCTGCATCAATGTCTGCCTTTGTTGATAAGAGGCTCCCGAGATATGGGAAATGGTTCACGTTGTCGAGGGTCGCGCTGTGAATCTTGATGATTGGAGGCAGTGCTGTGCGGTGGTGACAGGCTGGTGGAGGACCTTTGTCTTACGGATGTTAAGCGTAAGGCCCATTCTTTCATATGCATCAGTGAATACATTAACTATATCCTGGAGTTCAGCCTCTGAATGTGCGCATACACAGGCGTCGTCCGCACACTGCAGCTCAACGACAGAGGTTGGGGTGATCTTGGAGGTGGCATAGATTAAACAACTTCCCACTGCTTCTGTAGTTTAGTTCCACTCCATCGGGGAGCTTGTTGATTGTGAGGTGGAGCATGGCGGTGAGGAAGATTGAGAAGAGGGTTGGAGCGATGACGCAGCCCTGTTTGACAGTCCGGACTGAATTGGGTCTGTAATGGATCCGTTGGTAAGGATCACGGCCTGCATGTCATCGTGAAGCAGGCGAAGGATGTCGACAAACTTTTGGGGACATCCGAAATGGAGGAGGATACTCCATAGACCCTCATGGTTTGAGCACAAAAACAGCAAGTAATCATATCATTCTTCATTGAAAAATTAAATGACAGAATTAGCATCACAGCAGTGACCTAATTTCCACATGTAATTCATCGCATGTCCAAGTTGGTACTTGCTTATCTTTACATAGGATTACATAGGATATATAACACAGAAACAGGCCATTCGGCCCAACCAATCCGTGCTGGCATTTATGCTCCACTCGAGTTTCCTCCCGTCTTTTCTCATCTAAATCTATCAGCATAACCCTCTATTCCCTTCTCCCTCATATGCTTGTCTCGCCTCCTCTTAAATGCACCTATACTATTCATTTCAACCACTTCCTGTGGTAGCGAGTTCCACATTCTAACCACTCTTTTGGTGAAGAAGTTTCTTCTAAGTTCCCTGTTAGATTTCTTGGTGACTATCTTATATTGATGGTCTCTAGTTATGCTGTTCCCCACAAGTGGAAACATTCTCTCTCTATCCACTCGATTAAAACTTTTCATAAATTTAAAGACCTCTATTAAGTCACCCTCAGCCTTCTTTTTTCAAGAGAAAGGAGACCCAGCCTGTTCATCCTTTCCTGATATGTATATTCTCGCATTTCTGATATCATTCTTGTAAATCTTCTCTGCACCCTCTCCAGTGCCTCTATATCCATTTTATAACATATATCCCTTTTATGATAACAGAAATGCAAGGACATACACATCAGGAAAGGATGATAGTTTTTGATAGAGTAGATACAGAGAGAAATTTTCCACTTACGGGAAGAGCATAACTAGAAGCCACCGATACAAAATAGTCACCAAGAAATCCAATAGGGAATTCAGAAGAAATTTCTTTACCCAAAGAGTGGTGAAAATGTGGAACTCACTACCACAGGGAGTGGTTGGAGCGAATAGTGCAGATGCATTTAAGGGGAGACTCGACAAGCATATGAGGGAGAAGGGAATAGAGAGATATGCTGACAGATTTAGATGAGGAAAGACAGGAGGAGGCTCGAGTGGAGCATAAATACCGATGCATATCCGATGTAATGTATCATAGTTCTAATCTCACCCAATAAGTCCAAAAGTTTTATTAAGAAAAAACATCTGGCATTGAAATATAACATAACATAGAAACATAAAAACATAGAAATTTACAGCGCAAAAGGAGGCCATTCCAGCCCATCATGTCCGCGCCGGCCGACCAAGAGCCACACCGTCCTTTGTCAGCAGCCCTGAAGGTTACATATAAACCTATGAACAATGAAGGAAAGGCAAAGAGCATCCAGCCCAACCAGTCCACCTCACCACAACTGCGACACCCCTTATACTAAAACATTCTGCACTCCACCCGAACTGGACCTATGTGATCTCGTGGGAGAGGCAAAAAACAGATTAAAAATCCAGGCCAATTTAGGGAGGAAAAAATCTGGGAAAATTCCTCTCCGACCCATCCAGGCGATCGAACTTAGTCCAGGACATCACCCTGGCCGTATTCTATTCCCTGCAGTACTTACCATTATATCTGCTCCGTCCAACAAAAGGTCATCCAGCTAGAAGGGCTGAATGGCCTGCTCCTGCACCTATTTTCTATGTTTCTATGTTTCTATTACTCCCAATTACCAGTTCTAGGTCTGTAACCCTGCAGGCTACTGCACTTTAAGTGCCCATCCAACCATCTCTTAAAAGTGGTGAGGGTTTCTGCATCCACCACTCTTCCAGGCAGCGAGTTCCAGATCCCCACAACCCTCTGTGTAAAGCTCCCCTCAAATCCCTTCTAAACCTCCCAGCAACCACCTTAAAACCATGTCCCCTCGTAATAGACCTCTCCACCAATGGAAATAGACCCTTACTATTCACTATTTCTAGGCCCCTCAATATTTTGTACACCTTGATGAGATCTCCTCTCAACCTTCTCTGTTCCAATGAGAACAAACCCAGCCTTTCCAATCTATCCTCATAACTAAGATTCTCCATTCCAGGCAGCATCCTAGTAAATCTCCTCTGCAACTTCTCTCGTGCAATCACGTCCTTTCTATAATACGGCGACCAGAACTGCACAGTACTCCAGCTGTGGCCTCGCCAAAGTATTATACAATTTAAGCATAACCTCCCTGCTCTTATATTCTATGCCTCGGCCAATAAAGGCAAGCATTCCGTATGCCTTCTTAACCACCTTATCCACCTGGTCTGCTTATTTCAGGGATCTGTGGACAAGCACTCCAAGGTCCCTTTGTTCATCAACACTATTATGTGGCCTACAGCTTAATACTCTTTCCTTATCAGCCCTTCCAAAGTGCATCACCTCACACTTCTCTGAATTAAATTCCATTTGCCACTGCTCTGCCCACCTGACCAGTAGATTGATATCTTCCTGCAGCCCATGACTTTCCTCTTCATTATCAACCACACAGCCAATTTTAATGTTGTCTGCTAACTTCTAAATCATACTCCCGATGTTCAAATCTAAATCGTTGATATATACCACAAAAACCAAGGGTCCCAGTACTGAGCCCTGTGGAACCCCACTTTCCAGTCACAAAAACATCCATGAATCATTACTTTTGCTTCCTACCTCCAAGCCAATTTTGGATCCAACTTGGGCTTTAACCTTCATGACCAGTCTACGATGTGGGACTTTATCAAAAGCTTTGCTAAAGTCCATATATACTACATCGTATGCACTACCCTCATCGACCCTCTTGGTTACCTCCTCAAAATATTCAATCTGGTTAGTCAGATACGATCTTCCCTTTACAAATCCGTGCTGACTGTCCCTAATGAATCCTTGCCTTTCCAAATGCAGATTTATCCTGTCTTTCAGGATTTTTTCGAATAATTTTCCCATGACTGAGGTTAGGCTGACAGACCTGTAATTACTCGGCCTATCCCTTTCTCTCAATAGGAGCAACCTTCAGACATATGGGGATGGATTTAACCCTACTCGCTCAGCAGAGACCTGGCAGGTGGGCAGTTAAAATTGCCATTGCTCCAGGCAGCGAGTTCCAGATCCCTGTTCTGATGAAAAATCAGGCTGCCTGCAAAATGAAGCATGAAACCACAGGGTGCCTATTCATTTATAGTTCTCTGAAATGAACTCACTTCAAATGCTTCGCACTATCGATAGAGTGCTACCTTTAGCTCAGGAAGCACAAGGCACGCACCCTCGACTCACAGCAGCTGCTAAACGTTGTCACAGGTTATGTGAGAATTGCCAAAGCGATTAGTGGCTCGAATGACTGTTAACCTGCAGGTGTGGACATGAATGTGTGCACTTTTAACTTCTCAACTCCCACAGGCTATGGGGGTAAGACCAGGAATCAAACAACACAGCTCTTGGCAAGCTGCTGTGTTACAACAACAGCTTGGTGAGCTCCGACCATTCGACTGGTCAGTTCCTTGGAGCCATTTGACAAGTTAGTCAGCCACACATCAAAGGCTGTAGCTGCTCTGGGTACCTTCCTCAAATTTGCGCAATCTAATCTCCCCGCACAGTCAGAGCTTAGAGGAAGTCAACTCGCATCGAAACATTTTATTCATGATTTGATGAAATGATGTGAGATATAAAGTGGGAAAATTCTTCTCTGTATAAACCCGCAAGATTGCTACGTGACCTATAGATGTCAAATAGGATGAAGTCTCAAGTATGGAATATTTACAAACTGAAAGAAAGACTTGCATTTTTATAACGCCTTTCATGACCACCGGATGTCTCAAAGCGCTTTACAGCCAATGAATTACGATTTGGAGTGTAGTCACTGTTGTAATGTGGGAAACTGCCGACATCTACAGCACTGTAAGAGTCAGATAACCATGTCCCAATGTCACTACTGACTGAATAAAGTGCCAAAATTGTGCTCAATTATTGAACACCAATTAGGAAAGAGCATTTCCAGAAAACTGCGAAGAAAGATATCTTTCATTTTATAAAACATTTGTGCGTATTGGATGAGATTACAACTAACTATGTTTGGAACCAAGGCCCCGATTTTAACTTCAGGTGGGTTCCCCGCTCAGGCTTAAGTTAAAATTACAGTTGGGTCTCAATAATGTCATCGGACCGCAACATACACATTTAAAAAAGGACCCTATTGGCTCCAGGTGCATGTCCTTACAGGTTAAAATTGTAGATGGTGTAATTACAGCAGCTTTCAGACAAGTAAGAGCGACAGCAATTTTAACTGTCCACCTGCCAGGTCTCTGCTGAGCGAGTAAGGTTAAATTCGTCCCCATATGCCTGAAGGTTGCTCCTATTGAGAGAAAGTGACAATGCACCTTCAAACCCCCTCCCGACAAAATTGGAGTTACTGCCCCCAAGAGGAAGTGGAGTGCAATGTCGGGTGCTCCACTTCCTCTCGGGGGCGGGGCCGGGACGGAAAGCGCGCAAATTTTCCAGCGTTACGCGGAGCCCACCCTTTCTTTAAAGGGGAGGGCACAGTGCGCACTCTGAGAAGAGGAGCCACCACTTCTGCACTGTGGAGCGAGGTGCACTGGCAGCAGCCTGGCACAGAAGCGGAGTGCTGGCTTTCAACATGGGGGCACTAGGTCCTGCAAAATATACAGCGAAAGGACAGATCGGTAAAATGTGGGCATGCACCTCCCCTTTAACTTTTGCCCCATGAGCGGAGTGTGGCACGGTTTGCGACCTACGATGCTGGTGCCAACATCACCCACGGTGGTCTCACGGGACGCTGCCCAATTTTCGCTCCGGGGCGAAAATGGGTCGCTGCGAAATCCGATGATGTCATCGTCGCTGGTGCAGTGGCCTGGGGCGCTATAGGTTTACGCCACTGCTAACTCTCGTGGAATTTTGCGGGGAGGAGGTGCTCCCCCCCGCCACCGCCCCCCCACCCCCAGCGGGCGAGAAATCATCTGCACCCTATTGGAGGCGAAAATGATCCAAATTTAACGCCCACAGTATCTACAAGATTCTTCCCTCACTTGCATACAAGGAATTCATGTTAAGAAGCAACGCATGAGCTTGTTGTTAGCTGAAGAGCAGTGTCTTTAGACTGAATGAACATTATTTAAAAAATAGAAAAATAATGGATTGCCCAGGAAGATCAATGAATGCATGGAATAAAATACAGCAATGTGTAAATAAAACTGCAATGGAAAACTTTTGTTGACAACAAGAAAAATTACACTTCCCTTTTAGAAACTACTTTAAGGAGACTAAGTCCCAGGCCTGCCATGCACTCAGTTGATATGGGAAAAGTGTAGAAACACAGAAACATAGAAATTTACAGCACAGAAGGAGGCCATTTCAGCCCATCGTGTCCGTGCCGGCTGACAAAGAGCCGAACGGCCCCTGGTCAGCAGCCCTAAAGGTTACGTATAAACCTATGAACAATGACGGAAAGGCAAAGAGCACCCAGCCCAACCAGTCCGCCTCACACAACTGCAACACTGAAAACATCTACACTCCATATTTTTATACTGAAAACATCTACACTCCACCGCAACTGGAGCCATGTGATCTCCTGGGAGAGGTAAAAACCTAGGCCAATTTAGGGAGGAAAAATCTGGTAAAATTCCTCTCCGACCCATCCAGGCAATCGACACTAGCCCAGGAGATCACCCTAGCCGTATTCTATTCCCTGCAGTACTTACCATTATATCTGCACCGTCCAACAAAAGGTCATCCAGTCTAATCCCAATTACCTGCTCTAGGTCTATAACCTTGCAGGTTACTGCACTTTAAGTGCCCATCCAATCATCTCCTAAAAGTGGTGAGGGTTTCTGCATCCACCACTCTTCCAGGCAGCGAGTTCCAGATCCCCACAACCCTCTGCGTAAAGAAGCCTCTCCTCAAATCCCCTCTAAACCTTCCACCAACCACCTTAAAACTATGCCTCCTTGTAATAGACCCCTCCACCAATGTAGATAGACCCTTACTATCCACTATGTCCAGGCCTCTCAATATTTTGTACACCTCGATGAGGTCTCCTCTCAACTTCCTCTGTTCCAATGAAAACAAAACCAGCCCATCCAATCTGTCCTCATAACTAAGATTCTCCATTCCAGGCAGCATTCTAGTACACTGTGGGTGGATCCTCACACCAAGTCAGAACATTTGATGTGACTTATTTTGAGCTAACTTTGATATAAAAATGCAGCCGATGCATGCCACCAATGCAGCTTTATTTTTCGGTCCTTAAATCGCCCATCAAAAAATTGCATGCCCCATGAATAGGGTCATGTGCACAATTTTTCAGACCTCTCCTACCAATACATTGCTAGTCGGGTCTCAGAGAAATAATTGAAGGTCAAACTAATGTCTAAAGTCCATGCAGTTACAGCTTAAATGATTTCAGTTTCCAACTCCATAATATTTCATCTATTTTAGGTTTTGGAGGAGGGGTTAAATATTACATGATGTCATTAGAATAGCCTCTGAGGTAACTGTAAATAGGCTGAAGATTGTGAAGAGAGAAACTATTTCCTCTGGGGGGGGAATTCAGAGCAAAGTGGTCATAACCTTAGAATGAGAGCTTGGCCATTCAGTGGTGATATCAGGAAGCACTCCTTCACATAAATCTGAAACTCTCTTTTCCCAAAAAAGCTGTTGAGATTAGGTCAATTGAAAATTGAAAACTTCAAAACTGAAATTGATAGGTTTTTGTTAGATAAGGGTACGAAGGGTTATGGAACAAATATTTTATGGTTAAATGGAGTTAAGATACAAATTCAACTATGATTTAATCGAATGGTGGAACAGTATCATTACATTCTTGCCACATAAGTGCCAGGCAATGACCAACTCCAACAAGCGAGATTCTAACCACCTCTCCTTGATATTCAACGGCATTACCATCGCTAATTTCCCCAACATCAACATCCTGGGGGTCACCATTGAGCAGACACTTAACTGGACCAGCCACATTAATACTGTGGCAACAAGAGCAGGTCATCGGCTGGATATTCTGCAGCGAGTGTTTCACCTCTGACTCCCCAAAGGCACAAGTCAAGAGTGTGATGGAATACTCTCCACTTGCCTGAATGAGTGCAGCTCACTCTAAAGAAGCTCGACACCATCCAGGACAAAGCAGCTCGCTTGATTAGCACCTTATCCACTACGTTCAACATTCACTCCCGCAACCACCAGCGCACCGTGGCTGTAGTGCGTACCATCTACAGCAACTCGCCATGGCTTCTTCGGTAGTGCCTCCCAAACTCGCGACCTCTATCACCTAGAAGGACAAGGGCAGCAGGCATATTGGAGCACCATCACCTGCAAGTTCCCCTCCAAGTTATACACCATTCTGACTTGGAAATATATTGCTGTTCTTTCATTGTGGCTGGGTCAAAATCCTGGAACTCCCTCCCTAACTGCACTGTGGGAGTATCTTCATCACACGGACTGCAGAGGTTCACAAGGCAGCTCACCACCATCTTCTCAAAGGCAATAAGGGATGGGCAATAAATGCTGGCCTTGCCAGCGATGCTCAGATGCCAGAATGAATTTTTTTTAAAGTATCGACAGGTTAAATGGACCACTCTTGTTCCTATGTTCTTTTGCTTTGATCCTTGGAACATTGGCAATTCTGTTGTGATGATATGAAAGAGAATTTACGAACAGGTCGAACAAAACCAAGAACAATCTTCAATCTGGTTAAAATTTGCAGATGCCTTATAATCCACATGTAATTTATTTTATGTAAAAATATCATATTTAACAATCAACACCATTGGATCAACTTTTATGTAATAAATGTCACAAGAGTAAGACTAACTTACTGTGTTCCCTGGCAACCACTTCTGCTCTGGGTCTTTGCTATTTTCAGTCTTAACACCAAACAGTCAAAGATCTTTGAACTGAAATGTCAAATGTAATTGGCTGATGTTAAGTGTGAGGAAATAGTTTTCACTGCTCCTCAGTAAATTATTTCATAGACATCAGCAGGCAACCAAACAAGCAATTGTGCGCTCAGATCACAATGCACACAATTCAAAATATGTTCAGCCCAAGGGTTTAATACAACATCAACCGTAGTATTTGTTAAACTGTTGCATCTCCAGTTGCAAATGCCTTCAGCTATAAACTTTGAATGTTCTCACATATTCTCAGTCACTTATGCAACCCTGGAGGCAATTATTTACCACTGCAGCCTTCAACTGAAATCAATATTTGTATGCTGTGATTTTTATTTTGTTAACTCAGTCTCCTTGTGTATTTGGTTTAGTCTTAATGATGGAGGAAACCTGTGCCAGTCCAATGGAAATAGGAAACAGGACTTCAATGATGTTGCAAAATGAAGTGTAATAATTGCCAATAGGAACTGGACAGAATACTCTGAATCAGTTCTGAACTTCCAATGGGCATATCTGGCTATGTTTTAAATTTAAAGCTGTGCAAGGCAATCTTTTGAACTTCTGTAATTTTCGATTTGCTTACCCTGTTATAATGGCAGATTTTTCCGAACCAAGCATTTGATCTAAATTGATTCCAGCTTAATATTAATATTTTTTACTCGAGTATGGTCATTTTGTTCAATTAATCTCGTCCTTAAAACCGACCTATTTGACCAAACATTTGGTTACCTGTCCTAATATTTCCTTTTGAAGAAGAGCAGGGGAATTATCCCCGGTGTCCAGGCCAATATTTATCCCTTAATCAACATAACAAAAAAAATCCTCATTATCCGGTCATTATCACATTGCTGTTTGTGGGAGCTTGCTGTGCATAAATTGCCTTTCCTTCGTAACAACAGTGACTACACATCAAGTGTATTTTGTTGGCTGTAAAGCGCTTTGAGACATCCGGTCGTGAAAGGCACAATATAAAGCGGGTGCAGGACATTCTGAAAAGAGAGGGAGAACAGCCAGTTGTCGTGGTGCACATTGGTATCAATGACATAGGTAAAAAAAGGAATGAGGTCCTACGAGATGAATTTAAGGAGCTAGGAGCTAAATTAAAAAGTAGGACCTCAAAAGTAGTAATCTCGGCATTGCTACCAGTGCCACGTGCTAATCAGAGTAGGAATCGCAGGATAGCACAGATGAATACGTAGCTTGAGCGGTGGTGCAGCAGGGAGGGATTCAAATTCCTGGGGCATTGGAACCGGTTCTGGGACCAGTACAAACTGGACGGTCTGCACCTGGGCAGGACCGGAACCAATGTCCTAGGGGGGGAGTGTTTGCTCGTGCTGTTGGGGAGGAGTTAAACTAATATGGCAGGAGGGTGGGAACCAATGCAGGGAGACAGAAGGAAACAAAATGGAGACAGAAGCAAAAGACAGAAAGGAGTAAAAGTGGAGGGCAGAGAAACCCAAGGCAAAAAACAAAAAGGGTCAATGTATAGAAAAATTCTAAAGGGTCAAAGTGTAATAAAAAGGCAGGCCTGAAAGCTCGATGCCTCAATGCGAGGAGTATTTGGAACCCAGGAGAGGGCTCTGAGCTAGTTAGAGTGGGTGAGAGCGCAGATGAACAGGACCCCAAGAAAGAATGCAAAAGGCAGGAGGCAACAGAGCAGAGTAGCACTGGGGTAAGTGTAAACCACAAGGTGATAGGAAGGGACAATATGTATAAATATAAAGGGGCTGCAGGAGGGATCAAAACTAAAAATCATGGTTTAAAAACTAGTATTAAAACACTCTACCTAAACGCACGCAGCATTCGAAATAAAGTAAATGAGTTGACGGCACAAATCATTACAAATGGGTATGATTTGGTGGCCATTAATGAAACGTGGTTGCAGGGTGGCCAAGACTGGGAATTAAACATACAGGGGTATCTGACAATTCGGAAGGATAGACAAGAAGAGAAAGGAGGTGGGGTAGCTCTGTTAATAAAGGATGATATCAGGGCAGTTGTGAGAGATGATATTGGCTCCAATGAACAAAATGTTGAATCATTGTGGGTGGAGATTAGAGATAGTAAGGGGAAAAAGTCACTGATAGGCGTAGTTTATAGGCCCCCAAATAATAACATCATGGTGGGGCGGACAATAATCAAGGGAATAATAGAGGCATGTGAAAAAGGAATGGCTGTAATCATGGGGGATTTTAACCTACATATCGATTGGTCAAATCAAATCGCACGGGGTAGCCTGGAGGAGGAATTCATAGAATACATATGGGATTGTTTCTCAGAACATGATGTTACAGAAGCTACAAGGGAACAAGCTATCTTAGATCTGGTCCTGTGTAATGAGACAGGAATAATAAACGATCTCCGAGTAAAAGATCCTCTCGGAATGAGTGATCACAGTATGGTTGAATTGAGGCTGAGGAAGTAGTGTCTCAAACGAGCGTACTATGCTTAAACAAAGGGGACTACAGTGGGATGAGGGCAGAGTTAGCTAAAGTAGACTGCAAACACAGACTAAACGGTGGCATAATTGCGGAACAGTGGAAGTCTTTTAAGGAGCTCTTTCATAGTGCTCAATAAAAATATATTCCAGTGAAAAAGAAGGGCGGTAAGAGAAGGGATAATCAGCCGTGGATAACCAAGGAAATAAAGGAGAGTATCAAATTAAAAACCAATGCGTATAAGGTGGCCAAGGTTAGCGGGAAACTAGAAGATTGGGAAAATTTTAAAAGACAGCAAAGAATGACTAAGAAAGCAATAAAGAAAGGAAAGATAGATTACGAAAGTAAACTTGCGCAAAACATAAAAACAGATAGTAAAAGCTTTTACCGATATATAAAACGGAAAAGAGTGACTAAAGTAAATGTTGGTCCCTTAGAAGATGAGAAGAGGGATTTAATAATGGGAAATGTGGAAATGGCTGAGATATTAAACAATTATTTTGCTTCAGTCTTCATGTGGAAGACACAAAAACCATGCCAAAAATTGCTGGTCACGGGAATGTGGGAAGGGAGGACCTTGAGTCAATCACTATCACTAGGGAGGTAATGTTGGACAGGCTAATGGGACTCAAGGTAGACAAGTCCCCTGTCCTGATAAAATGCATCCCAGGGTATTAAAAGAGATGGCGGAAGTTACAGCAGATGCATTCGTTATAATCTACCAAAATTCTCTGGACTCTGGGGAGGTACCAGCGGATTGGAAAGCAGCTAATGTAATGCCTCTGTTTAAAAAAGGGGGCAGACAAAAGGCAGGTAACTATAGGCCAGTTAGTTTAACATCTGTAGTGGGGAAAATGCTTGAAGCTATAATTAAGGAAGAAGTAGCGGGACATCTAGATAGGAATAGTGCAATCAAGCAGACGCAACATGGATTCATGAAGAGGAAATCATGTTTAACTAATTTACTGGAATTCTTTGAGGATATAACGAGCATGGTGGATAGAGGTGTACGGATGGATGTGGTGTATTTAGATTTCCAAAAGGCATTCGATAAGGTGCCACACAAAAGGTTACTGCAGAAGATAAAGGTACGCGGAGTCAGTGGAAATGTATCAGCATGGATCGAGAATTGGCTGGCGAACAGAAAGCAGAGAGTCAGGATAAATGGGTCCTTTTCGGGTTGGAAATCGGTGGTTAGTTATGTGCCACAGGGATCAGTACTGGGACCACAACTGTTTACAACATACATAGATGACCTGGAGGAGGGGACAGAGTGTAGTGTAACAAAATTTGCAGATGGCACAAAGATTAGTGGGAAAGCGGGTTGTGTAGTGGACACAGAGAGGCTGCAAAGAGATTTAGATAGGTTAAGCGAATGGGCTAATTTTGGCAGATGGAATACAATGTCGTAAAATGTGAGATCATCCACCTTGGGAAAAAAAACAGGAAAAGGGAATATTATTTGAATGGGGAGAAATTACAACATGCTGCGGTGCAGAGGGACCTGGGGGTCCTTGTGCATGAATCCCAAAAAGTTAGTTTGCAGGTGCAGCAGGTAATCAGGAAGGCGAATGGAATGTTGGCCTTCATTGCGAGAGGGATGGAGTACAAAAGCAGGGAGGTCCTGCTGCAACTATATAGGGTATTGGTGAGGCCGCACCTGGAGTACTGTGTGCAGTTTTGGTCACCTTACTTAAGGAAGGATATACTAGCCTTGGAGAGGGTACAGAGACGATTCACTAGGCTGATTCCGGAGATGAGGGGGTTACCTTATGATGATAGTTTGAGTAGACTGGGTCTTTACACGTTGGAGTTCAGAAGGATGAGGGGTGATCTTATAGAAACATTTAAAATAATGAAAGGGGTAGACAAGATAGAGGCAGAGAGGTTGCTTCCACTGGTCGGGGAGACTAGAACTAGGGGGCACAGCCTCAAAATACAGGAGAGCCAATTTAAAACCGATTTGAGAAGGAATTTCTTCTCCCAGAGGGTTGTGAATCTGTGGAATTCTCTGCCCTAGGAAACAGTTGAGGCTAGCTCATTGAATGTATTCAAATCATAGATAGATAGATTTTTAACCAATAAGAGAATTAAGGGTTATGGGGAGCGGGCGGGTATGTGGAGCTGATTCCACGGCCAGATCAGCCATGATCTTTTTGAATGGCGGAGCAGGCTCGAGGGGCTAGATGGCCTACTCCTGTTCCTAAATCTGATAGAAACATAGAAACATAGAAAATAGGTGCAGGAGTAGGCCATTCAGCCCTTCCAGCCTGCACCGCCATTCAATGAGTTCATGGCTGAACATGCAACTTCAGTACCCCCTTCCTGCTTTCTCGCCATACCCCTTGATCCCCCGAGTAGTAAGGACTTCATCTAACTCCCTTTTGAATATATTTAGTGAATTGGCCTCAACTACTTTCTGTGGTAGAGAATTCCACAGGTTCACAACTCTCTGGGTGTAGAAGTTTCTCCTCATCTCAGTCCTAAATGGCTTACCCCTTATCCTTAGACTGTGACCCCTGGTTCTGGACTTCCCCAACATTGGGAACATTCTTCCTGCATCCAACCTGTCTAAACCCATCAGAATTTTAAATGTTTCTATGAGGTCCCCTCTCATTCTTCTGAACTCCAGTGAATACAAGCCCGGTTGATCCAGTCTTTCTTGATAGGTCAGTCCCACCATCCCGGGAATCAGTCTGGTGAACCTTCGCTGCACTCCCTCAATAGCAAGAATGTCCTTCCTCAGGTTAGGAGACCAAAACTGTACACAATACTCCAGGTGTGGCCTCACCAAGGCCCTGTACAACTGTAGCAACACCTCCCTGCCCCTGTACTCAAATCCCCTCGCTATGAAAGCCAACATGCCATTTGCTTTCTTAACCGCCTGCTGTATCTGCATGCCAACCTTCAATGACTGGTGTACCATGACACCCAGGTCTCGTTGCACCTCCCCTTTTCCTAATCTGTCACCATTCAGATAATAGTCTGTCTCTCTGTTTTTACCACCAAAGTGGATAACCTCACATTTATCCACATTGTACTTCATCTGCCATGCATTTGCCCACTCACCTAACCTATCCAAGTCACTCTGCAGCCTCATAGCATCCTCCTCGCAGCTCACACTGCCACCCAACTTAGTGTCATCCGCAAATTTGGAGATACTACATTTAATCCCCTCGTCTAAATCATTAATGTACAATGTAAACATGTTCTTATGTTCTTATGTTAAATCCAAGTTTTTTCTTTCTTATATAGAAACATAGAAACATAGAAAATAGGTGCAGGAGTAGGCCATTCGGCCCTTTGAGCCTGCACCGCCATTCAATAAGATCATGGCTGATCATTCACCTCAGTACCCCTTTCCTGCTTTCTCTCCATACCCATTGATCCCCTTTGCCGTTAGGGCCATATCTAACTCCCTCTTGAATATATCCAATGAACTGGCATCAACAACTCTGCGGTAGGGAATTCCACAGGTTAACAACTCTCTGAGTGAAGAAGTTTCTCCTCATCTAAGTCCTAAATGGCTGACCCCTTATCCTAAGACTGTATCTCCTGGTTCTGGACTTCCCCAACATCGGGAACATTCTTCCCGCATCTAACCTGTCTAGTCCCATCAGAATCTTACACGTTTCTATGAGATCCCCTCTCATCTTTCTAAACTCTAGTGAATAAAGGCCCAGTTGATCCTGTCTCTCCTCATATGACAACCCAGCCATCCCTGGAATCAGTCTGATGAACCTTCGCTGCACTCCCTCAATAGCAAGAACGTCCTTCCTCAGATTAGGAGACCAAAACTGTGCAATATTCCAGGTGAGGCCTCACTCAGGCCCTGTACAACTGCAGTAAGACTCCTGCTCCTATACTCAAATCCCCTAGCTATGAAGGCCAACATACCATTTGTCTTCTTCACCGCCTGCTGTACCTGCATGCCAACTTTCAATGACTGATGAACCATGACACCCAGGTCTCATTGCACCTCCCCTTTTCCTAATCTGCCGCCATCCAGATAATATTCTGCCTTCGTGATTTTGCCCCCAAAATGGATAACCTCACATTTATCCACATTATACTGCATACTGCATCTGCATATGGCTCGGTGTCAAATTTTGTTTCATAACGCTCCTGAGAAGCGCCTTGGAACGTTTTATTATGTTAAAGGCACTATGTAAATGCAAGTTGTTGCTCAATAACCTAGTCTAAAGAAAGGTCTATCATGTGGTGAAACAATTCACTCCCCACTCCAAAACCATTTGCTTCTATCTTTGTGATATTGCCTGGCTGTGTCTCCTCTGCTGCTACTGAAAATGTGCTTATGTCACATCAGAGGTTGATCTCTCCATAGTCCTTCTCACTGGCTTTCCAATTTGCCCGCAACCTGACCTGCACTAAATCCCATTCAGCCATCACCCCCATTCTTGCTGAGCCAGAGTCATTGCCCAGTGCATTAAATTGAAATGCCTGTACATGTGTACAAGTCCTTCGCGAGCTTTGCATCACTGTATGTCTGCAATCTCCTCCCATCTAATGCCCCTCTCCTGTCCCATCTAGATTTTTAATCCTGGCTTCCATGCATTATCTCTTTTTCAGTTGCTGCATTGCTTCTTCACCTCTCTACGCTCCATCTTTAAAACCCATTACCTTTGACCTTCTGTCATCTTTCTTAATTGCCCCACAAAGGGAACACTTGCTTCTTTCTTCCTCTCCAAAGCTTCTTTGAGCCATTTTTCTACGTTAGAGGTGCTATATAACTACAAGTTGTTGTTGTCACGAACATATTGCCAGTTTCCCCACACTAACGCTTGACAGCGTCCTTTTTACTGGGAATATGTGAATTACACTTACACAAAGAATAAAATAAATGTAGTTTGTCACTTTAAAAAGCTGCTTCTAAACTATTAATTGAAGAGGGCTAAAATAATGAAATAATGCTGCTGGCAAGGTTCCCCACCCACCAGGAATGCATGCTCAAATCTTGAGTGCGCATTGCGCAGGTAGAAATTCATATCAATTCCCACTGGAATATGATTTCATAATTTCAGTCCTAAAATGTTATTTGTCCTGCTACTATTACTTGGAAACCACAGAAACTTCAGATACACAGGTGTCAGCAGAATGCCAATCAACGGGCCCAAGTTTCAGGCCGCGCCTAGAACGGCGCAGCCCCGACCTGGACGCCCGTTTTTCGCGCCACAAAGTGCGCCTAAAAAATACTTACAGATTCTCCGGCTCCCGGCTGATCCTCTGGAGCTTGGCGCGGTGCAGCACGAGCTGTCGGGGGCGGAGCTAGGTCACTGCGCTGAAAACAGTGCCAGGACCTCTGCACATGCGCGCTACAGTGGGCGCGCATGTGCAGTAGCTCCAGGCGCCCAAAACTGTGTGGGAGGGGCCCGAAGCACGCAGCCCCTAGCCCTGGCCGAATGGCCTCACTGGGGCTGCGTGCATAAGGCTGCCTCCCACGCCCTGCTCCTGCTTCCTCCCGACCCGACTCGACTCCCGCTTCCCCCACCCCCCCCGCCCCCGGACCGGACCCGACCCCGACACCGACCCGACTCCCACTTCCCCCTCCCCCCCACCACCCCCGGACAGGACCCGACCCGACCCGACCCCCCGGACTGGACCCGACCCGCGCTCCCCACCCCCACCCGACCTGACCTCCCTCTCCCTCCCTCCCTCCCCACCCCCGACCCGAACCGAACCGAACCGAACCGACCTCCCTCCGACCCCTGACCCGACCCGCGCTCCCGACCCTGACCCGCGCTCCCCCCGACCCGATCCACGCTCCCGACCTCAGACCCCGGACCCGACCTGACCCAACGCCATCTACCTGTAAATCTGGTGCTGGGGACGGGCACTGCCAGAAGTCTTGGGCCCGAACGGGCCCGGCCCGTTCAGCCTCCCTCCCTCTCCCCCTTCCCCCCCTCCCCATTCCCCCCCTTTCTCCTTCCCCCCCTTCTCCTTCCCCCCCTTCTCCTTTCCTTCCCCCCCCTCCTTCCCCTTCTCCCCCACTTCTCTTTCCCCTTCTCCTCTCCCCCCTTTCCCCTTCTCTTCCCCCCTTTCCCCTTCTCCTCCCCCCTTCCCCTTCTCCTCCCCCTTTCCCCTTCTCCTCTCCCCCTTCCCCTTCTCCTCCCCCCCTTCTCTCCCCCTTCCCTCCCCCTTCTCCCCATCCCTCCCCTTCCACCCGCTCCCCCTGCCCCCCTCTCTCCCTCTACTCCCCTCCTCCCCCTCCCCTCGCAATAAGAAACACAGACTCTGACAGACAGAGAGTGAGAGACACACACAGACAGACAGACAGAGAGATAGAGACACACTGGGGGAGGGGGTTGGGGGCATCCCAGCACGCTGTTGGAGGGCTCCCGGTGCTGCAGTTGGTAAGTAGAAAATGTTTTATTTATTGATTTTTTTTAAAGAAATTATTTCTTATTAATTTTTTTTGATTGATTTATTGGTTGATTTATTGATGTTTTATCATT
Organism: Pristiophorus japonicus; assembly: GCF_044704955.1. Classification (NCBI taxonomy): domain Eukaryota; kingdom Metazoa; phylum Chordata; class Chondrichthyes; family Pristiophoridae; genus Pristiophorus; species Pristiophorus japonicus. The sequence continues at coordinate 38,222,379 of NC_091977.1, forward strand.
TATTATTGATGATGGCTCTTTATTTGTAAAACTGAAGTCTTTAATGTTTGTAAACTTCCCTTTAAACCCCCGCCGCCCATTCCCTACACCTGATTTGTAACCTACGCCTGATTTTCTAAAGTGTAGACATGGTTTTTTCGAGCGTACAAAAATCTTCACTTACTCCATTCTAAGTTAGTTTGGAGTAAGTTTTCACTGCCGAAACTTTGAAAACAGGCGTAAGTGGCCGGACACGCCCCCTTTTGAAAAGAAAATTCTGTTCCAAAGTGAAACTGTTCTAATTGACGAGAACTGGAGCAAACTAAATGCCGAGAATTTGAATTTCTAAGATATTCCGTTCTGCACCAGTTGCTCCAAAAAATCAGGAGCAACTGAGGCCGAAACTTGGGCCCAACATGTTGGACTTACTAAAATAGTAAGCTCACAAGTGGAATCTTGTTGGGCAAAGCTGAGTCGAAGATGGTATTTTCACACAGACTGAGAGAAGCAGCACAGCTTAAGGAGTAAAGGCAATGAATTTCTAGAATGTATTCGGGACCGCTTTCGATGAAAAAACGTTTCAGAACTGACAGGGGAAACAAGCCATACTGGATTTAATGATGAGTTACGAACCAGAATTAGTTAACAATCTGATGGTAATGGAACATCTTGCAAACACTGCCCACAATATGAATGAATTTGATAATCGATTGGGGAGGGAGAAGAGAGAATCAGACACCAAGGTTTTGAATTTAAGAAGGCAAACTTTGAAGGGATGACAATTAAAACAACCACAGTAAACTGGATTGAGCTGTTATTGGGTAAACCTGCAAACAGCAACATAGAAACATAGAAATTTACAGTGCAGAAGGAGGCCATTTCGGCCCATCATGTCTGCACCGGCCGACAAAGAGCCACACAGCCCTCGGTCAGCAGCCCTGAAGTTTACATATAAACCTATGAACAATGGTGGAAAGGTAAAGAGCATCCAGCCCAACCAATTTTCCCACACAACTGCGACACCCCTTACACTAAAACATTCTACATTCCACCCCAACTGGAGCCATGTGATCGCCTGGGAGAGGTAAAAACTAGATAAAAACCCAGGCCAATTGGGGAAAAAAAATCAGGGAAATTCCTCTCTGACCCATCCAAGTGATCGAGACTAGTCCAGGAGATCACCTTGGCCATATTCCATTCTCTGCAGTACTTAGCATTGTATGTGGGACCCCATCTATACAATCTATATTAATGACTTGGATGAAGGGACCGAGTGTAACGTAGCCAAGTTTGCTGACGATACAAAGAAGGGAGGAAAAGCAATGTGTGAGGAGGACACAAAAAACCTGCAAAAGGACATAGACAGGCTCAGTGAGTGGGCAAACGTTTGACAGATGGAGTATAATGTTGGAAAGTGTGAGGTTATGCACTTCGGCAGAAAAAAATCGAAGAGCAAGTTATTATTTAAATGGAGAAAAATTGCAAAGTGCTGCAGTCCATTGGGACTTGGAGGTCCTGGTGCATGAAACACAAAAGGTTAGTGTGCAGGTACAGCAAATGATCAGGAAGGCCAATGAAATCTTGGCCTTTATTGCAAAGAGGATGGAGTATAAAAGCAGGGCAGTCTTGCTACAGTTATACAGGGTATTGGTGAGGCCACACCTGAATACTGCGTACAGTTTTGGTTTCCATATTTAAGAAAGGATATACTTGCTTTGAAGGCAGTTCAGAGAAGGTTCATTTGGTGATTCCAGAGATGAGGGTGATGAATTATGAGGAAAGGTTGAGTAGGTTGGGCCTCTACTCATTGGAATTCAGAAGAATGAGAGGTGATTTTATCGAAATGAGCAAGATTATGAGGGGGCTTGACAAGATGGATGCAGAGAGGATCTTTCCACTGATAGGGGTGACTAGAACTAGGGGGCATAATCTTAGAATAAGGGGCTGCCCATTTAAAACTGAGATGAGGAGGAATTTCTTCTCTCCGAGGGTTGTAAATCTGTGGAAGTTGCTGCCTCAGTGAGCTGTGGAAGCTGGGTCATTGAATAAATTTAAGACAGAGATAGACAGTTTCTTAACTGAAAAGGGAATAAGGGATTCTGGGGAGCGGGCAGGGAAGTGGACCTGAGTCCATGATTGGATCAGCCATGATCATATTAAATGGCGGAGCAGGTTCGAGGGGCCGTATGGCTGACTCCTACTCCTATTTCTTATGCTCTTATTTGTACCAGCTAACAAGAGGTTATCCAGTCTAATCCCAATTACCAGCTCGAGGTCCATAACCCTGCAGGTTACGGCACTTTAAGTGCTCATCCAAGCACCTTTTAAATGTGGTGAGTGTTTCTGCATCCACCACCCTTCCAGTCAGTGAGTTCCAGACACCCACCACCCTCTGCATGAAGAAACCCCCCTCAAATCCCCTCTGAACCTTGCACCAACCACCTTAAACCTATGCCCTCTCGTAACTGACCCCTCCACCAATGTAAACAGGCCCTTGCTTTCCACTATATCCGACCCCTCAATACTTTATACACCTCAATGAGGTCTCCTCTCAACCTCCTCTGTTCCAATGAGAACAAACCCAGCCTATCCAATCTGTCCTCATTGCTAAGAGTCTCCATTCCAAGCAGCCAGTAGGAAAGATTCCAAGAAGTATTTGGTGTGATGCATAACCAGTACATACCCTGAAAAGGCACAGGCTCCACTCAGCTCTCTATTAGTCCTCTCTCAATGTGAATCCTGAATGTGAGATAAGCCTGCAGCTTTCCACAGAAAACTCCCCCTCCCTCCATCCCACCACCACTCACACAGCTCTGGTTTTTGTGACGAACAGTTCAAAATCAGTTTGTATTACTTGCAATTCCAGGATTATTACCAATGGTTAAGGATCACATTCAGTGATTCTGTCACTTTTTATCCTGCCTCCAATATACGCTGACTGTCATTCCTCATAATCAGAATGATTGCTTTATGGTGCCTGAATAAATCAAACAAATTGGACGGGATTGCTTCCTTGAATTATGTCCATTTTTCTGTAAAATCCATAAACTGGTGGCATTTTATATTATGTCAGACACCTTTATGAAGCAAATGTGAAGTAGTATTTCAATAAGAAATTATATTTCTATAAAGTTAATAAATCATTTTAATTCCCACATAGCAACAGATAATTAAAATAAAAAAAAAATGCAAGGCTTTCAGCATGACAGAAAAACTCCTCCCCTCTGCACCGATTTGCAAAGCTTTTACATACGTCGATATTTGTGGGTCAGCATTAGTGCCTGGAGATCGTGACAGTTCCAGCCAGGACCAGTGATTTACCCAATTATAATCCACAGGTACTGTGCAATGAACAGTGCGGAATGAAACTGTTGGAAAACCCACAAGGGGGTACCCTAATGATGACATGTCTTTAGAATTTTAATTAGGTGTGACGCAAGTACCGGTTTGTGTCATTACACATCTCAGCATTCAGTGTAGCAGCTGCAGTCTTGCGTTGTTTAAAAGCATCAAGTGTATGGCGTAACTGTTCACGGAAAATTGCTCAATGTATATAGGAACAGGATTAGGCCATTAAGCCCCTCGAGACTGTTCCGCCATTCAATTAGATCACGGCTGATCTGTATCTTCAGTCAATTTACCCGCCTTGGTTCAGTAACCCTTAATATCCATGTCGAACAAAAATCTATCAATCTCAGCTTTTAACTTTCAATTGTCCCCCAGCCTCACTAGCTTTTTGGGGCAAAGAGTTCCAGATTCCCACTACCCTTTGTGTGAAGATGTGCTTCCTGACATCACCCCTGAACGGCAAAGCTCTAGTTTTAAGTTTATGCCGACTTGTTCTGGACTTCCCTCCCACCTGAGAAAATAGTTTCACTCTATCAAGTGTGAAGGCAAAAGAAATATTGATCTCAAGGAGTGTTGCGCAAGCAATTTAGAGATCTACCTCCTCCTTATTGTACACTAGAAGGCTTTTAGTGGGGTCACTTCTGCGGCAAGCCAAAAAAAACAACTTGATTCAACTATTTCCATTAAAGTGAGAGAGTCACAAACCACTTAACTATGCATCAAGTAAAGATATCTGGATGGTGTAAGAGATAGAAACATAGAACATAGGTGCAGGAGTAGGCCAGGCTTCGAGCCTGCACCACCATTCAATAAGATCATGGCTGATCATTCACCTCAGTACCTTTTTCCTGCTTTCTCTCCATACCCCTGATCCCTTTAGCCATAAGGGCCATATCAAATCCCTCTTGAATATATCCAATGAAGTGGCTTAACGACTCTCTGCGACAGGGAATTCCACAGGTTAACAACTCTCTGATTGAAGAAGTTTCTCCTCATCTCAGTCCTAAATGGCTTACCCCTTATCCTTAGACTATGTCTCCTGGTTCTGGACTTCCCCAACATTGGGAACATTCTTCCTGCATTAACTTGTCCAGTCCCGTCAGAATTTTATATGTTTCTATGAGATCCCCTCTCATCCTTCGAAACTCCAGTGAATACAGACCCAGTCGATCCAGTCTCTCCTCATATGTCAGTCCAGACATCCCTGGAATCAGTCTGGTGAACCTTCGCTGCACTCCCTCAATAGCAAGAACGTCCTTCCTCAGATTAGGAAACCAAACTGAACACAATATTATTGGTGAGGCCTCACCAAGGCCCTATTCAACTGCAGTAAGATCTCCCTGCTCCTATACTCAAATCCCCCAGCTATGAAGGCCAACATACCATTTGCCTTCTTCACTGCCTGCTGTACCTGCATGACTGATGTTCCATGACACCCAGGTCTCGTTGCACCTCCCCTTTTCCTAATCTGCCGCCATTCAGATAATATTCTGACTTCGTGTTTTTGCACCCAAAGTAGATAACCTCACATTTATCCACATTATACTGCATCTGTCATGCATTTGCCCACTCACCTAACCTGTCCAAGTCACCCTGCAGCCTCTTAGTGCCCTCCTCACAGCTCACACCGCCACCCAGTTTAGTGTCATCTGCAAACTTGGAGATATTACACTCAATTCCTTCATCTAAATCATTAATGTATATTGTAAATAGCTGGGGTCCCAGCACTGAGCCCTGTGGCACCCCACTAGTCACTGCCTGCCATTCTGAAAAGCACTCCTTTATCCCGACCCTCTGCTTCCTGTCTGCCAACCAGTTCTCTATCCGCGCCAGTACATTACCCGCAATACCATGTGCTTTAATTTTGCACACCAATCTCTTGTGTGGGACCTTGTCAAAAGCCTTTTGAAAGTCCAAATACACCACATCCCTTGTCCACTCTATGAGTTATATCCTCAAAAAATTCCAGAAGATTTGTCAAGCATGATTTCCCTTTCATAAATCCATGCTGATTGGACCGATCCTGTCACTGCTTTCCAAATGCGCTGCTATTTCATCTTTAATAATTGATTTCAACATTTTCCCCACTACTGTTGTCAGGCTAACCAGTCTATAATTACCCTTTTTTTTTAAAGTGGTGTTACATTAGCTACCCTCCAGTCCATGGGAATTGATCCAGAGTTGATAGAGAAGGTTAGACATATCAGTGGTCATGACCTCAAAGGTGCTGTGTGGGGCAGTTGATTTGAACATAAGAACATAATGTTGGGGTGAAAAGAAGACTTCTCTTCTTCAAGGTGGACTCCCTGATATAAGGAATTTTCACCCATCAGTATCCCGGCCCGGAGAGCGACCACGGAATCATTCAGACGAAACCTCAGTTCAACCGTTTTTTATTCAAGCATGCAGGGGAAAGCTTCATGGATGAACCTTCAAAGAACAGTGGTTTCACCCACAGTTAAACAGTTTACGAAGTGTGCGAACCTCCTGCAAAACCTCTATGACCACCGGTTGGTTTACAGCTGAATTACGAGGCTGCATTGAACCGTTAACCGTTATCAGACTGGCTGCTGAGTGGTTTCGCAACCTCTCCATCTCAGCCTTAGTTGCAATGTGTTGTTCCACAGTATTAACCTTGCTCCAGCATTTCCAGCTTGGTCTGCAGTTTTTAAAGATAAACACACAAGCAAAGCTATTCCCTTTAACCTGATTCCATGCCATTTTCTATCATTCTGTACCAAAGTTCAAGCTTTGTTGCACAGCAAGCTTTGCTGCTTCCCCTTCTTAAAACCCATTGTAAGCGAGGGTTATAAGCATGCTTTACATACAGAAGTGAGTTTTACATGCAATCTGTCAATTTACAATATATTACAATCACTACCATAAGATGGAACTCCCACTTCCTGATAAGCCCTACAATCTGGACCATGTGTCAGATCATAGAAACATAGAAAATAGGTGCAGGAGTAGGCCATTCGACTGTCGAGCCTGCACCACCATTCAATATGATCATGGCTGATCATGCAACTTCAGTACCCCATTCCTGCTTTCTCTCCATATCCCTTGATCCCTTTAGCCGTAAGGGCCACATCGAACTCTCTTTTGAATATATCTAATGAACTGGCCTCAACAACTTTCTGTGGTAGAGAACTCCACAGGTTCAAAATTCTCTGAGTGAAGAAGTTTCTCCTCAACTCAGTCCTTAATGGCTTACTCCTTATCTTAGACTGTGACACCTGGTTCTGGACTTCCCCAACATCAGGAACATTCTTCCTGCATCGAACCTGTCCAATCCCATCAGAATTTTCCATGTTTCTGTGAGATCCCCTCTCATTCTTCTAAATTCCAGTGAATATAAGCCTAGTTTATCCAGTCTTTCGTTATATGTCAGTCCTGCCATCCCGGGAATCAGTCTGGTGAACCTTTGCTGCACTCCCTCAATAGCAAGAATGTCCTTCCTCAGATTAGGAGACCAAAACTGAACACAATATTCAAGGTGTGGCCTCACCAAGGCCCTGTACACTTACAGTAAGACCTCCCTGCTCCTATACTCAAATCCCCTAACTATGAAGGCTAACATGCCGTTTGCCTTCTTCACCGCCTGCTGTACCTGCATGCCAACTTTCAATGACTGATGTACCATGACACCCAGGTCTCATTGCACCTCCCCTTTTCCTAATCTGTCACCATTCAAATAATAATCCACCTCCATGTTTTTGCCACCAAGGTGGATAACTTCACATTTATCCACATTATGCTGCATCTGCCATGCATTTGCCCACTCACCTAACCTGTCCATGTCACCCTGCAGCCTCTTAGCATCCTCCTGACACAGCTCATACTGCCACCCAGTGTCATCTGCAAACTTGGAGATATTACACTCAATTCCTTTGTCCAAATCATTGATGTATATTGTAAATAGCTGAGGGCCCAGCACTGAACCTTGCGGTACCCCACTAGTCACTGCCTGCCATGCAGAAAAGGACCCATTTATTCCTACTCTTTGCTTCCTGTCTGCCAACCAGTTCTCTATCCACGACAATACATTACCCCCAATACTTTGATTTTGCACACTAATCTCTTGTATGGGACCTTGTCAAAAGCCTTTTGAAAGTCGAAATACACCACATCCACTGGTTCTCCCTTGTCCACTATACTAGTTACATCTTCAAAAAATTCTAGAAGATTTGTCAAGCATGATTTCCCTTTCATAAATCCATGCTAACTTTGACTGCTCCTGTCACTGCTTTCCAAATGCGCTGCTATTACGTCTTTAATAATTGATTCCAGCATTTTCTCCACTACCGATGTCAGACTAACCAGTCTATAATTCCTTGTTTTCTCTCTCCCTCCTTTTTTAAAAAGTGAGGTTACATTAGCTCCAATCCACAGGAACTGATCCATAGAATGTTGGAAAATGACCACCAATGCGTCCACTATTTCTAGGACCACTTCCTTAAGTCCTCTGGGATGCAGACTATCAGGCCCTGGGATTTATCGTCCTTCAATCCCATCAATTTCCCTTGCACAATTTCCTGACTAATAAGAATTTCCTTCAGTTCCTCCTTCTCGCTAGAACCTCGGTCCCCCAGTATTTCCGGAAGCTTATTTGTGTCTTCCTTAGTGAAGACAGAACCAAAGTGTTTGTTCAATTGTTCTGCCATTTCTTTGTTCCCCATTATAAATTCACCTAATTCTAACTGCAATTCACTGCCTTCAGTGTCCACTTTAGTGACCATCTATCTGTCTGTCTGCTTCTACTTTAGTGACCGTATTTTATCCCCTTACAATAAGAACATAAGAACATAAGAAATAGAAGCAGGAGTAGGCCATACGGCCCCTCGAGCCTGCTCCACCATTTAATACGATCATGCCTGATCCGATCATGGACTCAGGTTCAATTATCTGCCCACTCCCAATAACCCCTTATTCCCTTATCGGTTAAGAAACTGTCTATCTCTGTCTTAAATTTATTCAATGACCCAGCTTCTACAGCTCTCTGATGCAGCGAATTCCACAGATTTACAACCCTCTGAGAGAAGAAATTCCTCCTCATCTCATTTTTAAATGGGCGGCCCATTATTCTAAGATTATGCCCCCTAGTTCTAATCTCCCCTATCAGTGGAAACATCCTCTCTGCATCCACCTTCTCAAGCCCCCTCATAATCTTATACATTTCGATAAGATCACCTCTCATTTTTTGAATTCCAATGTGTAGAGGTCCAACCTACTCAACCTTTCCTCATAAGTCAACCCCCTCATCTCTGGCATCAACCTAGTGAACCTTCTCTGAGCTGCCTCCAAAGCAAGTATATCCTTTCTTAAATATGGAAACCAAAACTGTGCGCAGTATTCCAAGTGTGGACTCACGAATATCCTGCATAACTGTAGCAAGACTTCCCTGCTTTTATACTCCATCCCCTTTGCAATAAAGGCCAAGATTCTATTGGCCTTCCTGATCACATGCTGTACCTGCATACTAACCTTTTGTGTTTCATACACAATAACCCCAGGTTCTGCTGTACTGCAGCACTTTGCAATTTTTCTCCATTTAAATAATAACTTGCTCTTTGATTTTTTTCTGCCAAAGTTCATGACCTCACACTTTCTAACATTATACTGCAGCTGCCAAATGTTTTCCCGCTCTCTTAGCATGTCTATGTCCTTTTGCTGGTTTTTTGTGTCCTCCACACACATTGCTTTTCCTCCCATCTTTGTATCGTCAACAAACTTGGCTACGTTACACTCGGTCCCTTCATCCAAGTCGTTAAAATAGATTGTAAATAGTTTAGATCCCAGTACTGATCCCTGCGGCACCCCACTAATTTCTGATTGCCAACCCGAGAATTAACCATTCATCCCGACTCTCTGTTTTCTGTTAGTTAGCCAAACCTCTATCCATGCTAATATATTACCCAACCCCGTGAGCTTTTATTTTGTGCAGTAACCTTTTATGTGGCACCTTGTCAAATGACTTCTGGAAGTCCAAATACACCACATCCACCGGTTCCCCTTTATCCACCCTGTTCGTTACATCATCAAAGAATTCCAGCAAATTTGTCAAACATGACTTCCCCTTCATAAATCCATGCTGACTCTGCCTGACTAAATTATGCTTTTCTAAATGTCCTGCTACTGCTTCTTTAATAATGGAAGGTGAGGTTAGGGAACCACAGGAGAGCAGAGAGGTCAAAGGCGAGAGTGAAAGGGCAATTAAGCTGCGGATTGATGTCACCAAGGATGAGTAATCGCTTGGACCATAGGCAGAGGGAAGAGAGAATGGTGGAGCCATGGAACGAAAGATGAGGACTTTAACTGAAAGGTGGAAGAGCAGGTTTTGCTCAAACGAGAAGAAAAAAGTGTTTAATGAGAAGGGGGTGGGGGGAGAGAATCTGAGTGGGACTTGGTGATTGGAGCCACAGCGCTGCCACTGAGGTTTGAGCAGTGTACGTGAGGAAACATGCCATGAAGAAAACTGTTTATTCATCCCATTGCTGTTTTTGATAATGATTGTGATGAACACTTGACCTGATAAGGCACTACATAAATATAAGGGCACTGATAGTACTCTGTACTGATCGTGCCTTACCATTGTGACTGAGATCAAGAACTCGGTGGCATGGGGATCAAACCTACATTCATCATAGTACATTGATGCTCTAATGCAGTACTTGCCCTATGCCTGTCAATTTGCCAGGCTCTTATTTTGGCTCAGCAGTGAGTCACTGAGTCATGCAACTAAAGGAGGTCCAAGGGCTGATTATCTGTGCTCAGTTGGAAGATTTCAGCAGGGGTAATGGTGCTGCCTATAAAGGTGCTACAATTGACCTCAGCGACCCGAGTGAAAGAAAGATTCCCTTTCCTGACTGCTGTCCACAACTCTGTTATTTGTTCTCGGATGTAGCGAGCACATCTCTGTTTGCCTTCAGAATGTGATGGTGGTGGTGGTGAGCATTCTAGTGCTTATTCTTACAACTGAGTATTCAGCGAGGCCATGTGGTATTCGTCAGGCTGGGCAGTGTCTCTTCCCTGAATGCCATTGGTGAACCAGATGCTCTTTTAAAGATAATCCAGCACAAATTGGCCACAAAGTACAAGATGCATTGAATTCAGTTGCTCAATTTATGATGGTGGGATTTGAACTCGGCACCTTTGGGTAACTAGTCCAGTACCACAACCATAACGCTGAAAGTTTGCCTATCCTCAGTCGATAAGCACATGGGATAGGCTACTTTGTGGTGCCCCAACCCTTGTGGTAGAATATGGTTGAGGCATTTGAGTTGAAGCTCGATAATGAGGGAGAAAGGAATAGATGGATATGTTGGAGTGAGATGAAGTAAGTGGAGTGGGAGGCAGCTCGTGTCGAGCATAAACACTGGCTTTGAACAGTTTGGCTAAATGGCCTGTTTCTGTGCCTTAAATCCAATGTAATTCTATGTAAAAATAGCCTGCAGACACTCATAACAGAACATCGGTCACTAAGGTGAATCATTAAAGGGTAAATAGCATCTGTGGAACCCTTCTCCAGCAAAGAGTCAAAACCTATGGGGAGAGTAAGAACATTTTCAATAACAGAAAGCAAAAGCTTGCTCGGATATCCAATACATAGTTATCTGAGAAACTGAATCTGTCTCAAACTCTCTAATACAATCATGCTTGCCATTTAAATTGCATCACGTAAATATTCCTGTCCAAAAATGAGATGAGCCTGTGCTGTAAGTACCGAAGAAATGAAATGATGTAAAAGCAGTTTAACATTTGGTGATAATATGGTATTACAGCCGCCCTTTGAGCTCATTAGGGACTCGGTCTATTGTATTAAAATAGGAGGAAATTACACAAAATGTAATCAAATAACCTTAGCTACACTCTATCCATTTATGTGAAATCTAATAAGCATTCATTACAAAGGGTCAAAATACTTGGTTATAGCTTCTCATAATTACATTTCTCGATGTAGGAGCCAAAGAAATATGTTTGTGGGATAGAGGGAAAAAGGAAATATTATTCCCCACAATCTCGGGCATCTTAATTTTGTTGCAGGATAAAGCAATGCTGAAAATTGTGTAGTTATTGTACTCATGACAGTGATGTTCATTCTTCACTCGATTTTGTGCCAATCACAGCACCATTCACTAACAATGGTTGCTCACGCAAAAAAGAATGTCATCTGAAAAATGCGAAACAAAGTTTGAGATTTTTTACCGAGCAGTTGGTAGGAACTTTTTAATGTTAGCTTGGCTAATTCGATCACATTCCTGCAACTAAGTTAGAAGGTTGTCTGGAACTCTGGCGGTGCACTAAGGGTTGTCTGTTTGGATGTACTGGATGTTTTCATCACATGACCTCCCATCTCCAACCTTCTCACGCCCCCACCATTGGTTACCTGACACATCCATTCTCATGGCACACCACCCTCGCACACCAATTGGAAAGCGAAAAGGCTTTTCATTACGGATTGAGTGATGCTTGACTGTCAGTCATACGACCTTTTTTCCTCATCGCAAATATCCTTATAACTCGTGAACGAAAATGTTCAAAGAAAATGAAGAAAACACACCCACACAAGTTTTTAAATGCCCATTTGATTTTTCTACCAGATTGCACATTGCATTATCCAGGAGATCAATCTTCAATTCCTAAAAACTCCAGGGTAATCCTGAGCTGAGGGAGTTGACTTATGAAGATAGGTTGAGTAGGTCGGGCATATGCACATTGGAGTTGAGAAGAATGAGAGGTGATCTTATTGAATCATATAAGATAATGAGAGGGTTCAACAAGGTGGATGCAGAGAGGATATTTCTACTCATAGGGGAAACTAAAACGAGGGGACTATGGGCCCAAGTTTGCCCCCAGGGTTAGAACGGCGCATCTCCGTGTGGTGCGCTGACGTTTTAGAACAGAAACGGCGCCTATTATTTACCTTGGTATTCTCCCCTCTGTCTGGTCAATCCAGGCTCTTGGCACAGTACAAAAGAACGCGTGGAGAGCAGAGCCAGGTCCCGGCGATGAAAACAACGGCGGGACCTCTGCACATGCACGCTAAAGTGTGTGCGCATGTGCAGTAGCTCCAAGCCCCCGAGGTTGTGTGAAAGAGGCCCGAAGCACACCGGCCCTAGCCCTGGCCGAATGGGCTGACAGGGCAAAGATTGGACTCGGACCTCCTTCCCTCCCTCCCGTTTAGCTCCCGCTCCCCCGCTCCCTCCCTCCCGTTTAGCTCCTGCTCCCCCCTCTCCCTCCCTCCCGTTTAGCTCCTAACCCCCCTCTCTCCCTCCCTCCCGTTTAGCTTCCGCTCCCCCCCCTCCCGTTTAGCTCCCGCTCCTCCACCTCCCTTCCTCCCATTTAGCTCCCGCTCCCCCGCTCCCTCCCTCCCGTTTGGCTCCCGCTCCCCCCCCTCCCTCCCTCCTGTTTAGCTCCTGCATCCCCCTCTCTCCCTCCCTCCCATTTAGCTCCTGCTCCCCCCCCTCCCGTTTAGCTCCCGCTCCTCCACCTCCCTCCCACCTGTTTAGCTCCCGCTCCCCCGCTCCCTCCCTCCCGTTTAGCTCCCGCTCCCCCCCTCCCTCCCTCCCGTTTAGCTCCCGCTCCCCCCACCCTCCTGTTTAGCTCCCGCTCCCCCCTCTCCCTCCCTCCTGTTTAGCTCCTGCACCCCCCTCTCTCCCTCCCTCCCGTTTAGCTCCCGCTCCCGCTCCCCCCTCTCCCTCCCTCCCGTTTAGCTCCTGCACCCCCCTCTCTCCCTCCCTCCTGTTTAGCTCCCGCTCCCCCGCTCCCTCCCGTTTAGCTTCCGCTCCCGCTCAACCCCCACCTCCCTCCCTCCTGTTTAGCTCCCGCTCCTGTTTCGCTCCTGCTCCCCCCATCTCTCCCTCCCTCCCATTTAGCTCTCGCTCCCCCCCCCCCGCCTCCCTCCCTCCCTCCTGTTTAGTTCCCTCCCCCCGCTCCCTCCCTCCCGTTTAGCTCCTGCTCCCCCCTCTCTCCCTCCCTCCCGTTTAGCTTCCGCTCCCGCTCACCCCGCTCCCTCCCTCCCTCCCGTTTAGCTCCCGCTCCCTCCCCCCACCTCCCCCTTCCACGTCGGCAGCGGCGGGACCCGCCCGCCCAGCATCTTGCTGGGAGCAGCCCCGCCCAAAGTCTTTTGCGGCCTGGACTGGCTTCTCCGTCCTCGGCGGAGCTCGCCCACCCTGCCCAAAGTCTGAGACGCGACCTGTTCAGCCTCCCTCTCCCCCCCTCACCTCTTCCCCCCCTCCACTTCCCCCTCTCTCTACCTCCCTCTCCTCTCCTCTCCCCCTCCTCACTCCCCTCCCTCCCCTCCTCTCCCCCCCTCCATCCCTCCCCTCCTCTCCCCCTCCCTCTCTCCCCTCCTCTCTCCCTCCACCTCCTCTCTCCATCCACCTCCCCCTCCCTCCCCCTCTCTCTCTCCCTCTCTCCCCCTCCCTCCCTCCCCCTCTCTCTTTCCCTCTCCCCTCTCTCCCTCCTCCCCTCCCCCCTCTCTCCCTCCCTCCCTCCCCTCTCTTCCTCCCTTTCCCTCCCCCTCCTCTCACTCCCTCCTCCTCTCCCTCCCTCCTCCTCTCCCTCCCCCTCCTCTTCCTACTCCTCTCCCCCTCCTCCTCTCCCCCTCCTTCTTTCCCCCCTCCCTCTCACTCCCCCTCCTCATCAGAAACACAGAGAGACACTGACAGAGAGAGAGAGAGAGACACTGTCAGAGAGAGAAAGACACTGTGGGGGTCCCGTCCCAGCACACTGTTGGAGGGCTCACGGTGCTGCAGGCGATGAGTCAAAACGTAATCTTTTATTTATTGATTGATTTTTTATTATTTTTTTTATTTTTAATTTTTTAATTTTTTTTTATTTTATTGTTTGATTTCTTGATTGATTTATCATTCATTATTGATGATGGCTCTTTATTTGTAAAAGTGAAATGGTTAATCTTTGTAAACACACCTTACCCCCCCGTCCCCCACCCACCCATCTCTTGTTCTCTACGCCTGATTTATAAGTGTAGGCAAGGTTTTTCTGAGCATACAAAAATCTACACTTACTCCATTCTAAGTTAGATTGGAGTAAGTTTTCGCTGCCTAAACTTGCAAAACAGGCGTAAGTGGCTGGACACGCCCCCTTTTGAAAAAAAATCTGTTCTGCAATGAAACTATTCTAACTCACGAGAACTGGAGCAAACTAAATGCCGAGAATTGCAATTTCTAAGATGCTCCATTCTAAACTAGTTGCTCCAAAAAATCAGAGCAACTCAGGCCGAAACTTGAGCCCATAGTCTCAGAATAAGGGGCCGCCCATTTAAAACTGAGATGAGGAGGAATTTCTTCTCTGAGAGTTGTAAATCTATGGAATTCTCTGCCCCAGAGAATTGTGGAGGCTGGGTCATTGAATATATTTAAGGCGAAGCTAGACAGAATTTTCAGCGATAAGGGAGTAAAGGGTAATGGGGAGCAGGCAGGGAAGTGGAGCTGTGTCCATGATCAGATCAGTCATGATCTTAATGAATGGCGGAGCAGGCTTGAGGGGCCAAATGGCCTACTCCTGCTCCCATTTCTTATGTTCTTATTGATGGTTGGCAACCATGGGAGTACTGCACTGTCTGTGGAAAAGATATTACACCGAAATTACATCTGCCAGTTGAGGGAGACGTTAAAAATCCCATAGTACTTTTTGAAGCAGAGCATGGGATTGTCCAAACAAACATTCCTCCCTCAAGCAACACCATTAAAAAGCAGTTTAGCTGGCCATGGATGCAGCTTGGAGGACCTTGCTCAGCCCAAATTAGTTGCTACGTTTAGTTAAATTAAGATGAGTGACGGCACTTCCAAGGAAATACCTTGTATGTGATAAAACACAGTATCAATGTGATTTTTTTTCTTTATTGCTGCTCGAAACTAGTTCTGTTATTCACTGCAGGTATATTCCACTGGTAGACAGTTAGCTTTTTATTTGAAAATGTAAATATTGCATCAGTAATGATATAAAGAAAAAACATGCACATGACCAGCACCATCTCACATCATTGAGGTATTTCAAAGTATTTCACAGAGTGTATTGCGTTTATTGTGGAGTTCAATGATTTCCGCTCGATATTGGCAATAATGTACCAAAAGCAATGAGATGTATAACATTTTTAAAATGAAATGAGGAACTTCACTGGGGTAAAGGCAAAGAAAGTATATCTTTCCAGCAGTGAACTGCAGGGCAGCAGAGAAGGTCATTACTTTAATTGGGGGGGGGGGAAAGTGCCTGTCATCTAAACGAGCCAGGTATCTGATGTGAGATTCTGTAAAATAAAATTTGCAGTGCAGGACTACATGCTGCGACTTAAAGAAAGATGAAGTGCTGGAAATATATGGTAGGTCCTACAGCATTTGAAATTTAAAAAAAAGATACGTTAACCGTTCCAGGTGTGGTCTATGTCAGAGCCCTCTTCTGAAAAACAGTCCGCTCCCAAAACATTAACCATTCTTTTCTCTTTAGTCTTGGGTCCTACAAACCTGAATTTACAGCACTTTAAACTCTTCAGATTCCAACACTTGCAATCTTTGGAACATAGGAATAGCTAGATTAAAAAAAGACCATGGTCCATTTAGTTTGCCTTCTACCATCCTGGTAGTGACCTGATACAACAAAATGGAGCATTTGACCAATCATAGCAATCAATCTCTATTAACTCGCCTACAAATGACCCAGACATGAGGTGAAGAAAACCCATCTATGGGGAAAAACTTTGATAACCATTGGTCCAAAGTCACCTGTTCCTCCCAAGCACGCTACGCTTCCCACACATCATGTCTTAAATTATTCATATCCTGTAATTGCATTTAAATTAATCAACATTTGCTGCTTCCATCATCTCCCTCGGGAGTCTGTTCTATAGATTTATCATCATCATCATAGGCAATCCCTCAGAGATGAGGATGATCTGCTTTCACTCTAAAAGTGAGTTCTCAGCTGACTGAGGAGTCCAATGCGGGTCCTACAGTCTCTGTCACAGGTGGTTGAAGGAAAGGGTGGGTGGAGAGTCTGGGTTGATGCACGCTCCTTCCGCTGTCCACGCTTGTTTTCTGCATGTTCTCGGCGATGGGACTCTATTGTAAGGGGAATAGATAGGAGTTTCTGCGGCCGCAACCGAGACTCCAGGATGGTATGTTGCCACCCTGGTGCAAGGGTCAAGGATGTCTCAGAGCGGCTGCAGAGCATTCTGGAGAGGGAGGGCGAACAGCCAGTTGTCGTGGTACATGTAGGTACCAACGATATAGGTAAGAAGTGGGAAGAAGTCCTACAAGCTGAATTTAGGGAGCTAGGAGTTAAATTAAAAAGTAGGACCTCAAAGTTAGTAATTTCTGGATTGCTACCAGTGCCATGTGCTAATCAGAGTAGAGGAAGCAGTACAGATAGAATAAATAAGTGGCTTGAGCAGTGGTGCAAGAGGAAGGGATTCAAATTCCTGGGACATTGGAACCAGTTCTGGGAGAAGTGGGACCTGTACAAAAGGGACAGTTTGCACTTGGGCAGGACTGGAACTGATGTCCTGGGGGTAACATTTGCTAATGCAGTTTGGGAGTGTTTAAACTAATATGGCAGGGGGATGGGAACCTCTGCAGTGAGACAGGGCGAAGTAATATAGAGTCAGAAACAGATGGGAGAAAGGTAAAAAGCAATAGTGGAAGGCCAAGTAAACAAAGGCAAGAAACAAAAAGGGCCACACGACATCATAATTCTAAAAGGACAAAGGGTGTTAAAAAAACAAGCTTGAGGGCTTTGTGTCTCAATGCAAGGAGTATCCGTAATCAGGTGAATGAATTAACTGTGCAAATAGACGTTAACAGCTATGATGTGATTGAGATTACAGAGACATGGCTCCAGGATGATCAGGGCTGGGACTCAACATCCAAGGGTATTCAACATTCAGGAAGGAGAGAATAAAAGGAAAAGGAGGTGGGGTAGCATTGCTGGTTAAAGAGGAGATTAATGCAATAGTTAGGAAGGACATTAGCTTGGATGATGTGGAATCTATATGGGTAGAGCTGCAGAACACCAAAGGGCAAAAAACATTAGTGGGAGTTGTGTACAGACCTCCAAACAGCAGTAGTGATGTTGGTGAGGGCATCAAACAGGAAATTAGGGGTGCATGCAATAAACATGCAGCAGTTATCATGGGTGACTTTAATATGCATATAGATTGGGCTAACCATACTGGAAGCAATACGGTGGAGGAGGATTTCCTGGAGTGCATAAGGGATGGTTTTCTAGACCAATATGTCGAGGAACCAACTAGGGGGGAGGCGATCTTGGACTGAGTGTTGTGTAATGAGAGAGGATTAACTAGCAATCTCGTTGTGCGAGGCCCCTTGGGGAAGAGTGACCATAACATGGTGGAATTCTACATTAGGATGGAGAATGAAACAGTTAATTCAGAGACCATGGTCCAGAACTTAAAGAAGGGTAACTTTGAAGGTATGAGGCGTGAATTGGCTAGGATAGATTGGCGAATGATACTTAAGGGGTTGACAGTGGATGGGCAATGGCAGACATTTCGAGACCGCATGGATGAACTACAACAATTGTACATCCCTTTCTGGCGTAAAAATAAAAAAGGGAAGGTAGCTCAACCGTGGCTATCAAGGGAAATCAGTGATAGTATTAAAGCCAAGGAAGTGGCATACAAATTGGCCAGAAATAGCAGCGAACCCAAGGACTGGGAGAAATTTAGAACTCAGCAGAGGAGGAGAAAGGGTTTGATTAGGGCAGGGAAAATAGAGTACGAGAGGAAGCTTGCAGGGAATATTAAGACGGACTGCAAAAGCTTCTAGAGATATGTAAAGAGAAAAAGGTTAGTAAAGACAAACATAAGTCCCCTGCAGTCAGAATCATGGGAAGTCATAACAGGGAACAAAGAAATGGCAGACCAATTGAACAAGTACTTTGGTTCGGTATTCACGAAGGAGGACACAAACAACCTTCCGGATATAAAAGGGGTCAGAGGGTCTAGTAAGAAGGAGAAACTGAGGGAATCCTTATTAGTCGGGAAATTGTGTTGGGGAAATTGATGGGAGTGAAGGCCGATAAATCCCCAGGGCCTGATGGTCTGCATCCCAGAGTACTTAAGGAGGTGGCCTTGGAAATAGCGGATGCATTGACAGTCATTTTCCAACATTCCATAGACTCTGGATCAGTTCCTATGGAGTGGAGGGTAGCCAATGTAACCCCACTTTTTAAAAAAGGAGGGAGAGAAAACAGGGAATTATAGACTGACATCAGTAGTGGGTAAAATGATGGAATCAATTATTAAAGATGTCATAGCAGCACATTTGGAAAGAGGTGACATGATGGGTCCAAGTCAGCATGGATTTGTGAAAGGGAAATCATGCTTGACAAATCTTCTGGAATTTTTTGAGGATGTTTCCAGTAGAGTGGACAAGGGAGAACCAGTTGATGTGGTATATTTGGACTTTCAGAAGGCTTTCGACAAGGTCCCACACAAGAGATTAATGTGCAAAGTTAAAGCACATGGGATTGAGGGTAGTGTGCTGACGTGGCTTGAGAACTGGTTGGCAGACAGGAAGCAAAGAGTAGGAGTAAATGGGTACTTTTCAGAATGGCAGGCAGTGACTAGTAGGGTACCGCAAGGTTCTGTGCTGGGGCCCCAACTGTTTACATTGTACATTAATGATTTAGACGAGGGGTTTAAATGTAGTATCCCCAAATTTGCGGATGACACTTAAGTTGGGTGGCAGTGTGAGCTGCGAGGAGGATGCTAGGAGGCTGCAGAGTGACTTGGATAGGTTAGGTGAGTGGGCAAATGCAGCATGGCAGATGAAGTATAATGTGGATAAATGTGAGGTTATCCACTTGGTGGTAAAAACAGAGAGACGAACTATTATCTGAATGGTGACAGATTAGGAAAAGAGGAGGTGCAACGAGACTTGGGTGTCATGGTACATCAGTCATTGAAGGTTGGCATGCAGGTACAGCAGGCGGTTAAGAAAACAAATGGCATGTTGGCCTTCATAGCGAGGGGATTTGAGTACAGGGGCAGGGAGGTGTTACTACAGTTGTACAGGGCCTTGTGAGGCCACACCTGGAGTATTGTGTGCAGTTTTGTTCTTCTAACTTGAGGAAGGACATTCTTGCTATTGAGGGAGTGCAGCGAAGGTTCACCAGACTGATTCCCGGGATGGCGGGACTGACATATGAAGAAAGACTGGATCAACTGGGCTTGTATTCACTGGAGTTCAGAAGAACGAGAGGGGATCTCATAGATATGTTTAAAAATCTGACGGGTTTCGACAGGTTAGATGCAGGAAGAATGTTCCTAATGTTGGGGAAGTCCAGGGATCACAGTCTAAGGATAAGGGGTAAGCCATTTAGGACCGAGATGAGGAGAAACTTCTTCACCCAGAGAGTGGTGAACCTGTGGAATTCTCTACCACAGAAAGTTGTTGAGGCCAATTCACTAAATATATTCAAAAAGGAGTTAGATGTAGTCCTTACTACTTGGGGGATCAAGGTGTATGGCGAGAAAGCAAGAATGGGGTACTGAAGTTGTATGTTCAGCCATGAACTCATTGAATGGCGGTGCAGGCTCGATGGGCTGAATGGCTTACTCCTGCACCTATTTTCTATGTTTCTATGTCTATGTTTCTATGATTCGAGGAGTTCAGCACCCTCCCTGATGCTTTTCCTCCACTTTGTGCGGTCATGGACCAGGGATTCCCAGGAGTCGTTGGGGATGTTGCACTTTTTCAAAGAGGCTTTGAGGGTGTCCTTGAAGCATTTCCTCTGCCCATCTGGGGCTCGCCTGCCGTGTCGAAGCTCTGCATCGAGCACTTGCTTTGGGAGTCTTGCGTCAGGCATGCAGACGATGTGCCCGCCGAACTGTGCTGGTTGAGCGTGGTCAATGCTTCGATGCTGGGGATGTTAGCCTGAGCGAGAACACTGACATTGGTGCATCTGTCCTGCCAATGGATTTGCAGGATCTTGCGGAGGCAGCACTGGTGGTACTTCTCCTACGTTTTGAGGTGTCTGCTATATATACCGCGTGACAACTGCAAAAGAAATGCAGGGAACAGCACTAACCCTGTACGTGGCTTTCTTTGACCTCACAAAGGCCTTTGACGCTGTCAACCATGAGGGATTATGGAGCGTCCTTATCCGTTTCGGCTGCCCTCAAGAGTTTGTCACCATCCTCCGTCTGCTCGACGATGACATGCAAGCTGTGATCCTGACCAATGGATCCACCACAGACCCAATCCACATCCGGGCCGGGGTCAAGCAAGGCTGCATCATCACACTAATGCACTTTTCGATCTTCCTTGCTGCAATGCTACATCTCACCCTTAGCAAGCTCCCTGCCGGAGTGGAGCTAAATGATAGAAAAGATGGGAACCACCTCTAGGCCAGATCCAAGGTCGTCCCCTCCTCTGTCATTGAACTACAGTATACAGACAACAGCTGCATCTGCGCACTCGGAGGCTGAACTCCAAGCCATCGTCAACACCTTCACCGAGGCATACGAGAGCATCGGCCTTACACTCAACATCCGTAAGATAAATATCCTCGATCAACCTGATCCTACCACACAGCACTGCCCCCCGATTATCAAAATCCACGTCGATGCCTTGGACAATGTGGACCATTTTCCATACCTCGGAAGCCTACTGTCAGCAAGAGCAGACATTGATGACGAGGTCCAACACCGTCTTCAATGTGCCAGCACAGCCTTCGGTCACCTGAGAAAGAGAGTGTTTGAAGACCAGGACCTGAAATCCGGCACCAAGCTCATGGTCTACAGAGCAGTAGTGATACCCGCCCTCCTATAAATAGATTTGCTCACTGAAATACTAGGCTGATATTTGCGGGGAGTGATCGGGCTGGGGACTGGTGTGGGGGGTGGGTGTGGAATTACAGAGGCCGGTAAACCCAGAAATGCAGATAACCTGGAGGTCCTGTAGAATTTAACAGCAGGGCCTTATTTAATTTTTTTTCTGTTTCCCAGCCGACAGTCAGTCAGATTGAGAAGCAGGCCAGCTGCTGTGCGGGATGGACTGTGCTGGTAGGCTGCAGACGGGAGCGGAGAGCAGGGATAGAGGAGGAGATTGTGGAGGTCAGGGTGAGATCTGAAAGATCTTGAGAAAATCAGAAGGCCTGGATTTGAGGCGGGGGGAGATGGGAGGTTGGTGGAAAATTGGAGGCATAAAACTGGCCAAAAAGTGAGAGATGAGGGCGAGAGAGAGAAAGCGAGAGACTTAAAAGCAGTGACAGGAAAGGAATCAGACTGGGGGAGTTTTTTTTTTCATGAGCTGGGTGGCTCGACCTTGCCAAATGCCTGTCGTTTTTTTTGTTACAGCTTTTAGCTGTTCCTTATTAGCTAATTAGTACATAGTTCAGTGAAGTGGTAAATATCAGGTTTACCCAGTGATCTCTTACCTCAGTGCTATGCTACAATTCATTGTGCTTTTGATTGTTTTTTGAGGGCAATCGGAATGTTCATGGAGCGGATGGGAAATGGGAGGCCAAGTGGGAGGTTAGATCTTAGGCCGGGGGGATGGGGGTGGAGATCGGAGGCCGTGGGGTGAGTGGGGGGAGATAGGAGGTCAGGGTGGTGATTGGAGTTCGAGGGTGGGGAGGAGGTGCAAGGGGTGGCAGAGATCAGATCGCGGGGACGTTCGGCCAATTGCATGTTTCTTGGTGGACCACAGGGAAGCGCTCCTCCTCCTGGCCCACAAGCAGTGCTGGATAGGTACTTACCTGTTTGTTCTGCCCAATCTCGTCTCAGCCGGCCCACAGGCATTAAATCAAAAAGCCTGCTAAAATTTGAGGCATGCAGCCTTTATTTTACTGACAGCTGTGGCTCTGGAGATTAGTTTAGGTGTAGCCCTTAGAAGTAGGCGTGTTGGAGGCAAGTTGGGGTTGGATGTCCCATATTCCCATATTGGAAATATTAAACACCCTTCACCAATTTCCATTGTTCATGCATATTAGTTTTGAATTAACCCCCGCCCTCCCACCATTCAAGTGCGGGCCGTGTCCTCTTGTTGCACTGTTCTGGACAAACTGAAATAGCTTGTCATCGTCTACTTCATCTCGTGTCGGAAATAGACAAGTTAAGGCTGTCACTGGTCACTTTAATAATCAGGATCGATGGTAAACCAATCTGGTGGGTATATAACACAGACTCTCAATAAGTGGCATACACAAGGCATAAGTGGCATACACATGCCCCATGGGCTTTCTATAAGCATTTGCTTTCGTTACCAGAGTAAGTACTTCGAGCTCTCCAAGTTACTAAAATGCAGAAGAAAAAAAGCAACAAATCACAAGAACAACAGCATGCATGCAGTCAAATCGTGCCAGGATCCTCATTCTGAGTGTTAAAATACT
The DNA here is from genome assembly GCF_044704955.1 of Pristiophorus japonicus. Taxonomy (NCBI): domain Eukaryota; kingdom Metazoa; phylum Chordata; class Chondrichthyes; family Pristiophoridae; genus Pristiophorus; species Pristiophorus japonicus. The sequence goes on from NC_091977.1 coordinate 38,245,080, forward strand.
GCTTTAGTGATGAACAACATGACAAAAAAAAATTGCAAAATGAGCAACTTTCAGTCTGTGTATAATTACATTTCTACATGACACCAGTAACAACTCTTAATACAGCAATGGGGGCCGCTGTATTTGGTATAACAATGATCCACTGTGCTTGGTGCACCAGGGCACTATGGTCATCCTCTGTATTTGGTGAACCAATTAAAACAGTCAAATTCAGATATGCTGCCTATTAGCAATCACAACTAACTGATGTTCGCTGGTAAATAAAATAGAAATTTAAATGTGACCTGTAATACATGTAATCACTTGTTTGCTTTTTCTAATTCTGTGCAATAAGGTAGTTCAGGTCAGCTCATGCCAGAGAAATCAGTGATTAATTGTAGGTTAATTATAACCTTGGGTCATAATGTAAATTCAAACTATAAAATGTAAATGCAAATGTAAAATCAAAAACATACAACCTCGACAAGTAGCTGACACTGATCCTGATCAGACAAATGGCTGGTGCACGTGAGCTGTTCTCTAGCTTGAAGCCTCTTCCTCTTCATCTTGAGCTTCCTTCGATAAAGCAAGGGATCGCTCAAAGAGCGTTCGACCAGCCCAACTTCTGTTTCATTCTCCCCTCACAACTTTGTGTGGACAACATTGTGAAGGCTACTTTTACCCTCTTTTTAGGGGTGGTCTTAACATAGGCTATTGACAAGACCTTTTGACCTATGGAGGTTTCCCTAAAAACTTATTATCCAATGCCGTATCAAATTCTTTGTTTTGATTCTCGTGTCAAAGCCCATCCGAAAGATGTCTCATGATTTTGGCCACATGTCTTGTTGCTTATACTTTCCTGAAGATGCCTTCCTGTGGAAATCATTTCCTCTCTCTTGTCGCTATTCTCTCAGGTACAATCCTGAAGCTCAAAGCAGAAAACTGCTTGCTTTAGAGTTGTTATCTCCTTTTCGACGTAGCAACTTGTTTACGTTAACTCCGAAAACTTCCATCCATTCTATAACAAATTGTCTTAAAGATACATCCAGAAAGTTGAAGTCTAACTTGAAAATAACAGAAAATAATTGTCATAGTGCAGAATGCTACAACATCTCAGCAGGGTACCAAAACATTCGCAGTTCTACGCATCCAACACCAGTCTGAGGCGACATTTAGTCTCCAATTCAAAACAACGATTTAAACACAGCATTCTTCACATCACATCTTTAGTCGCATAACCATATACATTTTGGACACATCTGATGTCTAACACTAGCCCCTTCAAGGTCCTGAAAATGGCAATCATTCCACCGCTCAACTTTCTCTTTTTTTTTCTCTCTATCTTAGTGCTGTTTTTAGTTGCCGTTAATACTGTTGATTCTCAAAAGGTGGAGACTCAGTTACAAGTAGATAATTCACAAAACAGATCTAAGAGGAATTTCAGCACAATTATCTTATTCTTCCTTTGAAGTCGATCCTCCCCATCACAGCATCTGACTCTTTAATTGATTCTGGTGTTTGTTTCATTACCCGACCTATCCTACACAATTACTTTGCATATATATTTTGACATTAGTGTCAACTTGCCCATCAGTTTGCGCCAATGTCTCTTTGCCCCACAGTCATGATTTAAGTCCAAATTATGCTCTCGATTAACCTTTTCTATTCCATTTTTTATCTTGTACACCTTTTTATGGCTCTCTTATTTGCTTCCTTTTAAGGCAGAAGAGTCCTAATTTGTCTCGTTTCTTATAAATCTGTCTTCTTAACACTAATGAGAAACCTTTTTGGTTCTCTATGCACTGCTTTCAAGACATGGATGTTTCCCTTGATTTCACCAGAATTGAATACAGGATGGTTATTTAGAATGACAAGGTCCTTGTTCACAACACAAAGAATGAGTGAAACCTGGAATGGTTTTCCAAGTGGGAGAGATGAATGGTCTCTGTCATCAGTATTTATCTTTGAGTTCCCATTGTAAGCCTCTTTTTTCACCTTTAGTGAATCAGCAGTGATTGTGACGACTAAAAGTCGCTCTTGGCATTAAATGAAAAAAACGCAAAGGCTGGAAAACTCAAGTAAAAGTACAATGTGCTGGGAGAACAGATTAACATTTGAAAGAGAGAAGGTAGGCTAATATTACGGGTAAAGAAGCTTTGACAGAATTCATCAGTTCCAGACTGGCATAGAGGTAAGCCTGTAAAGCATTTCATGTTCTAATAACATTCTGTGTGAATACATTGGGGATAAAAGTAATCCTGAAATGGAAAACAACATTGTCCGGAGTGTAAAATGGAGTGCCGATGTCTTATCGCAGGTTTTCCCAAATTAAATTTCACCCTAATTTCCTCTCACATCCCTCTCGGCTCTTGGTGTCCCCTTCCTTTGAAGAGAATAGGAATTCATGGCTGGTTTTAAAACATTTGAGGTGCTTTTTCAATTCGCCACTCAGGCAAGTGTTGCAGATCTGCCACCCGTTATCGAAACCACCCAATTTTCAATTAAGTAAAAATCAGATGCTTTCTACAACAGATACCTAATCAGCAACCCATTTATCCCAGCGCTTACTAGAACATAATAACATCAGAAATAAGAGCAGGAGTAGGCCATTCGGCCCCTAGAGCCTGCTCCGCCATTTAATAAGATCATGGCTGATCCGATCATGGACTCAGGTCCACTTCCCTGCCCATAACCACTCATTCCTTTATTGGTTAAGAAACTGTCTTTTTCTGTCTTAAATTTATTCAATGTCCCAGCTTCCACAGCTCTCTGAGGCAGTGAATTCCACAGATTTACAACCTTCTGAGAGAAGAAATTCCTCCTCATCTCAGTTTTAAATGGGCGGCCACTTATTCTAAGATTATGCCCTCTCGTTCTATTCTCCCCTATCAGTGGAAACATCCTCTCTGCATCCACTTTGTCTAGCCCCCTCATAATCTTATACATTTCGATAAGATCACCTCTCATTCTTCTGAATTCCAATGAGTAGAGGCCCACCCTGCTCAATCTTTCTTCATGTCAACCCCCTCATCTCCGGAATGAACCTAGTGAACCTTCTCTGAACTGTCTCCAAAACATGTATATCCTTTCATAAATATGGAAACCAAAACTGCACACAGTATTCCAGGTGTGGCCTCACCAATAACCTGTGTAACTGCAGCAAGACTTCCCTGCTTTTATACTCCATCCCCTTTGCAATAAAGGCCAAGATTCCATTGGCCTTCCTGATCACTTGCTGTACCTGCATACTATCCTTTTGTGTTTCATGCACAAGTATCCCCAGGTCGTGCTGTACTGCAGCACTTTGCAATCTCTCTCCATTTAAATAATAACTTGCTCTTTGATTTTTTTCTGCCAAAGTGCATGACCTCACACTTTCCAACATTATACCCCATCTGCCAAATTTTTGCCCACTCACTTTGCTTATCTGTGTCTTTTTGCAGATTTTTTGTGTCCTCCTCACACATTGCTTTTCCTCCCATCTTTGTATCGTCAGCAAACTTCTTCCAAGTCGTTAATATGGATTGCAAATTGTTGGGATCCCTGCAGCACCCCACTAGTTACTGATTGCCAACCCGAGAATGAACCATTTATTCCGACTCTCTGTTTTCTGTTATTGTTTCGATTGTAAAAGCTTGTTTTCATTGGTTGATGAATCGACAGTGATGGGGGCATAGACTGATGACTGTCACTCCAAGAGCCGAGATAGATGTTAGAGGAAACTAGGGTGAAATTTCATTTGGGAAAACAGGCGATAAGACATCAGCACTCCTTTTTGCACTCTGGACAATGTTATTTTCCATTTCCAAGATGACTTTTATCCCCAATGTTTTCACACTGTGGGTTATTAGAACATGGAATGCTTTGCCACAGGTACTTTTGAGGCAGTGATCACAACAGTTATTCAAAAGATAATTGGTTAAGTATTTGACAGGGGAAAATAGGAAAAAATATGGGGGGGAGGTCAGGGAAATGATTTTGGTGTCGGCAGGAAAGATTTTCCTGATCCTTTTTTAAAAAAAAAATTTATTAATTCACGGGATGTGGGCGTCGCTGTTAAGGCCAGCATTTATTGCCTATCCCCAATTACCCTTGAGAAGGTGGTGGTGAGCCGCCTTCTTAAACCGCTGCAGTCCGTGTGGTGAAGGCACTCCCACAGTGCTGACTTTGTCGTAGCGGTTTGGTACAACCGAGTGGTTTGCTGGGCCATTTCAGAGGGCAGTTAAGTATCAACCACATTGCTGTGTGTCTGGAGTCACATATAGGCCAGACCAGGTAAGGATGGCAGATTTTCTTCCCTGAAGGACATTAGTGAACCAGTTGGGGTTTTCCGACAATTCGGTAGTTTCATGGTCTCCATTACTAATACTAGTATTTTAAAATTCCTGTGCTTGGGATTACTGAGATGCAGATAGTACAGGAAAGTCAGACAGGAAGATTATATGCCTGTAAGGAAGTCATCCAATTTTTGCATCCACAGGCACAGTGAGCCAAATGGCTTCATTCTGTGCTGTATCATTTTATGATTTAAATTAATGTTCGCGAGCAATCCAATGAACTAGGAAAATCTACCTTGAATGCTCTAGTCGAAGTTTTACCTTGCCGTTAGTGAGATGGGCAAATGGCCTCCTTCTGTACTGTCATTTCTATGATTCTATAAATACTCCCTCAAAATACATAACTTCATTAATGTGAGGCACATTAACTTCTGCTCAAGAAATACATGTATCAAATAGAGTTCAGCAATTTTCAGAGGTCCAGTCCTTCTATTGTGCATTACATTTGAGATATCCTTGTGAATATGATAATAATATCTTTGAAGTAACTTTTGAAATTATATCAAAAAGCCTAAAAGGGATTCTTGTATATTTTTAATCATTAGCGTCATAAACCTAGAAATCACTCTTGATATTAGCGGACAAATAAGTTCACGTGACATTTCTCTGCTGTTTTACCAGAGACATTAACCCATTTAATATAAATGAGGTTATTTAAAGGGAGAGCAATGAAACACAAATGGATTAAGTGTTTGGCCGCTAGTACTACCTATTGTAATTTCTCGGTTATAAATGAGCTATTGTGAAAGGAACAGAAGCAAGGGGCAGTTTACAAAATATAATCTATCGAAGTCTGTGATGTTTGAAGCCTCCGTCTTTGACTGTGCTTTTTATCTCTCTGCCGATATCCCTTCACTTCCCTCTTTGTGAAGTTTTCTAAAATGTTGTTCTATAACTTCTGTAAGTTAAGTTGAGCTAAGATCCCTTGTGAGCCTTAACAGATGTGTGCAAAATAACTTCTGGAGGAGTCACGTTTCCTCGGTTATAAATGTTTAAAGAGGCTTGTTTTTCCTGGGTATGTGTTAGTGAATAAGCAATTCCCAGATTGCACAGGAGGCACCTGACAACTGTGGTAGCAATTCAGCCAGTACAAGTGACCTATATCTCACAAGTATTACAGTGACTGATAAATTGTTCATTCCATACTTGTAAAAGAAAGGCCAGAACTCAACATCAGTGGTGAAATATATGGGGAGGTTTTCCACTTGAACATTCCGAGCACATGTCAGGAAGGCTAGTCAGGAAATTATATGCCTCCAGTCCATGGTCTTTCATTCGGAACTCTCTGCCGAAACCTCTCTGCCACTCTACCATTCTTTCTCCTTCAAAACGCTCCTTAAAACATACCTCTTTGATCAAGTTTTTGAAACCTGCGCTAATTTCTACTTATGCGGCTCGGTGTCAAATGTGTATCTCATACTACTCCTGTGAAGCGCCTTGGGACCTTTCACTCCGTTAAAGGCGCTATATAAATATAAGTTGTTGTTGTTGTCTTTCACCCATTGGAAAATCATTGTTTGTGGGGGGAGCGGGAGGGGACGATTTCCGAAACACACTCCCAGATCACTGATGCGAAAAGTCTTCCAGATCAGTGATAATTTTTCAGGCTCTGCTGTTCCTTTTGTGCCTTGTTAATTCATTCTGAGACCGTGTGGGCTACTGTCGACCTTTTAAGTTTGTGTGTGTTTGTTGTTATATCGGTGCACTTTACAATTTTAATTTTCACGAATCTGAAATGACGATTCTGGGGGCTGTGAAATTACTAGTTCTTATTGATAGACTCAAATGTTGGATGATAGATAGTTGGAAATGAATAATTAGTGCAGCAAATCTGATGCCATAAGCTGTAAGATTGATATTGGACTTGTGTATGAAGATTAGCACAACTCTCAGAATCACTTATTGCCTTAAACTCACTGTCAAATATTTGTTGAAAGAAATTGTATGTGTATATCGCCTTTCGAGACTTCAGGACAATCCCAAGGCACCTCACACCTAATTAAGTACTTTTTAAAGTGTAGTCACTGATGTAATTTGGGGAAACACAGCAGTCAATTTGCACACAGCAAGGTTCCACAAACAGCAATGAGATAAATGATCAAATAACCAGTTTTCGTGATGTAGTTCAAGGATAAATGTTGGTCAGTACACCAGGAGAACTCCCCTGCTCTTCAAATAGTGCTAGGAGATCTTTAATATCCACTCAGAGGGCAGCTGGGGCTTTGGTTTAATGTCTCATGCGAAAGACCGTATTTCTAACAGTGCAACACTCCTTCAACCGAACTGTCAACCGAAAATCTGTACTCAAGTCTTGAACTCATAACCTTCTAATTCAGAGATAAGAGTGCTACCACTGAGCTAAGGCTGCCACTTAATTCTGCATAATATGTTAAGCACAATTTAAATTCTGAAACCAATATTTTTGATTATTTACATTCAGCAGTGCACATGTTTGGCATAAGCAGAAACATAATGGGAGAAGATTTCCTCTACAAAATCCGCTGTCACAAAACCATAAACTAGTTCTCTATACAGAAGGATTACATAGGATATTCGGCACAGAAACAGGTCATTTGGCCCAACCAGTCTATGCTGGTGTTTTTGCTCCACTCGAACCTCCTCCTGTCTTTCCTCACCTAACTCTATCATCATAACCCTCTATTCACTTCTCCCTCATATGCTTATCTAGCCTCCCCTTAATTGCATCTAAAATATTTGCCTCAACTACTCCGTGTGGTAGTGAGTTCCACAAGGTTTCTGATTGTGTCAGCCATGACTCAGTTGGTAGCACTCTTGCCTCTGAGTCAGAAAGTTGTGGGTTCAAGTTCCATTCCAGAGATTTGAGCACAAAATCTTGGCTGACACCCCAGTGCAGTGCTGAGGGAGTGCTGCACCGTTGGAGGTGCCATCTTTCATGTGATACATTAAAGCGAGGCCCCATCTGTCCTCTCAGGTGGACGTAAAAGATCCCATGGCACTATTTTGAAGAGGAGCAGGGGAGTTATCCTTGGCGTCTTGGCCAATATTTATCCCTCAATCAACATAACAAAAACAGATTATCTGGTCATTATCACATTGCTGTTTGTGGGACCTTGCTGTGCGCAAATTGTCTGCTGCGTTTCCTACATTTCAAAAGTACTTCATTGGCTGTAAAGCGCTTGGGGACATCCTGAAGTTTGGAAATGTGCTTTATGAATGCAATTCTTTTTCTTTCAATAGAGCTAGTTCACAAGAATGTTTGCCCCTTATGTGAGTGAATTGGTAACAAGAAACTAACGGCATCGAATCTGACTGTATAAAGCACAATGTGACTCTTAATCCACTGAGTATTTTATTGATAAATTGTATCAGATTTCTGTATATGTGTATATTATAGTAGAAATAAACTGTATGTAATAGTACAAAACAAAATAATTCATTCAATAACCAGATTGTTCCTGTGGCAGCTTTATCAGCTTATGTTTTGAATGTGTGTCATCTGAAATGGTCTTTTTAGGTGAGATAGTTTGTCTATTTCCCATTCCCACCCCACTCGCATATTTCTGAATTTTCCTATAGTAGACGCCACATTCTGCCTGAGAGTGCAGGTTATTAATCTGCTGTCAGACCTTTGCCAGTGTAGCTGTGTACCTGATCATTAGTAACTGCGCAATGACAGCCTCTCCAATTTCTTCAGCCGGTACCTCCAAGTATTGGTGGCATCTTAGCATTGCTAGGTAATTTTTTGGTGGTGGGCAACAGCTTTCAGATATGCAAAGGAGGAGGGAACTGTGGAATTATTATGAAGATAAAGGAAGACTTGAAACACTTGCATTTATAGAGCACCTTTCATGACCATCGGACGGCGCATTGCAGGTAATCAAGTACCTCTTGTAGTGTCGTCACTGTTGTAATGTAGACAAACAATTTCTGCACAGCAAGCTCCCACAAACAGCATTATGATAAGGGCCAGAAAATCTGTTTTTGGTATGTTGATTGAGGAATAAATATTGACCAGGACACCGGGGATAACTCCCATGCTCTTCTTTGAAATAGTGTCGTGGGATCCTTTACTTCTGAGAGAGCAGACATTGAATGTTTAACGTCTCATCCGAAAAGCAGCACCTTCTAAAAGTACTGCACTGGAGTGTCAGCCTTCGAGTGGGACAACCTTCTGACTCAGAGGTGGGAGTGCTACCCATTGAGGCACAGCTGACACTGATATTATTGTACAGTAACAGCACAAGAAATATATGCACAAACTGCAATGCAAGGTGAAATAATAGGGGAGAAATTGAGGTCGGAGGCTTCCTTCATATGAACGTCTCTGACCTGAAAAAAATCTATGCAAGTACCTGGTAGTCCCGGAGGAATGTAAGATTCCGGTCGGAGGCCTAGATTCGCTGTGCAGCACATGGGAAGATGTCTTTCAGGTTTGTACGTGCATGCTGGAGTCACGTGAGCCTGGGCCACCAATCACAATGCAATATTGTCATTGATAAAATGGGAACTCCGTTTGTATGAGTTCCCATTACTATCAATGAGAATAACCTTCTAAAACACCGAAACACAGCATAATAAATAAAAAAAACACCTCACACATTTAAAATTAATTGAAATTAAATGTAAATAACCTTCTAAAACACCGAAACACAGCATAATAAATAAAAAAAACACCTCACACATTTAAAATTAATTGAAATTAAATGTAATTAAATATTTTAGAAAAAAAAAATCGGGGAGGAATATTTTAAAATTTGTTTTGATAGGATTAAAAATAAACTTACCTTAATGTACAGGGTTTTTAATATAAAAGTGATTTAACATAAATTTACTTTTTATATGTTTTAAATGTGTTATGCTGGTAAAGGTAGGCTATAAGCCTGATTTTACCAGGCGTAAAAGTTTGAATGTCATTCACTGGGCATGAGTTGAGCAAATAGCCCAATCTCGCCCGTGCGGATGTCCTTCTCCTGGGGATGCGGAGGATCTGTCTAGAGAAATCTTGACAGAAGGGAACAGCCAGTTTTCAGCGCATGCACATCATGCCCCGAAAATTGGCTTTTGCGAGGCCTCAGCGGGACCATGCGCACTCTGTACGGAACCGGCAAGGCCGGAATCTTCGGCCCAATGTTTGTGCTGCTCCAGGCTCCACAAAAAGTAATCTGGCCTGCTGCCGTGCAGTGTTTAATCCTCCCTTCAGGGAATGGAGCTCCCTCTGATCCTGCCGTTTTCCGGGACCAGAGCCGACCCAGGCTGCCCAATATTGTGGTAGCGACAGTCCAAGGCTGCCTCAGGGCTCTCTTTCGCAGCCAACAGTCTGGGACAGTGTTGAGCGGTCAGTCAGCACACTCCATCAGTGGGTTCGTCATTCGAAAGCCCCGGGGATGAAGGGAGTTTAGCAAATCTACCCCAATCTGTCATTATTTACCTCATCATGTCCCTTAGAATCTTGAAGACCTTAATCAAATCGCCCCTTAACTTTCTCAGCTCTAGTGACGAAAGCGCTAAATTCTTAGGTTTCTCTAAATAACAATTATCCATTATCCCTGGTTAATTAATCAATGCCGTAGTTTTCTTCTATTACTTTCATATCCTCCTGTAATGGAGTGACTAGCTATGCACAATACTCCAACCACGGCCTAATGATGGTCTTGTATAAGTTCAACATTGCCTCCTTACTTATTTTATCCCTCTCTGTGCAAAACCTCGGATTTTGCTTGCCTTTTTATCGACATGTGGTGTCATCTTTACTGACCTGTGTGTCTGCACACAAAGCTCCTCTGCTCCCTTTAAAACCCTATTACAGTGTAAGCTGTGGCTCAGTGGGTAGCACACTCACCTCTGAGTCACAAGGTTGTGGGTTTAAGTCTCACTTGAAGTCTTTCCAGAAACTTGAGCGCAAAAATCTAGGCTGACACTCCAGTGCAGTGCTGAGGGAGCGCAGCACTGTCGGAGGTGCTGTCTTTTGGATGAGATGTTAAACCGAGGCCCTGTCTACTCTCTCAGGTGGATATATAAGATTCCATGGCACTATTTCAAAGAAGATCAAGGGAATTATCCCCGGTGTCCTGGCCAATATTTATCCCTCAATCAACAGAAACAAAACAGTTTATCTGGTCATTACAACATTGCTGTTTGTGGGAGTTTGCTGTACTCTAATTGACTGCCATGTTTCCCACATTACCACAGTGACGACACTCCAAAAGTACTTCATTGGCTGTAAAGTGCTTTGAGACGTCTGGTGGTCATGAAAGGCGCTATATAAATCCAAGTCTTCCTTTTTATTATTAGTTATGATATATTTCAGTTCACTATTCTCACTTCCAAAATGTATGACTTCATATTTTTCTACTTTGAACTGCCTTTGCAGCCCATCAGTCTCTCATGGCAGCTGATGTATGAAATAGTATCATACAGGCATCACACGTCTTTCCTGGATTTCAACCTGACGTTCCAAGTTTTTGTTCACAGAAAATTATTTCAAAGGTGATTTTTTTTTGTTGGTTTGTGCAGCAGATGTTACTCGTTCAGCCTTTGTCTTTTTCTCTTTTCTATCTTCTATTTCAAACTTCCTTGCTCTGTCTATTTTTCTGTCATTTTTCCTCAGTCACCTCTTAATCTTTGTCTTTCTCCCATTGAAAAACTGTTAGTTGTGTGAAAACCTGCGATTGAATCTTATTTAAATGACATTTTTCTTGCAAATACTTCCAAACATTCAATATGAATCGTAGTATTTATTCTACATTCCATGGGGGAAACTAATAGTTAAACTGAAGCATTTACTTTGACATGATTAAGCATAAATTATAATGAATTCTTTTTCGGTTCAAATATGCAAGTTTTTAAATTACAAAGTGTCTCTGAGTGATGTCCTGCCCTTGCACAACAGGACTGAACCAGTCTATAAATTCGTACATGGCTTATATTTTTTCGTTAAATAGCAAAAATATCTCTTAATGACAAGTATGGATTGAAATCTGCTGTGAAGCAAAGGCCAAGGACTACATCCCACGGGGTCAGTTTCTGCTTGTTTCCATTGGTTATATCTGGGCGGAATCAACCGAACCAGCGCAAAAGATCGGGGAATTTTAAACATGAGTTACGCCCAAAAATTACTTAAGGTCACGTCTTCCGCTGACTCGAAATTCCAACGGATCAGGCCCCACCCACAAAACTGGCCACACCCCCAGGTTGAAATTGCTAGATACCATCGATTGCACTGGTTCGGGAGGGCTCTTCAAATTGTACACATTGTCTTAGGCACACAGGCACTAGTAGATGCCTTTTGAACTTTATTTTAAATCAAAAAATATTTAATTTACTTTGAAACTGACTAGTGTGCACCAATGAAACTATTAAATGGTTCAGTTTAGCATTTTAATGGCATTTTCAATTATTTTTGAATCAGGTTACTCACAGGTAGAGGACTGGACACTATTATTAAAGATGCTTATTTTTGGTGATAAACCCATTTTCAGCTGTACTAATAAAACTGTGCCAGGTATCCACTCCAATACATCAAGGAGCACTTTTTAATGGAAGGACAAAACAAAAGTAACAATTATGTTTTATTTCATTGCTCGATTGTGCTGGTTCATGGAAGATTTTACGTTTGTGATTGTGCAAATTAATTTTCATGGGATTAAAAGTGCAACCTAACCAGTGCGATTTCTAGCACATTTTGGGTGCAATGTCCCGAATGCACCTGAAGGAGAAATTCTGCCCTGACCGGTTTTTCAAAGGCATTTGAAAGAGAAGTACGAATTCCAATTTTTTTTTTATTTTAATACTTATTTTTCCCCAGTATTAAGAAATTGGTTGTTAGTCAAATGGGAACAAAGAACTGCTGGCAAAGACGAGCACTGCTGATTATGCAAAACCGAGGGGCTGAGCACATCCCTTAACAAATTCCACTTTAACCACTTTGTCCAATTGCAGAGCTCACATTGTGATTAAACCTTCATACGCTTGTCTCCCTAGCTACAGTGAATGGTCTGCATTATCATTTCTTCTGATCTTCTACAATTTATGGCTGTTGCTCATCAACTTCTGCCCATGCCAAAGTGATGTAGCATGCGGTATACGGCTAGAATGTTGAACAACTTCTTGGGAGCGTATTGTAAAGCCTTCCCCCTCTGCTCTGCAGTCAGCCCCGATATTTAATGCATTGCTGTGGCAGCAAATTGCCTGTTCATTGATATCCACATGTCTCGCTGTACCTTTCCTTCGAGAGGACCAGATTTATCTGACCTATCACCAGCCAAGATTGCAATGCATAGCTAATACGTCTGTTCTTTCTCCTTCAAAGAGTTGTTATACTTTAGGCTGCCTCAGATGGAAAGCAGTAGGCTCCCCTTTTGGGATTGGTGATAATCATTTTCAGCCAGTGGTTGCATGCTGTTTCTCTGTTGATAGACTGACAGTTGTGCACCTTGCAGAAGCCAACAAATGACAGTTGCTTCTTGCTGCAAAAATATTTGGATTTGTGTGTTTGTGTTCATACAGGGCTTCAGAAACCTGCTTAATACAACAACAACTTGTATTTATTAGCATCTTTAACGTAGTGAAATGTCCCAAGGCACTTCACAGGAGTATTTTCAGATAAAAAATTTGACACTAAGCCGTATAAGGAGAAAGCTTGATCAGAGGTAGGTTTTAAGGAGCGTCCTGAAGGAGGTAGCGAGGCGGAGAGGTTTAGGCAGCGAGTTCCAGAGCTTGGTGCTTAGGCAACAGAAGGCACGGCCACCAATGGTTGAGCAATTATAATCAGGGATGCTCAAGAGGGCAGAATTAGAGGAGTGCAGAAATCTCGGGGGAGGTTGTAGGCTGGAGAAGATTACAGAGATAGGGAGGGGCGAGGCCATTGAGGGATTTGAAAACAAAGATGACAATTTTGAAATCAAGGCGTTCCTTAACATTGATTAATAATGTGATATTGTGCAACGTGGTTGCTTTCTGAGATCTTCAGTGTGGGTGGTTGAAGATTTCTCATTGTACAAAAATTGAGTGTAGTGATGATCTTGTGCCACGTAGATGGTCAACTGTCCCTTCTTCTTGGACCTGATAAGTCACAGCCTCTCTGTTGACCCTGAACCTCATAATACATCGTTCCTCTGTTAATATTCACAAATCACTGAAAGTTAACATGCAGATACAGCAAGCAATTAGAAAAGCGAATGGTATGTTGGCTTTCATGACAAGGGGATTTGTGTCTAACAGTAAAGACATCTTACTGCAATTATATAGGGCTCTGGTGATACCACACCGAGAGTATTGGGTCGGGTTTTTATTTTTGAAATTTTAACCACCCTCCACCCTCTCCTGCCCATCCCCCATTGTTCATGCAGATTAGTTTTGAATTTATCCCCCCCTTCAACTGCAGGCCATGTCCTCTGGTTCTCCTGTTCTGGATGAAATGAAACAGCTTGCCGTACTCTACTTCACCTAGTCCCTTTCGAATCCTGAAAACAGCAACCGTCTCTTTTTTTTCTCTTTATCTTAGTGCTGTTTCGAGTTGCTCCCTTTATGACCAACTTCCTGGCTGATTGAAAAAAAGACAAAGAGCTGAATTTCGCTCTTTGTCTTTTTTTTTCAATCGGCCAGGAAGACGGTCATTAAAGGGGACAGAAGTACGGCGGTAAGTGCTGGTGAGGGGCAGAAGTGGAGGCGGGACAGATTCTCAGCCGCTGCACTCAGCAGCGGAGCAATGGTGACGTCATTGCAGGCCTGCGTCATCACGTATCTCGCCTCCGTTAAAGGGGAGAGAATCGACCATCAGTCGCGATCGGACACTGGACCACCAGGGAGGGTTTCAGCCGGGCCAGCGGCCTGACACCCATGATAGGGTGCCAGGCTGCCTGTTGGCGGCCTGGCTGAACCTGGAGGTGCAATAGTCCGATCGACATAGAAGTTGGCGGCAAAATAATTAAATGGCTGCTGCGGCATTGGGCCCTCACCTTTAATGGTTGCCACACAGCCAGGGCAGAGAAAAAGCATACAAGGTGCACCGACAGAAAAAGCTGTCGAGGGCACTGCTCGGCAGCGATAAGATTTTGCTTGCTAAATTTTGCTGGAGGTGGGGGGGTCCCGGCGGTGTGCGCACTGATGACGCACGCACGGCTGGTCAGCAGTGGCGGGGCAGAAGTGGGGACCACCAGAAAACACCCCGAGCTGAATTTAGCTTGCGACGGCCATTTGACCAGAAATCAGCGGCAGATCAATTTCACTGCATGGCTGCCGCAAACGGACAGTAACGGGCCTTATTGGGGAGCTGAATTTCGGCCCCAATCTGTTTTAATGACGTTGATTGAGGGATAAATATTGGCTAGGACACCAGTGATAGCTCCCCTGTTCTTCTTCGAAATAGTGCCATGGGATCTTTTACATCCGCCTGAGAGAGCAGACCGGGCCTCGGTTTAATGTCTCATCCGAAAGACGGCACCTCCGACATGATGAGAAATGCCAACATGACTGAGAATGGTAGAATAAAAAATTCTGATTCAAATTGGCAGCTTCTACTCTGGGAAATGTTGCAAATCTGCAATGAAGGTGGTGTGAGTTTTATTTGAAAACAATGTGAGAACAGCTACTTGAAACCTTAACTTTTGTCTTGGAAGTCTTCAAAAATGATATGTTTTGATACATTTGATTGCACTTTAGACGATAAAAGTTGTGATGATAAGCTGTGCTTGTAACATATTCTTCCTATCAAATGTGTGACCATACAATACACTGATAATGTCAGCAGTGTTGGGTGGTTGATATGAAGTACAAGAAAGGCATGCAAAATTGAACTTGCCTTTTTCAGACCTTGTGCAAGGAAGTTTAACCTCTCGCATTCAAATCTGTGGAGGTTTGGATGCTATGAAAGATTCATTTTATGTTTCAAGCCTTCATATTCCCTTGTTTAATTCTCATTCCTTATTAGCTGCTCAATGTAGAAAGACCAGTTATGTGACATTTGGGATGCAGCAGAATCATATGAGAAGAGGGATAGAAGGAACGCAAGATTAATATTGTATTCCAGTGACACAGTCTGAAAGCTGAGATTTACCTCCAAAAAGCTCTTTTGATCAAGGTACATTCAGGACAGACAAAACTTTATTCCAGATTTCTACTCAACTTGAAAGCCCAACAGTATGCTCCAATATACAAAAACTGCACTGGGGAATGCAGTATCAGCCGAGCTCCAAAGTGGAATCTGCTGCTTTCAAATCCCAGGAACATCAGTTGCTCAAATCTGCCTATCTCAATCAGTTGAATTTTGTCAGTTCTGTGCCCATTACCAGATGGAATGCAACTTAAAAGTATAGCTTCCATCATGGAGCTGGGGGAGAAGGCGAGAGGGAAGCAGGAGGTGAGAGAGGGACTGCTGTTGATTGCCTTACCCTGCTTGAAGAGCACCTTCTACTATTGGTGACAGGAGGTAACACACAGAGGTAACTTGCTTTTATCCATCCGTCCTCTTGGCTGCTGGAAGGGAATTGGAAATAAAGACATTTGTTAATTGCTACTGGAGTTCCAGAAACATAGCACTTAATTGGAAACTTGTATCATCCCAGCCCAGTTCCTACCTTTCTTTTTTTTTTAAACTGTCCTCAATATGAGGGCCAATGGAAAGAGATGCTTCATTTCTATGCTTCCAGCATCCACTCTTAGGACACAAGAAAAGTTGGATCTTGGCCTTGTTCGAGGCACTGGTCCGGAAACTCCTTGGGTCACAACTCCGGCAGTGATGGCCGGAATGCGGCCAGTGATGTTCTTCAGCACTGACTCCACCTAAGTTTGAGGAGTCAGTGGGACGACACCCGATTAATGTGGTAGATGGGCACATGGGCAACTGTGGATGTGTCTGTAGTATCCGCCTGCCATGGAAATTCCAGCCTTGGTGTGCCCTTGGGGACTGGTGGGGGGCGTGGGGGTGGGGCGGAGAGGGCTTGACTAGGCCACCTCCCCCAACCTGAGTGATCTTCTCCTTGTTCTCTTGCGCAAGGCAAATGGTGCGGGAGAATTTTTGTTTTTGCTTGCCTGGCTTCCTCCCCATCAGTGTCCTTATAAGGTGTGGACAGAAGGTACCGCCCCTTAAAAGGCATTCAGGAAATTCCCAGAAAAGGCATACACCTGGCATTACTGGGCCACTTGCATTTTCCTGGGAATTCCTCCAGTCTCCCACCAGTGTCCTCTCAGCAGATTGGCAGAACCCCCATGGAATTTCAGGCTCTCAGAGTTTAGTGGCATTATATTTGCATAAGCAGCCCAAGGACTGTGGGCCTGCTGTGTGTGGTGCCCCATCAAAGTAGAAGTAATGGAAATTGATTTTTCCAGTTTTAAGCTGTAAGAATTTCTATCTTGTTTATTTTGAGACAAACGTGTAGCAAGACCAAGGAATTAAAATCAAAAATATAAGCCATAGCAACTGTATTCTGAGATGTTCCTCGGCCTTTTGTCCTGTTAATCTGCAAGTAAAGCGAATACATGACTTTGAGAAATAAATGTAATTAAGTCAAATGTTGTTTGGCTAAGCTTTATTTGTGGAAACAGTTTATATCTCTAAGTTCCTTTTGTCTCTGGTCTGTGGCTAAAGGAAATAATTATATGTTGGACAGTTTTTATTATGAAGGATACCTTTTAATCATCCATTGTGTTAGCTTGAACAACAAAGAGAAATGATAAACCCTGCTCTCATTACTCCATTTGGCCTGTACACGATACGCTCCATGAATGTTCATTTCTTATGTTGAGCTTCTCATTGGACCAAATCTTGCTGGAAAAATAATGATGTGTTAACCACGCATGCCATTATTAATGTGCAAATTAACCAACAAGTTCAGAGGATTAAAAGGTATACCATGAGTTGTGAATAGAACAGAAATTTATGGTGCAGAAGGAGGCCATTCAGCCCATCGTGTCTGCACTGGTCAAAAAAGAGCTATCCAGCCAAATCCCATTTTCCAGCTCTTGGTCCATAACCTTGCAGTGCATATCCAAATAATTTTTAAGTGTGATGGTTTCAGCCTCTACCATCCTTTCAGGCAGTGAGTTCAAAACCCCCACCACCCTCGGGCTGATAAAAAGTTCTCCTCAACTCCCCACCAATTTATCATCTCCAGAACTTGCTGGTCAATTTACGTCACTCCGTCATTTACCTCACACAAACGATATCTTGCCCTCAGTCTCCCTGTTATTTTTGAAGACCTTGATGGATTTGCTCATTATTTGACCATTAAACTCGCCACAGAAAGTTAGGATTGATAATTAAGTGCATCAGTACACCTTTTAACAATGTTATAATTGTTAATGCAATGCAAATCAACCTCTCCGGCCCAGAAAGGAAACATTTTAATCTGTTCAGTCTCATTCCTACATGTAGTCAATTCTTCCACATTTTAAATGTTTACAGTTTTTCTTACTGTTCATTTTTGCCTCTTTTTTTTCTCTTTCTGTATCAATTTTGACTCCAATTCGCACTACTTCCCTGTCGTTCTTTTGTTTCTTTCTCTGTGGGAGCTAAAACATGCCATTGATGCAGTTCCAGTCGTTATACCGGGATTGCATCTGCAGGCGATCTCTGCCACTGAGCAGAATAAATAGCAATGCCAATCTTTCTCGCAGGCACACCAAAACTGTTTTGAAAAAGAAAAGTTCTCTTTGTTAGCGATTATCTTCTTCAACATCTGGATACAATCGACCAAATTTTGCTGGAGCATGCGGGGACAGCGGGAAATCACCTGTTCAATATGTTGTTGCTGGTGGGTATCAGCGCAACTGGTGGGCACCTACGTGCCTGTCCTAGCAAGCTGAACAATGCGATGATAGGTTTGGGGTGGGAAATTTATCATCTGCACTCCCTCAGACCCCGTTTTAAGGGGGCTGCATTTCTTTTTTAAATGCAACTTAATCTTCAGGGAGCTTGCTTGTTTCCTTAGTCTGGCCTACCAGGTGAACCTCATTTCTTCGGGGAACAGGTAAACCTTTACTTCCTGGGTGTGCCAGCCAGCGAAGATGCTCGGACCTTCTGCGAGGCCAAGGTTGTGGCCATGACTCCTTAGTGTCATTTAGCGAGGAGTCCGTGGAGGCTGTCATTTACAAAGCCCCAAATGAACATCCAAGGCGAACCATGACCCAGTATATCTGGGTAGTGACCTATATATTGGGTCTTCGAACTCATTTCCTGCCAGAGCTGTGGCAGGAATACTTCAGAATTTCGGCTCCAGGACTGACATATGAGGAGAGACTGGATCGACTGGGCCTCTATTCACTGGAGTTTAGAAGGATGAGAGGGGATCTCATAGAAATATATAAAATTCTGACGGGACTGGACACGTTAGATGCAGGAAGAATGTTCCCAATGTTTGGGAAGTCCAGAACCAGAGGATAAGGGGTAAGCCATTTAGGACTGAGATGAGGAGAAACTTCTTCACTCAGAGAGTTGTTAACGTGGAATTCCCTACCGCAGAGAGTTGTTGATGCCAGTTCGTTGGCTATATTCAAGAGGGAGTTAGATATGGCCCTTACGGCTATAGGGATCAGGGGTATGGAGAGAAAGCAGGAAAGGGATACTGAGGTGAATGATCAGCCATGATCTTATTGAATGGTGGTGCAGGCTCGAAGGGCCGAATGGCTTACTCTTGCACCTATTTTCTATGTTTCTATGTTTCTATGACCGTTGTGTTGTTTTTCCACTTATCAACGGAATTAGGAATATATGGTAATATCTCAGACTATTGTTGGTGAAGGGTAAATCATTCGCCTTACAGGATACTTTCCCATACACATCACACACAAGGTTATGTTTTAATTTACAGAAAATGCAAGTTTGTCCATGGAAACTTATTTTTGTAGTGTGAGAACAGTATCAGCCTCCATCATAAGAGGGCTTACAAAGCGAGAATAATAAATATGGAAAACTGAAGTCGGTTCTTGTTTGTCTAGTGAATTGAGAATAACTTTAACTCTAGAGTATACAAACTACCATGTCAACCAGCGTTCCAGATTCCTCGAAGTCTTTCGATATTCAAGTGGGTCTAAAATGGACATCTGGCTATCCCAAGCTGCTACATTATTCTAAAGTCAGCTATCAAAGTAGAATTCAAGTTTATGTGCAGCAGGGGACAACACCGCAGTTATTTGGAAAGAGTTACTTGATTTTCTTCAGAACTTGAGGTCCGTGAGCCAGAAGTTTTTGTGGCCAAGCCAATTCCAAGCTGAGCGAAGGATCTGGCATGGTACTTGGAGGCAATAAATATAAATAAAGGATACACAAAGCTGCGTGAGGTAAGACCTCGTCCATGAAGAGTGGTTGCAAGATGGACTTGTTGGTATTTGGTGCTCGAATGGGCTGTGCTGTGGCCTGGGCAACTTCATTGATATTGTTTCTCGTCCCGTCTGAGGAAATCAGAGAAAATTAAATACTTAGTCGTGCAAATTTAAAAACAATTCTCAGTCCAACGAGTTAGCAGCAAGACGTGAGGGGTTGAATTTCCATTCCTGCCAGGAGCATATTTCCAAAATTGGGCTCCCATTTTTTCAGTCATGGCTATTCCCGCAAGAAGCATATATTCATCCACGTGGTGTCGGCCAAACTGACTTCATTCTCTTTCGGCCTCAGATTGTTGCCCAACATCCTAAAGTGAATAGTTTAGAATTGATCGTGAAGTAGAAAAACTTACTGTTGGCACTGACCTAGGACTGACAGAGTGAGCCATCAATCTAGATGAATTTTTTGAGGAGGTCACTAATGCAGCAGATAAGGGAGTGTCTCTGGATGTTATTTATATGGACTTTCAGAAGGTATTCAATAGGGTTCCACAAAAGAGACTGTTAGGAAACATGGAAGCACATGGAATTGGAGGAAACCTATTGACATGGGCAGGGAATTGGTTAGGAGATAGGATTCATAGAGTAGGGATAATGGGTATGTATTCAAAGTGGCAGGATGTGACTAGCGGTGGCCCCTAGGGATCCGTTCTGGGGCTCACCTTTTCAGTATATTTCTAAACGATTTGGATGAAGGAATAGGGAGCCATAATGCAAGTTTGCTCACAACACTAAGTTAGGTGGCACAGTAAGTGGTGTAGATGCAGGCCGAAAGTTGCAAAGGGACATTGTTAGATTAAGTAAGTGGGCAGAGTTGTGGCAGAAGTAACTCAACATGGGGAAGTGTGAGGCCATCCACTTTGGGTCTCAGAAAAATAGATCAGAGTATTTTCGAAATGATGAGAATCTAGAAACTGCGGAAGAACAGAGACATTTAGGGGTTCAAGTACAGAAGTCACTAAAAGCAAGTGGACACGTATGAAAAATCATTAACAATTCAACAAACTGATTTCTGGGATTGGTGGATTGTCCTATGATGAGAGATTGTGTAGACTAGGTCTATATTTTCTAGAGTTTCGAAGAATGAAAGCTGTTCTCATTGAAACATACAAAATTCTTACAGGCCTTGACAGTAAAATGCAGGGAGAATGTTTCCCCTGGCTGGAGAGTCTAAAGCCAGGGGGTCACAGTCTCAGAATAAGGGGTCGGCCACTTAGGACTGAGATGAGGAGAAATTTCTTCACTTGGAGGGTGGTGAATTTTTGGAATTCTCTACCCCAGAGGGCTGTGGAAGCTCAGTCGTTGAGTATATTCAAGACAGAGGTCGGTAAATATTTGGAAACAAAGGGATATGAGGATAGTGAGGGAAGGTGGGGTTGAGGAAGAAGATCAGCCATGATCTTGTTGAATGGTGGAGCAGGCTCAAAGGGCCAAATGGCCTCCTTCTGCTGCTATTTCTTACGTTCTTATGGAATGTTAACCTTCCTCTCAAGGGGGCTGGAATGCAAAGGAAGTTGCACTACAGTTGTATAAACCTCTGGTCAGACTGCATCTGGAGTACTGTGCTCAGTTCTGGGCACTGCAGCTCAGGAAGGATATATTGGCTTTGGAGGGCGTGCAGTGCAGATTCACCAGAATGACACTGGGGCTGAGAGGGTTAAAATATAAGGAAAGGTTGCACAGACTTGGCTTACATTCCCTCGAGTACAAGATGTTTAAGATGATTAAAGGATTTGATAGGGGAGATAGAGAGAAGCTATTTCCTCTGCTCAGGGAGTCGAGAGCAAGGGGGCATAACCTTAAAATTAGAGCTCGACAGTTCAGGGATGGTGTCAGGAAGCATTTCTTCTCCCAAAGGGCAGTAGAAATCTGGAACTCTCTCCCGTAAAAGCTATTAAAGCTACTTCAATTTAAAATTTTTGAACTGAGATTGATAGATTATTGTTAGGTAAAGGTATTAGGGGGATATGGAACCAAGGCTGGTAAATGGAGTTAAGATAGAGATCAGTTATGATCTAATTGAATGACTATTGCTGCTGGATCATCTCGAAGTTGCAGTGAAATCTGAGGATGTAGACAACCTATAATTAAATAATATTTACAGAGCCGTATCTGTGATTTAAAAAATCAAGAAATGTATTTATCAAAACTGTTGGATGTTAGCAGATACAGATCAGAATATACATTGTGTATAAGATTACAGTTTAAAAAGTGCTCAACAATGGTCCCAGAACATTCCCTCTAGAACAGAATTGATTTGGGATCACTGGATACCTTGCAAAGGTATCTGGGTCAATATCTGTGGGGACGAGGGATTGAGAGTTACAGAGACGGCTGAAGTGCCTTTTTCAAAAGAGGCGGATAAGAAAGTTAATGGGGAGAATTTTAACCCGAGAAGAAAAGGGTGTGTGGGGGTTGGGTGGGAAGTTAAAGTATGAAAAATCTGAATGCCGACCAGAGCCCTCCTCCAACCCGTCCACTTCCAGTTTTAACGGAGGTGGAAGGGGGGGTGTATGGCCAACTCACTCCCAAAAGAAGGATTTCCTATTTAAATATTATAATGAGGTTGGTGTGCCTCAGATTTAACCACCACTTTACATTTAACAGTGGCGGATTGGGTTTTGCAAGCCTCGTAAAATCCGACAAGTAATGGAAGGCGGGAGACGGGGACTGTTGGATCTTGGAGGTAATGGCACGGACACGATGGGCTGAAATGGCCTCCATTCGTGCTGTAAATTTCTATGAAAATTTCAAATAATGCCTTTACACTAACCTCCTGGATCGAGTGTTCCTGCCTAATCTACCCCCCCCACGATTGCAGACACCCCCATGAGGCCTCCGATCACCCCCCAACCCTCAGTCCTACGAGGCCTTCCCTGAACACCGGTGATTTTCAGGCCGCCCTTGATGATTTCTGGTGCCATTCCTCCCCCATCCTCCTCTGGGCCCCCCGATCAGCCGCCGCCAACCTACCCCCCCTCCCCCCCGATCATGCTCTGACCCCGACCATTCTCCGGCCCCCAGATCATGCTCCAGCGACCCCCACCCCCCACCAATGCTCCTCCGGCTCCCCAATCATACTCCGACAGCCCCCACCCAGTCCGATCATGCACCACCTCCCCCCCAATCATGCTCCGCCTCCCCGCCCCCCCCCCCCCGGGTCATGCTCTGCCCCCCAAATCATCCCCGCCCCCACTAGATCACCCCCTCAATTCTCTTTGTGGCCTAGCACTGCAGGCCTACTTGCCCGCAGCCAGCCAGCCTCTCCATCTGGCTGGCTGCGGGTGGGAAAACAAAGGTTTCAAATGCAAATCAGGCTCTGCCATAAAATTCGGCAGAGTTTGCGGGAAAACCGTTCTCCCGGGTTTCCCTACCACTGCCGAACCCGCCAAAGGATTAAAATTCAGGCTAATGTTTCTTAAAGTAGGGGTTTTAACAGATTAGTTGAGTGGGAAGCCCATTATGAGACAAGGACTTGATGAGGCAAATCGCCTTTTCTCTCTCTGGACTTCATTATGTTCTTAAACTGAAAGTCGATGTTCTTGGCAGTTACAAGGTGCAAGACCAGTCAGAATTAGTCAGTTCCTGTGTGATGTTTTTTTGATGATCTCTGCAATGATCTCCCCCGCAATGATTTGAAGTTTCAAATTTGAATCACCGGTGTTTCATTTTTCATTTATACTTGCTGCTTCACAGAAAATGCATATGGTTGATCTCATTATCAGTACCAACTTGCTCTGTGTGATATGAGCAAGGCCTAATTATCATTTCCAAAAAAAAACATAGTGCTTCTTTTTCGAGCAGTTCTTCTTGTGTGCTTGCTCTTTCAATCAATTCTTATCAAAATTATTGCTGTGCTTCCAATGGGAAAACCAAGCTTGAAGGCAGCACAGATCGGTGATAGGGCTGATTCATCGGAGTCCTGATTCACCAACTGATCCTCGCTCTTAGGTGCAGCTCCCCACTGGGAGCACCACAACATGGAATTAACCCCCAATGTGCTGTCTTCTCATTCTTTCTTCAAAAAATGCTTTTTTTATTAATACCATTTTACTTATATTTTTTCTCTTGTCTTCTGATTTTTCCTAATTACATTTATACAATTACAACTGTGAGAAGGGATGATATGTTGAAGGGGTCATCAAACGAGGCCATGTGGGTTGAATTGAAGAACAAAAAAGGGGCGATCACGCTACTGGGAGTGTACTATAGACTCCCAAACAGTCAGAGAGAGATAAAAGAACAAATAGGTGGGCAAATTGCTGCGAAGTGCAAACACTATGGAGCTGTAATAGTGGGGGATTTCAACTAGCCTAATATTTACTGGGGAAAAAGTGGTGTGAATGGTACAGTGGGTGCGGAATTCCTAAAATGCATTCAGGAGAACTTCTTCAGCCAGTATCTAACAAGCCCAACAAGGGAGGAGGCAGTTCTGGCCTTGGTTTTGGGGAATGAAGAGGGTCAGGTGGAAGGGGTATCACTCGAAACATAGAAACATAGAAAATAGGTGCAGGAGTAGGCCATTCGGCCCTTCGAGCCTGCACCGCCATTCAATGAGTTCATGGCTGAACATGCAACTTCAGTACCCCATTCCTGCTTTCTCGCCATACCCCTTGATCCCCCGAGTAGCAAGGACTACATCTAACTCCTTTTTGAATATATTTAGTGAATTGGCCTCAACAACTTTCTGTGGTAGAGAATTCCACAGGAGAACATTTTGGTGCTAGTGATCATAATTCAGTTAGATATAGGACAGTTATGAAAAAGGACAAAGAGGAAAAAAAATTCTCAATTCGGGTAAAGCCAATTTTGCTGAACTGAGATGGGATTTGGCCAAAGTGGACTGAAAACGGCTACTCTATCAGTGTCAGAGCAATGGGAGGCATTCAAGGAGAAGATCCTGAGGGTACAGAGCAAATATGTTCCCCTAAAATAAAAGGGTGGGGCTAACAAATTTACAGCCTCGTGGATGTCAAGGGACATACAGGGTAAGATAAAGAAAAAAAGGGAAGCTTATGACAGATACCAAGAACTCAATACTGCAGAAACTCTAGAGGAGTATAAAAGGTGCAAGGATGCAACTAAAAAAAAATCAGGAAAGCAAAGAGAGAGCATGAAAGATTGTTGGCAAGTAAAATCAGAGCAAACTCAAAGATATTTTATAAATAAAGTAAGAGCAAGAGGATAACTAGAGAAAGAGTGGCGCCTATTAGAGACCATAAAGGAAATGTGTGTGTGGAGGCATATGACATTGGTATGATTCTTAATGAATACTTTGCATCTGTTTTCACAAAAGAGAGGGGTAATGGAGACTTTGTAATGAGGGAGGAGGAGTGTGAAATATTAGATGAGATAAACATAGTGAGAGAGGAAGTATAAGGGGCTTAGCAGCTTTGAAAGTGGATAAATCCCAAGGACCGGATGAAATGTATCCCAGACTGTTGAGAGACGAAAAAGACAAATAGCAGAGGCTCTCACCATCATTTTCCAGTTCTCTCTGGCTACAGGTGTGGTGCCAGAGGACTGGAGGACTGCTAATGTTGTACCTTTGTTAAAGAAGGGAAAAAGTAATAGACCGAGTAATTACAGGTCAGTCAGCCTAACCTCTGTGCTGGGAAAATTATTGGAAAAAATCCTGAGGGACAGAATAAATCTTTATTTGCAAAGGACAGTCAGTATGGATTTATAAAGGAAAGGTCGTGCCTGATTAACTTGATTGAATCTTTTGAGGAGGTCACCAGGAGGGTCAATGAGGGTAGTGCATAGGATGTAGTGTATATGGATTTTAGCAAAGCTTTTGATGAGGTACTGCATGGCAGACTGCCCACGAAATTAAAAGCCCATGGAATCCAGGGCAAAGTGGCAAGTTGGATCCAAAATTGGCTCAGAGGCAGGGACCAAAGGGAAATGATTGATGGGTGTTTTTTGACTGGAAGGGTATATCCAGTGAGGTTCCGCAGGGCTCAGATCTAGGCCCCTTGCTTTTAGTGGTATACATCAATGACATTATTTAAAATTTGGGCTATGATTAAGAAATTTGCAGATGACATTAAAATAGGCTGTGTGGTTGATAATGAAGAAGAAAGCTACGGACTGCAGGAAGATATCAATGTATTGGTCCGGTGGACAGAACAATTGCAAATGAAATTCAATCTGCATGAGTGTGAGGTAATGCATTTGGGGAGGTCTAACAAGGTAAAGGAATACACGTTAAATGGTATGACACTGAAAAGTGTAGAGGAACAAAGGGACCTTGGAGTACAGGTCCACAGATCCCTGAAGGTAGCAGGCCAGATAGATAAGGTGGTTAAGAAGGCATTAGTCGTGGCATGGAATATAAATACAAGGACGTTATGCTTGAATTGTACAAAACACTGATTAGCCTTCAGCTGGAGTACTGTGTACAATTCTGATCACCACATTGCAGGAAAGATGTGATTGCACTGGAAAGGGTACAGAGGAGATTTGCAAGAATGTTGCCTGGACTGTCGAATTTTGGCTATGAGGAAAGATTGGAGATGCTGGGTCTGTTTTCTTTGGAACAGGGGAGGCTAAGGGGAGACCTGATTGAGGTGTACAAAGTTATCAGGGGCTGGATAGAGTGGATATGAAGGACCTGTTTTCCTTGGCAGAGGGGTTAACAACCAGAGGTCATAGATTTAAAGTAATTGGGGAGAGGTTTAGAGGAGATATAAGGGAAAATGTCTTCACCCAGAGGGTGGTGGGCTCTGGAACGCACTGCCTGAAAGGGTGATAGAGGCAGAACCCCTCATCACATTTAAAAGATACTTGGATGTGCACTTAAAGTGCCGTAACCTACAGGGCTACGAACCAAGAGCTGGAAAGTGGGATTAGGCTGGATAGCTCTTGGTTGGCCAGTGCAGACATGATGGGCCGAAATGGTCTCCTTCCATGCTATAAATTACGATGATTCTGTCTATGATTCCCACTGCCGGTCAGTCACGCCATTCATTTCTATTTGTGCACTGAGCGGGGGAAGCACATGAGAGTGTAAAAGACAGAAAAACTTACTGTTATATAGCGCCTATCATGACCAGTAGACTTCTCAAAGTGCTTTACAGAAAATGAAGTACTTTTGGAGTGTAGTCACTGTTGATATGTGGGACACATGGCAGGCACTTTACTAACAGCCACTCCCACAAACATCAATGTGATAATGACCAGATAATCTGTTTTTGTTCTGTTGATTGAGGGATAAATATTGGTCAGGACACTGGCGATAACTCCCCTGCTCTTCTTTGAAACAGTGCCATGGGATCTTTTACATCCACCTGAGAGTTCAGACAGGGCTTCGGTTTACTGAAAGATGGCACCTCCAACAGTGCAGCACTCCCTCAGCACTGCACTGGAGTGTCAGCCTAGATTTAGGTGCTCAAGTCCCTGGAGTGGGATTTGAACCCACAACCTTCTGACGCAGAGGCAAGTGTGCTACTTACTGAGCCACAGCTGACACGAGAGTAGAGGTTAGTCTTATCATTTTAGATTAAAGCTGCCAAACTACTTGACTTCTGCCAACTCGCGTGGAAAGATGCATTTTTTAAATTGCGCATTTCCGTCCTGGTCAAGCCAAAGCATACTGGGGAATGGAACATTTTCCAATTCCAGGCTGCAAGCCCTTCCAGGTCAGATTGAACTCGGGCAACTGCAAAATAAACTCCTTGCATTCTGCCGGAACCCAAGGAGAACAAGCTCCATTGCACCAGCCTTTTCCCGCATCATCAATCCTGTGGCCTTGAACTGAATTTGTCAGTTAATAACAAACAGCTTTGTTCAAAAAGTGGGTCGGGATTGCTAAATTGATTTCATTTGAGATGCTCACAGCCACCAGAGAGAGAAAATGTCCATCCCACCAACCTGAGCTGGATTCAAAGTCAGATCCCAGAGTTTTGCAAGGACTCCCAGCACTCCCAGTGGGTAATTTTGACTTCCCCGACCTGGCTGGAAACTGAAGGGTTTGGATCAAATTCCTATCTTACTCCCCGCCTGACTTTACTTTACGTTAACTTTAATAGAGCAGGCTAGATATAACGCAGGCAGCCAATCTGATACCATTATTTCCACTCCTCCCCCCACAAATAATTTTAATTAAGTTAAAATTACCCCTCCCCCCCCCCTCCCCTCACTCCAATCTTTCAGGAAGGACTGTTAAATTGTGTAATGCTGATATTATTCTTCACAATGTAGAAGCAGTGGTTTAGCATCACCCTTTCTAAGAAAGAGTACCTTTGAAAGAACGCAAGGAAGTGAAATCCTGAATTATAAACAGCAATGACAAAATAAATGGATCGAGGTATTAGTTCCTTTCATTTTATTTTTAGAAACAAATATTGTATAACTTCAATAAGAAATTTGCTTTAAAAGCAGAAGGAGGTAACGTGCAAGGTCATGTTCCTTTTTTGATCTGCACTGGAATTCCTAAACCTCTCTGCCTTTAAGACCCTCTTCAAAAGCTACCTCTTTGACTAAGCTTTTATTCACCTGTCCTCATATCTCTTTAAAATCGAGGTATTCGGGGATTAGGAGCCAATGAAGGTCTATGGGCACAGTGGTGACAGGACTTAGTGTGAGTTGGGATAGGACTAATAGAGTTTTGGATGAGCTTAAGTTTATGTAGGGTTTAAGATGGAAGGCTGGCCAGGAGAGCATTGGAATAATCAAGACTGGCAGTAACAAGAGCATGGACGAGGGTTTCAGAAGCTGATGGGCTGAGGTGGGGGCAGAGACGGGCCATATTATGGAGGTGTAAGTTGGTGGTCTTGGAAATGAAGAGGATATGGGGTTGGAAGCTCGGGTCACCGAGGTTACAAACAGTCTGGTTCAGTCTGAGACAGTGGCCAGGGAAGAGAATGGAATTGGTGCTCGGGAATGGAGATTGTGATGGGGGCCGAAGACAATGGCTTCTGTGTCTACGGATAATGTTGGGGATGCAACATGTAAATGAGGAAAAGAAGGGGGCCAAGAATGAAACCTTCGAACATGCTGGAGGTGATAATTCAAGGGATAGGAAGAGAAGTGCAAATAAGAAGAGCACAGAATTTTGGTTGCAAATTGGGTCAGATCACTTTGCTTCCTGTGAATACGGTAGGCATCTTGTGAGTAAAATGTGGTTCTGGTCACGGAGAAGAAAACAAAATTTGTAACGTCAAAATGAGTTTATTTATTGACTCTAGACAAATACCATTGGCCTGGAGGGTTAATATTTCTGTCTTGGGTGCAATTATATTGTGTCATCTCATTTTACAGAAGTGATTATAGCTATTAAATTATCCATGTCAGTATGACACAGCACTAGACCAAACAAAGCCTGAGGCCATTGACTGATTTCTGCCTGTGCACAACATCTGTGGCATCAGCTGGATGTGGATAGATTGCAACACACAGAGCCTGTCTAATTAGGCGGCTATGATTTGCAAAAGCCAAATCTTATTGCATTGCCGGTTGGCTCCAGACTGGACTAAATCAGTTACGATTGTATAGTCAGGAGAATCATAATCTCAGCATTGGTAGTCAATTGCACACTAATTATCAGGTCCACTTTTCTTTCAACAAATGTTGAAATCAAACCAGGTTCACCGTCCTGAATTTTAACCACCCTAATCGTGTTAGTTCGAAATGGAATGCAGCTAAAATGCGAATCTCATTACTGATCAGTTTTGATTTTAAATAGCACATTACAAATGAGAAGGCCAATGTCATAATTGCCAAATAATCCTGGGCGACTGAAATATTTCTGAACTGCTAAGTTCTAAATGTAAGCATAGTCAGATATCACATTTGCACCTGACCTTTGCTTTACAATATATTCTTGTGTCCACACAGAAGAAGTGTGATACTAAAATAGTTTCGACATGTAAGCATGGCTCCTTTAAAACGAAGTTCCTGAGTGAAAATCGCATTGGGAAATACGTGTATTAATTAAAACAGAAAATGGTGGAAATACTCAGCAGGTCAGGCAGCATCTGTGGAGCGAGAAACAGAGTTAACGTTTCAGGTCGCTGACCTTTTGTCAGAACTGGAAAATGTTAGAGATGTAGCAGATTTTAAGCAAGTGCAGGGACAGAGACAAGGGGAAGGGGAAGCAAAAACAAAAGGGAAGGTCTGTAATAGGGTGAAAAGCAGGAGATATTATATGACAACAGATATGATATTACAACGCAAAAGGAGATAGTAATGGAACAGGTAAGGAAGCAAAAGATAAACGTGTATTAATTAAGTTTGCCCAGTGACATATCATGGGTCACCACAGTCTCCTGGAGATTGCTTGATTGCCTTATGGAGCCAGGGAGGAATTTTGCAGAATATTTCCTAAAATGTTTCCTCCTGCTTTTTTTTGTTGCTTCCAGAAGTTATTATTTCTCGTGATTAGGAAAGGTGAGGCAGTATCGACTGGATAGACTGAGCACTGATGGACCTGATGATCTTTTCTCAACTCTTTATTTCATAAATTAGCAAGCTTCAAGCAACAGAAGAAATGCATGGCCTCACTTAGAATTTTGAGAGGCTCTGCTCGCAGCACCAAAGCTTTGTTTGACTGGAGCACTGGTTGTTCAGTCATCTATCTGTAATGCATGCTCTCGCCTCAGTTTAATTGAGTTGGTCTGGAAAGGTTTTTGGTTGGCTGTAACTTTTGACGAGAGGATAGCCTATCTACTTTTGCCATTAACACTATTTCACTTTTCTAACACTGTCTATCAAAAGGTGACTGCACTGGGTCAGCTCCGTGAATCTCTGACTGTATCAGAATATGCAGAGGGTACAACGAAACTTCAGAGGGGGCACAAAATGGCCAGTGCAATGTATGTACATAAGGTCTGCTTACCAACAGGGGGCAATAACGTCGGAAGTCCTAGGGTCATTGGTACACTCGTGCTGGGCCCGGTATATAACCTGAACGTCACCTTTGTATCTTCACTTCTGGAAGCCATTAAAGACTGACCAGGTTATAGGCTCACAGTACGGAGTTCATTGTATCATTTCATACACCACAGGCGGTAGTGCAGTCAATGGAAAAGAAAATCGGGCAGGGTGTTTAACAGACGGCCGATTTGTTACTGCCTATTTTGTGCCCTGATGAAGTTGAATCTTATACTCATAGAATCAGGTGGGGTTGATTTCTCAATAAGAAAAAAGAACGGTTTGCATTTACAAGAGTGCCATTTATGACCTCACAACATCCCAAAATGCTTCAAAACCAATGAAGACATCAGTAGTGAAGATCTGAATATATTTTCAACGACTGTATGGAAATTTTAGTTCACAAAGTGCCATCAAAAATCTATTTACCAGTAATCTTTTTAATTGTCCAGGAGGGCATCAAACAGGAAATTAGGGGTGCATGCAATAAAGGTGCAGCAGTTATAATGGGTGACTTTAATATGCACATAGATTGAGCTAGCCAAACTGGAAGCAATACGGTGGAGGAGGATTTCCTAGAGTGCATAAGGAATGGTTTTCTAGACCAATATGTCGAGGAACCAACTAGGGGGGAGGCCATCTTAGACTGGGTGTTGTGTAATGAGAGAGGATTAATTAGCAATCTCATTGTGCGAGGCCCCTTGGGGAAGAGTGACCATAATATGGTGGAATTCTGCATTAGGATGGAGAATGGAACAGTTAATTCAGAGACCATGGTCCAGAACTTAAAGAAAGGTAACTTTGAAGGTATGAGGCGTGAATTGGCTAGGATAGATTGGCGAATGATACTGAAGGGGTTGACTGTGGATGGGCAATGGCAGACATTTAGAGACCGCATGGATGAACTACAACAATTGTACATTCCTGTCTGGCGTAAAAATAAAAAAGGGAAGGTGGCTCAACCGTGGCTATCTAGGGAAATCAGGGATAGTATTAAAGCCAAGGAAGTGGCATACAAATTGGCCAGAAATAGCAGCGAATCTGGGGACTGGGAGAAATTTAGAACTCAGCAGAGGAGGACAAAGGGTTTGATTAGGGCAGGGAAAATGGAGTACGAGAAGAAGCTTGCAGGGAACATTAAGGCAGATTGCAAAAGTTTCTATAGGTATGTAAAGAGAAAAAGGTAAGTAAAGACAAACATAGGTCCCCTGCAGTCAGAATCAGGGGAAGTCATAACGGGGAACAAAGAAATGGCAGACCAATTGAACAAGTACTTTGGTTCCGTATTCACTAAGGAGGACACAAACAACCTTCCGGATATAAAAGGGGTCAGAGGCTCTAGTAAGGAGGAGGAACTGAGGGAAATCTTTATTAGTCGGGAAATTGTGTTGGGGAAATTGATGGGATTGAAGGCCGATAAATCCCCAGGGCCTGATGGACTGCATCCCAGAGTACTTAAGGAGGTGGCCTTGGAAATAGCGGATGCATTGACAGTCATTTTCCAACATTCCATTGACTCTGGATCAGTTCCAATCAAGTGGAGGGTAGCCAATGTAACCCCACTTTTAAAAAAAGGAGGGAGAGAGAAAGCAGGGAATTATAGACCTGTCAGCCTGACCTCAGTAGTGGGTAAAATGATGGAATCAATTATTAAGGATGTCATAGCAGCGCATTTGGAAAATGGTGACATGATAGGTCCAAGTCAGCTTGGATTTGTGAAAGGGAAATCATGCTTGACAAATCTTCTGGAATTTTTTGAGGATGTTTCCAGTAAAGTGGACAAAGGAGAACCAGTTGATGTGGTATATTTGGACTTTCAGAAGGCTTTCGACAAGGTCCCACACAAGAGATTAATGTGCAAAGTTAAAGCACATGGGATTGGGGGTAGTGTGCTGACGTGGATTGAGAAATGGTTGTCAGACAGGAAGCAAAGAGTAGGAGTAAATGGGTACTTTTCAGAATGGCAGGCAGTGACTAGTGGGGTACCGCAAGGTTCTGTGCTGGGGCCCCAGCTGTTTACATTGTACATTAATGATTTAGATGAGGGTATTAAATGTATTATCTCCAAATTTGTGGATGACATTAAGTTGGGTGGCAGTGTGAGCTGCGAGGAGGATGCTATGAGGCTGCAGAGCGACTTGGATAGGTTAGGTGAGTGGGCAAATGCATGGCAGATGAAGTATCATGTGGATAAATGTGAGGTTATCCACTTTGGTGGTAAAAACAGAGAGACAGACTATTATCTGAATGGTGACAGATTAGGAAAAGGGAAGGTGCAACGAGACCTGGGTGTCATGGTACATCAGTCATTGAAGGTTGGCATGCAGGTACAGCAAGCGGTTAAGAAAGCAAATGGCATGTTGGCCTTCATAGCGAGGGGATTTGAGTACAGGGGCAGGGAGGAGTTGCTACAGTTGTACAGGGCATTGGTGAGGCCACACCTGGAGTATTGTATACAGTTTTGGTCTCCTAACTTGAGGAAGGACATTCTTGCTATTGATGGAGTGCAGCGAAGGTTCACCAGACTGATTCCCGGGATGGTGGGACTGACCTATCAAGAAAGACTGGATCAACTGGGCTTGTATTCACTGGAGTTCAGAAGAGTGAGAGGGGACCTCATAGAAACGTTTAAAATTCTGACGGGTTTGGACAGGTTGGATGCAGGAAGAATGTTCCCAATG
Source organism: Pristiophorus japonicus (assembly GCF_044704955.1). NCBI lineage: Eukaryota > Metazoa > Chordata > Chondrichthyes > Pristiophoridae > Pristiophorus > Pristiophorus japonicus. Next base: position 38,278,249 of record NC_091977.1, read on the forward strand.
TTGGGGAAGTCCAGAACCAGGGGTTACAGTCTAAGGATAAGGGGTAAACCATTTAGGACCGAGATGAGGAGAAACTTCTTCGCCCAGAGAGTGGTGAACCTGTGGAATTCTCTACCACAGAAAGTAGTTGAGGCCAATTCACTAAATATATTCAAAAGGGAGTTAGATGAAGTCCTTACTACTCGGGGGATCAAGGGGTATGGCGAGAAAGCAGGAATGGGGTACTGAAGTTTCATATTCAGCCATGAACTCATTGAATGGCGGTGCAGGCTAGAAGGGCTGAATGGCCTGCTCCTGCACCTATTTTCTATGTTTCTATGTTTCTATGTTTTATTGTCATACGCTGACTCATTAATAGCATTAACATTACCGCAGTGCTACTCGAAAGCTCTGCTTGTGAATGTTTGCTCCATTTAAGGCCTGCTTCATGGTTATCTGATGTCATTTCTTAATCAATATCGAATGATGACCAGTTTTATAGAAGAGAAAGTGCAACATTTTAATGATTTTAACTCCCGAGGGGGAGCATGGCGAAGCGAGGGGCCTCCCCTGACTGGGAGTGGCAGCAGGCAGGCTCGGCTGATTTTAATGGCTGGGCCTCAATAGCATGCTGTTTGCTGACTTCCTGGTGAAAATGGCCAGGAAGTCAGCAGGATGTGGCGAGCAGCCCGCTAAAATCAGCAGACCGCCACCTGGTCTCACATGGTTGGGCCCTGGCACAAGGTAAGTGCTCAGGGAGGAGTACCCCAGTCACGGGATTGTGGATTGTGGGTGGGGGGGGGGGGGGGGGGGCGGGGCGGGGTGGGGTGGGGGGTGGAGAATGCCCAGAGCAGCTGATGCTCCAAGTTTCCTTGTGAGGCCTGGAGGAGCACTTCAGCTCCTCTTGGCCCATAAGGATTTTTTAAATATAAAATAAACTTACCTTGCCTCATCTGGCCCTGGCTCTTGTTCCAAGCAAGCTTTGCCTGAGTGGTTGGGAGGGGGGATGGAGAAGCCATCACTGCTCACCCACTCAGGCCTCAGGTTAAAATGGCAGAGTGGGCCCCGACATTATCGGAGTCTTATCCACACATTTAAAGAGGATTTTATGTGATCATTATCACATTGCTGTTTGCGGGAGCTTGCTGTGCGCAAATTGGCTGTCCCGTTTTCTACATTACAACAGTGACTACACTCCAAAAAGTACTTCATTGGTTCTAAAGCAATTTGAGAGGTCTGGTGGTCATGAAAGGCGATATATAAATCTATTTTTTTGATTGTATTGGAACTGAATATCAGGCGCTGGGTATAACGGGCAGCCGATCTGACACCACTCCTTTTGAGACAAATTTCTACCCCATCTTGTTTAATCGAGGAGTCGGCAATCATTTTGAAAAAATAACCATTAAAAAAATATATTCAAACCAATGGGAGTGGAGAACAGTTATAAAGAGAAAGAAAGACTGGGATTTATATAGTGCCTTTCATGACCAACGGACGTCTCAAAGCGCTTTACAGCCAATGAAGTACTTTTGGAGTGTAGTCACTGTTGTAATGTGGGAAATCTGACAGCCCTTTGCGCACAGCAAGCTCCCACAAACAGCAATGTGATAATGACCAGATCATCTTTTTCGTTATGTTGATTGAGAGATAAATATTGACCAGGGATAATTCCCCTGCTCCTCTTTGAAATAGTGGCATGGGATCCACTTGAGAGAGCAATTGGTTTGACGTCTCATCCGAAAGACGGCACCTCTGACTGTGCAGCACTCCCTCAGCACTGCACTGGAGTGTCAGCCTAGATTTTTTTTGTGCTCAAGACCCTGTTATAGTCAAGTTATAGTGTTACAGATACTGCAACTTTAATTTGCCAGGAACTAGTGTTAATGATACTCATAATTATGTTCTCTCAATCTGAACAGCACATACCGAGATCAAAAAAAGGGTGATACTTTCAGTTTCTCCGCATGATTCCTAATTCTATCAACCTTCCCGCTGATACGACTATCAGAAAACACTGTCCTTGGGCCGAGAGCTCAGACTTTATTTGACAAAAATCAATGCCATGATTTTGGGGCTGTTTCTGTCTGTGGGTTCTGCCAGTTCCTGCAATGATGTCCAGTGAGACTACAGTCAATGTTCCTTTCATTTTAAGATAGGAGGCCACATTGAGAATTAAAAATAGCATAGTGAATTGCCACTGTTTCTGAGTGAACAAGGGACCATGGGGACCAGAGATAGCATGAGGGGGCTTTGGGTCGGACTGAGGATGAAGATTCTGTGTGGATATTGTGGAGCCCATGGTTCATTCTTTTTATTTTTGTTTGATCGAATTGCAGATTCTTTGAAGAGACCACTGCTGCAGGCACAGAAGATCCAAAACACTTGGCTTTCGAAACTAACTGAGGTGGTATTTTGCTTCTGGCGACTACTGCAAATTGTGAGTACTTTTTTTTACTTTTTACTTTATATTTTTTAAGTCTTCTCTAAGATAATGCCAAATATTATCTATTGTAATGGGTACTGGCGTTCTGTAAAATTACCCACTTCTAATGTTTCTTGCTAAATACATCAGGCAACTTTGCTTTCAAATCATATGATACTAATGTTCTTTCAGGAAGCCTTGTGTAATTACAATATTTTGGGAAATGAAATGGTCTCAATATAAATTAGGCCATTTTTTACATTTAATATGAAAGAAATTTGTCGATTTTCTCATGAATGTACTACTGTGGAGTCTGACTGACTGAAACATAACAATCAAAACACTTTAATAAGATTTCCGTCCATTTAAACGAGACAGCACTAATGGTCCCAGACATTAATGCTAATTAACCTATGCTGCTGGTCAATTTTTGTGAGGTACAAATAATGAATTATCATTGTTTAACTTTTACAATTAAATATGATACTGCCATGTATCAAACAAATTCAGAAACGTTATTATTTTGAATGGAACTTATTGAGGATCACGGGAACCAAATAAGCAGAAAATAAAATTAAGATTATAAAATAGATCCGTTAGTTTTCATCATTTCAGAAGAGTAATTCTGCAAATCCCAATTCTACCATCTCACTGGGGTTTTTTTTGAGTCCAATATCTTGGCATTAATCCACGAGCCCATTTGATGACCTGTGGTGTTGGGGAATATTTCCAAGTGCCTGTCCCAAACTGTCGATGCACACATCGATGTCTGAAAGCTTATGGTCAGCAATTGCATAAGTATTTGAATAATCTCAGACTATAGTGTCAGCTGTGGCTCAGTGGGTAGCATTCGTGCCTCTGAGTCAGAATGGTTGTGGGATCAAGTTCCACTTCAGGGACTTGAGTACAAAACTCTTGGCTGACACTCCAGTGCAGTGCTGAGGGAGTGCTGCTTTGTCAGAGGTGCCGTCTTTCAGATGATACATTAAGCCGCCCTCGCAGGTGGATGTAAAAGATCCCATGGCACTATTTTTAAGAAGAGCAAGGCGCGTTATCCCCGGTATCCTGGCCAATATTTATCCTTCAATCAACATAACAAAAATATCTGGTCATTATCACATTTCTGTTTGTGGAAGCTTGCTGTGCACAAATTGGTTGCTGTATTTCCTACGTTACAACAGTGACTACATTCAAAAGTGCTTCATAGGCTGTAAAGTGCTTTGTAACGTCTGGTGGTCGTGAAAGGTATCAATGTAAGATTTTCTTTCTTTCTAAAGTCAAAAGGGGTTGGGATAGAAACCGAACAATGTTTCGAACGCTGAGCACTAAACTGAGAATGTGGGAAATACATTGCAGATTGCCCAGCATCTCAAAAGAGAAAAGATGGGTTAATATTTCACGTGTAGACTCTTTGTCACAGCATCACAAATTTATGATGCTTTAAAAAATGATTGACTGTGCTCTTTTGCAACGAAACCTCTTTTTAATTGCAGCACAACCAAAGGGCAATTCTTGTTCCCAGTTTAAAATAACAGGTTATTGGTTTTCCTTGGTTCAGTTGATGCTTTTATATAAATAAGCCCAAGGCATATATAGATTGCTGTTTGTGAAGTTTTAATATTGCCGTGATACTTTGATTTCTCCAGCTTTATCAAGCAATGATGTCTACATAAATACAAATAAAAGTTATCCTTAAACCATCTATGAAACCTCTTATCTAGGTTTATCTGGTTTATGTTGGGATATGGTGGGCTGCAGTCAAAAAATCAAAGGTGTTCATGCTTCTCTCAACTGAGTTCGGATTGAAAATATCAAGGTGATTATGCAGCATCTGAACGGTTTAATTGCCTGTGACCACTTTACTCTATGCAGCTGTGTGTCCTTAATTCTGTGTGGCAAAGATATTTTCAGATTGTAATTATTCTGAATAATAATTTTAAAAAACACACATGCATCTGCAAAAGTAAAGAAACAAAGATGAAACGACTTGTCATACTGCAAACCAGTTCAACTTCATTCAGCTAAACTCCGAAATTACAACTTTTATTGGCACAGTACATCAAGCCTAGGGACTCCTAGTTACATCTTTCAAAAATGCTAAGAATTAGAAATGTTCTGCACTGCGTTCTTGACAATTCTACCCATTTATAATAAGATTCCCTGTTTCTATTAATTTACCAGCAGTGGGTGTTAGGAATGCTAGCAGGAAAAGTGTTATTGAAGAATCCATTTTATGTTCAGAACTCCATTTTGTACTTAAATGACAGTTTTTGCAGTCATGTGATATCTAGAGAATGTCAATAAGACAACCAATTCTGCAAGACTGGTACCAACTACCATCACAAAGAGATAACCATGTAGAGTGCTAACTTTCCAATCGATATATGTATCTTTTCGACAAAATGTTTACCTTTTCTGTACGTGTAAAGACAGTTTGTGTTATGGGGCCCATTCTCTGGAATACTGAGTTCATAGAATCATAGAATAATAGAATTATACAGCACAGAATGGGGCTATTTGGCCCATCGTATTCGTGCCAGCTCTTTGGCAGATCTATCCAATTATTCCCACTGCCCTGCTCTTTACTCATAGCCCTGTAAGTTTTTACCCTTCAAGTATTTATCCAATTCCCTTTTGAATGTTAGTATTCAATTTCCTTCCTTTCAGGCAGTTTATTCCAGATTACAACAATTTGGTATGTGAACAAATGTTTCCTCATGTCACCTCTGGTTCTTTTACTAATCTGTGTCCTTTGATTACCAACAGTTTTGTCAATAGAAGCAGTTTCAGCTGTGGCTCAGTGGGTAGCACGCTCACCTCTGAGACAGAAGGTTGTGGGTCCACTCCAGCAACTTGAGCACATACATCTCGGCTGACACTCCGATGCAGCTGCTTTGTCAGAGGTGCTGTCTTTCAGATGAGATGTTAAACCACCCTCTCAGGTGCACGTAAAAGATCCCATGGCACTATCCCCAGAGTCCTGGCCAATATTTATCCCTCAATCAACTTAACAAAAACAGATTATCTGATCATTATCACATTGCTGTTTGTGGGAGTTTGCTGTGCGCAAGTCGGCTGCCACGTTTCCCATTTTACAACAGTGACTCCACTCCAAAAGTACTTCATTGGATGTAACTCGTCTGGTGGGCGTGAAAGGCGCGATATAAATGCAAGTCTTTTTTTTTCTTTCTTATTTACTCTATAAAAACCATTTGTCATTTTGAACAACGTTATCAAATCTCCACTTAACCTTCTCTGCTTCAAAGAGAACAACCCCAGCTTCTTCAGTCTCTCCACATAACTGATGTTCCTCATCCCTAGTACCATTCTAGTAAATCTCTTCTGCACCCTCTCCAAGGCCTTGACATCCTTCCGAAAGTATCGTGCCCAGAATTGAACACACTACTCCAGTGGAAGCCTAAACAGTGTTTTATAAAGGTTTAGCTTCTTTGCTTTTGTACTCTATTCCTCTCTTAATAAAGCCAAGGATCCCATATGTTTACTTAACAGCCTTCACAACCTGCCCTGCCTTGTTGATATAATTTAGCACAAACCAAGAGTGAAGCTCATCGAGGAAGTATGAAATAATGGCTTTTCAGCTGAGGATAAAAAGCGCGACCATTGTAAGGAAGTTAGGGCTACTGCTTTGAGACTGAACTCAGCAACTGTAATGTGAGGTCTCCCACAGCCTTTGCGTCATTATGTGTGTTATCTGTGAGTATCATTTCCAACAATACAATCTGCAAATAAAGACTCTGCATTTAGAACTTTTAGTTCCTGAAACAGAAATAACAGCTCCAGACTTGTGTCTCCAGCAGTATTAATCCACAGTGATAATCAAGTAAAAATATTCTTTTTGGAAACACATTCCCAAAATGGAAAAGAAATACGGAATCAAAATATATTAGCTTCTAATAGATCCATCATTCTTTCACAATGGGAGTAGACAACAATCCCTTGTCTATTTCGATCGGCTTGTACAATTAGTAGAAACTACAGGATAAATTCAGTTCAGCTATGCCCTGAGGCGAGATTCACCGGGCAACGATTGGAAATCGATTCAAATTGAAGGAAAATCAGGTGGGTTTCTTTACAGGTGTGCACTGTGACCCACTCAATTTTCTAATATATGCTGTGGCCTCGCGATCCAGTGTGTCTGGGCACAGACCCAAGAATGCTTCTCCTATTAAAGGGGCGAACAGATAGGGTAATCGGGTCAAAAGCCCTGGAATCATTGAAGAATCAGATGAATGCAGTAAAAGGGGAATGTTGGATCTTTCTGCATGGATGATCTAGGATGAGGCGTGAAAGGCCGTATAAGTCTTGTGATCTCAAATGTTGGACTATAAAAATAACACATTATATTACAGGGTAGTGGTTATGTTACCAGACTAGTAATCCAGAGGTCTCGACGAATAATCCGTAAGACACGAGTTCAAATCCCACCACGCAGCTGGGGAATTTAAATTCAGTTAATTAGATAAATCTGGAATTAACAAGGTAGTGTCAGTAATGGTGACCACGAAACTACCGGATTGTCGTAAAAACCCATCTGGTTCACGAATGTCCTTTAGCGAAGGAAATCTGCCATCCTTATCCGGTCTGGCTTATATGTGACTCCAGACCCACAGTAAGGTGGTTGACTCTTAACTGCCCTCTGAAATGGCCAAGCAAGTCACTCAGTTGTATGATGAATGAATAACAGAAAATCCACGAACGAACAACAGAAAAAACACAGATCAAGGGCAATATAAAAATATATCTCATTAGATGCATGTAGATGAATAAAGTAACTATTCCAGGTATCATTACTGGGATGGGGACAAGAAGGAGGACTGCGTAATTTGATGAAAAGAATACTTTACACTTTGGTCAGTAATTTTGCCTCGACTAAAATTTTCAACTTGTGTTCAAGGTTCCTTTTTTTGGCCATTTATTTTGTACATATATTATCAGATCATCCATGGTGTTGCTGATGGTGAATTCAGGATCCACTGTTTTATAACAATGGTTCTGCCTTGTAGAGCCTAACATCAGGCCCACTGATAGAGAAAAAAACTGGCATTGTTACAGCACCTTACACAATCTCACAATGTCCCAAAGTGCTTTACAGCAAATGAAGTATATTTTGAAGTGTGTTGCTATTGCAATGGAGGCAGTCAAATTTGTTCTTAATTCCATATTATTTTAGGATTATTTTACCAATACATTTTGAGTTGAATTCTGTAACTCTGTCTATTGTTATGTGAAAACCATAAATAGCTAGTCATTGTATAATATATCCCAGCCGGGATATTTAAAGGAACCATGGCCACATTGCATTAAGTTGTTATTGCATGTCATTTTGAAATCTAATGATAAATAGCAGCATAACATGCAACCCACATCAACTTGAGGCAGATGTCTAGCAGATTGGAGCATAGGTTTAGCTACATGAGAGGCTTTGGTATTACTGGAAGCAATCCTGGTCTTTGCTAGCACTGGGGGAATGGTACGAGGGTTTGGCAGAGCAAAGTGGAAGTCCAAAGTTTAGAAGCAGAGCAGCAGTACTGAGGCTTGGCAGAACTGAGAAACTTTCTAAATTCAACCATTTATTTCTTATTTTGGATAAAGAAAAAAGTAACTTGAATTAGGATGAAGAATGACACTGAGGCCAGAATTTTCTGTACCTGAGCGGGTCAGGTGTGGGTGATATGCATGGCAGGTCACGACCCCATTCTTCATTTCACCCCACTCTTGAGATCGGCTTTCCGTTAATGCCGCCTATTAAGACAGCCCTGCAATTCACCCGGCCCTATTAAATGGTGCAAGTCCAATGACGTGATCGATGATGCGTTTTCAGATGGGATATTTAAAGGAGTCATGACCACATTGCATTTGAAGGTTTATCTAGGAATGTGCAGGCACTGCACTGGACCATTGGAGTGTTGGAAAGACTACCAAACATGACTGTGCAGAGAGAGGTCTGAACCCAATTCCTCAAATGACTCCCTCCATATGCTTGGCCTACTCAGGGATATCATGAACTATGTCTTAGAAACATAGAAACATAGAAAATAGGTGCAGGAGTAGGCCATTCGGCCCTGCTAGCCTGCACCGCCATTCAATGAGTTCATGGCTGAACATGCAACTTCAGTACCCCATTCCTGCTTTCTCGCCATACCCCTTGATCCCCCTAGTAGTAAGGACTTCATCTAACTCCTTTTTGAATATATTTAGTGAATTGGTCTCAACAATTTTCTGTGGTAGAGAATTCCACAGGTTCACCACTCTCTGGGTGAAGAAATTCCTCCTCATCTCGGTCCTAAATGGCTTACCCCTTATCCTTTGACTGTGACCCCTGGTTCTGGACTTCCCCAACATTGGGAACATTCTTCCTGCATCTAACCTGTCTAACCCCGTCAGAATTTTAAATGTTTCCATGAGGTCCCCTCTCATTCTTCTGAACTCCAGTGAATACAAGCCCAGTTGATCCAGTCTTTCTTGATTGGTCAGTCCCGCCATCCCGGGAATCAGTCTGGTGAACCTTCGCTGCACTTCCTCAATAGCAAGAATGTCCTTCCTCAGGTTAGGAGACCAAAACTGGACACAATACTCCAGGTGTGGCCTCACCAAGGCCCTGTACAACTGCAGCAACACCTCCCTGCCCCTGTACTCAAATCCCCTCGCTATGAAGGCCAACATGCCATTTGCTTTCTTAACCGCCTGCTATACCTGCATGCCAACCTTCAATGACTGATGTACCATGACACCCAGGTCTCGTTGCACCTCCCCTTTTCCTAATCTGTCACCATTCAGATAATAGTCTGTCTCTCTGTTTTTACCACCAAAGTGGATAACCTCACATTTATCCACATTATACTTCATCTGCCATGCATTTGCCCACTCACCTAACCTATCCAAGTCACTCTGCAGCCTAATAGCATCCTCCTCGCAGCTCACACTGCCACCCAACTTAGTATCATCCGCAAATTTGGAGATACTACATTTAATCCCCTCGTCTAAATCATTAATGTACAGTGTAAAAAGCTGGGGCCCCAGCACAGAACCTTGCGGTACCCCATTAGTCACTGCCTGCCATTCTGAAAAGTCCCCATTTACTCCTACTCTTTGCTTCCTGTCTGACAACCAGTTCTCAATCCATGTCAGCACACTACCCCCAATCCCATGTGCTTTAACTTTGCACATTAATCTCTTGTGTGGGACCTTGTCGAACGCCTTCTGAAAGTCCAAATATACCACATCAACTGGTTCTCCCTTGTCCACTCTACTGGAAACATCCTCAAAAAATTCCAGAAGATTTGTCAAGCATGATTTCCCTTTCACAAATCCATGCTGACTTGGACCTATCATGCCACCTCTTTCCAAATGCACTGCTATGACATCCTTAATAATTGATTCCATCATTTTACCCACTACCGATGTCAGGCTGACCGGTCTATAATTCCCTGTTATCTCTCTCCCTCCTTTTTTAAAAAGTGGGGTTACATTGGCTACCCTCCACTCCATAGGAACTGATCCAGAGTCAATGGAATGTTGGAAAATGACTGTCAATGCATCCACTATTTCCAAGGCCACCTCCTTAAGTACTCTGGGATGCAGTCCATCAGGCCGTGGGGATTTATCGGCCTTCAATCCCATCAATTTCCCCAACACAATTTCCCGACTAATAAGGATTTCCCTCAGTTCCTCCTCCTTACAAGACCCTCCAACCCCTTTTATATCCGGAAGGTTGTTTGTGTCCTCCTTCGTGAATACCGAACCAAAGTACTTGTTCAATTGGTCCGCCATTTCTTTGTTCCCCGTTATGACTTCCCCTGATTCTGACTGCAGGGGACCTACGTTTGTCTTTACTAACCTTTTTCTCTTTACATATCTATCGAAACTTTTGCAATCCGTCTTAATGTTCCCTGCAAGCTTCTTCTCGTACTCCATTTTCCCTGCCCTAATCAAACCCTTTGTCCTCCTCTGCTGAGTTCTAAATTTCTCCCAGTCCCCGGGTTCGCTGCTATTTCTGGCCAATTTGTATGCCACTTCCTTGGCTTTAATACTATCCCTGATTTCCCTTGATAGCCACGGTTGAGCCACCTTCCCTTTTTTATTTTTACGCCCGACAGGAATGTACAATTGTTGTAGTTCATCCATGCGGTCTCTAAATGTCTGCCATTGCCCATCCACAGTCAACCCCTTAAGTATCATTCATCAATCTATCCTAGCCAATTCACGCCTCATACCTTCAAAGTTACCCTTCTTTAAGTTCTGGACCATGGTCTCTGAATTAACTGTTTCATTCTCCATCCTAATGCAGAATTCCACCATATTATGGTCACTCTTCCCCAAGGGGCCTCGCACAATGAGATTGCTAATTAATCCTCTCTCATTACACAACACCCAGTCTAAGATGGCCTCCCCGCTAGTTGGTTCGTCGACATATTGGTCTAAAAAACCACCCCTTATGCACTGCAGGAAATCCTCCTCCACCGTATTGCTTCCAGTTTGGTTAGCCCAATCTATGTGCATATTAAAGTCACCCATGATAACTGCTGCACCTTTATTGCAGCACCCCTAATTTCCTGTTTGATGCCCTCCCCAACATCACTACTACTGTTTGGAGGTCTGTACAAAACTCCCTCTAACATTTTTTGCCCTTTGGTGTTCTGCAGCTCTACCCATATAGATTCCACATCAGTGGATAGCCCTTGTCTCTAAGCAGTGAGCTGGCAAGTGTTTTTGACGGTGCGAAGAGCTGAGGGAGGGTTGACTGGCGCAGGATGAAAGAGCCATGACAGCTGCCAGGGAATTTGGCGCAAACATGCATGATGATTTTCCTATGGTTGCAGACCAGCTGCACAATGAGGAAGTGGAAGCCATTGCAGTTCACAAACACTCCTGGGTGATGATGGGGTGCCCTGATGCCCACATGTATGCAGTCGATGGCGCCCTGCAGCCGAGGGAAACCAGCCAGAGTGGCAAAACGGAACACCCACTCAGTAACACTGGCTTCAGCAGTGTCAAAAAGGGCATCGGTGACCTGTGTGATACATCTTTGTGGGCGGCCGACTGCGAGATGCCGCAAAATGTCTGCAGCAGATCCCTCGAAGGAGCCTGAGTTGAAGACGTTTAGGGCGCACGTGACTTTGGTAGCTACCTGGTAAGGCGTGACCACCCACTCCTTTGGACTGCAGGTCTTGTTCCAGCAATCTGTAAATGTCTGCGACGACCTGACATGATAGCCGTAGCCTCCTTTGGCATTGCTGCTCAGTCATGTTGAGGATGCTTATCCTCTGCCTGTATACCCTGTGTTGGGGGTATCGCCTCTGGCATGGTGCAGTGCTACGCTGATGCCCTCTGTCCTGTGGAACATCAGGTGGTTGAGGAGAAGGTTGGTGGTGGTGTTGTAGGTGCTGCTGGTGTGCCTGGTGTTGGGGATCATCGTGGTCTGATTCTGAGGACCAAGGTGAGCCAGTATAGATGGCACCCATACTCATGTAATAGATGGCAGGTCAAGTAGAACTGAGCAAAGCAATCTGTCAGTGGTGTGATAGATTCTACCAATGAGGTGACAGTCAATCCGGACTTTGTTGAAAAGACTTGCAACCTCTAAAAAGCTAAATTTGTGCTGACAATGTACTCAGCAACAGCATCTGCCTGAGGAAAGTGACCAGGTGTCAGGTGGGAGTATTTATTGTACTTTTCATGCTATGCACTAATGAGCTGTATCAATGGCCCTCAACTCCCGCCTTGGGTTCACAGACTTGATTCCCGAGCTTCGTGATTCCCATGGTCATCCAGGGAAATTTGAAATGTAAGGTTAAAAAGTACCAAATATTTATCTAAATTACCGAAGCCATTGTTTTCAGTCCCTGCCACAAACTCCGTTCCCTAGCCACACACACACACACACAGACAGACAGATAGAGACACTGACAGAGACACACTGGTGGGGCCGTCCCAGCACGCTGTTGGAGGACTCCCGTGCTGCAGTAGGTAAGTAGAAAATGTTTTATTTATTGATTTTTTAAATTTTTTTTATTTTTTATTCATTTTTTTTGATTGATTTATTGGTTGATTTATTGATGTATTTATCATTTATTATTGATGATGGCTCTTTATTTGTAAAACTGAAGTGTTTAATGTTTGTAAACTTCCCTTTAAACACCCCCCCCCCGCCCCCCCATTCCCTACGCCTAATTTGTAACCTACGCCTGATTTTCTAAAGTGTAGACAAGGTTTTTTCGAACGTACAAAAATCTTCACTTACTCCATTCTAAGTTAGTTTGGAGTAAGTTTTCACTGCCTAAACTTTGTAAGCAGGCGTAAGTGGCCGGACACGCCCCCTTTTGAAAAAAAAATTCTGTTCCAAAGTGAAACTGTTCTAACTGACTAGAACTGGAGCAAACTAAATGCCGAGAATTCAAATTTCTAAGATACTCCGTTCTACACCAGTTGCTCCAAAAAAACAGGAGCAACTCAGGCCGAAGCTTGGCCCCTATGTTTCCATGTTACGTTTAGAATAACTCAAGACTGCACACCTTCAACTCAAACTGTTGTGACCTGTGTCTCCTTATTGTAACTCTAGTGTGAGGAGGCAGCATGGTAGACTGCCTTTTATACCCACGGTGTGCAGGTAACCCTTGGGTCTCCCACAGGTGCGCCCCCTGGTGGCAAGTCTTACACATTGGTAATGTTTACATCCATAACAGTAACATCACTGGAAGCAGATTCGACTTCGTACCAAAGTTGAACTAATGGAGCATAAATTGGCTTCAAGGACTGAACTGATTCTGAAGCTAAGGGATGGGAGCTGACTCCAGGGAGACTCACTTCTTTTCGCTTCAGTGTTGTTAGGCTTTGACTCATGATTTGCTTGGATTGTCACTTTAACTGCAGCATAGCGCATAGCAAATCTGCTTCACACCGACACTGCATAAGTAGTGCAAGAGCACTCTGAGGCAAGACGAGAGAATTTATCGGAGTGGGGGAAGGAAATAACTTTGGCTCGAAGAGAAAGAAAGATATTCTGCCACTCGCCATGCTTCATGATATTTTGGGCACTTCAAATATCTGACATTACCTATCTTAATATTTGTTGTGAAGGTGTACTGAATTGCAGATACCTGCACCTAATTCAGACGGATAAAAGTTAATGATTGAAAGCAAGTGTACAGAAGTGGAGACCAAATAATCTCTCATTAGTTGTGATTCAAAGCCATTAATCTGGTCGCAGTATTACATTCCAGGTGCTATATAAATGCAAATTGTTGTTTCTGTTCAATTACCATACATTACAAGAACTGGAGCTGGTAGAAAAAGCAAAGACTTTTTGATAAATGCCTAACTTCATAGCAAAGATGTTTCAGATTTCCTCAAAATATGAAATAAATTATTAGCAGGAATTTAATAAAAATATCAGAGGTGAATGTTAAGTTTTGGGGTTATACTCCAGATATTTGATCAAGTTCAGAGTCTCAGAACACTCCTGTCGGCGAATTTTTACTTGCCATGATCCATTTATTAGAGTTTTTTGAGGATGTAACTCGCAGAGTAGATGAAGAGGAACCAGTGGATGTAGTATATTTGGATTTCCAAAAGACATTCGATAAGATGCCACGTAAAAGGTTATTACACAAGATAAGATTTCATGGGATTGGAGGTAATGTATTCGCATGGATAGTGGATTGGTAATGGACAGAAAACAGAGAATAGGGACAAACGGATCTTTTTCAAGTTGGCAGACTGTAACAAGTGTGGTGCCGCAAGGATTAGTGCTGGGGCCTCATGTATTTACAATCTTTATTAATGACCTAGATGAAGGGACTGAATGTAATCTATCCAAGTTTGCTGATGATACAAAGCTTGGTGGGACAGTAAGCTATGAGAAGAACACAAAGCATCTGCAAAGAGATATAGATAGATTAAGTGAGTGGGAGGTAAGGTGCAGGTGGAGTATAATATTGGGAAATCTGAGGTTATTCACTTTGGTAGGAAGAATAGAAAAATAGAATATTTTTTAAATGGTGACAAACTTGTTGGTGTTCAGAGAGATTTGGGTGTTCTTGTGCAAGAAACACAGAAAGCTAGCATGCAGGTACAGTAAGCAATGAGCAAGGCAAATGGCATGTTGTCCTTTATTGCAAGGAAGTTGGAGTATAAGAGTAAGGACGTCTTGCTACAATTGTACAGGGCTTTGGTGAGACCGCACCTGGAGTATTGTGCACAGTTTTGGTCTCCTTAGCTAAGGAAGGATTCTCTTGCCTTGGAGGCTGTACAACGGAGATTCACTAGATTGATGCCTGGGATGATAGGGCTGTCTTATTGCGTAGAATGGGCCTATACCCTGGGTGTTTGGAAGAATGTAAGGTGATGTCATTGAAACATGCAAGATTCTGAAGGGGATTGACAGAAGTGGATGGGGAGAGGTTGTTTCTCCTGGATGGAGTATCTGAAACCAAAGGTCACAGTCTCAGGATAAGGGGAAGGCCATTTAAGACAGAGTTGAGGAAGAATTTCTTCACTCAGACAGTTGTGAATCTTTGGAATTTTCTGCCCCAGAGGGCTGTGGCTGCTGAGTTGCTGAATATATTTAAGGCTGAGCTAGATAGATTTTTGGAGTCAAGGGATATGGAGATCGGGCAGGAAAGTGGAGTTGAGGTCGATGATCAGCCATGATCTTATTGAATGGAGTGGAGTAGGACCTACTCCTGCTCCTATTTCTTATGTTCTTATGTTTTATGGCATGCTGTATCTACCAAATATCTGGATAATTTGTACTGAACCCAGGGATCAAACAGTGAACCCCTGTTATTATGTTTTGGCTTCCTGCTTATATTGTGTGATCTTTCTTGATGGAGGTTGGTAGAAAAAGCATCTCACTAGCTTGAGGCATGGGTTATAAACAGCCATAGAGATTTATGAAGCAGTAAATTGGTAAGTAAAAGAAGCAATGAAATGGATATATTTTCAATAGGCACAGGATTAATTATTGCGCTTTGGAAGATTTTAGGAATGCATAAGAAACTGGCTGAAGGAGAGAAAACAACGGGTACATGTTAGAGGCGAGGGGTTATGGCAGACAGAAGCACGGAGTGCGACTCAGTGCGAGAACCACTTTAGTTTCTAATTTATATCAGTGACATGGATTCAGAAACTCTCTGTAAATTGGACATATTTACAGATTATACCAAGTTCAGCAGAGTGCAATTGGAGACAGCAATTTAAAATTGTGCAAAGTGAACTAAATATAATATGTAAACGGGTAGAACAATGGTAGTTGAAATTTAATGTAGATGCAGAAGGAGAAATGTGTGACACGTACTCCGTGAATGGTGTCGGAAATAGCTCGAGATGAAATTGCGAGAGACCTGGACGACTTAATTGATGTAATATTAACTGTTTCTAACTAATTCAAATCAACAAAACGTTGACCGATGCAGCCAAAACAAGTGAATATAAATCGGAGGATGTCACAATGAAACTAAATAGTGCTCTGGTCAGACCATACCTTGAATGTCGTGTCTGGGACTGCTTACGCCAAGATAAAAGAGACAATTATATGCTGCAGACAGCGCAGAGAAGAATCACAATGCTGATCCATTGGGCTAGACTTTCCTATCATTTTCAGCGGGTTCTTGCCGATTTTCTCAATGGTACAGCTGTTTTTCCGCCCAGGGAAAGTTTCCCACTTAGTTTTTTAGTGATATCGTCCAAATCAGAAAACGCCCACCGGAACCAAACCGCTGACGGGCAATGCTGAGAAAATCGCTCGGGCGTAAGTTTGGCCTCAACGGAAGCCCGTCCAGATCGCCGAGAGAACCGCCCTGTAAAAGCTGCTTAAACAGATGAGTACTCTGCAAAGAAAGGTAAGTTAAAGGTTCTTTATTTATTTATGTTTTCATTTTAAAATGGCGATTAGGTGTAAAAGTGTCTTGGGAATGCTTTTTATATTTTGATTTTATTTTTTATTGACATTTTTTTTTAAGTTTTCCCCCCTCCCTAGGCCCAACCGCAGCCTCGGACTAAATTTCAGAAATACTTACCGTCCATTCTGGTAAGAACTGCCCATTTTACTTAGCTTCCCCTTAATCGCCGAGGAAACCACCGACAATAAAGGTGCAACGCCCATTTTCTCGCCGGGCGATTAGTTTTAATTAGTTTTAACATAAAAGTGGAAATTCTCGCCACGCGTTACTTACCAAACGTTAGCGGTTTTTCTGAGCGGGCAATCGGGCGTTGAGGGGCTCATAGGAAAGTCTAGCCCATCGTGTTAAACTCCTGAGATGTGAGGAAAGGTTGAGAAGTTTTACAGACTGAGAGTCTCGATAGTTAACCCCCGCCCCCCCACTCCCACCACCCTGATTGGTGGAACAGGATTGGTGGGTTAAAGCTATAAATACTTGCAATGTGACCCCAGTGACTCCCATCACCTTTTTTACAGTGACAGATATCGGGATATTTAATTAAAATATTTAAATGAGGCTCCCACCATGCAATTGTGAACCGATTTATAATTGACTGCTGCTTCGCTGGTTTCCCAGGAGTTGGGAAACTCGGCAGTGAAATGGAGGCAGGAGCTGCCAGGTCCACAAAGTAAGCGCCTCTTTCAGCACTTCTTGTGGGCCAGGAGTGCTACCCTCCATCTCCTCCAGGAAGCCTTGGGCCTTCCCCGGCCACAGTTGCGGACCTCTCCGACCTCGTGACTTCCGGGGACCATCGCCAAGGGTCCCGGGCTGAGGCCTCCTGTTGCTGGCATTCCCTCCCAGCCGCCAGCCAGGAGGTCAATTGGGCTGGCTGCCGGGTGGAAAGCAGAGCTAGAAAACGTTAATGAGGTCCTGCCATTAAGTTTGTTTGTTCGTGGCCTCCCACACATCCTCCCCGCCTCCTGGTAAATATTGGCCGTGGTGTTTCAATTCTAGAGGAGCTGTGGGATTTTAGAACTCCACCATTCAGAATCCTCACTGAGAACTATTGCCTGGAAATTAAGGTTCTGTATGAATGCTTAAGATGTTCATATCAGATCTCTTCTCCATTGTACTATTTTGTTCTAAAATGGCATAAAAAAAGAATTTAGCAGTAATAATTTAACAAAAAGATTGGCAAATGGAATTGGATTATTTTCTGAATCATCAGCACAACTGGTTAAGAATTTTCTTTTAAAATATTGCTGTTAAAAGAAGTGAATTGGAGACGAAATAGAATACATATATCTACTTGGACATTTCTTTATGTTCAAAAACAGTATCAAATTCAACAAAAACTGCCTTCAAGTAAAAAATCTTGGGAAGAAAGAAAAATCGTGCATTTATACAGCACTTTTCATGACTTCAGGATGTCCCAAATTAAATACTTTTAAAGTAGTCACTGTGTAATGGAGGAAATAAGTTAGCCAATGTGCGTACAAGGTCACACAAATCTATGAGATAATGACCAGAAACCTTTTTTTTTTGTGATGTTGGTTGAGGGAAAAACATGAGACATGTTTATGAACAATCCTACAGGAAGATAGAATCTGTTTTTGTAGAATTATCCTACAGCTGTCTTATATTCGAGAAATGTTTGATAAGGTCTCAGTTCCCCAAATAGAATTTTCTTTGAAAGTATTATTGGCATGAGAGAGAGATCAATATGAAAATGTCAGATCTATATTGTCATGTACACTCTGTTAAATCAATATTGGTATTATTTGAGAAATCAGCTCAGGTATGTGAATAGTGGCTTCAACCTTGATTCTCGCCCTCCTTCATCTGGACAAAGCTACACGGCTAAGTGCAGACTTTCCAAGTTTTATTCCGGCGCTCAGGAAGATTGTGTCACAATATTGACTGATAATTGCAAAGCCGCTCTGAAAACCACGTTCGTTTTGTTCAGTGTTAAGCAGAACAGGAAACATGCTGCACATCAGGCAGAGTGATGTCCGCTGCAAAGCTTGTAAGTCTCCCGGATCAACTGCACCGGCTAATGATGTTGCCAATTGCACAGCTTCAGACAGGGCAAGGGCACAAATGTGTCAGTAAATTTCAGGAGTCTGGCACAAGCAATCAGAATTACTGCAGATAGATCAGGAGGCTTTTCTGGTTTACTTACAAGTACATTGTGGCCATTGATAGGTTACAGAGTGGAGATGCAAGAGAGAGTAAGACATTTTAGCTGATGCAATGTGGTTCGACGAAGACAAACTGGAGAAATGCAAGGGGCACTACATCGTGCAACAACACTTGTCACTCTTTATTCTTTGACTCTGCAAAAAACATGACTTGCATTTACACAGTGCTTTATCATAGTTCTCAGTATGACTCAAAGCATTGTGTATAAATAGACTATTTTAAAGTGCAGTCATATTTGCAATCTGGTTGAACGTTACAGCCAGTTGGCATATGGTAAGGTCCCACAAACAGCCTGGTGGTGGTGGAGGGAGGAATGTTGGATAGGACGCTGGGAGAACTCCCTGTTCTTTTTCAAGTCGTGCGATAGCATCTTTAAAATTCATTTGAAGACTTCATCCAAAAGATGGCACTTCCAACAATGCAACACTCCCTCAGTACAACACTGAAGTGTCAGTTTAGATTATGTGCCCAAATCCATCGAAAGACTTAAACCGACAATCACCACTGCAGTACTTGCAGGATGAAAATTGGAGCCTTGGTTTAACATCTAATCTGACCGATGGTGCCTCTGACAATGCAACAATCTCGCAATACAGCAGTGAAATTTGCAGATAATCTAGGCTGATGCTTCAGTGCAGTGCTGAGGGAGAGCTGCTCTATCAGAGGAAGGGTGAGTTGGCTGAGGTAGATTGGGAAACTACATTAAAAGATATAGGCTAGACTTTCCACTTCACCTCGCCCATCTAGGGCCCATATCGCCCAAAATGGACCTCTATCGCCCATTTTGTGCAAAAAGTGGAAACTAGGCCCAAAACATCGCCAGAAAAACAGGTGCCTAAGTTTCCACTTTGATCGCCGAGATGATCGCCCAAAAGATCGCCCACACAAGGCCCATCCCAAGTTTCGGCACCGAGCACGCACTTCACTAGGCTGATGCAAGGCCCAAAAGAGTGCTGAGAAATAGTTGCTTTTTCTGGGCCTAAGAGAAGGAAATGGGCACTACCGACGCCATTTTGAACTGAGGAGAAAGGGTGGAGGATTAGCTGTAAGTTAATTTAAAGTTAATTGTACTCAGAATATTGGAACAGGGAATATAAAGAGGTATTATCAAGTTATTTTTGGTAAATAGTTATTATATATTGAAATTATTTTGTAAATAGCTTTTACATAGTGAAGTTATTTACTGATATTGTTTGTGCCTATCAAACTGACTGGTATACAGCATGCAGAGTACAGTGATTCGAGAGTATAGAGTAGAGAGATTACTAAAATTTGTGAAAGTAATTATCGATAGTGATGGGGCCGATACTTTCCCTGCCTTTAATTGCAACTGCTCACACACTGGTTACTGACTAATGCGTAGACGAAGACAGAGGAGGAGGCCGTACAGCCAACGAAGGTACTTGGAGAAGCAATCCTACCTGAACTTGTCTGAAAATGCTTGTCTTAGGAGGCTGCGATTTCAGAAGGAGGTCATCGATGAGATATGTCAACTCATCAAGGGTGATCTGCAGCCTTCCAGCACCATCAGAACCGCACTGTCGGTTGAGGTGAGGGTTACTGCTGCCCTAGCCTTCTACGCATTGGGATCCTTTCAGGCTTCAGCTGGCGACATCTGCCATATCTCTCAGCACGCTACACACTGCTGCATTCGACAGGTGACTGAAGCCCTTTACGCTCGCAGTATGGACTTCATAAACTTCCCAATGACCAGGGAGGCACAGACCGAGAGGGCTTTGGGTTTCTCAAGAATAGCAGACTTCCCCAAGGTGCAGGGAGCAATAGACTGCACGCACATTGCCCTGAAAGCACCCTTAAAGAACGCGGAGGTGTTTCATAACAGAAAGGGGTTCCACTCACTAAATGTGCAGCTTGTTGTCGACCACAATCAAACAATTTTAACAGTGAATGCTACATTTCCTGGCAGCATCCATGATGTGCACATATTAAGTGAAAGTGCTATCCCTGACCTGTTGGTCAATCAGCAAGAAGGTCAAGGTTGGATGCTGGGGGATAAAGGGTATGACCTTGCAAGTTGGCTGATGACTCCTCTGCGTAATCCTGTCAGTGAAGCACAGAAACGGTATAATGAAAGTCACATAGCGACTCGCAACATCGTTGAAAAGACAATTGGAGTCCTAAAGCAACGCTTCAGATGGCTGGATCATTCTGGAGGCAACCTGCAGTACCACCCTGATCAGGTAGCAGAGTTTATTGTGGTGTGTTGCATGCTGCATAACCTAGCTATAAAGAGAGGACAAATAATGCTAGATCATGCTGCAGGTCCACCTCCCCAGAAGGAGATGAGACAGAAGAGGCAGCCGGCGAGGATGAAGAGGAGGAACAGGCGGGAGAGGACGCGGATGAGGACATAGAGGAGCTTAATCAGCCTGGCGATCTAGCACCGGTACCACCACACCTCTCCCGAAGACCAGTAGCCAGTGGCAGTTACACGGCCGCTAAGCTTTTGCGTCAGCAGATCATTAATGAATGCTTTGCATGAACTATTAATTGTGGATATTCAAATGTTCAATTACAGTTAGGATTAATCAAAAGATTCATTTGCGTGGGGTTTCCTTGTTGTCTTTCCTGCACTGGCCTATCATCTGAATTAGTTTAAGTAAAGTTTAAAGTACTGGCAAAGTAAAAGTACTGGTATAATAACAGAATAAACAAACAAATATGCATGAAAAACTGCACATTTGAAAACTAATGTAACTAAGGGAGAAGGCACAAAAGTTGTTGAATTAATTTTTTTTTAATCAACAATGATAGAAATGTTTTAATAAACTAATGAAAAACACCCTCCCTCCAACGCCCCCCCCCCCCCCGCACCAACCCACCCTTCCCTCAAATCCCTAAAACATTAGAACATGAAAAAATTGAACATTTAAGTTATAATAACAAGTGAACAATTAAGTAACAATAACATTTATGGAACTTTTGGAAAACCCTCCCCCCTCCCTACCTGCGGCCACATTTCCCTCCAGATCTGGTCCCACCCCATGTTCGCACCCCACCTGCCCGTTTTGGTCTACGCAGACCGACACGAACGCGTTGTGCAGTTTGTGACGGCAAGACGTCCTGCCGTGGTGGAGGTGATGGAGCGGAAGCAGAAGCCTGAGGCTCCACTTCCAAGTCAGGAGGAACTATGTTGTCCGTACTCACTTGCGTGCTTGGGGTCTCGCTGCGAGTGGACACGACACCTTGGGGTGCAGCGCCGTGTCCAGCCAGCAATGCATTTGTTGCGGCTGTCTGCTGCCTAACCACCTCCAATGTCTCCTGAGCAGTCTGTGACTGCTCAGAAGACCTGCTGGAGAAGCGCGTGCAGAACTCGCTCCAGGTTGTGGAGAACTGGCTCCAATTTGATGAGAAACCGGCGAACCCCTGGATAAGGTTGCAACCGATCACGACCGTCTCCCTGCACAGGGATAATAAGCTCTCCGTCTGGTCCTCTGTGGTAGGCGATTGCACAGTACGCTGACCAGACCTCCGTGGGGTCGGCGTGTGCAATGTTACATGCCTTGGCGTCACCACCTGCACACCGCTTGGTCCCGGTGCCTCATCCATCTCAAAAGAGAAGGCCGCAAGTTGATTCCCCCCCCCACCTCAAAAAAAATATATTTTTCCTCCTTCTCCTCCTGCGTTTTCTCACCGTGTTCTCGATCGTGATGTTCCAAAGTGCTGGTCAGAATAGAGCTTAGTTCTCTTGGTACGATAGGCCCTTAATTATACTCTGAGAGCCTGTTTAATCTTTGTGCCAAATCTAACGTTTCTTTTGTTTAAGTTTTGCTGCCCAGCTAACTGAAACTTGATTAAGTTTTAATCTGTTGTTGATAAGATTTTTCTGATTTGATGAGCTCTTGTCCATTGTGATAGCACTGCTTTTGCTTCGGGAAGTCTGGCTTGAGCCAGATATTTCTATGCCTGTTGAAAAGGTGTTGGAATATGTATGTGACATTTGGGTCCTGTGGGTGGGGTGGATAATATTTCTTCCGTGGTCGATTGTTTAAATGCTAATGTTTTCTGGGAGGCTGACTGAGGTTAAACAGTTCCGCCAGACAATTTGATTAACTCCAATCTCCAAATTGGCTTTACAGAGGTCAATCCCATCCTCTGGTTTTGAAGCCTTTTTCCTCACAGACCCAACATGCCTTTTAAAAATCCCAAACTTGGTTAAAACTAGCAGATTTCTTCCATATGCATTTCAGGATCCCAAACTTTCTGTTTGATAGTCCCAGATTGAATTATTTTTCAGTGAGTCCAAACACTGGGCGGGGTGGGAAGGTGGGGGGGGGGGGCGGTTTCTATGGATTTTGGAATCTTGCAGGGCAGTGCTCAATGATGTGCCCCAGGGTCTGATTGGGAGCTCCACAGTCGCATAATGGGGTTGCTTTAAACTTCCATTTATGGAGAAGGTGGTAGCATCTACCATGACCAGTTCTGAGGTGGTTGATGGTTGTTCACTGTTTGCGAGGAAGGTTTGATCCTTCAGGTTGTACTGTGGGGTCCTCTACAAGGAATCCAATCCATATGTCGCAGTTCTTTCAAGCATTTCACCGTCCGTCATCAAGGGCTTCGGCAATGGCCCAAAATGGCCATCTAGATTTCAGTTGGGTTGGTGGTAGGTAGTTTAAAATCAGCCTGGATCAGCATGTCTTTGCTGGTGCAGCAGTTGTAATTCTCTGGAAACTGCATATTCACGGTGTAGTTGTGGTTGTGCGATGTTTTCAAGCACGGGGCAGCCAAGGTGTTGGTGTCGATTAAAAGTGTGCCAGTGATAATTCTCATAGTAGTCATCATCATCATCATCATAGGCAGTCCCTTGAAATCGAGGAAGACTTGTTTCCACTCTAAAAGTGAGTTCTTAGTGTCTAAACAGTCCAATTTGGAATTACAGTCTTTGTCACAGGTGGGACAGACAGTCGTTGAAGGAAAGAGTGGGTGGCGAGTCTATTTTGCCGCATGCTCCTTCCACTGCCTGCGCTTGCTTTCTGCATGCTCCCGGCAATGAGACTTTGAGCTGCTCAGCACCTTCCCGGATGCTCTTCCTCCACTTTGGGTGGTCTTTGGCCAGGTACTCCTAGGTGTCGGTGGGGATGTTGCATTTTTTCAAGGAGGCTTTGAGAGTGTCCTTGAAACATTTCCTCTGCCCACCTGGGGCTCGCTTGCCCTGTAGGAGTTCCAAGTCGAGCGCTTGCTTTGGGAGTCTTGTGTCAGGCATGCGAACAATGTGGTCCGCCCAAGGGAGCTGGTTGAGTGTGGTCAGTGCTTCAATGCTGGGGAAGTTGGCCTGATCGAGGACACTAACGTTTGTGCATCTGTCTTCCCAGGGGATTTGCAGGATCTTGTGGAGACATCGTTGGTGGTATTTCTCCAGCGATATGAGGTATCTACTGGACATGATCCACGTCTCTGAACTATAAGGGAGGCCGGGTATCACTACAGCCGTGTAGACCATAAGCTTGGTGCCAGATTTGAGGGCCTGATCTTCGAACACTACAATTCAGCTGGACTGCAATGGATTTGACATGCGGACTTGATAGCCATGCCGGAGAGCAGTACATCGCTGTAGTGTACACCAGGGCGAGTGCTGCGGTACGGAGGGTATGAGTGTTTGCTCCCCATGTACATCCGGCGAGTTTCTGGATCAAGTTGACCCTACTCTTTAGTTTCATCCCAAGCTTCTGGAGTTATTGTCTTTATGACAGGATGCGATCAAGCCTGACTCATAAATAGGAGTTTTTTTTGGCATGGTTTACCCCTTCTGCGTCGCAAAAGGAGGCTTTCAAAGCTTGGTTTACTTGATAGATGTTGAGGTGGAATGTCAAGGTGACGGTCTTTTGCAGGTTTGGTTGGTGTCGCCATCGGCAGAAGTAGGCCCGCATCCGCTGTAAATCACTGGTCAAGGCCTCTTCGGTGATGAACAGATTCATATTTTGCGTGGCGAAGGCAATGTCATTTGCGTATACGAACTTGTGGGGCTTTGTTTCGGGCAAGTCACTGGTGTAAATGTTGAATAACGTGGGTGCTAGAACAGAACTCTGTAGGAGTCCGTTGTTCTGTATCCTATATCTGATCTTCTGGGTGCCAGAGTACACTGGAACCGTCAGTTGCTAAGCATGGAATTGAGAAGATGAATCATTGTTCTGCAGGGTAAAGTGGTGGCGAGCTTGATAAGCAGTCCCTGCTGCCCAACTGTGTATAATGCTGCTGACAGGTCCATGCTATGGCAGTCTTGAGCTGGCGCTGGAAGCCTGCTCTGATGTGCATTGTTAAAGCTACCACTTGTTCGCAGCAGTTAAGGCCACTCCGGGAGCCTGCTTGTTTCTCAGGAATGGTTGGCTTGATGATGGGGGTTAGTCTGCGGAGTAGTAGCTTCTCCAGCACAGGAGAATTATAATGGGCAATAAGAAAATGGCAGAGATATAAACAAATACTTTCTATATGACCTTGTTATGTCTTTAATACTCTTATGAATGACTCCACGAGGCCTAGTATTGTACTTGAGCTGATGTAATCTGAGTCCCATTTATTGTAACTCCAGAGTGAGGCACAAGCACGGTGGGCAGCCTTTTATGCTGGGCCCTGCACACCTATGAAGCTGATCCTCAGATCTCCCACCGCAGTGCCCTCTGGTGGCACACCGTATTTGACTATACAGTCAGTATACATGGTCTACATACATGACAGTCCTTATGGTAGAAGACACAAAAAACATTCCAGAAATAATGGGGAACCAAGTGTCGAGAGAATAAGATACTTATTATGAGAAATTAAAGAAATTGCCCCCCCCCCCCCCCCCACCACGGATGTGACACCGTTTCCAACTCCAATTTTGCGGGAGTTAAGCGGCGGAGGTAAAAATAGCGTCCACTCCTAGCGGTAGCGCCTCATGCCACTGCACCTGCGAGGACGATGTCATCACCGTGTGCAGCGACGTTTTCACCCCGGAGCGAAAAATTCATAGCGCCCTGTGAAGCTGCCATCTGCTTTGTAGATCGCAGAGTCCATGCCGCGATCTTGCAGCCCGGCACTCCATTTGTATGCCAGGCTGCTGTCATGGCATCCCGCTCCCTGGTGGTCCAGCGATGGCCCCGTTTCCTGCCCGCAGAGGCGGCAGCTTAGCCCTCCCCTTCAATGGAAGAGGAGGTCCCTGTATACGCAACCCCGCTACCCGTCCCACCGCGTAGCTGTGCAAATTTCACATGGCTTTGCACCCCGGTCCCGCCCCCGAGAGGAACTGCAGCGCGATATGTTGCATTGCAATTCGTCTCGGGGACGGTAAGCCCAATATAGCTCGCGGGCGGAACTTCCGCACCTGCCTCAAGAACTCCCGCTTTGCGGCTTTTACCACCCCTAACTGGGGCGGTACTCAATTTCGACCCGATCATACTGGAGAAATGAATGGGGTGAAGTGGCAACTGATCCCCTGGACCTGACGACCTGCATCCTAGGGTTTGAAAAGAGGTAGCTGCAGAGAGATTGCACTGGTATTAATCTTCCAGAATTCCCTAGATCCTAGACAGTCCCCAAGGATTGGAAGACAGCAAACATATCATCATCATAGGCAGTCCCTCGAAAACGAGGAAGACTTGCTTGCATTCTAAAAGTGAGTTTTCAGATGACTGTACAGTCCAATACGGGAATTACAGTCTCTGTCACAGGTGGGACAGACAGTGGTTGAAGGAAAGGTTGGGTGGGCAGTCTGGTTTTCCACACGCTCCTTCCGCTGTCTGCGTTTGGTTTCTGCATGCTCTTGGCGATGAGACTCGAGGTGCTCAGCGCCCTCCCGGATGCTCTTCCTCCACTTCGGACAGTCTTGGGCCAGGGATTCCCAGGTGTCAGTGGGGATGTTGCACTTCATAAAGGAGGCTTTGAGGGTGTCCTTGAAGCGTTTCCTCTGCCCACCTGGGGCTCGCTTGCCATGTAAGAGTTCCGAGTAGAGTGCTTGCTTGTGTCGGACATGCAGACGATGTGGCCTGCCCAACCGAGCTGGTCGAGCGTGGTCAATGCTTCGATGCTGAGGATGTTGGCCTGATCAAGAACACTGACGTTGGTGCGTCTGTCCTCCCAGTGGATTTTCAGGATCTTGCATCATCAACACCCTGGTGCTCACCATTGACCAAAAACTTCACTTAACCAGCCACATACATACCATGGCAACAAGAGCAGGTCAAAGGCTGGGTATTCTGTGGCGAGTCTCTCACCTCCTGACTCCCATTCCCATGCCTTTCCAGCATCTACAAGGCACAAGTCAGGAGTGTGATTGTATACTCCCCACTTGCCTGGATGAGTGCAGCACCAACAACACTCAAGAAGCTCGACACCATCCATGACAAAGCAACCCACTTGATTGACACCCCGTCCACCACCTTAAACATTCACTCCCTGCACCACCAGCACAGCATGTCTGCAGTGTATATCATCTACAAGATGCACTGCAGCAACTCACCAAGGCTTCTTTGGCAGCACCTCCCAAACCCACGATCTCCACCACCTAGAAGGACAAGGGAAGCAGGCACATGGGAGCACCATCACTTGCATGTTTCCCTCCAAGTTACACGCCATCCTGACTTGGAAATATATCACCGTTCCTTCATCATCATTAGATCATAATCCTGGCACTCCCTCCTTAACAGCACTGTGGGAGCACCTTCACCAAAAGTACTGTAGCAGTTCAAGAAGGTGAGTTACCACCACCTTGTCAGGGGCAATTAGGGATGGGCAATAAAGAGTGGCCTTAGCAGCAATGCCCACATCCCAGGAATGAATAAGAAAAACATTTAACAAGGAGGAAGAAAAAGAACGGGGAACTATAAACCAGTTAGCGTGACATTAGAAGTAGGCAAAATGCGAGAATCTATTATTCGGGATATGGTAACAGGGCAGTTAGAAAATCATAATATGATTAGGCAGAGTCAACATGGTTTTATGAATGTGAAATAGTGTTTGACAAATCTGTTAAAAGTTTTTTGAAAATGTAACTAGTAGGATAGATCAGGGGGAACCAGTGGATGTAATGTATTTGGATTTTCAAAAATCATTCGATAAAGTGCCACACAAAATTACACAACATTAGGACTCATGGGATTGGGGGTAATATATTAGTATGTATTGGGGATTGATTAATTTTCAGAAAACAGAGTCGGAATAAACGGGACGTTTTCAGGTTGGCAGGCTTTAAGTAATGAGGTACCACAAGGATTATTGTTTAGGCCTCAGCTATTTACAATCTATATTAATGACTTAGATGAAGGAACTGAGTGTAACGTATCTAAGTTTGCTGATGATACAAAGCTAGGTGGGAAAGTAAACTGTGACAAGGTTGTAAAGAGGCTGCAGAGATATAGACAGATTGAGTGGGCAAGAACAAGGCAAATGGAATATAATGTGGAGAAATGTGAAGTTATCCACTTTGGTAGGAAAGGCAAAAAACCAGAAGATGCTTTGAATGGCAAGAGATTAGGAAATGTTTGCATTCTGAGCGATCTGGGTGTCCTTGTACATGAATCACAGAAAGTTAACATGCAGATACAGCAAGCAATTAGGAAAGCAAATGGTATATTCGCTTTTGTTCCAAAGGGATTAGAGTATAAAAGTAAAGAAGTCCGACTGCAATTATACAGGTCATTGGTGAGGCCACACCCAGTGTACTGTGTACAGTTTTGGTCTCCTTACCTAAGGAAAGACATAGAGGGAGTGCAACAAATGTTCATAAGAATATAAGAAATAGGAGCAGGAGTAGGCCATTTAGCACCTCGAGCCTGCTCCGCCATTCAAAAATATCATGGCTAAGCTGATCATGAGCTCAGTTCCACTTACCTGCCCGCTCTCCATAACCCTTTACTCCCTTATCAGTCAAAACTCTGTCTATCTCCGCCTTAAATATATTCAAGACAGAGATAGACAGACTTTTGAGCGATAAACATTCACTAGACTGGTTCCTGGGATGAAGGGATTGCCCTGGGAGGTGAGATTGAGTAAACTTGGTCTATATTTCCTTGAGTTTAGAAGAATGAGAAGTGCTCTAATTGAAACAAATAAAATTCTTGAGGGGCTTGACAGGGTTAATGCTGAGAAGATGTTTCCCCTGGCTGGGGAATCTCGAACACAGGTCACAGTCTCAGAATAAGGGGTCAGCCATTTAGGACTGAGATGAGGAGAAATTTCTTCACTCAAAGGTTTGTGAATCTTTGGAATTCTTTACCCAGAGAGCCGTGGATACTCAGTCATTGAGTATATTCAAGACAGAGGTCGATAATTTGGGGGGAATTAAGTGACTCACGAGATATGGGGCTAGAACCTCCACTTTTGAGGTTATCACTCAAAAATGGGCGTTATTTCCGGTGTCGGCAGTAAAAGGAGGTTTTCAGATTGCCAGCTTCTCGCCCATTCTCAAAACATCTAGTTTACATTTTTGAAAATGGGCGTTACCGTGAGCGATCTGAAATGGGCAGTGGCGTTAAATATTTTTGACCTTCTGCCGTAAAGTGTGGCTGTCCTTATCAACGGCATGGCAACACTCAATTCCTGCGATTCTGGAGGACAAGGGTCACCTTGACATGTGCAGAAGAGGAGACAGAGAGAGAGGGAGCTCAGAGGGACTGAAGGCGTGGTTGGATGTGCTGTGGCTGCTTTGGCAGGAAGGAGGGAGACTTTAGAGCTTCACAGCAAGTAGGCAAACAAAAAGTAGCTGTTACCAGCCACATATTTGACTGAATTTGTCCTATAATGGAGAGAGAGGAGGAGGCATCACAGCACGCTGTGGAGACTGGTGCTGGAGAGAGAAGTGAGGTGGGAGAGGAGCACATTGGAGGCCGCAAAAGAGCCAGGAGGTTCTCAGACGAGGCAAATGCCTCCCTCCTGCAGGAGATTGAGTTATGCTGGGGTGATTTGACACAGGCCCACCCCAAAGGCCTACCAGAGGATATGGACCAAGATAGCCAAGGCGGTCTCATCGGTGACCAACGAGGTGCGTGAAGGCAACCAATGCCACAAACGATGGAACGACCTTGTGGGATCCGCAAGAGTAAGTATTACATTGATTTACATATACTTAGGTATTTATATAATTTGATTTGTAACAGTCATGAGTGATGATCAGCAAATGTGAGGTCTTGCACTTTTACTGGGAATGTTTACTCAAAGCCTGCGGTCACGGTGCACGTCTTTAGGTAAAGAATGATAATAATCATATTAATCATGATTACAGCTGTTGGTTATGTGTTGTATCAGTCTCTGTGACAGTACCTAGCAGTGATATCACACAATGATCACATGTCGCCTTGTCACCTTTTACAGAAGAAGCTATCGATGAGGTCCATGCAGAGGCAAATGGGTGGGGGGGCCATCAGTCCCCAGCGACATCACAGAGATGGAGGAGTGAGTGCTTGCACTCGTGGGAAAGCATCCTTGGACAGCCATGGATGCATCTGCAGACCCTATAGTGATGCCACGTGAGTAAAGCTTCCACCATTGCCACACCAACTCATATCCGACCAATCATATATGATAGATGATTTCTAAAAGTTTCACAGAAATAATGATGGCCTAATGAAATTCATTGCAATGCACAATGTGTTGATGATGATGAAATGTGATATCTGCGAGCGGTGGTGCTTTTATCGTGCATATGCTGTGTGTAGCACCTTGTCACCCTAGCACCTGCTTCTCCTCTAACAACCTCATTTGTGTCTTGCAGCTCAGCCAGCAACGTGGCCCCAGACAAGGCCACAAAGGCCAGGAGGTGGGGGCGCGGGGCAGGAGTCGGCAGACAATCCTACTACATCTGGTGCTGAGGAGCTCCGATTGTCGCCTGTCAATCCACTGGGTCTGTTCTCGACGGATGCGAGCGCAGACTTCGAAGAACCTGCATCGCCACGCCCCAGAACCCATTCCACCCCAAGGCCATCTATTGGTCCTCTGGTCATTCCCGCCTCCATTCTGGAGGTGCCGGCTGCAAGCACCTCTCCACAGGTCACCTCATTTGTCCCCAGGATGGTGCCGACAACGCGGAGGACTCATGGACGTGGCAGGTCTGTTCCACGAGCGTGACGTGACAGCGGAGAGATGGTACAGTTGTCCAGGAGGACTGTAGACATTGGTGACCAGCTCATCGAAGCTTTGAGGGGCATATCCCGACATCTGGCCACCATGACCAAGTACATTCCGTGCATGGCGGAGTCCCTGGATGTGATATCCAGGAACACTGCTGCCACAGGCCTCCCAGTGATCCCTGAGCGCGGCACTCCACCCCTCGGTCCCGCACTACCACTGTGAATGACAGAAGAGAGCAAGGACCAAGATCCTGCTTCTGCATCAGAGAATGTTTCCCCCTCGGCACCCTCCACTCCTGTACCCGTGCAACCAATGCATCTGCCTTCATCCCCCCCCGAATGAGGCACCGCCTGAGGAGCACCTCGGCCAGGCGCCGTGGAGCGAGGAGGGAAAGGGGTGGAGGTGGAGAGAAGAAGGAGAGGGGGAAGGAAAGTGAGGTGTATGTGCGCAGATGATGGCTGTGTTATATCTCCATCTGGATGTATGCAATTTGTTGCAATGTATGGAGGCTGGGGACCATGCTTCTGCTTTGCCTTTGTATTCTGTGTTGTTCGACATGTTGAACATGTGATTGATGTCAATGGTGGAAACAGTTGGATGTGGGCGGGAGTTGGGTGTAACTGGCTGTGATACTCATGATTTCAGACCAATATTGGCATTAAACTTTTGTTATTGAACAAAACCTTGTTGCTCGTTGTCTCACATAGCTGGACCGTTACACACTGGTGATTCCTTACCATGAAAGGGTTATATACAACTTAACATCAATCAACGTAAACTTTAACTGGCACCAAGATGATGGGCAACATTAATGTCTGAGCTGCACACAGCAGTGTGTCAGCGTTGTCACTCACATCAGCGCTCTTTCAGTCAAATCTTTCAGATGTCAACTCCTCACGTAAGAGTGGGATTTAACAAATGCCAGCCACACCGTTGGCATCCGTCCCTGTTAGTTCCACTTTTTGTGGGCGGTTTTTTGAGCGAGCAATATTGTGGCCGATATGTGTGCGAGGTGATGAAGTTGAAGATGTGCAATCTCCATGGCCGCTAGTTTGGGTAAATATGCTCTTTACGACAAGAAACAGTCGCCAGGCGTTAATATTGAATCGCGGCATTAATTTTGTGCAAAAAGTAACGCTGGGCGATATTATGGGCATTGAATTCGTCTAGTCTGCTGATTCTGCCCCCAAATAATGGGCGGGCGATGACATTTTTTCTCGCCGTTAAGCCCTTTGGGAAAATTACGCTCAGCGATAAGTCTCCTAAAAAAGCCTGTCATTTTCCATTTTGTGCCAGAATGGGTGATATATGGGCGTTGTATATCATTTCAGCGGTAAAATGGCCGTAAAGTGGGCGTTAAGCATGCAAAAAAAGTGGAGGTTCCAGCCCATGGTGATAGTGCAGGAAAGTGGAGTTGAGGTAAAAAATCAGCCATGATCTTATTGAATGGCAGAGTAGGCTCGAAGGGCCAAATGGCCTACTCCTGCTCCTATTTCTCATGCTCATGGAAACATAGAAGCATAGAAAATAGATGCAGTAGTAGGCCACTCGGCCCTTCGAGCCTGCACCACCATTCAATAAGATCAAGGCTGATCATTCCCTCAGTACCCCGTTCCTGCTTTCTCTCCATACCCCTTGATCCCTTTAGCTGTAAGGGCCATATCTAACTTCCAATGAACTAGCATCAACAACTCTCAGTGGTAGGGAATTCCACAGGCTAACAACTCTCTCAGTGAAGAAGTTTCTCCTCATCCCAGTCCTAAATATCCTACCCCTTATCCTAAGACTATGTTCGCTGGTTCTGGACTTCCCCATCATCGGGAACATTCTTCCCGCATCTAAACTGTCCAGTCCCGTCAGAATCTTGTAAGTTTCGATGAGACCCCCTCTCATTCTTCTAAACTCCAGTGTATAAAGGCCCAGTCTATCAAGTCTCTCCTCATATGTCAGTCCCGCCATCTTGGGAATCAGTCTGGTGAACCTTCGCTGCACTCCCTCAATAGCAAGAACATCCTCCCTCAGATTAGGAGACCAAAACTGAACACAATATTCCAGGTGAGGCCTCACCAAGGCCCTATACAACTGCAGTAAGATCTCCCTGCTCCTATACTCAAATCTCCTAGCTATGAAGGCCAACATACCATTTGCCTTCTTCACCGCCTGCTGTACCTGCATGCCAACTTTCAATGACTGATGAACCATGACACCCAGGTCTCGTTGCCCCTCCCCCTTTCCGAATCTGCCGTCATACAGATAATATTCTGCCTTTGTGTTTTTGCACCCAAAGTGGATAACCTCACATTTATCCACATTATACTGCATCTGCCACGCATTT
The DNA here is from genome assembly GCF_044704955.1 of Pristiophorus japonicus. Classification (NCBI taxonomy): domain Eukaryota; kingdom Metazoa; phylum Chordata; class Chondrichthyes; family Pristiophoridae; genus Pristiophorus; species Pristiophorus japonicus. The sequence continues at coordinate 38,311,148 of NC_091977.1, forward strand.
GCCCACTCACCTAACCTGTCCAAGTCACCCTGCAGCCTTTTAGCGTCCTCCTCACAGCTCACACCGCCACCCAGTTTAGTGTCATCTGCAAACTTGGAGATATTACACTCAATTTCTTCATCTAAATCATTAATGTATATTATAAAGAGCTGGGGTCCCAGCACTGAGCCCTGTGACACTCCACTAGTCACTGCCTGCCACTCTGAAAAGGACCCATTTATCCCGACTCCCTGCTTCCTGTCTGCCAACCAGTTCTCTATCCACATCAGTACATTACCCCCAATACCATGAGTTTTGATTTTGCACAACAATCTCTTGTGTGGGACCTTGTCAAAAGCCTTTTGAAAGTCCAAATACACCACATCCATTGGTTCTCCCTTGTCCACTCTGCTCGATACATCTTCAAAAAATTCCAGAAGATTTGTCAACGTGATTTCCCTTTCATAAATCCATGCTGACTTGGACCGATCCTGTCACTGCTTTCCAAATGTGCTGCTATTTCATCTTTAATAATTGATTCCAACATTTTCCCCACTACTGATGTCAGGCTAACTGGTCTATAATTACCCGTTTTCTCTCGCCCTTCTTTTTTAAACAGTGGTGTTACATTAGCTACTCTCTAGTCCATAGGAACTAATCCAGAGTTGATAGACTGTTGGAAAATGATCACCAATGCATCCACTATTTCTGTGGCCACTTCCTTAAGTACTCTGGGATGCAGACTATCAGGCCCCGGAGATTTATCGGCCTTTAGTCCCATCAATTTCCCTAACACAATTTCCCGCTTTATAAGCATATCTTTCAGTTCCTCCTTCTCACTTGACCCTCGGTCCCCTAACATTTCTGGAAGGTTATTTGTGTCTTCCTTCGTGAAAACAGAACCAAAGTATTTGTTTAACTGGTCCGCCATTTCTTTGTTCCCCATTATAAATTCATCTGACTGCAAGGGACCTATGTTTGTTTTCGCTAATCTTTTTCTCTTCACATATCTATAGAAGCTTTTGCAGTCAGTTTTTATGTTCCCAGCAAGCTTCCTCTCATACTCTATTTTCCCCCCTCCTAATTAAACCCTTTGTCCTCCTCTGCTATAGTACAAAATTCTCCCAGTCCTCAGGTTGGCTGCTTTTTCTGCCCAATTTTCTGCCTCTTCCTTGGATTTAACACTATCCTTAATTTCCCTTGTTAGCCACGGTTGAGCCACCTTCCTCGTTTTATTTTTGCTCCAGACAGGGATGTACACTTGTTGAAGTTCATCCATGTGATCTTTAAATGTTTGCTATTGCCTATCCACCGTCAACCCTTTAAGTATCATTCGCCAGTCTATTCTAGCTAATTCACGTCTCATACCATCAAAGTTACCTTTCCCCAAGTTCAGGACCCTAGTCTCTGAATTAACTGTGTCACTCTCCATCTTAATAAAGAATTCTACCATATTATGGTCACTCTTCCCCAAGGGGCCTCGCACAACAAGATTGTTAATTAGTTCATATGTTCTTATGTTCAAAGCCAATTTACAATCTATATTAATGACTTAGATGAAGGGACTGAGTGTAATGTATCCAAGTTTGCTGCTGATACAAAGTTAGGTGGGAAAGTAAGCTGTGAAGAGGACGCAAAGAAGCTGCAGAGAGATATAGATAGGTTGATTGAGTGGGCAAGAACCTGAGAACAGATTTTACTCTCCATTGGCGTCATTGGAGAGTATTATTCGGCGGGTTGTTAAACTGGTGTTTCCTTTATTGCCATGGGTTTCCCGCCCAGAGAATTAAGTTAAAATTGACTCCATGAATGCCAGTATGAAGCCAAAACAGCTAAACTTGTTTGAATGCATAGCCAGTCTACTATATTTGTGGAAACATTAATGTGAATCTTAAAGCATTTCTCTTTTTTTTTAAGGCTCAGTTTTATTTATTTATTTTGTTTTATTGCGGTTCTTGAATTATTGCAGTGCACGTTTTCATGTGAACAGTTACATTGGGGTCAAGTTCCGGCTGCCCGTGAGAACGGCGCACATCGGAGAGGCCCGCCTAATTTATAGAACAAAAATTGCGGTGAATACTTACCTCGCGATTCTCCGATAGCTGTAGGCCCATTTCCACCTGGGCACTGCGCAGCAGGAGCTGCTGGGGGCGGAGCTACAGCCCTGCGCCAAAAACAGTGCCGGCAGCTGGGCGCGTACGCAGTGGCTGCCGGCGTCCTGTCTCCGGGGCGACGACGCTATCCCAGGCCGAAGGGACGTCGCCCCCTATCCCCGGCCGAGTGGCCTGCGCATCTTACCTCGGCGGCGTGGTCCGCCCCGCCCGGCCTCTCGCTGGGGGCGGGCCCCACCCGAAGAGTCGTCGGCGGCGGCGGCCCGGAATCGGCTGCATGCGGGCCCTGCCCGAAGTCCTCGGCGGGGCCCAGCTTCTTCGTCGGTGGCGGGGCCCGCCCGCCCGCCTCGCATCTCACTGAGGCGGGCCCCGTCCGAAGAGACGTCGGCAGCCCAACATCGGCTGCTTGCGGGCGGGGCCTGGCATCGTCGTCATCTTCTCTCTCCCTCCTACCTTCTTCTCTTCTCCCCCCCTCCCTCATCTTTTTCTCTTCTCCCCTCCCCCATCTTCTTCTCCCCCCCCCGCCATCTTCTTCTCTCTCACCCCCCCATCTTCTTCTGTCACTCCCTGTCTTCTTCTCTCCCCCCCCCAATATTCTCTTCCCCCCCCACTACCCCCCCTCCCCCCCGCCCTCTTCTCCCCGGTGCTGCAGTAGGTGAGTAGAAATAATTATTTATTGAGTGATTTTTAATTTTTTTAATTTTTTAATTAATTGATTTGGATTGATTTATTGGTTTACTTATTGATTTATTTATTGATGAAGGCTCTTTATTTGTAAAAGTGAAGTGTTTAATGTTTGTAAATGGCCCTCCTCCCACCCCTACCCCATCTTTTGTTCCCTACGCCTGATTTCTAAGTGTCGGCAAGATTTTTCTGGGCATACAAAAATCTACACTTATTCCACTCTAAGTTAGTTTGGAGTAAGTTTTCGCTGCCTAAACTTGGAAAACAGGCATAAGTGGCCAGACATGCCCTCTTTTTAAAAAAAAAATCTGTTCTAAAATGAAACTGTTCTAACTCACTCGAACTGGAGCAAACCAAAGGCCGAGAATTGCAATTTCTTCGATACTCCATTCTAAACTAGTTGCTCCAAAAAAATAGGAGCAAATCAGGCCGAAACATGACCCCATTTAATGTACTACTTCCACGAAAAATATATTTTGACGGATACCTTGAATAGATAGGTCCATCAATGAGCTCATGTGCGACTTCAGCAGATTTGCCCTCAGGCAGATTCACACAAAACAGGAAATATTCTTACCAGTACATGAATCAAGAAAGTGCAGCAGCAATCTATCTATTCCAGTATGTTTTCTAAACTTACTCATATCTTCATAGCGAGAGGATTTGAGTATAGAGCAGGGAGGTCTTGCTGCAGTTGTGCAGGGCCTTGATGAGACCACACCTTGAATATTGTGTGCAGTTTTGGTCTCCTAATCTAAAGAATGACATTCTTGCTATTGAGGGAGTGCAGCCAGGCTGATTCCCGGGATGGCAGGACTGACATATGAAGAAAGACTGGATCGACTAGACTTATATTCACGGGAATTTAGAAGAATGAGAAGGGCTCTCATAGAAGCACATAAAATTCTGACGGGATTGGACAGGTTAAATACAGGAATAATATTCCTGATGTTGGGGAAGTCCAGAACCAGGGGTCACAATCTAAGAATAAGGGATAAGTCATCTAGGACCGAGATGAGGAGAAACTTTTTCACCCAGAGAATTGTGAACCTGTAGAATTCACTACCACAGAAAGTTGTTGAGTCCAGTTTGTTGGATATATTCAAAATGGAGTTAGATGTGGCCCTCATGGCTAAAGGAATCAAGGGGTATGGAAAGAAGGCAGGGGTGGGATACTGAAGTTGCATAATCAGCCATGATCATATTGAATGGTGGTGCAGGCTCGAAGGGCCGAATGGCCTACTCCTGCACCTATTTTCTATGTTTCTATGTTTCTATAACCACCACATGTTGTGCACTGCATTTCAAGTACTTGACTGTGCAAATGACTATGGGGTATGTTGGTGTACTTCCGAAAGCTCTGAAATAATCAGTGAGACTCATACAAATCATTCCCATGGCTTAGCAGGTGAAAGCAATCCCTGTCACAGAACGAAGCCATACTGACAATCGGATCCTGATTTCAATTCACAGTTTGTGCTGAGTTAGTTAGCAGCCAGGGAAGCAGTTGGGAAAATTAAATGGCCCACAGGGTGCATGGACTACGGAAGGAGAAAAAAAATATCAGGCAGGCTATTGGCCAGGACACTGGGATAATTCACCTGCTCTTCTTCAAAATAGTGACATGGGATCTTTTACATCCATCTGGGAGGGCAGACAGGGACTCGGTTTAACGGTCCATCTGAAAGACGGCACCTCCAACAGTGCTGCACTGGAGTGTCAGCCTAGATTTTTGTGCTTAAGGCTCTGGAATGGGACTTGAACCCAAAACCTTCTAACTCAGAGCTGAGTGTGCTACCCACTGAGCCAAGGCTGAAGATAAATAAATTACTGCAAAAAGGATTTATGGAAGAACAGTATCTATACTAGTAAATTTGATGCAGTGCTGGAGTATTCAGCAGTATGGTACACATCTAAGGTCTTCAAACTTCTTTGTTTTGGGGGTTACACCCTCAGTGACTCTCCGCAAGTATTGGCACAGCCCTGCAGACTCCCTATGCATACAAAGTCATCTCAGACACCTGCTGTCCCAATGTCCAAAAGACAAAAAAAAAGTAGGATTATTGTAGGATATTATTTAATTAGTATGCAGAACTGAAATATAATTTCATTCAGTTAACTGCATAAAAATAATTCAGAAATATGAAAGATGGACAGAAATCTGAAGACCTTGTGAATCCCCCGAGATCCACTCACCAGCATCCAAGGATTCAAGGATCTCAGCTGGAAAACTATGAGACAATGGGAATATTTCCTCTGTTCTTTATTTGTGCCAACATTTCCCTCCTCCTCCCATGTCTCAACAAATTTTTACTCGCGTTTCAACACATACACAAATTATCCACAATCTAGGAGTTCAAACACAAGAGACTTCCTTTACAAGAAATGTAATGTGTACCCAAAGTGTATATGAAAAGTGTTTTTTTTTTAATGCTTACATTTATATAATATCTTTTGCACCCTTAAATTATCCTAAAGCGCCTCACTGTCAATCAATGATGGACAGGAGAAGGCCTATCCAGCCTATCCCACATGTCCCACTTCATTTCTTTTGAACTGTTGTTTAGCAAGCAAGTGTGGCAGTCAGTGTATGACCTGAAAGGTGCCACAAAGGGGAAATGGCATCAAGAACCAGTTGATCTGTTTTGTAGTACTGTTTGAGACGTAATGCTGGCCAGCATATTGCAAGATCTCCCTTGTCTTCTTCGAATGGGATCTTCTACATGCATCCGAACAGGCAGACAGGGCCTCAGTTTCATTTCTTCAGTAAGAACATGAGAAATAGGAGCTAGAGTGGGTCATTTGGCCCTTCGAGCCTGCTCCGCCATTCAACAAGATCATGGCTGATCTTTCACAACTCCACCTTCCTGCACTATCCTCATATCTCTTAATTCTGTTATTTCACAAACATTTATCAACCTCTGTCTTAAATATACTCAACGACTGAGCATCCACAGCTCTCTGGGGTCGAGAATTCCAAAGATTCACCACCTTCTGAGTGAAGAAACGGCCAACCCCTTATTCTGAGAATGTGACCCCATATTCTAGATTCCCCAGCCAGGGGAAACATCTTCTTAGCATTAACCTTGTCAAGCCCCTGAAGAATTTTATATGTTTTAATTGGTTCGCCTCTCATTATTCTAAATTCTCGGGAATATAGGCCCAGTTTACTCAATCTCTCCTCATAGGGCAATCCCTTCATCCCAGGAACCTGTCTAGTGAACTTGCATTGCACTGCCTCTAAGGCAAATATGTCTTTCCTTAAGGTAAGGAGACCAGAACTGTACTCCAGGTATGGCCTCACAAATGCCCTGTATAATTCTAGAAATACTTCCTTACTCTTGTACTGTAATCCCTTTGTAACAAAAGCTAACATACCATTTGCTTTCCTAATTGTTTGCTGGACCTGTATAAACTCACTAATAAATCCAATAAGGAATTTAGAAGAAAATTCTTTATCCAGAGAGTGATTAGAATGTGGAACTTATTACCACATGGATTAGTTGAGGTGTAGATTTAAGGGGAAGATTGATAAGTCATCATCATCATAGGCAGTCCCTCAAAATTAAGACTTGCTTCCACTCTAAATTTGAGTCCTTAGGTGACTGAATAGTCCAATATGGGAATTAAAGTCTCTGTCACACGTGGGACAGACAGTCGTTGAAGGAAAGGGTGGGTGGGGAGTCTGATTTGCTACACACTCCTTCTGCTGCCTGTGCTTGTTTTCTGCATATTCTTGGTGATGAGACTCGAGGTGCTCAGTGCCCTCCCGGATGCTCTTCCTCCACTTCGGGTGATCTTTGGCCAGGGTGTGCATGAGGGAGAAAGCAATAGAAGGATATGGTGATAGAGTAAGATAAAGTAGAGTGGGAGGATGCTCGTATGGAGCATAAACACTGGCATAGATCAGCTGGGCCAAATGGCCTGTTTCCGTGCTGTAAAATCAATGTAATCAATAAATTATTTTCGAATTCAGCACGCAACAGTTGGGTAAATATAGGTAGGTAATCTTATTCAGGGATAACTTTTTGAAGAAACGTAGGAGCTTTTCACGTCATCAGACACAGATCGATAAGTAAATCAGTGATGTAAGGTCGGAGAGAGTCAGTTAAGCTGAAAGGACAGATCACCAGTGTAAGATCCTGCAGTCAATAAAAAAAAACTAGACATATGTGTTGCAGACATTTTCGGTAGGCCGTAGGGACATCAAAGGGGCTTAATGAACAAGACACAGATATTGAAACTTCATTAAGAGAAACCTTAGCTGTAAATGATCAAGTGCATTGATTTCAAATTGCTGTAATTCCCTGACTACAATGTCCTCATCAGGAGTCACTCAGAGCAATTTGAAAACAGATAAGTCAATTAAGAAGAAGAATTCAATTAGCAACCCATATTCTGAATGAAGTAGCAATCAAAATCAAATGGTATTCACCTTTCCAATGCAGATAATGTGAAGCAGACAATCAAAATCTAGAAGACACGACTCTGAATCTTCAGAAGTAATGACATTTGAGGGGTGAAAACTAGTTACTTGTGTAATTAGGGGTTAAAACAAGTTACTTGTGCAACTAGTGGGTAAGACTAGTTTATTGTGTAAAAGGGCGGCAGGTTCATTTTGATTTTAATTTGAGTTCTTACTCCTGATTGGACACCAGGGTCTCAACTCTCCAAAAGGTTTATGTTGCTTTTGCAACTTAAGATATTCTTAATTCTCAACTTAATATAGCACAACCCATAAGGCTAACCGACAACATTTCTGAGTTCAATTTTTTCTTTAAATTTAATAATTGTTCCAAGAGTCAAATTCATTTAACAACAAAAAAAAACCTGCCTGATAACAAAACATGGGAATGCATAGCGCGCAGTCAAAATGACGAAGGGAACATCGTCATTTATTAAGAGCGGAACAAGACCCACACTCTTTGCCGGCAGTGTGGGGCTAAAGCATTTCACCTGCAGAAATCGAGCTGTGGTAAATGTGCCTACCCTGCCAAGAGAAAGAGAAAGTATAACTGGAGTGCGAAGGCCAAAAGGAGAAACACAACTGGTACAGGTTGCATGAGGCACCTGAAGGTGGTGTATCGCAGATTCAGGAATGGATTCTGTGAAGGGACCGCCCCAAAGCCCAGATGCACCACAATGGCTTCCTCTAGCGCTGCATAAACTGTTGGTGTACCTACACAACAAATAAAGCTATGGTTTGGAAAGTTTAAAAAAAATACATAGCTTTAAAACAAGCAGTGTCACAGAATGCGAGTCATTCATTTTGTAGAATAAGCATACTCCCGTTGTTATGTATGTAACTATGTAATACTTGCCACCAGAGGGCGCAACTATTGGAGTCCCAATGGTCACCTGCACACACACGCAGGGTCAGTTCTCATGCCAGACACAAGACTCCCAGAGCAAGCGCTCTACTCGGAATTCGTCCACGGCAAACGAGCCAAAGGCGGGCAAAGGAAACGTTACAAGGACACCATCAAAGCCTCCCTGATAAAGTGCGACATTCCCACTGATACCTGGCCAAAGACCGCTCTAAGTGGAGGAAGTGCTTTCGGAAGGGCGCTGAGCTCCTCGAGTATCGTCGCTGAGAGCATGCAGAAATCAAGCACAGGCAGCGAAGGAGCGTGCGGCAAACCAGGCTCCCGGCCCACCCTTTCCCTCAGCGACTATCTATCCCACCTGTGACAGAGACTGTGATTCTTGTATTGGACTGTACAGCCACCTAAGAACTCATGCTAAGAGTGGAAGCAAGTCTTCCTCGATTCCGAGGGACTGCCTATGATGCAGGACCAGTATAAAAGGTTGGCTGCCATGTTGTTTAGGCACTCTGGAGTTGTAATAAAGAAGACTAAGGTCACACTAAGTTTAGCTCACAGTACTCAGCCTCATGTGAGTTCTTCTATACACAACATTTTGTTAGATGTGGAATTCCATTTGCCCTCATTCCCTCCTCTCCCCACCCCACGTCCCACCCCCACTCCTTGTGAATGCTGACATGTAGTATGCACTTGGTTGCGTTTACATACTTGGGTGTTTAATTCCTCCTTGTGGTGCATTGCTTGTCATTTAAATTTCCTTAACACGATTGTTAACCCCTTTCTCCATGATTGTATTAAGGTACTGCAGGAAGCATCCTTATGAATGCATTTGGCTGGATTTTTGAGGGGTTTGCGACCGGCTTTTTGTCGTGTTTTGACCCTCTGCGGCGAAAACCCAGTTGCTGAGCCCAGTCGGGATAATCGGTTCCTTCTTTGCGGCGGCGATGGGAAATACCACCGGGGAGAGCTGCGCCGGACGTGTAACGACTCGGATTGTGTTACCGTCCAAGTTTTCGCACTCTCCTGACCCGTACGCCGTACCCAGAACACCGACAGGGCGGTGTAGCCCTGCCAGCAGCGGTAAGTTAGAAAACCTGAAATAAAGGTAAGTTAATGTTTTTATTTTTTTGCAGCGATTTATTAGGTAAGGGTCTTGGTAATATTTTGTGAATTTTTTAAAAATTTGTTTTCCCTCTCCCAAGGCCTCTCTCGCTGTGCTCCTGACCCCGCTCTAAAGTTGGCCAGGATCGCGTTTTGCGCCGCGAATAATTGTGCAATACCTCCCTTTGCGCCCTGGCGCAGACCCCAAAGACTGAAAGTTTGGCCTAAAATCGTTAATGCAGCAAAAATGGTAATTTTCATGTATCGCTTACGTTTTCGCCCCAAAATCCCAAAACATGAAAATCCAGCCCGTTAAATAGTGCGCTACCTGAGTGTAATGTATGCACCTGTGAGAATGCTCGCAGGTTTGTAGAGCTGTTGCATTGTAAGTGACTTCGCCAGTCACGTGAAGTTTACAAGACTCAATATCCCAGTCAGCTGGGTCTCGATCATCCACGATCATCCACGTGAGCCTGGTGGGTGATTATTAAACCTTTATTAATAAACCAACTAGTTCTTAATGGCAATGTTTTGCTATGAATATTTAAGCAAAGAACCCATGAAGCAAATACATTACACTGAGAAAGTTCAAATCTGGGACCTTGTCTTGAGTCTAATCCAAACTGATGGGATAAAACTTCCTTCTGTATCATGGTACCAAGTTGACTTGATGATTGTCTCTGCTGTCCGACAAACTTCCTAACAAACTGCCCATAATCAAGTTATCGATAACCGGTCTTGTCAGTTCAACACTGACAAGACCAAAGACATCCTTGGTCCCTGTCAGAAACTATTCACTTTATCCCCTGGTCCCTTTCCCCTTTCTGGTTGCCTTCTTGAGCTCAACCATACAGTGCGTTACCCTGTTGGATATTAAGATGAGCTTCAAACCCCACATCCATGTCAATCAACAAGACTTCCACTTCCAAAATATTGCCCATCTCCACCCCTACCTCATCTCCACTGTCTCTGAAACTTCATTCATGCCTTATGTCCCAACTGCATTTTCCTAGCATCCTTCTCGCTGACCTTCAGAGCACCACAGTTCATAAATTCCAACTCATTCAGGCCCCATGCTCACATCCTAACCCATACAACGTTACCCATAAACCCTGTCCTTGCCAATCTTCATTTGATCAGCATCGTTCAGCATGCCAACTTCAGAATTTGCATCCATATTAATCCTTCCATGATCTTGCTCCTTTTTACTTTTTCATCTTCCACAGCTCTACATCTCTGACCATATTCTCTGCTCTTGCAGCTCTGGTCTAGTGTGCATTCCACCTCTTGTTCTACCCAATGATACAGCCTTCAGCTACCGAACTTCCTCTGCCTTGCTCCCCATCTTCATGGGCCGTGCCTTCAGCTAAATCTCCCTTTCATTGCAATTCAGCTCTAACCCTTATTGTGAAACACCTTGAGATGCGTCACTATTTTTGCGTATAGACCATAGCCCTAAACTTGTGATATTTCATCATCTTTCACCCTGAGTGTTACAAATTCCAGCCCACCTTGACTACTTTCCAGATCTTATGTTACCAATTGAACCGTGATTGAAGATATAATTAGCTTGCATTTTCAGTGTGTTTTGTAATGGGGCTATATATGTCTCACTTGAACTTCTGAGTTACCCGACCACAACTCCTTCCACCGTTCCCCCCCACCCCACCCCCCTGCCCCAACCCAGCTCGGAAAACCCACCCCAGTCAAAATCATGGCCAAAGTGTTTCTCTGCCCATTTTTAATAGGTGACTAAGAATACACTTGAATATATTTGTTCACAATATAATCTATGTTCCTCTGTGTCCGAGCAAAATTGTAATGATATCCAGACCAGCGCAAATGTTGGTCAGATCTCAACTTGCATTTCCAGTTGCAGTCAGATAGAAATCTACAATGTAATCTGCTGGAGGGATGTTAAAAATATATGACTGTGTTTATGTTACTCTTGATTCTGCCAATCAGTGGAAGGAAGCAGACACCATTCATAGGAGGATGGCCTGTTGAAGAAAGCAGATATCGTAAGTCGGAGGATGGCCTTCTGATGAGGCCAAAAGGATGTTCTATAAATGATGCAACAAGGTTAGGGCAAGTTATTTGTTGCAACAAAGAATGTTATAACAACAACTACAACAACAATTTGTCTTTATATAGCGCCTTTAACGTAGTAAAACATCCCGAGACGCTTCACATGAGCATTATAAAACAAAATGTGGCACCGAGCCACATACGGAAATATTAGGTCAGATGACCAAAAGTTTGGAAAAAAAGAGATAGGTTTGAAGGATCATCTTAAAGGCTGAAAGAGAGATATAGAGAGCCATAGCAGTTTAGGGAGGGAATTCCAGAGCTTAGGGCCTTGGCAGCTGAAGGCACGGCCACCAATGGTGGAGCGATTAATATTGGGGAAGCTCAAGAAGCCAGGATTAGAGGGGTGCCAATATCTCGGAGAATTGTGAAGCTGGAGGAGATTGCGGAGACAGGGAGGGCTGAGTCATTTGAAAACAAGGATGATAATTTTGAAATGGAGGCGTTGCTTAACTGTGAGCCAATGTAGGTCAGTGAGCACAGGGGTGATGGGTGAACGGGACTTGGTGCGAGTTAGGACACGATTTCAGTACAGAAAACAGCCAAAAAGATATTTTATGCAAATTTGTGGTATTCAGGCATTACATTAACTACATGAGGTAATTGTAGAAATTCCTAAGATTTTCATGCAATGCTACTTCACCAAATATCATTATATTAGCATTTCGGGACTAGCTGATCACTGGTAATTTTGCGTTGAACTCTTGCCCGCTATGGCAGTCTTGCAGATATCTACTGCCCTTCAACTAATCAATATATACTCCGAACGAACTCCTTCAAGTTAACTTGTTCTGATTGATTTGCTCTCTGTGGTACTTCCTTGAAAGGCAATGATCATGGCTTGGTTTCCAATGGCTTACACAAAAATAGAGCAAGAACTTATTCTTTTTAATGTAGTCTTCATGAACTCACTTTCTATGGTAGTGTAGTGGTTATATTGCTAGACTAGTAATCCAGAAGCTTGGAGTAATGATCCGGAGACATGAATACAAATCCCATCACAGCAGCCGGAGAATTCAATTCATACATGTAGAATAAAAAGCTAGTATCAGTAATGGTGACCATGAAACTACTGGATTGTCTTAAAAACCCATCTGGTTCACTAATGTCCTTTCGGCAAGGAACTCTGCTGTCCTTACCCGGTCTGGCCTATATGTGACTCCAGACCCAAAGCAATGTGATTGACTCTTAACTGTCCTCTGAAATGGCCGAGCAAGCCACTCAGTTGTATTCAAGAAGGCGGCTCACTACCACCTTCTCGAGGTAAATTGGGGATGGGCAATAAATGCTGGCCTTGCCAGCGACGGCCACATCCCGTGAATTAATTTTTAAAAAGCACCGTTGAAATTTAAGACACAAAATCAGGCAAATTTAAAACATATATATTAATAACAAGCAATGACAATCAAATGACACACTTCCTTCACTCACTGAATGTGATAATGGTACTCCCACAGAGGTGACTAGTAGAGAAATTAAGGTTTCTGACCCAGCGATGGTGAAGGAACAGTGATGCGTGTCTAACTCAGGATGGGGTGTGACTTGGAGGTGATGATGTTCCCACAACATTGCTACTTTTGTTCTGTTCAATGGCAGAGGTCGCAGGGGAGGGACGCGCTGTCAAAGGAACCTTGGTGAGTTGCTGCAGTGGATCCTGTACGTACTGCATCTGCAGTTTGTTAGTTTTGAGCTTCTTGAGTACTGTTGCAACTGCACCCATCCTGGCAAGTGGTAAGTATTCCATCACACTCCTCACTTGAAAGATGCTGGTCTATAATTCCCAAGTTCATGCATCGATATATTTGAATATTCGGATAACATCTGGTCTCTGCGCCTGACGCACATTTCCTTTGTTCATGGAACTCCCCAAAATATTAACCAGCATTCCACTCAATTTCTCTCATTTCTTTTGGCATCCTAGAATCAGCTGCAGATCCCCAAAATTTAATTCTAGCATGTGTGATGCATTCAAAAATCAGGGATGCCAAGGCAAAAGTGTTGCAGCCTTGTCTCTAGTTCACACTCCCTTCAAGTGTCGTTCATTGCTGGGAACGTAGAGATGCTTAAATGCCCTGTATCGCTCAAATGGCATGAGGTGGCTTCCCTAAGGGATCAAGATCTGACTCCAATAATGTCATTTTCGCAAATCAGAAGCCACTTTGTAACAACACAAAAGTGGTAGTACAAATACTACCTTAGTTAATGCATAAGGGCCATCTGGTAGATATGATGCATTTTGATAAAGTTTCGCATGCAAAGCTTTTAAAAAAGATCAAGACTCGGGAAATTAATAACAAACTACCTCTCTGGACTCACAAACTCCCTCTCTGGACTCACAAACTCTCCTGGTAATGGAAAGCAGAAAGTGATCATAAACATGAAAAGCTCTAATGGGAGGCAGTGACTAATGGAGTACAGGATATCTTTGCAAAATGTGCTGCTCATTAGCAAATAAAACATCCTTATGGGATATAATAGCTGAACTATTAATTTACCTCCTTGTCAAAAAGATAGCATGAAAACCATTTCTACAACACAATTACACAGAAACTGTAAATAGTGTGTATAAAATATGTCAGTTGAGAAAGAGTGAGCTATTGTCTTTATTTCAGCTAACAGTTTCTGAAATTTACTTGATTACTTAAAACAGCAGTTAACAGCTGTAGAAAATGGCATTTTGAATCTTTCTTTCCTGAATTATCATAAATCTTGTTCTTCACACTGAAAGCAGTCAACCAAAGTATGAATAAAGGTGACAAGTTCCAGAAGGACAGAGCTCGCTTATGGAAGTTGGGTTTCATGTGGCAAATGCAGTTTAACGGTGGTCATAAACTTTGCAAGAATAACAGGTGTGAGTACAATCTGAATGTGGAAGTTCTTGTGGATTGGGGGGAGGGCTGGGGAGGTGGGGGGGGGGGGGCGGGCAAAGGGGAGAGTGTCAAGAGAGTAAATGAACGATGAGATTCAGTCGTCAAGGTCAAGGTGTACAAGTCATTAAATCTTGTTTACAGATCAAAAAGAAATGGAAAACTTACTTCATCACAAGAATGTAAAAGCAAGAAATTATTGCAGCAATTACTCAGAATACTGGTCAGACATCAATTGAACGATTATGCGCTGGACTTTCTGGTCATTTGTGCTCCGGGTTTTGCTCCGGAGAGGAGTGAAAGGTAGCGGTGAGGTCTCCTGCACCCCATCGTGATCCTCCGGTCAGGTTTTGTGGCGGTGCTAAGCAGCACAGCCGGGAACATAAGAACATAAGTGCAGAAGAAATAGAAGCAGGAGTAGGCCATTTGACCTTCCGAGCCTGCTCCGCCATTTAATACGATCTTGGCTTATCTGATCATGGACTCATTTCAACTTCCCTGACCGCTCCCCATAACCCATTTTTCCCTTATCGCTCAAAATTCTGCAGATCTCCGCCTTAAATATATTCAAAGACCCAGCCTCCACAGCTCTCTGGGGCAGAGAATTCCATAGATTTACAACCCTCTGAGAGAAGAAATTCCTCCTCATCTCAGTTTTAAATGGGCGGCCCCTTATTCTGAGACTATGTCCACTAGTTTTAGTTTCCCTTATGAGAGGAAATATCCTCTCTGCATCCAACTTGTCGAACCCTCTCATTATCTTATGTTTCAATAAGATCACCTCTCATTCTTTTGAACTGCAATGAGTATAGGCCCAACCTCCTCACCTATCTTCATAAGTCAACCCCCTCATCTCCGCAATCAATCGAGTGAACCTTCTCTGAACAGCCTCCAATGCAAATATATCCTTCCTTAAATACGGAGACTAAACCTGCATGCAGTACTCCAGGTGTGGCCTCACCAATACCCTGTACAGTTGTAGCAGGATTTCTCTGTTTTTATACTTCATAACCCCTTAGAATAAAGGCCAACATTCTATTTGACTTCCTGATTACTTGCTGTACCTGCATACTAACTTTTTGTGTTTCAAGCACAAGTACCCCAGGTCCCTCTGTACTGCAGCACTTGCAATTTTTCACCATTTAAATTATAATTTGTTTTTATATTATTTTTGCCAAAGTGGATAACCTCACAGTTTCCAACATTATACTCCATCTGCCAAATGTTTGCCCACTCACTTAGCCTGTCTATATCCCTTGCAAATTTTTTGTGTCCTCCTCACAATTTGTTTTCCCATCATCTTTGTATCATCAGCAAACTTTGTTGCATTACACTCGATCCCTTCATCCAAGGGGATTGGCTAATTAACAGAAAACAGAAAGTCAGGATGAATGGGTCTTTTTCCGGTTGGCAAACAGTGACGAGTGGGGTGCCACAGGGATCGGTGCTGGGGCCTCAAATATTTACAATCTATATTAATGACTTGCGACGGGTTTGCAACACCCCTGGTTGCGACACCGGCACAAGATTTGATTCTTGCCCGATCCGTCACCCGGGAAGTGCACCCGCAATGACTGCCTGGGTAATCAGAGCGGTCCAACCATGCCGGTGGTGCAGAGGAAAGTAAAATACTGTAAAAATAAGTGCAAATGTTTTTTGTATTTAATTTTTGTGTTGCAGTGGCATGGGCAATGTTTTAGGAATGTTTTGCTGGGTTTTTTTTTAGATTTCCCCCACCCCCTTCCCAGGCCTCTCTTGGAGCACTCTCTTTTAGTTCGCGAGGTTCCCATCCTTGCATCACGAGAAGTGAACTACACTTCCCTGAGCTCTGCGCCTCCTGACGCAGGGCCCAGATGCCAAAACTTACAGACTAAAGAGCAAATTATTCCCAGCCAGTAACATTCACACCCCGAAAACAGAAAAGTCAAAAATCCAGCCCGACGTTTTGTTCTGGCTCCCCGTCTAAGATGGATAAAGAGGGCTAAGAGAAAGTCCAGCAATGATTCACCAATCTCCTGGTGACCTGTCCAACATATATCCTTCAACCAATGCCACAAAATACTGATTATCTGGTCATTTATCTCATTGATGTTTGCGGGACCATGCTGCACGCAAGTTGGCTGCTGCATTTAACATGGAAACATAGGAACATAGAAAATAGGTGCAGGAGTAGGCCATTCGGCCCCTCGAGCCTGCACCACCATTCAATAAGATCATGGCTGATCATTCACCTCAGTACCCCATTCCTGCTTTCTCTCCATACCCCTTGATCCCTTTAGCCATAAGGGCCATAGCTTCTCTTGAATATATCCAATGAATTGGCATCAACAACTCTCTGCGGTAGGGAATTCCACAGGTTAACAACTCTCTGAGTGAAGAAGTTTCTCCACATCTCAGTCCGAAATGGCTTACCCCTTATCCTTAGACTGTGTCTGTCATGTATGTAACCATCATGCAATGGTAATCTTCGTGTAACTGTAACCTTCATGCAACTCCTGTACACTGTACTTATACCCTAGAAATGCACACCCTGACCACAGCGGGTGAACTTGTGGGAGAAACTCCTCACCTGGGTTGCCAGGTATAAAAGGGGAGGTCCCACCCAGGGTCAGCACTCCTTGGTCCTGAGAATAAAGGTTAAGGTCACGTAGTGACTGTGTCTGCAGTACATGCCTTGTGTGAGTTTGTAGTATGGTGCAGGGACACCACATTTGGTGACGAGAAACGGGAATCACCAAACCACGAGGATGGCCACCGGTAGCACAGAGGAATGTTACTGTGTGGGTGAGGACTGGGACAACTTCATGGAAAGACAACAGCAGAGCTTTGTCATGAAGGACTGGCTGGGAGCGACAGCGGCCGACAAGCGGAGGGCGCATCTACTGACCAGCTGCGGACCACAGACGTATGCGCTGATGAAAGACCTGCTCGCACCCCCAAAAGCCAGTGCACAAGTCCTTTGAAGAGCTCAGCCAGCTGATCAGTGAGCATCTCAAGCCGGCGAGTAGCGTACACATGGCCCGGCACCGGTTCTACATGCACCGGTGTCGGGAGGGACAATAGATCTCGGACTTCGTTGCGAACCTGCAGCGCTTGGCCAGTCTCTGTAAGTTCACAGACACCTGCAGGGGGGGAGATGTTAAGGGACTTTTTCATTGAGGGCATTAATCATGCCGGGATTTTCAGGAAGCTCATAGAGGCCAAGGACTTGACTTTCGAAGGGGCGACGTTGATAGCTCAGACTTTCATGGCAGGGGAAGAGGAGACCAAGCTAATTTACGCACGCAGCCCTGGTCCCAACATGGCGATGGACCAGGGAGTTAACATTGTGAACGCGGCTAGGGACCACAGGCAGGGCATTAGGTTGGGCCGGCAACAGGAACAATGGAAAGAGGATCGGCAATTCACACCATCACGAGGAACAATGCGTCCCACGATGGGACCATTAACACCCACCATCAGAGTGCTTAGAAACAACCAAATGGGGAATCAGAGAGGAATGCCTGGCAACAGTCCCTTTTTTAACAAAAATCTCAGCTCATGCTGGAGATGCGGGGGTAGACATACTGCGAAAAGCTGCAGGTTCCAGTGATATACCTGTAGGATTTATAACATCATGGACAGTTGGCCAGGATGTGCAAAAAGGCTGTAGCGAGGCTATTCTGCAAGACAGAGGAACCAGATGAGGGGTCTGCAATGCAGGATGATGCCTGGAGAAAAGCCATGGATGCTGAAGTTCAGTGGGTTCACTTGGCTGACATACACTAAAACGCCACCCATGATGATGAAAGTTTTATTGAATGGCATCCCGGTGCGCATGGAGCTGGATACGGGAGCTAGCCAGTCACTTATAAGCGCCCAACAATTTGAGAGATTGTGGCCACACAGAGCTAGCAGGCCCAAACTGGAATGCATTGACACGCAGCTACAGACGTACACCAAAGAGATCATCCCAGTGCTAGGCAGTGCAAACTTGGTGGTAACACATAATGGATCACAGAACCGGCTGCCACTCTGGATCATCCCGGGAAATGGCCCCGCGCTCTTGGAGAGGAGTTGGCTAGCCGAGATGAATTGGAAATTGGGGGATGTGCACGCCATTTCATCTGTGGAGCGAAGTTCATGCTCACAGGTCCTACAAATATTCGGGTCACTGTTTCAACCCGGTGTCGGAACGTTCACTCCAGACGCCAGACCAGTGCACCACAAAGCCAGAGCGGTGCCATATGTGATGCGTGAGAAAATTGAAAGTGAGGCTGCTCAGAGAGGGCATAATTTCGGCCGTTGAATTCAGCGACTGGGCAAGTCCCATCGTTCCTGTCCTTAAAGCAGATGGCTCGGTTAGAATTTGTGGCGACTACAAAGCCACAATCAACCGAGTGTCGCTGCAAGACCAATACCCACTCCCGAGAGCGGAGGACCTTTTTGCCACGCTGGCAGGTGGCAAGCTGTTCACGAAGCTGGACCTCATTTCGGCCTACATGACTCAGGAACTGGCTGAAGAATCCAAGATTCTGACCACCATCACGACACACAAGGGATTATTTATCTACAACAGGTGTCCATTTGGGATTCGTTCGGCGGCAGCTATCTTTCAGCGGAAAATGGAAAGCTTGCTCAAATACATTCCTGGAACAATCGTATTTCAAGACGACATCCTTATAACGGGTCGAGACACCTCCACAACCTGGAGGAGGTGCTACGCCGACTGGACCCGGTAGGCTTGCGGCTGAAAAAGGCCAAGTGTGTGTTTTTGGTCCCAGAGGTCGAGTTTTTGGGCAGGAGGGTTGCCGCAGACGGGATCCGGCCCACTGAATCCAAAATGGAGGCGATCCGCTGGGCGCCCAGGCCCAGCAACACGTCGGAGTTGCGATCATTTCTGGGACTTTTGAACTATTTTGGGAACTTACTGCTGAACTTAAGCACATTATTGGAGCCGTTACACATGCTCCTGTGTAAAGGTTATGAATGGCTTTGGGGGGACTGTCAAGAATGGGCTTTCAATAAGGTGAGGAACCTGCTGTGTTCTAACAAACTGTTGACTTTGTATGACCCCTGTAAAAAACTGGTTTTAACATAGAAACATAGAAACATAGAAACATAGAAACATAGAAAATAGGTGCAGGAGTAGGCCATTCAGCCCTTCTAGCCTGCACCGCCATTCAATGAGTTCATGGCTGAACATGAAACTTCAGTACCCCCTTCCTGCTTTCTCGCCATAACCCTTGATCCCCCGAGTAGTAAGGACTTCATCTAACTCCCTTTTGAATATATTTAGTGAATTGGCCTCAACTACTTTCGTCCTACGGGGTTGGGTGTAATGATGACGGCCGACTCCAACGAGTGGCTTATGCCTCCAGGTCGCTCTCCCAGGCAGAGCGTGGATATGGCATGGTCGAAAAGGAAGCACTCGCTTGTGTTTACGGTGTGAAAAAGATGCACCAGTACCTTTTCGGTAGACGGTTCGAGCTAGAGACGGACCACAAGCCGTTAACATCCCTGTTGTCCGACAGCAAGGCTGTCAATGCCAATGCGTCAGCTCGCATACAACGATGGGCTCTCATGCTGGCTGCGTATGACTACACCATCCGGCACCGGCCAGGCACCGAAAATTGCATTGACGCGCTCAGCAGGCTCCCATTGGCCACCACCGAGGGGGCAGTGGAACAAAACGCTGAGATGGTCATGGCCGTTGAGGCTTTTGATACCGCAGGCTCCCCCATCACAGCCCTCCAGATCAAACTCTGGACCAACAGAGACCCCCTCCTATCCATGATAAAAAAATGTGTCCTGACTGGGGATTGGGCGCCCGCACACAGGGCGTGCCCCGAGGAGGTCAGACCGTTTCAGAGACGGATGGATGAGTTCTCCATCCAAGCCGACTGCCTGCTATGGGGCAGCCGGGTAGTCATGCCCCAAAGGCAGGGAAGTGTTCTTCAGGGAACTCCACACCGAGCACCCTGGCATCGTGTTAATGAAGGCCATTGCCCGGTCACATGTAGGGTGGCCGGGGATTGACTCAGACCTGGAACACTGGGTTCGCAGGTGCACGAAGTGTGCCCAGCTGGGCAATGCCCCCAGGGAGGCCCCACTCAACCCGTGGCCCTGGCCCACCAGGCCATAGTCACGTATTCACGTAGACTATGCGGCCCGTTCATGGGGAAAATGTTCCTGATCGTTGTCGATGCATACTCGAAGTGGATCGAGTGCATCACATTAAACTCGTGCACGACATCCATCACCGTGAAGAGTCTGCGTACGGTTTTCGCGACCCACGGCTTGCCGGACATCCTAGTCAGTGACAATGGCCCGTGTTTCACCAGCCATGAATGCCAGGAGTTTATGTCGGGCAGTGGTATCAAACACGTCTGGACAGCGCCGTTCAAGCCAGCTTCCAATGGTCAGGCGGAACATGCAGTCCAAGTCATAAAACAGGGCATGCTACGCATCCAAGGACCCTCCCTTCAGTACCGCCTATCACGCCTCCTGCTGGCTTACAGGTCCCACCAGCACTCGCTCACGGGAGTCCCGCCAGCGGAACTCCTCATGAAACGCATGCTTAAAACGCGGCTGTCCCTCACTCACCCAGCCCTGGCAAACATTGTTGAGGGCAAGCGCCAGTCCCAAACCGAGTTACATGATCGAAACTCAAGGGGGATGTTTATAGAAATGGATGACCCGGTGTTTGTTCTTAACTATGCTTTGGGATCCAAGTGGCTTGAGGGCACAGTAATTGGCAAAGAAGGGAATAGGGTCATAGTGGTCAGACTAAACAATGGGCAGATATGCCGCAAACACTTGGACGAAGTAAAGAAAAGGTCCAGCATAGACACGGAGGAACCTGAAGAAGAGCATGAGATGTCACCCACACCACTGCCAGTGGACGAGCAATGAGGACAATCCACAGCATGCACAGTCCCTGCGGCCAGCCTGGACAGGCCGGAATCACCTCAAGTGACAGAGACGCATGCTGAGGCTCAGCCACCAGAGCCTCAACTATGGCGCTCCACGAGAGAGTGTCGACCACCTGACAGACTTAACCTTTGACACAAAAAGATGTAAGGGGGGAGGTGATGTCATGTATGTAACTGTAATTTTTATGCAACTCCTGTACACTGTACTTATATCCTAGAAATGCACACCCTGACCACAGAGGGTGAACTTGTGGGAGACACTCCTCACCTGGGTTGCGAGGTATAAAAGGGGAGTCCCACCTAGGGTCAGCACTCCTTGGTCCTGGGAATAAAGGTTCAGGTCACGTAGTGACTGTGTCTGCAGTACATGCCTCGTGTGAGTTTGTAGTACAGTGCAGGGACACCATAATGTCCCCTGGTTCTGGACTTCCCCAACATCGGGAACATTTTTCCTGCATCTAACCTGTCCACTCCTGTCAGAATTTTATATGTTTCTATGAGATCCCCCCTCATCCTTCTAAACTCCAGTGAATACAGGCCCAGTCGATCCAGTCTCTCCTCATATGTCAGTCCTGCCATCCTGGGAATCAGTCTGGTGAACCTCCGCTGCACTCCTTCAATAGCAAGAACATCCTTCCTCAGATTAGGAGACCAAAACTGAACACAATATTCCAGGTGAGGCCTCACCAAGGTCATGTATAACTGCAGTAAGACATCCCTGCTCCTATACTCAAATCCCCTAGCTATGAAGGCCAACATACCATTTGCCTTCTTCACCGCCTGCTGTACCTGCATGCCAACTTTCAATGACTGGTGTACCATGACACCCAGGTCTCGTTGCACCTCCCCTTTTCCTAATCTGCCGCCATTCAGATAACATTCTGCCTTCGTGTTTTTGCCACCACACTATAGTGTGGTCCAGCCTTCACTTCAATGGTGACTACACTTCAAATGTATTTTAATGGCTGTAGAGTGCTTTGGAATGACCTGATGTCTGTGAAAGGCGCTATATAACTGCAATTTATTTCTTTTCTCTTTCCTGTCTTCCTATTCTCTTCTGCTCTTCAGAAATCTTGGTCGGCATCAGTGAAATTAAGAGACAGAAAAACATCTTTTTAAGTGTTTATTTTAATATGTTCAGTAGCTTTACTTATCGTAAAGGAATAGAACTATCGACTTACAAAGCTGAAGCATATCTTGTTGCATTCAGTTACATCGCCATCCTGCACAACAATTGTCAAATCGACATATTTTTAATATATACATGTATAAAATGTCCATGTATTAAAAGACAGTATTTCATTTGTTGTAACCCTGAGGCTTGCCTTAATTTAACGTTTCTTGAAATTATTTCCAAAAATGCCCATAATCAAATTTGCCAAAGCCTCGAGGGGCTAAATGGCCGATTCCTGCTCCTACATTTCTAAATCATAGAATCATATAAAAATTGTGGAGATATTTGACTATTGATTTGATGGGTAGATTATTAAGAGATGTGTCAGTTCTGTTCAGTACATATTTACCTCCAGAAAATGGCCAATACCTGTCATGTTAAATGTTAATTGAGACACTGATCCATAATCTGAAAAGGATTAAAAATCAAATTAAGTGTCATACACAGGGAAATCAAAACACAACCAGTGTGTCCCTGTACCCTTTTTAATGCTTTATGGATCAATAATTTAACATCGAATTTAGAGATAAGCACAACATGGCATTTGCAATTCTAAATCTATTCCACAGGTCTATTGTTTTTTTAAACATTTGAAAGAGTACTGCGATAATTGTGAAAATTTCAGTACAATTTACAATGACCAATAAATATATATTTACTTGGGAACAAACATAAAAATGAGCAGTGTGAAATTGTGATTGAGATGCATAGAGATTGTTGCTAATCATTAAATAGAAGTAAATAGTGTGCGGGGGATTTGGGTTGGACAAGCAGGATTCTCATATGTATCGGAACTAAAAGAATGCAGAGAGAAAGGAGTAAACAATAGGATTTCATTTTAATGGAGGTGTTGACATGCTTGAAAGAAACCAATGATTAGGTAACGGAATTGCTTTGTTCTGCATTCAAGTTTGTTGTTAAGTTCAAGGCCAAAGCCTAGATAATTAATATAATAGCAGCATTGTAGAAAATACACTCAAAGTTGTTTCAGATTGAAGCTATATAAAACACAAGGGCCCGGATTTGGCATTGTGAATAACAGTGAGGCTAACAGCACTCACCGCCATTATGGCATAATCCACAGTTAAATTGGAAATTCGGGAGTTGTTGTCCGAGTTACTCAGCTCCGCAGTCTGCATGATAACAGTACCTCACCCATAGATGCTGCATTAAAATACATGAAGGGCATAAAGTTGTGGTACTTACACCAGAAAAGGTTTCGTTTGGTGCATTTAAGAGTAAGTGATTTTTTAACGGGCTGATAAGTCATAATTGCTGCCAAGCTACTTCTCTGAAAATTTTATTTTACAAGTATGTAGTCTCATTCCTTCAGAATTTAGTTAGTTGAGGAGATTTTTTTTAAATGAAGTACTTGACAGGTTCCCCGCCTAGAAGTCAGCCTGATTAGCAGTCGGGCAGGGAAGACTCCGGGAAAACCCACAGGAGCAGGTAGGTCCAATCCATGACCTGGGAGGTGGGGCCATCCGATCCCAGTAGGGAATCCATTCGTCGACCCCAGTGAGGGGTCTTTGTATGGTTTGCAGGTCTGATGTGGGTGAGCTTGGGGGGCCAGGGTGAAGCACTGCTATAAAAGCATTTTGCTGCTTCTTCTCAAAGCTGTCCTCGTCTCCATTCAGTGGCCTGGTCTCCCGAGGCCTAGGTTACCTGGCCACCCACTGTAAAGCCTACAAAGCAGGTAAATCAGAGGTTGCCTGCCTCATTAAAATATTTAATTTGCCAACCCGCCTCCTGGGAGTGGATTGGCTGCCTGCCTCTTATCCCGTCATTATTAAACCCGGAAGAAGACAGGTTGGGGGTCGGGTTTCAGATTTTTAAAATTTTAACATCTCACCCGATCTCAACCCACCCATTTTTTTGAGTGTTAAAATTCAGCCTTGTGTGTCTCAGTGAGGATTCTTCATTCTGATTGGTTGAGGAGCCACACTGTTGCCTGTCCAGCTCACAGACACCACAGATCTCAGTAGAGGGAACCGTGATGGATCAAATACCTGTGGGCAGCTGTCAGTGTAGTGAATAGCAAGTTCCATTCAATCGATGCTGACTGCAAAATATGGGCTAATATGTGATTAGGGGAAAATTACACTGGAGCTACTAGCCCGACACCAGGACTTGCAGTTCAGGTTCCAGCCAGGTAGAACTGAATCTACATTGCCTGGTTTATATGAATATACAAAAATGATGGACAGCAGAAGACTCAATGGTCATCATTATTCATTCATGTCCTTTAGGGAAGAAAATCTTCCGTCCTTACCTGGTCTGACCTATTTGTGACTTCAGATCCATAGCAATATGGTTGACTCTTAACGGCCTCTGACGTGACCTAGCAAGCCACTCAGTTGTATAAAAACCGCTACAAAAAGCAATAATAAGAAAAAAAACTGGACGGACCACCTAGTATCAACCTCAACACTGGCTACGGACATGTCAACTGCACACCAAGCCCAGTCGACCCTCAAAGTCCTATCACTAATATCTGGGGACTTGTACCAAAATTGGGAGAGCTGTCTCGCAGACTAGTCAAGCAACAGCCTGACAGAGTTATACTCACAGAATCATACCTTTCAGCCAATGTACCAGATATCACCATCCCTGGGTATGTCCTCTCCCACTGGCAGGACAGATCCACCAGAGGTGACGGCACAGCAGTATATAGTCGGGAGTGAATGGCCCTGGGAGTCCTCAACATTGACTCCGGACCCTATGTGGTCTCATGGCTTCACGTCAAGCATGGGCAAGGAAACTTCCTGCTGATTACTACCTACCAGCCTCAGCTGATGAGTCAGCTACTACTCCATGTTGAACACCACTTGGTTCAATACTGAGTGTAGAAGAGTTGCCAGGAGCAACACTAGGCATACATAAAAATGAGGTGCCAACCTGGGGAAGCTGCAACATGGGACTATATGCATGCCAAACAGTGGAAGCAACATGCTATAAACAGGGCTAAGCGATCCCACAATCAATGAATCAGATCAAATCTCTGCAGTTCTGCCACATCCAGTCTTGAATGGTGGTGGACAATTAAACAACTAATAAGAGGAGGAGACTCCATGAATATCCCCAACCTAAATGATGGCGGAGCCGAGCACATACGTGCAAAAGACAAGGCTGAAGCGTTTGTAACCATCTTCAGCCAGAGTGTTGAGTGGCTGATCCATATCGGCCTCCTCCTGAGGTCCCCACTGTCTTGGAAGCCAGTCTTCAGCTAATTCGATTCACACAACATGATATCAAGAAATGGCTGAGCGCACTGGATACAGCAAATGCTATGGGGCCCGACAACATCCCGGCTGTCGTGCTGAAGACGATTGCTCCAAAATTAGCTGCGCATCCAGCGATGCTGTTCCAGTACAGCTCCAACACTGGCATCTATCTGACAATGTGAAAAAATGCCCAGGTATGTCCTGTCCACAAAAAGCAGGACACATTCAATCTATCCAATTACCGCCCAATCATGCTACTCTCAATCATCAGCAAAGTGATGGAAGGTGTCGTCGACAATGCTATCAAGCGGCACTTACTCACCAGTAACCTGCTCACGGATGTGAGGTTCCACCAAGACCATACGGCTCCAGACCTCATTACAGCCTTAGTCCAAACATGGACAAAAGAACTGAATTCCAGAGGTGAGGTGAGTGTGACTGCCCTTGACATCAAGGCAACTTTTGACCGAATGTGGCATCAAGGAGCCCTAGTAAAATTAAAGGCAATGGGAATCAGGGGAAATTCTGCACTGGCTGGAGTCATACCTAACACAAAGGAAGATGGTTGTGGTGGTTGGAGGTCAATCATCACAGCCCCAGGACATCGCTGCAGGAGTTCCTCAGGGCAGTTTCCTCGGCTCAACCATCTTCAGCTGCTTCATCAATGTCCTTCCCTCCATCATAAGGTCAGAAGTGGGGATGTTTGTTGATGACTGCACAGTGTTCAGTGCCATTCGCAACTCCTCAGATAATAAAGCAGTCCATGCCCGCATGCAACAAGACCTGGACGACATTCAGGCTTGGCCTGATAATTGGCAAGTAACATTTGTGCCACACAAGTGCCAGGCAATGACTATATCTAACATCATCATCATCATAGGCAGTCCCTCGAAACGAGGATGACTTGCTTCCATGCCAAAAAAGGATGAGTTCACAGATGTTTCAATGGAGGTCCTAATATTCCAGGTCTTGAACTACATCCTGAAGATGCCTGTGCATGGATTTTTTTAATGTGGGTGGCCATTGCACACCAGCCACCATACGTCCTTGACAGAGCAAGGATTAACCAAGATGACTGGAGACCTGCTCTGCTGCACAGACCTAGAGCACACACATATCGCAGTGTGGGCTGGCCAGTGCTGCCGCTGGGCCCACGCCTCTTCTGGCCCCGAACTCATCTCTAACAAGCGAGAGTCTAACCACCGTCCCTTGACATTCAATGGTATTACCATTGCCAAATCCACTACCATCAACATCCTGGGGGTCACCATTGAGCAGAAACTTAACTGGACCAAACTTATAAATACTGTGGCAACAAGCTGGGTATTCTGCAGGGAGTGTCTCACCTGACTTCCCACAGCCTTTCCACCATCTACAAGGCATAAATCAGGAGTGTGATGGAATACTCTCCACTTGCCTGGATGAGTGCAGCTTCAACAACACTCAAGAAGCTCAACACCATCCAGGACAAAGCAGTCTGCTTGATTGGCACCCCATCCACAACATTAAACATTCACTCCCTCCACTACTGGCACAGCGTGTCTGCAGTGTGTACCATCTACAAGTTGCACTGCAGCAACTCGTCAAAGCTTCTTCGACAGCACCTCCCAAATCTGCAACCTCTACCACCTAGGACAAGAGCAGCAGGTATATGGGAACACCATCACCTCCAAGTTCCCTTTAAAGTCACACACCATCCATGGAAATATATCGCCGTCCCAACATCATCGCTGGAACTCCCTAATTAATTGCACTGTGGGATACCTGTACCACACGGAGTGCAGTGGTTCACGAAAGTGACTCACCACCACTTTCATAAGGGCAATTAATGATGTAAGGTTTTTAGACAAGGAGAGCATGTATCTACTAGATTTAATAGTGTGTGTGGATATAGCACACACGCACAGCAGCTATCATTTCTATTGTATGAATAATCTCCATGCATTATTAGTCACCAATTTTATTATCTCAGCTTTAGTGATCAAAATATATATATTTTTATTTAACATTGCATTTTTTTTAAATCACTAGAAATCAATCCTGATGTAATTTTGATTTTGTTCTAATATAAATGTATTTTCAACATGAAGCTGAATTAATTTGATACACCAATGATTGTTACATAATTAAACAAAAAATTACCACAATGTTTCCACGATTAGCACATGTTTTTAGCTTTGAAACAACGAGTTGATCAGTTTTAGATTAACCTGCACCCCCCAGTGTATACATAACAATATGAAGTAGGAAAGGAAAAGCAAGATTTAATTCAAATCATATTATTATTCTTTCGGCTCATTGATACCGATCAACTTGGATGCACAAACCCAAGAAATAATATCAGCAGGGCGCATGAAAATGTTCTTTGCAGTGTTAATCTATGTTGATAATGATGATAAATCCTGAGAACGTTAAGCCACTTCATATTATTTTTCCAAATGCCAATTGTTTCTGCCTCGTGAGATTTTGCATCGAATTACTTTGAGTTTTGCAGCACAGAAGCAGGCCATTCAGCCCAACAGGTCTAAACTGGTATTTAGGTTCCTCCCTCTTTAATTCATCTCACCCTATCAACATATCCTTCTATTCCTTTCTCTCTCATGTACTTACAAAAAAAACAAATCAACATCATAGGAAGTCCCTCAAAATCGAGAAAGACTTGCTTCCACTCTAAATTTGAGGAAAATGCGGGAATTACAATCTCTGCCACAAGTGGGGCAAACAGTGACTGAAGGAAAGGGTGGGTTGGGAGCCTAGTTTGCCGCGCTCTCCTTCTGCTGTCTGCGCTTGATTTCTGCATGCTCTTGGCGATGAGACTCGAGGTGCTCAGCGCCCTCCCGGATGCTATTCCTCCACTTGCTTGCTTAGGAAGTCTCGTGTTTGGCATGCAGACAATGTGGCCTGCCCAATGGTGCTGGTCGAGCATGGTCAGTGCTTAAATGCTGGGGATGTTGGCCTGAGCGAGAACACTGACGTTGGTGCGTCTATCCTACCAGTGGATTTGCAGGATCTTATGGATGCAGCGCTGGTGGTACTTCTCCAGCACTTTGAGATGTCTGCTGTACAACTACAAGGGAACAGCATCAACCCTTGCACATGGCTTTCTGACTTCACAAAAGCCTTTGACACTGTCAAACTGAGGGACTATGGAGCATCCTCCTCCGTTTTGGCTGCTCCCAAAAGTTTGTCACCATCCTCCACCTGCTCCACGATGACATGCAAGAAACAAAAGGCAATAAATAGCTGCATCTCACTTTACCTCGGATCAGTAGCCACTCACATTTTATTAATGACTTGAAGAGGGTTGGTGCGATGACGCAGCCCTACTTGACCCCGGTCCAGGCGCGGATTGGGTCTGTGGTGGATCCGTTGGTCAGGATCACGGCTTGCATGTCGTTGTGGGGCAGGCGGAGGATGGCGTCAAACTTTTGGGGGCAGCCGAAACGGAAGAGGAAGCTCCATAGTTCCTTGCGTTAACAGTGTCAAAGGCCTTTGTGAGGTCAGAGAAGGCCATGTACAAGGGTTGGTGCTGTTCCCTGCATTTCTCTTGCAGTTGTCGCGCAGTGAAGATCATGTCCGTTGTACCCCGTAGTGGACGGAATCCACATTGTGACTCTGCGAGGAGCTCTTCAGCCACAGGGAGAAGACGGTTGAGATAGATTCTAGCGATGACTTTCCCAGTGGCTGACAACAGGGAGATTCCTCTGTAGTTGCCGTAGTCGGACTTATCCCCTTTTTAAAAGATGGTCACAATTACGGCATCTCTGAGATTTCCAGGTATGCACTCCTCCTTCCAGATGAGAGAGATGAGGTCATGCATTTGCGCCAACAGTACCTCTCCGCCATACTTTAGTGCTCCAGCGGGGATTCCATCTGCCCCTGATGACTTGTTTTTCTTGAGCTGACAGATGGACTTTTCTACCTCCTGCAGCGCTGGGGTTTTGCCAAGATGGTGATGGGCAGCATGCTGCGGAATGGAGTCGAAGAAACCCACGTCAAGACTCCTACATGGCAAGTGTGCCCCAAGTGGGCAGAGGAAACATTTCAAGGACACGCTCAAAGCCTCTTTGATAAAGTGCAACACCCCCACCGGCACCTGGGAGTCCCTGGCCAAAGACCGCTCTATATAAACCTAGACACTGACCGCCAGCATGCTTTTCGACCTGGGAATATCACAGCTGAGCCTTATCACAGCCCAAGACCGCCTAAAGTGGAGGAATAGCATCTGGGAGGGCACTGAGCACCTCGAGTCTCGTCACGGAGAGCATGCAGAAATCAAGCGCAGGCAGCGGAAGGAGCGTGCGGCAAACCAGGCTCCCCACCCACCCTTTCTTTCAATGACTGTCTGTCCCACCTGTGACAGAGACTGTAATTCCCATATTGGACAGTACCTGGGAACTCACTTTGTGAGTGGAAGCAAGTCTTCCTCGATTTCGAGGGACTGCCTATAATGATGATGATGGTTAATGACTTGGCATAGGTGGTTCTCCTATGCTTTTTGGAAATAGGAGGTGGGTGGGGTGGCTTGACCCATCCACCTCCACGGAGGTGTGTGGGGTGCCTGACCCATCCACCTCCATGGCACGAACCTGGTATTGCAGTACTTCCAGGAATGGTGCAGTGGCTCTAGGCCTTTTGGCTAAGAGCATTGGCGCAGAGTGATCCTTGATGTGTGCAAGGTGACCTCTGGCGTTTGTGATTTGACAAAGAATTGGAAAGATTGGCTACGAATTTAAAAAAAAAAAAAAAATTCTCTATACTCAATTGTAATGTAAATCACCTCCATCGAGCAAAACAATACTAGCCGCGAATAATTTTAACACTGTGGCTTCTACTAACCTACATGCTGTTTCTAGCCACAAGGAATCCCAATCAAAATCTTAATCCAAACAAACAGTGCATTTTACATGCACATAAAACAGATACACTTGGACACATATAGTCACACGCATCCACCCCCATACACACAATCACACACTGACGTATAAACACACGCACGCAACTCCGCCAAAACACATAATCAAATACTCCAGAAGACCTATTATGACCCATGTTCGTAGGCTAACCACTGCATCTTAGGAAGTTAAATTGTGCCTTTTTAATGGTGAACTGTAATGACAGCTATTGTGAGAGATTCTGATTTTCAAAATATGGAAGAAACCAGATATAATTGTCCGATCAGTTGATTGGGAAATGCCTTCAAGCATCATCCTTTTTCTCTATGAAGATTGGCGAATCAGAATGTTCTATCCTCCCCAGTTTAAGGAAGAGGTAGGATCTAGAAGTTATGCTGGTTGCATTAAAACAGAATTTTTGGAGTTATAGGGGGGAAAATTCCGTTGCGCCCCATTTGGGGGCGGTAACATCGGGAGGCGGGAAATATTGCAGCAGGCATGGAGGTCCTGCTCCGCTCGCTAAATTAGGGTTACCATCCCTCAAAGGAAGTGGAGCGCAAAATCGTGTACTCCACTTCCTTTGTGGGGCGGTATTGGGGCGCACGGGTCGTTACGCACTGGGCCGCACAGCGCTGCCGCGTAAGAGGGGCTCTTCCCTTCATTAAAGGGAAGGGCCCAAGCTGCACATTCTGCCGTGACAAAAGGGGCCTCCCTGGACCACCGGGGAGTGGGAACTGTCATGCCAACAGCAGCGAGATGGGATGACTGAACCTGGCACGGATCATGCGATCAAAGCGCCAATGGGTTGATGAGCAAAATTGGTTTAAAAAAAAACATTTCAAAGGCCCACACCTCCCCTTTAACTTTAGCCCCGTGAGCGGCTGGCAGTCCTGTACGTGCCTCTGAAGCTATGGCTGGCATTGCCCAACGCAGCTTGAGGGGCCGATAGCCAATTTAGGGCTGTGGCGCTGCGCACATCATCACTGGCGCTACGGGTTACCACCGCCGCTAACCTCTCACGGAATTTAACGAGAGTCAGCACCGCTCCCAGGCGAAAACTTGTTTGCGTCCTGTTAGCGATCACCCGGGAGCGGTAACAGGAGGCACAAATGACACAAATTTTTAGGCCATAGTCGGCTTAAAAATAAAATGAGGGAAGAAAATGTGAATACCGAAAGTCTGAAAATCACAAATGGTTGGAAGTATACAGCAGGCCCATGAGCTTCTGTCAAGAGAAAAGACTGGTTAATATTTCAAGTTTGGAAGCTCTGTACAAAATACGAACCAGCTGCTAATGAGCCTGCTGTGTATCCTAGTTGTTCTCTCTCTCTTTGTCGATGGCTACTTGGTAGAATATCAACAGGGAAGGTGAGCAAGTTGTAGATAGAGCAAAGCTCAAGCCCTGGACCCCAGCGAGATGGGCAGACCTTGGAGGAAATTATTGTTGCGGAGACTAAAACACAGAAAAGGCAACTCTATGATTAAGATTACATTCAATGATTTTATCATGAATGGTTTAATATGTTCCTTTGTTATATTGGACGTATGATTTTAGTACTGTAACCTCAGGTAGCTGAGAAAGTATGAAAGCTGTTAAAGTATTTTTGGAAAAAAAAACATTGTGAGCAATTTTGTAGCTTATTTCTTCACCATGGTGGTTTATTAGTGGACTTTTTAATTTGCTGTTGTTTGCATTCTTTCTGATTCATTCTGTGGGCATTGTTGGTGAGGCTGGCATTTATTGCCATCCCTGTTTTATTGGTAGCTCTTGCTTTTTTTTGCTGTTGATTTATTCCTCATTGATAGTTGTGCAACTGGTTCAGTCATACTTGAGGCAGTCAGCATTGTTCAGTTGACGATGAGTTCTTGCTTTTTAATGAATGATACTTAAGCTAAGTGCAGTGTATACTTTACATGTGTGACACTGTGAAGAAGACCGACATATGCCAGATGCAAGATTTAATTAGACAGACCAAAAACTGAGATCATTTTTTTCGTACTTGCATTATTTTTCAAATGACCAGTTTAAAAGAAAAAGCATAGTGTGTTCATGTTTGTACCATTCCGAATGATTGAATGACTTGTTAGTTTAGAACTAAGTTAAATGTATAAACATTTGTTGTCGTAGTCTCCTGGCTTACTCTTATGTTTCAATTGCGGCCTTTTAGTTTTAACTTCCTTTATTTTCTAACTATAGTAAGAACATAAGAAATAGGAGTAGGCCATCTGGCCCCTCGAGCCACATCCGCCATTCAATAAGATCATGGCTGATCCGATCATGGACTCAGCTCCACTTCCCCGCCCGCTCCCCATCACCCCTTATTCCCTTATCGTTCAAAAATCTTTCTATCTCCGCCTTAAATATATTCAATGATCCAGCCTCCACAGCTCTCTGGGGCAGAGAATTCCACAGATTCACATCTCCGAGGGAAGAAATTCCTCCTCATTTCAGTTTTAAATTGGTGACCACTTAGTCTAAGTGTACAGTTTATATTGTTCTCTTCTCTTCAATTGCCTATTCTGCTATTTCCACATTTTATCTGGCCTTGGCGAGAGTGGAGGGAGACACAGAAACTTAATGCATGATAGGAATAATCTATACTTCTGTTCCTCTCCGTTATGTTCAATACAGTAACAAAGTCACTGGAAAGAATATATTACCTTCAAAATAGGGAACTGCATGTACAAATGGCTTGAACTGCATCAGTGAAGCTGGTGTGACCTCATGGTCCTTGTGTGTTTAACAAGACAAGAAGTAATTTTTCACTTCATTTTCAAAACCTCCACTATACTCTTAGAAAAGGCCTTCGCTTTTGACTTCTTTGGCTTTCAGTGTCTTCTTTTACCTCCACAAAATGAGCTTTCTTCAGTATAGATGACTATAGACATGGAATGTATTTCGAAATACTCGTCAGTTTCTTCTGTGCCCTGTGACGTTGGCACAGGCAGAATGGGCCGAATGTGTAAAGGCAGTGGCTGAAGTCACTTGCATCCTTTCTTAAACCAGCTCTCGACTGTTTTAAGCACTGTTGTCACCATAACCCAGATCGGTGATTGGAGCGTGGGCAGGTGCAGCAGGAGTGGCGAGGTCGGGGCGAAGGAGCAGTGAGAGATTGCAGAGCGGCATGATCGGGGCCCAGGAGAGGTGTGAGTTCGGGGCCCAAGAAGAGGCGTGGGCCCAGGGGTAGCACGGGTCAGCCCACACCGCGATATGTGTGCGCACTAGGTCCGTGCAGCAGAGCTGATCTCCAGTCGTCTTGGTCAATCCTTGCCACTGGACCAAGAACTAGTTCTGTCAAGCCCATGTGGTGGCTGGTGTGCAATGGCCACCATACGTTAAAAAAATCCACACAGAGGCATCTTCCACCCTTCAACATGTAGTTCGGGACCTGGAATATCAGGTCCTTTTTTAAAAGTCCTGCGATCTCATCCCTTTTTGACGTGGAAGCAAGTCATCCTGATATGAGGGAGCACCTATGATAATGATCAAGAATGATCTCCAGCATAGTTTGCCAAATAACAAATCAGTTCACCCTGAACTGGGGTTATGCTTCAACTGTATAAAACTGCGTGCAGTTCTGGTTATCATATTACAGGAAAGATGTGATTGCATTGGCGAGGGTACAGAGGAGATTTACGAAGATGTTGCCGGGAGTAGAGAATCTTAGCTATGAGGAAACATTGAGTAGGCTGGATTTGTTTTCCTTGGAACAGAGGAGGCTGAGGGGAGACCTTATTGAGGTGTATACAATTATGAGGGGCCTAGGTAAAGTGGATAGAAAGGGCTGACTTCCTTTAGCAGAGGGGGCAAAACCCATGGAGCACAGATTTAAAGTGATTGCTAGAAGGTTTATAGGGGATTTGAGGGGAAAGTTCTTCACCCAGAGGGTGGTGGGGGGTCTGGAACTCACTGCCTAAAAGGGTGGTAGAGACAGAAACCCACATCACATTTAAAAAGTACTTGGATGTGCACTTGAAGTGCCCTAACCAACAGGGCTACGGGCCAAGAGCTGGAAAGTGGGATTAGGCTGGATAGCTCTTTGTTGGCTGGCACGGCCAAGGTGGGCTGAAATGGCCTCCTTCCGTGCTGTAAATTTCTATGATTCTATGAAAATAATGTGTTGTGCTAAATTATTTTGACAACTAAATTAATCGAATTTTTTTCTTCTTTAGTGCTGGATTTATCTTCTAAATTTCTAAATTGTTCTGAATTTTTTTTGCTCATTGAGCTGGGGGTGGGGGTGGGGTTTAGAAATCTGTTATGCCCATTTCACAGGCATGAAAAATAAAAGCAAAAAGGAACAATTTTGGAGCGCAACATCCTGCGCCCTCGGGGACAATTGAAAAACATCAGACCCAAAATTGGGTCGGGCTATTTTTCAGTCATAATAAGGGGCCTAATAAGAGAATAAGACATAACAGCAGGAGTTGGCCATTTGGCTCCTCGAGCCTTCTCCGCTATTCAATGAGATGATCTTCTACCTCAACTCGTCCCGCACTACACCCATATCTCGATTCCCTTAATATCCAAACATCTATCGATCTCTGTCTTGAATATACCAACAACTGAGCATACACAGCCCCCTGGGGTAGAGAATTCCAAAGATTCATCACCCTCTGAGTGAAGAAATTTCTCCTCATCTCAGTCCTAAATGGCCAACGCCTTATTCTGAGACTATTACCCTTGGTTCGAGACTCCCAAGCCAAGGGAAACATCCTCCCTGCATCTACCCTGTCAAGCCCTCTCTGAATTATGTAGGTTTCAATGAGGCCACCTCTCATTCTTCTAAACTCGAGAGAACATAGGCCTAGTCTACTCAATCTCTCCTCATAGGACAATCCCCCCAATCCATGAATCAGTCTGGTGAACCTTCGTTGCACTCTTTCTATGGCAAGTATATCCTTCCTGAGGTAAGGAGACCAAAACTGTATACAATACACCAGGTGTGGTCTCACCAGGGCCCTATATAATTGCAATAAGATATCTTGGGGCCACAATTACCCCTCTGCTTAAGGTCTGTTACCATCAAGTGCAGGCAGCAGAAGAAGCATGCGGCAAACCAGCCCCACCAACCCCTTCCCTCGACGAATGTCTGTCCCACCTGTATTTGCAGTGGAACAGCTGCAGGAAAAATGCAGGGAACAGCGCAGCCCTTATACACGGCCTTCTTCGACCTTACAAAGGCCTTTGACACTGTCAACCGTGAAGGTCTATAGAGCATCCTCCTCCGCTTCGGATGCCCCCAAAAGTACGTCACCATCCTCCACCTGCTCCAGGATGACATGCAGGCCGCGATCCTTACCAACGGATCCATCACAGACCCAATTCACGTCCGGACCGGGGTCAAGCAGGGCTGCGTCATCACCCCAACCCTCTTCTCAATCTTCCTCACTGCCATGCTCCACCTCACAGTTGACAAGCTCCCTGCTGGAGTGGAACTAAACTACAGAACCATTGAGAAGCTGTTCAACCTTCGCCGTCTCCAGGCCAGGTCCAAGACC
This sequence comes from Pristiophorus japonicus, assembly GCF_044704955.1. NCBI lineage: Eukaryota > Metazoa > Chordata > Chondrichthyes > Pristiophoridae > Pristiophorus > Pristiophorus japonicus. Next base: position 38,347,011 of record NC_091977.1, read on the forward strand.
ACTCCAACCTCTGTCGTCGAGCTACAGTATGCGGACGACGCCTGCGTCTGTGCACACAGAGAGGCTGAAGTCCAGGACATAGTCGACGTATTTACCGAGGCATATGAAAGCATGGGCCTTACGCTAAACATCAGTAAGACAAAGGTCCTCCACCAGCCTGTCCTTGGGAGCCTCAAGAGCAGGCATTGACGCCGAGATCCAACACCACCTCCAGTGCGCTAGTGCAGCCTTCGGCCGCCTGAGGAAAAGAGTGTTTGAAGGCCAGTCCCTCAAAACTGTCACCAAGCTCATGGTCTACAGGGCTGTAGTAATACCCGCCCTCCTGTATGGCTCAGAGACGTGGACCATGTACAGTAGACACCTTAAGTCGCTGGAGAAATACCACCAGCGATGTCTCTGCAAGGTCCTGCAAATCCCCTGGGTGGACAGACGCACCAACTTTAGCGTCCTTGTTCAGGCCAACATCCCCAGCATTGAAGCACTGACCACACTTGATCAGCTCCGCTGGGCAGGCCACATAGTTTGCATGCCAGACACAAGACTCCCAAAGCAAGCGCTCAACTCGGAACTCGTCCATGCAAACGAGCTAAAGGCGGGCAGAGGAAACATTACAAGGACACCCTCAAAGTCTCCCTGATAAAGTGCGACATCCCCACTGACAACTGGGAGCCCCTGGCCAAAGACCACCCGAAGTGGAGGAAGTGCATCCGAGAGGGCGCTGAGGTCCTCGAGTACCGTCGCCGAGAGCATGCAGAAATCAAGCGCAGGCAGCAGAAGGAGCATGCGGCAAACCAGGCTCCCCGCCCAACCTTTCCCCAACCACTGTCTGTCCCACCTGTGAGAGAGACTGTGGTTCTCGTATTGGACTGTACAGCCACCTAAGAACTCATGCTAAGAGCGGAAGCAAGTCTTCCTCGATTCCAAGGGAATGCCTATGATGATGATAATATATTTGCATAGACATCTTTGCTCTTATACTCAAATTCTCTTGTAGTAAAGGCCGACATAACCTTTGCTTTCCTAATTGCTTGCTCTATCTGCATATTAACTTTCAGCGATTCGTGTAAAAGGACACCCAGATACAGCTGAACACCAAAATTTGCCAATCTCTCACCATTTCTATTTTTCCCACCAAAGCGGATAACTTCACATTTCTCCACATTATATTCTATTTGCTATGTTCTTGCCCACTTGCTTAATCTGTCTTAACTCAAACCCACTTGCTTAACCTGCAGCTTAGTTGCATCCTCCTCACAACTTACATTCCCACCTAGCTTTGTAATGCCTGTTTAAGCACCCTGGCCCAAAACTGGGCTGCCTTGTGTTATCGGAACATGGATGTGGCCTAGCCACTGGCTGTCACTGAAAAGACGGTGCAATATTTGTTTTTAACAGATTTCTGTGGAGCCAGAAGAGAAGGAGTGCTGCTCCCAGCTTCATAGATCTGCCGGCCACTGCCAGCCATGTTTGGACCCCCCCTCCCACCCCTGACCCCCACCTGTTGTCCTCCCCTGCCCTTCTCGGGACTTACCTGAGGGCTGCTTCCTGTGGAGTTGCACCAGGTGCTGGAGGTTCGACCTGAATATTTCGATGAGGCCCAATTTCTGGGTCTTCGGGTGCAGAAGAACGTTCCCAGTGTGCACTGGAAAGTTGTGGAATTTTTACCCCGAGATACATTGGCAATGGAAATTTCCAGCAGTTGTTTTCATCATTCAATTACTCATAGCTCAGATGTGGTACTCTTGCCTGATCCACCGGCATAACTTTGCCCCACCCTCAGCAATGTTCCTTCTTCCTGGCCCAGTGTGATGTTTAGTTTGACTGAAATTTCATTTTTCCAAAGCAACTCTGCCTGTTGGTAAGATTTGCTGGTTGAGTGCTAATTTAGGGATGCAATAAGAACAATGTGCATTTATATAGCACCTTTAACGTAGTAAAACCTCAAAAAGGTGCTGCACAGGAGCGTTATCAAACAAAAGTTGATAGCCGCATGAGATATTATGACAGGTGCCAAACGGCTTGGACAAAGTGGTAGGTGTGGTTTATTTGCTTCATGGGTTCTTTGCTTAAGAATTCATGGCTACACATTTGCTGTAAAGAACCAGCTGGTTTATTAGCAAAGGTTTAACATCAAACTGAACACTACCAGATCATCCACTAGGCTTACAACAGCCCATCCCATCGTGGAGAACCTGAACTCAATGAACTGGGGTTTTATTGATTCTTATGAATGTCACGTGACTGGGTAAGCCACTCACAGTGTAACAGCTCCACAACTATTTTGTTGAACCTATAAATCAAGTGCTCGCTTATTGAAGGGACACTAAAATAGACAAATTAAACAAATTAAACTTTTAACTTTAAATTGTCAAATTAAAATTTGGTTGCCGGGGGTAATGAAGCACTCCAGTCACTCTGGTGCCCACCTCTCGCCGAAGGCCATGAGCATATCGGTGGACACCACATACTCCATCTCCAGAGACAACCTGGCTCGAACATAACCGTAGAAGAGAGGCAGGCTCTCAGGCTGAACGACCCCCTCGACCGCCCGCTGTGTGGACCAGTTAATGGCCACCTTGGCCATGCCCAGGATCAGCCCTACGAGGAGGCCTTCTGACCTATCCTTTCCCCTCTGCAACGGATGCCCAAAGATCAGGAGCGTGGGACTAAAGTGCAACCAGAATTTGAGGAGCAGCCCCTTCAAATATTGGAACAGGGGCTGCAACCTGACATACTGGAAGGCCCATATTGCAGCCAGTACTGGGATTAATTTCACTAGGTAAGGTAATGGGTTACAGATTTACACAGACATATACTTCCCTCTGAGTCAAGCAAAGTATGCGGTCTTCTTACTTGCTTCTGGTTCTGTCGAGGGAGGTTTCCTGCTTTGCTGCATGGTCATCAAAACGAGAAAAGAGCGAAAGCAGACTTTGAGCTTGCCTTTTTATTCTCATAAGGTTCATTGTCATTCAGCACAAGTTGGTAAAGCCCCAGGGTTGCGTCTTGTTTGCAGGGCAGTTTTTTATTGACTTTCCTCACACATGGGACTGTCTGGAGGAATTGGAGCCGCTCCTTGATTAGGTTAATCGCTTTCCCATTGACACCATTTGTAGTTTGGTGAGTTTCGAAGCCATGCTCCTTTTGTTCCTCAAGCTCCGCCCAACCAGAGAAGACATGAACTTCGATGTGTCCATTTTGTCTCTTCAAACCGCAGCCTGTCTGTAACCTGCAATTTTGACATTTATACATACACACTGAATCAATGTTATCATTAATATACACTTTTATTCTTACAGGGATCCTAGAGGTGAAAGGGTGGTGTTGTAAAGCTACCTAGTCCCTTAAACGTCTGAATTTTAACATGTTTTTGCCCAAAATCGCAGATTGCTAGACTATGACCATATCGGTGCAAGGGCTAATTTAAGTAGAACAGCAGCTTGATGTCCTGAAGCTCGCTGCGCTGCTGACACAGTACTGATTAAACATTCTGCTCCACCCGCTGTGCCACTTCTGCTTTGCATCAGCTTCGAGGCAAAAATTCCCATAATAATATGTATTATTTCGCCTTGATTTTGAGATATTAATTCTTGCATTTTTTTTTAACTTTCAGTGAAGTAAGTGCAAATCTTCACAGAGTCTGATAGGCAAGGGAATGTGCAATGAGGTATTTGTTTAGAGGAATACGCCGGGCTCGTGGTTTCATTTTGATGAGCTGGGAAATGCCACGGTCTTAACGACTCTGCTAATTCCCCTGCAGGAATACTTTACCCTTTATCAGTAAAAGTGATCTTCTAATACTTTTATTAGAATTTTAATTGATTTCTTGCTTGCATCCTTGCCAATTCCAAATCTATCTTGCACTAATGACATTAAACCTTGCTCCATCGCACAAAATAATTGGCCTAATTAAGATTATAACTTTCATCTTAAAAGGAATACAGCAAATTATTTGCATTTGTTCTCTTATTCTCGTACCAAAATATTTTTTTATTCTTTCTTGACATTTTTATGGCTGTTTAAAGAATGTTGTCTTTTCTTTCCTGATGTTGTTGCTGGGATGGTATGGAACAATATGAATCATGACTTGTTGCCTCCTCCTCAAGTGAGATTTGCCGAAAGCTTTGTGTTTGTGAATATCAAACTATTTTCTCTGAACTGCTGTGCATGGCTGTACATAGCATCGTAGAAATTATAGGAGGCCATTCGGCTCACTGTGCTTATGCTGGTGCAATTTCTTCAACTGGAGCTATCGACTCCAACTCTCATGGAACGTAACTATATTTCAATCGTTTTGTAAGCAACATCCTTTTCGATAGTAGTGAGCATTTTCTCGCCATCAGTAACGGCAGAAATATAGAGCTGAGATGATCTCTATTTTGTGTTGGATGCTGTCCTGATATGGATTTATAGATTGAAGCAACATGCATATTTGGGATGTTCTTAACCACTTCCAGCAAATGGTTTTTCAGCAACATCTTGGTGCGGGAAACATAGAAACGTAGAAAATAGGTGCAGGAGTAGGCCATTCGGTCCTTCGAGCCTGCATCACCATTCAATAAGATCATGGCTGATCATTCATCTCAGTAACCCTTTCCTCCTTTCTCTCCATACCCCTTGATCCCTTTAGCCATCTAACTCCCTCTTGAATATATCCAATGAACTGGCATCAACTACTCTCTGCGGTAGGGAATTCCACAGGTTAACAACTCTCTGAGTGAAGAAGTTTCTCCTCATCTCAGTCCTAAATGGCTTATCCCTTATCCTTGGACTGTGACCCCTGGTTCTGGACTTCGCCAACATCGGGAACATTCTTCCTGCATCTAACCCGTCCAGTCCCGTCAGAATTTTATATGTTTCTATGAGAACCCCTCTCATCCTTCTAAATTCCAGTGAATACAGGCCCAGTCGATCCAGTCTCTCCACATATGTCAGTCCCGCCATCCCGGGAATCAGTCTGGTGAACCTTCGCTGCACTCCCTCAATAGCAAGAACATCCTTCTTCATATTAGGAGACCAAAACTGAACACAATATTCCAGGTGAGGCCTCACCAAGGCCCTGTACAACTGCAGTAAGACCTCCCTGCTCCTTTACTCAAATCCCCTAGCTATGAAGGCCAACATACTATTTGCCTTCTTCACTGCCTGCTGTACCTGCATGCCAACTTTCAATGACTGATGTACCATGACACCCAGGCCTCGTTGCACCTCCCCTTTTCCTTATCTGCTGCCATTCAGATAATATTCTGCCTTCGTGTTTGTGCCCCCAAAGTGGATAACCTCATATTTATCCACATTATACTGCATCTGCCATGCGTTTGCCCACTCAACTAACCTGTCCAAGTCACCCTGCAGCCTCTTAGCATCCTCCTCACAGCTCACACCGCCACCCAGCTTAGCGTCATCTGCAAACTTGGAGATATTATACTCAATTCCTTCATCTAAATCATTAATGTGTATTGTAAATAGCTGGTGTCCTAGCACTGTGGACACCCCACTAATCACTGCCTGCCATTCTGAAAAGGACCCGTTATCCTGACTCTCTGTTTCCTGTCTGCCAACCAATTCTATCCACGTCAGCACATTACCCCCAATACCATGTGCTTTAATTTTGCACACCAATCACTTGTGTGGGACCTTGTCGAAAACCTTTTGAAAGTCCAAATACACCACATCCACTTCCACTGGTCCTCCCTTGTCCACTCTGCTAGTTACATCCTCAAAAAATTCCAGAAGATTTGTCAAGCATGATTTCCCTTTCATAAATCCATGCTGACTTGGACCAATCCTGTCACTGCTTTCCAAATGCGCTGCTATTTCATCCTTAATAATTGATTCCAACATTTTCCCCATTACTGATGTCAGGCTAACCGGTCTATAATTACCCGTTTTCTCTCTCCCTCCCTTTTTAAAAAGTGGTGTTACATTAGCTACCCTCCAGTCCATAGGAACTGATCCAGAGTTGATAGACTGTTGGAAAATGATCACCAATGCATCCACTATTTATAGGGGAAGGACAATTGTGGACCATCGGGCCAATCTCAGTCCAAGAAATATCAGATCTCATGAAGCCTGCCAATTTGTTACCCTCAACCAGATTTTTCATTGGGTACTTATCCAACGCCCTCTTGAAGTTGCTGATGCAGTCAGACCCTTGACAGTCCATTCCCTATTTTTATCACCCTCTGTGCAAAGTAGTTAAATTGAACCCTCCCTCACCTAGATTTAAAGCTATGCCTTAGAGTTATCGAATATGTGACTAATTTAAACATATTGACATTTATCTTGCATTTCAATAAATTCATCCATGAGCTTCCTCTTCAGCTTATGTTATTGCTCTTTATTATTTCACCAGCGCCTTCCAAGTAGATGTTATATATTCTGAGCTCAACTACTGACTTAATCATTCTACAATTGTCCTTGTTGATATTGATCATTCATCGCTAATCTGGTCTGTTTTACTTCTGGACTGAACATCATTTTGTAGAGAATATCCTCAATGCAGAAAGGCAATCGAATCATGCCGTTTGTGCTATATTTGTTGTGTATAGATGAAATAGGTTTCTTATGATTCAGCTCAAATGCTGCTTAAATTCATAACTGTTTATCTTTCCAAATACTGTAGTTTGGCTGACATTCATATTAGTTAGCACAATAACTTAATTTATGGCAATAAAAGAAAGAAAGACCTGCTTTTATATAATTTCTTTCACGACCACCGGATGTCCCAAAGCGCTTTACAGCCAACAAAGTCCTTTTTGAAGTGTCATCACTGTTGAAATGTGGGAAATCCAGTAGCCAATTTGCACAGTGCAATCTCCTACAAACAACAATGTGATAATGACCAGATAATCTGTTGTTTTTGTTATGTTGATTGAGCGATAAATATTGGCGAGGACACCGTGGATAACTCCCCTGCTCTTCTTTGAAATAGTGCCATGGGATCTTTTATGTTCACCTGAGAGGGCACGCGGGGCCTTGGTTTAACGTCTCATCCAAAAGACGGCACCTCCGACAGTGCAGCACTCCTTCAGTATGGCTCTAGAGTGTCAGCCTAGATTTTTGTGCTCAATTCTCTGGAGTGGGACTTGAACCCATAGCCTTGCTATTTCAGAGGCAAGGATGCTACCCACTGAGCCACAGCTAACACTTATATTTAAGGTACTTGAGCACCACAATGGGGAGACTGATTAATAATGGACATTCAACAAAATTGATGAAGCATATTAGAATAGCTTGAGCTCCTTCAAATTAGTAGAACATCTGTTTGAGCCTCTCCTTCAGTGCAGCACTAAGGGAGTGCTGCATTGTTGGAGGTGCCATATTTTGGTTGAGTCATTAAACCAAGGTGTTGTCCACCTGTTCAGATGAGTATAAAAGATCCCAAGATATGATTTGACGAAAAGCAGGGGAGTTATCCCAGTGTCAGTCAATCAGTGCCAGGGGAAGTCAAATTTGAAAAATTTACTGGAATTTTTTGAGGATGTGACAAACAGGGTGGATAAAGGTGAACCAGAGGATGTGGTGTATTTGGACTTCCAGAAGACATTTGACAAGGTTCCACGTAAAAGGTTACTGCACAAGATAACAGTTCACGGAGTTGGGGTTAATATATTAGCATGGATAGAGGATTGGTTAACGAACAGAAAACAGAGAGTCGGAATAAATGATTCATTTTCTGGTTGGCAATCAGTAACTAGTGGGGTGCCGCAGGGATCAGTGCTGGGACCCCAACTATTTACAATCTATATTAACAACTTGGAAGAAGGGACTGAATGTAGCGTAGCCAAGTTTGCTGACGATACAAAGATGGGAGGAGGACACAAAAATCTGCAAAAGGATATAGACAGGCTAAGTGAGTGGGCAAAAATTTGGCAGATGGAGTATAATGTTGGAAAGTGTGAGGTCATGCACTTTGACAGAAAAAATCGAAGAGCAAGTTATTATTTAAATGGAGAAAGATTGCAAAGTGCTGCAGTACAGCGGGACCTGGGGGTACTTGTGCATGAAACACAAAAGTTTAATATGTAGCTGCAGCAAGTGATCAGGAAGGCCAATGGAATCTTGGCCTTTATTGCAAAGGGGATGGAGTATAAAAGCAGGGCAGTCTTGCTCCAGTTGTACAGGGTATTGGTGAGGCCATACCTGGAATACTGCGTGCAGTTTTGGTTTCCATATTTACGAAAGGATATACTTGCTTTGGAGGCAGTTCAGAGAAGGTTCACAAGGTTGATTCTGGAGATGAAAGGGGTTGACTTATGAGGAAAGGTTGTGTAGGTTGGGCCTCTACTCATAGGAATTCAGAAGAATGAGAGGTGATCTTATCGAACCGTATAAGATTATGAGGGGGCTTGACAAGGTGGATGCAGAGAGGATGTTTCCACTAATAGGGGAGATTAGAATAGAGGGTATAATCTTAGAATAAGGGGCCACCCGAGATGAGGAGAAATTTCTTCTCTCAGAGGGTTATGGATCTGTGGAATTCGCTGCCTCAGAGAGTTGTGGAAGCTGGGAAATTGAATAAATTTAAGACAGAAATAGACAGTTTCTTAAACGATAGGGGAATAAGGAGTTATGGGGAGCGGGCAGAGAAGTGGACCTGAGTCCATGATCGGATCAGCCAAGATTGTTTTAAATGGCGGAGCACGCTCAAGGGGCCGTATGGCCTACTCCTGCTCCGATTTCTTATGCTCTTATGTTATGTTAATGCTGTTTGTGAGAAACTTGCAGTACACAACTTGGCTGCTACATTTTCCTGCATAACAACAGCACCTTCGATATCACCTCCCAAACCCACAACCTCTATCACTCAGAAGGACAAGGGAAGCAGGTGTCATCACCATCACCATCGCTAAGTTACCTCTCCAAGTCACACACACTATTCTGACTTGGAAATATATCGCCGTTCCTTCATCGTCGCTGGGTCAAAATCCTGGAACTTCCTCCCTAACAGCACTGTGGGAGTACCTTCACCACACGGACTGCAGCGGTTCAAGAAGGCGGCTCACCACCACCTTCTCAAGGCCAATTAGGGATGGGCACTAAATGCTCACCTTGCCAGTGACGTCCACATCTCATGAAAGAATATTAAAAGAACAGCGACCACATGTTAAACGTATTTCATTGGCTGCGAAGTGCTTTGGGACATCCTTGCGATGTGGTAAGCTGCTGTATAAATCCAGGTTCATTCAATCTTTCTTGGCCTTTTAAAGTGATTATCTAGTACCTTTTGAAATGCTGCAATGAATTTAAACATCAATTATCATTTGTGGCAAAGCAGCCCACATTCCAGTCACTATATGGAAAAATGCCTTCAAAACTAACATTTTGTGTATCCAGCATTCATAGCCTCTTGACGTTGATTTTTCTGGCAGTGAAAATGATCTGTCTATGTTTGCCTTTACAATTCCTGTCATTCTTTAAATACCTTTGTCAAATTCCTTCTCCTTCTTCTCAGGTCGAGAGAATACTGTCCTAGCTTTCCATGTTTCTTCAGACTCTCATCCCTGATGCAGTCCAGTAAATCCAAGTTGATTTTAATATCCCTAGTGAGGAGCATAAAATTGCACAAAATATTCCCAAAGATACTGAATCAAATATTTGTACTGAGTGATCAGGACCGCTTTGCTTTTATATTCACTACCTTTCGATACAAAATAACCCAAAAAGACCACTTGCCTAATTAAAGCATTGTTAAACCTGTACCTGTCCACCAATGTGGTATATGAATCATGCCACAGTGTAACGAGACTGTTCAGGACGCACCCAGCTCTTAATTCTGTTCATCAGAACTGCAGACTCCGTGGATAATTTAAGAACTTTAGAAAAGTTATTGTGACCTTTGGTACACATTCTGGCTCATTCTTCATTGGAAAACCCAAATCCAGTGAAATGGGATTACATAGTATATACGACACAGAAACAGGCCATTTGGCCCAACCAGTCCATGCCGGCGTTTATGCTCCACTCGAGCCTCCCCCAGTCTTTCCTCATCTAAATCTATCTGCATAACCCTCTATTCCCTTCTCCCTCATATGCTTGTCCAGCCTCCCCTTAAATGCATCGATACTATTCGCTTGAACCACTCCCTGTGGTAGTGAGTTTCACTTTCTCACCACTCTTTGGATAAAGAATTTTCTTCTGAATTCCCTATAGGGTTTCTTGGTGATTATCTTATACTGATGGCCTTTAGTTATGCTCTTCCTCACAAGCGGAAACATTCTCTCTGCATCCACACTATCAAAACCTTTCATAATTTTAAAGACCTCTATTAGGTCACCCTCACAACTTGCTTTTTTCAAGAGAAAAGAGACCCAGCCTGTTCATTATTTTTTTCAAAAATATACTTTATTCTAATAAAATTTTCACAATACATTGGAAAATAGATCAGTACCTTGCGGTCAGCAATTCCATACAATTCGTTTGGATGCTGACATCAGTTCCATAAAATGCACGAATGTGCATTTCATTTCAAGGTACAGTTTAGTACAATCCATAAATCATGTTACATGTAGTACTGTGCAAATAAGGATATTACATGGAACAGATGAGAACAGGTTTACATTGCATTCCAGGATACATTTCAATACCAATCACAAATCACGTTACACGTAGCACTATGCAGATGAAAGCAGTACATGGAACAGATGGGAATACATTTACATTTCTTTACAAGTTATTAAACAGTGCAGAGACTTTCATTATACATGGCACAACACAGGTGTTTTTCAGTACATGGTGCTCTATGTTTACAAGCAGATTAACAAGTACGGTCCGAGGAGGGTCTGATTCCACCCCCTGGGTTTACCGTGGTGGAAGGGCCTTAAACTGTGGCTCTTCCCCATCATGCCTTTGCGGCGACTGCACCAATCTTTAGTGCATCCCTCAGCACGTACTCCTGGACCTTGGATTGCGCCAGTCTGCAACACTCAGCCGTGGACATCTCCTTACTCTGGAAGACAAGCAAGTTTCGGGAAGACCAAAGTGCGTCTTTCACCGAGTTGATGGCTCTCCAGCAGCAGATGATGTCTGTCTCGGTGTGCGTCCCTGGGAACAGTCTGCAGAGCACAGAGTCCTGTGTTACGGATCTGCTTGGGATGAACCTTGACAGCAACCACTGCATCTCCTTCCAGACATACCTTGCAAAGGGGCAATCCCGAAGGAGATGGATGACAGTTTCATCCGTACCACAACCAACTCGGGGGCAGAGTGCCATGTCCCGGCTATGCATGAAGGATCTGACGGGTATGGCCCTTCTCACTGCCAACCAAGCTACGTCTTGGTGCTTGTGTGAAAGCTCTGGCGATGAGACATTCTGCCAAACGAGTTCGACAGTCCGCTCGGGGAACCGCCCGACAGGATTCATCTTCTCCTTCTTTCGTAGGGCGTCCAGGACCTTGCATGCCGACCACTGCTTTATGACCCAGCCTGTTCATCCTTTCCTGATATGTATATTCTCGTATTTCTGGTATCATCCTTGTAAATCTTCTTTGGACCCTCTCCAGTGCCTCTATATCCTTTTTATAATATGGCAGCCAGAACTGTGCACAGTGCTCTTAAGTGTAGTCTAACCAAGGTTCAATTCAAATTTAGCATAACTTCCCTACTTTTCAGTTCGATCCCTCTAAAAATACGCCCCAGTGCTTGATTTGCTTTTTTTATGGCCTTGTTAACCTGTGGCGAAACTTTTAGTGATTGGTGTATTTGTACTGCGAGATCCCTTTGCTCCTATACCCCACCCAGACTTGTTGAATAACTTTGCACAAAAGGGATAAAAGACGACTGTAGAAATGGTGAATTTAGGACATGCACATTGAATGCTCTGACCCTTTGCTGAACTGAGTCATAACATCATGATTAGAGACTGAGACACTTTCCACTTGGCCTCCAGCGACAGTAAGGAATGTGAACAAAAAGCAAAATACTCCAGAGTCTGAAATTCCTGAAACATAACCAGAGGAATAACCAGGAGTATACGTAATAAGGTGGATGAATTAACTGTGCAAGTAGATGTTAACAGATATGATGTGATTGGGATTACAGAGACGTGGCTCCAGGATGATCAGGGCTGGGAACTCAACATCCATGGGTATTCAACATTCAGGAAGGATAGAATAAAAGGAAAAGCAGCTGGGGTAGCATTTCTGGTTAAAGAGGAGATTAATGCAGTAGTTAGGAAGGACATTAGCTTGGATGATGTGGAATCTATATGGGTAGAGCTGCAGAACACCAAAGGGCAAAAAATGTTAGTGGGAGTTGCGTACAGACCTCCAAACAGAAAGTAGTGATGTTGGGGAGGGCATCAAACAGGAAATTAGGGGTGCATGCAATAAAGGTGCAGCAGTTATCATGGTTGACTTAATATGCATATAGATTGGGCTAACCAAACTGGAAGCAATACGGTGGAGGAGGATCTCCTGGAGTGCATAAGGGATGGTTTTCTAGACCAATATGTTGAGGAACCAACTAGGGGGAATGCCATCTTAGACTGGGTGTTGTGTAATGAGAGAGGATTAATTAGCAATCTCGTTGTGCGAGGCCCCTTGGGGAAGAGTGACCATAATATGGTGGAATTCTACATTAGGATGGAGAATGAAACGTTAATTCAGAGACCATGGTCCAGGACTTAAAGAAGGGTAACTTTGAAGGTATGTGGCATGAATTGGCTAGGATGGATTGGCGAATGATACTTAAGGGGTTGACAGTGGATGGGCAATGGCAGACATTTAGAGACTGCATGGATGAACTACAACAATTGTACATCCCTGTCTGGCGTAAAAATAAAAAAGGGAAGATGGCTCAACCGTGGCTATCAAGGGAAATCAGTGATAGTATTAAAGCCAAGGAAGTGACATACAAATTGGCCAGAAATAGCAGCGAACCCGGGGACTGGGAGAAATTTAGAACTCAGCAGAGGAGGACAAAGGGTTTGATTAGGGCAGGGAAAATAGAGTACGAGAGGACGCTTGCAGGAAACATTAAGACGGACTGCAAAAGCTTCTAGAGATATGTAAAGAGAAAAAGGTTAGTAAAGACAAACGTAGGTCTCCTGCAGTCAGAATCAGGGGAAGTCATAACGGGGAACAAAGAAATGGCAGACCAATTGAACATGTACTTTGGTTCGGTATTCACTAAGGAGGACACAAACAACCTTCCGGATATAAAAGGGGTCAGAGGGTCTAGTAAGAAGGAGGAACTGAGGGAAATCCTTATTAGTCAGGAAATTGTGTTGGGGAAATTGATGGGATTGAAGGCCGATAAATCCCCAGGGTCTGATGGACTGCATCCCAGAGTACTTCAGGAGGTGGTCTTGGAAATAGCGGATGCTTTGACAGTCATTTTCCAACATTCCATAGACTCTGGATCAGTTCCTATGGAGTGGAGGGTAGCCAATGTAACCCCACTTTTTAAAAAAGGAGGGAGAGAGAAAACAGGGAATTATCGACCGGTCAGCCTGACATCGGTAGTGGGTAAAATGATGGAATCAATTATTAAGGATGTCATAGCAGCGCATTTGGAAAGAGGTGACATGATAGGTCCAAGTCAGCATGGATTTGTGAAAGGGAAATCATGCTTGACAAATCTTCTGGAATTTTTTGAGGATGTTTCCAGTAGAGTGGACAAAGGAGAACCAGTTGATGTGGTGTATTTGGACTTTCAGAAAGCTTTCGACAAGGTCCCACACAAGAGATTAACGTGCAAAGTTAAAGCACATGGGATTGGGGGTAGTGTGCTGACGTGGATTGAGAACTGGTTGGCAGACAGGAAACAAAGAGTAGGAGTAAATGGGTACTTTTCAGAATGGCAGGCAGTGACTAGTGGGGTACCGCAAGGTTCTCTGCTGGGGCCCCAACTGTTTACATTGTACATTAATGATTTAGACAAGGGGATTAAATGCAGTATCCCCAAATTTGCGTATGACACTAAGTTGGGTGGCAGTGTGAACTGTTGGAGGATGCTATGAGGCTGCAGAGTGACTTGGATACGTTAGGTGAGTGGGCAAATGCATGGCAGATGAACTATAATGTGGATAAATGTGAGGTTATCCACTTTGGTAGTAAAAACAGAGAGACAGACTATTATCTGAATGGTGACAGATTAGGAAAAGAGGAGGCGCAATGAGACCTGGGTGTCATGGTACATCAGTCATTGAAGGTTGGCATGCAGGTACAGCAGGCGGTTAAGAAAGCAAATGGCATGTTGGCCTTCATAGCGAGGGGATTTGAGTACAGGGGCAGGGAGGTGTTACTACAGTTGTACAGGGCCTTGGTGAGGCCACACCTGGAGTATTGTGTACAGTTTTGGTCTCCTAACTTGAGGAAGGACATTCTTGCTATTGCGGGAATGCAGCGAAGGTTCACCAGACTGATTCCCGGGATGGTGGGACTGATATATCAAGAAAGACTGGATCAACTGGGCTTGTATTCACTGGAGTTCAGAAGAATGAGAGGGGATCGCATAGAAACGTTTAAAATTCTGACGGGTTTCGATAGGTTCGATGCAGGAAGAATGTTCCCAATGTTGGGGAAGTCCAGAACCAGGGGTCACAGTCTAAGGATAAGGGGTAAGCCATTTAGGACCGAGATGAGGAGAAACTTCTTCACCCAGAGAGTGGTGAACCTATGGAATTCTCTTGCACAGAAAGTTGTTGAGATCAATTCACTAAATATATTCAAAAAGGAGTTAGATGTTGTCCTTACTACTCGGGGAATCAAGGGGTATGGCGAGAAAACAGGAATGGGGTACTGAAGTTGCATGTTCAGCCATGAACTCATTGAATGGTGGTGCAGGGTCGAAGGGCCGAATGGCCTACTCCTGCACCTATTTTCTATGTTTCTATGTTTCTATGAAGCTGGAAACACTCTGTGGATCAGGCAGCATCTGTGGAGGGAAAAGACTGGCTATCATTTCATTTATGGAGCCTTGGTCAGAACAACAACAATAACTTGCATTTATAAGGCATCTTTAATGGAGTAAAACATCCCAAGGCACTTCAGAGAGGTGGTTGAAGACAACGTTTGACACCGAGCCACATAATGAGAAATTAGGGTTGGTGTCAAAGAGGTAGGTTTTAAGGAGCGTCTTAAAGGAGGAAAGAGAGGCAGCGAGGTTTAGGGAGGGAATTCCTGAGCTTCGGGCTTGACAGCTGAAGGCACGACCACCAATCGTAGAGTGATTAAAATGAGGGATGTTCAAGAGGCCAGAATTAAAGAAAGAGAGTAGATTGGTTCTGTTGAAGAGTCCATACTTGAAACGTTAATCTGTCCATGCTCTCCACAGAATGTTTTCAGAATTTTCTGTTTTTGTTACAGTATGCAATGTATTTGCTTCAGCTCACAGTGACATTGACCCAGTAAGCTGTACGCATTGTCTGTTTTAGATGCATTTTTACCAGAATTATATAAAAATTTAGAAAATATCTGTGTTGGTAGAGTTCAAGAGACAAGCTCTTGACAGATTCTGTTTTATATTAAATACATATTTTTAATACATTTCTGCAATGTGGGCGTTGCTGGCAAGGCCAGCATTTATTGCCTATTCCTAATTGCACTGGAGAAGGTGGTGGTGACCCGCCTTCTTGAACCGCTGCAGTCCGTGTGGTGAAGGTACTCCCACAGTGCTGTTAAGGAGGGAGTGCCACGATTTTGACTCAGTGACGATGAAGGAATGGCAATATATTTCAATTCAGGATGGTGTGCAACTTAGAGGGGAACTTGCAGGTAATGGTGTTCCCATGTGCCTACTTTCCTTGTCTTTCCAGGTGGTAGAAGTCATTGGTTTGAGAGCTGCTGTCAAAGAAGCCTTGGCGAGTTGCTACAGTGCATCTTGTAGATGGTGCATACTGTAGCCATGGTGCGCCGGTGCTGCAGGGAGTGAATGTTTAAGGTGGTGGATGGGGTGCCAATCAAGCGGGCTGCTTTGTCCTGGATGGTGTCGAGCTTCTTGAGTGTTGATGGAGCTGCACTCATGCAGGCAAGTGGAGAGTGCTCCATCACATAAGAACATCATAACAAAAGAAATAGGAGCAGGAGTAGGCCATTTGGCCCCTTGAGCCTGCTCGCCATTCAATAAAATCATGGCTGATCTGATCTTGGCCTCAACTCCACTTCCCTGCCCGCTCCCTTGACCCCTTATCATTCAAAAAGCTGTCTATTTCCACCGTATAAATATATTCAATGATCCAGCCTCAACAGCTCACTGGTGTAGAGTATTCCAAAGATTCACGACCCTCTGAGAGAAGAATTTCCTCCTCATTTCTGTTTTAAATGGGTGGCCCCTTATTCTGAAACTATGTCCCCTTGTTATAGATTCCCCCATGAGGGGAAACATCCTCTCTGCATCTACCCTGTCAAGCCACCTCAGAATCTTATACGTTTCAATAAGATCACCTCTCATTCTTCTAAACTCCAATGAGTATAGGCCCAACCTGCACAACCTTTCTTCATAAGTCATCCCCTTCATCTCGGGCATCAACCTCATGAATCTTCTCTGAGCTGCTTCCATTGCAAGTATGTCCGTCCTTAAATAAGGAGACCAAAACTGTACGCAGTACTCGAGGTGTGGTCTCACCAATATCCTGTACAGTTGTAGCAGGACTTCCCTACTTTTATACTGCATCCCCCTTGCAATAAAGGTCAACATTCCATTTGCCTTCCTAACTACTTGCTGTACCTGCATACTAACTTTGTGTTTCATATACAAGGACCCCCAGATTCCTCTGTACCTCAGCATTTTGTAATATATCCCCATTTAAATAATCATTTGCTTTTTTATTTTTCCTACCAAAATGGATAACCTCCCATTTTCCCACATTATACTCCATCTGCCAAATTTTTACCCACTCACTTAGCCTGTCTATAACCTTTTGAAGATTATTTGCGTCCACCTGTGACAGAGTCTGTGGCTCTTGTATTGGACTGTTCAGCCACCAAAGAACTCACTTCAGGAGTGGAAGCAAGTCTTCCTTGATTCCGAGGGACTGCCTATGATGATGATTTGCATCTTCCATAAAACTTGCTTTCCCACCTATCTTTATATCATCAGCAAATTTGGTTACATTCCACTTGGTCCCTTCATCCAAGTCATTAAGAAAGATTGTAAATAGTTGAGGCTCCAGCACTGATCCCTGATCACACTCCTGACTTGTGGAAAGGCTTTGTGGAGTCAGGTGGTGAGATATTTGCCACAGAATACCCAGCTTCTGACCTGCTCTTGTAGCCACGGTAGTTATGTGACTGGTCCAGTTAACATGAAACATTGATGGTCTGCATACCGGAATCTCAGGATCATTTCAACGATTCGGCAGAGATTGGACAGGGGAAAAACTGTTTGGTGGTGGTGTCATCTCCACAAGTGAAAACACTAGTCGGTCCAGTGTGAGGAAATCTTAATTAAAATAAGACAATCTATTTTATTTGACTGTCACCTTATTTCAAGTCACCGTTCCTAAATCTATTTGCAGTTTGCACTACTGCCTCGAGTGCATCCTCCATTGCCAGCTTCTCAAACTTTTATAAAAGCAAAATACTGCGGATGCTCTCAAACCTTTATTGTTATGTACGGGAGTTATCCCTGGTGTCCTGGCCAATACTGATCCCTCAATCAACATGACAAAAACAGATTATCTGGTCATTATAATATTGCTGTTTGTGCGATCTTGCTGTGTGCAAATTGGCTGCCACGTTTCCTACATTGCAACAGTGACTACGCTCCAAAAGTACTTAATTGGCTGTAAAGCGATTTGGGACATCCGGTGGTCGTGAAAGGTGCTACATGAATGCGAGAACCAGAGGACACAGATTTAAGGTGATTGACAAAAGAACCAAAGGCGACATACGAAATAACTTTTTTTACACAGTGAGTGTTTCGGATCTGGAATGCACTGCCTGAAAGGGTGGTGGAGGCAGACTCAATCACTGCTTTCAAAAGGGCATTGGAGAACTACCTGAAGGAAAAATATGGGCTACGGGGAAAGTGCGGGGGAGTAGGACTAGCTGCGGCGCTCTTGCAGAGAGCCGGCACTGGCTCAACGGGCCAATCGCCGCCTTCTGTGCTGTAATCATTGTATCATTCTATGATTTCAAGTCTCTCTTTCTTGGAGTGGTTAAATCACAAAAAGAAGCAAAGTGTCTAACTGTGCACTTTTTATGCCCATAGACATCTACAGGGACTCTACTTTCCCAGTAACTGTGGTCAAGAGCTCCACGAATCAAACTGCAATTGTGATAAATTAATTCAATCAATACAGTGCTACATAAATATTGAATCAGTTAAGGACTGCAGTGGTAAACTATTGACCTGAGGGTTAAAAGTTGACTGAGGATGTGTTATAATGCCCCAAAAAAGCAAATACCAAGGGTTCTTTTAACACACTCAAGGTCACTCCTATCGAGAATAAATTTCAGCTTTCTGTCGGCTGAAAATGGCATCTATAATTGTTTTATTATCAGTTGGACTGAAGTTGGTATATTTTTTTCATTAATATGCAAGGTGTTTTGTGTAGGTGATGGCCTTAGCTCCTTCATGTCAGCAGGTGATTTTCTTTCGCTTGTTCGTTGCTGTGAAAGGGCCAATCAATGCAATGGTATGGGTGGTTTCATTGCTTTTTGATGGCAGTATTTAAACCTTTGCTTCTGCAGCTTTGTTGTTGTTGTTATGTATGTAAACTTTACTAGTGTGCAAGACTTGCCACCAGGGGGTGCACCTGTTGGAGACCCAAGGGTCACTTGCACACCCTGGGCAAGCAGGTATAAAAGGCAGTCGACCATGCTGCCTCCTCACTCTGCAGTTCCATTAAAGAGACCAAGGTCACAACAGTTTGAGTTTACAGCATACAGTCTTGTGGAGTTATTCTGAACATAACAGTTGTGTTATCCTTTATCTGAATGGGCTGAAAGGATTCAGGTTGAAGGAGGAATTCTGACTGTGTTTCTTTGCCCTGCCCCACCCCCACCCCCATTCTGTCGACAAGGAAACCTTGAATGCTTTGGAATGGGTTTGAATATTATGGAGGCGCCACCTTTCAGGTGAACTGCCCTCTCAGGAATATAAAAGACCCCATGGCACAATTTGAAGTGGAGCAGGGGAGTTCTCCCCTGTGTCCTGGCCAATATTTATCTGTCAACCTGCTTCATTAAAACAGATTATCTAGTCATGGTTACATTGCTGTTTGTGGGAACTTGCTGTGTGCAAATTGGCTGCCGTGTTTATCTACTTTACACCAGTGACTGCACTTTAAAAGTACTTCATTGGCTGTAAAGAGCTTTGCGCTGTCTTGAGATGCTATATAAATGCTTTTTTTCCATTTCCATTGTTATATTTGCACAGAGTGATGACGTTGCTGACGCTATACATGCCCAGCAGGTAACAGGGCATTGCACCAAGACCGAGAAGATGAACGCTCACCTTCACTGATTCAGACCTCCATGCCCTCTTCTCGGAAATTGAGGGCAGATGGCACAGACTTCTGGGGATATTTGCCACCAAGTCACCTAGAAATATAAGTCATGCTACCTGGAGGGAGGTGGCACTGGCACTTGTTGCCAACTCCTGCCTTCCTCCGACAGTGCAGATTACTGCTCTAAAAGGGAACGGTACCATAGTGGTAATGTAACTGGACAAGTAATCCATTGGCCTGCACTAATGATCTGAAGACATGAGTTCAAATCCCACCTTCGGAGCTGGAGAATTTAATTTCAGTTAATTAATAAAAATCGTGTACAAAAATCTAGTCTCAATATTGGTGACCATGAAACTACCAGATTGTGGTTAAAAACCCATCTCGTTAACTAATGTCCATTCGGGAAGGAAATCTGCGTCCTTACCTGGTCTGGCCTATATGTGACTCCTGACTCACAATAATGTGGTTGACTCTTAACTGCCCTCTGAAATGGTCTAGCAAGCCACTCAGTTGTCAAGAAGGTTCCTCACCACCACCTTCTCAAGAGCAATTAGGGATGGGCAATAAATGCTGCCAACGAATCCCACATCCCATGAATTAATATTGAAGAATAAGAAAACTTAATATTCTCACCAGGGCAAGAAGGTAAGACAATGGGCACTCTCTTCTTTCCTTCCTTGCCTGCCTTAGATAATGGCACACTCTTCACCTTTCTATAACATCAATTCCGCAACTAATCCATCACACTGCACTCTGGTTAATGGTGGCTTTAATTCCATACCCAGCACAGCAGAACCAACACCAACAACTGACATGCAGAACCTAAAACCCCTACCTCCACTTTAAACAGCCGCATACCCCACCTCGACCCTTTACTGCACCTCTCTCATACCACTTGGCACACGACCCCCTCATTATCTTCATTCACTTTAGCTTCTTGCAGGGCAAATTGGCAAATATCGCCGAGCAAAGGCAGGCAACTGGAGGGGGCATCCGCACCTTGAAACCGCTCACCCAATTTGAGAAGGTCATGTGAAAGTTCTCGGCTCTTGCCAGTACCATGATAGTGACTGAACACCTTCACTGTCACCCTGAGCGTGGGCAGGAGCACCGGCAGGGTCCTGGTACAGCAGAGGAGTGGGAAGGTTGTGGCGGAGATGCGACGAGTGATCGAGGCGGAGGAGTGATGAAGGATCGTGGCTGAGATTTGGTGAGTGATCGTGACGGAGGTTCGGCGAATGTTTGGTGTGGAAGTGCGGCGGGAAATCGTGGCGAGGTGCAGCCAGTGTTTTTGTGGCGGAGGAGCGGTGAGGGATCATGGCGGAGGTGCGGTGAATGTTTGTGGTGGAGGAGCGGCGAGAGATTGTGGCGGAGGTGCGATTATTGAGGGTGAGGAGCCGACATGAGCCGAGGGCCCACACTGCGATATGTGTGCGCACTAGGTCGGTGCAGCAGAGCAGGTCTCCAGTCGTCCTGGTTAACCCTTGTCACTGGATAAAGGCCGAGCTCTGTCAAGCCCGTGTGGTGGCTGATGTGCAACGGTCATCACATGTTAAAAAAATCCACGCACAGGCATCTTCCACACCCTCAATGGAAGTTCAGGATTGGAACATCGGGTCCTTTATTGAAACATCTGTGAACTCATGTGGAAGCAAGTCATCCTCGTTCGAGGGATCACCTATGATGATGGTATCCCTGGAAAGCAACACATAGGTCGAACCTTCCAGCTCCTTTCTATCTCCTGAGTCCCCAAGCGGCTATTGCTTGCCCCTTCTTAGCTTTCTACCCTCCTTTCCTGTGGATCCACCACAGAAATGGGGCACATCGGAGGAGGAAAATGCTGATATTTCTCTCGTGTCTCATATGATGATAACTGGTACACCCTTAATAAAGGATGAAACTGAGTACTGTGTACAATGAGCAAGTGTGACCTTAGCTTCTTTTATAAGACTCCAGAGTGCAGGTACCTCATGGGTGGCCTGCTTATATACTGTGCCCCCAAGGGATGCTGGGATCCCTTGGGACTCCAACAGATGGGCCCTCTGGTGGTCAGGTTTCATGCAGGTTACAAGGGGTTAAATACATAACATCACTCCCCCGTGAAGTCAACAGTACACTTATTTACAAGGTGAGACGATCTGGGGCTTTACGCTCCCTTGTCGATTGTCTCAGTACAAATGCAGGTGTGGGTGGGTTGGTCAGTTCTTCACTGGGCTGTTGGGCAGCCGGCCTTGCTGGGCTGCTGGGGATGGTGAGTTTGGCTTCGTGGTCAACCATGATGCCAGTTGCCACTTGTGTGTGTGTGTGTTGGAGGGTCAAAGTTGGCGGTGTCTTCTTTGGGTTGTTCATAGCTGTTGGTGAACCGCAATTTGGTCCAAATATTTTCTGTGCGTTTGTCCATTGGCCAATTTGACCTGAAACCGTGCCAGTGAGCCATTTGGGACCATGTCCATAATTGAGGACAAACACAAGATCATTGATCTCAATATCGCGTGACAAATTTGCACGGTCATGGTACGCACTTTGTTGATGCCGCTTGCCCTCCACATGATCATGAAAATCATAGCGGACAAGAGAGAACCTTGTTTTAAGCGCCCTTTTCATGAGCAGCTCGGCTGGGGGAACCCCGGTGAGTGAGTGGGATCTGGTGCAGTAGCTGAGCAGCACTCGGGACAGCCGGGTCTGCAGCGAGCCTTCCGACACACGTTTCAAGCTTTGCTTGATAGTTTGAATTGCCCGTTCTGCCTGGCTGTTGGATGCGGGCTTGAGCGGGGCAGATGTGACGTGTTTGATCACGTTGCGGGTCATGAATTCCTTGAATTCAGCACTGGTGAAGCTCGGCCCATTGTTGCTGACTAGGATATCAGGCAAGCCGTGCTTAGCAAACGTGGCTCATAGGCTTTCGATAGTGGCCGTGGACGTGCTTACAGACATTATTGCACGTTCAATCCATTTTGATTAAGTGTCCACGACAACCAAAAACATTTTGCCGAGAAATGGGCCTGCATAGCCTATGTGGATCCTCGACCACGGTTTGGAGGGCCACGACCACAAATTTAGCGGTGCCTCTCTGGGTGCATTGTTCAGCTGAGAGCAGGTGTTGCACTGGCGCATGCATGACTCTAAATCTGAGTTAATGTCGGGCCCCCACACATGGGATCTGGCTATGGCTTTCATCATTACAATGCCTGGGTGGGTGCTTTACAGTTCACATATGAACATATCTCTGCCTGCCTTGGGCAAGACCACGCGATTGCCCCACAATAGACAGTCCGCCTGCAGGGACATCTCATCTTTGCATCTGTGGAACGGCATAATCGCCACTTGTATCTCCGCTGGGACACCGGACCAGCTCCCATGGAGGACACAGTTTTTTTTACCAAGGACAGTAAAGGATCCTGGCTGGTCCAGGTCCTGATCTGGCGGACTGTAACGGGGGACTTCTCGTTCTCGAATGCCTCCATGACCTTGAGCAAGTCCGCTGGCTGTGCATTTTCCACCCCGGTGGTGGGCAATGGTAGCCGACTGAGAGCATCTGCACAGTTCTCTGTGCCCGGTCTGTGGCGGATTACATCGTTGTATGCCGACAGCGTGAGCACCCATCTTTCGATGTAGGCAGATGCATTGGTATTAATCCCTTTGCTCTCAGAGAACAGTGATATTAGTGGCTTGTGGTCAGTTTCAAGCTGAAACTTGAGGCCAAATAAGTACTAGTGCATTTTTTTACCCATAGACACAAGCCAGAGCCCCTTTTTCAATCATGCTGTCGGCCCTTTTGGCCTTGGACAAACTCCTGGACGCATAAGTGACCGGTTGCAAAATCCCCAATTCATTAGACTGTTGTAACACACACCCGACCCCGTATGATGATACATCACAAGCTACAACTAATTGTTTACCAGTGTTATAAAGGACAAGCAGTTTGTTTGAACACAACAGATTTCTAAAAGGCAGCCTCTTGTGAATTTCCCCATGCCCAGTCATCTCACTTGCGCAGTAGCGCATGTAGGGGTTCTAGCAGGGTGCTTAACCCAGGTAGGAAATTAACAAAATAGTTAAGGAGTCCCAGGAACGACCGCAGCTCTGTCACGTTCTGTGGTCGCGGCACATTCTTGATGGCCTCCGTTTTGGCGTTGGTGGGTGTGATGCCGTCTGCTGCGATTCTTCTTCCCAAGAACTCAATGTTGTGTGCCAGGAAAACACACTTCGAGCGTTTCAACCAGAGCCCCACGTGATCCAACCGACTAAGAACCTCTTCCAGATTCTTCAAGTACTCAATGGTGTCCCACCGTGTAACCAATATGTCGTCTTGGAAAACCACGGTGCAAGGAACCGACTTTAGCAGGCTCTCCATGTTCCACTGGAAGATAGCCGCGGCTGACCGAATCCCAAACGGGCACCGGTTGTAGATGAACAGACCTTTGTGCGTGTTGATGCAGGTGAGGCCTTTTGAAGACTCCTCCAGCTCCTGCGTCATGTAGGCCAAGGTCAGGTCCAGCTTGGTGAATGTCTTCCCTCCAGCCAGGGTCGTAAATAGGTCGTCTGCCTTGGGTAGCGGGTACTGGACCTGCAGCAAAAAACGGTTAATCGTTACTTTATCGAAACATAGAAACATAGAAAATAGGTGCAGGAGTAGGCCATTCGGATCTTCGAGCCTGCACCACCATTCAATAAGATCATAGCTGATCATTCACCTCAGTACCCCTTTCCTGCTTTCTCTCCATACCCCTTGATTCCTTTAGCCGTAAGGGCCATATCTAACTCCCTCTTGAATAAATCCAATGAATTGGCATCAACAACTCTCTGCGGCAGGGAATTCCACAGGTTAACAACTCTCTGAGTGAAGAAGTTTCTCCTCATCTCAGTCCTAAATGGCTTACCCCTTATCCTTAGACTATGTCCCCTGGTTCTGGACTTCCCCAACATCGGTAACATTCTTCTTGCATCGAACCTGTCCAATCCCGTCAGAATTTTAGATGTTTCTATGAAGTCCCCTCTCATCCTTCTAAACTCCAGTGAATACTGGCCCAGTCAATCCAGTCTCTCCTCATATGTCAGTCCTGCCATCCTGGGAATCAATCTGGTGAACCTTCGCTGCACTTCCTCAATAGCAAGAACATTTTTCCTCAAATTAGGAGACCAAAACTGAACACAATATTCCAGGTGAGGCCTCACCAAGGCCCTGTACAAATGCAGTAAGACCTCCCTGCTCCTATACTCAAATCCCCTAGCTATGAAGGCCAACATACTATTTGCCTTCTTCACCGCATGCTGTATCTGCATGCCAACTTTCATTAACTGATGTACCATGACACCCAGGTCTCGTTGCACCTCCCCTTTTCCTAATCTGCTGCCATTCAGATAATATTCTGCCTTCATGTTTTTGCCCCCAAAGTGGATAACCTCACATTTATCCACATTATATTGCACCTGCCACGCGTTTGCCCACTCACCTAACCTGTCCAAATCATCCTGCAGCCTTTTCGCATCCTCCTAACAGCTCACACCGCCACCCAGTTTCGTGTCATCTGCAAACTTGGAGATATTACACTCAATTCACTCATCCAAATCATTAATGTATATTGTAAATAGCTGGGGTCCAAGCACTCAGCCCTGTGGCACCCCACGAGTCACTGCCTGTCATTCTGAAAAGGACCTGTTTATCCCGACTCTCTGCTTCCTGTCTGCCAACCAGTTCTCTATCCACATCAATACATTACCCCAATACCATGTGCTTTAATTTTACACACCAATCTCTTGTGTGGGACCTTGTCAAAAGCCTTCTGAAAGTCCAAATACACCACATCCACTGGTTCTCCCTTGTCCACTCTACCAGTTACATCCTCAAAAAATTCAAGAAGATTTGTCAAGCATGATTTCCCTTTCATAAATCTATGCTGACTTGGAGCAATCCCGTCACTGCTTTCCAAATGTGCTGCAATTTCATCTTTAATAATTGATTCCAACATTTTCCCCATTACTGATGTCAGGCTAACCGGTCTATGATTAACCATTTTCTCTCTCCCTCCTTTCATAAAAAGTGTGTTACATTAGCTATCCTCCAGTTCATAGGTACCGATCCACAGTCGATAGACTGTTGGAAAATGATCACCAATGCATCCACTATTTCTCGGGCTCCTTCCTTAAGTACTCTGGGATGCAGACCATCAGGCCCCGGGGATTTGTCGGCCTTCAATCCCACCAATTTCACTAACACAATTTCCCGCCTAATAAGGATTTCCTTCAGTTCCTCCTTCCCACAAGACCCTTGGTCCCCTGGTATTTCCGGAAGGTTATTCGTGTCTTCCTTTGTGACTACAGAACCAAAGTATTTGTTTAACTGGTCCGCCATTTCTTTGTTCCCCATTATAAATTCACCTGAATCTGACTGCAAGGGACCTACGTTTGTTTTCACTAATCTTTTACTCTTCACATATCTATAAAAGCTTTTGCAGTCAGTTTTTATGTTACCAGCAAGATTCCTCTCATATTCTATTTTCTCCCTCCTAATTAAACCCTTTGTCCTCCTCTGCTGTATTACAAAATTCTCCCAGTCCTCAGGTTTCCTGTTTTTCTGGCCAATTTATATGCCTCTTCCTTGGCTTTAACACTATCCTTAATTTCCCTTGTTTGCCACGGTTGAGCCACCTTCCCCGTTTTATTTTTTACTCCAGACAGGGATGTACACTTGTTGAAGTTCATCCATGTGATCTTTAAATGTTTGCCATTGCCTATCCACCGTCAACCGTTAAAGTTTCACTTGCCAGTCTATTCTAACCAATTCACGTCTCATACCATCGAAGTTACCTTTCCTTAAGTTCAGGACCCTAGTCTCTTAATTAACTGTGTCACTCTCCATTTTAATAAAGAATTCTACCATATTATGGTCACTCTTCCCCAAAGGGCCTCGCACAACAAGATTGTTAATTACTCCTTTCTCATTACACATTACCCAGTCCAGAATGGCCAGCCCTCTAGTTGGTTCCTCGACATATTGGTCGAAGAAACCATCCCTAATACATGCTAGGAAATCCTCCTCCGCCGCATTGCTACCAGTTTGGTTAGCCCAATCAATATGCAGATTAAAGTCACCCATGATAATTGCTGTACCTTTATTGCACGCATCCCTAATTTCTTGTTTGATGCTGTCCCCAACCTCACTACTATTATTTGTTGGTCTGTATACAACTCCCACTAGCGTTTTCTGCCCTTTGGTATTCTGTAGCTCCACCCATACCGATTCCACATCATCCAAGCTAATGTCCTTCCTTACTATTGTATTAATTTCCTCTTTAAGCAGCAACGCCACCCCACCTCCTTTTCCTTTCTGTCTGTCCTTCCTAAATGTTAAATACCCTTGGATGTTGAGTTCCCAGCCTTGGTCACCCTGGAGCCATGTCTCCGTGATGCCAATTACATCATATCCGTTAACTGCTATCTGTGCAGTTAATTCGTTCAACTTATTCCGAATACTCCTCACATTGAGGCACAGAGCCTTCAGGCTTGTCTTATTAACACACTTTGCCCTTTTAGAATTTTGCTGTAATGTGGCCCTTTTTGATTTTTGCCTTGGGTTTCTCTGCCCTCCACTTTTACTTTTCTTTTTTCTATCTTTTGCTTCTGCCCCCATTCTACTTCCCTCTGTCTCCCTGCATAGGTTCCCATCCCCCTGCAATATTAATTTAACTCCTCCCCAACAGCACTAGCAAACACTCCATCTCAGACATTGGTTCCTGCCCTGCCCACGTGCAGACCGTCCAATTTGTACTGGTCCCACCTCCCCCAGAACCGATTCCAATGTCCCAGGAATTTGAATCCCTCCCTTCTGCACCACTCCTCAAGCCACGTATTCATCTGAGCTATCCTGCAATTCCTACTCTGACTAGCACGTGGCACTGGTAACAATCCTGAGATTACTACTTTTGAGGTCCTCCTTTTTAATTTAGCTCCTAGCTCCCTAAATTCTTCTTGGAGGACCTCATACCGTTTTTTACCTATATCGTTAGTACCTATATGCACCACGACAACTGGCTGTTCACCCTCCCTCTTCAGAATGTCCTGCACCCGCTCCGAGACATCCTTGACCCTTGCACCAGGGAGGCAACATACCAACCTGGAGTCTCGGTTGCGGCTGCACAAACGTTTATCTATTCCCCTTACAATAGAATCCCTATCACTTTTGCTCTCCCACTCTTTTTCCTGGCCCTCCTGTGCAGCAGAGCCACCCATGGTGCCATGACCTTGGCTGCTGCTGCTCTCCCCTGATGAGTCATTCCCCTCAACAGTACCCAAAGCGGTGAATCTGTTTTGCAGGGGGATGAACGCAGGAGACCCCTGCACTACCGTCCTTCCACTGCTCTTTCTATTGGTCACCCATTCCCTATCTGGCTGTGTACCCTTTACCTGTGGTATGGCCAACTCACCAAACCTGCTATTCATGTCATTCTCAGCATCATGGGTGCTCCAGAGTAAATCCACCCACAGCTCCAATGCCGCAATGTGGTCTGTCAGGTGCTGCAGGCGGATGCGCTTCCCGCACACGTAGTCGTCAGGGACACTGGAAGCGTCCCTGACTTCCCACATATTACAGGAGTAGCATTACACGTGTCCGAGCTCTCCTGCCATGACTTAACCCTTAGATTAACTTAATTTGGCAACAATAATGCTAAAGGTTACTTACTGATAAAGAAAAACTACTTACCAATCATCAGCCAATCACTTAACCCCTTGGCTGTGACATCACCTTTCGATTTCTTTCTACTTTTTTGCCTTTTCACCCTGCTATAGCTGCACCGGCTAGCCTCACGAACTCCTGCTGGGCCTTTTTATAGGCCTCCCCACGCTGCATCTCCGACGACGCTGTTCCCCGTTGGCCTCACAACTCCTGCTGGGCCTTTTTATAGGCCTCCCCACTCTGCCTCTCCCACGATGCTGCTCCCTGCTGCACTCCCCACAAATTCTAACCGTGCCGTCCTCCTTAAGTACCGGGACAATCGGACTGGCCCAGTCATTGAATTCCACCAGAGCGATGATGGCCTTTTTGTTGCAGGCTGTCCAGCCCAATTTCCACTTTTTCACGCATCATGTACGGTACCGCCCGTGCCTTGGTGGTCGATGGGTCGCGTACCGGGAACTAAACAGATCTGCACTTTTGCGCCCGAGAAGCTTCAAATGCCTGGCTCGAACAATGATGAGAACTTGCTCAGACCTGTGTACATGAGGCGTCGTCAACGGACGAAAGCACTCAGATGTCGTCCCAGTTCCAGTGGATTTTTCCCAGCCAGCTTCTGCCAAACAATGTGGGGCCATCCCCTGGCACAATCCACAATGGGAGTTCATGTACTGCTCCGTCATAGGAGACTTTGACTTCTACACAGGGATTAGTTCCTTGGTATAAGTCCTTAGTTTGATGTGAATAGTGCTGAACATGGGCCTATGTGCCATTTTGCCCCACAGCCTGTCGAAGACCTTTTTACTCATTATGGACTGACTTGCCCCCGTGTCCAGTTCCATAGACACTGGAATACTGTTCAGTTCAACTTTCAACGTTATTGGTGGACATTTTGTAGTGAATGTTTGTAATCCATACACTTCTGCCTCCTCGGTACGAGTCTCCAATTCAGCCTGATCCACAGTGGATCGATCTTCCTCTGCAATGTAGTGGTTTGCAGGGTTTGCAGCTCGCCTGGAGGTATCCCATTGTTCTGCAACAATTGCACGCATAGTGTTTAAAGCGGCATTGATGAGGCCGATGATCACCTCCATACTGCCAACAAGATGTTAACTGCCTCCCATTAACAATTGACGGTGGACTCTGGGTCAACTGAGGTCAGGCCGCAGCAGCCGGCGTGTACGTTCTGCCATGTACATTTCTGCTCGAGACCGAAGTTACTTTATGCACAGTACTGGCCGAAACATCTTTACTCTGCGAAATCTGTTTGGTGTTGTCGCTGGTGAACATAAATGCCTGGGCTATCGTTATGGCTTTACTTAGATTCGGAGTTTCAACAGTCAACAGTTTGCGAAGGTTTGTCTCATGTCCAATGCCCAGTACAAAAAAGTCTTGGAGCATTTGTTCAAGGAATCCCTCAAACTCACAATGTCCTGCGAAGCGCCTCAGTTCGGCGACATAGCTCACCACTTCCTGGCCCTCCGATCATTGACACGTGTAGAATTGATATCTCGCCATCAAAAAGCTTTCCTTAGGATTTAGGTGTTCCCGGACCAGCGTACACAATTCTTCGTATGATTTCTCTGTTGGTTTTGCCGGTGCCAAGAGATTCTTCATGAGGCCATAGGTTGTTGCCCCACAGACAGTTCGGAGGATCGCCCTTCGTTTGGTAGCATTCTCATCCCCTTCCAGCTCGTTGGCCACGAAGTATTGGTCGAGTCTCTCCACGAAGGCCTCCCAATCATCCCCCTCTGAGAACTTCTCCAGGATACTAACTGTTCTTTGCATTTTCGTGCGGTTGTTCGTTAACTCATCGCAAATTGTTACACTCATAATAAAGGATGAAACTGAGTACTGTGTATAATAAGCAAGTGTGACCTTAGCTCCTTTAATAAGACTCCAGAGTGCAGGTATCTCGTGGGTGGCCTGCTTATATATTGTTCTCCCAAGGGATGCTGGGATCCATTGGGACTCCAATAGATGGGCCCTCTGGTGGTCAGGTGTCATGCAGGTTACAAGGGGTTAAATACATAACAATAACGATAAAGATCAAGAAGAGTATGAAAACCGAGACATCTTCCCCATTCAAGAGATCAATAAATTTTTGGATATTAAGAGAATCAAGGGATATGGGGATAGTGCAGGAAAGTGGAGTTGAGGTCGCAGATCAGCCATGATATTGAATGATGGAGCAGGCTCGAGGGGCCGAATAGCCTATTCCTGCTCCTATTTCCTATTCTGTTCTTATGTTGCCCGCCCCGCTTACTAGGTCTTCTTGTGCTCCGACCTCTGCCAACTCATCACCTGCGGCACTTGCTTCCTCCCTCTCAGGCTCAGATTATTGCCCCTGGGCTGGGAGGAGCGGGGGGAGGGGATCAGTTCGTACGAATGTGGCAGTCGGTAATTCACAGAGCATGTGGGAATTAGAGGAGTGGGAAATGGATGAGGATGTGCACCTTCCTAGCTGAGGCTGAGAAGAAGGCTGCCTCGGACTTGGTTCTCATGGGAATCAGAACTCACCTGAAAAGAAAAACCATGAGGGACAGTTCCCCTACCCAGAATCAGCTGCCATAACCCTTGTGTACAGTGCGTGGAGCCAAGCACCTCCTACGATTCAGGCCCGAAGGTAGCCCTTTGAAGGAGCACTGGAACAGGTGAGAGAAAGGCATGTACAGGCACCAGGGGAAGCATAGTGTTAGGAAAGAACATAGCGATTGTTTGAACATTGCAATTATTTTTTTCAAATAGACTGTGTACTGACATGGTGCTTTCTTATTCATCGAGACTGCAGCCTTACCGGAAACATTGCATGAATTATTCATTCAGGTGATGATTACTGACACAGGCACATCAGGCCAAAGAGGGCTGATGTGTCAGCATGTCGTGGACTGAAGGACTGTCTCATTGCTTGCAAGTGTGGAATAAAGAGGTCAAGCTGTGGTGTCCAAGTTAGACAGAGTCCTCAGAGGGGACCTGCCCTCTAATGTCCCTTGAAATGAATGAATGACCATAGCATCTGATTATTGGCCCTGAATTTGCGGTCAGTATCTTCCTCCGATCTGCCAATACAGTACCCACGTACCTGGTTGTCAGGGAGGTACGGCGATTTGCGGCCCTGGGCCTCTCCAGGTTCCAGCAGGTAGAACATAAGAATATAAGAAATAGGAGCAGGAGCAGCCCTGGCCCCTCCGCCATTTATTAAGAACATGGCTGATCTGATCGTAGACTCAGCTCCACTTCCCTGCCCGCTCCCCATAACCCCTTATTCCCTTATCGCTCAAAAATCTGTCTATCTCCGCCTTAAATATATTCAATGACCCAGCCTCCACAGCTCTCTGGGGCACAGAATTCCATAGATTTACAACCCTCTGAGACAAGAAATTCCTCCTCATCTCAGTTTTAAATGGGCGGCCCCTTATTCTGAGACTGTGTCCCGTAGTTTTAGTTTCCCCTATGAGTGGAAATATCCTCTCTGCATCCACCTTTTCGAGCCCCCTCATTATTTTATGTGTCGCAATAAGACTGCCTCTCATTCGTCTGAACTCCAATGAGTATAGGCCCAACCTCCTCAACCTATCTTCATAAGTCAACCCCCTCATCTCTGGAATCAACCTAGTGAACCTTCTCTGAACAGCCTTCAATGCAAGTATGTCCTTCCTTAAATACGGAGACCAAAACTGCATGCAGTACTCTAGGTGTGGCCTCACCAATACCCTGTACAGTTGTAGCAGGACTTCTCTGCTTTTATACTCCATCCCCCTTGCAATAAAGGCCAACATTCCAGTTGCCTTCCTGATTACTTGCTGTACCTGCATACTAACTTTTTGTGTTTCATGCACAAGTACCCCCAGGTCCCTCTGTACTGAAGCACTTAGCAAGTTTTTTCCATTTAAATTATAATTTACTTTTTTATTTTTCTGCCAAAGTGGATAACCTCACATTTTCCCACATTATATTTCATCTGCCAAATTTTCCCCACTCACTTGAAGACACAGGTATCTCAGGGGCGCACGCAGTTTGCAAGAATCCGTGGGATCACATGGACAAGTTGAACCAATGAAAGGGGGATCCCCATTCATACTTATGGGGATTACGGATGTAAGTATGAATGGGAATAGCCTCCCAAAAAATCTACACATCAAATAAATATTTAAAAATCATTACATATTTAAAATTAATTAAAATGCCATTTAGTTAAATATTTTAAAACAAAAATGTATTTTTTGAAAAATAAATTTGAATGTTTTAAAGGAGTTAAAAATAAACTTGCCTTATTGCACATGTTTTTTAATGTATAAATGATTGAAAAACATTTATTTTTATGTTTTTTTTAAACTCTCATGATGGTAAAAGCAGGCATTTACCAGGAGTAAGAATTTTCATGGGCAGGACTTTCTGTCCGCAGATGCCCTTTTCCCGGGGATGCGTTGGATCTGTCAATAAAATTCTTGTCAGATTGCAAGTGCCGTGTTTTCGCGCATGTGCTTTGCACACAAAAACCCGGAACACGTATGGCCCTTACGGATGCGCCGCACCTCGTACAGGCTTCAAATTACAGGCCATTATTTTGGGTTTTGGTTAAGAGAGGAATGTTGGCCAAGACTCGGGAAGAATTCCCTCCTCTTCTTTGAATACTGCCATGCAATCTTTTACCTTCGCGAACTGCTACACAGGGCTTCAGTTTAACATCTCATTCGAAAGATGGCACCCCTGACGATGCGGCACTCCCTCGGTACTGTAAAGGAGTGCCAGCCCAGGTTATGGCTGTTGTTATACTCAGACTGGTGTCGTTGGAACGCAATGTGCAGTCTGCAGATCTGAGTTATAGTGCCAACTGAGGTCAGCCTCAATGGATTGAGGTCAGACTGACACAGAACTTTCAACCTCACAATGACATCTCATTTCTTACGCTAACTGGTCTCTACAGAATATGCATGAATGGCAAACGTAGATTGTGTTCCAGATATTTACTACCAGAGATAAACTTGCCCAGAGCAAACGACAGGCCAAACTGTTTGAACTCTTGGGTTCCTCCATATTACACAATATTAAATTAGCATTGCCTGAAACATTTTTCTTCCATTGTGCCTGTAATGCGTTGTCGAATTGAATATTTAACCTTTGCAAAGAACCTAGCCGTGATTTGTGCTAAGAATAAAGAATTCTGCACCTAGGTGAACGGCTTATAGGGTCATGGGACAAGTTTGGAACCTGCTGCTCGATTGTTAATGTAAAAATGTTAGAATGTGATGACAGCGCAAAAGTCATCAGTCCTTCAAAGAAATGCTATTCTACTTTGATTTTTCACTGGGTGCAAAGTGTACTAATGTGATTCAAAGTGTAAGCATCAATAGACCAAAGAGTCTTTTTCTAGTGCTACTCATTGTAACTAGAATGAAAAGCAATTCAACAAAAAAAGCAACCAAAAACATTGCTTATTACAATGTGAAGGATTGTGAAGAGCCAGTTTATTTCCGAGTAGAAGTATTTTATTTGCTCACATTTAACGCTTATACACATCTCTCTTCTCCCTATTAGAAGTCTCTGATTTGTCAGCTGTAACTTCGTTCACTTCATCCACAATTTTAATCGATGGAAAATCATGGGAGCAGTGCCCGAATGCCTGCTGTATCCTCATTGCAAATTTGTAAAATTATTCCTCTACTGCAGGTCTGCTGTCTTTTATTTGAGATTCTGAAGCTCATTCTGGGTTCCTAGGGCCTGCAAATACCATGTTGATGTGTGAGGAGATATCAACTGTAACTAGCTCGGTGCTGCTCCTGGTCATTCCATCATCCTGTCAGGAGGCTGCTCAAGCAAACTCCCAAGAAGCCAGGCTGCAACCTGGATTTCTATAACAACAACAGCAATTTAAATTTGCGAAGCACCTTTAATGTCGTGAAATTTCCCAAGTGTTTCATACTTGGTGAGTATGGGGTTTATACTTGGGGTTTTAAACTCCATGAGCTGCTTGTGGCTTACATTGTTCGCATGTCTGATACAAGAATCCCAAAGCAAGCGCTCTACTCGGAACTCCTACACAGCAAGCGAGCCCCAGGTGGGCAGAGGAAATGTTTCAAGGACACCCTCAAAGCCTCCGTGATAAAATGCAACATCCCCACTGACACCTGGGAGTCCCTGGCCAAAGACCACCCAAAGTGGAGGGAGAGCATCCGGGAGGGCGCTGAGCACCTCGAGTCTCGTCGCCAAGAGCATGCAGAAGGAGCATGCGGCAAACCAGTCCCACCCACCCTTTCCTTCAACGACTGTCTGTCCCACCTGTGACAGAGACTGTAATTCCCATATTGGACTGTACAGTCACCTGAGAACTCACTTTAAAAGTGGAAGCAAGTCTTCCTTGATTTCGAGGAACTGCCTATGATGATGATGGACAGTCCACACAACTTAAAATGCCCACGTTTAAAATTGGCAGTCGTTTGTATTGGGCAAAACGCACTGACCAGTAGCCATTTGCATTAACCTCAATTTCAAAGTTGCCGGTTATAACATCTTCAGTGCTCTGTTGATTTTGGGCAGCAACAGCTGTGCTTACTCACCTGTAATGTCGTATGAGTGACGTACACATGAAAAACTGCTACATGTTTTAAAATATATATTTCACAAAAATAACACCATGCACAATAATCCTAGCTGCTGAATTTAATGTTTTAATTGGGTGTTTGGTCTGTTTAAATGGTTGACCTGCTTGAATAGTTTGGTTGCCCCGCTTCCTGTGCCCCACAATTTTAGAACCAAGTGCAGTCGCACAGTTAGTCTATCCCACTATTCCTCACTGGAGCTGGGCCAATCTATTGGAAAAACAATGGGATAGAACTCTGTGCTCGTGGTAACTGAGATCACCGTTATAAGAAAAGGCTTTGATTTTAAGGTGAAATAAAAGCTGTAAAATTAAAGGTGCTGCAATGTTTTGAAATGCTCCCTTTCTGTGGTGCCAGAGTGTAAAGCTTCTGTTGAGAATTGGTTAACTGTGAGCCGATTTATCAGCCCACAAATTTCTGTAAACGGTCAATGAAAAGGCCGTTAGCTAAACTTGCCCTTGCCCGTTTAATCTCCATGGTATTTTGCATGGCAACTTGCTGGAAGTGGGAGATGAGTGAACAGGTCAAGAAAATATGTGTCTCTGTAACCAATCAGACGGCAGGATTGTGAAGTGAACAGCGCAAGGTCTGAACAAGGAAGTGTCTGTTAGAGTGGGTGATTTCAATGTCAAATCAGGTACAGAAAGAGAAATAAAGAGAGGGAAAGAAAATTGGATTAAGAGCTAGAGAAAAAAAGAGACAGAAAGAAAAAGTTAAACAGTTTGAATTTTGGGGGGATTACCACAACAATTAAAACCTGAAGGAATGAGACTCGACTCTCGTAATAGTTCATCTGCAGTGCCAGTCCTACTTCAACATAAATTGTTAATCCATTTGCTTTGAACAACAACAACAACTTTTATTTATATAGCACCTTCAACGGAGTAAAACGTCCCAAGGCGCTTCACAGCAGTGTTATAAGACAAACATGAAATAACGTGACTGAACTTTCTGTGGCGAGTTTACTTCATGTCACCGGGCAAGTACAGGAATTTTACGCCGCTCAATGCATTTGAGTGGGGAGCCAGACAGCGAGATGATGTTTTCACAAAGCTGATGGCGGAGCGGTACAGCTCCGACAGCAACTTCTCGATTTCTGCGTTTAATCATGCATCTACACTCGCCTGACGTTGTTGTGGTGTTTGCACTTAAATAACAGTGAGTGCTAACAGTTTGGACAACAGGTTTTGGGCCATTATCTTGCACCTAATTTACTTACTTATTTCCATTCCTTTTTTTCCATTTAGTGATGTTACTGGCAGCAGTGCTAAAACCAACAATAGGCCAATTTTTAATCCTCCCTGCTGCGTGTGTGTGATATTCAATTTAATATTTTATTTTTGTAGCTTGCCTTTCCCATCAGACACAGTGAGACTCCTAGCAGTGAGAAAGTTTCCTGCTGTGTGCTCATAGCAATCAGCGAAGACAGTTACAATCAATTTTGCTTCTCCTTCAAGTTTAAAGCTGTTCCTTGTTGCTTGGCCACATATCCTTTCCTCTCTGCTCTGTCAGTGACAGCACTTGAAAAGATGTGCCATCAATTGTACTTCTACAAGGCAGAGATTTAAAGATGGTGATTTAACCGAGCTCTTGATCATTTGTCCTAATAACTATTCATGTGGCTCAGCCATAGAATAGCAAAAATCATAGAAATTTACAGCACGGAAGGAGGCCATTCAGTCCGTCATGTCCGTGCCAGCCGACAAAGAGCTATCCAGCCTAATCCCACTTTCCAGCTCTTGGTCTGTAGCCTTGTAAGTTGCGGCACTTTGAGTGCACATCCAAATACTTTTTAAATGCTGTGAGGGTTTCTGCCTCTACCACCCTTTTAGGCAGTGAGTTCCAGACCCCCACCACCCTCTGGGTGAAAACATTTCTCCTCAAATCCCCTCTAAACCTTTGACCGATTACTTTATAAAAGCAAAATACTGCAGATGCTGGAATCTAGAATGCAATCAGAAAATGCTGGAAATCTCAGCAGATCAGGCAGTATCTGTGGAGAGAAAGCATAGATAATGTTTTAGGTCGATGACCCTTCGTCAGAACTGGAGAGTGTTCAAAAAGAACAGGTTCTTAACAAGCACTGAAAGGGGGAGGGGAAGAAAGACCAAAAGGGAAGGTCCGTGATAGGTTGGAAGACAAGAGAGACTAGAGAGACAAAAGTGATGATGGCCCAAATTCCATTACTTTAAATCTATTCCCTTTGGTTATTGACCTCTTTGCTCAGGGAAATAGGTCCTTCCTATCCACTCTATCTCGGCCCCTCATAATTTTATACACCTCAATTGGGTCTCCCCTCAGCCTCCTCTGTTTGAAAGAAAACAGACCCAGCCTATCCAATCTTGCCAATGTCAAATTTTATTTGATCACTCTCCTGTGAAGTGCCCTGGGACATTTTACTACTTTAAATGTGCTACAGAAATGCAAGTTGTTCCTGATTCATCACCACAGGGGGAAAATTAGGCAATCCCAGCAGGATTAGTGATGTCTGTCAAATCTGCCTTCATCCATCAGCCAAACAAATCCAGCCAATGTTTGTCTCCAGAATCAAACAGACAAGTGCTTTTAGGTTGATTCAGTTAATTGGTGCAAAGCTTGAATTGCACTCATAAAACTAATTTCCAATGCAGTTTAAATAATGTATTTCCCTCTCTGCATGCATGCATGCTGACAATGAATCTGGCCCCAATTCAGCGAGTTCAATAAAAAAAACATGAAGAGTTGTGCTGGGCATGTGCCGAAACCCAGCTGGTGCCATCGTGGTTGGGCTGGTTCTCTTTTCCCACTGATAACAAAGACAAATAGATAAACTAATGATATCTAATGTAAGGTAATAAAATAAATAGTTCTCTGCTGTGATTTGCCAAAAACTTGTGTGATTTAAACAAAACACACTGAGCAAACAGTTAATTAAGTTTACGATGTCGAAACAGACTAATGTTCAAAGTTGGCTTACCTTGGCACAGTTTAATAAGGGTACAACTCTTTTATTTGCACATCGCTCTTTCATTTTGTGACTATATTCAAATCCAACAGTAATTTATTCCTCAGCAGCGAACTTTTCCTCTGTGTGTCATGTAAAAGGGAAATACATGACTGCACTCTATGAACCAATAGCTCTTTGATGAAGAAATATTGTTGTCACTTCATACATATAGGAATAGGCACACACATGTTTCGTTATTGCTTTTATCTAGTTTTATTTTGGTTTCTCATTTGTAGTCACTGACTTCATTTCTTCGGTTCAGCAAAGTGTTGAAGCCTCTTCCTGTCTGATTTCATTTCAGGTGTTGCTTTTGTACCTTGGATGCCTCCATTTCCTTGCCTTTGACGTCTCTCATCAGTCACATCGAGTTATATTATCTGGTCTCCTCCTATAGTTCCTGTCATGTTACCCAGGGTGATCAGCATGGTTTCCATAGTAATTTCTCCTGTTTTAGTAAGATTGCATATATTTGGCTATGCTGTGGGTAAATCAGACAGCAGGGGGCTAAAATGAAAATTGTTGCAGGAATCTGTTCTGACTGTACATTTACATAGTATTACATAGTGCATAGGTTTCAATTTCCTCCATGGCCTCACCACTCCCTGCCTCTGTGACCTCCTCCAGCCATACAATCCTCCAAGACATCTGCGCTCCTCAAATTCTGGCCTCTTGCGCACTCCCAATTTTAATTGCTCCACCATTTGCAGTTGTGCCTTCAGCTCTGGAATCCCATCCCTCAAACTCTCTACCTCTTTTTCCTCCTTTAAGTCACTCCTTAAAATCCACCTCTTTCATCTGCCCTAAATCACCTTTTGTGGATCGGTGTCAATTTTGTTTGACAATATTCCTGTGAAGTACCTTGGGGCATTTTACTATGTTAAATGCACTAAAGAAGTTGTTGTGGTATTGCATAATATTTACAGCATAGAAACAAACCATTCAGCCCCACAGGTATATGTTGGTATTTCTGCTCCACATGAGCCTCCTCCCACCTTATTTTATCTCACCCTATCAGCATATCCTTCTATTCTTTTCTCCCCTATGTACTTATCTAGTTTCCCATTAAATGCATTACTGATATAAAAATGTATAATTGGACATCACTTTTTACTCCCCGATCCAAAATATTCTTTTTGACAAATCCGGATGGGCCATTTACTTTCTTAAAGTTGCTGTTTACTTTCACTTGAAAACACCGCCACATGTGATGCACGTTGAAATTCACCAGAAATTGAGTAACTTGCCAGATTCAGTAACATCCATCAAAATCTTGGCATGAGTGGAATGGAAGTCCAGGTATTTCAGGCCAGCATTTCACTGAAGGTTTGGTTTAGCTTGTTTCAACCGCTCTCCGTTTGGTCGAACTTAAAGCAAGCTGGCTACTCGCAAACATCTTACGTAGAATTACAGAGAAGGTACAGCATCACACCAGGCCATTCGGTCCCACAGGTCTATGCCGGTGCTTTTGCTCCATATGAGCTTCTTCCCACCCTTCTTCATCGAACCCGAGTGGCATATCCTTCTATTCCTTTCTCCCTCATGTGTTTATCCAGCTTTCCCTTAAATGCTTCTATGCTATTCGCCTCAACTACTCCTGGTGATAGCTAAAAATGATCATGCCGGAAATGTATGATTGCATATCTACATTCATCCCATTGTCTGTGGGGCTTTGCCAGCATACAGTGCATGTTGCATTTCTTCATGTCGCCACAATCACAGAATCATACATCACAGAAGGAGGCCATTTGGCCATTGAGCCTGTGCCGGGTTCTTTGAAAGAGCTATCCAATTAGTCCCACTTCCCTGCTCTATCATCATAGCCCTGTAATTTTTTTTCCTTTTCAAGTATTTATCCAATTCCCTTTTGAAAGATACAATTGCATCTGCCTCCACCACCCTTTCAGGCTATGCTTTGCGGTGAAGTCCCTGCACTTCAAAAGTAATTCATTTTGGAAGTGCTTTGAAATTGTCGACAAGATAATAATGCACGTTATTCTTCTTCTGCTTGGAGCCTGACATGCCCAACAGTAACCTTAAAGGCATTTTGCCCAGTTTCCAAAATGCTCACTTGTGCACGCAATTGTTCTTTATGACCTTTAACATTCAATAATAAAGACCCGTAAAAAAAATTCTGTTTCATTTATCAATTTGAAAGGTTAATACTAGTTTCTTATCGAAGAAATAAAATAACTTGTATGGCTTTACAAACGCCCCCGTATGTTTGTGAGCATTGAACTCTACCTATTGGTTTATGAGATCAAACCTATGCTACCGTTAATTTGTATTGTATCTGATTTGAAAATCTATATTGTAATATATATATGTGTATCAGACCTGTACATCTATTGACCAAATAAGGAAACAGTTACATCTTGACCTTGACTTTTACTAGAAGCTTCATCACATTTATATGTCCAATGCTGGCTGGAAGTGATTGGTCATGTTTACTTAATGTGTATTTATGGGGAATAAGGGAATTCTTTGAGTGCCGCAAACTTCAGTCACAGGAATTCTTAGACACCACTATTGTTTCTGCAGACAATTGTCAGAAGCATTGGTATTGCTGTGAGTGGTGCGGCTTTAATAATTTGTTCTCCCAGATTGGATATATTGCGGCTGTTGACAGTCATTTGCAGTTGTTGCATAGCGAACAGCATGCAAATGGCGACCCAAAAATGACCATGTCCATGTAAAATGCTTTGTGTTGCTCCATGTCCCATTCAGAATGTAACTCAAGGACCTAAAGAGCAATTTCCACTATCCTCCGATGGGTAACTGAGCTTACTGGGTTACTGCCACAGCTAACCTTTGCTGTTGATTTTAGCGAGTAGAATGTAAATGTTTGCATTTGATATGACAGCTCTATTTTTGTTGTGCAAGCCACTATTCAAGGGAGGTGAACAGTTTTGCATTGGGACTGGAATTTCATTCTGGGTTTCAGAGGCTTGCTATGCATGGTATGGAAGAATTTGCTTTATGAATGTTTTTTCTTGTTTTATATCTATTGTTCTGGAAGATGTTAATTCACGAGGCACAGTTTCACATATCTCTGGCACATCAGTCAAGAAGTCATTTTTCAGGTATGAAGCCTAGACCATGAGAACGTTGCAGACTATCAGACTTTGGGAAGCATCATACCCAAGCCTCATTCAAACATCCTTGTGCATGAATTTTTCAACAGGTTTCAAAATAATTGTAATGTATGCACCTGTGAGTATGCTCACAGATTCGTAGAGCTGTTGCCCTAGGCCCCCATGTGGGGGCAGCCTGTCTTTTACCAGGAACTCATCAGGGTCTGGAACAAGGTCGCCTGCAAGTGCAGTTCTCCCCTGTCTGGAGTGGCAGCTGTCCTTTGGGAGCCACTGTTCAGGAATCTGTACCTCCAAGACCTCGGTTTTAGGTGGCAGGCGGAAGAGAGGGCTGCGTTTGGCAAGGTGATGGCGGAGGAGCGGGTTGGATGGAGCCGGAGGAGCTGGCATGTTGCTTGTCCTGGGTGCATCATCATCCCCGGCAACCAAATTTTAAGTTTCCTTAAAGTTTTATTTGGAAAGTTGTGTGTTCTTGTGCCCTTACCAAAAGGGGGCAATTGTTTTAACGTTACAATTAAAATAGTTGTAGAGCTGTTGCATTGTGAGTGGCTAAGCCAATCACGTGATGTTCACAAGATTCAATAAAACCCCAGCCAGTTGGGTTCGCGGGATCCACGAAGAGGCAGGTGGTTGTGAGCCTGGTGTCATGTGTAGTGTGATTGTTAACCCTTTTGCTAATAAACCAACTAGTTATTAATAGCAATGTGTTGCTAGGAATTCTTAAACAAGAACCAATGAAACAAATACTTTACAATAATGATTAGGGGAAGTGATGCTGTTGTTTTTTTCCTTTCCCCTCACTTGCTATATACAACTGTTTGAAGACCAGACCCTCAAAACTGCCACCAAGCTCATGGTTGACAGGGCTGTAGTAATACCCACCCTCCTGTCTGGCTCAGAGACATGGACCATGTACAGCAGACACCTCAAGTCGCTGGAGAGAAACCACCAATGATATCTCCGCCAGATCCTGGGAGGACAGACGCACCAAAATCAGTGTCCTCGGCCAGGCCAACATCCCCAGCATTGAAGCACTGACCACACTTAATCAGCTCTGCTGGGCAGGCCACATTGTTCGCATGCCAGACACAAGACTCCCAAAGCAAGCGCTCTACTCGGAACTCCTTCACGGCAAATGAGCCAAAGGTGGGCAGAGGAAACGTTACTAGAATAACCTCAAAGCCCCCTTGATAAAGTGCAACATCCCCACTGACACCTGGGAGTCCCGAGCCAAAGACCGCCCTAAGTGGAGGAAGTACATCCAGGAGGACGCTGAGCATCTCGAGTCTCGTCGCCGAGAGTGTGCAGAAAACAAGCGCTGGCAGCGGAAAGAGCGAGCGGCAAACCAGTGCCACCCACCCCTTCCCTCAATGACTATCTGCCCCCACCTGTGACAGAGTCTGTGGTTCTCGAGATTGGACTGTACAGCCACCTAAGAACTCAAGTC
This sequence comes from Pristiophorus japonicus, assembly GCF_044704955.1. Taxonomy (NCBI): domain Eukaryota; kingdom Metazoa; phylum Chordata; class Chondrichthyes; family Pristiophoridae; genus Pristiophorus; species Pristiophorus japonicus. The sequence continues at coordinate 38,389,199 of NC_091977.1, forward strand.
TTCCTCGATTCCGAGGGACTGCCTATGAGTGAGGATAGGCATTGAGAGTAATTGTAGATTATGGTTAATGGATGACCCTCGAAAACCACAGATGTTTATCGCATAGAAGGAGGCCATTTGGCCTGTTGTGTCTGTGCCAGCTCTTTGCTATAGCATTCCAAAACTAATCCATCGCGTTGCACTATCCTGGTAACCTGGTATCTTCATCTATTTGAAATATTTGTCTGCTCTTCTCTTAAATGATGCAATGGTTTTTGACTCAACTATTCCCTGTGGCAAAGCATTCCAAGCTTCAACAAGTCTACATGAAAAGACATTTCTTGTAATACGTCTCTTTATACTCTTCCTGAAACTTTCAAATTGACGATTCCTCGTCCCATTGACTCCTCAACCAGAGAAAAGAATATTTGTCTATGCGCCCTATGAAACCATTCATGCTTCAAAAGCTGCTGTTTTAAATCTCCTCTTATTTCTCTGTTTCAATGGAAATAGCTCCAGTAATTAAAAGTCCCTCAGTGGTAGCTATGGTTTTCCATTTATGGCATCAACCCTCTTTCAAATATCCAAGCCTTTAATGTCCTTTCTGCAATGTTTCACACAGAGCTAAACACTGTAGTCTAGTTCTTGCCTAACCAATGCCTTGTATAAATTTAATTTGGGTCTCACGCAAGTGCAGCATTCCAGAGCTGTGAAATAAAGGTGCAGGTCCAGAGTGACCTTGACTTCACTATATGCCTCGTGTGAATCTGTACTGAGGGGACAGGACTTTACAGGTGGGACAGATAGTCATTGAGGGAAGGGGTGGGTGGGACTGGTTTGCCGCACGGTCTTTCCGCTGCCTGCGCTTGATTTCTGCATGCTCTCAGCAATGAGACTTGCGGTGCTCAGCGCCCTCTCGGATGCACTTCCTCCACTTACAGCGGTCTTGGGCCAGGGACTCCCAGGTGTCAGTGGGGATGTCGCACTTTATCAGGGAGGCTTTGGCGGTTTCCTTGTAACGTTTCCGCTGCCTACCTGTGGCTCATTTGCCGTGAAGGAGCTCCGATTAGAGCATTTGCTTTGGGAGTCTCGTGTCTGGCATGAAAACTATGTGGCCTGCCCAGCGGAGCTGATGGAGTGTGGTCAGTGCTTCAATGCTGGGGATGTTAGCCTGGATGAGGACACTGATGTTGGTGCTCCTATCCTCCCAGGGGATTTGTAGGATCTTGCAGAGACATCGTTGGTGATATTTCTCCAACAACTTGAGGTGTCTGCTGTACATGGTCCACGTCTCTGAGCCATACAGGAGGGCAGGTATTACTACAGCCCTGTAGACCATGAGCTTGGTGGCAGTTTTGAGGGCCTGGTCTTCAAACACTCTGATCCTCAGGCGGCCGACGGCTGCACTGGCACACTGGAGGCGGTGTTGGATCTCGTCGTCGATGCCTTCTCTTGTTGATAGGAGACTCCCAAAATATGGGAAGTGGTCCACGGTGTCCAGGGCCGCGCCGTGAATCTTGATAACTTGGTGAGAGTGCTGTGCAGTGAGGACAGGCTGGTGGAGGACCTTTGTCTTATCTTTGACCTTTCTAATCTTTTACTCAACGTATATATTTATAAGCCTCAAAATACAATTGTTTTTTTTGGTTTTATTTACCTGCACTTGCACATTATATAATTTATTCAACCTGCTAGGTCTCTCTATTGATGTTTACATCCCAGTATATTTCAATTGAGAATTGAGTTTCTTGTCTCATTCTGTCGCATCCTGCCAAATTGCATGACCTCAAATATCTATATATTAAATTGCATCTGTTTGTCTATTCCACTAACCTGTATCATCTCAAAGTATTTTACAGTCCTTGCTGTTTGCCAGCCCCCGACTTTCATGCCAGCAGCAAATTTTGATATTGTGCCCCCTTTATCTGTCCAAATCATCTATATGTTTCGAGAACAAATATGGGCCCAGCATACTACACTTCCAGTTATTCTCCAAACTGAGCAATACCTATTTTTCTTAACTTTTAATTTTAAGCCATCAATCATTTTTGTATCTATGAGCTATTCATGATCTGTACAGCTTAATACCACAAAAGGCAGTGGGGTGGAAATTCAGTTGCGCCTCAGTTAGAACAGTGTCCCGGGCAGAGCGGTAAATTTTGCACTGGCAGAATTCATCAGCTGGGTCCGGAGATTGGAGCGGGGCGCTAAGGGAGGCGTTGCACACCACTTTTTGGGCGCTTGGCTGGCTGAGCAAGGGAAAATCGCAAGCTAAACAGCCGTCCGCGGAACGCCCTAACAGAGACCTGGGGGGGAAAAAAAACCCTGAAAATAAATCACCAAAAACATCCCCAAAACATAGCTCATGCCACCACAACATAAATCGCAAAAAAACTACAGTCACACTGAGCCGAGGTCAGCATTCCTTATCTCACTGCGGCTGCTACAGCTGCATTTACAGGCGTTCCTACCAGGACGCGCAACGGAGCGTTCAGGGTTCGGCGCCAAATGAAAATCGAGTCGGTGTCGCAACCAGGGGCATTGCACACCAGCTCCCTCTCCCGGGCGGTACTTCTCCGCACCCCGTCGATACTGGCACTGAATATCCCGGCGGGGCGCTGGAAGCTGGCTGCCCGGGCCCCTCCAGGTTGCGGAGAAGACCGACAGAAGATCCAATTTCCATCCCAATACATTCGCCCATTGAAAGGATAACAGAAAAATGCTGGAAAACACTCAACACGTCAGGCAGCATCTGCGGAGAGAAAAACAGTGCTCACATTTCATAGAAACATAGAAAATAGGTGCAGGAGTAGGCCATTCAGCCCTTCGAGTCTGCACCACCATTCAATATGATCATGGCTGACCATGCAACTTGACTACCCATTCCTGCTTTCTCTCTATACCCCTTGATCCCTTTAGCATAAAGGGTCACATCTAACTCCCTTTTGAATATATCTAACAAACAGGCCTCAACTACTTTCTGTAGTAGAGCATTCCACAAGTTCACAATTCTCTGAGTGAAGAAGTTTCTCCTCATCTCAAAACTAAATGGCTTACCCCTTATCCTTCGACTGTGACCCCTGGTTCTGAACTTCCCCAACATCGGGAACATTCTTCCTGCATCTAACCTGTCCAATCCCGTCAGAATTTTATATGTTTCTATGAGATCCTCTCTCATTCTTCTAAATTCCAGTGAATATAAGCCTAGTCGATCCAATCTTTCTTCATATGTCAGTCCTGCCACCCCAGGAATCAGTCTGGTGAACCTTCACTGCACTCCCTTAATAGCAAGAATGTCCTTCCTCAGATTAGGAGACCAAAACTGTACACAATATTCCAGGTGTGGCCTCAGCAAGGCCCTATACAACTGCAGGAAAACCTCCCTGCTCCTATACTCAAATCCTCTCGCTATGAAGGCCAACATGCCATTTGCCTTCTTCACCGCCTGCTGTACCCGAATGCCAACTTTCAATGACTGATGTACCATGGCACCCAGGTCTCATTGCACCTCCCCTTTTCCTTTTCCTAATCTGTCACCATTCAGATAATATTCTGCCTTCCTGTTTTTGCCACCCAAGTGGATAACCTCACATTTATCTATATTATACTGCATTTGCCATGCATTTGCCCACTCACCTAACCTGTCCAAGTCACCCTGCAGCCTCTTAGCGTACTCCTCACAGCTCACACTGCCACTCAGCTTAGTGTCAATTGCAAACTTGGAGATATTACACTCAATTCCTTCATCTAAATCATTAATGTATATTGTAAGTAGCTGGGGTCCCAGCACTGAACCTTGCGGTACCCCACTAGTCACTGTCTGCCATTCTGAAAAGGACCTGTTTATTCCTGCTCTTTGCTTCCTGTCTGCCAGCCAGTTCTCTATCCACGTCAATACATTACCCCCAATACCATGTGCTTTAATTTTGCACACTGATCTCTTGTGTGGGACTTTGTCAAAAGCCTTTTGAAAGTCCAAATACACCACAGCCACTGGTTTTCCCTTGTCCACTCTACTCGTTACATCCTCAAAAAATTCTAGAAGATTTGTCAAGCATGATTTCCCTTTCATAAATCCATGTTGACTTGGACCAATCCTGTCACTGCTTTCCAAATGCGCTGCTATAACATCTTTAATCATTGATTCCAACGTTTTCCCCACTACCAATGACCTTTCATCAGAATTGGAAGATGGGGATGACCAGCTTTTAAGCAAGTAATCCTCATCATCATAGGCGGTCCCTCAAATGAGGATGACTTGCTTCCACATGAGTTCACATGTTTCAATGAAGGACCCGATGTTCCAGTCCTGAACTCCAGTTGAGGGGGTGGAAGGTGCCTGTGCATGGATTTTTTTTTTAACGTGTGGTGACCGTTGCACATCAGCCACCACATGGGCTCAACAGAGTTAGGCTTTTATCCAGTGGCAAGGGTTAAACCAGGACGACTATAGACCTGCTCTGCTGCAAATACAGAGAAAGTGAAAAGGGAGGCGGGAAAAGAGAGAAAAGGGGAAGGCCTGTATTAGGGTGGGGGGCACGAATGATTAAGTGACAAAAGGTGAAAAGAGGTGATAATGAGACAAGTATAGAAAAAACGGATGGGGCCATTCTTGCATTGATTCATCTAGAATCATGGTCCCACGTTACTGAGTTGCATAATTTAAATGAAGCTGTCACAGGTTGTTCAGCTCCAGTCCATTACAAAGTAAAACTGAACCAACATGATAAATGTTTAATAAAAACAGAAAATGCTGGAAATACTCAGCAGTTCAGGCGGCATCTTTGTTGATAGATACAGAGTTAACGTTTCAGGCCAATGTTTCAGAACTGGATAAAGTTAGAGATGCAACAGGTTTTAAGCAAGTGTGGAGGCAAGGAAAGGTGGGGAGGGGAGGAAAGAACAAAAGGGAAGGTCTGTGATCGGGTGGAAGGCAGGAGAGATTAAATGACAAAGGGGATGATGGTGCAAGGAAAAAGGGGATGGTAATGGCACAAGTAAAGAAACAAGAAATGGCTCTCAATAGGGTGTAAATAGGAAGTGCAGAATCATCAACAGCCTCCATGTGAAAAAATGGGGCCAGTAGTTATGATCTGAAATTGTTGAATTCAGTGTTGATTCTTGAAGGCTGTAAAATGCCTTTTCGAAAGATGAGGTGCTGTTCCTCGAGCTTACGTTGAGCTTCATTGGCACCGTGTAGGACAGAGAGTCAGAGTGGGAGTGGGGAGGAAAATTAAAATGACAGGTGACCGGAAGCTCAGAGTCACCTTTGAGGACTGAATGGAGGTGTTCCGCAAAACGATCCCCAATTCAGTTTGGTCTCCTCAGTGCCGAGGAGACTGCATAGTTAGAAGCAAATACTGTATACTAAATTAAAATAAGTGCAAGTAAATCACTGTTTCACCTGGAAGGAATGTTTGGGGCCCTGGACGGTGGGAAGGGAGGAGATAAAATGAAAGGTGTTGCATCTCCCTGCGCTTGCATGGGAAGGTGTCGTGGGAAGAGAAGCGGCTGCTGGTGGTGATTGTGGAGTGGACTAGGATGTCGCAGAGGGAATGGTCCTTTAGGAATGCTGAAAGGGGAGGGGAAGATGTGTTTGGAGGTTGCATCATGCTGGGGGTGATGGAAATGGCGGAGGATGATCCATTAAATATGGATGGTGGGTGCGGGGGGGGTGGAGCGGTGTGGGAGTGAATAGTGAGGACAAGGGGAACATTTATTATGGATCTTCAAGGGAAGGGAAGGAGTTAGAGCAGAAGTGCAAGAAATTAGATCGACACAGTCGAGGGCCATGTCAACCACAGTCGAGGGGTATCCTTGGTTGAGGAAACAGGAAGAAATATCGGAAGCACTGGTGTGGCAGGTGTCATTGTCAGATCATTGACAGAGATGGAGAATCTGGGAGAACGGAATTGAGTCCTTACAGAAAGCAAGGTGGGAGGAAGTGTCAAATTAGCTGTGGGAGTCAGTGGGCTTGTAGCGGATGTTTGTCGATCGCCTAGCCCCAGAAATGGAGATAGAGAAGTCGAGGAAGGGAAGGGAAGAGTTGGAGATGGACCATGTGAAGGTGAGGGAAGGGTGGAAATTGGAAGCAAACTTGATGACGTTTTTCAGTTCAGGATGAGAGCAGGAAATGTCACTGATGCAGTCATCAATGTATTGGAAAAAGAGGTGAGGGAGGGGACCTAAATAGGATGAGAACAAAGAATGTTTCACATACCTCACATAAGGCAGGCCTAGCTATGTGTTCCCATCTCAACACCTTTTATTTGGAGGAAGTGAGTGGAGTCAAAGGAGAAGGTGTTCAATTTAAGAAAAAGTTCAGACAGGCAGAGGAGGGTGGTCGCGGATGGGATTGGTTGGGCCTCCATTCAAGGAAGAAGCACAGGGCTCGCAGGCCATCCTGGTGGGGGTTGGAGGTATAGAGGCATTGGATGTACATGGTGAAAAGGAGATTGGAAACTGTTAAAGTGGCAGAGGGCGTCAGATGTAGGAAGTAAAAGACTGGACAAGGGGAAAAAAAGTAGCTTCCAGATAGGAAGAAATTGGTTCTGTGGGGTTCAAATTCAACTTCTATTTGAGGGATTAACATTTTCTCCTTCTCTAGGAGTAAGAATCATGTGTGAAATGCATTATGACAGTGCAGACATTATCTTCCATGACTACGGTGCGACAGCACAAAACTGCTAATAGTGAAGCGCAAATCACCAATTTTCATGTTCATGCCTCTTTATAATTGGGAGCTGAAATCTTTGAAGAATAAGTCAGCCCAAGGGAGAACAGAAGTTCCTGAAGCTGTTGATGGTGTGAGGCAGTGATCTTCAAGCTGTGGCCCCTGAGCCTTGGCAATCTGGACCAACCCAACTCAGCTCTTTGTAGTTCGAACTCTCATGTGCTAGTTTGTGCAGTTTGAATTTTATGACTCTGGAGGTTTGGAAAGGGCTATATTTAGGTCAATGATCAAATCAGTGGATAAATCCCAGATTCCAGTTAATATTAGCAAGTCTCAGCGATATCCAAATTAACAGGCACATGGATTTAAAGTTTATATTGGACCCCACCCAAAGTCCTATAGCAAATACTTGTGGCTTGATTTTCCAATCCTTTGCGCTCTGGTTTCGTCGCGGAGCAGCGTAAAAGACGGCAGTGAGGTCTCCAGCGATCCTCCGGTTGGGTTTTGCGGCGGCACTGAGCAGCACTACCAGGAATAGCTGCGCCAGGTGTGCAGTGCCCCTAGTTGTGACACCAGCGCAAGTTTTAAGTTCTCCCTGAGCCATCCGCCCGCAAGTGTGCCTGCAATGACTGCCTGGGAAATCAGAGCGGTCCAACTATTCCGTCCGTGGAGAGGAAGGTAATGGACTTCAAAGGTAGGTGCAAACTATTCCCGGCCGCTAACTTTCCCGCCCTGCCGCCATTACCGCCCCGAAAACAGAACAGCCAAAAATCCAGCTTTTAGAACTCAATTCCTTCACTTACATTCCCAATCTTGGTGCTGCAGATTACTGGGACAAGGGCTTACACCCAAAATTCTTCAGCAGCACATGGAAACAAAATGCTTGGACACTTAGGAATAAATGAAAGGAAAAGGAATTGTGAGGGGATATGTCATTTTTGTGTTTCAAAATATTTGTAAAAGAGCAGCATATAACTGTTCCAAATAAACATATATGAATGCAATGAATGCTAGGGTAAATTGATTGTCAGATTGTCAAGTGCCATTTTAAACTGGATTGCCGATTGTGCAGACAACAGAAGGACTTGAATAGCTATTGCCTTTATATACGTCAAAACTGCCTCAGTGTCCAGCAAATCCTTTTGTTGCACTGCAAGATGTCCTAACTGACAATGTGACAGTAGATGATAGACCTGAAATTTAAAGCTTAAACTCTTATTGAATTTGTATCTTCTTAGTGAAATTTCACTTACAAGTGATCTTCTTTTGTGGGGGAAAAGGGTTAAGATCAAAAATGGCCCTGAATTGCCTGCGACTGCTAGAACCAACACTGAAATGTGTTGTTTTTCTCAGTCTTGTGACCTTTAGAGCTGTGGGTGTGCAAATGAGAACATTTCAAGCAAAGGAGAATTTATTTTCAAAAGCAATTTATGGGCACTGTAGAGCAGTGTTACATGGGCTTGCACCTACAATTCCTTCACCTGCGTTCCCCATCTGGCTCTGTAGATGACTGGGACAAGGGCTTACACCCAAAATCCTTTCAGCACAGTTTCCAGTCTGAGCATTGTTGAGTAATGGGACCAGGGCTTATGTAATTGGATTGCTCCACTTCAGTTCCTAATCTAGGCAGTATAGTGTAATGGACACAGACTTGTGCCAATAATTCCCTCAATTGAGTTTCCAATCTTGGCCGTGCTGCCACGAGGGTGTGGTAAGTATAGGCCAAATGCTGAACACTTATGGAGTTAGAATCGAAGAGCCCTGCCCCCTTTTACATTTCCGAGTGGACAATTCTTAGTGTTGACTATTGTTGAGCCCTGGACCCAGGGGAGTAAATGTTCAACTTGCTACTCAGTCGTAAGCCTGGCATTACGGATCAGCTGCCCGTTGCAGTAACCGTATAATTTTACTTTTTCATTTCAACTTGCGGGTGGCAGGTTGAAAATGTAGTCTCTGGTCGCCAGCTGCAGGTGGTAATTTTTTTTTTAAAAAGGGTTCCACTTATTATTAATTCAAAGGTATGGATTTGTGTTAGGCTTTACCATATCAGGGTTCTTGACCTCCGAGGGATGACAATCTCACCTCTGAGTCAGGCCCCAGAGTGTGGTTTCAAGTCCAGAGACTTGAGCACAAAAATCTAGGCTGACACTCCACTGCAATGCTGAGGGAGTGCTGCACTGTCAGAGGTGTCCTCTCAGGTGAACATCAAAGATCCCATGGCACTATTTTTAAGAAGAGCAGGGGAGTTATTCCTGGTGTCCTGGTCAATATTTATTAGTTAATCAGTGTTAAACAGTTGCCTTTAACATTCTAAGTAAACTTTTGTTTTTTACAAAAGAAATTCCAATGCTTTTATTTGTCAATTCTCTGTCATATCATGACTACTTTGCTTTTAGAAAATAAAAGTGATCTATAATTTTTCCGTGATGTTGGGTTCCTTGGTGCTTATTAGGTGCCATTCAATACTGCAACACATTTGAAGTGGATGAGTTGCTTTCGACAAGGTAACTTTATTGAACATATTTTTATTTGTTCATGTGATGTGGGCATTGCTGGCAAGGCCAGCATTTATTGCCCATCCCTAATTGCCTTTGGGATGGTGCTGGTGAGCCACCTTCTTCAACTGCTGCAGTCCGTGTGGTGAAGGTACTCCCACAGTGCTGTTGGGGAGGGAGTTCCAGGATTTTGACCCAGTGACAATGAAGAAACGGCGATATATTTCCAAGTCAGATTGATGTGTGACTTGGAGGGGAACTTGGAGGTGCTGGTATTCCCATGAGCCTGCTGCCCTTGTCCTTCTAGGTGGTAGAGGTGTCACATAAGCCTTGGCGAATTGCTGCAGTGCATCTTGTAGACGATACACACTGCAGCTACGGTGCGCCGGTGGTGGAGGGAGTGAATGGTGAAGATGGTGGATGGGCTGCCAGTCAATCATGTGCAAACTCATGTTCAAACAATTAATAATAATAAAATAAAGGTGTGAAATGTGTAGAAATAAGACTTGTAGTAGGAGCCGAGTTATCAAGTTTGCTCTGTGATTTTCGAAGTATAGTTACTCTGGGAGCTGAGAACGATTTAAAAAATTAACAGATTTGACAAAATTGGTGATGTTTGTAAGATTAGAGAATCTACAGTTATATTCTGCAGAAAACTGTGCAGCAAAATATTGAGAACTCAAGCAACTAAATTTTAATTGTTACCTCTGGCCCTGCATCTATTAAATAAACTCCTTTATGTTAATCAGATTAGTGCAGATTTATGCCAAACCATTTCTACCCTTTTGTCTAGAAAACAGATTTATCTTAATTACTCCAGGACAAATAACCATTCAGCAAATATCAACCATTTAAGCCTTCAGTTATGTTGCTTCATGGCACCATACAATGCAAGAGCAATAATGCATCATTGTATAATGAGATTATGTTTCCATATTTGCAAAAATAATGATGTCGCTGTAGGTGAATTATAAAGACAGTAGACAAATGTGCTCCAAGCAAGTCTCTGAATGATCCACAAATTGAGCATTCATTTTGTCGTATGAAGCACATCCAGATGCCAAATACAGAATCGGAGACTTTTAAAACAGCACTCCGAAATTTCCAGAAGCTTCTTTATTCAGCCTTGTGCTGTAAGCTTCTAAAATACCATGGCCTAGAACTAGGCAGACTGGGTGCAGGGGACGATACCCTGTGTCAGAACGGGTAGGTCCGAGGCACACCTGATATTGAGCCTCAGGCCTCATTTACACGAGAACGGCGAGCTGCAGACGTAGCCGGGCAATCTGGAATTCAATTTCGGGTCGAGATCCTCAGGTAGGTCTTGAAACATGGGCGGGGGGGCGGGAAACAATAGGGAAGGAGGGTTAACTGGGAGAAGGAGGGGGTGCAACACAAAAGAAAAATACTGCGAATGCTGGAATCTCGAATAAAAACAGAAAATGCTGGAAATCTCAGCGGGTCAGGCAGCATCTGTGCAGAGAGAAGCAGGGTTAATGTTTCGGGTCAGAACTGGAGAGTGTTTGCAAAGAACAGATTCTTAACAAGCACCGAAAGGGAGAGGGGAAGAAAGAACAAAAGGGAAGGTCTGTGATAGGGTGGAAGACAGGAGAGATTAGAGAGACAAGAGGGATGATGGTCCAAATTCAAATGCAAATGCCAGGAGTTAGAAAAACATTAGTCGAGATAGGGTGTGAATGGTGGGATAATGACCAAGGATTATGACGGTTATGAAGGAGGGGTGCAATTGGGAGAGGGAATGGTGGATTGAGAGAAGGAGCAGGGGTGATTGGGAGGTAAAGGGGGTGGTCAGGAGGAGGGGTACCATCCGGGAGGGGCAGAGCGAGGGCCAGTAATGGTCTTTGGCACTGCAGTGGAGCCAGGAGGATCACTCCTGTACCTCCCGACTCTACATTAAGCAGAGCATATTTTATAAAATTAAAGAATCGCTTGTTAGATCTCAGAAAGACCATGTTTGCCTTTGTCAGCTGCATTTAGGTCATCTTAATATTGCAAAAGGGTCTTTAAACAGGAGTTAGGCTCCTTATTTGCATATAGAAAGTGTCTATCACCTGTTTCAGGTGCTGAGCCAGGTTGCAAGTGATTGCTGATGCACTTCTCTCGAACAGAAATTAAAGTAGTTTCAGAATAAGGGGTCGCTCATTTAAAACTGAGATAAGGAGGAATTTCTTCTCTCAGAGGGTCATGAATCTTTGGAATTCTCTATCCTAGAGAGCTGTGGAGGCTGGGTCATTTAATATATTTTTGGTGGAGATAGACAGATTTTTGAACCTTAGGGGAGTCAAGGGTTACGAGGAGTGGGCAGGGAAGTGAAGTTGAGGCCAAGATCAGATCAGCCATGATCTTATGGAATGGCTAGCAGGCTCAAGGGGCCAAATGGCCTAGTCCTACTCCTATTTCTTATGTTCTTATGTTCCCAAACGGAATGAGTGTGTATGCCCCGCCCCTCATATTGGATGTCTCGACACCCATTTTGCACATGACAAACGGGAGCCATCGAATTTGACCTATTTTGTGCTACTGCACAAGATACATTTCAGTCCAGTTCTATGGACTGTATCCAATTAAAAACAAGGGCATACAAAGTGGCCAAAAATAGTGGGAGGACAGAAGACTGGGAAGCTTTTAAAAGCCAGCAAAGAACAATTAAAAAAATGATTAAGAAAGGGAAGATAGACTATGAAAGTAAACTAGCAGAAAATATAAAAACAGATAGCAAAAGTTTCTATTGGTATAGAAAAAGGAAATGAGTGGCTAAAGTAAATGTTGGTCCCTTAGAGGATGAGACTGAGGAATTAGTAATGGGGAACATGGAGATGGCAGAAACTCTGAACAAATATTTTGTATCAGTCTTTGCGGTAGAGGACACGAACAATATTCCAACAGCGGATAGCCAAGGGGCTATGGGGGGGAGGAACTTAACACAATCACAATCACTAAGGAGGTGGTACTCAGTAAGATAATGGGACTAAAGGCAGATAAATCCCCTGACCTGATGGCTTGCATCCTCGGGTCTTAAGAGAAGTAGCGGCAGGGATTGTGGATGCATTGGTTGTAATTCACCAAAATTCCCTGGATTCTGGGGAGGTCCCAGCAGATTGGAAAATTGCAAATGTAACGCCCCTATTTTAAAAAGGAGGCAGACAAATAGCAGGAAACTATAGACCAGTTAGCCTAACATCTGTGGTGGGGAAAATGTTGGAGTCCATTATTAAAGAAGCAGTAGCAGGACATGTGGAAAAGCAAAATTCAGTCAGGCAGAGTCAGCATGGATTTATGAAGGAGAAGTCATGTTTGACAAATTTGCTGGAGTTCTTCGAGGATGTAACGACCAGGTGGATAAAGGGGAACCAGTGGATGTGGTGTATTTGGACTTCCAGAAGGCATTTGACAAGGTGCCACATAAAAGGTTACTGCACAAGATAAAAGTTCATGGGGTTGGGGATAATATATTAGCATGGATAGAGGATTGGCTAACTAACAAAAAACAGAGAGTCGGGATAAATGATTCATTCTCTGGTTGGCAACCAGTAACAAGTGGGGTGCCATAGGGATCAGTGCTGGGACCCCAATTATTTACAATCTATATTAATGACTTGGAAGAAGGGACTGAGTGTATCGTAGCCAAGTTTGCTGACGATATAAAGATGGGAGGAAAAGCAAAGTGTGAGGACACAAAACATCTGCATAATGACATAGAGAGGCTCAGTGAGTAGGCAAAAATTTGGCAGATGGAGTATAATGTTGGAACGTGTGAGGTCATGCACTTTGGCAGAAAAAAATCAAAGAGCAAGATATTATTTAAATGGAGAAAGATTGCAAAGTGCCGCATTACAGCGGGACCTGGGGGTACTTTTGCATGAAACACAAAAGGATAGTATGCAGGTACAGCAAGTGCTCAGGAAGGCCAATGGTATCTTGGCCTTTATTACAAAGGGGATGGAGTGTAAAAGCAGGGAAGTCTTGCTACAGCTATAAAAGGTATTGGTGAGGCCACACCTGGAATACTGCGTGCAGTTTTGGTTTCCATATTTACGAAAGGGTATACTTGCTTTGGAGTCAGTTCAGAGAAGGTTCACTAGGTTGATTCCGGGGATGAGGGGGTTGACGTATGAGGAAAGGTTGAGTAGGTTGGGCCTCTACTCATTGAAATTCAGAAGAATGAGAGGTGATCTTATCGAAACGTATAAGATTATGAGCGAGCTTGACAAGGTGGATGCAGAGAGGATGTTTCCACTGATGGGGGAGACTAGAACTAGAGGGCATGATCTTAGAATAAGGGGCCGCCCATTTAAAGCTGAGATGAGGCGAAATTTCTTCTCTCAGAGGGTTTAAATCTGTAGAATTCGCTGCCTCAGAGAGTTGTGGAAGCTGGGACATTAAATAAATTTAAGACAGAAATAGACAGTTTCTTAAACGATAAGGGGTTATGGGGAGCGGGCGGGGAAGTGGAGCCAAGTCCATGATCAGATCAGCCATGATCTTATTGAATGACGGAGCAGGCTCGAGGGGCCGTATGGCCTACTCCTGCTCCTATTTCTTATGTTCTTATGTTCCTTTGGGCGTTCTGCCAGTTATATAAAATATCATATGCTGTGGAGGGCATTATTGTTGGTGATTCGGTTCAGATGATTTGCTTGTGCGGAATCTTATTTTGAACTCCAGTCTGATAACCTCTTCTGCAGCACACATTATTCTACATATATTTACGTGAATTTGAGTGTGATTCATTTGGTAACCAATAGCATCCCAAGGCACTTCACAGAGCTATAGCCGGACAAAAATGGATGGTGAACTTCAGAAGGATGCGTGGCCAAAGACCTGATCAATGAGATGGATTTAGTGAGGGATTTCCAGAGTGTTGGGACCCAGACAGCTGATGACACCACTGCCAAATACTTGGGTGAAGGGATCAGATTTGGCAGAATGGAAAGCACAGGGGGAAGGGTTTATGGCTGGAGGAGGTTTCAAATCGGCAGGACAAGGCCTTGAAGGGATTTAAACACAAGGATGAGAATTTTCAATTGTTGTGTGAAAGATGGGCACAGATTTGGGAGGCAACAGCACGTTCAAGGACTTTGGAGAGGAAAAGCAATTTGGAGATGGGGTGGTACTTTGCAAGGACAGAGGGTTTGAGGGTGAGTTTTTTGAGGAGGAGAGTGATGGCGAAGATTTAGAGGGAGGCAATTTGTTTTCTGCAAGCTACATTTTTGATCCGAAAACGCAATTTTGGCGGGGTTAGTGTGTTGAAGACTGACTCCGTGTCGTCTCTTTCAGTAGAATGCAGACCATGTAGATACAAACTCAAAGGGACTGCAAAGTACTTCTACTTGTGAAGGTTTCATTAATCAGCTTATACTCTATTGAATGCAATGGAACATCAGCCTGTCAGGAAAGAGAGATTTCCCACAGTTTGATTTTCGTAAGGCTGGCCATTTCTTTCTCAAACACTCATGCATGCATGCCGAGACGATCAATGATGCCTACACACTGTAGTAAAGTAAATTATGGTCATGACTCGAAGATTGGAGTAAACATAATAGGTATACTGTTCTCTGCTGCAAGTAAATGTCCTACATGGAACCTGCAAGAAATAGACAGTGTAAAGGTCTCAAAGTTAATTTTATTCTATTCAACATATTCACATATTTTGAAGACTGACTCACTGGAATTTCTTTATTTTTTACAAATATCTTGATTCACTATCAATGCATAATTTTTATCTTGAAGATGGTGGCATTAATGTCCACTGGAGTATCTAGGGAGCTGCAGGTAACCAGAAATATGGATGGTGGCCCATGAAGCTGCATCTCTGCTCCATTTGGACTGCCCATGAACTTCCTGCCCTCTTTTGGATGAGACATCTCCCTCTCAGATGGATGTAAAAGATCCCATGGTACTATTCAAATAAGAACAAAGGATTTTGCCCAGTGTCCTCACCAATATTTATCTCTCAACCCACATTGCTAATTAACTGGTCATTATCACATTGCTGTTGTGGGAGCTTGCTGTGCACAAATTGGCTGCTACGTTTCACACATTACAACAGTGCCTGCACTTTTTCTGTCTTTCCTTCTTTCCTTCTACCCTCCTCTCTTGCATATCCACCACAGCAAATCGGGACTCCTTTTCCTCCTCCTGTTCTTCCAAACCTTGTTGTCCAGTGTCCAGTCATTCCACCTCAGTGTTTTCCTCTTAATTGTTAGATGTACTCCCTTGAGTAGATTTAGCTGGCTGCTGCATGCCAAGTCTTGATAGGTGTGCCTGATGAAGTGCCTCTTGCAACTACCATGGAGGATCTAACCTCTTTATGTCCCTGTAAAGACATAAAAAGGGATAGATATAAAAGGAAATTTATATTTGGGTTAATGTGCAGTCATGGCCTATATATGGGAAGGTCCTGACACTTTCAGACACATTGACCAGGAGGGAAAGAAAGAGAATGACAAACATGGTGACTTGCCCACCCAATTCATCATCTCCTACCATTTCTCTCAAGTTGTATTGCTGAAATTTTATTGCATTTTTTCTCAAATTGATTTCCTGAGCTAGTAGCTGGGGCCTGCCTTCTATTAAATAGTGACATGAGGAAAAACAAAAGGCGATGTGAGGAAAAACTTTAAGCAGCGAGTGGTTCGGATCTGAAATTCACTGACTTAAAGGGTAGTGGAGGCAAATTCAAATGTGGCTTTCAAAAGGGAGTTGGATAAGTACCTGAAATTTACGGGGAAAGGGCGAGGGAGTGGGACTAATTGAAGTACTCTTGCAGGGAGCTGGCATGGGCTCGATGGCCGGATGGCTCCTTCTGTGCTGTAACCATTCTATGATTCTATGAAATGCCAGCGTCTCCTGCAGAGACGTAGAAAACTTCATGATTAACTGTAGCATCATGACCCACCCTGCAACATTAGCAGTTCCTTACACTTTGCATTCAGAGATAGTTGCAATTACTGTGAGCATGGTGTTGCTTTACCAATCGTTGATGCTTTCAATCCTCACAAAGACCTGTGTAGTGAGTGTGACTTGTAACTAGTGAGTCGATCATTATTATACAAGAGATGGTGCCATCCTTACATGATGCTATTTTAACGAGCTCGTCAATTGAGTGTCAGAAAATACCAGATAGTTGCTATATGACTCTCAAACATTTTTAAATCTGTTTGAAGGTTCACACTTGCGTTGCCTCCTCCTGATGAGATTATTAGACTTCTTTCAGCATTTCACCCACGTCCTTGGCACAGTGCTGTTGTTGTTGATATTCCCAGCCAATTCTTGCCTTGCCCTGTTTAACATGGCTTTCGTGATCTCCCTTCCTTCTTTCCATGGTAAGGAAATAGAGTGTGCCTCCTCTGATCTACTTCCAGAAGCGGCTCTTCAATGGGCACATTATCAAAACACGGTGCCCAAATGGAACCTGCCTTCTTTGCTGCAATGTTGATAGAATGTGTAATGAATGTAATGACTCAAAAGACTTGTTACTGTAAACTGCCTCAGGTGTAAACCTGATCCAACTTTATTCGCGCCCAAAGTAACCCACGTGACATGGTACCCACGCTTATATACCAGTGACCGCGCATGCGTGCGTACAGCCCGATGACCTCCGACAGTGGCGCACCCTGGTGTCTGGTAACCCCAAACATAAATATATAACAACATCCCCTTTCACGATCTTAATATCAATTGTTTTACAAATTAAGTCTGGGACTTTTCGCTCATGAGTTGATTGTCTCAGTTCAACTTCAGATCTAGGCGAGCGTTCTGAGTCAGTTGTGACTGAAGGCTGAGTAACCGATCTGATGGGAGTGGTAATGACCACATCAGAGACTGGAGGTCCAGTTTCAATAATGACAGCAAAGTCCTCTGATGAATGAACATTGGTTGATTGGTCACTGACTGCATCATCCTCAAACAATTCCAGTTCATCCATGTGCCGCAGTTTCCTGCATGTTTGCCCATTCTTGAGCACGACAATAAACATTCTGTTACCCTCCTTGGCTGTAACAGTACTGGCAATCCACTTTGGACCTTGACCATAGTTCAGTGCATAAACCAGATCATTGACAGAGATGTCACGTGACACAGCAGCACGATCATGATACCCTTGCTGACTATGACATCTGTTTTCAACACAATCATTCAAATCGGGATGAACAAGAGAGAGCTTGGTCTTGAGATTTCTCTTCATCAGTTGTTCAGCAGGGGAGACCCTCGTAAGCATATGAGGTCTGGTCCTATAACTGAGTAGTATACAGGACAAGCGAGTCTACAGTGACCCCTGAGTTACACGTTTCATACTCTGCTTGATCGTTAGAACAGCACGCTCTGCTTGACCATTAGAAGCAGGTTTGAATGGAGCTGACCTCACATATTTAATACCATTGAGTTTCGTGAACTCTTGAAACTCCAGACTTGTGAAGCAAGATCCGTTGTCGCTCACAACAATATCAGGCAAACCATGAGTAGCAAACATGACACGAAGGCTCTCAATATTAACTGTAGATGTACTGGATGACATAATAATACACTCTATCCACTTTGAATATGCATCCACCACAACAAAAAACATCTTTTCAGGAAAGGGCCCGCAAAATCGATGTGGATCTTCGACTATGGTTTAGATGGCCACAACCAAAGACTCAGCGGAGATTCCGCTGGTACTTTACTTAGCTGCATGCAAGTATTGCACTGATGCAGACATGATTCCAGATCAGAGTCCATTCCAGCTTCTCTTCAGCCAATAACTCCGAAGAATCACATCATGGTTGATGCCTATCATGAAGAAATCTCGCAGCATGTCTTCCAACATGGTCCCGAACTTATACGGCTTAGCAAGACATCGCAGGTTGGCGACGAATCCCGACACATCCTGGCCCTCAGCACGAACATGCGTGTAGAAGCAATAGTGTGAGATGACGATCCCCTCTTTTGGCTTAAGATGGTCATGCACCAAAGCACACAAATCCCCATATTCTTTGTCCGTTGGATGTAAAGGCGCGAGAAGATTCTTCATGAGGTCATAAATTATTGGACCACAAACGGTGAGGAAAACCGCCCCCCGCTGAACTGCGTCAGCCTCTCCCTCCATTTTATTGGCCACAAAATACTGATCCAGGCGGTCGATAAAATCCGCCCAATCGTCGCTATCCGCGAATCTCTCCAGAATTCCAATAGTGCCCATTGTACATGTGAAGGTTCTTAAGTTACCTCGTCACCAAATGTAATGAATGTAATGACTCAAAAGACTTGTTACTGTAAACTGCCTCAGGTGTAAACCTGATCCAACTTTATTTGTGCCCAAAGTAACCCGCGTGACATGGTACCTGCGCTTATATACCAGTGACTGCGCTCGCACGCGTACAGCCCGATGACCTCCGACAGTGGCGCCCCCTGGTGTCTGGTGACCCCAAGCATAAATAAATAACAGAATGCAAATGTTGCCCCAAAATCTTGCTTTGTTTTGCACTACCACTTTAAAAAAAAATTATCTTCTGAACACATTTACCCTCAAATTCTCTCTAAACCTTCTACCAATTATTTAAATCTATGGCTCCTGGTTGTTGACCCCTCTGCTGAGGAAAATAAGTCCTTCCTATCCACTCTATCTAGGCCCCTCATAATTTTATACATCTCAATAAAGTCTCCCCTCACCTTCCTCTGTTGCAAAGAAAACAAACCCAGCCTATCCAATCTTTCCTCATAGCTAAAATTGTTCAGTCCAGGCAACATCCTCGTAAATCTTCTCTGTACCTTCTCTACTGCAATCACATCTTTCTTGTACTGTGGTGACTAGAACTGCATGCAGTACGCTTGCTGTGGCCTAACCAGTGTTTTACACAGTTCATGCATAACCTTCCTTCACTTGTATTCCATACCTTGCCTAATAAAGGCAGTATTCCGTAAGTTTTCTTAACAACCTTATCAACCTGACCTGCTACCTTCAGGGATCTGTGGACATGCACTCCAAGGTCCCTTTGTTCCTCTACACTTCTGCTTTGTTAGTCCTCCCCAAATGCATTAATTTGATACTTCTCCAGATTGAATTCTATTTGCCACTATTCTGCCCACCTGACCAGTTCATTGATATCTTCCTGCAGTCTACAACTATTGTCTTCAACCACATAGCCAATTTTAGTATCATCTGCAAACATCTTAATCATATCCCCTACATTAAATCATTGATATATACCACAAAAAGCAAGGGACCTAGTACTGAGCCCTGTGGAATCCCACTGGAAACAGCCTTCCAGTCACAAAAACACCCATCCACCATTACCCTTTACTTCCTGCCTCTAAGCCAATTTTGGATCCAACAAGACACTTTACCATGGATCCCATGGGCTTTTACTTTTGTGACCAGTCTGCTATGTGGGACCTTATCAAAAGCCTTGCTAAAATCCATATACACTACATCTTATGCACAACCCTCATCGACTCTCCTTGTTACCTCAAAAAATTCAATCAAGTTAGTCAGACACAACCTTCCCTTAACAAATCCATGCTGACTGTTCTTAATTAATCCATGTCTTTCTAAATGAAGATTTATCCTGTCCCTCAGAATTTTTTCCAATAATTTTCCCACCACCGAGTATTAGGCCGACTGGCCTGTAATTACACGGTCTACCTCTTTCTCCCTTTTTAAACAAAGTTATCATGTTAGCAGTCCTCCAGTCCTCCGGCACCAGACCAATAGACAGAGAGGATTGGAAAATGATGGTCAGAGTCTCTGCTATTTCCTCTTTTGCTTCTCTTAACAGCCTGGGATACATTTCATTTGGGCCTGGGGATTTTTCCACTTTCAAAGCTGCTAAACCCCTTAATACTTCCTCTCTCACTATTTCATCCAATATTTCACACTCCTCCTCCTCGATTGCAATGTCTGCATCGCCCCTCTCTTTTGTGAAAACAAATGCAAAGTATTCATTAAGAACCTCAACAACAGCGCTTCAATTTACTATTCCCTCATGACTGCATCCAATAGGAAGACTTAGAACCCATCCACATAATACCCAAGCGTTGTTATTAGCTCTGAGAGAAAATTGGGGTACAGAGATCTTCCAAAGCATTATTGCAGTTTGCTGTCCAGACAGAGAGCTCATTTCTACAGGCCCTGCATTTGTTTGCTGCTTTGTAGGGATTCCAGTGCGCTTAAATATGACATGTCTTACAAATACATAATTAACTCGTCCATTTGTAAATTAATAATTTTTAAGTGAAGATTTTTAGGACAATAGATGACCAACTGATCAATAAATTAGTAAAAGATTTCCCAGCCAACTTACCAGGTTGGTAATACATCTATGATGATCAGGAATGGATACCCTAGGAAAATGTGTCCATCCTGCCCAGGTTTGTAATCAGAGATTTCCTTCTCCTGGACAGATTTGCTGAGGAGGCGAAGTGAGAACAGTGTACCCTGAGTTTGAATCCGAATTTTTCCTTTCCTAGATACTGTTGCTTCATTGCACCGCAATTCATATTACTTGGTACAACTCTTCTGGGCTTCCCCAATAAGATTCTTCTCCCATCCACCGCTCGGGACACTCGCTTCTATATCATTGTATTTCAGCAGAACGTTTACCTCTCGACCATTAGAGATGACCTCAAGTCTGCGGAAAATAGTTATCTTTCCTGCCATGTGAAGAGCCAAGGACCATGACAGATGGAGATGCACAATCTATCCAACAATGCTCTGAAGGAGAATGCTACTAATTGTTATTCGTTTGGGACATGGCATAATGGGGTGTGTGCAACTGAGACCCATGAACCAAGGTAAACTTGGACAAATATGGGATTTCGTCAGGTTTAATTTCAGGGAAGGAAAAGTACATTTTGAAGTTGCTAGCACTCGAATATGGACATGGTCTAAAAAAACAATAAAAAATGTGCCATTTAGTGGCAATGGTGGTTGTTTGCTCGATGGAATTATCATAGAATCATACGATACAAAAGGAGGTAATTCAGCCCATCGTACCTGCTCTTTGAAAGAGCTATCACATTAGTCCCACAGTTCTGCAAATTTCTCCTGTTCAAGGATATAGCCAGTTCCCTTTTGAAAGTTATAATTGATTCCCTTTTCAACACCAACAACTGGCTGCGTAAAAGATTATTTCCCCATTTCCGCCATACATTTTTTGCCAATGATCTTAAATTTGTTTCCTCTGGTTGCTGCCAGTGCAATGCCGATCTTTGTATCAAGACCAATGCTGCTGTTAAGCTGTGTGACCACGCAGCACTCTGGACCACACGCACAGCCGCCGTATTTTGGATGGACCACGCAGCCCCCTAAAGGGGACATTGGTCAAGACCCCTCATAATGAAAGCCTGCAGACTGTGTGGTTACTGCTGTGTACTGAAACTGCACTCAGTTTGCCAGCTTCCGAGTGCATGATTCTATCACATTGTAGGTGTAATAAGTATCATGGTGGGGTTCCAAAGAAGTGTCAGGAAGTGGAAGAAGTGGATTTCTGCTTCATTTGGCAAATTAACTATCTGTCACATTGAGATGGCAGGTTCAAAATGTTGCTCGCAATGAGGGAAAGTCAGGAGGAGAATGGGATTCTTCTGCAGTATCTAGCAGCAGGCTCAGAGTAGGATTGGCATGGCAGGTCATTTATTGACAGACACTGTTGGAGCATGATATGTGAATTGTACAGTGTTCTCTGTGAACTGCTATTTAAATGCACTATTACAACAAGATTGGCAAATTAGTCAGAATTCTGGAGCCAGAAAATGAAACTGGACACCAACATGGAGCCGCAAGTTTTGAACGTGGCACAGTAGCTTGTCCAGTAGCAAACCCAGCCCATCAAGGTGATCTTCAACCTGCTTCATTTTTAACTACCTCGCTGAGATATAAGCTGCACTCTCCCTTTACTTTTTTCACCCAACTGTCTCTCTCATTCCTCCCTCTTATTTCTTCTTTGTAATTTCTGTATTGTACAAATCGAATGGCACTTCCATTCCTGGCAACATTTGTCATTATCCTGTCATAGAGGTCAACAGTAAACCAAAGGCCTACATCTGAGAATGCCACAATGCTGCTTCTTCGTGCTCCATGTTAGGCCACTGTTCAAGAACCATTCAATGAGCACTATCCCAGCAACATAAGAATCCTAAATGGATCTCCTAAGATGTTCATTGAAGCATCAAAATATTAGGACAACAAGAGATTCAAAATATTAGGACAACAATTGACGTTAAAATGCATGCTTAACACCATCTTGGCTCAGTGATCGCACTCTTGCCTCTGAGTCAGAAGATTGTGAGGTCAGACCCTACTGCAGGACCTGATTTACAGTACAGGTTGAATCTCCCTTATCCAGAACTCCCTGATCCGGAACCATCCCTCGTCCAAAACCATTCCCGGCCACCGGGTGGCGCATGCGCAGAACTCCGACATGAACAAATTGAAGTCCTTCCTCGCTGATGACTCCTGCAATCGCTGGCCTGACCCCGCGATCCACCGCAACCCCCCACCCCCCATGATCTGCCGCACTTCCAGCCCCAAGCCAGCCAGCCTACATATCCCTCTGCTCAGTACCTGTACCATCCAATTTAATGTGACCACCCCTCATCCGGAAAAATCCCTGATCCAGAACAGTCCAGGTCCCGAGGGTTCCAGTTAAGGGAGGTTCAACCTGTACTGAGAGATTGCTGCATTGTTGTAGGTACCTTGTGTCAGATGAGATGCTTAACCAAAGCCCCATCTGGCTGTTCAGGTGGACGTAAAAGATTGCATAGCACATTTTGAAGCAGCGAAGAGTCCTTGCCAATGTTTATCTGCCAACCAGCATCACCAACACTGATTAACTTGTCATGTATGCCATTGTTGATTATGGGGCCTTGCTGGGTGAAAATGGATGTTGTTTTTTCCGACAAGCAAACAGTGACTAAACGGCAAATTAGAATTTGTTAGCTGTAAATTGTTTTTGGACATCCTGAGGATGTGGAAGGCGCTATATGAATGTGAATTTCTTCTTTCATTCTTAACCTGGATTTACTTATCGCAAAAAAAAATTATAGATCTCATTCCAAGGTAATCCATCAGAAACAGACAAGTTTGTTGGGCTTAAAGGCCTTCTCTTGTTCCTCATATTTTAAAAAAATATATATAGATACCACACAATATAAAATGAATTGAAGTCAAATAAAACAAGAAAAGAAAAATCAATTTTTTTTGAGTTATGAATCAGCAAGAATGGAGAGAAAAAGTTGCAATCAGATTATATCCTTGAGCTTAGTCAGTTTTCCTACTTTTAGTTAAGTTATCGAGGGCTCAATTTTCCCGGGTCCTTTGCGCCGTTTTTTTGCCGAGCGCCGTTTTTTCTGTCAAAAGTATTTAATTCAAAGTTTCCCCCTGGAATCTGCGCCGGCGTAACTGCTTCAGTTACGATTTGTCTACATTAGATTTTTTTGACGTCGTGTCTGTGCCAGTTTTCATCATTTTTCGCAATTTGCCCAAAAATGTTTAATCCTCGGTCGGCGTATCTGGCCACTCACAAAAAACCTTCTGGTGAGTTAACAGAAAGCACACATTGAGAAATTAGCGCTGAAAGACGCCATTGTTTTTCATCAAAATTTTTGGAGGGAGTCAAGAACACTTGAAAGATCCTGATTAAAGTTCAGCTTTTTTTTACCATTCAACGGAGTACATGGAAGTTTCTTGGATTTCTGAAGTTTTCATTTTTTTTTACACACGCCATCACCGAACATCGTCAAGCAGGGTTGGCGGGGGGGGTCTTAGTGTCGGCCGCCAGAATCGTCCCCACGCCCGGACACAGGGGCTCGGGGTTCGGCTGAAAACAAGCCCGGGGCGGGGAGGGAGGTGGCGATCGGAAGGCTGCTGCACTGAGCCCGGGGAGGGAAGTGTCGATTGGAAGGCTACTGCACTCGGCACAAGACGCCAATGAGTTGTGGAGCGGGGGCGGGGGATGAAGGGGAGAAATCACAAGACTGCAATGAGTTGGAGGTGGGGGGAGGAGCAGTCACAAGATCTGGGTGTGGTCCATCCATACAGACCTTGGGGCGAGAGAACAAAGAACCTGCCCTGCCTGCATTCCTGCTGTTTTTAGCTCCTTGCAAAGGTAAAATTTAACAATGGGGCAATACTGACAATGTCATACCTTGTGCGAGCCTTCTGCATCATGGTGTTACGTAGGAGACAATTGATTTGACATCATCGCAAGAGGAACATCAGAGCCCATAAGGTGCTGGGCAGGAGGCCTTACCACCTCAGGTATATCGAGACAGGCATTCGTAGCTGCACCTGAGTGATGCAGACTGTGTCAGAAGGCTGCATTTCCACAAATAAATTGTAACTGACATCTGTGAGTTGGTGAAAGCAGACCTGCAACCTAGAAGCATTAGCTTTGTCAGTTGAAGTGAAGGTGACAGCTGAGCTTTCATTCTGTGCCTCCGGATCATTTCAAGCTACAACTGGGGATGTGTGCACCATTTCTCAACATATGTCTGCATTTGGCAGGTGACAGCTGCACTATATGCCTGGAGGAATGACAACATGAAGTTCCCCATGACCACTCAGGCATTGCGTGACAGGGCTGTGGGCTTCTCCAGGATT
This sequence comes from Pristiophorus japonicus, assembly GCF_044704955.1. Taxonomy (NCBI): domain Eukaryota; kingdom Metazoa; phylum Chordata; class Chondrichthyes; family Pristiophoridae; genus Pristiophorus; species Pristiophorus japonicus. Next base: position 38,413,944 of record NC_091977.1, read on the forward strand.
GCTGGCTTCCCAAAGGCACAGGTCTGCGTTGATTGTACCCACATCACCTTGCGAGCACCTTTGGAGGATGCCGAGATGTACAGGAACAGAAAAGGCTTCCATTCCGTGAATGTGCAGCTTGTCTGTGATGACATGCATCACATCATTGCAGTTGATGAGAGATACCCTGGGAGCACCCATGATGCGTTCATCCTACGTGAGAGCGCTATATCTGCCATGTTTCAGCAGCTGCCAGAAGGGCAGAGCTGGCTACTGAGAGACAAAGGGTACGGCCTTGCCACCTGGCTCATGACGCCCCTACGCTTAACCCGGACGGAAGCTGACCGGGAATACAATATGTCGCACATTGCAACGTGCAGCATCATAGAGAGGACTATTGACATCTTGAAACAGTGTTTCTGATGCCTGGACCATTCCGGAGGCTACTTGCTATACTCCCCTGAGATTGTCAGTCAGTTCGCTATTGTGTGCTGCATGCTGCATAACTTAGTCATCATGAGGAAGCAGCAGTTGGTAGGAGAAGACACACCTGCGGTGAGATTGGCTGATAATGATGAGGAAGATGCAGATGATGAGTAGGATGAGGACGAGGAAGCCATGCAAGTATCTGACCCGAAGCATGACGGCGGAGGAGGGCGGGCCGTTGTGCCCCTTTAATGATTGCTCGAGCGTTGCGCCAGCAGTTCATCCGTGAACGCTTTGCTGCCTGAAGGCTCAGCAACAACTATTCCACATGAATCTTGTTTACTGTTTGGACCTGTTGCATAATGTGTTGTGTTAATGGAACAAATAATGGAAATTATTCTTGTTTACTTCAAAAGTTGTGTTAATAATCAAACAAATAATGGAAATGATTCAATTTTAATGCAAAATATATTTTATTCAAAAGTTTAACAAACAGTCCCTTGTTCTTAACTTAGCTTCAATAAAATTATTCTTGGATCAAACTTTAAAGTTTTCAGTTACAATAACTTACAAACTTTAAGTTCACTTACAAACTCTAAGATCACTTAAAAACTTTAGGTTTCACTTACTAACTTTTAAACTTGTAAATTTAGATAACTTACAAAAATCTTTTAATATTGAGAACAACAGTTACAACAGTAACTATTCTGTTCCTAACACAGATGAGACTGCGCACAGGGAGGTTAAAGTAACAGTGACCTCAGTCTTTATTAAGACACTTCAGAGTGAGGAACAGGCCTTAGAGGCCGGCTTATGTACAGTATTCCCAAGGGATGCTGGGATCCCTTGGGACTTCAGGGGATGCACTCCCTGGTACGGAACGTGAGAGTATATTCTTTACAGATTCACAACATCACTCCCCCCCAAAGTCAAAGTGAAAACTATTTACAAGGTGAGGCGGTCGGGAGCCTTTCTTTCCCTGGTGGACCACCTCGGTACAAATGTCTGTTCTGGTGTGTTGGCTGCGCCCTCGCTGGGCTGCAGTGTTGTTGGCCCTGCAGGGCTGCTGGGTGAGCCTGGCCTTTCTGGGCTGTTGGGTGTGATGGGTTCAATTTCCTGGCGCGGGGTGGTGTCGTTGATCCTTTGGGTGTATGTTGTGGGCTCAATAAAGGTGGTGTCTGCTGTGGGTTGCTCAGGGCAGTCTGTGAACCGCAGCCTCATTTGGTCCAGGTGCTTTCTGAAAATTTGTCCATAGTCGAGTTTGACTACAAACACCCTACTCCCTTCTTTAGCTATCACCGTGCCCGCGATCCTCTTGGAACCATGTCCATAGTTTAGCCCATACACAGGGTCATTCCGATCAATTTCCCGTGACACAGTGGCGCGACCATCGTTTACATTTTGTTGCTGCCGCCTGCTCTCTACCTGATCATGCAGGTTGGGGTGAATCAGCGAGAGTCTGGTTTTAAGTGTCCTGTTCATGAGTAGCGCAGCCGGGGGCACCCCTGTGAACGAGTGGGGTCTCGTGCGGTAGCTGAGCAGTACTCGGGACAGACAGGTTTGGAGTGAGCCTTCTGTGACTCGTTTAAGGCTCTGTTTGATTGTTTGTACTGGCCGCTCTGCCTGCCCATTGGAGGCTGGCTTAAACGGGGCCGAGGTGACATGTTTGATCCCATTGCGGGTCATGAATTCTTTAAATTCGGCAATGGTGAAACATGGTCCGTTGTCACTGACCAGTATGTCAGGCAGGCGGTGGGTGGCAAACGTGGCCCTCAGGCTTTCAATGGTGGCAGTGGCAGTGCTTCCCGACATTATTTCACATTCAATCCATTTTGAAAAAGCATCCACTACCACCAGGAACATTTTACCGAGAATCGGGCCTGCATAGTCGACATGGATGCTTGACCATGGTCTGGAGGGCCAGGACCACAAACTTAGTGGTGCCTCTCTGGGCACGTTGCTCAACTGAGCACACATGCTGCATTGCCGTACACAGGACTCTAAGTCAGAGTCGATACCGGGCCACCACACGTGGGATCTGGCTATCACATTCATCATTACTATACACGGGTGTGTGCTGTGGAGATCCAAAATGAACGTCTCCCTTCCCTTTTTGGGTAGCACTACGTGGTTACCCCACAACAGGCAGTCTGCCTCAATGGACAGCTCATCCTTTCGCTGCTGGAACGGCTTGGTTAGCTCTTGCATTTCAACAGGGATGCTGGTCCAGCTCCCATGCAGTACAGTTTTTTACTCGGGACAGCAGAGGATCATGGCTGGTCCAAGTCCTAATCTGGCGGGCCGTGACAGGTGATTTATCATTTTCAAATGCTTCCATGACCAACTACAAGTCTGCAGGCTGCGCCATCATCAACAAGATTGCAGGCTGCGCCATTTCCATCCCCGTGGTGGGTAATGGTAGCCGACTGAGAGCATCCGCACAGTTCTCGGTGCCTGGCCTGTGGCGGATGGTATAGTTATAAGCTGATAGCGTGAGTGCCCAAATTTGTATGCGGGCTGAGGCATTAGAATTTATCCCCTTGTTTTCAGCGAACAGGGATATGAGGGGCTTGTGATCGGTTTCCAGCTCAAATTTGAGGTCAAACAGGTACTGATGCATTTTCTTTCCCTGAACACACATGCTAACGCCTCTTTCTCCATCATGCTGTCGGCCCTCTTGGCCTTCGACAAGCTCCTGGAGGCATAGGCGACAGGTTGCAACTTCCCCGCAACGTTAGCTTGTTGTAATACACACTCGACTCCGTACGACGACGCATCACATGCTTGCACAAGTCTTTTACACGGGTTATACAATACAAGCAGCTTGTTGGAGCATAAAATGTTTCTGGCTTTCTCAAAATCAATTACGTGTTTTTTTCCCCATACCCAGTTCTCACCTTTACGCAATAACACATGTAGGTGCTTTAAGAGGGTGCTTAACCCCGGTTGGAAGTTACCAAAATAGTTGAGGAGTCCCAGGAACGACCGCAGCTCCGTGACGTTCTGTGGCCTGGGCGCGTTCCTAATAGCCTTTGTCTTGGCATCTGTGGGCCAAATGCTGTCTGCTGCGATCTTTCTCCCCAAAAACTCCACTTCTATTGCCATGAAGATGCATTTCGACCTCTTCAGCCGCAGCCCTTCGCGATCCAGTCGCTGGAGGACCTCCTCCAGGTTTTGTAGGTGCTCGATGGTGTCCCAACCCATGACCAATATGTCGTCCTGAAAAGCCACCATGAGTGGTACCGACTTGAGTAGGCTCTCCATGTTTCTCTGGAAGATCGCTGCAGCCGACTGAATTCCAAACGGGCATCTGTTGTGCGTGTTGATGCAGGTGAGGCACTTCGAAGACTCCTCCAGCTCCTGCGTCAAGTAGGCTGAAGTCAGGTCGAGCTTGGTGAACGTCTTGCCTCCTGCCAGCGTCGCAAAGAGGTCGTCTGCCTTAGGTAGCGGGTATTGGTCCTGTAGCGAGAAACGATTAATAGTTACTTTATAATCGCCGCAAATCCTGACCGTGCCATCAATTTTGAGTACTGGAACAATCGGGCTGGCCCACTCACTGAATTCCACTGGGGAGATGATGCCCTCGCGTTGCAGCCCGTCTAGCTCGATTTCTACTCTCTCCTTCATCATGTGAGATACCGCTCGCGCCTTGTGGTGAATGGGTCATGCCTCTGGGACCAAGTGGATCCACATCTTCGCTCCGGAAAGGTTTCCAATGCCTGGCTCAAAAAGGGAAGGAAATTTGTTTAGAACTTGGGTACATGAGGCCTCATCGACATGTCATTCCAGTTCCAGCAGACTTTGTCCAGCCAGCTCCATCCAACCAGTGTGGGGCCATCGCCCAGAACAATCCAGAGTAGCAGTTCGTGCACCGTGCCCTCGTAGGTGACCTTGACCATGGTGCTGCCCAGGACAGTGATGAGCTCTTTGGTGTACGTTCTCAGTTTCGTGTGGATGGGGCTCTTGGCTGGTCTGAGTGCCTTGTTGCACCACAGTCTCTCAAACATCTTTTTACTCATGATGGATTGGCTAGCGCCAGTGTCCAGTTCCATGGCTATGGGTAAGCCATTCAATTTTACATTTAGTATTATAGGTAAACATTTCATCGAAAATGTGTGCACCCCGTGTACTTCAGCAGCTGCTTCCTCTCTCTGAAGCTCGAAATTGCTTTGATCCACCATGGACTGATCTTCCTCTGCCACATGGTGGTTAGCAGGTTTTGCAGAGCTTGCAGCTCAGCTCAGAGCTTGCAAGCTCGTTGCAGGTGCCCCATTGTTTCACAGCTCTTGCAAACATACCCTTTGAAGTGGCATGAATAGGCTGAATGGAAGCCTCCACAACACCAACAAGATATGAATTGCCTTGCATTGATCCTTTGTTGTGGACTCTGAGTCATCTGGGTCACCTGAGGCCTGCTGGCAGTTGCAGACTCGTGGTTTCTGCCCTGTACATTTCTGCTAGCAATCACAGTTCCAGTTAATTTGTGAACATTGCTAGCATTTGTGTGCTGAGAGATATGTTTGGTGTTATCACTGGTGGACATAAATGCCTGTGCTATCGCAATGGCCTTACTGAGGGTCGGTGTCTCTACAGTCAAAAGTTTTCGTCGGATGGTCTCATGGCCAATGCCCAACACAAAAAAGTCTCTGAGCATCTGCTCCAGGTAGCCATCAAACTCACATTGTCCTGCAAGCCACCTTAGCTTGGCGACGTAGCTCACCACTTCCTGACCTTCAGATCGCTGGCACGTGTAGAACCGATACCTCACCATCAGCACGCTCTCCCTCGGGTTAAGATGCTCCCGAACCAGTGTACACAGCTCTTCACACAACTTATCTGTGGATTTCACCGGAGCCAGAAGATTCTTCATGAGGCTGTAGGTCGGTGCCCTACAGACCGTGAGGAGGACTGCTCTCCTTTTTGCAGCGCTCCCTTCTCCGTCCAGCTCGTTGGCTACAAAGTACTGGTCTAGCCGTTCGACATAGACTTCCCAGTCCTCACCCTCCGAGAACTTCACCAGGATGCCCAGAGTTTGCTTCATCTTTGTGTCGGATTCGTATACTCGTCGCCAGTTATTGTGTTCCTAACACAGATGAAACTGCACACAGGGAGGTTAAAGTAACAGTGACCTCAGTCTTTATTAAGACACTCCAAAGTGAGGAACAGGCCTTAGGGGCCGGTTTATATACAGTGTTCCCAAGGGATGCTGGGATCCCTTGGGACTTCAGGGGATGCGCTCCCTGGTGGAGGAACATGGGAGTGCATGCTTTACTGATACACAACAGTAACAATGATAATAACAACAGCAGCAGCAGGAAAGAAAGGCTGCACCTGTCATGTATCCTGCAACGTTACTGCTTGTACTATTACAAAGTGTGCCACCAGAGGGCACTGCAGTGGGAGACTTGTAGGTTACCCGTACAGATGTGCCAGGCCCAGTATAAAAGGCAGGCCACCAGGTATGATCCTCACTCTGGAGTTATATTAAATGGACCAAGGTCAATTCAGGTCAAGTACAACACATTGTCTTGTGGAGTCATTATCAGAGCATCTGAAGACATAACAGCACCCATCTCTCCTCCACCTTATTCAAAGATTGCTCGCTGCGCTTGTTCTTGGTGACTCCACCATCCCTGCCCGCAGGCGGTGGTACAGTGTTTCTGGGGTTTTTACCAAGCTTATTCTTTCTAAGATCTTGGGTAGTGCGCACCTGTTTGCGGGGGGCGGGGGCACGGCAATGTGGAGGGCCCAGGCAGCAATGTGGAAGGCCCGGCTTGGGGCTCTCCAGAGGGTGGTGTGGGGATTGGAGTGGGAGTGGCAGTTGATTCTGTCAATGGATGCGGGGTCTGGGCGTGTTGCATTGTTGCAACAGCTAACTCCAACATGCCGTCCCTCATGTGCCCTGACATTGTCTCAACGACCTGCAACATTTCCTCCCTCATGTTGAGCAAAACTGTCTCAAATACATGTGACATTCCCTCCCTCATGTTCAGTGATAGTGTTTGCACCATCTCTGACGATAGCGCATCAGCTACCTGTAATTCCCTCCCTCATGGTCACTGACATCGTTCCCATTTCTCATGAAATTGCTGTTACTTCTCCCGACAGACCTGCTACCTCATCACCCATCCCACAGATGGTGTCCAGGAGTGATTGCGTAAGTTCAATGCTCTCCCCACTCATTACCATCATCTGAACCACAGCCGTTAGATCCTGCACCTCAGGAGAGCACAGTCGAGCTTTCCTTTCCCTTCTCCCCACGGATGTGGCTCATACCATACCACTGGGACCTGCAGCCTCGGACGGTGCAGCCCTGGGTCTGCCTCGTTGCACCCCACCACTGGAACCCGCAGCCTCGGAAGGTGGGAAACCATGGAATGTCTCACCAGCACTCAAACCACAACTCAATGGGTGGCTCCTGCACCTCCTCCAAAGTGAGTACAAGAGATGGCGCTTCATCCATCCCCTCCCCCTTCCCCTCCCCCTCACCCCCATGCTCTTGGTCTAGAAGGTGGGATTGGAAGATGTTCACCTCTTCAGGCTCGTCCTGGTCTGAATATTCTTCCTCATCGTCAGGGTTGGCCTCAAGTTCTGCAAAATATAACAGAGCACAGACAAATGTTGAACAGCAGAGGAGGGGGCAGGGTGGGTGGCATGAGTAGGCTCACACAGCACAGGCAGCAGGCTGATTTGAAGGATCACGATGAATGGCAGCACATTGCATCAACCGAAGCGTAGCTGACGGAGACACCCTCAGGAACCGAAGCATGGCTAGTCTGCGCAGTACTTAATAAGAACATAAGAACATAAGAATTAGGAACAGGAGTAGGCCATCTAGCCCCTCGAGCCTGCTCCGCCATTCAATAAGATCATGGCTGATCTGGCCGTGGACTCAGCTCCACTTACCCGCCCTCTCCCCGTAACCCTTAATCCCCTTATTGGTTAAAAATCTATCTATCTGTGACTTGAATACATTCAATGAGCTAGCCTCAACTGCTTCCTTGGGCAGAGAATTCCACAGATTCACAACCCTCTGGGAGAAGAAATTCTTTCTCAACTCGGTTTTAAATTGGCTCCTCCGTATTTTGAGGCTGTGCCCCCTAGTTCTAGTCTCCCCCACCAATGGAAACAACCTCTCTGCCTCGATCTTGTCTATCCCTTTCATGATTTTAAATGTTTCTATAAGATCACCCCTCATCCTTCTGAACTCCAAGGAGTAAAGACCCAGTCTACTCAATCTATCATCATAAGGTAACCCCCTAATTTCTCGAATCAGCCTAGTGAATCGTCTCTGTACCCCTTCCAAAGCTAGTATATCCTTAAGTAAGGTGACCAAAACTGCACGCAGTACTCCAGGTGCGGCCTTACCAATACCTTATACAGTTGCAGCAACACCTCCCTGCTTCTGTACTCCATCCCTTTCGCAATGAAGGCCAACATTCCATTTGCCTTCCTGATTACCTGCTGCACCTGCAAACTAACCTTTTGGGATTCATGCACAAGGAGCAGAGGTCGCGTGGCCTAACGGATAAGGTGTCTGACTTTGATTACCAGCGTGACGTTATCAGAAACTTACAAGTTCGAGTCCTGCTGTGGTCAATTAGTTCGCCACATGAAAATTTATATTCTTTACTCAAAAGAGTTTCATGCACAAGGACTCCAAAAGAGTTTCATGCACAAGGGCCCCCAGGCCCTTCTGCACCACAGCATGTTTTAATTTCTCCCCATTCAAATAATATTCCCTTTTACTGTTTTTTTTCCCAAGGTGGATGACCTCACACTTTCCGACATTGTATTCCATCTGCCAAACCTTAGCCCATTCGCTTAACCTATCCAAATCTCCTTGTAGCCTCTCTGAGTCCTCTACACAACCCGCTTTCCCACTAATCTTAGTGTCATCTGCAAATTTTGTTGCACTACACTCTGTCCCCTCTTCTTGGTCATCTATGTATATTGTAAACAGTTGTGGTCCCAGTACTGATCCCTGTGGCACACCACTAACCACTGATTTCCAACCGGAAAAGGACCCATTTATCCTGACTCTCTGCTTTCTGTTCGCCAGCCAATTCTCTATCCATGCTAATACATTTCCTCTGACTCCGCGTACCTTTATCTTCTGCAGTAACCTTTTGTGTGGCACCTTATCGAATGCCTTTTGGAAATCTAAATACACCACATCCATCGGTACACCTCTATCCACCATGTTCGTTATATCCTCAAAGAATTCCAGTAAATTAGTTAAACATGATTTTCCTTTCATGAATCCATGTTGCGTCTGTTTGATTGCACTATTCCTATCTAGATGTCCCGCTATTTCTTCCTTAATGATAGTTTCAAGCATTTTCCGCACTACAGATGTTAAACTAACCGGCCTATAGTTACCTGCCTTTTGCCTGCCCCCTTTTTTAAACAGAGGCGTTGCATTAGCTGCTCTCCAATCCGCTGGTACCTCCCAAGAGTCCAGAGAATTTTGGTAGATTATAACAAATGCATCTGCTATAACTTCCGCCATCTCTTTTAATACCCTGGGATGCATTTCATCAGGACCAGGGGACTTGTCTACCTTCAGTCCCATTAGTCTGTCCAGCACTACCTCCCTAGTGATAGTGATCATCTCAAGGTCCTCCCTTCCCACATTCCTATGACCAGCAATTTTTGGCATGGTTTTTGTGTCTTCCACTGTGAAGACGGAAGCAAAATAATTGTTTAAGGTCTCAGCCATTTCCACATTTCCCATTATTAAATCCCCCTTCTCATCTTCTAAGGGACCAACATTTACTTTCGTCACTCTTTTCCGTTTTATATATCTGTAAAAGCTTTTACTATCTGTTTTTATGTTTTGCGCAAGTTTACCTTCGTAATCTATCTTCCCTTTCTTTATTGCTTTTTTAGTCATTCTTTGCTGTTGCTTAAAATTTTCCCAATCCTCTAGTTTCCCACTAACCTTGGCCACCTTATATGCATTGGTCTTTGATTTGATACTTTCCTTTATTTCCTTGGTTATCCACGGCTGGTTATCTCTTCTCTTGCCGCCCTTCTTTTTCACTGGAATATATTTTTGTTGAGCACTATGAAAGAGCTCCTTAAAAGTCCTCCACTGTTCCTCAATTGTGCCACCGTTTAGTCCTTGTTTCCAGTCTACTTTAGCCAACTCTGCCCTCATCCCACTGTAGTCCCCTTTGTTTAAGCATAGTACACTCGTTTCTGACACAACTTCTTCATCCTCAATCTGTATTACAAATTCAACCATATTGTGATCACTCATTCCGAGAGGATCTTTTACGAGGAGATCGTTTATTTTTCCTGCCTCATTACACAGGACCAGATCCAAAATGGCTTGCTCCCTTGTAGGCTCTGTTACATACTGTTCTAAGAAACAATCCCGTATGCATTCTATGAATTCCTCCTCATGGCTACCCCGTGCAATTTGATTTGACCAATCGCTATGTAGGTTAAAATCCCCCATAACTACTGCCGTTCCTTTTTCACATGCCTCCATTATTCCCTTGATTATTGCCCGCCCCACCATGAAGTTATTATTTGGGGGCCTATAAACTACGCCGACCAGTGACTTTTTCCCCTTGCTATCTCTAATCTCCACCCACAATGATTCAACATTTTGTTCATTGGAGCCAATATCATCCCTCACAACTGCCCTGATATCATCCTTTATTAACAGAGCTACCCCACCTCCTTTCCCTTCTTGCCTATCTTTCTGAATCGTCAGATACCCCTGTATGTTTAATTCCCAGTCTTGGCCACCTTGCAACCATGTTTCTGTAATGGCCACCAAATCATACCCATTTGTAATGATTTGTGCCGTCAACTCATTTACTTTATTTCTAATGCTGCGTGCATTTAGGTAGAGTGTTTTCATCCCAGTTTTTAAACCATGATTTTTACTTTTTACCCCTCCTGCAGCCCTTTTAGCAAAGCCAGACTCTGGAATTTGCATGACTTACCCTCTCCCTCGAGTGTGGGCCCAGCTTGTGCTTTGTGAAAAATGGTGGTTGCTTTTCTCCAGGCAGGACCCGTCAAAGCAGTGACCCTCTCTTCCAAGGGTGTTGGTGGCTGTAGATTTGCCACGTTTCCTCCTGTTCGAGTTCTTTCCCTTTTATTCTGTGCCACCTTCGTCTGCAAAGATGAAAATGCAGCTTTTTAGAGAGGGTGTCTTTCCGCTGAGTGGGACATATACAGCTGGTCACATTTACAATTGCAATTCCATTGAATAAATTAAAATATTACTTATACTATCTGCATGACCAAGGTCCTGGAACTTCTTTTTACACTGGCTTCCAGATCTCGTGGTAATCACCATTGTGCAGTAATCTTCTGCAACAATGGCTGCAGCGTTTCTTCATTTCTTTGGATGTAACTTTTATATGACCTCTGCTGGTGTCCAGCTCCTGCCATTTGTTCTCAATCACAGTAACTAATGTCTCCACTTCTTCCTGTAAGAAATTCTTGGTCCTTGCACCGCGTTGCATCTTGTATTGCTCCAGCTGTGATTTTTCCAATGCGCTCACTGCACTCCTTTTCACACACACACAACTAGCTCTTTAAAAATGGCTGATTGCCAACTCGGAGCTGTGATGCGCATGCGCATCCATTGAAATAACATCAAAAATGTCACTTCTTTTCCTGCGCATGTGCAGAAGATGCAGCATTTTTTTTTGTGGCAGACAGCAGGCTCCACCCCCCGAGGCGACTGGATACGCTGCGCGACGCCAAATTTGAGTTATATATCAGGGAAACTTTGGCAAAATATTTCTGGCGCATTTCTGGCCTAGGAAAACGGGCATAACTCTGGCAATATGCCAGTAAACAGACTTGGGCAAAATTGAGCCCCAACTGTCTGAATTCTGGCAGTAAAACATTTCAAAATGATTGATAGAATTTTGGGATTTATCTCAAGAGGGTTGGAGCACAAAGGGGAGAATGTTATGCTTCAGTTGTGCAGAGCTTCGATCAGACCCATTTGGAATATTTCATTCGGTTCTTGTCACTGCATCTCTGGAAGAATGTATTGACCTTTGGCGAGGGTACAGCGAAGACTTACCAAAATGTTGCCGGGGCTTAAGGGGTTAAATTGTGAGGACAGGTTGCATAAACGTGTTTTCCCACATTACAACAGTAACTACACTCCAAAAGTACTTCGTTGGCTGTAAAACGCATTGAGACGTCCGGTGGTTGTGAAAGGCATTGTTTTAATCCAAGTCTTTTTTATATTCCCTTGAGTTTCGAAGGTTGAGGGGTTATCTACTTGAGGTTGTATCGATGTAGCGAAACCTTTTCCTCTGGTGAGGTAATCCAGAACTCGAGGGCAAGATCTTAAAAATTAGACCATTCAGGAGTGAAATCAGGAAGCACTTTTTCAAACAAAGAGTAGTGGACATAACATAAGAAATAGGAGCAGGAGTCGACCACATAGCCCCTCGAGCCTGCTCCGCCATTCAATAAGGTCATGGCTGATCATCGATCTCAACTCCACTTTCCTGCCTGATCTCCATATCCCTTGATTCCCCTGGAGTCCAAAATGTGGAAATGTTGAATTTTCTCCCCCTAAAGGCAGCAGATGCTGGATCAGTTGAAGTTTTCAAGCTAGAGATCAAAGGTTTTTATTAGGTAAAGGTGTGAACGGATATGGATCAAAGGTGGTTAAATATAGCAGAGGCACAAATCATCCATGAGCTAAATGAATTGTGGGACAGGCTCAAACGCTGAAGATCTACATCTGTTCCTATGCTTAAAAAAACCAATGCAGATCTATGCTATATTACTGGATCTTTAACGACACTTTATGCTGCAGATATACAACAGGACAGGTGGTGCATAAAAATGAAAGACCATAAAGCCACTGAGTGGCATCTGCCATGCAAAAATGCAAGTGGGTCATGTCAATGGTGTCACAAGTGGCTTAAATTTCATGAGTTACCAATTCCCTAGCATGTGTACTGTTGCATAACAGATGTACATAATATTAAAAAAAATAAAACATTTTGGTTCCCATAATGATTTAACGGTTAAATGTCCCATCTGGTGTCTTACTGAGTCATGAAGACCGGGAGATTCCAAGTCCCAACATGTGCTGAATTATGCACTCTCAGCCAGCGCAGCAGAGGAATAACATTAATTGTGCTTGGACTGAAAAGAATAAAAAGCCACTGGGGAAATTCCTTTTGCTATCAGGTATTTTCGGGGTAGAACGTACATATGGGGTGTTTAAGTGAGGACACTTCCTCTCTTGAATCACCTATGAAGAAGGGCTACTTTTGGTGAGTTTCAGCAGTTGTTGACCCCCACTGCTTCGTGTCCTGCCATGCTTTGAATGCAGGATGGGAGGTAAAAGGAGAAAATGGAGAGAAATAAAATAATTTTGTTAATTGCTTGTGATGTGATTGACAGTGCAGCTTTATGACATGTTTTTCAATAGCTTGCCTTCGGCACACTGCTAATAAGTGAAGCACAACAATGTTGTTTCCATGGGAAGCATGAATCAACGATCAAAAAGATTAAGCCGGGTGAGGGAGAACATTTGGCTCATCTAGCTCATTCCTGCCGAAACACCCATGCTCCTCTATCAGAACCATTGAACATGAGCTACACTTTAATAACTCATAACAACTGTACAATGTAGGCAAAATGATTGATCAGATGCCATGAACTGCTTTGAAAACAGCATTAATACAAACACAACTTTGTTTAATATCATCCGATCATTTTCCATTATGTAACATGGATGTGCTACCTTGACAGTAAAAAAAAAAGCAATTTGTTAAAAAAGCTGCAGAGAATTTGATAGAACACTATTTTCAGGCCTTATCAGCTGGGGTAGGGAAAGGGAGTGTTGCTTAGAGGGCAGTAGGCCAGAGTTCAATAACAGAGATATGAGTTTAGATGAATATTCTGGAGTTTATGTTTGATGATCCTTAAGGATCATAAGAACATAAGAAATAGGAGCAGGAGTAGGCCACTCGGCCCTTCGAGCCTGCTCCGCCATTCAATAAGATCATGGCTGACCTTCGACCTCAATTCCACCTTCCCACACTATCCCCAGATCCGTGATTCCCTTAGTATCCAGAAATCTATCAATTTCTGTCTTGAATATACTCAAGGACTGAGCATCCACAGGTCTCTGGGATTCTAACATATGTCAATAGAGCAGTGCCTCAGGAGATCAAATGGGTGAGATATATTCAATGACTGAATAGATTTCACATTTTCTGGTGAATGGAGTAGGCTCCATGATTTCAATAGCCTTTGTGTCTTGCATTGTATCTTTATACACTGAAGCCCTTGGTTGTACACAGTACATCTCATTTCTTCCTGATCCAAGTGTAACACTTGGCTTACACTTGGATATCCACCCAAGCATAAAACATTCCCTAATGATTCATTCTGGGATCAACAACACAGTGAATATAATGCATCCACTGCCAGATTTTACCTAGCACAATTTAGTAATGTAATAACATTAATTAAAAAAAATGTTTGCTTTTATATTTCATTTGTGTAGGTTGAATGTTGAATTAATGATAAAAGTAGTCCATGTTGCAGATTAGGTATTTTATGCATTCTTTAGCACAAATTAAGATCCAAATATAATATTTCTTGGCAGTTATTTGTCCATTTATCAGGATTTCACATATAATCAGGGCTCAGTATTAATTTGCCAATGTTAAATAAATGAATCATTTGACATTCACTTTGGCTCCTGTCTGGTAGATTCATGGACTTGTTCCAGAAATGCCTCCTTGTGCAGTTTGTGAAAGCATACATCCTTTTGGAGTTGGAACTTGAGATGGCTGAATAAAGTATCTAGAAGATTTTTTAAAGTTTGTAACAGCTGCCTATACAGATGGAGAATGGAGTTCTCAATCAGAAAAGAACAGAAAAGGTTAGTATGCAGGTACAGCAAGTGATCAGGAAGGTCAATGGAATCTTGGCCTTTATTGCAAAAGGGATGGAGTATAAAAGTAGGGAAGTCTTGCTACAGCTATACAGGATATTGGTGAGGTCACACCTGGAATACTGCATTTAGTTTTGGTTTCCATATTTAAGAAAGGATATACTTGATTTGGAGGCAGTTCAGAGAAGGTTCACTTGGTTGATTCCAGAGATGAGGGGATTGACTTACGAGGAAAGTTTGAGTAGGTTGGGCCTCTACTCATTGGAATTCAGAAGAATGAGAGGTGATCTTATCAAAACTTATAAGATTATGAGGGGGCTGCAGCCGATCCTGCTGGAAAAGCTCTGATGTTAGGACATTGGGTGAGGCCAGTGTAGTCACCAAAGCATTCGGAACATGAAAACCATGTCAACCTTTCATATCAGCTAAAAATTGGCAAACAGAAATAGATAGGAACATAGAACAGAAGTAGGTCATCTAGCCCCACAACCCTGTTCCATCATTCAATTAGATCATGGCTGATCTGTATCTTAAGTCCATCTACCCATTTTGCTTCCATACTCTTGCCTAAGAAAAATCTGTCAATCTCCGTTTTGACATTTTTAATTGATCTAGCCTCAACAGCTTTTGAGGGAGAGAGTTCCAGATTTCCACTACCCTTTGTACTTCCAGGCATCACCCCTGAATGGCCTAGCTCTAATTTTAAGGCTATGTCCCCTTGTTCTGGACTTCCCCACCAATCATCAACTATCATACGAACATACGAACAATGACGGACAGGTAAAGACCACCTGGTCCATGCACCTGTCCCACACAATTGCGATAACTTGGTATTACAACTTATAAACTCCACCCCACCTGAAACCCTGTGACCATGTGATCTCCTGGGAGAGGGAAAAAAACAGATTAAAAAACCCAGGCCAATTTGTGGGAAAAAATCTGGGAAATTCATCTCCGACCCATCTAAGCGATCGAAGCTAGTCCAAGAGATCACTCTGGCCATTAAATCCCCTGCAGTGCCTACCTTCTGGAAGAGTTCATCTCCGTCGCAGCCAGAAACAAATCCAGCTTTTGCTTGAAGGAGTTCAGTGAATCTGCAGCTTGTTCCCGGGGTCTACTATTCTCTGTGAAAAGAACCACCTCCTGACATCTATCCTAGATCTAGCCTTATACAACTTAAATTTGTGCCCCCTGGTCCTGCCTAACCTATTTAGTTGAAATAAACGGTCAGCTGGAATACTGTCTATTCCCTTCATTATCTTATAAACCTCAATCATATCCCCCCCCTAAGCCTATGCTGCTGTAAGGTAAAAAGTTCCAACTCTTTTAACCTATCTTGATAATTAAGATGCTTTAGACTTGGAATTAGTCTAGAGGGTCTCTTCTGTGCCCTTTCTAGAGCCTCAATATCGCCCACCATGTGAGGAGACCAAAACTGGACACAGTATTCCAAGTGCAGCCTGACTAAAGTCTTGTACAAGGACAGAACAGCACGCCTCGTCTTATACTCAATTATCCTACGGATATACCCCAACACCCTATTTGCTCCAGTTATCGCTGCATGGCATTGCTCGTGTACCTGTATGCACTAGAATGCCCAAATGTCTTTCTATTTCCCCATTGCATCAACCAAATGTCATGTGCCATGTTGAAAAATAAACTGGCGATTCGGTAAAAGCAAAGTAAGTCAATTGCATCTGACTTCGGACCGTACATAGAAGAAATCTGAGAAGAGATAAATAATACTGAAATATATTTTCAAACCGATCAATATCAGGTGGTGCTGTGTAAATCGGCTGTCAGAAAGGGAGCCTTTTCTATGACAAATGGGCATCTTTTGATGATTAAAGGAAAGCTTTAGTTTTTTTTTGAAGACAGCTTTGTAACTTTAACTGTTTTTCTTGTGTCACACACACACACACAGTAAGATCCATCTTTATATTTTGCTGGCTTTCCGACTAGAAACCGACAAATTGCTGTTGTTGTAAGTGGACGACTGCTTAAAATACTTGTATGATATTCCTTTGCCCCTTATTTTAGTATTTCAAGCAATTGGGAAGAGTGGTACAGAGTCCGTACTGTCTAAAGGATAGCGTTGGCACCGATGTTCCTGACAGTCACCCTTCTTGTTTGAATTAGCACACACATCAAGCCATTTATGTTAAATGGTTTAATGCCTGCATTAAAATAGCAGAGAGAGTAATGTTATATCAATGTGTTGAGCTTTTATCTGCTAACATCACCAATAGTGATTTTCAGTTTATCATTTCTATCGCACTTTGCTCGTGCTAGCTCCATGGATTTATTGCATTTATCTCAAATTTAAGTTGTACAGATCAGGGAATATATGTTGTCTTGAAAGTGCTTATAAAAATGAGCTGGATTTTGCTGATTTTGGGGGGTAATGGCGGCGGGGCGGTAAAGTCAGCAAAATTGGGCAGCTGAGTGTGGGGAAGAGCGCTAAGGGAGGCGTTGTACACTTCTCTTAGGGCGCTTGGCCAGCTGTGCTTGCGGAAATCCCAAACTAAACAGCTGGTCAGTTAGGGCTCTGAGAGAGGGAAAAAAACACCAAAAACATTCCAATACATAGCTCCCGCCACCGCAACATAAATCGCTAAAAAAAATAAAAGAAAAAGCAATCACACTTACCTGTGGTGGACATGACTTACCTCTCTGCAGCCGGAATAGGCCGGACCACCCATTTTCACAGGCGGTCCCAGCAGGACGCATTGCGGGGCATACGGGTCGGGCTGGAGTCAAAAAGCGAGCGGGCGTTGCACAACACCACTCAACTCTTCTGAGTGGTACTGCTCCACGTCCCGCAAAACCGGCCCCGAAAACCCTGGCGGGGCACTGGAAGCTGACCGCCCGCCCAAAGAGTTCACCGTCGCGATTGCCCCCCCTCCGGGGCAAAAACAGAAGCAGGGAGCACCGGAAAATCCAGCCCAAACTCTTTTACTTCTCTCTGACCCGAATAGGACATGTGTCTTTCATTTACTGGGTGCAATGTCGGGAGAGGGTCTGAATTGGTCAACTTGAGGAAACCATTCTGCAGTATCACACTGTATTCTGTTAATTAGTTCCTTGAGCACAATGCACTCCAAGGATAAAAGGTATTTCTTTAGAAACTGGTCATGCTGTTTCCTAGCATCTTGGACTGTGTCAAGTAAATCGATTGTGAAACTAAATGGGAGATGTTTTACGAAGCGAGTTCTTGTGAAAGCACTACCTGAAAGGGTGATGGAAACAGATTAAATACTAACTTTCATAAAAGAATTGGATATATACTGGAAAAGGAAACATTTGTGAGGCTGTGGGGAAAGAACAGGACAGTGCATCGAATTGGATAGCTCTTTCAAAGAGGTGATACAGAAACGCTGTATGCTGTCTGATTTTATGATTCTATGTAAAATGAAAGCTGTGCTATTATTCCCGAAGGAATTTTGGGCAATCTCTCCTTTCCAGAAACAGCACACTTGCAGTTCAATCATGTTGTAGAAAAGTTTTGGAGCAGTTTTTATCTTTCACTAAAATAAAATCAAGACTGGATCAACAACTAGATGAAATGAACACATCGAAAAATCACATTGTTAAGAGGCTGTGTATACATTTTCAATAGTAATGAAAAGGTAAATCTGGAGCATTATTTCAAGGTAAACATTGACACTAGGACAATTGGACACAGGTTCAAACTGGTAAACGACTGAGATCAAGAGATTTTTGTTTGGTAAGGATTTCAGCGTGTATGGAGGAAAGGCAGGTAAATGAGGTTGAAGTACAGATCAGCCATGATCCATTTGAATGATGGAACTGGCGAGAGGGACTGAATGGCCTACTCCTGTTCAGAAGAATGAGAGGTGATCTTATCGAAATGTATAAGGTTATGAGGGGGCTTGACAAGTTATATGCAGAGAGGATGTTTCCACTGATAGGGAGACGAGAACTAGAGGGCATAATCTTAGAATAAGGGGGTTGCCCATTTAAAGCTGAGATGAGGAGGAATTTCTTTTCTCAAAGGGTTGCAAATCTATGGAATTCGCTGCCTCAGAGAGCTGTGGAAGCTGGGTCATTGAATAAATTTAAGATAAGAGATAGACAGTTTCTAAACCGATAAGGGAATAAGGGGTTATGGGGAACGGGCAGGAAAGTGGACCTGAGTCCATGATCGGATCAGCCATGATCGTTTTAAATGGCAGAGCAGGTTCAAGGGGCCGTATGGCCTACTCCTGTTCCTATTTCTTATGTTCTTCTGTTCCTATGTTCCTTTCCTGTTCCTATGTTCCTAAAAGGCAATTTGGGGTTGAGGTGAGGAAGTTCTTATTCATGCAGAGGGAACAACACATAAAATGAGTAGGGTAGTGGAGGCAGAGAGCTTGGAGTCAGAAACAGTTTTAAGTTGACTAGACACTTAATGAACCTTTCTCTCTTGCTCATTGCTGTCCACTGATGCAGCACTTTTAAAGTCTTCAGCAATGTGCTGGATGGCCTCATTGTCTCTTTTATGGCCATTTCTTCATGCAGATTGTGTTGCTCACACAGTCACCTGGAGATCGAATGCATCGCACTCACATCTTGAACAAATGAAATATGTTAGATGCAGTCTCGATGTGTCGTGTTATGGCGTTGCATAGCTCAAAAGGGAGATCTCAAGTGGACTGATTAGAAGATATAAGGGCCATCTCTCACAATTGTTGATTTATGTCATTACCTGTAGATTGCCAACTTCAACCTTCAACTTTGGGGCATTACAAATCAAAGACTCTGGTGAAAATCCAAGCGCTCAGAAAACACATAATCCTTAGGATAGCTCCAATCCATGTCACCTTGTTGGCAATTACAGAAGGAAATAGTTTAGAAAATATCAAACCTTATTTGGCAAATTGGGTAAGCCTGTGGTGTATATAATAAACTGACGTGCCAGGTATAGGAAGTTTGCAGCTGCGGCTGACGCGGCATTGCTGATACTTGGCGAGGCAGCGTGACTCATTAATGGAACCTGGGAAGTTCCACCTGTGAATGGGTGCTGGAATATTTCCTACCCTGAGGCAATGCCTTAATGAGTAAAATGGCTCTGGCTGGATAACAACATTGCATTTATATAGCACTATTAATATAGGAAAAGCCACTCGGTGCTTTACAGTAGCATTATCGAACAAAATTTGACACTGAGCCACCTCAGGAGATATTAGGAAATGTGACCAAAAGCTTAGTCAAAGAGAAAGATTTTAAGGAGCGTCTTAAAGGAGGAGAGAGAGGGAGAGAGGCAGAGAGGTTTAGGGAGGGAATTCCAGAGCTTAGGCAGCTGAAGGTACGGCCACCAATGCTGGAACTAGTAGAAAGCTTACCCTGTGGTAGTAGCCTGTATGCTTTTAGCCAGTATTATTCCAGCAGTATCTCTGTCAGCACTGGGCCAGATCTTTAAGCCTTGTTTCAACCAACCTACACACCTAAACTTTCTGGGCTCAAGTAACTGGGGTGTGCTCCTCTGGAGAAGAGAGTGTACATTCTATTGTGGACAAACGCAAACTCAACCTGCGTGGAATCTCAGTCATTCAGTTTGGAAACTCTTAAATATGGCAATTGATTTTCATGCATCTCAGAAATATAAAAATGAAATAAATTCAATAATTTCATTTTAGAATATAAGCTCTTCTGCAGAGTTGCACAAAAGTCAATTCCGAAGTAGCAATACTTTTTATAAACTTATAAACGGTTCCAACATGACATTATATACAAAAAATTTTGAGCTGGTTCGAAGAGTACAGGGTCACAATGGCAAAGTGCTTTTATACAAAACAAAATCAAATACAGATGAGAAAAGCCAATCATCTCATTCAGCTCCCCATTACAGGATTCAATGGAGTACACATACCAGACAAAATCTGAGATTTGGTCATGGAAAATGAAATTGGAAAGATGAACGCTTGTCATTTATAACCCTGGCTGAGTTCTCCTCCCCAACACCCACATGGCCCCCCTAATCCCAGCACACACCATCATAGCTTAGTTGTTAAATGACCGCCCAGTTGACATTGATCCAACCAACAAGTCTGGACTCATAATCAGAGCTGAATTAGCTGATATACATCAGGACTCAAGTTGGCCAAATTGGACCAGGCAGCGGCTTCCGTTTCCGATTGTAATGCAGTGACCTCTGCTGGAATGTGTATGTGTGTGGATATCAGATATGATAGGACAAAGCCACATAAAAGATTAGCCTGTCAGCATTAACTGTTGAGGTTCACACATATGTAATCCTCACTTGAGTGAGATACTAGGGTATTGTCATCATTCATAAAACCCAGCATGAGTCAACACCTTCACGAGTGGAGTAAAAAAATATTATAACAGTAATTATGGAATACTGCAACAGCTAGATGCAAATTGACACAATGTTATGATACAAACTGTATCCCTTTTAGTTTAGATCCTTTGTGGGAACATCGAATGTGGAAACATTCCTTGTAGCCCATGACATTGTATAGCTGCTTCAGGTAGTCAAGGGTTAAAACATGTTCTGACATGAAATCATCTTTGTATCACTTTGATGCACAGATGCCATTGAACTCCTCACAGGGTCAATGCAATGTTCCAATAATATTCATGAGCTTTTTTCTGAATAAATGACACTGATCTGTGTAATCTTTTATCTGTGCAGTGCCATTCACAATATCCTTTATACTGAACAAGCACAATAATTTTTAACAATCTTGTAGGCTTTCTTTTTGAATTACGTTATCAATGGTGGTAGATTCTTAGCTGTGACAGATAGCAGCAATGGCAGCAGGACTGCAAGAAGTGTTGAACTTGATATAATCAAGTTGGCTACCTCCTGTATTTTAATTGAGGGCGATGAACTTCTATTTATGCTTTGCTTCACCTGAGCTTTTGTTCATCTGACAATAATCTAGATAATTGGAGGAAGCTTAGGCTTGCCAGATGAGAACTGCACTCAATTTTTCCTAGTGATTTCTTTTTTTCATAATTGGCTTACGGTAATGCTGATAATAGCGCAGTTGTACAGTCTGTCCGTGTACCTATCTAGTGCCCTTCATTCTGTAGATTTGTATATCTACAGCCATCGTTTGAAAACATTTTCATTCCAATGTTCGAACCTTGCTCACCGAACGCATTTGAGGGAAATCTAGATAAACCCGTGAGGGAGAAAAGAATGGAAGGTTATGCTGATAGTATTAGATGGAGGCTCATGTGGAGCATAAGCCTCCGGCACGGAGCAGTTGGGCAGAATGGCCTATTTCTGTCCTGTAAATTCTGTCTACGTCTAAGTAATTCTAGTTCTTCGGCAGGAGAGGCTTGTATTAGTTGGAGCCATTAGTGAGCAAATAACTGGAGGAAAGATAAATGACAGGCAGTGCGCAGGACATAATGAAAATGATAATGGCTCATGCAGTTGAAAGTCTCCAGCATTGTCTGCAGTGCTGCTGAGTTGGAGAGGAACCTTGGTATGTGTGTGTGTATGCGCGTGTGTGTGCACTCTTTTGCTAACTGTAGGAACAGGCAAGTTATTTTTGAAATGAAAAGCAGGGGATACACAGCAAGTACTACAGCATCTGAAAAGAGAGCAAGGTGGGTTAGCATTTTGGGTGTGCATCCTGAGTCAGAATTCCAGCATTCATAGCTTTTCTTTTTCTTTTTAGCTCTCAGCTTATTCTTTACTACTAATTAACTCCTTACTGTGTCTCTTTGAAATTCAAGTATCAATACATATTGATGAAGGTATTTTAGATTTTTGCAATGTTGTACTTTTGTAAAATTTAAATTACACTATAACTTTTTTTTTATAATACTTTATCTGTCAGTTTGTATTTAGCTCTTTTGAATAGGTGTGTGAGTGCATTTTTATACATGTGTGTGTAATCTGTATCCATGTAAAATATATATAGTTATAAATTTTTTTATTGGTTAGCTGATTGGCAGTTTATGCATTCAGTGAGGAGGCAGCGTAATACTAGAATGGAGCAGTTAAACCTGCTGATGCCTGTAGTTGATGTTTTTAGTCCTTTGAATGCTTAAATGTTTTATTGGATCTTTTGGGGAAATTTATTTGCTGTACCACGTAGAAACTGCAGTTGTCAGACTTGTAAAATCCGGAACTGCTCACTGGTGTATTCATGCCACATTCTGGAACTGGCCCTTTATTTCACAATCCCCTCAGAGCTTTTTGTTGACAATTGACTTTGGGGATCTGGCATGGGCGATTTTTCAGAATCTTGTAGTGGCGTGATGATATGTCACAGCAGTCGATTGTATTAGAATGGAACCTGGAAATATACTGGCCAGAAACATTTGGTGCTTTTAGTTTAGCTCAGTGGGAGATGATGTCTATTGCACTCTATCATTCGAACACAACTTCGAATTTTCATTTTTTTTGTATTTGCACTGCCGTTATTTATTGTCCTTGTTTGTCTCTCTTCAGTGGTGAATAATGTTGATATGTTTAAGTGTGGTTCTCCACAAACTGTTTCTGAATGACTTTCGCCTGTGCATTGAAGCGTATTAGAAGTTTTGCATTTAACTAAACCTCTACTGGATAGTATTCAGGAATGCTGGAGCTCTTGGTCATGGTCTTATGGAATGGCAGAGCAGGCTCGAGGTCACCTGGCCTAATATTTCTTTATTCTGCTCCTATTTCTTATGTTTTTACCTTGACAACTTGCATTGACTTAACTGGCAATAATGGCAAGAGAGAATAAAAGGAAAAAGTAGGAATCGGAGTGTGAGAAAGCAAAGGAATGCAGAAGGAAATGTGCAAAGATGAAGCTAGGAAGATGCAGAGATTGAAATGAAGAGAAAGTATATTCCAGATATTATAGTATAGTCTTCAATCATTTGGCAGAACAGGCGCGAGGAGCTGAGTGGCTTACTACTGTTCCTACCTTTCCATGCCTGTATCCACCTGAGTAAGAACATGCCCAGAAAAGTATGGAACCTTGACTGATACATTATTTTTATGCTTTTGCTTGGTTTATTGGTAATTGTGTAAGTATATAAGATGGGTAGAAAATGCAAGAGAAGTCTGATCCACAATTTGGGAATACAGCTTAACTAGCACTAACACACATCTTTTATCATTGATAGATTTTGCCATTTCCCACGTAAATATCGTGTATCAACAACAAAAACTTGCATTTGCATAGTACCTTTAACATAGTGAAACATCCTCTTGGTCTTCACATGAGTGCAATCAGAAAAAATATGACACCGAACCGCATAAGGAGATATTCAGCCAGGTGACCAAAAGCTTGGTCAGAAAGGTAGGTTTTAACAAGAACAACAACAACTTGTATTTATATAGCACCTTTAATGCAGTGAAACGTCCCAAGGTGTTTCACAGGAGTATTATGAGATATTAAGGAGTGTCTTAAAAGAAGTAAAGAGGCGGAGAGGTTTAAGGTAGGTATTCCAGAGCTTCTTGCTGAGGCAGCTGAAGGCTGAAGCCACCAATGGTGGAATGAAGAAAATCGTGGATGCACAAGAGGCCAGATTTGGAGAAGCACAGATATCTTGGAGGGTTGTAGGGCTGGAGGAGGTTACAGAGGCAAGGAGGGACGAGGCCATGCAGGGATTTAATAACGTGGCTGAGAATTTTAGAATTGAGGCATTCCCATACTGGGAGCTAATGCAGGTCAGCGAGTGTATCATTTTCATTCAGTGAATGCTATTACTGGTATGATTTTGAGGAGTGTTGATGAGCAGAGGGACCTTGGTGTCCACATACACAAATTCTTAAAATTGGCACAGCAAGTTTGAATAGGTGATTAAAAAGCATATGGGTTACTTGGGTTTATAAATGGAGGAGTAGAATATAAAAGCAAAGAGATAACGTTAGAATCTTATAAATCACTGGTTAAGCCTCAGCTAGAGCAATGTGGTCAATTCTGTGCACCATACTTCAGGAAAAAGGGAAAGGGTACAGGGGAGGTTTACGAGGATGTTACCAGGAATGAGGGACTTCCGTTGAGGAGAGGTTGGAAAAGTTAGGACTGTGTTTGCCTTGGAACAGAGAAGGTTAAGAGGTGACCGAATTAAGCTTTTCAAGGTGATAAGAGGTTTTGAAAGAGTCGATTGTGAAGAATTGTTTTCTCTCAAGAGAGATGCTGGGATCTGGAACGCTCCAGCTGAAAAGGGGGTAGAAGCATAAATAATTTTAAAAGGGAGTTGGACAGGAACTTGAGGATGAGGAACATTAGAATTACAGACAAAAAGTGAGGATGTGGGACTCGGCATGACTGCTCTTTCAAAGAGCCAGCACAGGCATGATGGGCCAAATGTTGTCCTGCTGTGCTGCATGCTTCTATAATTGTATGAAATAACTGTAACAATAACTTGCATTTATGTAGCATTTGTAACATAGCAAGAATGTCCTAATTGTCAGTTAAAGGGAAGGAAATTCAGTGGCAGGAGGTGGGGTGTGGGGAAAGCAGCTTGAGATGCAAGCAATACAGAAACGCAAGGCGATGCACAATAAGAAAGGAAAATTGTTGTAAACATTTTATTTTTATGTTTATATAAAGCCCCGGTACACAGCATACCATATATATCATATGTGTGCATACATAATGTATCCAAACAAAATGAGGAGAGAAAAAAATTACAGGGAGAAAATGATTTATGCTATATAGTTTGAGATAAAATAATCCTTTGTGTATTTTTTTAAACTAGTCAAGTTTCCAGTTTCAACTGAGGCCATTCATTTTGAGTCCCATTCCCACTCTGGTAATGTTTTTTTTTGTTCATTCCTGCGATGTGGGCGTCGCTGGCAAGGCAGGCATTTATTGCCCATCCCTAATTGCTCTTGAGATGGTGGTGGTGAGCCACCTTCTTGAGCTGCTGCAGTCCGTGTGGTGAAGATACTCCCACAGTGCTGCCAGGATTTTGACCCGGCGACAATGAAGGAACAGTGATATATTTCCAAGTCCGGATGGTGTGTGATTTGGAGGGGAACGTAGAGGTGATGGTGTTCCCATGCGCCTGCTGCCCTTGCCCTTCTGGGTGGTAGAGGTCACGGGTTTGGGAGGTGCTGTCGAAGAAGCTTTGGTGAGTTGCTGTAGTGCATCTTGTAGATGGTGCACACTGCAGCCACGATATGTCGGTGATGGAGGGAGTGAATGTTTAAGGTGGTGGATATCTATATAACATTAAACACTCTCTTCCTGTATTTTTTCTCCTCATTTTATCTGAATCTGTTATATAAAATGTTTGGTAAGAAAAGGCACATCGATGCTCACCCTATCTATTAGAAGGACTGATTCATGAAGCGTTCACCTCAATTGTTAACAATACTAACTCCTGGGGAGGCAGGAAAAAAACCCAACTGAGACAAATTCAGGAAAAAAATCCAGGAAATTCCACCCGATTCCCCAAATGAATCACACCTCCAGGGAGTATAGTTATCCATAATGCATCATTGGCATTGCTTCACAAATCTCTCTTTGATCTTGACCATAAGCTGTCACGTAGGATGGCAAACAAGCAAAGAACATTTCCATCAAATGCACCAGTCCTAAACATTGTAGATTTCATACCCGATTTATCTCCCATGTTCTTCAATGCCCCTGTCTGCCAATGATTTATCCACCACTCTCTTCAAATTTATAACTTGCTCCACTTCCACTGCCTCTCTGGTTTGCCAATTCTGCACATTCATCTATATGTGAGGAAGTTAACCGTACAGTCAACTATTTTTGTCTAAGCGTGAATCCATGTGTTACTGTCTTAAAGCATCTCTCTGGGATCCAGTTTATCATGAAGATTGAGTTCTTTAGGATACAGATGTCTACCTTGGTTTTTTAATATGTGACTCAATATTCAAATTATTAGGTGTTGTGGACCAGCACTTTCCCAAGCTAATTTTTGCCTAGATTATAGCAAGAAGTTGCTCCTGAACCTAGAAATGCGAAATGTGACTCATCAGCGGAGGGCAGCAGCAGCCAGGTTCATGCCACCGTGGGTGGCGCTGCTGCACAGGAGGGCAGGAAAAGAGTGGGAGAGTATAGTGGCAGGGGATTCTATTGCAAGGGGAATAGATAGGCATTTCCGCGGCCGCAATCGAGACTCCAGGATGGTATGTTGCCTCCCTGGTGCAAGGGTCAAGGATGTCTCGGAGCGACTGCAGGACATTTTGGAGGGGGAGGGTGAACAGCCAGTTGTCGTGGTGCAGATAGGTACCAATCATATAGGTAAAAATGGGATGAGGTCCTACAAACTGAATTTAGGGAACTAGGAGTTAAATTAAAAAGTAGGACTTCAAAGCTAGTAATCTCAGGATTGCCACCAGTGCCACATGCTAGTCAGAATAGGAATGGCAGGATAACTAAGATGAATACTTGAGGAGTGGTGCAGAAGGAAAGTACTCACATTCCTGGGACATTAGAACTGGTTCTGGGGGAGGTGGGACCAGTACAAACCAGACGGTCTGCACCTGGGCAGGACCGGAACCAATGTTCTCGGGGGAATGTTTGCGAGTGCTGTTGGGGAAGTATGGCAGGGGGATGGGAACCTATGCAGGGAGACAGAGGGAAGTAGAATGGGGGCAGATGTAAAAGATAGAAAAAAGAAAAGTAAAAGTGGAGGGCAGAGAAACCCAAGACAAAAATCAAAAAGGACCACATTACAGCAAAATTCTAAAGGGGCAAAGTGTGTTAAAAAGACAAGCCTGAAGGCTCTGTGCCTCAATGCGAGGAGCATTCATAATAAGATGGACGAATTAACTGCGCAGGCAGCAATGAACAAATATGATATAATTGGCATCACAGAGACATGGCTCCAGGGTGACCAAGGCTGGAAACTTCACATCCAGGGGTATTCAACATTCAGGAAGGATAGACAGAAAGGGAAAGGAGGTAGTGTAGCGTTGCTGGTTAAAGAGGAAATTAACGCAATAGTAAGGAAGGACATTAGCTTGGATGTGGAATCTGGGTGGAGCTACGGAATACCAAAGGGCAGAAAACGCTAGTCGGAGTTGTGTACAGACCACCAAACAGTAGTAGTGAGGTTGGGGACAGCATCAAACAAGAAAGTAGGGATGTGTGCAATAAAGGTACAGCAGTTATCATTGGCAACTTTAATCTAGATATAGATTGGGCTAACCAAACTGGTAGCAATACGGTGCAGGAGAATTTCCTGGAATGTATTAGGGATGGTTTTCTAAACCAATATGTAGAGGAACCAACTGGAGGGCTGGCCATCCTAAACTGGGTGACGTGTAATGAGAAAGGACTAATTAGTAATCTTGTTGTGTGAGGCCCCTTCGGGAAGAGCGACCATAATATGGTGGAATTCTTTATTAATATGGAGAGTGACACAGTTAATTCAGAGACTAGGGTCCTGAACTTAAGGAAAGGTAAATTCGACGGTATGAGACGTGAATTGGCTAGAATAGACTGGCGAATGATACTTGAAGGGTTGATGGTGGATAGGCAATGGCAAACATTTAAAGATCACATGGATGAACTTCAACAATTGTACATCCCTGTCTGGAGTAAAAATAAAATGGGGAAGGTGTCTCAACCGTAGCTAACAAGGGAAATTAAGGATAGTGTTAAATCCAAGGAAGAGGCACATAAATTGGCTAGAAAAAGCAGCAAGCATGAGGACTGGGAGAAATTTAGAATTCAGCAGAGGAGCAAAAAGGGTTTAATTAGGAGGAAGAGAATAGAGTATGAGAGGAAGCTTGCTGGGAACATAAAAACTGACTGCAAAAGTTTCTATAGATATATGAAGAGAAAAAAATTATGAAGACAAACATAGGTCCCTTGCAATCAGATTCAGGTGAATTTATAATGGGAAACAAAGAAATGGCAGACCAATTGAACAAATACTTTTGGTTCTGTTTTCACGAAGGAAGACACAATTAACCTTTCGGAAATACTAGGGGACCGAGGGTCTAGACAGATGAAGGAACTGAAGGAAATCCTTATTAGGTGGAAAATTGTGTTCGGGAAATTGATGGGATTGGAGGCCGATAAATCCCCGGGGCCTGATCGTCTGCATCCCAGAGTACTTAAGGAAGTGGCCCTAGAAATAGTGGATGCATTAGTGATCATTTTCCAACAGTCTATCGACTCTGGATCAGTTCCTATGACTGGAGAGTAGCTAATGTAACACCACTTTTTAAAAAAGGAGGGAGAGAGAAAACGGGTAATTATAGATCGGTTAGCCTGACATCAATAGTGGGGAAAATGTTGGAATCAATTATTAAAGATTAAATAGCAGCTCATTTGGAAAGCAGTGGCAGAATCGATCCAATTCAGCATGGACTCATGAAATGGAAATCAGGCTTGACAAACCTTCTAGAATTTTTTGAGGATGTAACTTGTAGAGTGGACAAGGGAGAACCAGTGGATGTGGTGTATTTGGACTTTCAAAAGACTTTTGACAAGATCCCACACAAGAGATTGGTGTGCAAAATCAGAGCACATGGTATTGGGGGTAATGTATTGACATGGATAGAAACCTGGTTGGCACACAGGAAGCAGAGAGTCGGGATAAATGGGTCCTTTTCAGAATGGCAGGCAATGACTAGTGGGGTGCCGCAGGGATCAGTGCTGGGACCTCAGCTATACAATATACATCAATGATTTAAATGAATGAATTGAGTGTAATATCTCCAAGTTTGCAGATGACACTCAGCTGGGTGGTGGTGTGAGCTGTGAGGAGGATGTTAAGAGGCTGTAGGTTGACTTGGACAGGTTAGATGAGTGGGCAAATGCATGACAGATGCAGTATAATGTGGATAAATGTGAGGTTATCCACTTTTGTGGCAAAAATACAAAGGCAGAATATTATCTGATTGGCGGAAGATTAGGAAAATGGGAGTTGCAACGAGACCTGGGTGTCATGGTTCATCAGTCATTGAAAGTTGGCATGCAGGTACAGCAGGCGGTGAAGAAGGCAAATGGTATGTTGGCCTTCATAGCTAGGGGATTTGAGTATAGGAGCAGGGAGGTCTTACTCCAATTGTACCGGGCCTTGGCGAGGCCTCACCTGGAATATTGTGTTCAGTTTTCGTCTCCTAATCTGAGGAAGGATGTTCTTGCTATTGAGGGAGTGCAGCGAAGATTCACCAGACTGATTCCCGGGATGGCAGGACTGACATATGAGGAGAGACTGGATCGACTGGGCCTATATTCATTGGAGTTTTGAAGGATGAGAGGTGATCTCATAGAAATATATAAAATTCTGATGGGACTGAACAGGTTAGATGTAGGAAGAATGTTCCCGATATTTGGAAAGTCCAGAACCAGGAAATACAGTCCAAGGATAAGGGGTAAGCCATTTAGACTGAGATGAGGAGAAACTTCTTCACTCAGAGAGTTGTTAACCTGTGGAATTCTCTTCCACAGAGAGTTGTTGATGCCAGTTCATTGGATATATTCAAGTGGGAGTTAGATATGGCCCTTACGGCTGAAGGGATCAATAGGTATGGAGAGAAAGCAGGAAAAGAGTACTGAGGTGAATGGTGGTTGTGAGCAATGATCTTATTGAACTGTGGTGCAGGCCTACTCCTGCACCTATTTTCTATGTTTCTATGTTTACAGCCAATGAAGATCTGAGATAGTGCATAGAAATATCCAGAATAAATCATCCTTCTACAGCGCTGAAAAAGATTAGGATAAAATTTATCAAGTTGAATCAATTATTGAGGACTTTTGCAGGTGGTTTGAAATACAGCCTTCCTGACTGTTTACTTCTCTTTACCAAGTTTTGATATATCTGATTCATTGTTTACATAAAAAGTACTGAATGTTATCTATTGATGAAATTACTTCAGGTACATTATACTTGCCAGAGCAGTTAATGCTTTCTTGCAAAATTCTAATATATGTTTGAGAAAAGATCAAGGCCTAGAAATTGGATCGCGCCGAAATCAGGGCACGATCCCGGTGCTGTGCTTATGAGGGTAGTGGCAGGACCAAAAGAAATACACAAAGGAATATTTTATCTGAGACTATATAGCATAGATCGCTTTCTTCCCTGTATTTTTTTCTCTGCATTTTCTCTGGATACATTATATAAACACAGTATAAAATGCATGCATGGACTGGAACTTCATAAAAACATCACCCACCCACCATATTAGAAACATAGAAACATAGAAAAGTAGGTGCAGGAGTGGGTCATTCGGCCCTTCGAGCCTGCACCACCATTCAATAAGATCATGGCTGATCATTCCCTCAGTACCCCTTTCCCGCTTTCTCTCCATACCCGTTGATGCTTAGTTGCCTATTTTATGCTGTAAAACAGGCCTTTGAACTTCTAGGCCAATAGTCGAATTATTGTTAATCAAAGGATATTCTACCTTATTTTAAATGGGTATATATAAGAAAGAACTTTCAGCTATATAATACCTTTTACATGCTCAAAATGTCCCAAAGTGCTTCCCAGCCAATGAATAACTTTGGAAGTGTAGTTACTGTTCTGTAGGCAAATATGGCAGCACAGCAGTAAGATAAATGACCAGCTTATTTGTTTTTGAGGGCTAAATGTCAGCCGGGACTCTGGAAGAACTCCTCTGCTCTTCATCAAATTGTGCCATGGGGTCATTTATATTCACCTGAACAGGCAGGTTGCACCTCACGTTAGCCTCTGATTCAAAAGATGGCTCCTCTGAAAACGCAGTAACTCATCCAGTACTGCACTGGATCAGCGTAGATTGTATATTGAAGTCCTGGTGTGGAACTTGAACTCACAACCTTCTTGGAGCCAAATTGACACTGTAAATATTTAACTGTGAATATCTAGGAAAGAATAAAAGTAATTGAATCATTTTTACAGCAATTTTACTTATTAGCAATAATAGAACACATTTTGCAGCCTCAAAATAAACAAATTATTCGAATGTCGTGGCCACCAGTGAACTGCTGTAAGGCAAATGGAGCTTAAATGAGGCATTGAAGTATTATGGCCAATGTTAATCTTTCTGGAGATATTTTCCAGAAATGAGATGATCAGAGTTTTCACGCTTATCATATATTCACTGCAGTCAAAAGTTCCATAAACCATCTGTCGTCAATTAAGATAATTCGTTGAAACAATTTTATTTTTAGATGCTCTAGATGGGTGAAATAAGTTTTAATTGTTGCATTTGCTTGTTCTGGTCATTTTATTAGTTTCACAGCAAGTAACTTGAGAAATCTAAAAGTAGACATAGTCTGAGAGTTATAAAAGCATCAATATGATAATGCCACAGTGTGGTCTGGTGTTCAATACACATGTATGCTGGTAACACCATTTGGTTTCTAAGAACATAAACAGAAGAAATAGGAGCAGGAGTAGGCCATACGGCCCTTGAGCCTGCTCTGCCATTTAATAAAATCATGGCTGATTTGATCGGTTTATGGGAACCCTGCTGGTAAGATTTAATATTCGTGTGTTTGTCCCAACGTTATGTATTTTTCTTGAAATGTGTCAGTATTGTGTATTTAGCAAGAGGAATTTTATTGGTTTAATAAAGAGATGCAGGTCTAGGATTTTGATGGCCTAAGCATTCAATATGGCGGACGGAATGTGCACGCTCATTACGACCCGGAAATGTGCCACCATGTGAAGGCAGTAACATGTGTCCAGGGCCCACCTGTGGTACAGGGGTTAGTCCCTTTGTATGTGCAAATAGGGGGCCTAACCAATGTTCCCATTAAGTTGTGGGCCTGTGCAGCACTCCAGGGGTGTCGAGCAGCCAGTGAGATGGCTTTTAAATTGAAAAACTGCGCATGTGCGGTCTTGTGAATGGGCCACTCGGCCCGTTGAAGGGGTCGCGCAGCCCAAACAAAGTTTACGGGGAACATTGAGTCCAATGCCTGTTTGAGGCCCCCGGTGCAAAACTGGTATGCCTTTGTACCACAGCCGGTTACGTTCAGGCAAATGTGGACTTCCTGCAGTCGAACTAGCAGTCTTTAAAGGGAACGCTGGAGGCTGCCACGAAAAAGGTACGTTTATCCAAATTATTTGCCTGCGTTTGATGCCAGGAGGAGTGCTACAGACCCCTCTTGGCTCCTTTCCACTCTCCCGATCGCTTCTTTCCTCTGTCAGTCAGCCTCTCCCTCCCAATCCGTTACATCCCTCTCCCAGGACCTACCCGGCAGTGGCCCTCAATTGAAATCTGTTGTGTCCTTAGATGCTCTAACAATGAGGCAGTGTGTTGTACTTGAACTGTAGTGACCTTTGTCCTTTAGTAGTTAACTCCAGAGTGAGGATCATATCTGGTGGCCTGCCTTTTCTACTAGGCCAGGCACACCTGTACAGGTAATCTATGAGTCTCCCACTGCTGTGCCCTCTGGTGGCACACCTTGAGATAGTACCAATAGTAGCCATGTAGGAGACATGACATCACTCCCCTCTGAACCCTCAGTGCAAATCGCTTCTGCATTGACTGTGCTCTGGGCTTAGCTCTATGTGGGTTTTGTCTGGTTGACCTCTGGTGGGCCAGCTTAACCTTGGGTGAATAGTTGGTGCAGTAGCATGCTGGTGGTTGCTGCTTGTGTGTGTGTGTTCCTGACCACTCCATTCTCCCCGCCCCCCCCTCCCCCCCCCCCCCTACATTGGTGTGGTGGGAGCTCCTGACATTCATGTACATTCAAGTTCAGGTAAGGGGGTTTTGCATTTTTTTTTGTGTGGTTCCGTGGTGCGACAAGTGCGTTAGATGCCTTGTCGATGCGGCGACTGGTGCGTGAGGACAAGCTCGTTCCGGAGTTACTGGGTGGTGTCCCTGCAGTCTGATGGCAGCTCAGTGCCCGGTGCTGGCAGTGGGAAGCAGGTTGGCTTGCTTAGCCTGCTCTAGGGGCTGTTGCCGTGGTCCCTAGCGTCAGGCAGTTTCACAGATGTCTGTGACTCCCCCACCATCATAGCTGCTCCCTGAGGAGCTGTCGTCCAGTAGTGCACAGGGAACTGCTGACTCGCTGGCCTGAGCGTCGCTTGGTTTGGAATCCTGGTTGGTTCTTGTTTCCTCTGGGGCAACAGTGGCGGGTGTCCCTACATCTAGGGGTGTGGCTTTGGTGCAGTCTGCTCCTTCAGGCTCGTGGCAGTTGGTGCCATCAGTTGCCTGAGAGATGGAGCCGACCCAGGGCTTGGTATCAATACCGTTGCCGCTGCCCTGCTGAGGTCGCTTGGTTCGCAGCTCGTGTGTGTTGGCTGCTTGTGGCCACACTTTGTGGTGCATCACTCTGGTCCCCGGGACACAGGCTACAGCATTGGGTAGCTCGCTGGACCTGTGTGCATCCAATGGGTGTCTGCCCACTGCATTGGCTGCGTGCAGCGGGAATCCTGCATCGCACAGCTTTGCCTTACTTATGATGGACACTCTAGGGATCCGATCATGATCGCGCGGCTTTTCCTCACTGGTTGCATGTATACAATTCCGATTATCAGTTACACATTTTGCATGGTCAGTTACACACTTTACATAGTCCATTACACCTTTTGTCTCTAACTTACAGTTACTGTTACATTGCTTAAATGTGTGGAACTGTCCCTTTAATTGTAGTGGGTTGCAGGCCTCCTTTAAGAGAGCTTTACCCCAATCCACTTCTCCGTTTGGTGCCGTGTGTTGCTCCATCAGCGCTGTACCTCGTGGTCTTTGTCTTCAGCGCAACACCTCGTGGTTCGGGCGCCATCTTTCCTTCATCCACGATGTCAACTGCGGTGATCCTCTTCTACCCAGGTGCTGCCTCCACAGTTGGGAAGTCACTTCTGGATCCGATTTTCTTCCTCCAGAGTCCTGCCACTGGAGCCCAGAAGTGCGTTCGGATCGTTTAAGCTGGATCATCACCACGCAGTCGTGCTGAGTGGTGTGTGTCTCGGGTGCCTTACTGGTCTGCTCTCCGGTGCCGGGTCCACCATCAGGTGAAGGCTTGCTTTGCCTCTGAGCACAAAGGACTTCGATCGCTGGAGGGGTGAAGTCTTCCCACTTCCAATGGATCTTCTCCATCCACTTTCTGCCGAGCAGCGTTGGTCCACCACCTGCAACAATCCACAGAGGTAACTTGCGCACCATGCCATCATGGAGTACTTTTACATTCACTCTACCAATGACTGGGATGATTTCATTGGTGTAGGTGCACAGCTTTGCCTGAACCAGGGCCAACTCGAGTCGTTCAGCTGGATTGTCCCATAGTCTCTCAAAGGCTCCTTGATTCATCACTGACTGGCTCGCCCCCGTGTCCACTTCCATGAAGACTGGACTTCCCTCTATCTCGACTTCCATCTTCAGCAGGGAGCACTCGGTGGTGCAGGTAAACATGCTATGTACCTCCCCGTGGGACTGGGCTGCCTCTCTGTCTAACAATTCATAATCCGCGCTGGATTCATGGCCATCTGCAGACTCCTCATCGACACAGTGAGTCCTATTTCTCTTACACATTCACTGGAGGTAGCCCTTTGTGCTGCAGCCTTTGCAAACATAGTCTTTAAAATGGCACTGGTGAGCCCTGTGATTCTCTCCGCAACGCCAGCATGGTGCTACTCGATTAGCCCCCCTCGGCGGACTCTGAATTAAGGGACTCGGAGGCCTGTTCTCTCTTCCCTGAGAGGATTCGCACTCTACAGTCCAGCTCCTGAACGGCACCACTCTGTTCACAGTACCTACCAGGTTTGAGTCCTGAGGGTGAGACATCTGCCTAGAGCTGTAGGTCGAGGTCATGAATGACTGGCTCACAGAGATGGCCTTCTGCAGTGTGACTGTGGTATCCGCCAACAGTAGCTTGTGAAGAAGGCCCGCTTGGCCAATTCCAATGACAAAAATGTCCCGCAGCGCTTCGTTGAGGTGGGTGCCGAACTCGCACGGTGCCGCCAGCCTCCTGAGGTCTGCGAGGTACTTCGCGACTTCCTGGTCTTCGGGCCGTCGGTGGGTAAAGAACCGGTGTCTGGCTGTGAGGATGCTCTCCTTGGGCTTGAGTTGCTCCTGGATCAGGGTTACGAGCTCCTTGTATGATTTGGTCGTTGTCTTCGCTGATGCCAGCAAGTCCCTGACGAGGCCATAGATGTTGGGCCACAACTGGTCAGCAGGATAGCACCGCGCTTATCATCCAGCACAGCCGGGTCGTCTCCTGCCAGGTCGTTTGCTGTGAAGAAGTGTTCTAGCCTCTCCGCAAAGGCATCGCAATCATCAACATCGGTAAACTGCTGCAAAGTACCAAGGGTAGCCATTTCCGCGTGAAAGTTCGTAATCTTGTCGCCAGTTGTTGTGTTAGATGCTCTAACAATGATTCCACGAGGCAGTGTGTTGTATTTGAACTGTAGTGACCTTAGTCCTTTATTAGTTAACTCCAAAGTGAGGATCACACCTGGTGGCCTGCCCTTCATACTAGGCCAGGCACATCTGTACAGGTAACCTACGAATCTCCCACTGCTGTGCCCTCTGGTGGTACACCTTAAGATAGTACCAACAGTAGCCATGTAGGATACATGACAAAATCCTCTCAGCGGCGAGCTACCTGGGGATGCGCAGGAGGCATCAGCAGCTTGCCGGTCTCGTGCATATGAGGCCTGAGGCCTGGTATCGGCTGTGCCTTGGGCCTACCAAATATCTAGGCCACAGTCAGCCGCAGATCACTACTATGCTTTTTACCTTCACTGCTGCTTGTTATTCTGCGAGTGGGCCTGTTGTATTAGCGCTGTGGTCATTACAAGATGGATATCGGCATGGCTGGGTGCACACCCAGTATTAATTGTGCGGATAAGAGTATTACTCAGAGAACTGCTTATTATACAGGGAAGAACAGGTTGTCAGAGCAATGATAACAAACAGTGTTTATTCCTGCAATCAATTGTTACTTGTGAACAGCTCTTATGAGTTTATGCAGCAAGTTATTATCAATGTTTTACGATGTGCGTGAGTGAGCTGAATATGAAAGCAGTCGTAGAACTGCAGCTCAGCTAACTGGAAACAAAATTCTGAGAGGATAACCTGCTGCTTTTTATTTGTACAACAAACAAGTGACCCTGAGTGGTCTTTTTTTGTTGCTGATATGTTAATGTTGGGTCATCAAGTCCAAAAGTCCAATAAATACTGCATAAGTTGGCTACTTTTACTGTATTTTTCATGGCTATGGGCACATTGCTGTGTTGAACTACCTCAAATAGGAGACATGTTTACTTGATACGAGCAGCAATTTAGCTGTGCATTCATTTGAGAACAGCCTGATGTAATTACATGCCATGGGCCCCAATTTCCCCAGGAGTTGCTCCGTTTTTTTTTGGAGCAACTAGATTTTTTTGGAGTAACTTAAAAATCACAATTCTCCTCATTTAAGTTGCTCCAGTGTAAGTGAGTTAGTTAGGTTTTTTTTAAGTTCAGTTTTCTTTTTCAAAAGGGGGTGTTACCAGCCACTTATGCCTGTTTTGTCCACTTAAACAAGTTTAGCCAGCTAAAACTTACTCCAAACTAACTTAGGCCAGCATAAGTGGGCACTTTTGTATGTTCAGAAAAACCCTGCGGCGAATTAAGAAATCAGCGCAGGCAGCCAGAGGTGGGGCGGGGCGGGGCGGGGGGGGGGGGAGCGGGTGGAGGGAATGGAAATTAGAGGGTTTTCCAAAGCATTAAACACTTCACTTTTAACCATAAAGAGTCATAGAAATCATCATAATTTTAAAATAACAATAAATGAACATTAAATCAAGTAATAAAAATTTGAAGTCCTATCTTGCCGACTGAAGCACACACCGGCAAAGCCCTTCGGCCAGGGCTAGGTGCGGGAGGCGTGTAAGGCAATTGGTCACTGGCTTCCTCGCCCCATGGATATTCAAGATAGAATTGACGTATTTTGTCCGAGACGCTGGTGTTTATTAATTTGGTGCTTCCAGATTGCAAGATTCCATTTTTAGAATTCCAACCAGTCCAGAATAAAAGCAGGGCGTTTCTCCCCGAGTCTAGGCGTGCTTCCCGCAGATGCGCAGGTCGGACTTGAAGTGTCATCTCCTTACTTTGACGAAATCTGTGGTTGTCGGAGAATGTTCAAAGACATGGATCCCGAGTCCAGCTCAGAGTCGTCAATATCGGGCAGGTCCCACATCTGAGATTTTCAGTCACGGGTCGGTATCAGCCACTTACCTGGAGTGTTGCAAGCTGCGTCTGTCAACAGGAGTTGTGTGCGAGTTTTCTGCCCTGTTAATGCTCTTTGGTCACTGTTAAAGCATCCGTGGCCGGAGCGCCCATCTTCTGAATGGAGCACAGACTAACTCCGAACATGGGCTTGTGTAACTCCCGACCACAGCAAGTGCTGCTCTCCCTCCAACTTACTTCCCATCGAATGAATTGTCAGTCGGCCTGTCAATGAAACCAGCGATTTCCCTCTCAGGCAGACGTTGCTTTCTGGGCTCCCAGTTAATTGGATCACCCCAGCAATAACCGGTGTGGGTGTTTCTCGGAAGCCCGAGTCCCGATAACTTTCAAAGCACATCTTCAATGCCCGAGAAGCCCATTTGGCCAGGGCTTGGGGCGGCCTGTTTCGGGCCCCTCCCACATAGCCTGCAGAGCGTCGCAGAGATTCGGGCTGCGAGGAGCTGCTGCACATGCGTGCACGCTCTAGCGCGCATATGCAGAGATCCCGGCACTGTTTTCAGCGCCGGGACCTGGCTCCGCACCCCACCCCTTGTGCTGCGCTATGCCGAGGCCGAAGACATGCTGAGGAGCTCGGAGAATTAGAAGGTATCTTTTCGCCGCCCTTTTTATTCTCGAAAGTCACGGAAGTGCGCCGTTTTTACAGTGGGGGGGGGGGGAAACTTGGGCCCATGTTGACAGACTTGTCACAGACAGACTTGCATTTCTATCTGTCACGATCTCAGGACGTCCCAAAGCACTTTACAGCCAATGAAGTACTGTTTTGAAGTGCAGTCACCTGTTGCAATGTAGGAAACGCGGCAGCTAATTTGCACACAGCAAGCTCCCACAAATCCCGCAATTTGCTGATCACCAGATAATGTTGCTGCTTTAATGTTGTTGATTGAGGGATAAATATCGGCCAGGACACCGAGGAGATCTCCCCAACTCTTCTTCAAAACACTGCTACGTGATGTTTTACGTCCACCTGAGGCAGCAGACGGGGCCTCGGTTTAACATCTCATCCGAAAGACAGATGGAATTCACTGCAGTTGAAGTTCAGATTTCGCAGAGAGAGAGGTCGTGTTCTCAGCCTCCTGGAGGTTGATCTGCACCAATGAGTTAAGTTGTTGGGTCAAGCAGCAAGGTGAATTTCCCAAATGTAAATTGCTGTTGTTCCGGTGGTGGTGCTGGTGATGGAGGTTGGGAAGAGAGGACGTGCAGGAAAGATTCAGCATAGCTGGAAAGGCTTTTTGTGAGGGCAGATGAGATAAGCGGTGTGGAACGAAAGGGCCAATTTTAAATCTTGGTGAAACCATAGAAACATAGAAAATAGGTGCAGGAGCAGGCCATTTGGCCCTTCGAAACTGCACCACCATTCAATATGATCATGGCTGATCATGCAACTTCAGTACCCCACTCCTGCCTTCTCTCCATACCCCTTGATCCCTTTAGTCTTAAGGACCACATCTAACTCCCTTTTGAATATATCCAATGAACTGGACTCAACAACTTTCTGTGGTAGAGAACGCCATAGGTTCACAATTCTCTGGGTGAAAAAGTTTCTCCTCATCATGGTCTGAGATGGCTTACCCCTTACCCTTAGACGGTGACCCCTGGTTCTGGACTCCCCCAACATCGGGAACATTCTTCCTGCATCTAACCTGTCCAATCCCATCAGAATATTATATGCTTCCATGACGTGTGGCCATCTGCAGTGTGAGACCCGAGAGATTTTAACTCCTGAGGCTCCTCTTTATGGGCCTCTTCATTCTCCTGGGTGAGCGCGGTGCGAAACTTCAGCTGGCCGGTGGGCGGGAGCAGACTTTCATGCGGAAGGAGGCTGCCGGCAGTGACCGGAAATAATAATCCATAGCATCGCTTTCAGGGGAATGGGGAAAAGCCTGGGCCAGAGGAGGCCCAAGGTTTCCTTATGAGGTCCGGAGGGGAACTCTTCCTCCTTCTGGTCTGCCAGGAAAAAAATAAATAAAAATTCACTCACGTTTTTGGACCTCTTCTGGCCCCGGCTCCTCTTTCCCGTGCAGGCTTCGGGGAAAAATTTGCAGTCGGGCTCCAATGATGTCATCGGAGCCCTATCTGCACATTTAAAGAAACAGCTTCCAGCGGTTGCCTCTCTCACCTGTTCAAAAGATCAGGTTAAGATTGCAATCGGCGGGAAGGCAGCAAGATCGGTAGGGATCGGAATGGCTTAAAATCAGCCCTTAAATATTTTTAAAAGTAGTAGTTGATGGACTAGTCCCTTAAAGTTGCTCCTTGAGATGTATTGCATTTTTATGTGCAGAGGGTCATTACTGAGCATCTCAATTATTTTACTAAGTCTCTGCGCTCATTTTACATTGGCCTTAGAAACTAAAATGTTGGTATAATTAGGTTTTGTAATTAATAGTATGAAGTCAATGTTGAACAATATCTTTGCACTGCAATAATTTACTGGAATCGGACATACATTTTCATCACCATTATTTATTTTGGGTATGTGAGGAACAAGTACAAAATGGATTAAGCGCTGTTCACTGACCAAACGGCTACCTTTGAAGAAAATGATAAAGAGCATGATTGGACTGTGCCAAAATATGCTCATTTTGGATTGTTTTCCGTTCTTGTGTTCATGCTGCCTTTATTTATTTGACATGTTCAGAGCTGAGCTCCTTCTAATGGCTCATTTGATAAGTATAGGCTCTAGTGTCCAGACCGAAATGGTCCCACGTTCGATCCCCAGTCCGTGCTGATCACAGCCAGGGCAGCAGCAGGAGTCCAACAATTGGCCTCAATGTTATTGATCAAGTGGCTCTTGAGTGGCGTGCGTGTGGGGATTTGTGACGAGGTAGGACCTGCCCTAGCTCTGATGCCTCTCCACTACAGTTGAATAGTTTGGAACCACTTGCTCTTTAGGCTCGTACATGAACAATGGCCACATGTGCAAGGTGGGTGAAAGAGGGAAGAGGGAGGCAGGCTCATGTAGGACCATGCTTCAGAATGAGTCAACGCCTTCAGGGAAGGAGGGCATGGACGGGGAAGGTGGCTGAGTGAAGAAGTGCTCAATTCTATCAACTTTAACTAATTTAGCCAGGAAAGAAAAACAGACCCGATTTGTTCAAAAATGCTTCAGAAAGTTAATGGATTTCATGCCAGCCATCAAAGCCTCGTGTAATTTTTTTTTCCACAAAGGAAAATCAGATTATATTCTATTTTCAAAACCGTGGTATCTAATCCCATGAGCCTTCCTTTAACAGAGAAAGTCAAAGAGGCATTACCTGACTTACATGGGATTTTAACTTCATTCAGCTCTCTTAGATCTAATAAGATAGTTGGGTTGCAAGTTCGCAGCAAGAAGTGATTTATGGTGTAACACGCCCCACTGCTTGAACAAATTGGCTCCGATGTCAGGACAAATGGAGAGCACAACGGTTCTGGATGGATGAGCTAGACTGCAATAAAAAGGGAAGGTGAAGTTGTTCCGAAAAATGAATTGCAGTTCCAAAAAAATATTTAGCAGTATGTAAATATGTATGTCAGTTTATATGGATTACATAGGATATACGGCACAGAAACAGGCCATTCGGCCCAACCAGTCCATGCCTGCATTTATACTCCACTCGAGCCTCCTCCCGTATTTCCTAATCTAACTCGATTAGCAAAACCCTCTATTCCCTTCTCCCTCAGATACTTGTCTAGCCTCCCCTGAAATACATCTATACAATCACTTCAACCATTCCCTGTGGTAACGAGTTCCATATTCTCACCACTCTCTGGGGAAAGAAGTTTATTCTGAATTCCCTATGAATGAGAGTGAGAAGATGAATTTGAATTTATTACAGACCCATTAATGATTATCTCAACTGTTTTTAGTGTGGTGAAAGTTTCTTTGGAAAATACTCTTAAATTGAGTTGTTTCAGATAGTAAACAAAAATATTGTTTTCCTTAAAGTTATAATTAGGCCAGTAGATTAAACTCAGCAAACCAGTTGAAATTTAAAGAAACATTTGATTCAATTGAAAGTCCATACCAATTTAATTAATCCTTCATCTAATGTAATTCAAAGAGGTGATTTTTCCTCTTGTGTACTGGTGCAAGCAATGTCTGATATTCTGGTTGTTGCTAACTAAAATAAAAATATACATGAGCCGGAAAGACTCAATAATCCAAGTGGCCTCTATCTGTGCTGTATTATTCTATGATTCTATGAGTATAATGGTATGGGGAAAGGGGAAGGAAATGGACCAAAGTCGCTAGCCCTTTGAGAGCCAGCACAGGCGTGATGGATCAAATGGCCTCCTTCTGTGCAGTAAATTTCTACGTTGCTGAAAATGATGTAGTGTTGATAGAAAGTGGCAACAGACTATTTGTCCATGTTTAGTGCTACTCTTGAAAGGTTCACAAAATGTTTACTTGTTGGTGTCATTTGTTATAAACTTGACCAGGATTGTGTAGCTACAAAGTCAAGCTGGAAAGTAAGATTTTTTTTTTTAATTCATTCTCGGGGTGTGGGCGTTGCTGGAAAAGCAAGCCTTTATTAGCCATCCCTAACTGCTCTGCGGAGATCGTGATGGGCTGCATTCTTAATGAACCTCTGCAGTCTGTGTGATGAAGGTGCTCCTACAATGCTGTTAATTCTTTGTCGTAGTTTGATACAACTCAGTGTCTTGCTCGGCCACTTCAGAAGGCAGTTAAGTAATTTATGTTGGTGTGAGAATGGAGCCAGATCGGGTAAGGAAGAGCGATTTCCTTCCCTAAAGGGCATTAGTGAACCAGTTGAGTTTTTAATGGCAATTCAGCATGATCACATTTTTATTTCGAGATTTTTTGTTTAAAACAAACTTACAATTTGGGATTTGAACCCAATGCTGGCTATGCTGGGATTTGAACTCTCGTTCTCTGGATTATAAATCCAGGCCCCTGGAATACTAGTCCAGTAACATTAAAGTGTCAGAAGGTTGTTGGTTTAGGTCCCAATGTAGAAATTGAGCACATCACCTCCAATGGAGTGCTGCACTGTCAGATGAGATGTTAAACTGAGGCACTGCCTGCCCTGTTAGATGGATGCAAAAGATCTATGGCAGTACTCTGAAAAAGAGTGGGGAGAGTTCTCCTCGGTGTCCCGGCCAATATTTATCCCTCAACCAACATCATTAAAACAGATTACTTGGTCACTATCTCATTGCTGTTTGTGCAACCTTGCTGTGCACAATTTAACTGCCATGTTTCCCAACATTTCAACAGTATCTACACTGCAAAAATATTTAATTGGCTATAAAGTGCTTTTGGATGTCGTGAATGCTGCAAAATTAATACAATTCTTTCTTTATCACAACATCATAGTGCTCATATACCGTGTTTATACCCGGTCGGATCAGGATTAGTGAGTTCAAAGATTTTCTAAATTCAACAGTGATTTGACTTATAAAAAACTGCAGTGGCTGTAGTGTTTTGTGATATTATGAGGTCATGAAAGGTGCTATATAAATGCAAATCTTCCTTTTTTTCAAGTATCACCATAGCAATGGAAGATATGAATGGTCATCCAAGTAGTTGACACCACACTCAGTGACATCCACTGCACATTTGGGGATTTCTTCCAAAACAGAAGTTCAGCAGGGTTTTGAGGGCCTAGTCAGTTAAATTAACTTTTCTCAATTTTCATCGTGCCATTATCCAGGACACTTGTGGGATGCATAGTTGGTTTCCTGAACGTTTGGACATTTATACCAGTTAGGTGACTCGTTAACTGCTTGAGAAGTGATAACAGGTCATTATTGCCACAAAATCATCCTTGACTACTAATTTTTCCTTATTGCTGATGTGATCGCATTCTCTGGAAATAGGGTTGATCGTGTGATTTTGTTCCAGGGTTATAAATGTAATCTCAAAAAATGCATTACTCCCAATTTTGTTTGACAAAATAGTGCACTTGCCTAGCTCGATCAAGAATTGGGTTGGCACGCAATTCCTTATTCTCTCTTCCCTCTCCTCCCTCTCCCTTTATTCTCCCTCCCGTGCAGGTGCAGGCACAATGGCCACAGAGGTTGGGGTTAGGATGATTGTGCACATCCTTCATCTGGTTTCGCAGTTGGCTTCTAAATATGTTCAGAAGTGGTCTCAGATCTGTATGTAATAGAATCTGTGCTACCCTTTTTTTTGCTGAAACAACTTACCTTTGGAACTGAATTTCTATGTGGGGCATGTCATGATCTCATTATTGCCAATGACAAAATGGAGTCCAAGGAATGCTTGTTCACGCGATATTCATTCATGCCTATAAAATTGTGGTTGGCAAACTTCACATAGGTTGGGGGTTGAATGCCAGGTTTGTGCAGAAATACCTTTCCGCAAGAGAAAATCATTTTCAAAGTGCGTCCTTTATTTGGACTAGTGGCTACTGGCTTCTAATTACTGTCTCAGCATCTCTTACCCAAACATTTGTAGAATTTCTCTGACATTTTTTGCTTTCTGCGAGCAGATCAAGGCTTACAATTGTGCAGATAATAGATTATTAGCTGACCTAAGCACAAGGACTCATCAGGAACCTTTCAAAAAAGCAATGACAATCTTCATTGCAACTGAAATACTCAGACAGGATTTAAACCTTGCCTAAACAGAGCAGATATGTCATCTAGGAAATTATTCTTTTGCTTGGCTGCACACAAGACTGGAATAATTTACTTTGCTAATCACATCAAGTCAATTACTGATATCAGAGTAAATGTTGAAGTCATATCA
This sequence comes from Pristiophorus japonicus, assembly GCF_044704955.1. Lineage (NCBI taxonomy): Eukaryota > Metazoa > Chordata > Chondrichthyes > Pristiophoridae > Pristiophorus > Pristiophorus japonicus. Next base: position 38,458,050 of record NC_091977.1, read on the forward strand.
CAGACGTCGTGTCATTTCATAGAAGCATAGAATCGTAGAGCACAGAAGGAGGCCAATTGGCCCATCATGCCTGTGCCGACTCTTTGAAAGAGTCCCCTGCTCTTTCCCATAGCCCCGCAATTTTGTCCCCTTCAAGTGTTTATCCAATTCCCTTTTAATAGTTAGTATTAAATGTGATTACATCTCCCCGCGCCGCCCCCCCCCCCTACCCCCCCACCTTTTCAGGCAATGCATTCCTTGCTGTTTAATTTTTTTTTCCTCATGTCACTCTCTGGTTCTTTTACCAATTACCTTAAATCTGTGTCCTCTAGTTACCGAACCTTCTGCCACTGGGAACAGTTTCTCCTTATTTACTCTTATCAAAATCTTTCATGATTTTGAACAGCTCGATTAAATCACCCTTTAACAATCTCGGTTCTAAGGAGAACAACCCTGGCTTCGCTTGTCTCTCCACGTAACTGAGGTCCCGAATCCCTGGTACCGTTCCAGTAAATCTCCTCTGCACCCTCCCGAAGACATTGATATCCTTGCTAAGGTATGATGCCCATGCAGTAATTACCTGTATCTTTGTAGATTATTTTTTATAACAACAGCAACATTCTGATGGAAAGCCTTGTCTCCTTGCCTCATCATCTGATGAGAAAAGTTAGTTTTTAAGGGATAATTTTCAACTACACCATCTGGGCGGTAACTTGATGGAGGGGATTTCCCCTATGTTGTCGAACCCACCCAATTTGAATCTAATTGAGATTGATGGAACGACAATGGGGCAGCTTTAACAAAGGCTAAGTAATCTGCTCTGCCAGGTTAGCATACAGCTGGTGATGTTGAAAATGTCCTCCTAAGTCTCAGAGGCTCCCTGATGGTTCAGTGTGTTTATCTCGTGAGTAGCTGAGCCACTTGGACCAGAAAGGATGCCAGGTTTCATTCCTACTTTGTGCTAAATGAACTGATCTCAACCTGGCAGTGGTGTCGCAACCGGCCTCAGTGCCCTTGAGTTAAGCAGTGGACATCAGCCAGATTTCCTTTTGTGTTTTTCTCTGAACAGACTGATTATTTGTCTGATTAAATCATAGCGATCAGGACGATGTATGTGCAGGGGTTTATCAGATATAAATAAAAAAAGACATTAAAAGGATTCTATGTAAATGCCAGCAGCATTCGAAATAAAATGTTGGAACTGCAGTAATAAGCAGCTATGGAGGAATTAGATGTTATCATTATCCCTAAACCAGCTTAGATCCAACTGATGGGTTTGAATTGTAGTTAAAGGGGTATATAAGGGATTCTGGAAGAATGTAATAGGGCAAAAAGGAGGGGTGAAGCTCAGTTCATTGGAAAAAGTCAGTGGTAAGATTTCACTGTCAGGCAAAACCCCGATGTTAATGGATCAGCCAGTCCGCTATTGTGTGAATGTGGAACTTGCTGCCACAGGGAGTGGTTGAGACAAATAGTATAGATGCATTTAAAGGGAGGGTAGATAAGCATGAGGGAAAAGGGAATAAAGGGTTATGGAGGTAGAGTTAGATGAGGAAATACGAGAGGAGGCTCGAGTGGAGCATAATCGTCATGGATTGGTTGGGCTGAATGGTCTGTTTCTATGCCATATGTACAATGTTTGAGGATAACGATTTCAATCTAGAAAGATAGCAGTGTATTGATTTGTATTTTAAAGAATGAACCAATCAAATGATAGCAATGGACGGGGCTAAACAACACCAGCCCACTTGAAACAACCAACCAGATGACATTTTCTTCTTCCCAACATTCAAATTTAGTGAATCGAGACTTTCTTCTTCCCGGGAGCAATCAGCATTTAATTCACGTTCTACCAATGCCTTCCCTGACGCTCATGAAATCCAATATCTTCCATCTTGAATTTATCTTCTCCTCATTCTCATTCCCGTGATCGGGATCTGCGACATTGTTCACCACCGCGTTAAGCCCACAGTTTCTTCACATGCTTAGCATTTGCTGTCAGTCATTGTGGCAACATGATTGATGGAGTTTACTGAGCTGCAGCTGTCACAGGCTGAGCGGTAGGGTTAACCGAAATAAGCGTCGACAATACTGCTAGCAATATGATGTCCCTTGGTCTGTTATCCGAGCAGAGGTGCTAACCTATTTAAATAAACTGGTTAACATTTGTGTTAAAATCGTGAAGAGCAGAGTGAAGTGATACATATGGAAAGGAAAAATCAGAAGAGCAGTATAAATTTCAATGGTAATATTTTAAAGGCGGTGCAGGAACAGAGAGACCTGGGGGTTCACATACACAAATCTTTGAAGTAGCAGAACTCGCTCAGCAGGATGTGTATTTGGCTTTAGAAATAGAGGCATACAGTATAAAAGTAAGGAAGTCATGATAAACCTTTATAAATCATTGGTTAGACCTCAGCTAAAGTATTGGCCCTGAAATTGCAGTCGGCGGTGTAACTAACGAAGTACGACGACGATCTCCAAAAGAAATCCGGACTTGCCTGGTGCCAGGGCGCCTTCGAAAACTCGGGTTGTTTCGCTGTGGAGTTTGAGCGCAGTATAATGGCCCGCGGATCCCACGGGCACACCGTGTGCGTAAGCATACCTGGGATCACGTGGGGTGATGTGCTAATCAGCAAACAGAAATCTCCGATACCCATTCATGATTTTTTAATCTCATTCACCCCAGTTACATTAATAAATAAATCACTCACTCACACACCCCAGTTATATTAATAAATAAACCTTGGTTTATAGAAATAAATCTTGGTCTCCACAAGTTGTGTTGGGACCACTTGTAATAATTAGAAAGAGGAGATAGTTAGGTGGATATTTATTTATTTTGAAGATTTTTTATCCTGAAGGGTGTATATTTCAAACTGCTGCGTGGTCTCCCCTCCCCTTACGCCCGGCCGTAAAATTTTCCTGCGTAATTGCTGAGCAGTTGGTGGGCAATTAGCCCAACTCTGCACCCGCAATGAGGATAATACAGTCACAGCAGATGATCTGTCAAGTCAGAACTTGACAGATTGCACGTTTGGGATTTAGCACAAGCGCTCCCGAACTTGTGGTTAATTTCAAAGGTGGTATGAAGGCATCTTTAAGGCAGTCGACCAGTTCATTTTTGACGGTGAAGCCGACTCCATGAAGGTGGCGTTTTTCCTCTGGTTTTCCTTTCCAGAAAAAGGTGTAACCTCCACCATGTTCCTTCAGCTGGCCTTCCCTTGAGCTTCCCCTGCCTGCCGGGTCTACCTTAGGGCGGCGATGTCAATGTCAAAACGCCTAAGTTCCCGGCAACTATGGCGGTGCGGCGTTCCGGCCTATTGCTGTTGGAATTGTTCATGAGGGTCCTGACGTTCCAGGTCCCGAACCTGATATTAGTGATGCCTATGCGTGAGTTCTTTTAACATGGGGTGGCATTGCACACCGGCAAACACACGGGCCTACGGCGAGATGTTGGCGGCAAGCTCGGCGCTGAGTAGCGCCATTGATGGTAGATGGCTTATGATGGTAGATGGTAGATGAATTTATGACTCTAAGATCACCTTATGAGCACAGCCATTTCCATGCTACGGTGTCATAAAGAAAAGTCGATGTTTTGTTGCATGGAGGCCCCGAGAGACCCATTGATGATGCTTGACTTAGCCACACAAAAAGAAGAAAGAAAGACTTGCATTTATGGAGCGCTTTTCACGACCACCGGACGTTTCAAACTGCTTTACAGCCAATGAAGTACTTTTGGAGTGTAGTCACTGTTGTAATGTGGGAAACTAGGCAGCCAAATTGCGCACGGCAAGCTCCCACAAACAGCAATGTGAGAATGACCAGATAATCTGTTTTTGTTATGTTGATTGAGGGATAAATATTGGCCAGGACACCAGGGATAACTCCCCTGCTCTTCTTCGAAATAGTGCCATGGGATCTTTTACGTCCACCTGCGAGAGCAGCCAGGGCCTCAGTTTAACCTCTCATCCGAAAGACGAAAGAAAGACATAGCTGGTTGTGTTTCTTTTTCATTCTCAGGATCTGGGCATCGCTGGCAAAGCCGGCATTTATTACCCTTCCCTCAATCTCCCGAGAAGCTGGTGGTGGTGCGCCTTTGAAATGCGGAAAGCCGTTGATCCTCCTGCAAGTCGTATTAGAGTATATCTGTTACACAGCAGGTTTGAAGAACATTGCAGTTGCCTGCTGGACAGATTGAGCTAAAAATCAAGACCTCTAGTTTCTCTTCCTTTATTTGCATTGCCTACGCAGAACTTTGTCATTGAGATAAAGCTTGGGTTATTGACATAGTCAGTTCGATATTTATTTTGGAAACAATGAGAAATCATTGAGTATTTTCTATAGTAACTTGCCCCTGGTGATAGAATGGCTCCCCAGTGAATTACCAAACAGGCCAGTCATCAGGCTGTTTACTTTTGCATGTTACTGTAACCTCTGTAAACAAGAAGCGGCGACACAGGGAATCCCACTTGCAAATTGTTATTTCAATAATGTAATGTCTTCAGCTATCAACATAGACAGTCTCCTCTGTTTTTAGTCAATGTGGGTAGAAGACACAACGAGGTAGATTTCCCCCTCCGCCCCCACCCCACGCCCCCACCCCGTGAATGGGCATCAGATGGAGGACCAGTAGAATGTGCAGGCTGTTTTGGTGGGAGGTGTCATGTATGTAACCACAATGTAACACCACTTACTGTATACACTCAACCTAGATGCACACCTTGACCACAAGGGGTGAACTTGTGGGAGACACTCCTTACCTGATCACTCAAGTATAAAAAGGGAGGTCCCACGCAGGGTCACTGTATTTGGAGTCCTGTGAATAAAGAGTTCAGGTCACAGAGTGATCTTGTCCCCAGAAGGTGCCTCGTGTGGTTTCATACTGTAGAGTAAGGACTTTACATTGGCGACGAGAAACGGGAATTCACGATCCACGAGAATGGCCACTGGTAGCACAGAGGAACGGTGCTGTGTTGGTGAAGACTGGGACGATTTTGTCGAGAGGCTCCAGCAAAGCTTCATTACGAAAGATTGGCTGGGGGATGCAGCGGCCGACAAGCGAAGGGCTCATCTCTTGACCAGCTGCGGACCAAAGATTTAGGCGCTCATGAAGGACTTACTAGCACCTGAAAAGCCAGCGGACAAAACCTTTGAAGAACTTAGCAAATTGATCAGGGAGCACTTTAAACCGGCGAGTAGCATACATATGGCCCGACACACATTCGACACCCACCGACGTCATGAAGGACAGAGCATACCGGACTTCATAGCGGACCTCCGCCGTTTGGCCAGCCTCTGTAAGTTCACAGATGCCTGCAGGGGAGAGATGCTAAGGGACTTCTTTATCGAGGGCATCGGTCATGCGGGAATTTTCTGCAAATTAATTGAGACCAAGGATTTGACCTTGGAAGCGGCAGCGTTGATGGCTCAAAATTTCATGGCAGGGAAGGAAGAGAAGAAAATAATATACGGTGCACAATTCTGCCTCTAATGCAGTGACGGATCAGGGAGTCAACATCATCAGTGCGACTCTGAGCCCCGCAGGCAGGCAGGGGCAGTCTGAAGCAATAGACCCCAGAGCAGGACTTCAATAGAGACAATGGCAGGCTGAACGGACATTCACGCCATCACAGTGGACAATGCGGCCCGGGATGGGGCCATTGACACCCACTAATAGGGTACTTAAGAGCAGTCAAAGGGACAGTCAGCATGGAATGCCTGGCCACAGCCCTTTTGTTCCCAACAATGGAAACTTTAACTCATGCTGGAGGTGTGGGGGAAAACACTCAGCTAGATCTTGCAGATTTCAACAGTTTGTCTGCAGGACCTGCAATCTCAGTGGCCACTTAGCTTGAATGTGCAGGAAGCCTGTAACCAGACTAATATATGAGGGGGATGGACCAGAAAGGGTTCTTTGAGGCAGGATGACCTTTGGGGCAAATCGATGGACGCCGAGATGCAGTGGGTCCTTGTGGCGAATATTCACAGTTCATACACCAAAACGCCACCAATGATGATGAGGGTTTTATTAAACGGTATCCTTGTACGCATGGAGCTGGACACTGGGACCAACCAGTCACTCACGGGCATTCAGCAATTTGAGAAGTTATGGCCACTTAAAGCCAGTCGACCCAAACTAGCACATGTTGACACACAATTACGGACTTACACGAAAGAAATCATTCCGGTGCTAGGCAATGCAATGTTGGCTGTCACACACAATGGGTTAGTGAATCGGCTGCCACATTGGATTGTCCCGGGTAATGGTCCCGCACTGTTGGGGAGGAGCTGGTTAGCCGAGATGAATTGGAAATGGGGGGATGTTCATGCAATGTCATCTGTGGAGTGAAGTTCGTGCTCACAAGTCCTACAACAATTTGATTCACTATTCCAACCTAGCATCGGAACTTTAAAAGGCGCTAAAGGCACATCACCCCGGACGCCAGCCAGTGCACCACAAAGCCAGAGCGGTGCCGTATGTGATGCGGGAAAAGATCAAGAGCGAACTGGACCGGCTGTTGAGAGAGGACATCATTTCGCCTGTCGAATTCAGCGACTGGGCAAGCTCCATCATTCCCGTACTAAAAGCGGATGGCTCTATCAGGATCTGTGGCGATTACAGGCCACTATCAATCGGGTATCCCTACAAGATCAATACCCGAGTGGAGGACCTTTTCGCCACGCTGGCAAGGCGGCAAGCTGTTCACCAAGTTGGACCCCACTTCAGCCTATATGACCCAGGAACTGGTCGACGAATCTAAACTACTGACCACCATCACCACACACAAGGGACTGTTCGTTTATAACGGGTGTCCGTTTGGCATTCGATCAGCGGCCGCAATTTTTCAATGAAACATGGAAAGCCTGCTTAAATCCATTCCTGGAATGATCGTATTTCAGGATGACATCCTCATCACGGGTCGAGACACCGAGGAACACCTCCACAACCTGGAGGAGGTGCTACGCCGACTGGACCGGGTAGGCCTGCGACTCAAAAAATCTAAATGTTTGTTCTTAGCTCCTGAGGTTGAGTTTCTGGGCAGGAGGGTTGCTGCAGATGGGATTCGGCCCACCGAATCCAATATAGAGGCGATTCGACGAGCACCCAGGCCCTGCAACACATCGGAGTTGCGTTCATTCCTGGGACTGTTGAACTATTTCGGGAACTTTCCTGCCGAACTTGAACACATTGTTGGAGCCGCTACACGTGCTCCTGCGTAAGGGTTGTGATTGGTTTTGGGGGAACTGTCAGGAACGGGCTTTTGATCGGGCGCAAAACCTACTTTTTTCAAACAAGTTGTTGACCCTGTACGACCCCTGTAAAAAATTGGTTCTGACATGTGATGCATCGTCCTATGGGTTTGGGTGCGTGTTGCAGCAGGGCAATGCTGAGGGTCAGCTACAACCTGTGGCTTATGCCTCCAGGTCACTCTCTCAAGCAGAACGGGGATATGGGATGGTCGAGAAGGAAGCGCTCGCATGTGTCTACGGTGTAAAAAAAATGCATCAGTACCTATTTGTTTGGAAGTTTGAATTAGAGACGGACCACAAGCCATTAACATCCCTGTTGTCAGACAGCAAGGCTATCAATGTCAATGCATCAGCTCGCACGCTGGCTGCTTACGACTACTCCATCCGGCACCGGCCGGCACTGAAAACTGCGCTGACGCGCTCAGCAGGCTTCCACTGGCCACCATTGAGGGGGCAGCGGAACAAAGCGCCGAGATGGTCATGGCTGTCGATGCCTTTAATAGCGCAGGCTCCCCCATCACAGACTGCCAGATCAAAATCTGGACAAACCGAGATCCCTTCCTGTCCCTGATTGAGAAATGTGTCCGACTGGGGATTGGGCGCCCGCACACGAAGCATGCCCTGAGGAGGTCAGACCGTTCCACAGACAGATGGATGAGCTCTTCATCCAAGTCGACTGCCTACTATGGGGCAGCCGGGTAGTTATGCCCCAGAAGGGCAGGAAGGCATTCATCAGGGAACTCCACAGCAAGCACCCAGGCATTGTGCTGATGAAGGCCATTGCCCAGTCACACGTTTGGTGGCCTGGAATTGATTCAGACCTGGAACACTGTGTTCGCAGGTTCATGACGTGTGCCCAGCTGGGTAATGCCCCCAGGGAGGCACTGCTCAGCCCGTGGCCCTGGCCCACCAGGCCATGGTCACGCATTCATGTTGACTACGTGGGCCCGTTCATGGGAAAGATGTTGTTTATTGTGGTAGATGCGTACTCGAAATGGATCGAGAGCATCATTCTAAATTCATGCACGTCATCCACCACCGTGGAAAGCCTACGTGCGATCTTTGCAACCCATGGCTTGCTGGACATCCTGGTTAGTGATAATGGCCCATGTTTCACAAGCTACGAATTCCGAGAGTTTATGTCGGGCAATGACATCAACCACATCAGGACTGCGCCGTTCAAGCCGGCCTCCAATGGCCAGGCGGAACGTGCGGTCCAAATCATTAAGCAAGGTATGCTCAGGATTCAAGGACCCTCCCTACAATGCCGCCTACCGCGCCTCCTGCTGGCCTATAGATCCCGACCACACTCGCTCACGGGGGTCCCGCCCGCAGAGCTACTAATGAAATGGACACTCAAAACTCAGTTGTCCCTCATTCACCCAGTCCTGACCAACATAGTTGAGGACAAGCGCAAGTCACAAAACAAGTACCATGACCGTAATGCAAGGGGGAGATGTATAGAAATAAATGATCCGGTATTCATTCTCAATCACGCCATGGGGCCCAAATGGCTTGAGGGCACTGTAATTGACAAAGAGGGGAATAGGGTCATCTTGGTAAAACTCAACAATGGTCAGATATGCTGTAAGCATCTGGACCAAGTAAAAAAAAGTTTCAGCATCGACATGGAGGTACCTGAAGAAGACCATGAGATGGAGCTCACCACACCACCAGTGAACGAGCAACAAGAGCAATCAGAAGAATGCACAGTCCCTGCGGTCAGCCCGGACAGGTCGGAATCACCGCAGGTGACAGACACTCACGTCAGTGTCCAACAGCCAGGGCCCCAACTGCGGCGTTCCACGAGGGAGCGTAGACCACCTGAAAGACTAAACCTATGATTCCAATAAGACTTTGTGGAGGGAGGTGATATCATGTATGTAACCACAATGTAACACCACTGTATTACTGTATACACTCAACCTAGATACACATCTTGACCACAAGGGGTGAACTTGTGGGAGACACTCCTTACCTGATCACTCAGATACAAAACGGAGGTCCCACGCAGGGTCACTGTCTTTGGAGTCCTGTGAATAAAGAGTTCAGGTTACAGAGTGACCTTGTCCCCAGAAGGTGCCTCGTGTGGTTTCGTACTGTAGAGTAAGGACTTTACAGGAGGCCCTGTCCATTTCGAGGGCCGGGCCACAATAGCACCAGGGCAGCAGGCTAGAATGATCAACCCGGGAGCATTTCGCTGGCTCTGGGTCACTGTAAGGTCAGGCTGCCCAACTGATCTTCGACCTACAGAAAGTAGGTCCATGAGGGAGCCTCCAATCTCTGGAATGGAGTGAGGAGGGGGTGGGGCGGGGGGCTCGAAGGTGGTCAGAGTGGCAGCCGCCCAAGCTTGTTTTGAGGAGGACCAAAAATTGGGACAGGTTGCGTGTGCTTTAGACAGGCAGGTTGGAGGGGAAAATAAAGCAAGGACAGACAAGAGAAGGACAGGAAATCTCACTGGGCTTAAATCCAATAGCTCTCTTGTAATTTCCTTCGCCATATCTTGACTTTCAGGTCAAACTGTCATGAAATACAAGAAGTATCAAATCAGGAAAGCAAGTCTCTCTTCATTAAACAATACAAATGGCACTGCTTAGAATTTGCTTTTGTAACCATCCTACACTATCGTGCTTAGAAGGTATTGGATACCTAAATAACTAATTCTAACAAACAAAACAAAGCGCTTCATATTTTGTCCAATTCTACTGTGCAATATCATTTAATGTTTGTCCTCGTCAAAGAAAGACATAAATTACATTGATCTAGCAGCTTTCACCTCTCATACCAATTCACAGCCTATCAGCTACTTCCAGTGTAGTCCCTCTTATATAGTGAAACGTAGAAGCCAATTTGCACACAGCACTGCCCCACAAACATCACTGAGATAAGTGACCAGTTAATCTGCTTTATTGATGTGTCCTGAATGTTGGCCAGGACACCGGGAGCAAACACATTATGGGATCTTTTCACGGCAGGTGGCGCTTCGGTTTAAGGTCTCGTCTGAAAAACAGCACAAGTGCAAGTGCAACACTTCCTCAGGACTGGACTGAAGATAAATCGAGGTGAAACAATACTGGGGAATGAAACATTCTTTTTCACCAGTGACAGAATCAAACATCCTGAGGTCAGGTATAACACAAGTCGCGACCTGTGCTACACCTGACTGCAGGATGTTTGATTCTGTCACTGGTCCCCTGCAGTGCCATAGTGATATCACCCTTTCGCTATGTCGACGTTGCATTTGCATTTCCCACACCATCTGTACTCATGGCCTCTCCAAGAGAGAATGCCAAGTTGGTGCCAGTAAATGCCAAAGTTAAGGGAAGTATTGTGCTGTTGATTCGTGCCTGGTGGGAATTAAATTGAGGTTGCACAAGCTCAGGGAGCAAAGGAGAGAGGTTTATGTTTGTTGCATCTGCCTGTATTGAATTAGAGCCTGTATCTCAAAGACAAAGAGTGTCCAAACTACAGATAATTTAAAAACCCTTCTCTTTAAATGTTTGGGTCATTTCACCCTGAGCTGGTCACAAACTTGACCATTTTATTTGGAGAAGCGAGGGCTGAAAAGTAGAAAGTGACAGTTTCCAGAATGTGAGGTTCAAGGTCTGTAAAGTCCAGTTTTAGCCTGAACTACTGAAGGAATTAAGTTCCAGGACCCATGATATTTATGTTTGGAAATTACGACATAATTGACATACGTAACAGTGATTACACTCAGCAGTAAAGCACGTTGAGATGTCCTGAGGGTGACAAAGACACGATATGAGTACAAATACTCTCTTTTCTTTCTTTGCTGTTCGCAATATTAGCAGGCAAATGGTTAGCCCACTTGTATGACATGCTTTTGTCCACTATTCTGATGCAGGCTTTGACCCTTTTATATATCTTTGTTAAAATACCGGACAGAGGAATGCCATTAGTCCTTTAGGCGTTTGTCGATTTGCCTTGACAATTGTAGTTCCTACATGATCATCCCAATAATGTAGTCACCCCCAGTTGGGCAGGAAAGTGGAACTGAGTCCATGCTCAGATTAGCCTTGATCATATTAAATGGTGGAGCAGGCTCAAGGGGCTGTATGGCCTACTCCCGCTCCTATTTCTTATGTTCTTATGTTCTAACCTAATGGTCCAGAAATTGCGGTGGATGCCTGCGACCAATTTTATTTTTACGAAAGCACCTGGTGGTCCCGAAGGAACGAACACTTCGGCTCCAAGGCCTAGATGTGCAGCCCAGTGCAGAGACCAACCCATCCCAGGAACATACGGGCATCCTGGGATCACGTGGGCCTCGACCACCAATGAAAATGGAGTATTCTCATTGATAGTAATGGCGAGTTTCATTTGTATGGACCTCCCATTACAATCAATGAGAATACCCCCAGATACACAAAACATAAATTTAAAAAACATCTCACATATTTAAAATTAATAGAAATTGATTTAAATTAAATGTTTCAGAAAAATAATTATTTTTTGAATTTAAAAACAAATTTGTTTTAATAGGGTTAAAAATAAACTTACCTTAATGGACAGGGTTTTAAAATATAACAATTAGTGATAAAATGTACATTTTCTATCTTTTAAAACTCTTACACTGGTTAAAAACAGTTTTAAGGACATTCACTGGGCAGGAGTTGGGCAAATAACCCAACTCTCCGCCCGCGAAGGCTCTTCTCCCAGGGATGCGTGCGATCTGTCGGAAGTGCCAGGTTTAAGCACATGCGCTTCGCATGCCTCAGCCCGCCTCTTCGGGTGCGTGCGTATATCCTACGCACTCGGAGAGGCAGCAATTTATGGCCCACTGTGTTGCCCAGTCCTTTCAATCTTAAAAATATCTGAATGGAAATAGAACGATAGAATGGTACAGCACAGAAGGCAGCCATTCAGCCCATGGTGCCTGTGCCAACTCTTTGAAAGAACCATCCAATTACTCCCACTCCCCTGCTCTTTCCCTATAGCCCAACAATTGCTTTCCTTTTCAAGTTTATATGCATATTTTGAAAGTTACAATTGAATCTGCTTCCTCCACCTTTTCAGCCAGTGCATGCCAGATCATCACAACTCACTTAGTAAAAACGATTCTCCTCATCTCCTTGACAGCAATGTGACATAGACTAGATCATCTGTTTTAGTGATGTTTGGTGAGTGATAAATATTTGCCAGGACACAAGGGAGAACTAAAGTTTCCATCACTGAAACAAAGAATATGTAATGAAAGGTTTCATGAAATATCCTTTGCATGCTGGGATCAAAACTAATGAAAGATGACCAGGGGAAAGTTCTGTTTATTTTATTTGCAACTAGTTATTTCTTCATTTACAGCAATTACGAAGCAGTTTGATAATCATAAGCTTCATTATCATTTTAATGAGGCAGGCACCATAATTTCATCCATTTAAGAATATAAATCAATTAGTCTTAATTGTACAAAAATCTTTCTTTTAAGCACATTAATTAAGTGATTTTGAAACAGTCTTAACATCCGGAACATGAAAATACATTATTTTGCAGACGAGTTTTGTCAATCTTCGCTGAAAATTTTCCACCTGATGCAAAACCTATTTCTCATTATATGGTGTGCTGGTTCAGGTCTGCGAACTGAATCCAAATTTGGGAAACCATCGAGTTGTGTCGATCATTTGTTAAATATTTTGCATTGGCCAAGGATAGGTATTTGATTTGGATCCAGAAACTAGTCAGGTTCTTTCGGGAGAAGCAATTTCAATCTTCATCTGACTATTTCTAGGCTGGAATTATACGGCAGTCTTTGGGGTCACAAACAGGAGTGAGAAGGCTTCCTGGAGGGATCTCATAACTCAACCATTTAGTGCACTCAGAAGTTTGCTGAGCTATACTGCCATCTTTGTTTTGATGCCCATACAAAATAATTTTTCCTCAAAACAGAGAAATGATAGCATAAATATAGCATTACATAACCAGGCACAGGTTTACAAAATCAATAACGAGTCTCTTTGCAGTACCATCTGTCCTAGCGAATTAATTAGCATTAATTCACAAACTTTTTTTTTTCCATTATGGAGGTCAAATTACAATACCAGTACAGTCATTTTAAACTGTACACTTTCTATAAATAATCTAAATGTGTGTTTATTAATATAGCTAAATATTGCGTGCAAGTCACCTGATGTAGTCTTAGGTGAATTAATTCTATCAGTAGTTTTACCTGTAAACTTGACATAATTCCTGTTTATGGTTTTTGGGGGGGTTAAATTCCTTTTATTTATAAAGATTGGGGTGAAGTGAAATGTTGTCTATTTGTCTTTATTTATCTGTGGAATTTATTTCCCTCCTTTCATACTGAGTTCTGTTTCCTCAGATATCAGCTTAGAATCATAGAATCACAGAATCCTCGAAATTTATAGCACGGAAGGAGGCCATTTTGGCCCATTGTGTCTGCGCTGGCCGACCAAGAGCTATCCAGCCTTATACAAATTTCCAGCTCTTGGTCATAACCCTGTAGGTTATGGCACTTTAAGTGCACGTCCAAGTATTTTTTAAATGTGATAAGGATTTCTGCCTCTACCACCCTTTCAGGCAGTGAGTTCCAGATCCCACCACCCTCTGGGTGAAGACATTTCACCTCAAATCTCCTCGAAACCTACCTCCCACCAATTAATTTAAATCTATGCCTCCTGGTTGTTGATCCCTCTGCCAAGGGAAACAGGTCCTTCCTATCCACTCTATCCAGGCTCCTCATAATTTTATACACCTCAATCAGGTTTCCCCTCAGCCTCCTCTGTTCCAAAGGAAACAGACCCAGCATTTTCAATCTTTCCTCATAGCCAACATTCTCCAGTCCAGGCAACATTCTTGTCAATCTCCGCTCCACATTTCGAGTACAATCACATCTTTCCTGTAATGTGGTGACCAGAACTGCACACAGTACTGCATGTCGTCATGGAGCAGGCGGAGGATGTGGGGGGGGCAGCCGAAACGGAGGAAGACGCTCCAAAGTCCCTCACGGTTGACAGTGTCAAAGGCTTTTGTGAGGTCAAAGAAGGCCATGTACAAGGGTTGGTGCTGTTCCCTTCATTTCTCTTGCAGTTGTCATCCAGTGAAAATTATGTCTATTGTACCCCTGAGGGGACGGAATCCGCATTGTGACTCTCGGAGGAGCTCTTCAGCCACAGGGAGAAGACGGTCGAGGAAGATTCTTGCGATTACTTTCCCAATGGCCGACAGCAGGGAGATTCCTCTGTAGTTGCCACAGTCGGACTTTTTTTGAAGATGGTCATGATTACGGCATTTCTGCGATCTCCTGGCATGCTCTCCTCCTTCCAGATAAGAGATATGAGGTCATGCATTCATGCTAATAGTGCTTCTCCACCATACTTTAGTGCCTCAGCGGGGATTCCATCTGCTCCTGATGCCTTGTTGTTCTTGAGCTGATGGATGGCCTTTTCTACCTCGTGCAGGGCTGGGGCTTTGCTGAGACAGTCGTGGGTAGCATGCTACGGAATGGAGTCGAGGACACTTGTATCGAAGGCACAGTCTTGGTTAAGGAGGTCAAGCAGGGCTGCGTCATCGCACCAACGCTCTTCTTGAGCTACCTTGCTGCAATGCTCCATCTCACTCTCAACAAGCTCCCCATTGAAGTGCAACTAAATTATAGAACCAATGGGAACCTGTTAAACCTTCCTCGCCTCCAGGCTAGATCCAAGGTCATCCCATTCTCTGTCAGTGAACTACAGTATGTGGACGATGCTTGCGTCTGCGCACATTCAGAGGCCGACCTCCAAGCCATCGTCAACATCTTCACCGAGGCATACGAAAGCATGAGCCTTGCACTAAACATCCGTAAGACAAAGGTCCTCCACCAACCTGACCCCACCACACAACACTGCACCCCAGTCATTAAAATCCATGGTGTGGCCTTGGACAATGTGAACCATTTTCCATACCTCGGGAGCCGACTATCAGCAAGGGCAGACATCGATGACAAGGTCCAACACAGCTTCCAGTGCGCCAGTGCAGCCTTTGGTTGCCTGAGGAAGAGAGTGTTTGATGACCAGGACCTCAAATCTGGCACCAAGCTTATGGTCTACAGGGCAGTAGTGATACCGACCCTCCTATATGGCTCAGAGACGTGGACCATATACAATAGACATGTCAATGCACTGGACATGTACTATCGGCGCTGCCTCCGCAAGATCCTGCAAATCCACTAGGAGGATAAACGCACCAATGTCAATGTTCTCGCTCAGGCCAACATCCCCAGCAGCGAAGCACTGACCACACTCGACCAGCTCCGTTGGGGAGGCCACATCGTCCGCATGCCCAACGAGAGTCCCAAAGCAAGTGCTCTACTTGGAACTCCTACATGGCAAACGAGCCCCAGGTGGGCAGAGGAAACATTTCAAGGACACCCTCAAAGCCTCCTTGATAAAGTGCAACATCCCCACTGGCACCTGGGAATCACTGGCCCAAGATCACCCTAAGTGGAGGAACAGCATCCAAGTCTCATCGCTGAGAGCATGCAGAAATCAAGGGCAGACAACGGAAGGAGCGTGTGGCAAACCAGACTCCCCACCCACCCCTTCCTTCAACCAATGTCTGTCCCACCTGTGACGGAGACTGTAATTCCCGTATTGGACTGTACAGTCTCCTGAAAACTCACTTTTAGAGTGGAAGCAAGTCTTCCTCGATTTCGAGTGACTGCCTATAATATGACGATGACACAGTACTCCTGCTGTGGCCGAACCATGGTTTTGTACAGTTCAAGCAGAAACTCCTCGCTCTTGTATTCCATGCCTCGACTAATAAGTATTCCATATGCCTTCTTAATCACCTTATCTACCTGGCCTGCTATCTTCAGGGATCTGTGGATCTACACTCCAATGCCCTCCAATGCCTCACATCATAGTGGCCAAACATAATCTGTGAAGATAGACATTGATGCTCTGAAGTTGGTGGGGGTTCTGTGGATTGGCTACTATAACTTTGGCAGAAAATCTGTGGGAAACCTAGAAAAACCCTGGAGAAATGCCATTGACCCAGATTTTTCTGTCAAAGTAACGGTGAGGCTAATGGTGCTCGCCGTTATTTGTGAGCGAATGGTGCAACGACTTCAGGCGAGGTGTCTCAGTTGCGTTGCTCGGCTGTTAGCTTCAAGAAAATGGCAGTTCGTTGTTTGGTTCAGTATTGAAATATATTCCTATTAATTTTTTTTTTACTGGCACACACCCTCTCTGGCATTGCAAATTAACTATTACAAGTGTGGAGACTCATTCCTCCAGGTTTTAATTGCTGGAGATTTTCATAATGTAAATATTGAAAAAGATTCTACATTTCATAGAAACATAGAAACATAGAAAATAGGTGCAGGAGTAGGCCATTCGGCCCTTCTAGCCTGCACCACCATTCAATGAGTTCATGGCTGAACATGGAAATTCAGTACCCCTTTCCTGCTTTCTCGCCATACCCCTTGATCCCCCTAGTAGTAAGGACTTCATCTAACTCCCTTTTGAATATATTTAGTGAATTGGCCTCAACTACTTTCTGTGGTCGAGAATTCCACAGGTTCACCACTCTCTGGGTGAAGAAGTTTCTCCTCATCTCGGTCCTAAATGGCTTACCCCTTATCCTTAGACTGTGACCCCTGGTTCTGGACTTCCCCAACATTGGGAACATTCTTCCTGCATCCAACCTGTCTAAACCCGTCAGAATTTTAAACGTTTCTATGAGGTCCCCTCTCATTCTTCTGAACTCCAGTGAATACAAGCCCAGTTGATCCAATCTTTCTTGATAGGTCAGACCCACCATCCCGAGAATCAGTCTGGTGAACCTTCGCTGCACTCCCTCAATAGCAAGAATGTCCTTCCTCAAGTTAGGAGACCAAAACTGTACACAATACTCCAGGTGTGGCCTCACCAATGCCCTGTACAACTGTAACAACACCTCCCTGCCCCTGTACTCAAATCCCCTCGCTATGAAGGCCAACATGCCATTTGCTTTCTTAACTGCCTGCTGTACCTGCATGCCAACCTTCAATGACTGATGTACCATGACACCCAGGTCTCGTTGCACCTCTCCTTTTCCTAATCTGTCACCATTCAGATAATAGTCTGTCTCTCTGTTTTTACCACCAAAGTGGATAACCTCACATTTATCCACATTATACTTCATCTGCCATGCATTTGCCCACTCACCTAACCTATCCAAGTCACTCTGCAGCCTCATAGCATCCTCCTCGCAGCTCACACTGCCACCCAACTTAGTATCATCCGCAAATTTGGAGATACTACATTTAATCCCCTCGTCTAAATCATTAATGTACAGTGTAAACAGCTGAGGCCCCAGCACAGAACCTTGCGGTACCCCACTAGTCACTGCCTGCCATTCTGAAAAGTATCCATTTACTCCTACTCTTTGCTTCCTGTCTGACAACCAGTTCTCAATCCATGTCAGCACACTACCCCCAATCCCATGTGCTTTAACTTTGCACATTAATCTCTTGTGTGGGACCTTGTCGAAAGCCTTCTGAAAGTCCAAATATACCACATCAACTGGTTCTCCCTTGTCCACTCTACTGGAAACATCCTCAAAAAATTCCAGAAGATTTGTCAAGCATGATTTCCCTTTCACAAATCCATACTGATTTGGACTTATCATGTCACCTCTTTCCAAATGCGCTGCTATGACACCCTTAATAATTGATTCCATCATTTTACCCACTACTGAGGTCAGGCTGACCGGTCTATAATTCCCTGTTTTCTCTCTCCCTCCTTTTTTAAAAAGTGGGGTTACATTGGCTACCCTCCACTCGATAGGAACTGATCCAGAGTCAATGGAATGTTGGAAAATGACTGTCAATGCATCCGCTATTTCCAAGGCCACCTCCTTAAGTACTCTGGGATGCAGTCCATCAGGCCCTGGGGATTTATCGGCCTTCAATCCCATCAATTTCCCCAAAACAATTTCCCGACTAATAAGGATTTCCCTCAGTTCCTCCTCCTTACTAGACCCTCTGACCCCTTTTATATCCGGAAGGTTGTTTGTGTCCTCCTTAGCGAATTTCCTTTCTGTCTTTTTTCTCTCTCTTCATCCATTCTTTCTTTGCCTCTCTATAGTTTTCTTTCTGTACCTGATTTAGCACTAAATTCACCCACTCTAATGTACACTTCCTTTTCAGTCCTTGTGCTGTAATTTCACAATCCTTCAATCTGATTGGTTAAGGTGATGCACAGTTGCTTGCCTTGTTTACTCAGGTCCCAGATGCCCGATTTCGTCGCTGTGACATTATCAGCTCGCACTTTCAACAACTTGCCACGCAAACATTTTTAAAAGTAAACGCGAAAGGGCAAGTCTAATGAATGGCAGATGCCGTTAGATGCCCCGAGACAGAACAATCTGTCCCAAAGCATTGTTTTGCTGGGTCTTTCAGCAGCTATTTGGAGAATTTCCACAGAAACCAGGTCACTGTGTCAGCCAGACTATTTGACTGCCTTGCACCCATACAGGTTACATTTTCCAGCTGGAGTCTAATGGATAATAATCTGAAACGGAAACCATGGCAACCCCATTGCCATCATGATCATCTAACTCAACTCAGGCCAGAAATTGCAATTTTTTTCTATATCTGATGTCTGCAGATTATGCAAGTTACTTCTTTTCACATCTGCTATCTCACAAAATGCCGTTTTTGGAGAAGTCATCAAGTGATTCATTTATTCAGATCTCTCTCCTCCTTGTGACTGCCTTTCAAAGAGTAACACGTCTAGAAGCTATGCAATCTTGGCATACAAACACCTAAAATATACAGATGAAATTACTTTGCTGTTTTGTTAATCCAATTCTCTCTTTTTTGCTCCTATAATTAATGCTTGTGTGAAGTGATGCAGAGGAGAATGATTCTTGTGAGACTTTGGTAGTGGAAGTTCAGGCTAACAGTATCCGCATTAAAATACAAATTCAAAATACTGAGAATGCTGCAAATCTGAAGTAAAAACAGAAAGTACTGGAAACACACAGCAGATAGGGGCAATATCTGTGGGGAGAGAATTGTAGGATTAAGGTCTCGGGTCAATGATCTTACATTATTTCTGATGAAAGGTCATGGACCTAAAGTGTTAACCCTAGGTTTTCCTCTCTCCGTAGATGCAGCCTGATCTGCCGAGTGCATCCTGCAGTTTCTGTCATTGGGCCCAAATTTGGCCCATCCGTTTTTTTCGGCGCACTTACGTGAGCTGCGCCGACTTCCTACGATCCAAATCGCGCCAAAAAGATGTCCCCGGATTCTCCCAGGGCTTGGCGCGGCGAGTTCATTGGGGGGGGCGGAGTTAGGGTCCTGCACCTAAAAGACTGCCGGCAGCTGTCCGCATGCGCAGTAGAGCATTCACGCATGCGCAGTAGCTCCTCCCATGATTATGATGATGCGTGGCTGCTACCTTCCCGCGCTGAGGACTACAAGAAACAGGTTGGTGCGGGGAGACTTTTGATCGGGGGGGGGAAGAGTTTTGATCGGGGGGGTGTGGGAGAAAGAGGAGAGTTTTAATCCGGGGGGGGAGGAGAGAGGAGAGTTTTGATGGGGGGGTGGAAGGAGGAGAGTTTTGATCTGGGGGGGAAGGAGAGAGGAGAGAGGAGAGTTTTGATGGTGGGGTGGAAGGAGGAGAGTTTTGATCTGCGGGGGGGGAGGAGAGAGGAGAGTTTTAATGGGGGGGTGGAAAGAGGAGAGTTTTGATCCGGGGGGAGGAAAGAGGAGAGTTTTGATGGTGGGGGGAAGGAAGAGAGTTTTGATCGAGGGGCGGGGGGAAAAAAGAGGAGAGTTTTGATGGAAGGGTGGAAAGAGGAGAGTTTTGATGGGGGTGGGAGTGGGAGGGTTTGATAACTGTATAACCCTGTTGATGAAAATAAAATCATCTCTATCTTGAACTTGATCTTGAACATAACTTGAAAAATGTAGAGGGAGGTACTTCTATTTTTTATTTGGATATTTTGAAAAAATTATGTCAAAATATTTTGTCTCTTTGCTTCTTTTATTTTTGTAGTTTAAGCTTCCATGAATACTTCTGTTGTATAGTAAATTAACTTTACGAAGTTTGTCAGTCCTGTATAGCTGTTTGATCCTATTCTCATTCTTTCGTCAAGTTATTCAGTACCTACCAGCGCTGATTTCTTAACTCTCCGCAAGGGTTTTCTGTGCAGCCACAAGTGGCCACATACACTGGCTTAAGTTAGTTTGGAGCAACTATTAGTTGTCCAAACTGGCTTAAATGGCCAAAACGGGCGTAGGTGGCTGGTAACGCCCCATTTTGAAAAAACAAACAAAACTAAAAAAAATCCTCACTAACTCACTTACACTGGCGCAAATTGAATGTGCAGAATGGGGATTTTTAAGATACTCCAGAAAAATCAAGTTGCTCCAAGAAAAACGGAGCAACTCCTGGGCAATTTTGGGCCCAATTTTTCCACATTTTTCAAGTTGGACACAAAGCGATGTCAATGTCGGGAACCCTCTTGACGTGAGTGGAGTGGAATATTGGGCTATCACGGATCCTCAATATATTCAGGAGGAGAGGATCCCTCGTGCTTGAGTAGTAATTCTCCTTATTCTGCAGTAACAGAGGCCGGAATTTTCCCATTGCTGAGCGTGAGGGCTTGGGGGTGGGTTGGCAGTCAAAATTCCAGAAATAGCGACGCGTCAGGAATCCGCCATCATCCCGTCACCTCGCGCATTTAACTTGAGCGGCTTTGAAGGTGCAACATGGACCCTATCGGCAAAGTCAGGTGACCTCATTGAAATCATGAGGTGCTTGTTGATAGACCCCGAATAGTGATTTTAACGCCAGCTTTTGACTGTAACTAGGAGCACGGGATTCACAGAGGTCTGGTACCTCGCCTGTGAAGAGGAGGTGGAATTTCAGTGGTCATTGGCGAGTTCATTCATTGACAGCTGGGAATAGTACATAAATGCTGCAACATTTCATCTCATTACTTGCCTCATGTAAAGGCTCTTGCTCACTCCATTATGCCACAGATTTGGGTGTCAGCAGCTTGCAGGTCATTTTTCAAACCTCGGCAGCCACTCTCTCACCACATTGCTACTCACTATTACAGCATTGAGGGATCGGCCCTCTGATCTCCACTTTACCTGCCATCTACTACCTCAGCATGGGTGCCGTTTATACTGGGGTGCCGCTTATACTGTCTCACCTTGGTCCTCAGAATCAGACCAAGATGAGTCCCACCACCAACAACACCAATCACACCACCAGCAACAGTAATGGTGACCATGAAACTGCTGGATTGTCGTAAAAACCCAATGTCCTTTTGGGAAGGAAATCTGCTGCCCTTACCTGGTTTGGCCTATTTGTGATTCCAGACCCACAATGTGGTTGACTCTTAACTGCCCTCTGAAATGGCGGCTCACTCATCACCTTCTCAAGGGCAATTAGGGATGGGCAATAAATGCTGGGCTTACCAGCGACGCCCACATCCCAGGAATAAATGTTAAAAAACAGCAGCCACCACAACAGCAGCCTTCTCATAAGAACAAAAGAAATAGGAGCAGGAGTAGAACATTGGCCTCTCGAGCCTGCTCCGCCATTTAATAAGATCAGAACCTCAACAACCTGATGCTCTGTGGGAGAGAGGGGGGGCACCACAGGGCTGCAGTGTGCCAGAGGCGATACCGCCAGCACAGGCAGAGGATGAGTTTCCTCAACACGACCGAGCAGCAGTGCTTCTCGCGGCTCTGGCTGTCACGCCAAGCTGTCACAGATATTTGCAGACTGCTGGAACAAGACCTGCTGCCCAGAGGCCCTGGTGGACATGCCTGACCAGTGCCTGTCACTGCCACCTTCAACTTCTTCGCCTCAGGCTCCTTCCAGGAAGCTGCAGCAGACATTTGCGGGATCTCACAGTTGGCTGCCCACAGATGCTTCACCCAGGTGACTGATGCCGTGTTTCACAAGTCAGACAATTATATCCACTTCACCACTAATGAAGCCAGTGTTACTGAGCGCGCGCTCGGCTCCTTTGCAGCTCTGGCTGACATCTCACAGGTGCAGAGTGTCATCGACTGCACACAAGTTTCCATGAAGGGTCTCTCACATCACCCAGGATTTTTTGTGATCCGCAAAGGCTTCCACTCCCTCAATGTGCAGCTTGTCGGCAACCTTAAAAAGATGATTGTGCATGCGTGCGTCAGATTTCCTGGCAGCTGTCGTGACTCTTTCGTACTACGCCAGTCCACCCTCCCTCAGCTCTTCGCACCTCCAAACAGACTTACCAGCTGGCTGCTTGGAGACAAGGGTTATCCACTGAAGACGTGATTCATGATCCCCTTGAGGACGCCAAGTACTGAGGCCAAGGAGCCTTATAATTAGAGCCACATCTCCACCAGATATGTCATAGAGCAAACAAAAGGCATGCTGAAGAACATAAGATGTAAGAGCAGGAGCAGGCCATACGGCCCCTCGAGTACTTCAGATGTACATAGACTGGAGGGCCACCTCTGGTTCTCTGACATTCCCCGTTGTTCTGGCTCTTTTCTCCTGCAAGGAGGGAAAGAAAAGTTTGATTAAAAGTGATGCAATGAGTGTAAGGAATGTGTGGGTTACATCTGTAGAGAGTGATTTTGAGGGAGTTGTGCCATTGCCAAATGGCCTCCACCTGTCGTGTTACTCGCTATGATTGCACCCGGAGGGATGGGTGGACGTACAAGGTATGTTGATGCGAGAAATGATGTGCAGGAGTAAAAGGCAGAGTGACGGGGCTGTGTTGACAGACACATCAGAATGAAGGTGACTGTGGCATTGCACTCACCTTTCCTGATCTCATGAGATCATTGAAAGTTTTCCCACACTGGATCCAGGTCCTCTTGACCACATCCCTGCTGCTGACATCCTCAGCTATATCCAGCCAGGCTCTTTTGGTCTGTTGCAGAGATCTCCTTTGCCTATCAGCAGGGAAGTCGGGTCCCCTGCATGCTCTGACTGCCTCCACCAGAGTATGCAGGGATGAGTCTGAAATGCGTGGTCTATCCATCGTTGCTACTTTATAACAGAACTCAGGCCTTTGTTTGTCAGGTTCCACCTTCCTCTCGCAACCTTCAAATGAGTTGCGCATAAGGCTGCTTTAAATATCGGCGCTGGAAACAAGTCATCGATGACGTCATCCGACCCGCACCACTTAATCGGGCCGGGAAAGGCGCCTAAGTCATTCGATTGGTGCCATTAAGTTAAAGTCGGTCTGAACAACACGCTGCTCAGAGCATCATGTTCGCGGCCCTGCATGCACCCGACCCGACTCCAAGGTAACGACTCCGGCCAGAGTTTCTGGATTGTACACTCCAGAATGTGGTCATCGAAAAGGTAGTGAGACATTTCAGGGCGTAGAGATAATGTAGAAAGAGAGCAGTAGGTGACCATCTGTAGGTGCAGAGAACCCCTTGAGTCACTGGAATAGATATTTAGTGATGGACAAGCATGAGGAGGATAGCCATGAGCAACGCTACGACATCTTGGTCAAGGGAATACCCAGGGGGGTATGAGAGGCAGGTGGACCATAAGAATAAGAAAGTGGCAGTAGTGGTGTCATTCTATTGGCAAGGGTTTAGATAGTCATTTTTGCAGTCATGAAAGAGGAGTTTATGAACAGCATGTTACTTCTCTGCTGCCAGGTTGAAGGTCATTATAGAACAGATGGAAAAACTTTGGGAAAGTGAGGGAGAGCAGCCAAAGGTTTCAGTACATGTAGGAACCAATGACAAAGTGCACATGAGGTCTTGCAGAGAAAGTTTAAGGGTTTAGGAGTGAGAACTCAAAAGGTGGGAATTTCCAGATTGCTTCCTGTGTCAGATGCTGGACAGGTTAGAGAGAGGAAGATTAGGACAGTCAACTTATGGCTGCAGGGCTGCAGCAAGAGGGCAGGGTAGCGAGAGATTTTTGGAACAAAGGAAGGCCTTCACCTGTATTGAAACCACGTCACTGTCCTTGCGGGTAAATAGAAGAGTGGGGGAGGATTGAAACCAATATGGCAGAGTGGTGAGGAATGTCTAGTTTTGAGAACAGAGAGGAAGAGCAAGATTAACAAAGCTATCGGAATAGAAGCAGAACGCTTATCCGAAATAAGTATTGAGTAAGCACTATCACAGGAGAAAGTGAAATAAATAGGCCAAGAGATAGAGAGGTAAAAGCACTGTTGTGCAAGGGATATCTAAATGAGAAATGGTAAAACCAGGAAAATGAATAATACCCAAAAATTGAAATCAGGATTGAATCGTATGAGAGATTGGTTGACTAGGCGTGTATTCACTTGAGTTTAGAAGAATGAGAGGGGATATCATTGAAAATTATAAAATTCTGATGGGTTTGGATTGGGGAGGATGTTTCCCCTGGCTGGTAAGTCTAGAACAAGGGGTCACAGTCTCAGGATACGGGGTAGGAAATTTAGGACCGAGATGAGGAGAAATGTTTTCACTCAGAGGGTGGTGAACCCCTGGAATTCTCGACCACAGATGGCTGTGGAGGCCAAGTCACTGAATATATTTAAGAAGGAGACAGATAGATTTCTAGACACAAAAGGTATCAAGGGGTATGGAGAGAAAGTGGGAATATGGTGTTGAGATAGAGGATCAGCTATGATTATATTGAATGGCGGTGCGGGCTCGAAGGGCCAAATGGCCTACTACTGCTCCGATTTTCTATGTTTCTATGAATCTGAATGCAAAAGCATTCAAAACAATGACCTTATAAGCATGAATAGTTCTGGCAGGATTTGATACAGTAGCGAAAACGGAGACACAGCTTATGTTTGTATAGGACTGTGAACTTAATATTGCTGGTTATCACATTTTCAGGAGAGATAGGGAGGGGAAAAAGAAGGGTGCGGTGGCAGTTTTAGTGAAGTATTCTATTACAGTGCTCGAATGTAAAGATTCAATACTTACAAAAATGAGAAGTGACAGAGAGGAGGAGATATTTGTTGGCATATGGGTATCAAAGGATAAGGAGAAAGGATGGGTAGGTGCTGTTTCGGTACAGATTAGTCATAATCTAACTGGGGTGGAACATGGGCCTGACTGGCCGAGTTCAGCTCCTATATTCCGATCACCTAGCCGTACAAATATATAATTCCATTTAAGTATGAAATGAAGCCGTAAGAAAGTGAGTAAAATTTTGTATTTTATAAATAGGAGCAGAGAATATAAGAGCAAAGAAATAATTATCAATTTACCCAAAGCAATGTTTCGGCCACAGTTAAAATACTGTTTTAGGCAGTTTTAGGTGCCCAAATTTATTATTTAAGTAACAAACAAAAATAAATCAAATGCTATGCATTTATACAATAATATTGCACAACTTAATTTCTAGGTTACATATTGGCTCTTAAGATTGACTTTACTACCCGACTGCCAAGCAGCTTGAGAAGTAGTCTTTACCACAATAGAAGTTAGTCAGAAACTGGGTACAGTTTTGTAATGACCCAATTCGATATCCTCCGGGCTTTAAAGAACAAATCAATGCTCGCCGACTTTTATTTCCTCCATTTCTTCTGATATGGTACCTGGCACCAGCAGTGTCTCACTTTTGATTGTATGTTATCTGAATAATGTGCCAGTAACTGGTCCATGTTCACTTCAGTAAGTCCGGTGTCACCGAGGACCAAAAGTATTATAACGCAATTGTAACTGGCTGCAGATTTAAATTTGCGACTGATGACTGAGATTGGTGTTGGAGAGTAGAACATTTCTATGCATCCAATTGCAGAAATCAGGAGGGGTGGCTGAGCAGCCTTGGAGAGGTGGCTCGGTTTAATTTGAATTAACCGCACAGACTACAGCGGTTTAGGGCGGCGGCTCATCACCACCTTCTCAAGGGTGATCAGGGATGGCCAATAAATGCTGGCCTTGCCAGTGACGCCCGTATCCCATATAAAAAAAAAAAATCCAACGTTTTTTTCAGTGTTTGTCCCCACCTCAGCTCAGTGTCAGCTTATGTGCCTTCCCTATGCGGTCATCCCGTGTATATTGGATAAGTTGGAATGAAGCGAAGGAAGTAAAAGATGGAAGATTTGCATCCTCATGCTGTTTAATGCCAGGAAGGATATTTAAAGCTGGTAATGGTGTGGACAATTTCTGCTATCTTTCTTGAAGTTTTATTTTGGAAAGTAAGCCATCAAAATAATATTGCTTACATCACTTTCATTTCGCACTAAAATGAGAAGGAAACATCAACCAGAAGATCCCATCGCATACCAGTCAGTCTCTATCAGCAATGATGAAAGGTTTTCTCTCTATCTGTGCTACTTGTCACAAAATAGTCAACCCCTTTATCAAAAACAGACTTAAAATGTTATCAGGTAAAGAAAAGGCAAGAAATGGGAATAGGTGAACAGCTTTTTCAGAGAGCCAGTCCAGGTGTGTTGGGCCAAATGGCTTCCCTCTTGTTTTAAAATTCTATGATTCCACATAGCACCACGGTAGAAATGAAGTGCAGGAAGGATGATCTGCAGAGATCGTGTGCGGGTGCTCTGAAGTGTTTCCCTCGGTTTCCGCTGGGTTCTTGCAAGGTCAGTCCAAACGTGTTCCTTCGGTCGATAATGGTGCTCAGTGCACACAGATTGCAATGGGGAGAGTGGATGAGGCAGTTGTGTAAAGTAGAAAGACGACTTACTCACCCATTGTTACCTTCTTGCTTTCGATTATTAGAAATTCTAATAATTTGGTTTCCATTGTTATTGGAAATTAAATGGTTAAGGGGATGGATAATGCATAAGACGTTGGAGACATTGTCCCCGATATTTACGGAGAGGCGAGGAGGGAGCTGGGCGGGGCGGGGGGAGGGAGGAAGAAGAAGGTGATCGTAGCAGCCAGTAAACCTGGAAATGTGGGTAAACCAGAGGTCCTGCTGAATTTAACGACAGGACGTCATTTTAATTTTTGGCACCATTTCCCGGCTTGATTGAGAGGCTGGCCGCAACTTGGGAGCAGAGAAGATAGAGATAGGGAAGGGGAGATCGGAAACGCCTGGATGGGAGATCCGATAGACCATGAGGGGTGATCGGAAAGGCCCGAGGGAAATGGTAGATCGGAGGCCTGGGGGAGATTGGAGGTCTTAGGGACGTCGGGGAAGAGATTCGGGGATGGGGAGAGATAAGATTACGGAAGGTAGTTCAGCCAAGGGATGCATCCCTTCTTCTCCTGGTCCACAAGCAGTGACAGAAACATACTTAGCTCTTGAATCTGACTCTTCTCGCCTTCCTCCAGCAGCCTGGTTTCCCAAGCCCTGGGAAACTCAACCCGCAGGTGTTAAATCTAACAGCCTGTTAAAATTTGAGGCACAATTAGAAACATAGAAACATAGAAAATAGGTGCAGGAGTAGGCCATTTGGCCCTTCGAGCCTGCACCGCCATTCAACTAGATCATGGCTGATCTTTCCCTCAGTACCCCTTTCCTGCTTTCTCTCCATACCCCTTGATCCCCTTAGCTGTATGGGCCATATCTAACTCGCTCTTGAGTATATCCAATGAACTGGCATCAACAACTCTCTGCAGCAGGGAATTCCACAGGTTAAGAACTCTCTGAGTGAAGAAGTTTCTCCTCATCTCAGTCCTAAATGGCCTACCCCTTATCCTAAGACTATGTCCCCTGGTTCTGGACTTCCCCAAAATCGGGAACATTCTTCCGCATCTAACCTGTCCAGTCCCGTCAGAATCTTAAACGTTTCTATGAGATCCCATCTCATCCTTCTAAACTCCAGTGAATAAAGGCCCAGTTGATCCAGTCTCTCCACATATGACAGTCCAGCCATCCCTGGAATCAGTCTGGTGAACCTTCGCTGCACTCCCTCAAAAGCAAGAACGTCCTTCGTCAGATTAGGAGACCAAAACTGAACACGATATTCCAGGTGAGGCCTCACTAAGGCCCTGTACAACTGCAGTAAGACCTCCCTGCTCCTATACTCAAATCCCCTAGCTATGAAGGCCAACATACCATTTGCCTTCTTCATCGCCTGCTGTACCTGCATGCCAAATTTCAATGAATGATGAACCATGACACCCAGGTCTCGTTGCACCTCCCCTTTTCCTAATCTGCCGTCATTCAGATAATATTCTGCCTTTGTGTTTTTGTCACCAAAGCGGATAACCTCACATTTATCCACATTATACTGCATCTGCCATGCATTTGCCCACGCACCTAACCTGTCCAAGTCACCGTGCAGCCTCTTAGCGTCCTCCTCACAGCTCACACCGCCACCCAGCTTAGTGTCATCTACAAACTTGGAGATATTACATTCAATTCCTTCATCAAAATCATTCATGTATATTGTAAAGAGCTGGGGTCCCAGCACTGAGTCACTGTCTGCCATTCTGAAAAGGACTCGTTTATCCCGATTCTCTGCTTCCTGTCTGCCAACCAATTCTCTATCCACGTCAGTATATTACCCCAAATACCATGCGCTTTGATTTTGCACACACATCTCTTGCGCAGGACCTTGTCAAAAGCCTTTTGAAAGTCCAAATACACCACATCCACTGGTTCTCCCTTGTCCACTCTGCTTGTTACATCCTCAAAAAATTGCAGAAAATTCATCAAGCTTCATTTAATTTTCATAAATCCATGCTGACTTGGACCGATCCTGTCACTGCTTCCCAAATGCGCTGCTATTTCATCCTCAATGATTGATTCCAACATTTTCCCCACTACCGATGTCAGGCTAACCGGTCTATAATTATTGGTTTTCTCTCTCCCTCCTTTTTAAAGAAATGGTGTTACATTCGCTACCCTCCAATCCATAGGAACTGATCCAGAGTCGATAGACTGTTGGAAAATGATCACCAATGCATCCACTATTTCAAGGGCCACTTCTTTAAGTACTCTGGGGTGCAGACTATCAGGGCCCGGGGATTTATTGACTTTCAATTCCATCAATTTCCCTAACACAATTTCCTGCTTTATAAGGCTATCCTTCAGTTCCTCCTTCTCACTAGACCCACTGCCCCTAGTACATTCAGAAAGTTATTTGTGTCTTCCTTCGTGAAGACAGAACCAAAGTATTTGTTCAATTGGTCTGCCCTTTCTTTGTTCCCCAATATAAATTCACCTGAATCCAACTGCAAGGGACCTATGTTTGTCTTCACTAATCTTAATCTCTTCACATATTTATAGAAGGTTTCGCAGTCCGTTTTTATGTTCCCTGCAAGCTTCCTCTCTTATTCTATTTTCCCCCTCTTAATTAAACCCTTAGTCATCCTCTGTTGAATTCTAAATTTCTCCCAGTCCTCAGGTTGGTTGCTTTTTCTAGCCAATGCATATGCCTCTTCCTTGGTTTTAACACTATCCTTAATTTCCCTTGTTAGCCACAGTTGAGCCACCTTCCCAGTTTTATTTTTACTCCAGACAGGGATGTACAATTGCTGAAGTTCATCCATGTGATATTTAAATGTTTGCCATTGCTTATCCACCGTCAACCCTTTAAGTATCCTTTGCCAGTCTATTCTAGCCAATTCACCCCTCATATCATCAAAGTCAATATGGAGATTAAAGTCACCCATGATAACTGCTATACCTTTATTGCATCCCTTATTTCTTGTTTGATGCTGTCCCCAACCTCACGACTACTGTTTGGTGGTCTGTACACAACTCCCACTAGCGTTTTCTGCCCTTTGGTATTCCGCAGTTCCACCCATACCGATTACACATCATCCAGGCTAATGTCCCTCCTTACTATTGCATTAATTTACTCTTTAATCAGCATGCCACCCCACCTCTTTTTCCTCTCTGCCTATCCTTCCTGAATGTTGAATACCTCTGGATGTTGAGTTCCCAGCCTTGGTCACCCTGGAGCCATGTCTCCATGATGCCAATTACATCATATCCGTTAACTGCTGTCTGCGCAGTTAATTCATCCACGTTATTCCGAATACTCCTCGCATTGAGGCAGAGAGCCTTCAGACTTTGCCCGTTTAGAATTTTGCTGTTGGGTTTCTCTGCCCTCCACTTTTATGATTCTCCTTTCTATCTTTTGCTTCTGCCTCCATTTTATTTCCTTCTGTCTCCCTGCATAGGTTCCCATCCCCCTGCCATGTTAGTTTAACTCCTTCCCAACAGCACTAGCAAACATTCCCCCTCGGACATTGGTTCCAGTCCTGCCTAGGTGCAAACCGTCCGGTTTGTACTGGTCCCACCTCCCCCAGATCCGGTTCCAATGTCCCAGGAATTTGAATCCCTCCCTTTTGCACCACTCCTCAAGCCACGTATTCATCTGAGTTATCCTGCGATTCCTACTTTGACTAGCACGTGGCACTGGTAGCAGTCCTGAGATTACTAATTTCGAGGTCCTACTTTTTAATTTAGCTCCGAGCTCCCTAAATTCATCTTGTAGGACCTCATCCCGTTTTTTACCGATATCATTGGTACCTATATGCACCATGACAACTGGCTGTTCACCCTCCCTTTTCAGAATGTACTGCACCCGCTCTGAGACATCCTTGACCCTTGCACCAGAGACGCAACATACCCTCCTGGAGTCTCGGTTGCGGCCGCAAAAATGCCTATCTATTCCTCTTACAATCGAATCCTCTATCACTATAGCTCTCCCATTCTTTTTCCTGTCCTCCTGTGCAGCAGAGCCACCCATGATGCCATGAACTTGGCTGCTGCTGCTCCCCCCGATGAGTCATCTCCCTCATTAAAATATTTAAATCATGGACCTACCTCTGGAGAGCAGGTTAGTCTCCCATATAATGAATAATGGAAATAATGAGTGAGATGGAGGTGGTTTTGGGCAATGTTCCATTTCAGCTACAGGGCCGCACCGGTCTCTCCACCGGTCCATTGCAGCCTGGGACCGGCTTTCTCAATGTCATGTCTTGCCCCTTAAAGGGGCCGCGGACCAAAAAGCATAAGAGGGAACGTTGGCTTTGGGTTTGGGTCTCCAATTTTTGAAATTTTAATCCCACCACTCTCCCACCCATCTTGTGGGGTTAAAACTCCTACCATTATTTCCATGAAAATAGCTTTTGTAAAGGAACTGCAAAGTCAACGTTTGCCAAGCCAGTCACAGAATGGAACGGTCAAAAAGTACCATTGCCTCACTCTCACTTGACATCACCGTGACGAGCAATATATACAATTCTTTGGGCCTTTCTCACTCCTTTCCTTTTCCCCCATCCCTCACCTTTTAAATTGCAACAAAAGTTTACCAGAAATATTTGGGTTCAGTCCATGCCCTTTTAATGGGAAAGAGGCAGTTCGTGTATCAAACTGGAGATAACAGGAATAAAGAACTAAATATCACATAGATGAGATAAGTGCTTTTGAACAGATGCTATTCATTGTCACATATTCTCCAGCTTCCTGCCATTTAAGGGGCCAAGTTCTAGGTTCAAGAGTTTCAGCACTCCCTGTAACTATGGTGATGCATGTTAATTGGTGATGGCAGAAAAGGGCTTCAAAAGGAGAGTTTTGAGGTACAATATGTCTCGAGCAGTGAAAGGGACAACAAGCCAATCAAAACCAAACCCTCCAGCATTTAAGCTGACCTATTTGCAGATCTGTTTGTTTGCTGCTGATTCTAATCTGTATTTATTAATAATGATAGAAAAGTAACAAGTGCAGGATATATGAGGAGCTTCCGATCCATGCAAGGGGTACGGTAGAATAGTGGTTATATTACTGGACTACTAATCCAGTGGCTTTGATTCACAATCCAGAGACGTGAGTTCAAATCCCACAACAGCATGATTGTCGTAAAAACCACTAAGGTTCACTCAGGTTCTTTATGGAAGGAAATATGTCACCCTTACCCGGTCTGGCCTGTATGTGACTCTGGACACACAGCAACGTGGTTGACTTTTAAGTGGCCCAGCAAGCCACTTCGTTGTACCAAACCGCTACGACAAAATCAGCACTGTGGGAGTACCTTCACCACACGGACTGCAGCAGTTCAAGAAGGCGGCTTACCACTACCTTCTCTAGGGCAATTAGGGATGGGCAATAAATGCTGGCCTTGCCTGCGGTGCACACATCCCATGAATGAATAAAACAAAATAGATTAATGTGATTTAGAAAGCTTTGTGTTTTGTTGTGAAACCTAACAGGAAGACATCCAGATATTCCTTTGATTTGGGGGAGGGTTCCAGGGAATAAATACATGAGAAGAGATAGTGGACAGGTGATAAATCAGAAAATACTCACCTTTTAATATTGTGCATTGAGCAGCAACATGTAATTGTTTAAGTGTTCATTTCTGACCCCTGCCAAGATTTTAATCCTGCTCATTCCCATCCAGCACCCTATCTAAAAAACATCTTCAAAGTTTCTTCATCCTCCTCTGCGGTGCATCTTGCTCACAGCCCGATGCTCTCTCATCGCGGTCATCAACTTTACATGTGCTCTGCCCGAGCACATGCAATGGGTGGGACCTTGAATGCCATTCTTGGATCTGGCCACTTCTGGACCAGGTCCAAAACTTGGAAAATTGGTCAATCTTAATGATCTGGCTATGTATCCCGGATTGTCTCCAGCCCAACACCTTCGATCTTCCATGATCATTCCCCTCAGACCCCTTCATGTTTTCGGGTTCCATCTTCCCCACCCTTAGTGTTCTCAGCTCCTTTCTCGGTACTTCGAGGTTCAACCTCCCTGTCCCCACTTCTCGTGCTCCTCGATCCTCTTTATGCATTCAATCTCGACTGTAATGGAGTATTTAAAATAAACACCCAAAACAGGTCTGGGTTCGAAGATTCAAGAAGTCTTTATTACCACCGGTGGGGAGACCGCATGCTCTCTGTCTGTAGCCAGGTTTCTCCGATGTAAACATAGAATATAGAAAATAGGTGCAGGAGTAGGCCATTCGGCCCTTCGAGCCTGCACCGCCATTCAATCTGATCATGGCTGATCATGCAACTTCAGCACCCCATTTCTGCTTTCTCTCCATACCCCTTGATCCCTTTAGACATAAGGGCCACATCTTACTCCCTTTTGAATATATCGAACGAACTGGACTCAACAACTTTCTGTGTTTGAGAATTCCACAGGTTCCCAATTCTCTGAGTGAAGAGGTTCCTCCTCATCTCAGTCCTAAATGGCTTACCCCTTATCCTTAGACTGTGACCCCTGGTTCTGGACTTCCCCAATATCGGGAACATTCTTCCTGCATCTAACCTGTCCAATCCCGTCAGAATTTTATATGTTTCTATGAGATCCCCTCTCATTCTTCTAAATTCCAGTGACTATAAGCCTAGTCGATCCAGTCTTTCTTCATATGTCAGTCCTGCACTTCCTCAATAGCAAGAATGT
This sequence comes from Pristiophorus japonicus, assembly GCF_044704955.1. Classification (NCBI taxonomy): domain Eukaryota; kingdom Metazoa; phylum Chordata; class Chondrichthyes; family Pristiophoridae; genus Pristiophorus; species Pristiophorus japonicus. The sequence continues at coordinate 38,491,550 of NC_091977.1, forward strand.
CCTTCCTCAGATTAAGTTGCAAGCAATCTTTTATACACTTAATGATGCATGTCAGCCTCATGCACGATCCCCCTATGCCATTTAATTGGCCCAAACCCTGTGTGCAAAATTGCTGACTGACTAATTCCCTTTCGCGTCACACAATCATTCGCCTATGTTTCATACCAGATGGAGTTTCTCCAAGGTGTTACTTCTGACCCCTTGCTCTATTTAACTGCCTCTCTGGGCCTCTTGTGGTTCAACAGTTTGGCTATTTGTAATTGTCCTCAGGTTAGACAGCTTGTAACAGTTAATCATTCTGACATGTTATTCTTAGCGCTGTCTCTTCTGCCCGTTAAGCATCTTGGAAAACTGACCACAACAGAAGCCTATTTAGCTCTTTTTAATCCCGGGACCCATTCTTAACCCTTTAATTATAGCAGAGCTCAAAAGTCCCACTTCACCCACTTCCAGTTCTATACGCCCACAAAACAGGCCCCATCTCGTGGGAATAAAAATCCAATTTTTGTTTTATAATGCCACTCAGAGGATTTTAATAATGCCACTTTAAAGCCTTCATGCATTTCAGCAAAGCAGATGTGCTGAGTGACATTGCCGTCGAAAGGATTGGTTTGTTAACAGTCTGGAAAGGTGTCTTTTTCTGAGCTTCCATTGTTTCTGTATGGTTATTAAAGAAAATAATCTGATGACTTTGGTAAGAATGTACAAAAAATGGACAAGTTTAAAACAAAGGATTCATATCATCTGTGTTATCTTCGGATGTCCACTTTAATTAAATAATTTAATACACAGAGGAACCCTATAAATGGGTTCAAATAAAACAATAAGTGGATTTTATTGAATCACTGCTTGGAAATTATCTTGGGGTAAACACTTAACCCCCATATACGCCATCATCGATGATCCTTCTCTGGCACCCTCGAGGCCCTTCCATTCTATAATCTCTGTCTTGCTGCATTAGTAATTGCCGCTATTGAACAAAATAATGGCCTTCTTTCTTTATTGGGGAATTACTGAGAAAATATTAACTTAGTTGAGTCAGTTTTTCAAATGTTAGCATTCCATGAGGGAAGAATTTTGAAAAGGAGCAGAAGACCTGAAGGCAGCCTCTCCAGGGCCTGAGAAATATGTGGGATTGAAGGAAGGAAGGTCAAAGCAATATTTAAGGAAACACCCAGAACTTGTTTGCTTTAAAACACCATATCACATATCAAATATAATATTGCAAGAAGTGTCCAGGGGGAAATATGATTTATAGATTCCCAGTAAAAAACAAATACAAGAAGATCTTTCATTTTCAAGTCTATTATTTTCAAGAGATGTCATAAACAGTTTGCCATGGTAATGATAAAAAAAACTATGATATTCAGAGAAAACAGAGAGAATGGAAGATTAAATAGTATTGATTTTTTTTCCTTTGGAAAGTTGTTAAGGCAAAGCAGTGTGCTTTATATGCTGGGTCAGTTTTAGACAAGTGCCCATTTGGGATGATTTCTTCAAAGTAATATTCTCTCATGAATTTAGGTAGATTGACCATCATATGATGATTTATATACTATTCTACACAGCCAGTCACAAATAGAGCACATTTGCAACATCATTGTGAAAGATCAGTCACCATAACTTTAGTTTGAACTCAGAAATGCTTGATCGCACTGCATTTCCTTGTTAAGGTAGAGGACAGTAAAAACATTCCAATAATTGATAATCAAGGAGCTATTGCGGTGGGCGTTGGGGGGGGGGGCGGGGGGGGGGGGACTTAAAACAATCACTATCAATAGAGATAAAGTATGAGGCAAACTAATGGCTCTGAAGGTGCACAAATCCCCTGGACCCGATGGCTTGCATCCTAGGGTCTTAAAACAAGTGGCTGTAGAGATAGTGGATGCATTGGTTGTAATCTACCAAAATTCCCTGGATTCTGGAGAGGTCGCAGCGGACTGGAAAACCGCAAATGTAACACCCCTATTTAAGAAAGGAGGGAGACAGAAATCAGGAAACTATAGACCAGTTAGCCTAACATCTGTCATTGGGTAAATGCTAGAGTACATCATTAAGGAAGTAGTAGCAGGACATTTGGAAAAGCATCGTTCAATCAGGCAGAGTCAGCATGGTTTTATGAAGAGGAAATCATGTTTGACAAATCTGCTAGAGTTCTTGGAGGATGTAACAAGCAGGGTGGATAAGGGGGAACCAGTGGATGTGGTGTATTTGGATTTCCAGAAATCATTCGATAAAGTGCCACACAAAAGGTTACTGTACAAGATAAGAGCTCACGGGGTTGGGAGTATGACATTAGCATGGATAGAGGATTGGCTAACTAACAGAAAACAGAAAGTTGGGATGAATGGGTCATTTTCAGGTTGGCAAACAGTAACTAGTAGGGTGCCGCAGGGATCGGTGCTGGGTCCTCAATGATTTACAATTTATATTAATGATTTGGATGAAGGGACTGAGTGTAATGTAGCCAAATTTGCTGATGACACAGAGAGATAGGTGGGAAAGCAAGTTGTGAAGATGACGCAAAGAAGGGATATAGACATGCGAAGTGAGTGGGCAAAAATTTGGAGATGGACTATAATGTGGGAAAATGTGAGGTTATCCACTTTGGTAGGAAAAATAAAAATGCAAAGTATTACTTAAATGGGGAGCAATTACAAAATGCTGTCATACAAACGGATCTGGGGGTTCTTGTACATGAAACACAAAAGGTTAGCATGCAGATACAGCAAGTAATCAGGAATGCTGGCCTTTATTGCAAAGAGGATGGAGTATAAAAGTAGGGAAGTCCTGCTCCAACTGTACAGGGCGTTCGTAAGACCACACCTGGAGTACTGCATACAGTTTGGGTTATTTAAGGAAGGATTTATTTGCATTGGAGGCAGTTCAGAGAAGGTTCACGAGGTTGATTCCTGAGATGAAGGGCTTGCGATATGACGAAAGTTTGAGCCTATTCTCCTTGGAGTTTAGAAGAATGAGAGGTGATATTATTGAAACAAATAAGTTCCTGAGGGGGCTTGACAGGTTAGATGCAGAGAGGATGTTTCCCCTTGTGCAGGAATCTAGAACTAGGGGGCATAGTTTCAGAATAATTCTCTACCCCAGAGAGCTGTGGAGGCTGGGTCTTTGAATATATTTAATGTGGAGATAGACAGATTTTTGAATGATAAGGGAGTCAAGGGTTATGGGGAGCGGGTGGGGAAGTGGAGTTGAGGCCAGGATCAGATCAGCCATGATCTTATTGAATGACGGAGCAGGCTCGAGGAGCCAAATGGCCGACTCCTGCTTTTATTTCTCACGTTCTTAAAAGCCAGTGGGAATGATCTGATTACTTTGAAGTGGTGCCTTTAGTTTAATTCATACTTCTGAAGCGGAAGTTGTAAAATTCATGGTTTATTTCATTATAATATATATATTTTTATTAATGCATGGGATGTGGACATTGCTGACAAATTACCCTTGAGAAGGTGGTGGTGAGCTGTCCTCTTGAAATGCTGCATTACATGAGGCAAAAATACTCCCACAGTGCCGTTAGGTCGAGAGTTCCAGGATTTTGACCGAGCGACGATGAAGAAATGAAAATATATATTTCCCAGTCAGAATGGTATGTGACTTGGAGAGGAACTTGCAGGTGGTGCTATTCCCATGTGCCTGCTACCTTTGTCCTTAGAGGTGGTAGAGATCGGGGGTATGAGGTGCTGTTGAAGAAACCTTGGCGAGTTGCTGAAGAGCATCTTGTAGATAGTACATACTGCAGCCACGGTGCATTAGTGGTGGAGGGAGTGAATGTTGAAGGTGGTGAATGGGGTGCTAATCAAGGGGGCTGCTTTGTCCTTCCCTTCTTAACCACCTTACCTACCTGGCCTGCTACCTTTAGGGATTTGTGGATCTGCACTCCAAGGTCTCTTTGTTCCTCTACACTTTTCAGTGTCGTACCATTTAATGTGTATTCCCTTGCCTTGATAGACCTCCCCAAATGCATTACCTCACACTTATCCGATTGAATTCCATTTGTCACTTTTCTGTCCACCTGACCAGTACATTGATATCTTCCTGCAGTCCGCAGCTTTCTTCTTCATTATCAACCACACAGCCTATTTTAGTATAATCTGCAAACTTCTTAACCATACCCTCAATATTTAATTCCAAGTCATTGATATATACCACAAAAAAAAGGGACGCAGCACTGAGCCCTGCGGAACCCCACTGGACACAGCTTTTCAGTCACAAAAACACCCATCAACCATTACCGTTTGCTTCCTGCCTCCGAGCCAATTTTGGATCCAACTTGCCACTTTGCCCTGGATCCCATGGGCTATAACTTTCATGACCATTCTACCATGTGGGACATAATCAAAAGCTTTGCTAAACTCCATATACATTACATCATATGCACTGTCCTCATCGATCCTCCTGGTTACCTCCTTGAAAAATTCAATCAAGTTAGTCAAACATGACCTTCCTTTGACAGATCAATGTTGAATGTCCTTGATTAATCCATGTCTTTCCGAATGAAGATTTATCCTGTTCCTCAGAAGTTTTTCCAATAATTTTCCCACCACCGAGGTTTGGCTGACTGACAAACTATATTGATTTGCCTGCATTTTTTTTTAGAAACAACTACAGAATAGCAATCTTTACAGAATATACAGTCACTGAAAAAAACATATCAAATGTGACAGAACAGCATGTTAAGGAAAAAGTGGAACGTCGTGACAAATCAGATCATCTTGGATTTTTAGGAGAGGACTATCCATCTATGAGTGGCATGTATAAGCAAGGTGGGAACGGTAGCATAGTGTTTATGTTGCTGGATTAGTGATTTGGAGATATGAGTTCAAATCCCACCATAGCAGCTGGGGAATTAAAATTTAGTTAATTAAATAAATGTGGAATTAAAAAGCTGGTATCGGTAATGGTGACCATGAAACTATTGGACCATCTGGTTCACGAAGGAAGTAAATCTCTGTCCCTGGTCTGGCCAATATGTGACGACAGACACACAGCAATGTGGTTGACTCTTAACTTCCCTCTGAAATGTTGGCCCAAACTGCTACAAATGGTATGTTCACCACACAGACTGTGGCGGTTCAAAAAGGTGACTCACCACGACTTTCTCAAGGGAAATTAGGGATGCTGGCCTTGCCAGCAATGCCCACATACCATGAACAAATAAAAACATCCTGTGATTTCAAAAAAAGGCAAAGATATACAGATTAACTGACCCTTTCTGGCATTAAATAGGGTTGAGGTGAATTCTCATCACAGAACATCTAAGTATTGACAAAGTTGGCCTCATTCTGGACAGACAATTTTAGAGCCATATTTCAATTAGTATTCCTGCTGTTATTGCAGGTCATGTTTGATATATTGCTGTCCCATTGATGGAATGATATACCTACCAGGAGCTGCTTCCTTGATAAAAACATCTGTCATTTGAGGTCTCCCTCATAACATTTGGCTGGATTTAGGAGAGAGAGAAAAGTCTTTGCCTCTGTTCTTTTAAACCTCTCAAAAGACATTGTCCCTCAGAAAGCCTCAGGATTGGACCTTGGTTCCAGGGCAGTTCCTTATTGGCTCGCCTCACACATGTGGCTGTCTGGCCTGGCTCAGCCATCTCTTGATTAATTTAAATGGCTTTCCAATACACAAAATCCATGCAGCAGCTCCGTGGGCTTCCATTTTGTTTCTTTCAAAACTCAACCCACGCTCGCAAACTGTGGGCTTTCATTTTGTTTCAATACAAACAGGCCTTTCCATATAATGTACACTTTTAACATTTATTCTCACACAGAATCAATTTTAATCATGAATAAACACTTTTATTTTTACACCTTACCTTTAAGAAAGGGAACGAGCTTTCCAACATGGCAGCGCTACATGGCCTATTGTGCAGCATTGCACACTTACAGCCCCGCCTGCTGCCTCTTGCACTCCAGGAAGAAAGTGGAGCGCATGATTTAGCACTCCACTTCCTTCCTGGAGCGCAAATGCCAAAAAAAAAGTTTGACAGCATTAGCGCCTGACGGAGCACTCCCAATTTCTCTCCCAAAGAGTTTAAATGTGGTATAGGTAAAAAGGGATCAAGGGGTACAGATACATAAATCACTAAATGTAGCGATGGAGATTAATAAGCCCATTAAAAAAGGAAACCTAGGATTTATTTCGGGAGGGATAGAAATGAAAAGCAGGGAAGCCATGTTGAGCTTGTATTGAAACATAGAAACATAGAAAATAGGTGCAGGAGTACGACATTCGGCCCTTCGAGCCTGCACCACCATTCAATGAGATCATGGCTGATCATTCACCTCAGTACCCCTTTCCTGCTTTCTCTCCATACCCCTTTATCCCTTTAGCCGTAAGGGCCATATCTAACTCCCTCTTGAATATATCTAATGAACTGGCATCAGCAACTCACTGCGGCAGGGAATTCCACAGGTTAACAACTCTCTGAGTGAAGAAGTTTCTCCTCATCTCAGTCCTAAATGGCTTACCCCTTATCCTTAGACTGTGTCCTCCGGTTCTGGACTTCCGCAACATCGGGAACATTCTTCCTGCGTCTAACCGATCCAGTCCCGTCAGAATTTTATATGTTTCTATGAGATCCCCTCTCATCCTTCTAAACTCCAGTGAATACAGGCCCAGTCGATCCATTCTCTCCTCATATGTCAGTCCTGCCATCCCGGGAATCAGTCTGGTGAACCTTCGCTGCACTCCCTCAATAACAAGAACGTCCTTCGTCAGATTAGGAGGCCATAACGGAACACAATATTCCAGGTGAGGCCTCACCAAGGCCCTGTACAACTGCAGTAAGACCTCCCTGCTCCTGTACTCAAATCCCCTAGCTATGAAGGCCAACATGCCATTTGCCTTCTTCACCACCTGCTGTAGCTGCATGCCAACTTTCAATGACTGATGTACCATGACACCTTGGTCTGTTTGCACTACCCTTTTCCTAATCTGCCGCCATTCAGATAATATTGTGCCTCTCTGTTTTTGCCCCCAAAGTGGATAACCTCACATTTATCTATATTGTACGGCACTCACCGAACCTGTCCAGGTCACCCTGCAACCTTTAGCATCCTCCTCACAGCTCACAGCACCACCCTGTCATCTGCAAACTTGGAGATATTACACTCAATTCCTTCATCTAAATCATTAATGTATGTTGTAAATAGTTGAGGTCCTAGCACTGAGCCCTGCGGCACTCCACTCGTCACTGCCTGCCATTCTGAAAAGGACCCGTTTATCCCGACTCTGTTTCCTGTCTGCCAACCAGTTCTCTATCCATGTCAGTACATTACTCCCAATACCATGTGCTTTAATTTTGCACACCATTCTCTTGTGTGGGACCTTATCAAAAACCTTTTGAAAGTCCAAATGCACCACATCCACTGGTTCTCCCTTGTCCACTCTATTAGTTACATCCTTAAAAATTTTTAGAAGATTTGTCAAGCATCATTTCCCTTTCATAAATCCATGCTGACTTGGACCGATCCTGTCACTGTTTTCCAAATGCGCTGCGATTTCATCTTTAATAATTGATTCCAACATTTTCCCCACTACTGATGACAGGCTAACTGGTCTATAATTACCCGTTTTCTCTCTCCCTCCTTTTTTTAAAAGTGGTGTTACATTCGCTACCTTCCAGTCAATAGGAACTGGTCCAGAGTCGATAGATGATCACCAATGCATCCATTATTTCTAGGGCCATTTCCTTAAATACTCAGGGATGCAGACTATCAGGCCCCAGGGAATTATCAGCCTTCAATCCCATAAATTTTGCGAACACAATTTCCCGCCTAATAAGGATTTCCTTCAGTTACTCCTTCTCACTAGACCCTCGGTCCCCTAGTATTTCCGGAAGGTTATTTACGTCTTCCTTCGTGAAGACAGAACTGAAGTATTTGTTCAACTGATCTGCCATTTATTTGTTCCCCATTATAAATTCACCTGAATCTGACTGCAACGGACCTACATTTGTATTCACTAATCTTTTTCTCTTCACATATCTTTAGAAGCTTTTGCAGTCAGTTTTTATGCTCCCTGTAAGCTTCCTCTCATACTTTATTTTCCCCCTCCTAATTAAATCCTTTGTCCTCCTCTGCTGAATTTTAATTTCTCCCAGTCCTCAGATTTGCTGCTTTTTCTGGCCAATTTATATGCCTCTTCCTTGGATTTAACAATATCCTTAATTTCCCTTGTTAGCCACGGTTGAGCCACCTTCTCTGTTTTATTTTTACTCCAGACAGGGATGTACAATTATTGAAATTCATCCATGTGATCTTTAAATGTTTGCCATTGCCAATCTGCCGTCAACTCTTGAAATATCATTCGCCAGTCTATTCTAGCCAATTCACGTCTCATACCATCGAAGTTACCTTTCCTTAAGTTCAGGACCCCAGTCTCTGAATTAACTGTGTCACTCTCCATCTTAATAAAAAATTCTACCATATTATGGGCACTCTTCCCCAAGGGGCCTCGCACAACAAGATTGCTAATTAGTCCCTTCTCATTACACATCACCCAGTCTAGGATAGCCAGCCCTCTAGTTGTTCCTCGACATATTGGTCGAGAAAACCATCCCTAATACATCCAGGCAATCCTCCTCCACCGTATTGCTATCAGTTTGGTTAGCCCAATCTATATGTAGATTAAAGTCGCCCATGATAACTGCTGTATCTTTATTGCACGCATCCCTAATTTCTTGTTTGATGCTGTCCCCAACCTCACTACCAGTGTTTGGTGGTCTGTACACAACTCCCACTAGTGTTTTCAGCCCTTTGGTATTCCGCAGCTCCACCCATACAGATTCCACATCATCCAAGCTAATTCCTTCCTTACTATCGAACCTTGGTTAGACTCCATATTATAGAGGCTGCAGAAAAGATGGAAAAAAGATATACAAGGATGATATCTAAACTGAGAGGTATAACTATCAGGAAAGACTTAACAGGCCGGGGCTTTTTTTCTCTAGAAAATAGAATGCTGAAAGGTGACCTGTTACAGGACTTAACGTGATGAAGGGATTAGATGGGGTAGACATTGAGAAGATGTTTCCGATTGTCGGAGATTCAAAAACTAGAGGCCATAAATACAAGATAGTCACTAATAAATCCAATAGGGAATTCAGGAGAAACATCTTTACCCAAAGAATGGCAAGAATATGGAACATACTATAACAAGAACTAATTGATGCCAATAGCATAGATTCATTTAAGAGGGAGCTAGATAAGCACATGAGGGAGAAAAGAATAGAAGGGAATGCTGATAGGGTTAGATGAAGCGGTGGGAGGAGGCTCGCGTGGAGCATAAAGGAGCAGGTGCAGGGAGGTCTTGCTGCAGTTGTACAGGACCTTGGTGAGACCACACCTTGAATATTGTGTGCAGTTTTTGTCTCCTAATCTGAGGAAGGACATTCTTGCTATTGAGGGAGTGCAGCGAAGGTTCACCAGACTAATTCCCGGGATGGCAGGACTGACATATGAAGAAAGATTGGATTGACTGGGCTTATTGTCACTGGAATTTAGAAGAATGAGAGGGGCTCTCATAGAAGCATCTAAAATTCTGACGGGATTGGACAGGTTAGATGCAGGAAGAATGTTCCCGATATTGGGGAAGTCCAGAACCAGGGGTCACATTCTAAGGGTACGGGGGTAAGCCATCTAGGACCGAGATGAGAAGAAACTTTTTCACCCAGAGAATTGTGAACCTGTGGAATTCTCTACCACAGAAAGTTGTTGAGTCCAGTTTGTTGGATATATTCAAAAGGGAGTTAGATGTGGCCCTTATGGCTAAAAGGATCAAGGGGTATGGAGAGAAGGCAGGAGTCGGGTACTGAAGTTGCATGATCAGCCATGATCATATTGAATTGTGGTGCAGGCTCGAAGCGCCGAATGGCCTGCTCCTGCACCTATTTGCTATGTTTCTATGTTTCTATAAATGCCAGCATAGAGCATTTGAGCTGTTTCTATGCTGTAAACTCGATGTATGTTGCATGCATCACAGTCTCCTTTATCCTTTATTTATATATTTTTTTATTTGTTCCTAGGATGTGGCCATTGCTGGCAAGGCCAGCTTTTATTGCTCATCCCTAATTGCACTTGAGCAGGTGGTGGTCAGCCTCCTTTTTGAACTGCTGCAGTCCCACAGTGCTATGAGGGAGGGAGTTCCAGGATTTTGATCAGTGACGATGGAGGAAGGGCAATATATTTCCAAGTCAGAATGATGTGTGAATTGGAGGGGAACCTGGAGGTGATAGTGCTCCCATGCACCTCCTGCCCTTGTCTTTTAGGTGGTAGAGGTCGCGGGTTTGTGAGGTGCTGTCGAAGAAGCCTTGGCAAGTTGCTGCTGTGCATCTTGTAGATGGTCCACACTGGAGCCACGGTGCGCCGGTGGTGGAGGGAGTGAATGTTTAAGCTTTTATTTCTTTAAATGTGTTAGTTGTCGGTTGAGCCAGAATGACAGCGGGTGAACAATTTCCATGGAAGAAGTTGCATGCGGATGTGATATGTCCATCTGATACCCGGAGGTCGCTTGGAAGGAAATCATTTGAGGGTCAATCTTCTGAGTCCTCAGCTCCCAAGAGCGGTGATCAGGCCTTTGAATCTGATGAATTAATGTCTTGGTTGTGGTGAAACTACGGTGTTAATCGCGTTTGGGTTTGCATTGAGGAAGACACGGTGTGAAATTCAAAATAGTGCCGTTTTTGTGCTCATACTAAGGAGTATGGGTAAAAGCATGTCATGTCTTTTCTTGTGCATCGCTGCCATAACATTTGAACTTTTGCTTCAGAGACACAATTTTGAATGCCAGATCAGAACAGAGGAACCAAAATTGACCTGAATGCTCATCTCTGCTGCCATGTTACCTGCTGCTGTGCAGAAAGTAATGTAACCTTTATTTGGATTGACAGCTTATGACTTCGAGAAGTGATGAACTGAAAATAACTTTTAAGTTTATCACAGGTGTGTCTGCTGATGGCTCTGGTGTAATACAGTAGCTGAGGGCATGAAGATCGGTAGATGTGACTATCCTTCAATTTACTGTCAAAAGCAAGAAAAGATGAGTTATGTAGTCAGAAGGAGGATCATGAACAACAATGCAGTGTGACAGCAAACAATTTGTGGCGATTAACAGTCTGGAGTTGTTGCAAATTAATTCTCGGCAGCAGATTAAAGTTTAATGAAGAACACAAAGTACTAATTTGTAGGGTGGCATCCTTAAATATTTAATAGTGGTCTCCAGCAACAGCCTGCAGCTAGAATAACATGGTTGATCACTAACTCACACCCGCACGTGAAAACTGTTTGGAAAACAAGTGTTGCATTTTTTGAAAAGCTACACATCTGATTCATATAGTTAGAAAGAAATAAAGACTTGCATTGATATAGCACCTTTCACGACCTCAAGACCAAAGTGCTTCTCAGCTAATTAAGTACTTTTGAAGTGTCATCACTGTTGTAATGTCGGAAACTCAGCAGCCAACTTTGTGCACAGCAAGCTTCCACAAACAGCAATGTGATAATGATCAGAGAATTTGTTTTAGTGATATTGGTTGAGGGATAATTATTGCTCTTCTTCGAAATAGCATCAGGGTACCTGAGAGCACAGACTGGGCCTCGGTTTAACATTTCATCTGAAAGAAGGAACCTCCGACAGTGCAGTACTCCCTCAGCATTGCACAGCTGACACTGTAAAGGCATCCATTTCTAAATAACTGCAGTACAACTTCAGTTAACTTAATTTGATATTACATTGCTGATATGTCTCCTGAAAGAAAATAACTAGCTGACTGAACTCCATGTCAGAACCTAAAATACCAAAAATGTCAAGCAAGCCAATGTGATGCATACAAATTTGATTAGGAACATCACAGTGTCCAGGGGCCAGAACAGACCGCCGTGGTCTGGCAGGCTAATCCTGTACAGTACTCATATTTATACTACTAGCATAGATTGAGAATTGGTTAATGGATAGAAAACAGAGAGTAGGAATAAACGGGTCATTTTTGGGTTGGCAGGGTATAACTCATGGGGTGCCGCAAGGATCAGTGCTTGGGCCCCAGCTATTCACAATATATATCAATGATTTGGATGAGGGGACCAAATGTAATATATCCAAGTTTTCTGATGATAAAAGCTATGTGGGAATGTAAGTTGTGAGAAGGATACAGAGAGGCTTCAAGAGGATATAGACAGGCTAAGTGAGTGGGAAAGAATATGGCAAATGGAATATAGGGCCCAAGTTTCCACATGATTCGCGCCTGATTTTTAGGAGCAACTGGAGGAGAACGGACTATTTTAGAAATCGCAATTCTCCACATTTTTTTTTCTGCAGTTCTAGTCAGGTAGAACAGTTCTAGTTTAGAACAGAATTTTTTCTTCAAAAGGGGGCGTGTCCGGCCACTGACGCCTGATTTGAAAGTTTCCACAGTGAAAATGTACTCCAAACTAAAGTAGAATGGCGCCAGTGAAGATTTTTGTAGAACTGAAAAAACCTGTTCTACACATTAAAAAATCAGGCGCAGGTTACAAATTAGGCGCCCAGAACGAGGAGGGGGGGAAGGGAAGTCATTAAATTCGACAATAAATTCTTAGAATTATACTTCTACAAATATTATACAAATAAACATTTATAAGCCAAGAAAAGATTAAATAAACCATCTTCCTACCTGTGTGAAAGTGCTTCAGCCAGGGAGAATTCTGCAGTTGTTCGTGCCGCTGAGCGAGAGAGGGAGGGAGGGAGAGAGGGGAGAGAGGAGAGAGGGAGGGAGGGGAGGAGAGAGGGAGGGAGGGGAGGGGAGGAGAGAGGGGAGGGGAGAGAGGGGAGGGGAGGGAGGGGAGGGAAGAGAGGGGGGGGTCGGGGAACAGGAGCGGGTGTCGGGTCGGGGGGGGGTGGGGGTGTCGGGTCGGGTTGGGTCGGGGGGGGGAGCGGGCCTCGGGTCGGGGCGGGGAGCGGGTCTCGGGTCGGGGCGGGGGCGGGGGAGGGGGAGAGCGGGTCTCGGGTCTCGGTCGGGGCGGGGGGAGCGGGTCTCGGGTGTCGGGTCGGGGCGGGGAGCGGGTCTCGGGTCGGGGCGGGGGCGGGGGAGTAGGAGAGCGGGTCTCGGGTCTCGGTCGGGGCGGGGGGAGCGGGTCTCGGGTGTCGGGTTGGGGCGGGGGGGTCGGGGGGGAGCGGGTGTCGGGTCGGGGCAGGGGGGGGAGCGGGTCTCGGGTCTCGGTCGGGGCGGGTTGGGGGGGGAAGCGGGTCTCGGTCGGGGGGGTGGAGCGGGTCTCGGGTGTCGGGGGGGGAGCGGGTCTCGGGTGTCGTGGGGGGGGAGCGGGTGTCGGGTCGGGTCTGGTCGGCGGGAGGGGGGGGGGGAGCGAGTGTCGGGTCTGGTCGGCGGGGGGCAGGAGCTGGCCGTGGGAGGAGCCTCATTCACGCAGCTCCAGTGAGGCCATTGGGCCTGGGCTAGGGGCTGCGTGCTTCGGGCCCCTCCCACACAGTTCGGCGCCTGGAGTTACTGCACTTGCGTGCCGCCTGTAGCGTGCATGTGCAGAGGTCCCGGCACTGTTTTCAGCGCAGGGACCTGGCTCCGCCCCCCCACAGCTTGTGCCGGCTGCGCCGAGTGCCACAGGACCTGTAAGTCGGTGGAGAATACCGAAGATTTTTTTAGGCGCCGTTTTAGGCGCGAAAAACGGGCGCCCAGTTTGGAGGGGCGCCCGTTTTTTTTCTTGTGGAAACTTGGGCCCATTATGTGGAGAAATGTGAAGTTATCCACTTTGGTAGGAAAAATAGAAGATAAATGCAGTGTATTTTTTAAATGTGAGAGATTGGGAAATGTTGGTGTTCAAAGCAACCTGGGTGTCCTTTTACATGAATCGCTGAAAGTTAACATGTAGGTACGGCAAGCAATTAAGAAAGCAAATAGTATGTTGGCCTTTATTACAAGAGAATTTGTGTATAAGAGTAAAGACGTCTTACTGCAGAGGGGCCTGGTGAGACCGCACCTGAAGTATTATGTACAGTTTTGGTCTCCTTACCTTAGGAAGGATATACTTGCCATAGAGGGAGTGCAACCAAGGTTCACCAGACATATTCCAGGGATGGGAGGGATTGTCCTATGAGGAGAGATTAAGTCGACTTGATCTATATTCTCTAGAGTTTAGAAGAATGAGAGGTGATCTCATTGAAAAACACAACATTTTTACAGGGCTTGACAGGGTAGATGCAGGGAGATTGTTTCCTCTGGCTGGGGAGTCTAGAACCAGGGATCACAGTCTCAGAATACGGGGTTGGCCATTTAGGACTGAGATGAAGAGAAATTTCTTTACTCCGAGGGTGGTGAATCTTTGGAATTCTTTACCCCAGAGGGCTGTGGAGGCTCAGTCGTTGAGTAAGTTCAAGACCGAGATCAATAGATTTTTGGATATTAAGAGAATTAAGGGATATGGGGATAGTGCAGGAAAGTGGAGTTGAGGTACACGATCAGCCACGATCTTATTGAATGGTGGAGGAGGCTCGAGGGGCCGAATGGCCACTCCTGCTCCTAATTCTTATATTCTTACATTTTTAGATAGCAAACTGAACAATCTCCCTTTGTATTAAGCCGTGATTGGGATCCCTTAATTTTCCAGATCAGATTTTTAATTTCTTGACCCACAGAAACATAACTTTTGGCAGTTGTGAGCATATAAAGCCATTTAGGTAAGTTTCACTTTTTCTGTCCATAGCATACTCTTCCTGAGCAGCAATGAAGAAGCACTTATGATAGGATTTTAATAATATTTTGAGTGTGAATTTTCCTCAGAATAAATGCGCCCCTGGGTCAATGCAACAAAAATGAACATTTCTCACTTGTTTAGAAGCTGTTCAACTTGCCGTCTGTCTCCTGTTTTTCTTTTGTGATTTTGAATTGGATTTGATTTGATTTTTCACTAATTAGCCATAAATATGTAAACACAACCGCACAACATATCTTTGAAGAAATGCTGCAGCTGCTCATAGCTGTCAAGTGACCTCAGATGTTTAGTTACTGTGTGCCGTTTTAGTCAGGTCTCTGCAGAGAGCAGGTGAAGAGCAGTTCACAACACCATTATCATCTATTTGTCTTCAGAATAAAATTCATCAGAGCTATTTCATGATATTGTGCATCATCAAACAATATCCTTTGCTGGTGTGAGATGAGCCAGACTGCCTGTATAAAAAAAAAAGGCAAGTTCTGAACTGTAATGTTATTGTTTTAAGGTAGGAAATTTCTCTTGGGTACAGAGGCAGTGTGGCTCTCGGAAATCAAAAAGGGATAATCAAGAGATTCGACATAGAGCTGCCTCACAGGATAGTGGTGGTATTCACACTAATGCATGGTCCATTGTTGCCTGTCTTCTTCATAGTCAAGTCACAAATTGTTTTTTTTGTGATATTGAAAAGCATCTGGATTGCCATCTGGCTGCGTTAAGGCCTTTCACCGGGGAGGTTTTATGATTCGATCATTCTTTCAATTGTCCTCGCCTGAAAAATGTCAACTCATGATGCAATCTAGTTTCAGATGTGGTGGGTACCCAGTGATAACTCACCCAAGACACCCTTCTTTATATTTAAACCTCATCATCATAGGCAGTCCCTCGAAATTGAGGAAGACTTGCTTCCGTTCCAAAAGTGAGTTCTCTTCGCAGTATAATACGGGAATTATAGTCTCTGTCGCAGGTGGGAAAGACAGTCGTTGAAGGAAAGGATGGGTGGGAAGGCTGGTTTGCCGCACGCTCTGTAAGTGGTTTTGCCCTTGGTGGTTTTGAATCACCCCCCTGATAATAGTTCTCGACACCGGATTTATAGTGGTAAACAGAAATACACAGTTGTAACCAGATCTTTCGGTCTCAACTGTCACAATGCTTTTATTCAAGTTAAAGCACACACCTGCAACCAGTAAAACACACCCTGGTGGTGTAAAACAAACAAATACAATATGACACACAATGCTGGCCCATCTGAACAGGCCCCTAACACAAAGTACCCATGACCAAAACACCCCTGCTCGGATTCAAAAATGCACCACCGAATCTGTCCACCAGAATTGTGCGTATGCTTATGATCTGTGCAAAAACCTCCCCACTAAACCCCTAAGGCTTGATTGGGACCCACGACACCCCTTTACACTATGCAGTGGTCTTAAAGATGTGTGGACTGGGATAAATGCTCACCAGTTACCCCTCTGGCTTACTCACTGCTTCTTCCGATGACCGTATCTTCTGGTTCTGTACCAATCTGTGGTATTCAAGTCCAGTCTCAAGGTCAGCTTCCCAGTCAAAATAACAAGGCTCTCTTTGCTCATAGACAGTGTTTCAGTGATTGGCTGGTTGATTGGTGAGTATTTTATCTTTTTCTTTTTCATTTTCTTTTCTTATCAGTAGGTAACCTTTGGCATTGTTGCCAAATTAAGTTAATTTAAGAGTAAAGTCATGGTAGGAGAGCCCAGACCCATGTAATGCTCCTCCTGTGCTATGTGGGAAATCAGGGATGTTTCCAGTGTCCCTTACTACTATATGTGCAGGAAGAGTGTCCAGCTGCAGCTCCTTACAAACCGCATTGTGGCACTGAAGCTGCGCATGGATTCACTCTGAAGCATCCGCGATGCTGAGGATGTCGTGAATAGCACATTTAGTGAGTTGGTCACACCGCAGTTAAAGGTTACACAGGCAGATAAGGAATGGGTGACCAGCAGGAAGAGCAGGGGAAGGAAGGTAGTGCAGGGATCCACTGCGGTCATCTCCCTCCAAAACAGATATACCGTTTTGGGTATTGTTGGGGAAGATGGCTCATCAGGGGAAGGCAGCAGCAGCCAAGTTCATGGGACTATGGCTGGCTCTGTTGCACAAGAGGGCAGGAAAAAGAGTGGGAGAGCTATCGTAATAGGGGATTCTATTTTAAGGGGAAAAGATAGACATTTCTGTGGCCACAAACGAGACTCCAGGATGGTATGTTGCCTTCCTGGTGCAAGGGTCAAGGATGTCTCAGAACTGCTGCAGGGCATTCTGGAGGGGTGCAAATAGGTACCAAAGATATAGATTAAAAAATGGGATGAGGTCCTAAAAACTGAATTTAGGGAGCGAGGAGTTTAATTAAAAAGTAGGACCTCAAAGGTAGTAATCTCAGGATTGCTACCAGTGCTACGTGCTAGTTAGAGTAGGAATAGCAGGATAGTTCAGATGAATTGAGGAGTTGTGCAAGGGGGAGGGATTCAAATTCCTGGGACATTGGAACTGGTTCTGGGGGAGGTCTGAACCTGGGCAGGACCAGAACCGATGTCCTAAGTGGAGTGTTTGCTAGTGCTGTTTGGGAGGGTTGAAACTAATATGGCAGAGGGATGCGAATCTCCGCAGGGAGGTAGAGGGAAGTAAAAAGGGGGCAGAAGCAAAAGGTAGTAAGGAGAAAAACAAGAGTGGAGTGCAGAGAAATCAAGGGCAAAAATCAAAAAGGGCCACATTACAATATAATTCTAAAAGGACAAAGAGTGTTAAAAAAACAAGCCAGAAGACTCTGAGTCTCAATGCGAGGAGCATTCGTAAGAAGGTGGATGAATTAACTGCGCAGATAGCTGTTAACGGATAAGATGTAATTGGGATTACGGAGACATGGCTCCAGGGTAACCAAGGCTCGGAACTCAGCATCCAGGGGAATTCAATATTAAGGAAGGATAGACAGGAAGGAAAAGGAGGTGGGGTCGCATTATTGGTTACAGAGGAGATTAACGCAATAGTAAGGAAGGACATTAGCTTGAATGATGTGGAATCTATATGGGTAGAGTTGCGAAACACCAAAGGGCAGAAAACGTTATTGGGAGTTGTGTACAGACCACCAAACAATAGTAGGGAGATTGGGGATGGTATCAAACAGGAAATTAGGGACATGTGCAATAAGGGTACAGCAGTTATCATGGGTGACTTTAATCTACATATAGATTGGGCTAACCAAACTGGTAGCAGTACTATGGAGGAAGATTTCCTGGCGTGTATAAGGGATGGTTTTCTAGGTCAATATGTTGAAGAACCAACTAGAGAGCAGGCCATCCAAGACTGGGCCTTGTGTAATGAGAGCAGATTAATTAGCAATCTGGTTGTGCGAGGCCCCCTGAGGAAGAGTGCCCAGAATATGGTAGAATTCTTAATTAAGATGGAGAGTTAATTCAGAGACTGGGGTCCTGAACTTAAAGAAAGGTAACTTCGATGGTATGAGACGTGAATTGGCTAGGATAGACTGGTGAATGATACTTAAAGGGCTGACGGTGGATAGGCAATGGCAGACATTTAAAGATCACATGGATGAACTACAACAATTGTACATCCCTGTCTGGAGTAAAAATTAAACGGGGAAGGTAGCTCAACCGTGACTAACGAGGAAAATTAGTGATCGTGTTAAATCCAAGGACGAGGCATATAAATTGGCCAGAAAAAGAAGCAAACCTGAGGACTGGGAGAAATTTAGAATCCAGCAGAAGAGGATGAAAGGTTTAATTAGGAAGGGGAAAATAGAGTACGAGAGTAAGCTTGCAGGGAACATAAAAACTGACTACAAAAGCTTCTGTAGATATGTGAAGAGAAAAAGATTAGTGAAGACTAATGTAGGTCCCTTGCAGTCAAAATCAGCTGAATTCATAATAGGGAACAAGGAAATGGCAGACCAATTGAACAAATACTTTGGTTCTGTCTTCACTAAGGAAGACACAAATAACATCCCGAAAATAATAAGGGACCAAGGGTCTAGCGAGAAGGAGGAACGAAGGGAAATCCTGATTAGTCAGAAAATTGTGTTAGGGAAATTGATGGGATTGAAGGCCAATAAATCCCCAGGGCCTGATAGTCTGCATCCCAGAGTATTAAGGAAATGACCATAGAAATAGTGGATGTATTGGTGGTCATTTTCCAACAGTCTATCGACTCTGGATCAGTTCCTATGGACTGGAGGGTAGCTAATGTAACACCACTTTTTTAAAAAGGAGGGAGAGAGAAAATAGCAAATTATAGACTGGTTAGCCTGATATCAGTAGTGGGGAAAATGTTGGAATCAATTATTAAAGACGTAATAGCAGCGCATTTGGAAAACAGTGACAGGATCAGTCCAAGTCAGCATGGATTTATGAAATGGAAATCATGCTTGACAAATCTTCTAGAATTTGTTGAGGATGTAACTAGTATAGTAGTCAAGGGAGAACCAGTGGATGTGGTGTATTCGGACTTTCAAAAGTCTTTTGACAAGGTCCCATTCAAGAGATTAGTGTGCAAAATTAAAGCACATGTTATTGGGGGTAATGTATTGATGTGGATCAAGAACTGGTTGGCAGACAGGAAGCAAAGAGTAGGAATAAATGGGTCCTTTTCAGAATGGCAGGCAGTGACTAGAGGGGTGCTGCAAGGTTCAGTTCTGGGACCCCAGCTATTTACAATATTCACTAATGATTTAGGCGCAGGAATTGAATGTAATATCTACAAGTTTGCAGATGACACTCAGCTGGATGGCAGTGTGAGCTGTGCAGAGAATGCTAAGAGGCTGCAGGGTGTCTTGGACAGGTTAGGTGAGTGAGCAAATGCGTGGCAGATGCAGTATAATGTAGATAAATGTGAGGTTATCCATTTTGGTGGTAAAAACAGGAAGGCAGAATATTATCTGAATGGTGACAGATTAGGAAATGGGAAGGTGCAACGAGATCTGGGTGTCATGGTACATCAGTCATTGAAAGTTGGCATGCAGGTACAGCAGGCGATGAAGAAGGTGAAGAATGCAAATGGCATGTTGGCCTTCATAGCGAGAGGATTTGAGTATAAGAGCAGGGAGGTCTTGCTGCAGTTGTACAGGGCCTTGGTGAGGCCACACCTGGAATATTGTGTACAGTTTTGGTCTCCTAATCTGAGGAAGGACATTCTTACTGTTGAGGGAGTGCAGCAAAGGTTCACCAGACTGATTCCCGGGATGGCAGGACTGACATATGAAGAAAGATTCGGCTTATATTCATTGGAGTTTAGAAGAATGAGAGGGGATCTCATAGAAACATATAAAATTCTGATGGAATTGGACAGGTTAGATGCAGGAAGAATGTCCCTGATGTTGGGGAAGTTCAGAACCAGGGGTCACAGTCGAAGGATAAGGGGTAAGCCATTTAGGACCGAGGTGAGGAGAAGCTTCTTCACTCAAAGTAATGTGAACCTGTGGAATTCTCTCCCACAGAAAGTTGTTGAGGCCAGTTTGTTGGATATATTCAAAATGGAGTTAGATGTGACACTTACGGCTAAAGGAATCAAGGGGTCTGGAGAGAAAGCAGGAATGGGGTACTGAAGTTGCATGTTCAGCCATGATCATATTGAATGGTGGTGTAGGCTTGAAGGGCCGAACGGCCTGCCCCTGCACCTATTTTCTATGTTCTTCTCTCCGTCCCAGATGGAGTGCTCAGTCTTTGTGGGTTGAATTAAGCGAGTAAGCGTAGAAGGGGAGAGAGAGAGAGGAAGAGAGAGGGAGAGAGATGGCAGCCGAAACTGCCACCTTATACCAGCAAAATGCTTCTGAATTCTTCGTACCAAAAATCAGTCCTTCGCGTGAGGCAGTGCAACTGAAAGAGCTAAATCTTGTCTTCGGCCTGTTCCTTTGTTACTGGGCTGTTTCCTCGTTAAGGCTCCAACAAGTCTGGGTGGTCGAAAAGCTTCCTTTGTGCCTTGAGCACCAACCAATCTTCTTGATCTCTCACTGATTACATGAAAAATGCCCCCCCCCCACCCCCCAGCAATCATTTTCCTGCCATTTCAGCCATTGATTCCTGCCCACCTGATGTGCATTCCTGTGGGACATGTTTGAACCTGTCCCACATCAGGCTGTCTGCCCATCTGCAGTAACAGTCAGGTTCCAAAACTTAAAGTCCAAAAGTATCAGTCCAAAAGTTTATGCTTTTGCTGTCGATGTTATTCATATGCTCTAAAGTGCAACATCTCCACCGACACCTGGGAGCACCTGGCCAAAGACCGCCCTATATAAACCTAGACATGAGCGCTGGCATGCTTTTCAACCTGGGAATATCACAGCTGAGCCTTATCCAGTGCTGCCTGACATCACACCTCCAGAAGATCATGGCCAGGGACAGGTCTTATTTCCCCATCACTGGTCCAGAGGAACCTCAATTAATCATCGAAAGCCTAGTGCCATCCCTGCTGAGATCAACCAATTCAGCATAGATTGAGATTGAAATGGGACCTTATACTCTGAATGGCTCATCTCTAAACTGGCCGAATCATTTGCCAACTAACTCATTGAGGAAAAAGTCTGTAGTTTTTCTTCAGATTTACTGGTGAATTCATATGCTCTATTCAATGAGTGATCCCAGTGCTGGGGAGTGAAATATTATTCCATTTTGTGCAGTCTTGGTGGCTGAGTTTGTGTGCAGCATGGCCAGATGCAGAGTACTTTTGCCTGTATAATGTATCACATTACAGAAATAGGAGGATAGAGCAGGTGAATACGTGGCTGGAGAGGTAGTGCAGGCGGGAGGACTTTAGTTTCCTGAGGGATTGGGCCCGCTTCTGGGAGAGATGACACCTGTACAAGCCGGATGGGTTGCACCTCAACAGAGCCGGGACCAATATCCTCGCAGGGAGGGATTTGCTCGTGCTATTGGGGAGGGTTTCAACTAGCTTGGCAGGGGGATGGGAACCTGAAAATACATTCAGTAGGGAGGGGAGTAAAGCTGGAATTAGAAAGCAAAAAGAAAGAAAGTGAATTTGAAGGAGAGAAGAAACAAGCAGGAAAAAAGGGTTAAAAAAAACAAACTAGAAGGCACATAGCATTTGCAACAAGATAGATGAGTTGACGGCACAAATTGAGACAAATGGGTATGATATGATAGCCATTACAGAGATGTGGTTGCAAGGTGACCAGGACTGGGATTTAAATATTCAGGGGTACTTGACAATCCGGAAGGACAGACAGAAAGGAAAAGGAGGTGGGTAGCTCTATTGATATTGGATGGAATCACTGCAATAGCAAGAAACGATATTGGCTAAAATGATAAGGGTTTTGAAACAGTTTGGGTGGAAATAAGGAACAATAACGGGAAAAAGTCACTAGTTGGCGTAGTCTATAGGCCCCCTAACAGTAGCAACTCTGTTGGTCGGAGCATAAATCAGGAAATAGTGGGGGCTTGTAAAAAGGGAACAGCAATAATCATGGGTAATTTTAACCTCCATATTGATTGGACAAATTAAATTGGTCAGGGTAGCCTTGAGGAGGAGTTCATAGAGTGTATAAGGGACGGGTTCCTTGAGCAGTACATAACGGAGCCAACTCGGGGGCAGGCTATCTTACATCTGGTCCTGTGTAATGAGACAGGATTAATAAACAATCTCCTAGTAAAGGATCCCCTTGGAATGAGCGATCATAGCATGATTGAATTTCAAATTCAGATGAAGGGTGAGAAAGTTGGATCTCTAACCAGCGTACTAAGCTTAAATAAAGGAGACTATGAAGGAATGAGGGTAGAGTTGGGTAAAGTGGACTGGGAAAATAGATTAAAGTGTCGGATGGTGGATGAATACTGGTGTACATTTAAGGAGATATTTCACAACTCTAAAGAAAAATATATTCCAGTGAGGAGGAAAGGGTGTAAGAGAAAAGATAGCCATCCGTGGCTAACTAAAGAAATAAAGGATGGTATCCAATTAAAAACAAAGGCATACAAAGTGGCCAAAACTAGTGGGAGGACAGAAGCCAGCAAAGAACGACTGAAAAAATGATTAAGAAGGAGAACATACACTATGAAAGTAAACTAGCGCAAAATATAAAAACAGATAGCAAGAGTTTCTATAGGTATATAAAAAGGAAAAGGGTGGCTAAAATAAATATTGGTCCCTTAGAGGACGAGACCGGGGAATTAGTAATGGGGAACGTGGAGATCGCAGAAATTCTGAACAAATATTTTGCATCAGTCTTTATGGTAGAGGACACTAACAATATTCCAACCGTGGATAGACAGTGGAGGACACTAACAATATTCCGACAGTGGATAGTCTAGGGGCTACAGTGGGGGAAGAACTTAACACAATCACAATCACTAGGAGGTAGTACTCAGTAAGATAATGGGACTAAAGGCAGATAAATCCCCTGGACCTGATGACTTTCATCCTAGGGTCTTAAGAGAAGTAGCGACAGGGATTATGGATGCATTGGTTGTAATTCACCAAAATTCCCTGGATTCTGGGGAGGTCCCAGCAGATTGGAAAACTGCAAATGTAACGCCCCTATTTAAAAAAGGAGGCAGACAAAAAGCAGGAAACTATAGACCAGTTAGCCTAACGTCTGTGGTGGGGAAAATGTTGGAGTCCATTATTAAAGAAGCAGCAGCAGAACATTTGGATGAGCAAAATTCAGTCAGGCAGAGTCAGCATGGATTTATGGATCATGTTTGACAAATTTGCTGGAATTCTTTGATGTAACAAACAGGGTGGATAAAGGGGAACCAGTGGATGTGGTGTATTTGGACTTCCAGGAAGGCATTTGACAAGGTGCCACATAAAAGATTACTGCACAAGATAAAAGTTCACAGGGTTGGGGGTAATATATTAGCATGGATAGAGTATTGGCTAACTAACAGAAAACATGGAGTCAGGATAAATGGTTCATTCTCTGGTTGGCAACTAGTAACTAGTGGGGTGCCGCAGGGATCAGTGCTGGGGCCCCAACTATTTATAATCTATATTAACGACTTGGAAGAAGGGACTGAGTGTAACGTAGCCAAGTTTGCTGATGATACAAAGATGGGAGGAAAAGTAACGTGTGAGGCAGACACAAAAAATCTGCAAAAGGGCATAGACAGGCTAAGTAAGTGGGCAAAAATTTGGCAGATGGAGTATAATGTTGGAAAGTGTCAGGTCATGCACTTTGGTAGAAAAAAATAAAAGAGCAAGTTATTATTTAAATGGAGAAAGATTGCAAAGTACCGCAGTACAGTGGGACCTGGGGGTATTGTGCATGAAACACAAAAGGATAGTATGCAGGCACAGCAAGTGATCAGGAAGGCCAATGGTATCCTGACCTTTATTGCAAAGGGGATGGAGTATAAAAGCAGGGAAGTCTTACTACAGCTATATAAGGTATTGGTGAGGCCAAACCTGGAATACTGCGTGCAATTTTGGTTTCCATATTTACGAAAGGATATACTTGCTTTGGAGGCAGTTCAGAGAAGGTTCACTAGGTTGATTCTGGGGCTGAGGGTGTTGACTTATGAGGAAAGGTTGAGTAGGTTGGGCCTCTACTCATTGGAATTCAGAAGAATGAGAGGTGATCTTATCGAAATGTATCAGATTATGAGGGGGCTTGACAAAGTGGATGCAGAGAGGATGTTTCCACTGATGGGGGAGACTAGAACTAGTGGGCACGAGCTTAGAATAAGGGGCCACCCATTTAAAACAGAGATGAGGAGAAATTTCTTCTCTCAGAGGGTTGTAAATCTGTGAAATTCGCTGCCTCAGAGAGGTATGGAAGCTGGGACATTGAATAAATTTAAGACAGAAATAGACAGTTTCTTAAACGACAAAGGGATAAGGGGTTATGAGGAATGGGCGGGGAATTGGAGCTGAGTCCATGATCAGATCAGCCATGATCTTATTGAATGGCGGAGAAGACTCGAGAGGCCATAGGGCTACTCCTGTTCCTATTTCTTATGTTCTTATGTACTAAGAGTTCTTATAAGAAGAGTGAGCATCTTTGCATTTCCCATAGCAGCTATTCTTTTCAACTCTGAGCAATTTTCTACCAATTCAATACTCAGAGATGAGATGCTGTGTTATACGGGAAGAAATATTTTAATATGTTTCTGCTAATGTGGATCTGAGTTCCTGAAAGGCCACAAACACTAATTATTAAGTTAACACAGGCTCGGGTCAGTCAGAGTTTAATTGTTGCATGGTCAGATACTGTTGCAGATTGGAAAGTGATTGCCAATTTTAGGCTGCTGGTCAGAAACACTCAGCTTTAAGTGAGATTTTATTAAAAGTTTATTTCTATCTGTATCAAATAGGTCTACATTTTGCTGTTGTGACGCCAACAGTAACCCATTCATTTCAATGGGGTGCAACTGACATGATGATCATCAAATCAAGGCCATTTGGTTTTTAGTTGGTTTGTGCATCGCACTGACATCGTCTAGGAATTGGATTGAGATTGCCCTGTTTTGTTCAGGTGGACATTTTACAACCAGTGTAGAGAGGTAACTTTCATCCTATGAATCTGAGTTGGTTTCATAATGTGGATACTCACTACAATGCCCAGTTCCCGACTGTAAATTAACTTAAATACCTACAGGATTTATGGTGGATGCATCTTCCAGACTATGATTAGTGTTTTGATGGCACTATTTAAAAATGAACGTTAATATTTACATGGCCAGTGCAATATACTTTGGCTGATTTTCCGTGATTTTCCAGTGGGGAGCCTCATCTGCCTATAGCATTAAGTCAGGCCCTTTATATGTTGTAACCATGGGGTAAATTTGTTTTGCGCTTTGTGTAGTGAGTCATAAATGTGGTTAGAAAGAATGCATTCAGGAAAGTGCACAGATGAAATCTTATTTTATTTTAGTATCAATTTCTTCGTGTGCAATTCTTCGTGTGCTGGTGATTTATCTGCCCAGTTACCTCATCAGTGGAGGTCACTTGGAATCAGGTTTTCTCAACATGAAATCAGCTGCACAATTAGATATTCTACATTTTTAAATCTGTGTGTAAATATTTTGATTAGTGAATTCCGACTTTTCGTTCCCAGGGTATTCTGTTCACATCTGCCTAATAGGAATTGGCACCATTGATCACTGGGCTTTTGTTATTTTGCTAATTTATTATCCAATTTACAACTTCCTTTGTCCCGAGAGCTTTTACCTTCACCATCTGTCACTTATGAGGTACCTTATCAAATGCCTTTTAAAAGTCAAAATGTATAACTTCATCCACATCACCATTATCCACCATTTCTGCTGCTTGTGTGACTCCAGCACTTACAGTTATTTTGTGGGTTATTGTACTTATGTACTCAGATAGCTACAATTTCTCTGACAATGTAATGTGCTTCCAAATGTAATCCATTTTAGTGACCTATTACCAGTGTTACTTGCCTTGGTTACAGACATAATAATACACAGTGATTGATAGGGGCACTTTAGTAATGTAATTTTTCAACGAACCTTTATCCTAAATGGTTCTAAAAAAAAACCAAAATCAATTAAACCACACTGTACTGTAATATTTTTATTTTCTATAGTTTTTTTTCCCCTTTCAGGGTCAAGAAAAAGTATTAGGTGCAACAGGCACAGCCCATTTTATTAATTTCAATCCCATCCATCTGTCTTTTCATCTTCTCTGTCCAGAAATGCCAAATTGCCTCTTGCATTCATATCTACTGTTCACTTAACAACAACAACTTTCATTTATCTAGTAACTTTAATGTAGTGAAACATCCTAAGGTGCATAATCAGACAAAATGTGACATCGAGCCACATGACAAGGTATTAGGACAGGTGACCAAAGGGTTACTCTGAGAGGTAGGTTTTAAGGAGCAACTTAAAGGAGGAGAGAGAGGTGGAGAGGTTTTGGGAGGCAATTTCCGAGCTTAGTTTGGAGACAGATGAAGGCATGGCCGCCAATGGTGGGGTGAAGGAAATTGGGGATGCACAAGAGGTCAGAATCAGAGGAATGCAAACTTCTCAGAGGGCTGTAGGGCTGGAGGATGTTATGGACATTGGGAGGGGCGAGAGCATTTTTGAATACAAGGATGAGAAATTTAAATTTGAGATGTTGCTGGACCGGGAGCCAATGTAGCAAGCTCAGGGGTGCTGGGTGAATGGGAGTTAGGATACCTGCAACAGATACCCTTCCCTCGCAAGATATTCTAAAAGCCGTTGTGTTAAAATGGCTCCATCTAACCTGCCCTCCTACTTTGTAAATTTTTACCTGTGTCCCCTTGTATTTGAAGTCTTTGTTTCGGTGAAAAAATTATCAGGATAGATGATGTTTGGTTGAAAAATAACTAACAATCCCATAGTTTATCAATATATTTATCTACAATTATCAGTGTATGTAATGTAAAAGTAGATTTAATGTGCATTAGATGATAGCAATGTGGCTTTGATATTAGAAAATGGATTATTTAGCAGATAAACAAAAATGTTGTCGGTCTGATCTTATTTTCCCTTCGGCACATCACAGTTCTCCTTGTCCCTGTCATAGCTGCAGATGGGTGATTTGCATTTAGCACAGGGAATTATTTTGCTCCCTGATAAATTCTGTTACTGGCAGGCTTGAACTGTTGCAGCACTGAAGGTGCATGGCAAGATACGAAAAATCGGTACCAATTAATTTTACCAATTAAGATTATTCTTCACTCGCACCGTATTGTATCTTGCAACAATGCACAGTACTTCTATCAACCCATCCTCTGCACACACCATTGGTTTCCTCTTCCCCAGTGAATTGACTTCACAATTCTTGTCTTCGCTTTATACTCCCTTTTCACTATATCCTACCTCAGTGATCTCCTCATACACACCCTCCGCACCTTTAACGCTGTGCTCCTTCTTATCTCCTGCTCCATCAGTTGTGACTGCTCTTTCAGTACTCTGGGGCTCTCTGCCCAGTTTCCTCTGCCTTGCCATTTACTTCCCTGCTTCTAAAAACGTCCTCAAAATCCTTCTCTTTGACGACTTATGTTGCAGTCATGATTTATCCTGAAATAATGCTCAATGGTCCATTTGTAATGTAATTAGCATGTTATAAACCTCTCATTGGTCGCTTTCATTTGTCTCATTTTAGGCTGAAGAATTAAAAGGTTTTGCTAACCTTTCCTTCTAACTCAGTCCGAGTGGGATTTGAGCACATGGGGCTCAATTTTCCCCAAGCCCATTTCTGGTATATTGCCAGAGTTATACCTGTTTTTCTCAGCCAGAAATGCGTCAGAAATAATTTGCCAAAGTTTCCTCGATGTATAAGTTGAATTTGGAGCTGCGCAGCGTGTCCAGTTGTCTCGGGAGGTGGAGCCTGTTCTCTGCGTCAAAAACCGAAGCCGCACATTCTGCACATGCGCTGGCAAAAAACGTTACGTTTTTGACATTGTTCCAATGGACGCGCATGCTCAGTACAGCTCGGATTTGGCAATCGGCCATTTGTAAAGAGCCAGTTGTGTGTGTGTGAGAAGGAGTGCTGGGAGAGTATTGGAAAAATCACAGCTGGAGCAATACAAGATGCAACGCGGCTCAAGGACCAAGAATTTCTTACAGGAAGAAGTGGAGGCACTAGTTACTATGATTGAGAACAGATGGCAGGAGCTGGACACCAGCAGAGGTCACATAAAAGTTCCACCCAAAGAAATGAAGAAACGCTGGAACCAAGTTGCAGAAGATTATTGTACAGTGGTGACCACCCAGAGGTCTGGAGGCCAATTTAAGAAAAACTGGCAGGACCTTGGTCAAGTAGTTAGTGTAAGTAATATTTTAATTTATTCAATGGAATTGCAATTGTAAATGTGAATATCTGTATGTCCCACCGAGCAGAAAGACACCCTCTCTAAAAAGTTGCATTTTCATCTTTGCAGAGGACGGTGACACATAATAAAAGGGAAATAATTAGAACAGGAGGAGGCCCAGCAAATCTACACCCATTGACACACTTGGAAGAGAGGGTCGCTGCTTTGATGGATCCTGCCTGGAAAAAAGCAATCAGTACCGCTCAAGCTGGGCCCACGCTCGAGGGAGAGGGTAAGTCCTGCAAATTCATCATGGACCTTCAAATCAGCCTGCTGTCTGGTCTGCGATGTGTGAGCCTACTCATGCCACCTTCCTTGCCCCCTCCTCTGCTGCTAACCATTTGACTGTTCTGTTATCTTTTGCAGAACTTGAGGCCAACCCTGACGATGCAGAAGAAGATTCAGACGTGGACGAGCCTGAAGAGGAGATCTTCTAATCCTTCCCTCCAGACCAACATGGGGATGAGGGTGAGGGGGAGGGGATGGAGCTGGATGAAGCTCCCACTGTTGTACTGACTTTGAAGGAGGTGCCGTTCATTGTGGTGACAACCCCTTCCGTGACTAGTGGTTTGAGTGTTGGTGGGACATTCCATGTTTTCATACCTTCTGAGGTTGCGGGTCCCAGTGGTGGGGTGCAGTGAGGCACACCCAGGGCCCCACCGTGGCAGGCTGATTGCGCTCTCCCAAGGTGCAGGGTCAGACAGATGTGGTTCAGATGATGTCATTGAGTGTGCAGAGCATTAATCTTACCTAATCACACCATCAGTGGGGTGAGTGATGAGGTAACAGAACTGTCGGGAGAAGTAACAGCAATGACACGAGAAAGGGAAATGATAAATGGGAATGATGTGAGGGAATAGTCAGGGGGGGGAATGTCAGACGTAGTGCAAACCACGTCACTGACCATGAGGGAGGAAATGTTGCAGGTAGTTGAGACAGTTTTGCTCACCATGAGGGAGTGAATGTTGCAGGTCGTTGAGACACTGTCAGGGCGCATGAGCGACGGCATGTTGGAGTTAGCTGCTGCAATAAGGGAACACGCCCAGACCGCGTGCCCATTGACAGAATCAACTGTTTCTCCCACTCCAATCCACACACCAGCCTTTGAAGAGCCCCAAGCCGGCCCTCCAACTCGCCACCTGACGCCGATGCCCCGCACCCCGCCCCCCCCCCCCCCGGCCACAAGCGGTGCGCAGTTCCCGAGATGTTAGCAAGAATAAGCTTGGTACCAAGCCCAGAAACACTGCGCCACTGCCTGCAGGCAGGGGTGGTGGAGTGTTCAAGACCAAGCGCAGCGGGTAGTCTTAGAATAAAGGGGGTGAGAAATGGGTGCAGCATTTTTTGCTGCTGCTGTTGTTGTTATTATTTTTATTGTTATTGTTGTCTCAAATTAAGTTTTTTGTAAGCTATGTAAATTTACAAGTTTATAAGTGTTCTTAAAGTTTTTAAGTGATCTTAAAGTAAAGTTTGACACAAGAATAATTTTATGAAAGTTAAATTAAGTACAATGTAAACTTTTGAATAAAATATATTTGTCATTAATACTGAATCATGTTCCATTAACATAACACAACAGTACAGAACAGCTCCAAATAGTAAACATGTCCACATGGAATAGTTGCCAATGAGCCCTCAGGCATCAGTAAAGCATTCATGGATGAGCTGCTGGCGCAAGGCTCAAGCAAACGTGAACGGAACACAATGGCCTGCCCTCCTCAGCTGTCGTGTTCCAGCCTCAGGCATTGCATGGCTCCTTAACCTCCTCCTCGTCCTCCTCCTCCTCCTGCTCGTCACCAGCATCTTCCACATCATTATCATCAGCAGGTGGGTCTTCCACCATCAGGTGCTGCTGCTGCCTCATGATGGCTAAGTTATGCAACATGCAGCACACAACAGTGAACTGGCCGACAATCTCAGGGGAGAACAGCAAGTAGTTTCCGGAATGGTCCAGGCATCGGAAATGCTGTTTCAATATGCCAATGGTCCTCTCTATGATGCTGCGTGCTGCAATGTGCACCATGTTGTATTGACGGTCAGCTTCCGTCCGGGTTACGTGTCGGGGCGTCATGAGCCAGGTGGCGAGGCCATACCCTTTGTCTCCCAGTAGCCAGCTCTGCCCTTCTGGTTACTGCTGAAACATGTCAGAAATAACGCTGTCGCTTAGGATGAATGCATCATGGGTTGCTGCCAGGGTATCTTGCATCGACTGACATGATATGATGCATGTCATCACACATGAGCTGCACATTAATGGAGTGGAAGCTTTTTCTGTTCCTGTACATCTCAGAATCCTCCAAAGGTGCACTGTATGCTCGTAGGAATAACTTCATAAAGTTCCCCATGACCGCCCAAGCAATCCACGGCAGGGCTGTGGGCTTCTCCAGGAGTGCTGGCTTCCCAAAGGTACAGGGCTACATTGATTGTATCCACATCACCATCTTATTAGTTTAAACCTCCTCCTTGGCCTCGTTACCCTAGTTACAAGGTCATTGATGCAGATTCAGTAATCTTGAGGTTATTTGGCAGGGAAGAAATTAAATGAGGCAGAGGAGCAAAGAGATTTAGGAATGCAAATATATATATTGTTAAAATTAGCAACATAATTTGATAAGACCGAAGAGTGCAAACAAAGTAGTGAGGTTAATTTCTATAAGTTTTGAAGATAAACAGAGGGAGGTAATATTAAATTCATCTTGAACCTTGGTTAGATTGTGCTTGGAGTACTGTGCACAGTTTCTGTCTCCATGCGACAAAAATATTGGCCTGGAAATCCCGGCCTCCCCGGGTCTGTACTCAGTGTGTACGCACCTGGGAAGGCATCAGAAAAGCCGGTTTTCAGCACACCATGCGCATGCACTGAAAGCCGACTTTTCCCATCTGCCAAGCTGGAGCTTGACAGATCCAATGCATCAGGAGCGAGGACATTTGCAAGGGCAAGGTTGCGGGATTTATCCATATCTTGCCCAGCAAATGTCTTCAAAACTCTTGCGTCTGATAAAAGCAGGCGCGTAGCCAATGTTTACAGGTGTAAGAGTTTTAAAACATATAAAAATATAATTAAATTAAAAAGACATATTTTATTGTTAAGAACCCTGCCTAGGAAGGTCATTTATTTTTAAGCCGAATTACAAAACTTTAAAAAAAAAGTAAATATTTTTTTTTCTGAGGCATTATTAACTTTAATTTCAATTAATTTTAATTTTGAGGTATATTTTTTTTTTATTGTGGAGTTTGGTGTGTTTTTTTTTCTCATTAATAGCAATGAAAACTCGTAGACATGGAGTTCTCATTGCTATTAATGAGAAAGCTGTGGAATACTGTATCTCATTGGCTGAGCAGTAACATGTGATTGCACCTTCTGCGTGGGAACCTGGAGGAAGGGAGCACCCTTTGCAGTGCGGGAAGAGAAGGCCTCCCCAATGGAATCCAACGCTCCTCCGGGACCACCAATTACTTTCGTAGAAATGTTTCAGGACGGAAGCATCCGACCGCAGGAAGCCTCCGACCGCAATTTCTGGGCCAATAATAATGCACTGGAGAAAGTCCAGAAAAATTTATGCGGATTTTACCAGAATTAAGACCTTGGATCTCAATTAAGTCTAACTCTGTCCTTTTTTTAAAACTCATTAACCTATATTTCAGCTCTGGGTTTACGTTTGATGAGCTAGGAAGTCAAGTCATCCTGACCATCAATTATTTTGTGTCAAATGCATTATCTTTGGTTGTGGTATGCAAATGCTGAGTCCTTAACTAGGATTCAGAGTCAGAGATACTTTGGGGGCGAAAGTTCCCCTCGCCCTGATTAGGGGTGATAACTTTCCGGGTCCGAGACTTCCTGCACCCGGTACGGAAGTCCCACCCCCTGATTCTGAATTGGTCGGTATGCCCCTCAAAGGAAGAAGAGCGCTGGGCCACCAGGAATGCAATCGACCTGGCTAGCAGCTCAGCACCCAAAATGGAGTGGCGGGCTGCACGATGGTGGTCCGGTCGAGGCTGCCATAGTCTGGTCGACCCAAGATTGGTCAACAAATAAAGATGGCAGCCTCCACTTTAAGGGGCATCCTGACGGCGGATGTCCGCCAGCTTCATGGGTCACAGGGCAATTTCCCTCGCGGGGCGTAAAGGGGTCGGTGTGGGGCAGTGAGGGGTTGGTGCGCATGGCGATGATGTCATCACCGGTTGTGTGCCGGCCCGGGGTGCTAATCATGTGACATGGCGCTGCCGGAACAGCACTCCTCAAACCTCCAGGGCGAAAACACCATTGCACCCTGTTAGCGCCACCTGGAGGCGCTAACGGGGTTACAAAAAGGGGCAATTTTGCCCCCTTTGTTTCTACTTTTTGGTGTGACATAGACCCAATTTTTGTAAGGTTTTACTGCTGTCGGGATTCATTTCATCTCCTCAGAATTTTGTTTGGGAGGAAACGGAAACAGCACCATTCATAAAAAGCATTACTAAATATTAAAAGCCCAAAATACAGCACATTGAGGAATACACTTTCTTTTTGACACTGTATTTGTATTAATTAATTCTGGCTACCTTTTTAGGTTTTCAGGAAACAAATCAAAATGGCAATCGATCCATTCAAAATGTAATGAGTTTTTATTTTGTTTGTTCAAGGCTAGCATAATGGCAGAATGTTCTTTGGTGTTCAAAGAAGGAAAACAAGCAATAACTAAGATTTATAAAGTAACGTGTTCTAGTGCCTTTGATTATTGCCTTCACAGATAGCAATTTTGTAAGCTATACCTACTTGTGTTTGGGAATAAGGCATTATGTTATGCTGATTTTCAGAGCTTATTGATTGCATTTCTTTATGTTGATATCTCTGAATTAAGTTGGGTGATGTTATTTGTCTGAAATATCAAATACTTTTCGCCCTGGGAGTTCTTACAGTGTAGGGGGGACAGATGTGTTGCCAAAAATCAATACACACAGTTTGTTTCCATTATAGACCACATAAAAAGGTGTTATTATTGCAGTCGTTTACATTCTGCTAATAATTTCTTCCTCCCAGTTTCACATAGTAGATAAGCAATCCATCAAATCTAGCATTCTAAATAGTACATACTCAGGATAGTAGCCCAAGGACTAAGAATAGTGATGGCACAAAGAAATCTGCACACAAATAGTTTCCGATACAAAATATTTTATCTGCAAAATAACCTACTTTGTCTTCACACAAGCTGTCTGCTACTTCTTATCACTTTAGCTTCAAAAAAGCAGGAATTAATTTTTCTGTGTTATAATCTGCTGCTCTCCTCTTAATGACAGGCTACATGGATCGGTTATGAAGGGTAAATGATTATTGCTGGGCAGGCTGCCTGATCATTGCCGCTGTGTCATTTAACCCTGGAATAGATGAAGCCAGTTACCATTGAGCTCCTGCAGCGTGTGCTGGCATCAGCCATTAGTGTAATACGTGCTGGAGTCTGAACCAGCATAAAAGGTTATTCCCTTGACATATTAGCATCAGATGAGTGAAGATGAAACCCAGTCGAAGACCATTAGCATACTCACTCGCTCTAAATCACTGGTGACAGAATGTGTTTATATGACACCGATTCAGTAGGCTGTTATTTCTCTCTCATGCATCCAGACACTATCAGTGCTGCAGTTTTCCTCTAGAGGAATACTCAGGAGCCTGGACAGATACCAGTGACTGGTTTGCCAGATTCTCACTGTTGTAAGGAGTGAAGAGCTGTCAGGCTGAATCCTTCCCTCCAACATCACAACCATATTTAATACTAGTCGTAAAAGTTTCACCGTCTTCAAGAAGTGACAAATCGCAAAGCAAGTCCAGCACTAGGGAGACTCATACAGACGGTGCTGGCATGGAGTGATTTTCTCAAGAGTTTTCCTCTTTGCACATGGACTTCTCCAACCATCATCATCAAAAAGATATTCTGCCTTGTGCTGCTGCCTTGTGCATCATGTCAATCTGGACATCTGAATATCCTTCAGCCCAGCAGACAGGCTTTTGAAGCTGTACCAGTACTTTGCAGGTATTGCTCTCTGCATCATATACTCTACCACCATTTGTGTAGTTAGGTTTCGGAGACAGAAGGATTTGGCCTTTAGCTGTTGCTCTATTCATATCTGCAGACTAGATACATCCCATCAATAGCCATAGCTAGGCTACAATTCTGAATTTGAAAAGATAAATCCTGTCGCCTACAGATGGATATGTAAGTGTGAAATAAGCTCCTTCTCGTGTAAAATGTTCTGTTTATCTGTAAATTGAATTATGAATCTGTACAGCACTGTCTCCTGAGCTACGAGTAATTCCATTCCCGTAAGGGAATTACACTTTATAATGTTAAGCTATTGCTATAAGCATCACAAATATGTACAAAGGGTAATGGTATTACTGCTCACTAGAGGCTGCTATTGTAGCCTCAGGTTCATTTCTTTATTTCTTGCGAACTTGTTGCTTTTCAGTGTAGCATCCTTAAGTGTTCCCCACTAAGACAGTGGTCAGTATTAAACATTCATGTCAGTTAAGTGAAGTTATAGTCCAAATGTGTCATTTTCTTTTAATGTCATGAGATTTTCAGACTAAGGGCAATCTAGTTGAAGGTCAGAACATGCTTGCTTGCTGTTGTTCTGCTCACTTCTTTCTTTGTCAGTGACTGAATTCGATTTGCTGCTGTATCAAATAATGAACCTTTTCTTCTAACTGGTGGGAGAGGTTTAGTACCATCCTATTGACATACCTGAAAATTAGAATGGGCAACAAAATTAATCTTTAATTCAAACAAAAAAAGTCTGGAAAACTCTCAGCAAGTCAGGCAGCATCTGTGGAGAGAGTCAAAGTTTTAGGTTGATGATCTTTCATCAGAAAAAAACAAATCGTTTATTCGATAGCAACTGCAGTGAAACGCGTATTTAGGATGTTTTGATGTGTTAAGGCACAGCAACAGTTCAGGTGTTACAAGCTTTTGAGTTCCTTCAATTTAAAATTTGGTGCTTAAGGTAAACCTTTGCATCTGTTTCTGTTTCCTGAGTGCCGGGAAACACAATTAGAAATTAGAAGTGTTTTGAGAAAACAATGTGAATATAGGAGAGTGATTTACACAGGAGTGAACTTATAATTGTGGATTTTTACAGTAGGTCCAAGCAATAGGTAGCAAGTGGGTGTCGCAGTTGTGTGGGGCGGACTGGTTGGGCTGGGTGCTCTTTACCTTTCCGCTATTGTTCATTGTTCATAGGTTTATATGTAACCTTCAGGGCTACTGAGCGAGGGCATATGGCTCTTTGTCGGTCGGCACGGACACAATGGGCCCGAAATGACCTCCTTCTGCGCTGTAACTTTCTATGTTTCAACGGGGCCAAGTTTCGGCCTGAGTTGCTCCTGCTTTTTGGAGCAACTGATTTAGAATGGAGTATCTTAGAAATTTGAATTCTCGGCATTTAGTTTGCTCCAGTTCTAGTCAGTTAGAACAATTTCACTTTGGACAGAATTTTTTTTTCAAAAGGGGGCGTGTCCGGCCACTTACGCCTGTTTTCAAAGTTTAGGCAGTGAAAATTTACTCCAAACTAACTTAGAATGGAGTAAGTGAAGATTTTTGTACGTTCGAAAAAACCTTCTCTACACTTTAGAAAATCAGGCGTAGGTTACAAATTAGGCGTAGGGAATGGCGGGGGGGTGGGGGGGGGTTAAAGGGAAGTTTACAAACATTAAACACTTCAGTTTTACAAATAAAGAGCCATCATCAATAATAAATGATAAATATATCAATAAATCAACCAATAAATCAATCAAAAAAAATAATAAAAAATTAAAAAAAATTTAAAAATCAATAAATAAAACATTTTCTACTTACCGACTGCAGCACCGGGAGTCCCCCAACAGCGGCTGGGATGGCCCCCCCCCCCCCCCCAGTGTGTCTCTGTCAGTGTCTCTATCTCTCTCTGTCTGTCTGTGTGTGTATCTCTCACTCTCTGTCTGTCAGTGTCTGTGTTTCTGACAGCGAGGGGAGGG
This sequence comes from Pristiophorus japonicus, assembly GCF_044704955.1. NCBI lineage: Eukaryota > Metazoa > Chordata > Chondrichthyes > Pristiophoridae > Pristiophorus > Pristiophorus japonicus. Next base: position 38,528,052 of record NC_091977.1, read on the forward strand.
GGAGAAGGGGGGTGGGGGTGGGGAGGGGGAGAAGGGAGAGAGGAGGGAGGGAGGGAGGGAAGGAGAGAGGAGGGAGGGAGGGAAGGAGAGACGAGGGAGGGAAGAAGAGAGGAGGGAGGGAGGAAGAGAGGGGGGAGAGAGGGAGAGAGGGAGGGAAGGAGAGAGGAGGGAGAGAGGGAGGGAGAGAGGGAGGGAAGAAGAGAGGAGGGAGGGGGAAGGGAGAGAAGGAGGCTGAATGGCCGGGCCCAAGACCTCGGGCTGGATTTACAGGTAGGTGGCATCGGGTCTCGGGGAGGGAGGGGGGGGGTCGCGGAGGTCCGGGGGGGGAAGAGTCGCGGAGGTCGGGCGGGGGAGGGAAGAGAGAGTCGCGGAGGTCCTGGGGGTGGGGAGAGAGAGAGTCGCGGAGGTCCGGGGGGTGGGGGGAAGAGAGTCACGGAGATCCGGGGGGGGGGGTGGGTGGGGAGAGAGAGAGAGTCGCCGAAGTCCGGGGATGGTGGGGTGGGAAGAGAGAGAGTCGCAGAGGTCCCGGGGGGGAGAGAGTCGCGGAGGTCCGGGGGTGGGGAAAGAGAGTCGTGGAGGTCCGGGGGGAGGGGGAGAGAGAGTCGCGGAGGTCCGGCGGGGGAGCGGAGGTCGGGTCGCCGGGGGGGAGGAGCCTTATGCATGCAGACCCAGTGAGGCCATTCGGCCAGGGCGAGGGGCTGCGTGCTTCGGGCCCCTCCCATACAGTTTTGGGCGCCTGGAGCTACTGCACGTGCGCACCCACTGTAGTGCGCATGTGCAGCAGTCCCGGCACTGTTTTCAGTACAGGGACCTGGCTCCGCCTCCTACAGCTCGTGCTGCGCCGCGCCCAGATCTGGAGGGCCTCCAGAATACCGGAGAATAGGTACGTTTTTATTAGGCGCCCTTTCTGGCGCGAAAAACAGGCGTCCAGGTCCGGGCTGCGCCGTTTTAGGCGTGGCCCGAAACTTGGGCCCAACGTTTCTAAGTGCATAGGATAAGCAATGGTCTAACTGTGCAGTACAATATAGACAATCGCTCCAGTTATGTCGAGCACAATTTTCTTCTCCAGCAAAGATTATGATAAAGATTTTAATAGGAATGGAACTAAAATAAAAAAGAACCATTATAAAATAAATGAGGAAATCAAAGCAAAATTTGAAGTCAAACGGGATAGTAAAATAACAAATACTGAATGAAAGCGGTTGTAGCTGTATCATTATAAACTTATGAAGGGATTCAAACCTGGGGCGAATAATTACATTTCATCGGGATCATGTGTCTGCCAAAAGTATTTGTCAAAGGCATTATAAAAGTGTTCAGCAAGTGTCTATCAACAACTTCCTTAAACCCAAAGAAATGATGGAAACATTTTGCGAAAGAGTTTTAATAGAGTAGGTCGGGACAAATTGTTTCCATTGGCAGGAGGGTTGGTAACTAGAGGACATACATTTAATGATGGTGCAAGGCAAAAGGGTGTGGTAAAGGGACAAGTAAAGAAACCAAAGATGCCTCTTGAGGTGCATTAAATGGTAACCCCCTTCTGTCTTGCATCATCATCCCGTTTCTCATTTAATCACTCCTGCCCTCCACTCTATAACAGAAGTTCCTTCCAACCCCTGCCCACAGCGCCCCCCCCCCCCCTGCCCCACCCCCAGCCCTCACCCCCGCTTTCCCCGAGCTCTGTACTTCCTTCTGAACTATTAAATCTCTAACCTCTTCCAGTTCGAATGAAAGGCCATGGACCTGAAACGTTAACTCTGTTTCTCTCTCCACAGATACTGCCTGACCTGCTGAGTGTTTCCAGCATTTTCTGTTTTTATTTCAGATTTCCAGCATCTGCAGTATTTCGCTTTTGTTTCAGTGAATAGCACAGAGCAGTTTTCAGTCCCGGAGCATGGCTGTATTAGCCATTGACAGGGATAGCACATTGGAGCAAGAGGAAGAGGAGTTGGTGACCTGAGAGTGCAAAAAAAACAGCTTGATTTGCAGCAACACTATCCAAACACTGGGTCTCCTGAAACATAGAAACATAGAGAATAGGTGCAGGAGTAGGCCATTCGGCCCTTCGAGCCTGCACCACCATTCAATAAGATCATGGCTGATCATTCTCCTCAGTACCCCTTTCCTGCTTTCACTCCTTATCCCTTGATCCCTTCAGCTGTAGGGGCCAAATCTAACTCCAGCTCTCTGGCCACGAAAGAAGTAAAGAAAGAGCTTGCATTTAAATAGCGTCTTTCACAATCTTCGGACGTCCCAAAGCTCTTTACAGCCAATGAAGTACTTATTTAACGTGCAACTGCGATTGTAATGTAGGAAATGCGTCAGTAAGTTTGTGCACAACAAGCTCCCACAACTAACAATGCGATAATGGCTAAATAATCTGTTTGCTTAGTGATGATGGTCGAGAGCAACATATGTGGAAGCTCAGGATCAACAGCAAGGCCACTGTGACAACATTTTTGATTGGATTAGACGACAGATTCAGATGCTTGGTAACTCGTGATGGCACCTGAAGGGTTAACCAAGGTTCATACAGAAAATGGCCAGCCTGTTGGATATAAATTGCCTGCATGAAAATTGATGTTGAAACAAAAGGTGAATGTAATATGCTTATATCGATTAAATGCAAGCTCATTGATGTTACTCTTTTAAATAGTGTCTTTGATGGCTGCCTGGACAACTTGTTAATTGCCAGTAATTGCAGGTATCCAAAGTACTTCACCCTTGAGAATATTTTAGATTTATCTTGAGTTGTCTGAGTCCAGCGAGTCAGTCTACAGTCTGCCACTAACAGACGGACTGTGCTGCCCACTCCATGGCAGTGGAGAAAGTGAGCATCCATTTTCAAAGTCCAATGTATGTTGAAAGATAGCTCAAGGGAAACATCTTCATTGTTTTCCTATATCATGGGGAATAGTAAAGTAAATCAATAATGTAAGCTTGCCATTTCGCACTGGGTACTGATCATTATCCTAGTTTAGTTAAATAAATAATGTTAGTTTATAGTCTGTGCTTTCAGTCTGCCATCTGAAGATGCGAAGAGTCGTGTAGCAGGCGGTTGTGGTGCATTCCAGTAAGTCAACGTACTGTAGCAAGGGTTCTCAGTTAGAACACTGAGTCTCAGCATCATTGAACTGGATATTGAGCAGAAAAAGACATTCTCCAGATCATAGAGGACATGAGGTCCACTTACTATATGGTTGGTGGCACTGACCCAATCTGATATGGGAATAGTCAGTGATGCTGAAGCCAAGTGGAATAGCTAGTTTAAGAGTCAAAAACATAATCGCCACAAAGACCACGAGGGAAGTCTGTTGTGCACCAGCGTTGCAGTAACGGTCACGACAGCCCTGAATTATTATGTCGCACATACCGTCCAGCCACCCAAACATCGCAAGAGGCAGCCACTTGGACTTTGGAAATACAACTGCACAAGAAGAAAGTGACAGACTATAAAATATATGAAAAGTACATTTTATTACATTCCCGCAGGCATTTTACAGAAAAATTACGCACCTATCTTAAGCTGCTGCCCACGTTCGACTTTCCGATGCTGAGGCCTCTCCTGACTGTCAGTCGCAGCGCGTGCACATTGACGTGTGCGCAGGCCTACAGCTGGAGTCACATGGCTCTGGGCAGCCAATTAGGTAAAGTATCATAGTAATAGGAGTTCCGCAGGGTCCTAAACTCCTATGACTATGATAGGGATACAGCAGAAATACACAAAACACAGCCCCAAACACCCAAAACACTCATAAAAAATAGAAAGTAATTACACTACATTCATTTAAATTAAAGTTATTATCTCTTTTTAAAAAAAAAACCAATTTCCTGATTTTTAAAGTTTTTTAAATATACTTACCGTTGAGGAGAGGGTTTTTAATGATAAAATATGTTTTAATAACTATTTTTATATGTTTTTGTGTTTTTTAAAACACTTGCACCTGTAAAAGAAGGCTATGCACCTTGTTTTTCAGGTGCAAGATTTTTGAGAACATTTGTAAGTGTATATTATCGGAAATTTCCACTTAGAAATGTCCGCGCTCCCAAGATGCGGCCATCTGTCAAGCCAGAAATTTGACATGCGAACATAGAAAATAGGTGCAGGAGTAGGCCATTCGGCCCTTAGAGCCTGCACCACCATTCAATAAGATCATGGCTGATCACTCAACCTCACTACCCCTTTCCTGCTTTCACTCCATACCCTTTGATCCCTTTAGCTGTAAGGGCCATATCTAACTCCCTCTTGAATATATCTAACGAACTGTCATCAACAATTCTCTGCAGGAGAGAATTCCATAGGTTAACAACTCTCTGAGTGAAGAAGTTTGTCCTCATCTCAGTCCTAAATGGCTTACCCCTTATCCTTAGACTGTGACCCCTGGTTCTGGACTTCCCCAACATCGAGAACCTTCTTCCTGCATCTAACCTGTCCAGTCCCATCAGAATTTTCTATGTTTCTATGAGATCCCCTCTCATTCTTCTAAACTCCAGTGAATACAGGCCCAGTCGATCCAGTCTCTACTCATATGTCAGTCCTGCCATCCCAGGAATCAGTCTGGTGAACCTACGTTGCACTCCATCAAGAGCAAGAATGTCCTTCCTCAGATTAGGAGACCAAACTGAACACAATATTCCAGTTGAAGCCTCACCAAGGCCCTGTACTCCCTGCTCCTATACTCAAATCCCCTAGCTATGAACGCTAACATGCCATTTTCCTTCTTCACTGCCTGCTCTACCTGCATGCCAACTTTCAATGACAGATGTACCATGACACCCAGGTCTCGCTGCACTTCCCGTTCTTCTAATCTGCTGCCATTCAAATAATATTCTGCCTTCGTGTTTTTGTCACCAAAGTGGATAACCTCACATTTATCCACATTATACTGCATCTGCCATGCATTTGCCCACTCACCTAACCTGTCCAAGTCGACCTGCAGCCTCTTAGCATCCTCCTCACAGCTCACACCACTATCCAGCTCAGTGTCATCTGCAAACTTGGAGATATTACACTCAATTCCTTCATCTAAATCATTAATGTATATGGTAAAGAGCTGGGGTCCCAGCACTGAGCCCTGCGGCACCCCACTAGTCACTGCCTGCCATTCTGAAAAGGACCGTTTATCCCGACTCTCTGCTTCCTGTCTGCCAACTAGTTCCCTATCCACGTCAATACATTACCCCCAAAACCATGTGCCTTAATTTTGCACACCAATATCTTGTGCAGGACCTTGTCAAATGCCTTTTGAAAGTCCAAATACACCACATCTACTGGTTCTGCCTTCTCCAATCTACTAGTTACATCCTCAAAAAATGCCAGAAGATTTGTCTTTCCCTTTCATAAATCTATGTTGACTTGGACCGATCCTGTCACTGATTTCCAAATGCGCTGCTATTTCATCTTTAATAATTGATTCCAACATTTTCCCCACTGTCGATGTCAGGCTAACCAGTCTATAATTACCCATTTTCTCGCTCCCACCTTTTTAAAAAAGTGGTGTTACATGGGCTACCCTCCAGTCCATAGGAACTAATCCAGAGTCGATAGACTGTTGGAAAATGATCACTAATGCATGCACTATTTCTAGGGTCACTTCCTTAAGTACTCTGCGATGCAGATTATCAGGCCCTGGGGATTTATCAGCCTTCAATCCCATCAATTTCCCTAACACAATTTCCTGACTAATAAGAATTTCCTTCAGTTCCTCCTTCTCACTAGACCCTCGGTCCCCAAGTATTTCCAGAAGGTTATTTGTGTCTTCCTTCGTGAAGACAGAACCAAAGTATTTGTTCAATTGGTCTGCCATTTCTTTGTTCCCCATTATAAATTCAACTGACTCTGACTGCAAGGGAGCTACGTTTGTCTTCACTAATCTTTTTCTCTTCACATATCTATAGAAGCTTTTGCAGTCAGTTTTTATGTTCCCTGCAAGCTTCCTCCCGTACTCTATTTTCCCCTTCCTAATTAAACCCTTTGTCCTCCTCTGCTGAATTCTAAATTGCCCCAGTCCTCAGGTTTGCTTCTTTTTCTGGCCAATTTAAATGCCTCTTCTTTGGATTTAACACGATCCCTAATTTCCTTTGTTAGCCATGGTTGAGCCACCTTCCCCGATTTATTTTTATTCCAGACAGGGATGTACAATTGTTGAAGTTCATCCATGTGGTCTTAAATATCATCCATTGCCTATCCACTGTCAACCCTTTAAGTATCATTCGCCAGCCTATTCTAGCCAATTCACGCCTCATGCCATCGAAGTTACCTTTCTTTAAGTTCAGGACCCTAATCTCTGAATTAACTGTTTCACTCTCCATCTTAATAAAGAATTCTACCATATTATGGTCTCTCTTCCCCAAGGGACCTCGCACAACAAGATTGCTAATTAGTCCTTTCTCATTACACATCATCCAGTTTACGATGGGCAGCCCTCAAGTTGGTTTCTCAACATATTGGTGTAGAAAACCATCCGTAATACACTCCAGGAATTCCTCCTCCACTGTATTGCTACCAGTTTGTTTTGCCCAATCTATATGTAGATTAAAGACCCCATGATAACTGCTGTACTTTTATTGCATGCATCCCTAATTTCTTGTTTGATGCTGTCCCCAACATCACTACGACTGTTTGGTGATCTGTACACAACTCCCACTAGCGTTTTCTGCTCTTTGATAATCCGTAGCTCCACCCATACAGATTCCACATCATCCAAGCTAATGTCCTTTCTTATTATTGCATTAATTTCCTCTTTAACCAGCAACACTACCCCACCTCCTTTTCCTTTCTGTCTATCCTTCCTGAATGATGAATACCCCTGGATATTGAGTTCCCAGCCTTGGTCACCCTGGAGCCATGTCTCCGTATTCCAAATTAGATCATATTCATTAATAGCTGCCTGCGCAGTTAATTCGTCCACCTTATTCTGAATAATCCTCGCATTGAGGCACAGAGCCGTCAGGCTTGTCTTTTTAACACACTTTGTCCCTTTAGAATTTTGCTCTAATGTGGCCCTTTTTGATTTTTGCCTTGGGTTTCTCTGCTCTCCAATTTTACTTTTCTTCTTTCTATCTTTTGCTTCTGCCCCCATTCGACTTCTCTCTGTCTCCCTGCATAGGTTCCCATCCCCCTGCCATATTAGTTTAACCCCTCCCCAACAGCACTAGCAAACACTTCCCCTAGGACATTGGTTCCGGTCCTGCCCAGGTGCAGACTGTTCGGTTTGTACTGGTCCCACCTCCCCCAGAACCGGTTCCAATGTCCCAGGAATTTGAATCCCTCCCTCCTTACTACTCCTCCAGCCACGTATTCATCTTAGCTATCCTGCAATTCCTATTCTGACTAGCACGTGGCATTGGTAGCAATCGTGAGATTACTACCTTTGTGGTCCTGCTTGTTAATTTAACTCCTAGCTCCTTAAATTCAGCTTGTAGGACTTCATCCCATTTTTTACCTATATCATTGGTACGTATATGCACCATGACAACAGGCTGTTCACCCTCCCCCTCAAAAATGCCCTGCAGCCGCTCCGATACATCCTTGACCCTTGCACCAGAGAGGCAACATACCAGCCTGGAAGCTTGATTGCGGCCACAGAAACGCCTATCTATTCCCCTTACAACAGAATCCCCTACCACTATCGCTCTCCCACTCTTTTTGCTGCCCTCTTGTGCAGCAGAGCCATCCATGGTGCCAAAAACTTGGCTGCTGCTGCCCTCCCCTGATGAGTCATCCCCCCCAACAGCACCCAAGACGGTCTATCTCTTTTGGAGGGAGATGATCGCAGGGGACCCCTGCACTACCTTCCTTCCGCTGCTCTGCCTGATGGTCACCCATTCCCTATCTGCCTGAGGAACCTTTACCTGCGGTGTGACCGACTCACTAAACGTGCTATTCACGACATCCTCAGCATCGCAGATGCTCCAGTGTGAATCCATGCGCAGCTCCAGTGCCACAATGCGGTCTGTCAGGAGTTGCAGCTGGATACACTTCCTGCACATGTAGTCGTCAGGGACACAGGAAGCGTCCCTGATTTCCCACAAAGCAGAGGAGGTGCATGACATGGGTCTGGACTTTTCTTAACCCTTAGATTAACTTAATTTGGCAACAATGTCAAAGGTAAGGAAATAAAAAGAAGAAAAAAAAAGATTAAATACTCACTAATCCACCAGCCAATCACTTACCCGCTTGGCTGTGACATCACCCTTCAATTTCTTTCTCCTTCTTTGTTTTACCTTAGGCCTCTGCACCAGCTGGCTCCTCGGACTGCTGCCGCTCTGACTCGCTGTCGCCATCCTTTATCCTCCCACACCGCTCCTCTCGCGACGCTGGCGCCTCGGACTGCCGCCAGATCGGAAATGCTGGTTTCCAGCCTATGCGCTTTGCGTATTGGAAACTGGCATTTCCAATGCCTTCCCGGGACCGTAGGAACTCCGTATGTTCCCGGGGAGGCCGGAATTGTTGGCCCATTGTGTTTTGCAACCATATTTGCCTCTTGTGCGTTGTTAACTTAGCTGTCTGGTTTATCCATGTGCCATAGCTTCCCCTATGAGAAAGGGTAGTACTGGCAAGCTGCAGGAGATGCATAAGGCTGCAATCTGTATCTGCAGCTAACCCTGATGTACTGCCATCAGGGGACTCCTTTGCTGTCATTGTCGTGGGTTCATTGCTTCCAGCAGTGGCACCTGCTGTCACTTGTGGAGGCTAAATGATGGCACAGTACTGTCACTAACATGAGTGCTAATCAGCTGGCCTCGTAGCACTTCACACATGGCACTGCTAGAGACATATTCTCGCAATGCCTATTCATTTGTGCGAGCACAAACAGTGGATCTTTGTGGTCTCGGAATTCCTACCTCATGGTTGCCTATAATTGTTCTTCATGGTGAGTTGGAGTTGGCCATCTTGAAGTTTGAAACACATTGATCAGAGATACATGTATCGCTTCTATTGTGACTTAACCTCTGCATTATTATTATCGTCTCCTGCAGTATGTACCAGAAAGGCTGGCTGTACTTAAAGTAGATAAGTCACCAGAACCGGATGGAATGTGTTCTAGGATGCTGAGGGAAGTGAAGGTGGTAATTGTGGAGGTACTGGCCATAATCTTCCAATCCTCCTTAGATACGGGGTTGGAGCCAGAGGACTGGAGAATTGTAAATGTTACACTCTTGTTCAAAAAACGATGTGAGGATAAACCCAGCAACTAAAAGGCCAGTCAGTTTAACCTTGGTGGCGCGGTCCTGGCCTGCAAGACCATCAGCAGGCCAGGGCCATTAGAGGGAGCAGCATGCGATGGCCCGGCCCAGAAATCGGCGCGGTTGCGGCCTGCAAGACCATCAGCAGGCCAAGGCCATTAGAAGGAGCAGCGTGCGGTGGCATGCCACTTCAGGGAACAGTGCGTGCTGCTGCAAGAGGACGAAGGCTGATTGCAGTGCAGGCAGGTACAGCAGGAGCAGCAAGGTCGGGGCGAAGGAGCGGCAAGAGTGATGTGATCAGGGCCCAGGAGAGATGAGAGTTCGGGGCCCAGAAGAGGCAAGGGCCCAGGGGCAGCACGGACTAGCCCACACTGTGATATTCATGTACACTAGGTCCATGCAGCAGAGCTGGTCTCCAGTCGTTGTGGTTAATACTTGCTACTGGACCAAGACACTGTCAAGCCCGTGTGATGGCTGGTGTGTAATGGCCACCACACGTTAAAAAAATCCACGTACAGGCATCTTCCACCCTTCACGATGTAGTTCGCGATATGGAATATTAGGTCCTTCATTGAAACACCTGTTAACTCATTTCTTTTTGACGTGGAAGCAAGTCATCCTCATTTCGAGGGTCTTCCTATGATGATGATGGTGGTGTGAAGCTTTTAGAAATGATAATCAGGGACAAAATTAACAATCACTTGGACATGTGTATTAATTAAAGAAAGCCAGCATGGATTTGTTGAAGGTAAATCATGTTTACTAACTTGATCGAGTTTTTTGATGATGTAACAGAAAGGATTGATGAAGGCAATGTGGTTGACATGGTATACATGGACTTCCAAAAAGATGTTTGATAAAGTGCCACTTAAATAGGCTTGCCAGCAAAGTTGAAGCCCTTGAAATACAAGGGACAGTGGCAGCATAGAAACAAAATTGGTTAAGTGGCCGGAAACATTGGGGCCAAAATTGATCAAAGGCAAGTTGCGCCCATTTACCGTCGAAAAGACCACTAAGATCCTGACGATACTTTGGGCGGATGTTTGGTCAAAAAAGAAGGAAAAAAGGGCCTCGCGGCAAAAATGAGCGTTACATGCCGATTCTGGGTGGGAGAGGGCGGTAGGTGGGATTCTGGGCGGAAAATGCAATCCTAGAGAAAGTTACACCTTAGCTGGAGTCGGGCCCAGGGAGGGGGGAATGCAACGAAAGATTTTTTTTTAAATATAAAAAGCAAAACATCACAAAACTTCCAGAAAACCTTTTCAAACAAAATCCCTGCAAAAGAAGTAAAGAAAAAAAATCTCACTTACCTTTCCTTGTAGGTTTTCATGCCGACCATCCAGGTAAGACCAGCTTCCGCGTGGCGGTCTTTTCTCCTGCAGGAGCGGAGGACCGCTCGAATGAATCTCGGGCAGGCTGACATTTTTCGGCAGTTGCACGCCAGTGGACGCTCCCCAGCGGTCCAAACCGCTGGCGGGAGGGCCTCATAAATTTCCCACGGAGGGGAGAGCGCCGACAAAACAGCGGTCGGCTCATCAATTTTGGCCCCAGAGTGATAATGAAAGGTTGATTTTCGGCAGAAGGTATACTGTGGCGGTCGCCAGGGGTCGGTACTAGGACCACTGCTTTTCTTGATATATATTAATGACTTCGACTTGGGAGTACAAGGCTCAATTTCAAAATTTGTAGGTGACATAAAACATGGAAGTATAGTGAACAGTGAGGAGGGTAGTGATGGACTTCAAGAGGACATAGACTTCAAGAGGATATAGAGAGGCTGGTTGAATGGCGGACACATGGCAGATGAATTTTAACAAGAAAAGTGCGAAGTGATACATTTTGGTAGGTAGGAGAGGCAATATAAACTAAAGGGTACAATGCTAAAGGGGGTGTATGAACAGAGAGCTCGGGGTATATGTGCACAAATTGTTGAAGAAAGCATACGGGAGTCTGGGCTTTATAAATAGAGGCATAGATTACAAAAGCAAGGAAGATATGATGAACCTTGATAAAAAAACTGGTTCGGCCTCAACTGGAATATTGTGTCCAATTCTGGGCACTGCACTTTAGTAAGGATGTGAAGGCTTCCGCGAGTGCGCAGAAAAGATTTACAAGAATGGTTCCAGGGATGAGGGACATCAGTTACGTGGAGACTGGAGAAGCTGAGGCTGTTCTCCTTCGAGCAGAGAAGGTTGAGAGGAGTTTTGATGGAGATGTTCAAAATCATAAGGGGTCTGGATAGCGTAGATAGAGAGAAGCTGTTCCCATTGGCAGAAGAGTCGAGAACCAGAGGACACAGATTTAAGGTGATTGGCAGAAGAACCAAAGGCGACATGAGGAAAAACCTTTTTACGCGGCGAGTGGTTAGGATCTGGAATGCATTGCCTGAAAGGGTGGTGGAGGCAGATTCAATTATGGCTTTCAAAAGGGAATTGGATAAGTACTTGAAGGAATAAAATTTGCAAGGCTACAGGGAAAGGGCGAGGGAATGGGACTAGCTGAAGTGCTCTTGCAGAGAGCCGACAGGGCTTGACGGGCCGAATGGCCTCATTCTGTGCTGTAACCATTCTATGGTTCTATATGTATCTGTGCCGAGGCCTGTTTAAATTTAGGGTGTGACATTTAGCGATCAGATCAGTGGTGATCTTAAAATGGCCCTCTGAACACTGGCTTCCACTTGTTCTGTGTTGATTGAAAATTATAACCTTGATTTGTGATCCTAACCAAATCTCTGCCAGAATAATTGTCGACCTTAGCCATGCTGGCCGACAGTACATTGAAGCAACTGAAATCAATTCTCTAGATCAATTCTTTTGAGTAATTAACATAATCTCTCCACTACTTTGGCCTTGTGTGGCCAGCTAGCTAAGCAGGGATGTGCAAAATCTGGGCAGCATTTCAAATTTAGTGAGATAAGTGGTTGTATATGGGAGCATTATAAATACGTTATAAAGCTTCAAGCTTGATGGTAAATACAGTTCGACCTTTGCCATGGATGGGAGGAGTAAGAAGTGTCAAGCAAAAATGAAGTGAAATTGAGGCAAGATTGGAGGCATAGAACAACACTGGTAAAGTAGGTGTGCTACATGAGATGGGCGTACAGAAACTTGCTATTTTTGGCACTTCAAAGCACCCTTGCCAGAGAATAGCAGTGCACCTTGTCTATCAGAAGGTAGGTGGCCGGGCCCAATGGTCTGTACAGTGCATAGGTTCTATCTCTGGTGCTCAGCACTCTCAGGAACTCTGGCATCAGGGAAACATTCTGTATTTGTTGATCTGATATTTTCTTTCTGCAGGCAATGGAACAAAGGAATTTCCTTGGAAACTAGGACCCTGTCACTTACTTGATGCATCTGTTCATAGCCAACTTATTTTTTTATTCATTCTCGGGATGTGGGCGTCACTGGCAAGACCTGCATTCAGTGCCCATCCCTAGAAATACATCTGTGTGGCTTGCTCGGTGTAGGACTTGTGTTACATAGAGGCCAGACTGTTTTTTTTTAACAAAAATCTGACATCTTGATGGTCACTTTTATTGACACCGGCTTTTAAAAAATAAAACTAAATTAAAATTTTCAAACTGCCCAGGTGGGGTTTGAACTTATATATTCTCTGCATTACTAGTCTAGTAAAATAACCACTACACTTCCCATACCTATTTTAGCAATGGTTTGTAAGAATCTGGTACATAACAGTGCAATGTATTCAGAGTAAAAAATATTTTTTTTGTGTGCAGCGCTGCCTGGCCAGCATTTATTGCCCATACCTAATTGCCCTTGAGAAGGTGGAGATGAGTTGCCTTCTTGAACCACAGGGCGGAGTTAATAGTCAACCACATTGCTGTGGGTCTGGAGTTACATATAGTCCAGACCAGGTAAGGACGGCAGATTTCCTCCCCTAAAGGACATTAGTGAACCAGATGTTTTTTTTTAAATAACAATCCAGTTGTTTCATGATCACCATTACTGATACTAGCTTTTCATTCCAGATTTATTTAATTAACTGAATTTAAATTTCTATGGTGGAACTCATGCCTCTGGATTACTAGTCCAGTCACATAACCACGATGCTACCGTGCCCTGTGATACAAATTACCTGCAGATTACCTTTAAGACAAAACTCCTCTGGTGTGTAAAAAGGATTATCTAGGCCAGTAAATGTGGATACTGGGACAAGGACAAGTGCATACGTAATGCCTGCCTTGTCTTCATCCCCTGAAGAATTGCTCCTCTAAATCTAATTGCACCAATGGAACCCCCAAGAGGTATTACTACCTTCACCACCTTGGGTTCTGCAAGAAAAATAGCAGCTGAAAGCAAGAGGGTTGTAAGAAACTTAGTTGGATAAAATAAAGTCTTGCCTAAGAATCAGTGCTAAACAGCAACAAAATTGAAAGTAAGTATATCAGGCGTCAAGAAATCAAATAGAGAATTCAGAGGAAACTTCTTTACCCCGAGAGTGGTGAGAATGTGGAACTCGTTGCCACAGGGAGTGGTTGAGGCGGCTAGCATAGATACCTTTAAGGGGCGGCTGGATAAGCACATGAGGAAAAAGGGAATAGAGGGTAATGCAGATAGATTTAGATGAGGAAATACGGGAGGAGGCTCGAGTGGAGCATAAATGTCGGTCTCGACTGGTTCAGTTGAATGATCTGTTTCTGTATAGCCTACGTGAAAAGAAAATTCCAACCAAAATTTAACAAGTGATTGCTTGCCTTTAAGAAGCCAACTCCTACAAGCCAGGCCATCCATACCACTGCAGGACCCAATTCAAACGGGACAAACACTGCTGTCAATGATGAGGTGGGCAGAAAGCAAGCTCCAGTATAGTCTCTATTTAAATAATTTCTGGAGCCTTAATGGGATACGCACTGGCCATCATTTTAGCCTCAAAAGTGTGTTTTTCCTGAGCGATGTGAATCAGCCTGTGTACCAAGTTTCCTGACTTGTACTCTCCCTTAGCAAGGCTGTGCATTGCCACTAGAGCTTTGTAACATTTGCCGTTACGAGTGCATAAGCACATCTATTCATTTAAGTCATTTAGTTAAACACCATTTTACATTTACGCTCTCCCCACTAAGCTGCATCATTTATTCTGGACCTCCAGCCAAGTCATCGGAGTAGTTGACACTGACCTTGAAATTCCATGGGGATTCTCCCGTGTTCCCGTTGTTATGTATGGAGAAAGAGTCAGACTGAACACTGTGTGCTCAAAGTGAAGTGTGACCTTCTCTCCAGAGTGCCTCTCCAACCTGTGAGGCCTCCTTAAATACCTGTGCTCCCAAGGGATTATGGGATCCCTTGGGACTCCAGGGGTTGAACCTTCTGGTGACTGTACAGAGTATATACAAGTTTACATATATAACAACACTCACCCCCAAAGTCAATAGTGTAACTATTTACAATGTGAGTCGATCTGGGGCCCTTCTTGCCCTGGTTGATCATTAAATGTGTGAAAGCTGGTGTTGTTGAATCATGTGTTGGGCCCTCGCTGGGCTGCTGTGCAGCTGGCCTTGCTGGGCTGCCTGGTGTGGTGTGTCCTGCTGGACTGCTGTGGATGATGGGTTCTACTTCGTGGTCAATCGCAGTGTCGGTTGCCACTGGTGTGTATGTTGAGGGATCAAATAAGGTAGGGTCCAAGGTGGGTTGCTCAGGATAGTCCGTGAATCTGAGTTTGATTTGGTCCAAGTGTTTCCGGTGAATGCGTCCATTTGAAAGTTTGACCCGGAACACCCTGCTCCCCTCTTTGTCCACGACAGTGCCGGGAAGCCACTTGGGACCTTGTCCGTAATTTAATACAAATACAGAATCATTGATTTCAATCGTGTGTGACACATTTGCGCTATCATGATATGTATTTTGTTGAAACCGCCTGCTCTCGACCTGTTCATGTAGATCAGAGTGAACTAACGAGAGCCTTCTCTTAAGTGCTCTTTTCATGAGCAGTTCAGTGGGTGGGACCCCCGTGAGCGAATGGGGTCTTGTGCGATAGCTAAGCAAGACTTGGGATAGGCGAATCTGCAGTGAGCCTTCCATTACTCTCTTCAAGCCCTGCTTGATGGTTTGCACTGCTCTCTCTGCTTGACCATTGGACGCTGGTTTAAACGGGGCAGATGTGACATGTTTGATCCCATTGCGGATCATGAATTATTTGAACTCAGCACTGGTAAAGCATGGCCCGTTATCACTCACCAGGACATCGGGTAAGCCGTGAGTGACAAACATGGCCTGCAGGCTTTCAGTAGTGGCAGCGGACGTGCTAGCCGACATTTTATCACATTCAATCCATTTGAAGTAAGCATCTACAACCACAAGGAACATTTTACCCAAGAACGGGCCTGCATAGTCGACATGTACCCGAGACCACGGTTTGGAGGGCCAAGACCATAAACTTAGCGATGCCTCCCTGGGTGCCTTGCTTAACTGCGAGCACGTATTACATCTGTGCACGCAGGACTCTAAGTCCGCATCGATACCGGGCCACCACACGTGGGATCTGGCTATCGCTTTCATCATTATGATGCCTGGGTAGGTACTGTGGAGTTCACTGATGATGGTGTCTCTGCCCTTCTTGGGAACAATTACACAATTTCCCCACAGAAGGCAGTCTGCCTGTATAGACATTTCATCTTTCCACCGCTGGAATGGCTTTATCTCTTCCTGCATTTCCACTGGGACACTGGATGAGCTCCCTTGAAGTACACAGTTTTTGACTAGGGATAATAAGGGGTCCTGGCTTGTCCATGTTTTGATCTGCCGGGCAGTGACGGGTGATTGCTCACTCTCAAATGCTTCCATAACCATGACTAAATCTGCGGGCTGTGCCATTTCCACCCCCGTGGTGGGCAATGGCAGCTTACTGAGAGCATCGGTGCAGTTTTCTGTACCTGGCTTGTGGCGGATGGCGTAGTTGTATGCGGACAACGTGAGCGCCCATCTCTGGATGCGGGCCGATGCAAATGGTATTTATCCCCTTACTCTCGGAAAACAGGGATGTAAGTGGCTTATGATCAGTTTCCAATTTGAATTTTAGCCCAAACAGATATTGATGCATTTTCTTTACCCCATAGACGCATGCTAACGCTTCGTTTTCAATCATGCGGTAGGCTCTCTCAGCCTTAGACAGACTCCAGGATGCATAAGCAACCGGTTGCAATTTCCCAAAATCATTAGTTTTTTGCAATACACACCCGACGCCATATGATGACGCATCACATGCTAGTACCAAACGCTTACATGGATCATACAACACAAGCAATTTATTTGAGCATAACAGTTTTCTCGCTTTTACTAAAGCATTTGCTTGGCTTTTGCTCCATGCCCATTCATCCCCTTTATGCAGTAAGATGTGCAGTGGTTCTAACAATGTGCTGAGACCCGGTAAGAAGTTACCAAAATAGTTCAGGAGTCCTAGAAACGGCCGCAGCTCCGTCAAGTTCTGTGGCTTCAGTGCGTTCTTGATTGCCTCCGTCTTCGAATCAGTGGGCCTGATGCCGTCCGCCTCGATCCTCCGCCCCAAGTACTCCACTTCAGGTGCCAGGAAAATGCACTTCGAGCGTTTCAACCTGAGCCCCACGCGGTTGAGTCGACTAAGGACCTCTTTCAGGTTCTACAGATGCTTGACTATGTCTCGACCTGTGACCAAGATGTCGTGCTGGAAGACCACGGTGCGCGGGACCATGTTTCTCTGGAATATCGCCGCCGCTGATCAAATTCCAAATGGGCACTTGTTATAAATGAAAAGACCTTTGTGCGTGTTGATGCAGGTGAGGCCCTTCGATGATGCCTCCAGTTTCTGCATCATGTAGGCTGAAGTCAAATCTAGCTTCGTGAACATCTTTCCTCCCGCCAGCGTTGCAAAGAGGTCATAGTGGGCATTGGTCCTGCAGGGAGAAACGATTGATAGTTACTTTGTAATCGCCACAGATTCTGATGGTGCTGTCTCCCTTGAAGGCAGGAACAATAGGACTGGCCCACTCGCTGAACTCGATCGGTGAAATGCTGCCCTCTCTTTGCAGCCGGTCTAGCTCAATCTCTACCCTTTCTCTCATCATGTACGATACTGCTCTCGTCTTGTGATGGATGGGACGCACCCCCGGAATTAGGTGGATCTGCACTTTTGCTCCTTGGAATTTCCCGATGCCTGGTTCGAACAGCGAAGGGAACTTGTTTAAGATCTGGGCATACGAAGTGTCGTCAGCAGGCGATAGTGCTCAGACATCATCCCAATCCAGTGTATCTTTCCTAGCCAGTTCCTGCCGAGCAGCGTGGGACCATCGCCCGGTACCACCCAGAGTGGTAGCTTGTGCACCGCTCCATCATAGGAGGCCTTTACAGTAGCACTGCCGATTACGGGAATCAGTTCCTTTGTGTAGGATCTTAGTTTTGTGTGAACTGGAGTTAAGACTGGCCTTGAGGTCTTGCTGCACCACAATTTCTTGAAAGTCTTTTTGCCCATGATGGACTGGCTCGCACCTATGTCCAGCTCCATTTAGACGAGGAGTCCATTTAGTTCAACATTCAGCATTATTGGGGACAACTTGTGGTGAATATGTGCACCCCATGTACCTCTGCCTCTTCGGTCTGAGACTCTGGTTCGTCGTGATCCTCCATGGATCTGTCCTCCCCTGCAACATGGTGGTTTGCAGGATTAACAGGATTTGCAGCTCGCCTGCACATACATTTGGAGGTGTCGCATTGTTCCACAGCCCTTGCAAATGTACCCTTTGAAGCGGCATGAATGGAAACAATGATCACCCCCGCAGCGCCAACAAGGTGTTAATGGCCTTGCATTCATCACCCTTGATGGTGGACTCTGAGACATCTGCAGACATGCAGCTGCAGGCATGTTTGACCTGCCCTGTATGTTGCAATTTGAAAATAACATCACTTTGTTCACAGTACTGGTAGCAGCACTTGCGTGCTGAGAGATATGCTTAGTGTTGTCACTGGTGGTAATGAACGCCTGGGCTATCGGTATGGCTTTATTCAAGGTTGGGGTCTCTACAGTCAAAAGTTTGCGAAGTATGGTTTCGTGGCCAACGCCAAGTACGAAAAAGTCTCTGAGCATGTGCTCCAAGTGTCCTTCAAATTCGCAATGTCCTGCAAGGCGTCTTAGCTCGGCAACATAACTCGCCACTTCCTTGCTTTCCGACCTCTTGTAAGTGTAGAAATGATAGCTCGCCATCAGAACGCTTTCCTTCGGGTTCAAATGCACCCGGACCAGTTTACACAAATCATCGTATGATTTCTCCGTGGGTTTCACTGGAGTGAGCAGATTTTTCATGAGGCCATACGTTGGTGCCCCACAGACTGTGAGGAGGATCGCTCTACATTTGGCAGCGTTCTCTTCTCCATCCAGCTCGTTAGCTACGAAGTATTGGTCGAGTCGCTCCACAAAGGTTTCCCAATCATCTCTCTCCAAGAATTTCTCTAGGATGCCCACTGTTCTCTGCATCTTTGGGTTCATTATCTGTATCTCATCGCCAGTTGTTATGTATGGAAAAAGAGTCAGACTGAACACTGTGAGCTCAAAGTGTTGATCTTAGTCTTTTATTGCAGGTCTCCAGAGAGTCTTTCCAACCTGTGAGGCCTCCTTAGATACCTGTACTCCCAAGGGATTATGGAATCCCTTGGGACTCCAGGGGATGAGCCCTCTGGTGGCTGTACAGAGTATATACAAGTTTACATATATAACACCTGCTACAACTCTCAGCAGAGACCAGCATGACCCCAAATAAGTGGCAGGAAACTGGTGTAACCTGTTTACATTTCTGCTGTTGATGTGAAGGTCTGCTGGTGATATCATGCTTGGTGCCACCTTTGTGTCCTTTAGAGCCTCCTCCCCGCTCCACCCCTCCACCAAACAACTGCTTAAGTCTCCCCATAAGAGATATCACCTGCAAATGCAAATCCCAGTCAGCAGTTCTGCCATTTTAAAGTTTCTGGTCATCCATTTTCCTCCATAATTGCACACACAATATTAACACATATTTTGCCATCTCTACCAACTTAGCTGCTTGAAAAGGGTTAAAGGATCATGATTGTCTGCGAGTTATAATTGACTGATCATTTTCTCCTTTGCCTCTAACTAAATCACCTTCTTGGAAGCGGTCTGCCTAAAAGTCATGTGTCCTGTAAATTTATTCGTCAGTTCTTAATTATGCCTGAAAGGAGGATTCATTGCTCCTGTATTTTTGGTCAGAAAATGAAAATCTAGCCTTGCGTCGATTTTTCAAATGAAACTGAAGTAATTCAGACGAGCTGAGATGCTTCCAGGTGTAATATATGTTTTATGTTTGGCACAGCGAGGTCTTATTATTACAGTGGAAGGGGCAAATTATAAGAAAAGAATAGCATTCCGAATTCTGATAGTTTCATTTTAGGATGTGAAATAAAATGAGACTGAGTGGGCTTTGCTGTATTACAGGTTCCAGCACTCTGGCGATATTTGTGAATAAGTTTTGCTATAAGGGAGCCTCAGCACAAGCAGCATGCTGCAACAGTGTAACTCAGGTCATCTATCACAAAGTTCTATTGCAACCATTGTAGAATACCTCACTGGGTGGTACATTGTATCTTTCTCAACTCGCTTCACATTTATTTATTTTTTTATGTTATTTGAACAGTTTTTATCCAATACTGCTGGCACACAGCTGTGCTCAGAGATCGCCCGTTGAGGTTCATTTCTTTTGTTCATCGTATGGGTGGCACGTAGAAAATCACAAACAAAGAATTTAGCTTACTTGGTGCTGTGTTTTGTCGCTCGGTTGCTTTTCAGATTAAAAAAAACAAATCGGCTTTTCCACTGTGCACAACAGTGCCAGCGGACCAGATTTTGCTGGAGCGGGGCATCTCACCGTGAGACCAATTAGTTAGACTTGCTCGCGCATGTTTAGGTTTTAACAAATGTTGCCCACCCTGTTGCTGGAAGTACGAGCGGATAGCGGGGGTCAGCTCTGGGACCTTGGTGGACAATGTGACAAACATTGTATCTTGGAACCGAGGAGGCTTGATTGAGGTGTATAAAATTATGAGAGGCCTAGATAGAGTGGATAAGAAGGACCTATTTCCCTCAGCAGAGGGGTCAATAACCAGGGGACATAGATTTAAAGTAATTGGTCGGAGGTTGAGAGGGGAGTTGAGAACTTTCGTCACTCAGAGTGTGGTGGGGCTCTGGAAATCACCGCCTGAAAGGGTGGTAGAGGCAGAAATGCACTTCACATTGAAAAGGTGCTTGGATATGCACCTGAAGTGTCGTAACCTACAAGGCTACGAATTAAGAGCTGCATAGTGGGATTAGGCTGGATAGGTCTTTTTTGGCCGTCAGAGATACAGTGGGTCGAATGGCCTCCTTCTGTGCCGTAAATTGCTGTGATTCTATGACTGTATCTGGGTTGAGATTTGTGATTTGACAAATACACAGAGGAAGGACTGAGCAGGAGGAGTTTGCAAAGGAGAATTTGATGTCAAATCAGGTGTGGGAAGAGAAAGAAAGAAAGATTGGAGTTAGAGAGAAATGAGACTGAAAGGAAAAGTAAGAAAAAAAATGTAAAATTTAAAATTTAACATTTTTATAACCTTCGAAAACAATTCACAACTTGCAGGAATGAGATCCCACACTCATAATTGATCACTTTCTGGGCCAGTGGGATTGGCAGTCATTAACAATGATCACGTCGTTAAAAGGTACTTGCCCTGTTAATTATTCGACTTGACTTAACATTCTGTGGTGAGTATAATGGGCAATTAATGTGCCAATGCAGCAAATTGATCAAAGTCATAGGGTGGTTAAGCATGAAGCCAATGGTGGAGTGGTGCAAATTGGCCAGCAACTTGTGGCAATTCATGGGGTATCTCTTTGTCACGACAAGTTGCTGGCTGATATGTGCATCAATAATGGTGTGCATCGTTCACACTCTGATATTTATTCAGCCATATCTGGCCCAATCAGTCATATGAGGGTCGTTAATGTGATGGTAGGCATGCGCAGCAATGATGCATATCGGGCATGAGTGTCCCAATTACTGTGCTCGGTCCTGGTGTGCATTGCGCTATGCAACGCAGCCCTGAAGAGCTTGTTCTCAGTTCCTTTAAGCCCCAAAATTGAATGACTCATAGCCACATAATGTATCATTAGCGATTGAATCGTACTGCAGTCACTCAATGTCTATTTCAAACAGGAGCCGGAATGTCAGCCATAAATTGACCTTTCATAGGGCCCAAGTTTCGGGCCGCGCCTAGGACGGCACAGCCCCGACCTGGGCGCCAGTTTTTCGCGCCACAAAGTGCGCCTAAAAAAAACTTACAGATTCTCCGGCTCCCTGCTGGTCCTCTTGAGTCAGGTGCGGTGCAGCAGAAAACAGTGCCGGGACCTCTGCACATGCACGCTACAGTGGGCGCGCATGTGCAGTAGCTCCAGGCGCCCAAAACTGTGTGGGAGGGGCCCGAAGCACGCAGCCCCTAGCCCTGGCCGAATGGCCTCACTGGGGCTGCGTGCATAAGGCTGCCTCCCACGCCCAGCTCCTGTTTCCTCCCGACCTGACTCGACTCCCGCTTCCCTGCCCCCCCCCGGACCGGACCTGACACCGACACCGACCCGACTCCCGCTTCCCCCCGCCCACCCCGGACCCGACCCGACCCCCCGGACTGGACCCGACCCGCGCTCCCCCCACCCGATTTGATCTCCCTCTCCCTCCCTCCCTCCCCCCCGAACCAAACCGAAGTCCACACGGATGCGTGACCATGGCTTGGCGGCCAGGACCAGGGGCTAAGGGGGGCTTCCCTGGGTGCATTGCCCAGCTGGGCACATGTGTTGCACCTGCGAACACAAAGTTCCAGGTCTGTATCTCTCCCTGGCCACCAAATGTGTGACCTGGCAATTGCCTTCATCATGACAATGCCAGGGTGCTCATGGTGGAGTTCTCGGATAAACACCTCTCTGCCCATCTGGGGCATGACTACTCGGTTTTCCCATAGGAGGCAATCGGCCTTAATCGAGAGTTCATCCTTGTGCCTGTTAAATGGTTTAACTTCCTCAGGGCATGACCCGTACGTGGCTGCCCAGTTCCCATTCAGGACATATTTCTTGACTAAAGACAGTAGCGGGTCTCTATTTTCCCAGACTTTGATCTGATGGGTTGTCACCGGTGAGCCTTTGCTTTCGAAAGCTTCAACAACCATGACCATCTCAGCAGCATGCTCTGTTGCCCCCTTGGTGATGGCTAGTGGGAGCCTGTAGAGTGCATCGGCGCAGTTTTCAGTGCCCGGTCTGTGCCGAATTGTATATTCATAGGCGGCTAACGTGAGTGCCCACCTCTGTAGGTGGGCCGATGCATTCGCACTTATGGCCTTGTTGTTGGCCAAAAGGGACGTTGGGGGTTTGTGATCTGTCTCCAGCTCAAATTTCCTGTCAAACAGGTGCATTGTTTTTACCTCATATACACATGCAAGTGCTTCCTTTTCTACCATCCCGTAGCCCCTTTCTGCCTGGAACAGACTTCTGGAGGCATAAGATACCGGCTGTAACTGACCCTTGGCATTAACATGCTGCAACACATACCCGACCCCATAGGATGACGCATCGCACGTTAAAACAAGTTTCTTAAATGGGTCATATAGTGTTGACAGATTGTTGGAGCATAACAAATTGTGTGCTCTATCAATAGCCCGTTCCTGGCTGTCCCCCCAGACCCATTCACGACCTTTGCGAAGGAGCACGTATAGCGGCTCAAACAGCATGCTCAATTTGGAAGAAAGTTACCAAAATAGTTCAGGAACGAACGTAGCTCCATCGTGTTACGGGGTCTGGGTGCTCTCTGGATCACTTCCATTTTGGATGCAGTAGGTCTGATCCCGTTTGTTGCTACCCTCATCCCCAGGAATTCTACCACTGGAGCTAGGAAGACGCAATTCGCCTTTTTCAGTCGCAGCCCTACCCGGTCCAGTTGTGTAGCATCTCCTCTAGGTTGTGGAGGTGTTCTTCAGTATTGCAACCCGTGATGGGGATGTCATCTGGAAAAACCACCATCCTTGGAATCGACTTGAGGAGGCTTTCCCTGTTTTGTTGAAAGATCGCAACGACCGAGCGAATCCCGAACGGACATCTGTTGTACTCAAACAACCCCTTGTGTGTCGTGATGGTGGTCAGCTTCTTCAACTCACTCGCCAGCTCCTGGGTCATGTAAGCTGAGGTCAGTTCCAATTTTGAAAAAAGTTTGCCACCGGATAGCGTCGCAAAGAGGTCCTCCACTCTCGGCAGCGGGTACTGGTCTTGGAGTGACACCCGATTGATGGTGGCCTTGTAATCACCACATATCCTGATGGACCCATCCGCCTTGAGCACCGGCACAATCGGGCTCGCCCTGTTACTGAATTCGACTGGCGAGATGATGCCTTCCCTCAACAGGCGGTCCAATTCGCCTTCTATCTTTTCCCGCATCACGTACGGCACCGCTCTGGCCTTGTGGTGTACTGGCCTGGCGTCCGGGTTTATGTGAATTACTACCTTGGTCCCCATGAAAGTGCCAATGCCGGGTTGAAATAGTGAGTCAAATTTGTCCAGGACCTGTGAGCATGATATTCGCTCCACAGAAGAAATTGCATTGACATCGCCCCATTTCCAGTTTATGACAGCAAGCCAACTCCTCCCCAGCAGTGCGGGACCGTCCCCCGGGACAATCCAGAGTTGCAACCTGTTCTCTGAATCTTTGAGTCATGACTACCGTGGCGCTGCCCAGCACCGGAATGATCTCCTTTGTATATATCTGTATCTGTGTGTCAATCGGCACTAATTTTGGCCTCCTGGCCTTGGATGCTCACAATTTGTTGAACTGTTTGATATTCATCAGGGACTGGCTGGCCCCGTGTCTAGCTTCATTGATACTGGGATGCCATTGAGGAGCACTTTCATCATTATCGGTGGCGTCCTGGTGTATGAACTGTATATGTGCTCCACATGAACTCGTTGAACTTCAGCTTCCAGCGATTTCCTCCAATGTCCATTTGGCCTCGTAGGGCTTACATCAGGCCCATCCTCCTCATCACGACACCCTGCCTGCACATACGGGCCAAATGACTGCTGACATTGCAGTTTCTGCAGGTATGTTGCTGATACCTGCAAGCTCTGGCTGTGTGTTTGCTTCCACACCTCCAACATGAGCCGTTGTTGGAAACAAAAGGTCCATTACCAGTCGATCGTCTCTGACTGTCTCTGTAACTGTCCTTAAGCGCACCATTGACAGGTGTTGATGGCCCCATTACTGGCCGCATTGTCCCTTGCGATGGCATGAACTGCCGTTCAGCTAGCCATTGTCTCTCTTGAATTCCCCCTTTGGGTTCGACTACATGCTCGGGCATGTCCGATTGCCGCTGTCTGCCTGGAGAACTGTGTGCCGCGTTAACAATGTTGACTCCCTGTTAATTTTCTGCATTTAAACCAAGATTTTTGTCAAACATCATTCTGGTCTCTTCCTCCCCTGAGGTAAATGTCTGGGCCATCAAAGCCGCTGTTTCCAGGGTCAAGTCTTTGGTCTCAATCAGTTTCCTGAAAACCCCAGCGTGCCCGATGCCCTCAATAAAAAAGTCTCGCAGCCTCTCCACTTTGCATACATCTGGGAATTTACATAGGCTCGCCAGGTGCCGGAGATCTGCCACGAAGTCTGGAACACTTTGCCCCTCTCGTCGCCGGTGCGTGTAAAACCGGTGTCTCGCCATGTTCATGCTGCTCGTCGGTTTAAAGTGTTCCCCAGTCAACTTACTGAGCTCTTCAAAAGTCTTGTCCACCGGCTTCTCTGGCGCTAGAAGGTCCTTCATCAGGGATTATGTCCTGGATCCACAAACCGTCAGGAGATGAGCCCTGCGTTTGTCGGCCGAATCCTGTCCCAACCATTCCTTAGTGACGAAACTTTGCTGTAGTCTCTCAATAAAATCGTCCCAATCATCACCAACACAGTACCTCTCGTCTGTGCTGCTCGTGGCCATGCTCGCGTGGTTTAAATCCCAGTTTCTCCTCGCCAATAATGTACTATACTATACAGTATAAATGCACACGAGGCCCATACTTGAGAGAAGATCACACTGTGACTAGTAACCTTTATTAGCCAGCACTGAAGTGAAGAAGGTGGGTGGAGCTTCCCCTTTTGTACCTGAAAGTCCAGGTTAGGAAAGTCTCCCACAAGTTCACCACCTAGTGGTCAATGTTCTCACGGTGTACAACTTAGGTCAGTTTCGACATGGGTTACAATGACAGTTGAATACATGACAGCCTTGGTCAGCAAGAAACTGGCATTTGATAGGCATCAGCACTAAGGGTCTTGATCCTTGCAATGTGGGCATTTGCGAAGAGCTTACACTAACATCTATAGCTAACTGTCTGCAGGTTCTGGAGGGGTAAAGTATCATCAGCAGCAGGCAGGGGCGGATTAATCATGGGGCGGATGGGGCTCAGCCCCAGGCCCACAAAAGAACATAGGTCCGCCAAATAAATGTCGGAAAAAAACACATAAGGTCTCTCAAATAGGCTGAATAGAATAGACAATAATAGAGGAAAAACAAGACTGAAAAATAGATTCACTTGTTTATACTTATTTTCAGAAGTGCCTATATACATTAACATACCTATATACAGAAAATAATACGTACTAGCCTGTTTTATTTCACATGTTATTGAGAGAAATTTGCATGTATTGTATAGGAATCTAGTGTTGCAATGTTACCAGAACCATTTATACCTACCTGATACAGAATATATGCTTTCATTGTTAAATATACTGGCCTATGTTTTCATACTCAGAATCAGAATCATTTTCATAATGTCATGAACATGAACAAACATAACTAAAGGCCCATTTGAATCAGTTTTCCCCAGGCCCATCAGCTCCTTAATCCGGCCCTGGCATCAGGCATGCAAAATAGGTTCCCTTAGGCGCTCAGGACCATGCTGCCATTATGCCGTGCCTTATACAATTTTGCCCTCATTTACTGAAGGTTGTGGGTTCAAGTCACACACCAGAGACTTGAGCACATAATCTAGGCTGACACTTCTGTGCAGTAGTGAGGGGGCTGCTGTCTTTTCGATGAGATGTTAAACGGAAGCCCCATCTTTCCTCTCAGGTAGATGTAAAAGGTTTCATGACACTATTTCAAAGAAGAGCAGGGGAGTTATCCCTAGTTTCCTGGCCACTATCTATCCCTCAACCAACAGATTATCTGGTCATTGTCACATTGCTGTTTGCGGGAACTTGCTGTGCGCAAATTGCCTTCCGCATTTCCTACATTGCAACAGTGGCTACACTTCAAAAAGTACTTCGTTGGCTGTGAAGCATTTTGGGACGTCCTGAGGTCATGAAAGTTGCTATATAAATACACGTTTTTCTTTCTTTCCACCAACACATTTAATTTGAAATCTTTCTTCTTATCTTCAAATCGCTCCTGGCCTCATCCCATTCTATCTCTGCAACTCCCTCCTGCCTTATATCTCCCAAGCACTGTTAGGTCCCTTGATTCTGACCTTTTGTGCATCCTTCCCTTTGACTCACTATTGGTGACAGACCCGTCAACCTCCTTGGCACTACGCTCTGTAACTCCCTACAGAAGCCCCTCCTCCCTTCCACTTTTCCCTGTAGTCCTTAAAAACCTTCCCAAAACTCCTCTTTGGCACCAAGCTGTTGTCAGCCTCTCTTTACTTTCCCACCATGGCTCAGAATCTATTCTTTTATCTATTTATCGTTATCTCTGTAAAACACGGTGGGATATTTTTTGTGTTAAAAGGACTGTTGTTGCTTGAACAAAAGTTAAAAGGATGCCATTTGAAGAACTTCAGCATTTGTTTTGATAGCCTGAAGGTCAATATTTTTCCCACAAAATGGCACGGAAACAAACACTTGCATTTAAGGCCAAATGTCTGAAGTCACTTCACACAATGAGCTCGGTTTTGGAGGCAAACACTGCAGCTGTTCTGCACTTGTTGCAACCCACACGCAGCAATGAGATGAATGATTTTAAATTAGTATTTTTTGGCAAGGTAAGTATATTAAACTCTTTGTTCTTGCTACCCTGGCAGATGTCCTGCTATGGGATCTTAAATATCCCTCTGCACAAGAAGATGGGTCCTCAGTTTATAGATCATCCAAGAGACATTACTTTTGAGACTGGGACACTCACTCTGAGCTGCACTGCAGTGTCAAGCTCAATTGTAAGCTGAACGTGAAGAGAGGTTTGAATGCAAAATCTTGTGACTCAGAGACACGAGTGCTCCCAAATGACACAAACTGACATGAAGCATAACCAAATGCTTTTAAACTAAACTTACGGCAACTTTTTGGCAAGTTAATCTGTCGTGTACTCTGCTTTGAAACAAGGCCACGGCACTCAAGTTAGTCATGCTGAAAGATGCCCTAAATGTATCAGGATGCAATTTCATTTTATCCCATGACATGAAGGCATTTGCAATATAAATGTATTTTTAAAGAGTAACGGACAGTTACATATCAGACTCAGTCAGTTTACAACAACAAAAATTTGCATTCATATTGCGCATTTAATGGAGTGAAACATCCCAAGATGCCTCACGGAAGCAATGATCAAACAAAACTGGGCTTCGAAGCAAATAAGGAAATATAAGGACAGATGACCAAAAGCTTGGTCGAAGAGGTAGATTTTAAGGAGCGTCCTGAAAGGAAGAGAGAGGGGCAGAGAGAGACCAGCAAAGGATGACTAAAAAAAATAAAGAGGGAGAAAATTGATTGTGAGAGTAAACTAGAAAGAAATATAAAAACAGACTGTAATGTATCCGACATGGCTACTGTTGGTACTATCACATGGTGTGCCACCAGAGGGCACAGCAGTGGGAGACTTGTAGGTTACCTGGACAGGTGTGCCTGGCCGAGTATAAAAGGCGGGCCACCAGGTGTGATCCTCACTCTGGAGTTAACGAATAAAGGACTAAGGTCACTACAGTTCAAGTACAACACATTGCCTCATGGAGTCATTACGAGAGCATCTGAGGACACAACAATTGGCGACGAGATCACAAACTTCCACGCGAAAATGGCTACCCTTGGTACGTTGCAGGAGTTCGCCGATGGTGATGATTGGGATGCCTTTGTGGAAAGGCTCGAACATTTCTTCACAGCAAATGACCTGGCATGAGACGACCCGGCCACACTGGCTGATAAGTGCAGAGCTATCTTGCTAACCAGTTGTGGGCCCACCGTCTATGGCCTCGTCAAGGACTTGCTGGCACCAGCGAAGACAACGACCAAGTCATACAATGAGCTTGTAACCTTGATCCATGAGCAACTCAAGCCCAAGGAGAGCATCCTCATAGCCAGATACCGGTTCTATACCCACCAACAGCCTGAAGGCCAGGAAATCGCAAAGTACGCCGCAGACCTCAGGAGGCTGGCGGCACCGTGCGAGTTCGGCACCCACCTTAACGAAGTGTTGCGGGACATCTTTGTCATTGGAGTTGGCCATGAGGGCCTTCTTCATAAGCTACTGTCGGCAGATACCACAGTCACACTGCAGAAGGCCATCTCTGTGAGCCAGGCATTCATGACCTCGAACTGTGGCTCTCGGCAGATGACTCACCCTCAGCACTCAAACCCGGCAGGTACTGTGCACAGAGCGGCGCCGTTTAGAGGCTGGACTATAGAGCGCAAACCCTCTCAGGGAAGAGAGAACAGACCCACGATTCCCTTAACTCAGAGTCCGCCGAGGGGGGCTAATCGAATAACTTCATGCTGGCGTTGTGGAGAGAATCACAGGGTTCACCAGTGCCGCTTTAAAGACTATGTATGAAAAGGCTGCAGCACAAAGGAGCACCTCCAGCGAATGTGTAAGAGAAATATGATTCACTGAGTCTGCAGTTGGCCATAAATCCAGCGCGGATTATGAAATGATCGGCAGAGAGGCAGCCCAGCCCCACGGGGAGGTACATGTTTACCTGCACCATCAAGTGTTCTCCGTTGAAGATGGAAGTCGAGATAGATGGCATTCCAGTCTTCATGGAAGTGGACAAGGGGGTGAACCAGTCAGTGATGAATCAAGAAGCCTTTGAGATGCTATGGGACAATCAAGCTCAATGACCCGAGTTGGTCCAGGTTCAGGCAAAGCTGCGCACCTACACCGATGAAATCATCCCAGTCATCGGTAGCGCGAATGTAAAGGTACTCCATGATGGCACGGTGCACAAGTTACCTCTCTGGATTGTTGCAGGTGATGGGCCAACGCTGCTTGGCAGAAAGTGGATGGAGAAGATCCATTGGAAGTTGGAAGACTTCAGCCCTCCAGCGATCGACGTCCTCTGCGCCCAGAGGCAAAGCAAGCCCTCACCTGATGGTGGACGTGGCACCGGAGAGCAGACCAGCACAGCACCCGAGGCACAGACCGCTCGGCATGACATGTGTGGGATGATCCAGCTGAGACGATCCGAACGTACCTTCCAGGCTCCAGTGGCAGGACTCCGGAGGAAGAGAATCGGATCCAGAGGTGACTTTACAGCTATGTAGGCAGAACCCGAGGAGAAGAGGATCACCACAGTCGACATCGTGGATGGAGGAAAGATGGCGCCCAAACCACAAGGTGAGGCACTGAAGAAAAAGATGGCGCGGCCAGACCACGAGGTGCAGTGCCAATGGAGCAACACGTGGCACCAAACAGAGAAGAAGATTTGGGTAAAGCAAGCAAGGCTCTCTTAAAGGAGGCCTGCAACCCACTACAATTAAAGGGACAGTTCCACACACTCAAGCAATGTAATAGCAACTGTAAGTCAGAGACAAAATGTGTAATTGATCATGTAAAATGTGTAAGTGATGATTAGAGTTGTGTACATGCAATGAGCAAGGAAAAGTTGTGCGATCATGTAAAATGTGTAATTGATAACCTGAATTGTGCACATGCAACCAGCGAGGAAAAGTCACGCGATCATGTAAAATGCGGAATTGATGATCTGAATTGTGCACATGCAGCCAGCGTGGAAATGTCGGGTGATTGCGATCAGACTCACAGAGTGTCCATTATAAGTAATGAAAGGTTGTGCGATGCAGGATTTCAACTGCATGCAGCCAATGCAGCAGGCAGACATCCAGCGGGAGCACACAGGTCCAGCGAGCTACCCAATGCTGTATCTGCGTCCCGGGGACCAGGTCATGCACCATGGAGTGTGGCCACAAGCAGCTAATACACACAAGCTGCAGAGCAAGCGATCTCAGCAGGGTAACGGCACGGTATCGATACCCTGCCCCTGATCGGCTCCACCTCTCAGGCACCCGATGGCACCAACTGCCATGAGCCTGAAAAAGCAGACTGTGCCAAGGCGAAGTCCCCAGACCCCATTGCCACCAAGGCGATACCCATAAACGAAGGGTCACCCACCACAGTCCCCCCAAAGGGGACTGGGACCAACCAGGATCCCAAACCAAACAACGCCCAGGCCAGCGAGTCAGTAGTTCCCTGTGCACTGCTGGACAACAGCTCCTCAGGGAGCAGCAGCAATCCAGGGTGCAAAGAAAGGACAGGGAGGTCACAGGCATCTGTGAACTGGCCCAACGCTAGGGACCACGGCAACAGCCCCGAGAGCAGGCAACCCGAGCCAACCGGGTACCCACTGCCAGCACTGGGCACTGTGCCGCCACCAGACTGCAGGGACACCATCCAGCAGCTCTGGAACTAGTTTGTCCTCATGCACCGGTCACTGCATCGATAAAGTATCTCAACAGTCTAACGTACTTGTCTCACAACGGAACCACAAATGCAATGCAAACCTGTTTTCCTGAACTTGAATGTATATGAATACAATGAGCCTCTGGCATAATCTATATGTTAGGGTGGGGGGCAGGGGGTGAATGGAGTGGTCAGGGACACACACAAACAGCAACCACCAACACTCTACTGCACCAACCACTCACCCTAGATTGAAACGACCTGCCAAGGGTCAACCAGATAGAGCCCACATAGAGCTAAGCCCAGAGCACAGTCAATGCAGAGGCGATTTGCACTAAAGGCTCAGGGAGAATGATGTCATGTATCCTTTATGGCTACTGTTGGTACTATCACAATGTGTGCCACCAGAGTGCACACCAGTGGGAGACTTATAGGTTACCTGTACAGGTGTGCCTGGCCAAGTATAAAAGGCAGGCCACTAGGTGTGATCCTCACTCTGGAGTTAACAAATAAAGGACTAAGGTCACTACAGTTCAAGTACAACACATTGCCTCATGGAGTCATTACTAGAGCATCTAAGGACACATCAATGACAATAAGAGCTTCTACAGGTATATAAAATGGAAGAGAGTAACTAAAGTAAATGTTAGTCCCTCAGAGGATGCGACTGGGGAATTAATAATGGGAAACAAGGAAATGGCAGAGACTTTGAACATATATTTTGTATCTGTCTTCATGGTAGAATACACTAAAAGCACTCCAATAATAGTAAAAAGTCAGGGGGAAAAATGGAGGGAGGAAATTTAAACAATTATTATCACCAGAGAAAAAGTACTAGGCAAACTAATGGAACTAAAGGCTGACTTCCCTGGGCCTGATGGCCTGCATCCTTGGTTCTTAAAAGAAGTAGCTGCAGAGATATTGGATGCACAGGTTGTAATCTTCCAAAATTCCCTAGATTCTGGAAAGGTCCCAGTGGATTGGAAAACTGCAAATATAACGCCCCTATTCAAGAAAGGAGGGAGACAGAAAGCAGGAAACTATAGGCCAGTTTGCCTAACATTTGTCATTGGGAAAATGTTGGAATCCATTATTAATGAAGTAGTAGCAGGACATTTAGAAAATCATAATACAATCAAACAGAATCAAAATGGTATTATGAAAGGGAAATTGTGTTTGCCAAATTTATTCGAGTTCTTTTAGGATGTAACGAGCATAATGGATAAAGGGGAACCAGTAGATGTGGTGTAAGGTAACTACAACATGGTGTTGGGGGTAATATATTCGCATGGATAGAGGCGAATTGAATAACTAGGGCTGTAGATAGGACTTTAAACTAGAAAATGGGGGAGGGAGGGGTTATGTAAGGGGGAAATTAGACAGCTGAAGAGAAAGGTCAATGCAATAGAGCAATGTAGTAATTTGGATAAAAAATAAGCAGAGTGTGACAGGAAGGAACAGAAAGTTTGATGATAGCAGTGCAGCAGAGAATAAAGTCAAAGCAGGGAATAATTGTAAAAAAATTAAATTAAAGCCTATTTATTTGAATGCATGGACCATTTGTAACAAATAGATAAATAGAGATAAATGGGTTTTATCTATAATAGCCATTACAGAAACGTGGTTGCAAGGTGATCAAGGTTGGGAACTAAATGTTCCAGGGTACTTGACGTTTTGAAAAGACAGGCTGGAGCAAGTCTTCAGCATGACAGCTGAGATGTTGTCAGGGCCCATGGCCTTTGCTCAGAGCACTCAGCCGTTTCTTCATATCACGTGGAGTGAATCGAATTTGCTGAAAACTGTGATGGTGGGGATCTCAGGAGGAGGCTGATATGGATCAACCACTCGACACTTCTGGCAGAAGATATTTGCAAATGCTTCAGCCTTGTCTTTTGCACTCACGTGCAAGACTCCGCCATCATTGAGGAGGGAAAATCCATGGAGCCTCCTTCTCCATTAGTTGTTTAATGGTCCACCACCATTCACAACTGGATGTGGCAGAACTGCAGAGCTTTGATCTGATCCGTTGATTTGGGGATTACTTAGCCCTGTCTATGGCATGCTGTTTCCACTGTCTAGTATGCATGTAGTCCAGTTTTACAGCTTCCCCAGGTTGGTACCTCATTTTTAGGATGCCTGGTGCTGCTCCTGTACATTCCTCATTGATGATAATGGTAGAGTGAGGGATAAGCCGGGCCATGAGTTTACAGATTGTGGTGGAATACAATTCTGCAGCTGCTGATGGCACACAGCACATCATGGATGCAAAGTTTTGAGCTGCTAGATCTGTTCAGAATCTATTCTATTTGGCACAGTTATAGTGCCACACAACACGATGGAGGGTGTCATCAGTTTGAAGATGGGACTTCGTCTCCACAATGACTGTGTGGTGGTCACTGCGACCAATGCTCTCATTGACAGATGCATCTGTGACAGGTAGATTGGTGCACACGAGGTCAAATAGGTTTTTCCCTCATGTTGGGTCTCTCACCACCTGCCGCAGGCCCAGTCTGGCAATTATGCCCTTCACGACTCGGCCAGCTTGATCAATAGTGGTGCTACTGAGTCACTCTTGATGATAGACATTGAATCACCCACCCAGAGTACATTCTGTGCCCTTGCTCCTCTCCGTGCTTCTTCCAAGAGATGTTCAACATGGAGGAGTATTGATTCATCAGCTGAGGGAGGGCGGTAAGTGATAATCAGCAGGAGGTTTCCTTGACCATGCTTGACCTGAAGCCATGAGATTTCATGGGGTCCGGAGTCGATGTTGAGGACTCCCAGGGCCACTCCCTCCCAACTGTATACCACTGTGCTGCCACATGTGGTGGATCTGTCCTGCCGATGGGAATGGACATACCCAGGGATAGTGATGGAGGAGTTTGGGACATTGGCTGAAAGTTATGTTTCTGTGAGAATGACTATGTGAGGCTATTGCTTGACTCGTCTGTGGGCCAGCTCTCCCAATTTTGGCAGAAGTCCCCAGATGTTGGTGAGGAGGACTTTGCAGGGTTGACGGGACTGGGTGTGCCGTTGCCGTGTCCGAAGCCGGGTGGTCCGTCCGGTCTTTTTCTTATTATTTGTTTCTGTCACGGTTGTGGTACAACTGAGTGACTTACTTGGTCATTTCAGTGGGCAGTTAAGAGTCAACCACATTGCTCTGGGTCTGGAGTCACATACAGCCCAGACCAAGTAAGGCCAGCAGATTTCCCTCCCTAAAGGACATTCGTGAACCAGATGGGTACGACCATCCAGTAGTTTCACGGTCACTATACTACCCTTTTATTCCCAACTGAATTTAAATCCCCCAGCTGCCGTGGTGCGGTTTGAACTCGTGTCTCTGGATCAGCAGGCCAGGCCTCTGGATTACTAGTCCAGTAACGTAACCACTATGTTACTGTTCCCGATTTATGTAGCACCTTATCACATCCTCAGGATATCCTGAAGCATCTGTCCGTGAATTATTTTGAAGTACAGTCGCTTTTGTTGTGTCGGCAAACACAGCAGCCAATTTGTACCCAACAAGATCCCACAAACAGTAGATGAGATGAATAACCAGTTAAACTATTTTTGGTGGTGTTGTTCAGGACACTGGCAGAAGTCTTTGTTCTTCTTCGAATAATACAATCAATTCCATTCCATTTACCTCAACCGGATGATGGGGAATATCAGCTTAACATCTCATCCATACAATTCATTCATTCATTCATAGGCAGTCCCTTGAAATCGAGGAAGACTTGCTTCCACTCTCAAGTTAAGTTCTCAGGTGACTGAGCAGTCCAATTCGGTAATTACAGTCTCTGTCACAGGTGGGACAGACAGTAGTTGAAGGAAAGGGTTGGTGTGGAGCCTGGTTTGCCGCACACTCCTTCCGCTGCCTGCGCTTGTTTTCTGCATGTTCTCGGTGATGAGACTCGAGGTGCTCAGCATACAATAGCACCTCTGGCAATGCAGCACGTCCTCTGTACTGCATTGAAGTGTCAGCCTGGATTATGTGTACAAATCCTCGAGTTAGGCTTGAACCAGTCCATTCTCAATCAGTATGGGAAGAGTGAAAGCCAATTGCATTGACAGGAAGAGATTTTTGTCACTTGCAATGATGGATTTGCTGCCAATATTGCTGACAGAAAGCTCACTTCTGTCCAAAGACATGGATACACGGTGCAGTGTGCCATGTTTTGAGTGTTCCCTTTCAACCAGATGGCTGCAGCTGGACTCAAAGCAGATCTCGCTGAAATGAGAGCAAATTTGGTTTAGAAAAAAATAGTGTGATGCGGCTCTGAGATATAAAAATAAACAATGTGAGCCCTTTTCTTTCTAATAACTCGGAAGCTTTTCTAAATGAGTAGATGAGCTGCAAGGTTACAGCCATTTGTAAGAACGGTATGCAAATCAGTCCCCTTTTTATACCTTTGGGCTACAACTCATTGAGTTTATGAGGCATAAACTGATTACTTGCCCCAAGGGAACCACTC
Organism: Pristiophorus japonicus; assembly: GCF_044704955.1. Classification (NCBI taxonomy): domain Eukaryota; kingdom Metazoa; phylum Chordata; class Chondrichthyes; family Pristiophoridae; genus Pristiophorus; species Pristiophorus japonicus. The sequence goes on from NC_091977.1 coordinate 38,563,378, forward strand.
AAGACTTCACTCGTCGCTTCATTTCTTGATCTTATTGCTGGTCCCAGCTGAAATTCATCGTTGACGCTGTTGCTTCAGTGTTGGAATGGTCTTTGTGTGCCGTAGGCTGCAAGTAGAATCACAGAATGATGCAGTCCCAAAGGGGGCCAATCAGCCCATCGTGCCTGTGCTGGCTCTTTGAAAGAGCTATCCAATTAGTCCCATTCCCCTGCCCTTTCCCCAGAGCCCTGCAATTTTTTCCCCCTTCGTATTAATCCAATTCTCTTTTGAAAGATAGTATTGAATCTGTTAGATTGGCTGTTAGGATAGACTGGCGAATGATACTTAAAGGGTTGACGGTGGATAGGCAATGGCAGACATTTAAAGATCACATGGATGAACTACAACAATTGTACATCACTGTTTGGCGTAAAAATAAAATGGAGAAGGTAGCTCAACTGTGGCGAACAAGGGAAATTAGGGATAGTGTTAAATACAAGGAAAAGGCATATAAATTGGCAGCAAACCTGAGCGGGGTTAGATTTCAGCAGAGGAGGACAAAGGGTTTAATTAGGAGGAGGTAAATAGAGTATGAGAGTAAGCTTGCAGGGAACATAAAAACTGACGACAAAAGCTTTGATAGATATGTGAAGAGAAAAAGATTAGTGAAGACAAACGTAGGTCCCTTGCAGTCGGAATCAGGTGAATTCATAATGGGGAACAAAGAAATGGCAGACCAATTGAATAAAAAATACTTTGGTTCTGTCTTCACTAAGGAAGACAAGAATCACTTCCCGAAAATACAAGGGGACTGAGGGTCTAGCGAGAAGGAGGAACTGAGGGAATTGAGGGAAATCCTTATTAGTCAGGAAATGGTGTTCGCGAAATTGATGGGATTGAAGGCCGATAAATCCCCAGGGCCTGATAGTCTGCATCCCAGAGTAGTTAAGGAAGTGGCCCTAGAAATAGTAGATGCATTGCTGGCCATTTTCCAACATTCCATGGACTCTGGATCAGTTCCTATAGATTGGAGGGTAGCTAATGAAACACCACTTTTTAAAAAAGGAGGGAGAGAGAAAACAGAGAATTATAGACCGGTTAGCCTGACATCGGTCGTGGGAAAAATGCTGGAATCAATTATTAAAGATGTAATAGTAGCGCATTTTGAAATCAGTGACAGGATCGGTCCAAGTCAGCATGGATTTATGAAAGGGAAATCATGCTTAACAACTCTTCTAGAATTTTTTGAGGATGCAACTTGAAGAGTGGATAAGGTAGAACCAGTGGATGTGGTATATTTGGACTTTCAAAAGGCTTTTGACAAGGTCCCACACAAGAGATTAGTGTGCAAAATTAAGGTACATGGGATTGGGGGTAATGTATTGACGTGGATAGAGAACTGGTTGGCAGACAGGAAACAAAGAGTGGGAATAAACGGGTCCTATTCAGAATGGCAGGCAGTGACTAGTGGGGTACTGCAAGGTTTAGTGCTGGGACACCAGCTATTTTCAATAAATATTAATGAGTTAGATGAAGGAATTGAATGTAATATCTCCAAGTTTGCAGATGACACTAAGCTGGGTGGCAGTGTGAGCTGTGAGGAGGATGCTAAGAGGCTGCAGGATGACCTGGACAGGTTAGGTGAGTGGGCAAATGCATGGCAGATGCAGTATAATGTGGATAAATGTGAGGTTATCCACTTTGGTGGCAAAAACAGGAAGGCAGATTATTATCTGAATGGTGACAGATTAGTAAAAGGGGAGGTACAACGAGACCTGGGTGTCATGGTATATCAGTCATTGAAAGTAGGCATGCAGGTCCAGCAGACAGTAAAGAAAGCAAATGGCATGTCGGCCTTCATAGCGAGAGGATTTGAGTATAGGAGCAGGGAGGTCTTACTGCAGTTGTACAGGTCCTTGGTGAGACCACACCTTGAGAATTGTGTGCAGTTTTGATCTCCTAACCTGAGGAAGGACATTCTTGCTATGGAGGGAGTGCATCAAAGGTTCACCAGACTGATTCCTGGGATGGCAGGACTGACATATGAAGAAAGACTGGATCGACTAGGTTTATATTCACTGGAATTGAGAAGAATTAGAGGGGATCTCATAGAAACTTATAAAATTCTGACGGGATTGGACAGATTAGATACAGGAAGAACGTTTCCGATGTTGTGGAAGTCTAGAACGAGGGGTCACAGTCTAAGGATCATGGGGAAAGCCATCTAGGACCGAGATGAGGAGAAGCTTTTTCACCCAGAGAATTGTGAACCTATGGAATTCTCTGCCAGAGAAAGTTGTTGAGTCCAGTTCGTTGGATATATTCAAAAGGGTGTGTGGCCCTTATGGCTAAAGGGAACACTGGGTATGGAGAGAAGGCAGGAGTGGGATACTGAAGTTGCATGATCATCCATGATCATATTGAATGGTAGTGCAGGCTTGAAGGGTCGAATGGCCTGATCCTGCACCTATTTTTCATTTTTCTATGTTTCTATGTTTCCACCACCCTTTCAGGCAGTGCATTCCATAGCTTGGCAACTCACTGAATAAAAAAAATTCTCCTCATCTGATCTCTTTTTTTTGCCAATTACCTTAAATCTGTGACCTCTGATTACCGATCCTTCTGCCACTGAAAACAGATTCTCTTTCTTTACAATATATCAAAACCTTTCATGATTTTGAGCAGTGCTCAGAATTCCCATTCTCACAGCAGGTCAAGTATTTCCACCTGCAACCTCCAGATGGAAAGCAGATACAGGCTGCAACCAGGACCCATAGTGAGAAGATCTTCAAAGAACGAGACTCCAGGATGGCTTATTGCCTCCCTGGTGCAAGGGTCAAGGATGTCTCAGAGCGGGTGCAGGACATTTTGAAGTGGGAGGGTGAACAGCCAGTTGTCGTGGTGCATATAGGAACCAACGAGAAAGGTAAAAAATGGGATGAGGTTGTACAAGCTGAATATAGGGAGTTAGGAGTTAAAGTAAAAAGTAGGATCTCAAAGGTAGTAATCTCAGGATTGTTACCAGTGCCACGTGCTCGTCAGAGTAGGAATCGCAGGATAGCTCAGATGAATACGTGGCTTGAGGAGTGGTGCAGAAGGGAGGGATTCAAAATTCCTGGGACTTTGGAACCGGTTCTGGGGGAGGTGGGACCAGTACAAACCGGACGGTCTGCACCTGGGCAGGACCAGAACCAATGTCCTCGGGGGAGTGTTTGCTAGTGCTTTTGGGGATGGGTTAAACTAACATGGCAGGGGGATAGGAACCTATGCAGGGAGACAGAGGGAAGTAAAATAGGAGCAGAAACAAAATATAGAAGGAAGAAAAGTAAAAGTGGAGGGCAGAGAAACCCAAGGCAAAAATCAAAATTGGGCCACATTGCAGAAAAATTCTAAAAGGGCAAAGTGTGTTAAAAAGACAAGCCTGAAGGTTCTGTGCCTCAATGCGAGGAGTATTTGTAATAAGGTGGACGAATTAACTGCACAGGCAGCAATTAATGAATATGATATAATTGGCATTACGGAGACATGGCTCCAGGGTGACCAAGGCTGGGAACTCACCATCCAGGGGTATTCAACATTCAGGAAGGATAGACAGAAAGGAAAAGGAGGTGGGGTAGCGTTGCTGGTGAAAGAGGAAATTAACGCAATACTAAGGAAGGGCATTAGCTTGGATGATGTGGAATCTGTATGGGTGGAGCTGCGGAATACCAAAGGGCAGAAAACGCTAGTGGGAGTTGTGTACAGACCACCAAACAGTAGTAGTGAGGTTGGGGACAGCATCAAACAAGAAATTAGGGATGCATGCAATAAAGGTACAGCAGTTATCATGGGCGACTTTAATCTACATATAGATTGAGCGAACCAAAATGGTAGCAATATGATGGAGGAGGATTTCCTGGAGTGTATTGGGATACTTTTCTGGACCAATATGTCGAGGAACCAACTCGAGGGCTGGCCATCCTAGACTGGGTGATGTGGAATGAGGAAGGACTAATTAGCAATCTTGTTGTGCGAGGCCCCTTGGGGAAGAGTGATCATAATATGGTAGAATTCTTTATTAAGATGGAGAGTGACACAGTTAATTCAGAGACTAGGGTCCTGAACTTAAGGAAAGGTAACTTCAATGGTATGAGACGTGAACTGGCTAGAATAAACTGGCAAATAATACTTAAAGGGTTGACGGTGGATAGGCAATGGCAAACATTTAAAGATCACATGGATGAACTTCAACAATTGTATATCCTTGTCTGCAGCAAAAATAAAACGGGGAAGGTGGCTCAACCGTGGCTAACAAGGGAAATTAAGGATAGTGTTAAATCCAAGGAAGAGCCATATAAATTGGCCAGAAAAAGCAGCAAACCTGAGGACAGGGAGAAATTTAGAATTCAGCAGAGGAGGACAAAGGGTTTAATTCGGAGGGGGAAAATAAAGTATGAGAGGAAGCTTGCCCGGAACATAAAAACTGACTGCAAAAGCTTCTATAGATATGTGAAGAGAAAAAGATTAATGAAGACAAACGTAGGTCCCTTGCAGTCAGATTCAGGTGAATTTATAATAGGGAACAAAGAAATGGCAAACCAGTTGAACAAGTACTTTGGTTCTGTCTTCACGAAGGAAGACACGAATAACCTTCCGGACGTACTAGGGGACCGAGGGTCTAGTGAGAAGGAGGAACTGAAGGCAATCCTTATTAGGCAGGAAATTGGCATAGGGAAATTGATGGGATTGAAGGCCGATAAATCCCTGGGGCCTGCTAGTCTGCATCCCAGAGTACTTAAGGAAGTGGCCCTAGAAATACTGGGTGCATTGGTGATCATTTTCCAACAGTCTATCGAATCTGGATCAGTTCCTATGGACTGGAGGGTAGCTAATGTAACACCACTTTTTAAAAAAGGAGGGAGAGAGAAAACGGGTAATTATAGATCAGTTAGCCTGACATCAGTAGTGGGGGAAAATTATTAAAGAAGTGGAATCAATTATTAAAGAAGAAATAACAACGCATTTAGAAAGCAGTGACAGGATCAGTCCAAGTCAACATGGATTTATGGAAGATAAATCATGCTTGACGAATATGGAATTTTTTGAGGATGTAACTAGTAGAGTGGACAAGAGAGAACCAGTGGATGTGATGTATTTGGACTTTCAAAAGGCTTTTGACAAGGTCCCACACAAGAGATTGGTGTGCAAAATTAAAGCACATGGTATTGGGGGTAATGTACTGACGTCGACAGAGAATTGGTTGGCAGACAGGAAGCAGAGAGTCAGGATAAATGGGTCCTTTTCTGAATGGCAGGCAGTGACTAGTGGGGTGCCGCAGGGCTCATTGCTGGGACCCCAGCTATTTACTATATACATTAATGATTTTGATGAAGGAATTGAGTGTAATATCTCCAAGTTTGCAGATGACACTAAACTGGGTGGCGGTGTGAGCTGTGAGGAGGACACTAAGAGGCTGCAGGGTGACTTGGACAGGTTATGTGAGTGGGCAAATGCATGGCAGATGCAGTATAATGTGGATTAATATGAGGTTATCCACTTTGGGGGTAAAACCACGAAGGCAGAATATTATCTGAATGGCTGCAGATTAGGAAAAGAGGTGCAACGAGGCCTGGGTGTCATGGTACATCAGTCATTGAAAGTTGGCATGCAGGTACAGCAGGCAGTGAATAAGGCAAATGTCATGTTGGCCTTCATAGCTGGTGGTTTTGAGTATAAGAGCAGGGAGGTCTTACTGCAGTGTACAGGGCCTTGGTGAGTCCTAACCTGGAATATTGTGTTCAGTTTTGGTCTCCTAATCTGAGGAAGGACATTCTTGCTATTGAGGGAGTGCAGCGAAGGTTCACCAGACTGATTCCTGGGATGGCTGGACTGACATATGAGGAGAGACTGGATCAACTGGGCTTTTATTCACTGGAGTTTAGAAGGATGAGAGGGGATCTCATAGAAACATCTAAAATTCTGAGGGGTCTGGACAAGTTAGATGCAGGAAGAATGTTCCCGATGTTGGGGAAGTCCAGAAACAGGGGACACAGTCTAAGAATAAGGGGTAAGCTATTTAGGACTGAGATGATGAGAAACCTCTTCACTCAGAGAGTTGTTAACCTGTGGAATTCCCTACCGCAAAGAGTTGTTGATGCCAATTCGTTGGATATATTCAAGAGGGAGTTAGATATGGCCCTTACGGCTAAAGGGATCAAGGGGTATGGAGAGAAAGCAGGAAAGGGGTACTGAGGTGAATGACCAGCCATGATCTTATTGAATGGTGGTGCAGGTTCGAAGGGCCGAATGGCCTACTCCTGCACCTATTTTCTATGTTTCTATGTTTGTATGAACTTCGAAGCATTGGAGGCGACTTCGGTGGACTTGGAAGGAGTTTGGGCAGAATGCTTCTATGGATTGAAGAGGGATTGAAGTCAGTGGAGGTTTTATATTAACTAAGGTGGGTTCTGGAGAGATGATGCATCTCTCTACGTTCAGGCGGTACAGAGGGTGGAAGTATCTTTATGTAAAGAAAGAAAGACTTGAATTAATGAAGCATCTTTCATGACGTCAGGATGTCCTATATATACTTTTGAAGTGTAGTCACTGTTGTAATATAGGAAAATGGGCTACCAATTTTCACACTACAAGATCCCACAAACAGCAATGAGATAATGGCCAGATAATCTGTTCTAGTGATGGTTATTTAGGAATAAATATTGGGATAACTCCCCTGCTCTTCTTAGATATTGTGCCACGAGATCTTTAATTTCCACCTGAAAGGGAAAATGCTGCCTTGGTTTAATGTTTCATCAGAAAGACGGCACCTCTGACAGTGTACTTCTCGCTCAGTACTGTATTGGAGTGTTAAGCTCGATTATGAACTGAGAAAAAGTTGTTGTTGGGGGTAATAGAATCATAGAATGATACAGCACAGAAGGAGGCCATTCAACCCATCGTGCCTGTGCCGGTGTTTATGCTCCACATGAGCCTCCTCCCACCTCTCTTCATCTAACCCTATCAGCATATCCTTCGATTCATTTCGCCCTCATGAACTGACCTAGCTTCCTCTTAAATGCACATATGTTATTCGTCTCAACTACTCCTTGTGGTAGTGAGCTCCACATTTCCACCAATCTCTGGGTCAAGTAATTTCTTCTGAATTGCCAATTAGATTTACTGGAGACTACCTTATATTTGTGGCCCCTGGCTTTGGTCTCTTCCTCCCACGATTTTATCCATTGAATTATTTAATATCAGCCAGTTGATGCTGTAGATGTTACAATTACCTGGGTGTCCTTTGGATAAAAAGAGGGCAGGATTCCTATGCTTAACATCCGCCTCCCGTCCCCACTCCTTTCTGGAACAATATGTGCGGGTGTGGGGCAAAGAGAGGAGTGGGCTAAAGGTCACCACCCCCCTCCCCCCCCAGCCCCCACCCCACCTTTCCAGGACCAAATGGCCTGCTGGTAGTCAATGTCAAGGCTCACATATGAATAATGGACTTGGGCCAGGTTCTCGAAGGCAAAAGGGTGGCCCATAGTACTGTACCCAGCAATCAACACCTGCAGGAGAGGAGGGGGAAAATGACAAGCAGAAAACAAAAAAAATATTTGGGTGTGCAGCTGAGAGTGAAAGACGAGCCAACATTTTGGGTACAAGAATTGTTATGATCAGCAGAACAGCCTCTTTATAAATAACATAGAATTCCATCGATTTTACAGCACAGAAACAGACCTTTTGACCCAACTGATCTGTGCTGGTGTTGATGCTCAACCCACCCGACTGCACTGGTGCCATCTTTCGGATGAGACGTTAAACCGAGGCCCCATCTGCTCTTTCAGATGGATGTAAAAGATCCCATGGCACTATTTCGAAGAAGAGCAGGCGAGTGATCCCCGGTGTCCTGGCCGATATCTATCCCTCAATCAACATCATAAAAACAGGGATTATCTAGTCATTATCATATTGCCGTTTGTGGGAGCTTGTTGTGCGCAAATTGGCTGCCGCGTTTCCCACACGACAACGGTGTTTGCATTCCAAAATTACTTCATTGGCTGTAAAGTGCCCTGAGACGTCCGGTGGTCGTGAAAGGCGTTAACAAATGCAAGTCTTTTTTTCTTACTTCATCTCACCCTATCTGAAAGTACTACGATTCTTTTCTCCCTCACACACTGATCTCGCTACCAATCAAATGCATCTATTACAAGACTGAAGACAATTAAAAGGGGAGGCAGGAATAACAGGTGGAAATTGAGAGTAAACATACACCAGCTACTTCTGCAAAGAGGCTGCTAATTTGTGTCATAGATTTTACATGAAGCAGGAAAGAGGTGCAGTATGCTTTGAACTATATAAAGGTCACTTTAGTCAGTAATGTGTAGATGTAGAAACATTTGATGATATTGAGTCACGTGGGCTATTCTCACACAGCTCCTGGCAGCTTGCTTCAGAGCATCATTGGTAGCACCTGGGAATAGGCTGTGTGCTTGCTGTACCTGATGGGAAATAGATGGAGAGGAAAATGTCTTCATAAATGAAGGAAGAAATAAAAATAGTGGACGATTATATTTCTCAGTTACCGCCATTTTTGGCGATTAAATTACATTTATGCAGGTGCAACCACCGAAACCCGGAAACCTCAGGACCGAGGCCATTCCGGTTTTCAGCTTTTTTCCGGATTTCAGAACAGAAATCCGACATCTCGAATCTGGAAATCCCTGGGGCGAGTTTCGGGTATTTCTGGATTTCGGAGACAGGGATAGTGGCTACAGGGATGATTCGGGCCACGAAGCTGACAAGGAGAGATGCTGTGGGTGATTCAGGTCCTGATGTTCAGCGGTCAGGGCCGCTCGGGTCGGGGCCTCTCGGGGCCGCTCGCGGTCACTTAGGTCAGGGTCGCCCAGCAGTCGGGGTCGCTCAGGTCGGGTCGGGGCCCCTCGGGTCGGGGCTCCTCGGGTTGGGTCGGGGGCACTCGGGTCGGGTCGGGCCCTCTCGGGTCGGGTCGGGGCCTCTCGGGTCGGGGCCTCTCGGGTCGGGTTGGGGCCTCTCGGGTCGGGGCCTCTCGGCTCAGGGCCTCTCGGGTCGGGGCCTCTCGGATCAGGGCCTCTCGGGTCGGGTCGGGGCCTCTCGGGTCGGGGCCTCTCGGGTCAGGGTCCATCGGGTCGGGTCGGGGCCTCTCGGGTCGGGCCTCTCGGGTCGGGGCCCATCGGGTCGGATCGGGGCCTCTCGGGTCAGGGGCCCATCGGGTCGGGTCGGGGCCTCTCGGGTCGGGGCATCTCGGGTCGGGTAGGGGCCTCTTGGATCGGGGCCTCTCGGGTCAGGGCCTCTCGGGTCGGGTCGGGGCCTCTCGGGTCAGGGGCCCATCGGGTCGGGTCGGGGCCTCTCGGGTCGGGGCATCTCGGGTCGGGTCTGGGCCTCTCGGGTCGGGGCCTCTCGGGTCAGGTCGGGGCCTCTCGGGTCAGGGGCCCATCGGGTCGGGTCAGGGCCCATCGGGTCGGGTCGGGGCCTCTCGGGTCGGGTCGGGGCCTCTCGGGTCAGGTCGGGGCCTCTCGGATCGGGGCCTCTCGGGTCGGGTCGGGGTCTCTCGGATCAGGTCAGGGCCTCTCGGGTCGGAGCCTCTCGGATCGGGTCTGGGCCCATCGGGTCAGGGCCTCTCGGGTCGGGTCGGGGCCCATCGGGTCAGGGCCTCTCGGGTCGGAGCCTCTCGGATCAGGTCAGGGCCTCTCGGGTCAGAGCCTTTCGGGTCGGGTCGGGGCCTCTCGGGTCAGGGCCTCTCGGGTCGGGTCGGGGCCTCTCGGGTCGGGGCCCATCGGGTCGGGGCCTCTCGGGTCGGGTCGGGGCCTCTCGGGTCGGGCCGGGGCCTCTCGGGTCGGGGCCCATCGGGTCGGGACCTCTCGGGTCGGGTCGGGTCCCCTCGGGTGTGGGCCCATCAGGTCGGGGCCCATCGGGTCGGGGCCTCTCGGGTCGGGGCCCATCGGGTCGGGGCCTCTCTGGTCAGGGCCTCTCGGGTCAGGGTCTCTCGGGTCAGGGCCTCTCGGATCGGGGCCTCTCGGGTCAGGGGCCCATCGGGTCGGGTCAGGGTCCATCGGGTCGGGTCGGGGCCTCTCGGGTCGGGCCTCTCGGGTCGGGGCCCATCGGGTCGGATCGGGGCCTCTCGGGTCAGGGGCCCATCGGGTCGGGTCGGGGCCTCTCGGGTCGGGGCATCTCGGGTCGGGTCGGGGCCTCTTGGATCGGGGCCTCTCGGGTCGGGGCCTCTCGGGTCGGGTCGGGGCCTCTCGGGTCAGGGGCCCATCGGGTCGGGTCAGGGCCCATCGGGTCGGGTCGGGGCCTCTCGGGTCGGGTCGGGGCCTCTCGGGTCAGGTCGGGGCCTCTCGGATCGGGGCCTCTCGGGTCGGGTCGGGGTCTCTCGGATCAGGTCAGGGCCTCTCGGGTCGGAGCCTCTCGGATCGGGTCTGGGCCCATCGGGTCAGGGCCTCTCGGGTCGGGTCGGGGCCCATCGGGTCAGGGCCTCTCGGGTCGGAGCCTCTCGGATCAGGTCAGGGCCTCTCGGGTCGGAGCCTTTCGGGTCGGGTCGGGGCTTCTCGGGTCAGGGCCTCTCGGGTCGGGTCGGGGCCTCTCGGGTCGGGGCCCATCGGGTCGGAGCCTCTCGGGTCGGAGCCTCTCGGGTCGGGTCGGGGCCTCTCGGGTCGGGTCGGGGCCTCTCGGGTCGGGCCGGGGCCTCTCGGGTCAGGGCCCATCGGGTCGGGACCTCTCGGGTCGGGTCGGGTCCCCTCGGGTGTGGGCCCATCAGGTCGGGGCCCATCGGGTCGGGGCCTCTCGGGTCGGGGCCCATCGGGTTGGGGCCTCTCGGGTCAGGGCCTCTCGGGTCAGGGCCTCTCGGGTCGGGTCGAAGGCTCTCGGGTCGGGGCCTCTCGGCTCGGGGCCTCTCGGGTCGGGGCCCATCGGGTCGGGTTGGGGTCTCTCGGGTCGGGGCCTCTAGGCTCGGGTCGGGGCCTCTCGGGTCGGGGCCCCTCGGGTCGGGGTCTCTCGGCTCGGGTCGGGGCCCCTCGGGTCGGGGCCCCTCGGCTCAGGGCCTCTCGGCTCGGGTCGTGCCCCTTGGGTCGGGGCCTCTCGGGTCGGGGCCCCTCGGGTTGGGGCCCATCGGGCGGGGCCTCTCGGGTCGGGTCGGGGCATCTCGAGTCGGGCCGGGGTCGCTCGGGTCGGGTCGGGGCATCTCGGGTCAAGTTGGGCTCGCTCGGGTCGGGTCGGGGCCTCTCGGGTCGGGTCGGGGTCACTCGGGTCGGGTCGGGGCCTCTCGGGTCAGGTCGGGCTCGCTCGGGTCGGGTCGGGGCCTCTCGGGTCGGGTCGGGGTCACTCGGGTCAGGTCGGGGCCTGTTGGATCGGGTCGGGTTCGCCTGTATCGGGTCGGGCTCGCTCGGGTCGGGTCGGGGTCACTCGAGTCGGGTCGGGGCCTCTCGGGTCGGGTCGGGGCCTCTCGAGTCGGGTCGGGGTCACTCGAGTCGGGTCAGGGCCGGTCGGGTCAGGGTCGCTCGGGTCGGGTCGGGGTCACTTGAGTCGGGTCGGGGTCGCTCGGGTCGGGTCGGGGCTTCTCGGGTCGGGTCGGGGTCGCTCGAGTCGGGTCGGGGCCTCTCGGGTCGGGTCGGGGTCACTCGAGTCGGGTCAGGGCCGGTCGGGTCGGGGTCGCTCGGGTCGGGTCGGGGTCGCTCGGGTCGGGGCCTCTCGGGTTCAGGTCGGGCTTGCTCGAGTCAAGGCCACTCAGGTTGGGGTCGCTCGGAGTCCCTCGGGTCGGGGCCTCTCCGGTGGGGTCGGGGTCGCTCGGGTCAGGGCTGCTCGGGTCGCTGAGCACTCGAGTCAAGGCCACTCAGGTTGGGATCTCTCGGTGCTCGGGGTCGCTCAGGTCGGGCCGCTCGGTTCGGTGCCCCTTGGGTCGGGGCCTCTCGATGCTCGAGGCTGCTCGGGTCGCTGAGTGCTCTAGTCGAGGCCACTCGGCTCGGGGCCTCTCGACACTCGGGGTTGCACAGTTCAGGGCCCCTTGGGTTGGTGCCTCTCGACGCTCGGGGTCGCTCAGGTCGGTGCCCATTGGGTCGGGGCCTCTAAACGCTTGGGGTCGCTCAGGTCTGTGCCCCTTGGGTCGGGGCCTCTCGACGCTCGGGGCCCCTCGGGTCGCTGAGCGCTCAGGGCCGCTCGGTCGGGGGCTTTGCGGACAATGTGGTCGGAATGATTCAGGTTCAGGTCCGCACTTCCGGACCGGTATTTCGTATTCGGGTGGGAAGCATCGGGTGCAGAATCTCGACAGACACATGCGCAGAAGGACAGAAAAAACACTGTACAGATAGTCAGTCCCAAAAAATAAGTCTCGAAGAGGTGTAAATGGGAATGGCAGAATCATTAACTGCTATGTGAAAAACTAGTTACACGTTGTGGTCTGAAATTATTGAACTATTTGGCACCTGGTTAAATCTGTTAATACATTAATTTGTATTCAAACATTCCACTTCGAAGGATGCTACATTTCCACTGTGGCATAATGTTACTGTTGGTACTAAAACATACAAGTCTGTCCATAACATTGCACTTGAAAATCTGCAATATTTACGTTGTTGCATGATTTCAATTTGTGTCGTCATTAATGCATTCATTTCTACCCAAAACCGTTCCCCAGAGACGCACCATGTAGTGTCCCTCTTACCTTATTTTCTCGTTCTCGCAGCAGTCTTATATATCAGCAGGCTTGTATATCATATTTTCTCTTTGATTTGCCCAATGATTACAATGAATTCAGTGCATACTTACAAATGCAGACACATCTTACAATGTCTTCTTTGCTTAATCTGTCTCCTGGACGACGTCTTCCAGAGGTCATTGTGCACCAACTGAATGTCGTTCAAACTGTTATAATATGGTGGTCTTGCATATCAAACCAGTCTGAAGGTCAAGAATGAAGAGATTTTACTGTAGTCCAGGCCTGTTGGCCATCTTAAGAGCTTTAGGCACAAACCGACCTTCACTTTAAATGTAAATAGAGAGCAAACCGACATACAAGTTTAAACTTCATCCCATCTAAAATTATACAGTGATATGACCACTGAACCAAATCTTACAGATTCTGAATTCACTTTGACTTAGACCTCCTAAAACTTAAACCATCATTTGAAATGGTAAAAGTTATCATACTTTGCTCACTTGGGAACCAGAGTGCCTGAGAATTGTTACTGTTCCGTTTACTTTGTTGGTAATTATGCAACATAATTCTCGGAGAATACGAATATTGTACTTGAAGTACATAGCCTACACGATGGTACATTATATGACAGTAATCATTCTCATTGTTTTCAGAACTTTTCCACAAGCTCTAACCAGCTGCACTATTAAAATGTACTTAAAATATATATATTTTCATATATTTGGTTTTGGTGTGGGCAATACATTAGAAAGAAGAATTCACTGATTTGTGCATTTGGAATATGTGGTAGCTTCAAAATGGAGTTTAACAGATGAATTATTGGACTACATTCAGAAATTTGGTGGAAAATATGCTGATCTATCAAAGTACTGTATCTCATTTATTTCCTGCGAGAATACATAGCAGCTATCCTTCTCCATGTGATGCAATTTTCTCTGTTTTTGCCAACCCACTTATCACATCTTGACAATTTGCCAGTGTCAGTCGAGGGTGATCATTTCTTGTGGCTTGAGATGGATTTTTGAAGTTGTTTGCAAAGAGAGACTTTGATTAGTAACAAAAAAGTAAAATTGTCTACCAGGTCCTTTTTCCCTCAAATTTCTGTCTGAACATATTTAAATACATTATTAATAATAGATGCAATGCAGACTTCAATGAAAGTAGCATGATTTTCAGGTTCTCTTTTGGTCAATATTTTGTAAGAAAATTTTTTTAATTTTCACGATAACTGCTTTTGGAGAGGTTTTCAAAGTGTGAACTTCATATTGGTGCTTCACCTTTCATTATGCCGTTGTGACCCTATGTCCCTTAGCTGATATAGTTTTGTTTGTTGCAAATTGCCATCCTAATTCGAACCACCTGCCTTACGGACTCCAATCCAAATAGGCCTCAATGCATTGAAAATACTTGTGTCAGAACATCACAACAGGTCGGCCCATCTTGTTGAATATGGTGATATCATGATGTAATTGTGGCCAACAGGTCATTCGGACAAATGTGGATGTGGGCCAATGGAAGGAAGTCAATCTGAATTATGCTGATTCAGCCTTGTCTATTAAAAGCTCCGTTCTGCTCCATTCAAAGAAAACTTCATGAAATGTAGATACTTAATTGGTTCAGGGAAGATCTTCAAGAAGGTTGAGAATATCCACCCCAGGGAAGCCATCATGAAGGTCAGCCAGGACCTCCAAGTATGATTTGAACGAAGAGTTTTGGAACTTAACCTGTGGTGACAGTTAGTGATTTATAAGCTGGTGGAATTCCAGTGTTCAGAGCGGGCGAATCCCAACCAATCCAAGCATATCAAAAACATAAAGGCAAACAACTGAGCCTGTTAATCCTGGCAAACATTAAATATATATTTATTAAAAAGCTGCTAACACATTTATCTCGCTAAGTTTTCTTTCAAATTTACCAGTACAATTCTACCTTTTTCATTCAGTGGTGCTGATTACAATATTGTTTGTTTTAGTCAGTGTAGATAACTATGTCTGAATGTATCCCATGTAATAATAGTGAGATAGTAAATAAGTACAAAAACTGTCTGAGGAGCTGAAAAGTATTCGACAATAAATTACAGCCATTAGTGTCAATAAAGATATTTGACAGAATATATTTTATTATTCAAATTGAGCATGTGGATATTAAGTTGATGTAATACTTAGGATAGGAGTTCAAAAGACAGATATTTTATTGGACTGGTACTAGGTGTGACTGAGAAGGATGTTTGGGTAACTTCAGGGAATTGTTCTTTATTGGTGTTTTAAATTGAAGGCAAGCAGTGATGTTCTAAATTTCTTTTAAAACTGGAGGACCTCCCAAAGTATTGGCAGCAGACTGTGTAGCTTAGGGACCTATTATTATTTAATGGGTCAGGTGTGTCAACCAAGGGGCTCGGGAGCTGGAGTAAAGCAGTGATGTAAACCAAGGTGTAGAGTGAGAACGAACTGGAGCTCCAGGTTGAACGAGAAGGAAGGAGAACCTTGTTGAAGTATTCAAGGTGCGCCTGTCAAAGATTTGGAGCAGCCCAGCTGGACAAGGAACATGATGCACAGCCTGGCTTGAAAGCAAAGCACAGGTGACTGTGGAGAAGAAAGGTTTTGTGCAATATGATTGGTAAATAATAAAAGTAGCAAATAACTAATTAGAAAGAAGAAAAGTACAGAGTAACAACCAATCATGCAGCAGAGAACAGATGATGTCCAAGGCAGAAACAAAACATTTTGTAAAATAGAAATGATTGTTAATTGTACTGGTGAACAAATGCTTATTATGTTTGCATAGCATTTATCTGTCATTATTTTAACAGAGGCATTAAATGGGTTAATCCCTCCACTAAAATAGCAGACAGAGGAATAGCATACCACCAATAGTCATTTCTTGGCTATAGTCACCACTCTTGAATGTATATAGTGCAGGAAAAACATCTTTTGAAGAAATGAAAATTATTTTGCATGTGTGCTCAGTGCTGTCAGCCTTGGCTCAGAAGAGCTTTTGCATTCAGACTCAACTCCACAGACTTGAGTACATATTTTCGGCTGATACTGCAGTGCAGTGCTGAGGGAGTACCTCGCTGACGGAGGTGCTATCTTTTGGATAGCGCGGCAAACCGAGACCCTGTCTGCTCTCTCAAGGTGGATGTAAAAGGTCCCACGCTTCGATTGGAAGAAGAGCAGATGAGTTTCCCCCCCAGTGTCCCAGCTGAAATTTATCCTTCAACCAACATCACTAAAACAGATTAAATTGTCATTGACCCCATTTGCTGTTTGAGTGACCTTGCTGTGTGCAAATTGACTGCTGTGCTTCCTTATATTAAAATATTTAATTAAATTTGCTTTGGAATATCCTGAGGTTGTGAAATAAATGCTATATAAATGGAAGTGTTCTCCTCAGATCATAAATCACAGTGGTTTATTATTTCTATGTGGCAGTGGTCTTGCTCGAGTTGACCAGGAGTAAAATGGTTCAGTAGCTCTAGTGAGCAAGACGCTGACAGTTAAACTCGGTGGAATGATTAGCTTGCTTAGTTTTCACATCTGTTACCATGGCTAATTACTTATGGGGCTCAGATTTAACACTGCATCACCAGCTAGAGCCCAGTAAATTTACAAATGACCCAGCAATGATATAAGTGTGACTGGTTCAATGGACAGAAAAATACATTATATCGCTGTTGCATGCTCCCTGCACAGATCTCCCAGATGAAAGGAGCTACTTTTACAGAGTTTTTACAATTGTTTCTTTATAAAGAACCATATCATTTAGATAAAGGAAGTATATTTTTATGATTATATGTTATACACCCTATATTATATATCATATATTATGTGATATGTCATATAACGGGGAAGAAGTTGCGGGACGGAGGCTCCCCATGGGCGGATACCTCCGACCTGCAAAACATCTGCAAATTTACCCGGTGATCCAAGAGGTTCATAGATTCGCACTCTGGGCCTCTATACGTAGACCTGTGTAGAGATCCTCGCATGACATGGACGCATGTGGTTTGCTAGTGCCCCTGGGATCACATGGGCTTGCCCGACCAATGAAAGAAGGGAATCTCCATTTCATGATTGAACTGCTATTTAATTAAATATTTGAAACAAAAATTTTATTAAAAAAAAATTATGGGGGCGAAATTCACATAGTTTGCGACTCCCGTTAACACCTCTACCCATGCTAACGGGGCACAAACAATTTTTTGCATGGAGGGAGGGGCGGGCAATACCGGCCCGCCCCACAGAATTGCGCGGGAGTTAGCGGGAGTGCAAAACTGGCAGCGCCCCGTTCCTGACGAAAACGCCCTGGGCTGCTGCGCCAGTGAAGATGACGTAATTGCCGTGTGCTGCCACCCGTTTTTGGCCGGCAGCGGAAATTGGGCAGCGCACTGTGAGGCGATGTTTGTGCCAACCTTGCGGGTCGCGAACCGGGACACACCGCTCGCAAGACAAAAGTTAAAGTGCAGGTGCGCGGAGTAATTTTGTTTCCCCAGCCTTCCGTTGTTTATTTCACGGGGTCCGTGCCACGATGGTACAGACTGGCACTCCGCTTCTGTGCCGGGCTGTGGCCACGGATTCTTGACAGAACGCAAGTTCCGGGTTTCAGTGCATTGGCAGTACATGCCTAAACCCGGAACTTGTGGGGCCCCAAAGGATGTGTATGCACCTCGTACGCACCCGTAGAGGCTGCAAATTCAGACCTTTATATTTTATCACATTTATTGGGCTGGAGTTTCAGCTGTTCTGTTTTCGGGGCAATAATGGTGGCGGGGCAGGAAAGTTAGCGGCCGGGAATAGTTTGCGCTTTAGTATTTAAGTTTGGGCATCTGGGCACTGCATCAGGGGGCACAGTGCTCAGGGAGGCATTGTACACCTCTCTTGGCACAAGGAAGGGAATCTCCGGAGCTAAATAGCCAACCAGGGAGCGCTCCGAGAAAGCCCTGGGGGAGGAGGAAACCTAAAGAAAACCCACAAAAACATTCCTAAAACATTGCCCATGCCATCGCAACACAAATATTTAAAACAAAAAACACTCGCACTTACTCTTGCAGTACTTTACCTTCGTCTCTAGAACTGGCATGTCTGGTCGGCTCTGATTTCCCAGGCGGTCATTGCAGGCGCACTTTCGGGCGGGCAAGACTCAATCCTCGCGCCGGTGTCGCAACCAGAGGCATTGCACACCTGGTGCAGCTCTTTCCGGCGGTCCTGCTCCATGCCGCCGCAAAACCTGACCGCAGGATCACGGCGGGGCACTGGAGACCTCACCATCGCCTTTCACGTCGCTCTGGCGCGAAACCTGGAGCGCAAAGGACTGGAAAATCCATGCCTTTATATTTTATGACATTATATATCAGTGATTTTCACTGCAGTTTGAGGTTTACATTATGTACTGGTCCTCTTCTCTTATGATTATAGAGTCTTAGATAGAAGTTACACTGCAGCCAGCATCAATGCACTCACAGAGGTCACTGTTCAGCAGGTACTTTTAATGTTAGAAAACCACAACACTCGTCTTGCCTTAATTTGAAAACATTACATTTTAACATTTCCAGGCGATCGACCAGCATGTGGGTATTTGTAAAACCTAGCTTCATGTCAGACTGGAGGTATACCATCGTGGTGATGGCTTGAAGCAGTATGGGGGACCCTCAGATCTGGGGGTGAGGTTTGTCTCATATTGTGTGGCTTTAGAGCACTCAGCCATCGAATCTAGACTCATGTTAGAGCTATGTTGCTACTCCGTATGCTTTACATTAATGTAAAGTGGCAC
Source organism: Pristiophorus japonicus (assembly GCF_044704955.1). Classification (NCBI taxonomy): domain Eukaryota; kingdom Metazoa; phylum Chordata; class Chondrichthyes; family Pristiophoridae; genus Pristiophorus; species Pristiophorus japonicus. The sequence goes on from NC_091977.1 coordinate 38,581,790, forward strand.
CCATAAATTCAAACCTTAGTAGGAACAAGGGAATTTCAGCCCATTGAGTGTGTTCCGCCATTCATTTCCAACATGGCTGATCTGTATCTTAACTCCATCAACCTGCCTTGAAGTTGTCTATTTCTCTTTCTTCAAATTATGTATTAATTTCTGCTTGAAAATATAATGCTGGTTGTGTCCTATTATCTCCTGGATTCCTTGCGTAATGTCTTTATACCAAGCATTTCAATACAATGTTTTCCCAAAAGAATGTGACTTATTTCATTTGAATCTATACCAGAAAGTGTTCTGAACATGTCGCTGGAATCGTTTGGTAGTTTTTAATAATAATTACTTTTATTTATATAACGCCTTTAACGTACTGAAATGTTATATCGGTTATGTTTCTGTAAGTGTTAGACATTTAGGTCACGATTTTCCACTTCTGTGCTTATCAGCCCATGATTTGCCACCAATTCATTTTAGTGGATAGAAAATCACAGGCTGGAGATCACAGAAGCGACAAATGTTAGTCTTTAAGTTTAAATCTGTGGCACTTCATTCTGTACCTTATTCTCCCTTTACACACACAGATGGTTATGTCAATAATATACAGCTGACTGTTCTAAATAATGGTCTTGAAAACATAATTGCAGAACTTTGCTGTGGTTGAAGCATTATGTCGCAAACATGTTATTTTGTTTCAAGGAGGAATGTTCAAAATTCAAGACTTTGTCATTCATAAACACTTCATGATTATACTAGGCTGGGAATCTATCTGTAGTTCATCTCTGTCCAGAGACCAATTGACCATAGTGAACACCTGCCATTAGCCCCAATCTAATTTAGGTTTCCATTTGTAGTGGGAATACATGATATGCACTATGCTACAGAGACCAATTTGCAGTTGTCGTTTCTGTATCTTCACACTCTTCCCTTGGAAAACAGTGTGAAGTAGTGGAAGATTCCTAGACTGACTTACAGTTTGACAGGTCACAACGTAAACTTTTATTCCATGGTCGGAACCATCTCTTGCACCAGTCCTATCTGATGAGGGTAATGGCTATTCATTCTCACCGGACCAAAGTATCCCATTGGATGTCAAAGCAGAATTCAGAGCACCATGCTGGGACTATCTTGAGCGTGATATAAATCTTGCCAAAGTGTCAGCTGTGGCTCAGTGGATAGCACCCTTGCCTCTCAGTCAAAGGTTTGTGGGTTCAAAGCCCCAGTCTAGACACTTGAGCACAAAAATCTAGGCTGACGCTCCAGTGCAGTACTTAGGACAGCTTCACTGTTGGAGATGCCGTGTTTTGGATGAAATGTTAAACTGAGGCCCCGTCTGCCCTCTCAGGTGGACGTAAAAGATCCCATGGCACTATTTTGAAGAAAAGCAGGGGAGTGTCCTGGTCAATATTCATCTCTCAATCAACATCATTAAAACAGATTCGCTGGTCATTATCACATTGCTGTTTGCGGGAGCTTGCTGTGCACAAATTGCCTGCCGCATTTCCTACAATACAACAGTAGCTGGAAAGTGCTTTGGAACACCAGTAAAGGCACTTTATAAATGGAATTCTTTACATTTTTTTCAAAGGCTCACTCCATCATCAGTTTATAATGCAATGGAGGTGTAAGCCTATTTAATTAAATGCTATAAAATAGGCATTAGCACAATTTTATATATAAAAATATGAATAGTTATTTGAAGCCATGATCTTATTAAATGGCGGAGCAGGCTCGAGGGGCCAGGTGGCCTACTCCTGCTCCTACTTCTTATGTTCTTATGTTCTTATGGATTATGAGAGCAGCTCTTTACATCGTCGGTTCGTCTCTTCTTTTAAACAATGCTGAATTGTGATGATATATTTGTGGGGCTTGTTTTCAGATATTACTGAAGCAGGCTGTATAAGAGGATGAGTTAGTACGTACAGTTGGAACACAAGGTCATTGAAACATCCTGAGTTAATGGCTGTCTATGTGTGCTGATTACCTCATACTGTTGGGCTAAATATCTCCTCTCAAATAGTTTCCCTGGTGATACCATCTACTGGACTAGTAATCCAGAGAAGCTGAGTTCAAATCCCACCCTGTGGCAGTTTGCGAATTTAAATTCAGTTTTTAAAAGCTGGTAACAGTGACGATGAAGCTGTCTGAGTGTTATCGAAACCCAACTGGTTCAATGATGTCCTGTAGGCAAAAAAACTTGCCGTCCACACCTGGTTTCACCTGTATGTGTCTCCAGTCCCAAACCAACGTGGTTAACTCTTAAGTTGCCCCTGACATGGTCTAGCAAGCCACTCAGTTGTATCAAAACCTCCACAAAGAAGAACAAGAATCACCTTCACTGCACAGATTGCAGCAGTTGAAGAAAAAGGCTCACTGCTGCCTTCACAGGGCAACTGAGGATGGGCAATAAATGCCAACCTTGCCCGCCTTCCTCACTGCTGAAGCAAAGAGGTTGAAACATTGAAACAAAGACAAGGATATCAGAGTTGATCTTCATGAAATTTCAATGCTGAATTTACAAACTAGATAGTGATGCTGATGCAGTCTCCCTCGTGGGGTGGAATCACTCTCATGCAGGGTTTCAGTAAGAAACTGAAGGCATTCGTATTTAACGGCTTTGTCTGTGGATTTTAATGGACGTGTTGGCCCCTTGAAAACAAACCGATTAACACCTTTGTTAAAACAGCAATTGACAATATTTCACTGCAGTGGACCTTCAGTGAATCCTATCCCATTAATCTTTTTTTTGCTGTATTTTGGCTGCTCTGCTTTTACTCAATGTATGGTAGGTGTGGCTATGTGCACAAGAGATGCGCCCTCCCCGAACAATTAACACAAAAATGGTGCAGATGCTTCCTGGACTCCCAATCACTGGTTCATCATTAGAATTTGTAATTTTTAAATTAAATTACGAGGTAACACCTCACTTGGAGTGTTAACTCCATGCTTCTAAAGTAGATTTATTAACACTGTCAGGGTGAGACTGGAGCAGTCGCCAAAAGTAATTCTGTGGCTACTTGTAATACCATTGCAATGGAAATCTAGCCGTCTCTATGGCACATTGTAGCAGTACGGAAATCCAGTAGAACTGCTGATGAAAAAAAATGCCATTGTGAGGTCTCCAAATGTTCTTAATAGTGCTCACTATTCAAAATCAATCCAAAAGATGGGGTTAGACAGGCTTCACGTCATTTTAAATGGAAAATATATGAATGTTCTCGTTTGAATCACAACATTAATTGAATAGTACATCAGCAATAAAACTAACCCGTATCAGAATTAATTGCATTTTGAAATATTCAGACTTGATTTAAGATTTAGCTATCGGTGTGCTGGGGAATGTTTGTTAAACGGATGCCTATATTAGGAAGAGCAAGCACTTAGCACTGCAGTGGCAGGTTGACTATGTTGTTAGATACCGACCAAAATTGTTTCTGCTTAATGGGTTGCTGCAGAATTTCTGAGTGCTGTGTAAAGTAATACTGTAGTGAACCATTATTCAACATCTGTGTAGAAAATGTGGCTAAATGAAAACTGGTTCAGTTTTTTCAGACTGCAACTTGGCTTGTTCAGTATTTTTTTCCAATTTATCTAGCTGGAGAATTCTGGTGCCCACAGCTTGCTGAAGTTCACCATTCAATCCAGCAGAGGGAAAAGTGACAAAGGGTCTCAGACCTGAAACGTGAACTGTGTTTCTCTCGCCACGGATGCTGCCTGGCCTACTGAGTGTTTCCAGCATTTTCTGTTTTTGTTGTAGAGGGGCAAATGAAGCAGATCATAAAGGTCAGATAAGATGGATGCCCGTCACATGCTATTTGTGAAGTACAGCTTAACGTTAAAATGGTGGTTATAGTAACAAATATTCAATTGCTGGATTATGTATTAGATATGGTAAGGTAGAAATTTTGGTCAGCAATCTTCATGCATGAATGATTAATACTCTCCTATTCATTCCTGTGTAGACTATTTTTACACACGCATTGACCCCTTGAAAATACGTGGCTTAATGTTATGTAAAAATTACACAAACAGGAATGTAGTATGAGAGTGTTAAACATACTGCGTGGCTAGCTAATGGTGGAGACCTACAATCGTTTCTTCGCTCCTCTTAACTGAGGATGATGTTTAATGTGTGGAAATAAAGCAACAACAGTGGAACAAAAATAAACATAAAACAAAATTTGTGGTGGTTGAGTGGTGGATTTATATGTAATTCTTGTGATTACCAGGTAATGTTACTTTCTGATATCTGCACCAAGACCCTGATGGGACAAGGTCAGGGAGAGGGTGATATGTTTGAAACTTATGCAAGCATCCTGTCACTTGTAATGAGGTTATCACTGCTAGTTCACTGACTTTATTATTCCATCTTCAAAATCCAACTTGGAGAAATTAGATTTGGGAAAACTTGGAAATCAGATTTCAGGAATGAACTGTAGGACCTGGGAGCAATGATGGACTTATCACTGACAATCTCTAGTCAGTGGGATGGAGCAAGTAGAAAAGTGAATGCAGCGATACATAGAAACAGAACAATGTACAAGGTTATAATGAGGCGGTACAAAGCGCCAGTCAGATCACACTTGGACTAATGTGTACAGGTATGGTTACCATACAACCAAAGTGATGTGCAAGCTTTGATAACAATAGAAAAAAAAGAGTAGCAAGTATAAGGAGGGTGAGCTACGATGGAGGATGAAAAGAAAAGCTGAATCCCTACAGACAAGAGTGAGGTTAGTTAAGGGACCTTGCTCAAGTATATAAAATAGTTAGATAAGTTAAATCCAGAATTTTACTTCAGGCTAGTGAGACCAGAGGTGCCAAGTATAAACAAATTAAAAATAAATTTGGATTCGATATTGTGTAGAGCTTCTTCTTGAAAAGGGTGATAAATGTCTGGAAAGGATTGGCAGACAGTATGGAGAGGCAGGCGTAGAAATTGCCCTCCACCGGAAACGAGGCGCACCTACCATTTTTGAAGTGTTCTGGCCGCAGCAATGGATGCGACGGCCTATCTGGCGAAATTTAGCTCCTTGGGATTTTGTTCCAGCGGGGAGGAAATGGGAGCGGAGCGGAGTGGATGTCACTAGCAGGGCGGGAGTGGGGGCGGGGCAGAGTGTCCACAGCTGTCAGTCATCAGCGCCGTGCTGATGATGTCATCGCGCTGTCGTGTCATAACATCTCTCCCCTTCAATTAAAGGGGCAGGCCACTGCGAACTCCACATTCATTTTAATGAGGTCCACTGGGCCACCAGGGAGGATTTCAGCCGGACCAGCGGCCTGGCACCCAAGAAGGTGTGCCAGGCTGCTTTTAGCGGCCTGGCTGATCCTGGGGGCATAATTGTCAGGCCGACCTAGCATTCGACCGACAAAAAAAAAAATATCATGGCGGCTGCGGCAGTGCACCTTCCACTTTAAGGGTGATCGTGCCGTCATTTCACAGAGAGCGCACCGACACAGAAAGCTGTCGGAGGCACTGGCCGGTGGCCAGGCTGCTCTTGCGTGGCAATTTCACGAGGGCAATTTCACGAGGGGGTCCCCGCGAGACGGTTAGGGGTCGGCACGTGCACGCCGCGCGTAAAACGGGCAGAGCAGTCCCGGGCACAGTTCCAAAACTGAGGAAGGTCAATTTCTAAAGTGGCAACCCCTCCCCAGAAATTTGGCTTTCCGGCAGCTAGAAGCCTTATCGGGTGGGGCAATTTTGGCCCCGCAGACTTAAGCGACATGCAGGCATATACTGGGCTGGGAGAGTGAAAATACAAGAATACTCGCATCACAAATGTTTTTGTTACTGAGCTAAATAACCTGAAAGAAGAATGAAAGAATTGCATTTCTATAGCGCCGTTCACGACCTCAGGACGTCCCAAAGCGCTTAACAGCCAATGAAGTATCTTTGAAGTGTAGTCACTGTTCACGCTTTACTGTATAATGTTGCTCTGAATCTAGATTTCATTTAAATTTAACTGAATTTTTAAATTTGAAAGATTTAATTCAATTGTTATTTGTTAATAATTATATTGGCAAAAGCCAAAGTCCTTGAAACGCAAGGAAACTATCAAACCAAAGGACAAGGCTCGCTAATCTATTTAAATGCTAGCTGTCTTGATGCTATTTCCATCAGTACTTAGACTTCCCGATAGCAATACACCTAACAGCTATATGTAAGCCTTAACACCATTTTAAATTCCTTACCTAAGTACTGCCATCTACAAATTTAGATCAGCTTCAGAAGACCTATTTCAGAACTTCCAAAACTAAATCCAAACCCAATGCAGATTTATTGCAAAGCTTATCTCTATCTCTCAGCACGATGTGTTGTGAGAAAATAAATTTCCTGGTCACTGGTTTAAAATTTCCTCTCTCAATAGAAAATATGACACCGAGGGCTGAAATTGCCCCTTCCGATAAGGCCTCTGGCCACCGGAAAGCGCGGAATGGCCGCCGAGTCTCTGCGGAGCGATCGGCATTTTGGAAATTGCCCTTGTTTACTTGCCCAGGAGCGCTCCACCCATTTTCCCACCGCAGTGTGCACGCGTCGACCCCATACCGACTGGCGGGGACACCCTCGCGAAATTGCCCCTCGGGAAATTGCTCCTTTCCCGGTATTGCCCCGCAGGAGTGGCCCCGCCGCTGATCAGTGCCCCCCGACAGCTTTTGCTGTTGCTACACTCCCTGTGAACCAGCGGCCCAGCCACCCTTAAAGGGGAGGTGGCGCACTGCTGCGGCTGCCATGTCATTTTTTTGTCGGCCAACTGCTAGGTCGGCTCGACAATTATGCCCGCAGGTTCAGCCGGGCCGCCAACAGGCAGCCTGGCACTCCCTCTTGCCAGTAAAGTGGCTGCAGAGTTCGCAGCAGCCCTCCCCTTTAACTGAAGGGGAGAGGCGTTGTGACGCGCCAGAGCGATGATGTCATCAGCATGGCGCTGATGATTGACAGCCTCGGATACACCACCCCGCCCCCACTTCCGCCCCCATGATGAGACCACTTCCGCTCCGCTCAAAGAAAAACCTCGAACTGCTGAATTTCAATGGTTAGGCCGTCCCAATGTATGGGGCGGCCAGAACACATCGAACCAGTAAGTGCGCCTCGTTTCGGGCGGTGGGCAATTTCGGTCCCCTAGTTTTTAATTATTTTGTTTCAGAATAGAATTGCTCTGGGTTGATTCAGTTTAAAAATTTTGATTTTCGTCTTAAGGCCAAAACTTGACAATCTCTCTTCAAGATCTTTTTTTATTCAAATGTTAACATTTTCAGCATTTTGATATCAGAGTAACTTTCACTTCATTGTAATTAATTTCACAGTGTACTGCACACCAACTTCTATTGTTAAAAAAAAGAAAGACTTGCATTAGGAAACATTTCTACACACAAATGGTGGTAGAAGTTTGGAACTCTCTTCCGCAAATGGTACATCAATTGTTCAGTTTAAATCTGAGATTGATAGCTTTTTGATAACCAAAGATATTAAGGGATATGGGCTAAAGGCAGGTATACGGAGTTAGATCACAGATCATCCATGACCTCACTGAATAGCTCAAGTGGCTGAATGGCCTACACCTGTTCTTTGTTTCCTCTGTTCTGCAGTACAATATATGTATTTCACTATAACTGTAGTGTATTCCCATTTCTCCATCATGTGTATGTGTTTTTCTCTGTAAGGTATCCATTGTAGTTCAAAGTATGTTTGTCCTCCCCATCAACATGTTCAAATTTTCCTTCAAATAATTAGCCTTTATTCATCAGAAGAATTAGAGCGGATCTCATAGAAACATATAAAATTCTGACAGGGCTGGACAGGTTAGATGCAGGAAGAATGTTTCCGATGTTGAAGAAGTCAGAACCAGGGGTCACAGTCTCAGGATAAAGGGTAAGCCATTTAGGACCGAGATGAGGAGAAAGTTCTTCACTCAGAGAATTGTGAACTTGTGGAATTCTTTACCACAGAAAGTTGTTGAGGCCAGTCGTTAGATATATTCAAAAGGGAGTTGGATGTGACCCTTATGGCTCAAGGGATCAAGGGGTATGGGGAGAAAGCAGGAGTCTGGTACTGAAGTTGCATGATCAGCCATGATTATATTGAATGGTGGTGCAGGCTCGAAGGGCCGAATGGCCTACTTCAGCACCTATTTTATATGTTTTATGTTTCTAGCACATTAAAAAAAATTCTCACACTGATCAAATCTTTCTGCAGGGTGAAAGAAAGGAAGAAGGGTCACTTTGGGGTTGAGATGGCTCCAAGATGACTCGTCTCGAGATGAAACATAGAACTGGGTCCATGCTCAGTGGTGATCTGATATCTAACCTAGGCAGGACCACAATATTCCAGGGCACTGTTGATGATCAACCAGCCAACCTAGCTCATTATTAAATCCTGCCACTGGGGGTGTGGAGGGGGAAGGGGGGTGGTGGGGGGAGTGAAATTCTTCCAAGGTTGCTCTTGAAGACAGTACAATAACAGGCAAGGCGGTCCTAGCAGGATAAGCATTGGGAAGATTACAAATGCTCTGTGGGTAATTTAGCTAAACTCCAGCAGTATCCCTTTGCACATTTGAGGGCACTTAGCCTTGACTGTTGCCAACCTGTGGTCAAACTTTCACAGCGTGGCTAAGTGTGTCCATATGGTAGGAGAGTGTGCGCTCCACATCTCTTCAATAGAAATGTTGCTCGTGTGGCTTCCTCACAAGCCTGGCTTGAACACTCCTGAGCATGGGGATTGGGTTCCACATGCCCCAGACATCCAGTGGACCAAAAGATCAATCAATCTCACTCTCGACCAATATGGCTGATTTGAGACATTTCAGTGCACCTGCAAGTGATTAGTTATAACAGTTCAGATTTCCTAAATTTTCCACCATTTTAATCACTGCATCATTGGTGGCCGTGCCTTCAGCTGCCGAGGCCTTAGGTTCTGGAATTACCTCCCGAAACCTCTCCGCCTCTCTACCATTCTTTGCTCCTTTAAGATGCTCCTTAAAACCTACCTTTATGTGGTGTCAAATTCTGTTTGATAATGCTCATGTGAAGCACCTTGGGACGTTTTACTATGTTAAAGGTGCTTTATAAATGCAAGTTATTATTGTTGTCTACTTGTCCTTTGAAAAATACAGAACTTGCAAGCAACATTACCACGTCAGAGTTGTTGTGGGTGGGGAGGGAGGGTGCCTGATGACATGAAATTTTACAGCCTAGAAGGAGACCATTTTGCCCAATGTGCCTGCTTATCTTACAAGTGGTTGGCGAGAAGCCACAAACTCAGTCCTGCTTGCAACATTATGAAGGAATTTGAGAAGCAAGGAAGGAGACACATAGCCCCCTCAAGAAATGAGGGCTTACAGTATAATGACAACTTGTGAGATAATTCAAAGCCAGCATATCAGGAACTTTCAAGGGAAGCAGAAGATAAGCTCATGCATATGCAACAAAGCACAACACTATATTGTGGTAGATGCAATTGTTGCTGTGCTACAGTATTACATTTTGAATGAGTTTTTGGAGTGCCACAATCTTTCATAACATATCAGTGGCCTAGAGGTACGCATTTCATCGGCAGTGCAGTACTCAGTGTCTAAATGACCCAAATGAGGTCACCAGCCGGATTTTAGATTGCCACAAAAAGCATATATTATTAATGATTGGAACTGGGGTCATGAGGATTGGAGTAATCCTTTCAGCGCTGACAGGATTTCAAAAGCTAAATCAAAAATATAACAAGATTATTGTAATGTCAGGTTATTTCAAGAACACCAATTGTCATTCCAGCTGTTCAACACATTATTATTTAACTATTGTTTCTGCAATAAAAACTCCTGGCTCCGGGCTAAAGTACAAAGACATCGGATAAAATAGGTGTTAAATCTGCAGAACTAGAATGGTCATTGATAGGGGGTTCCCTAATAATGACATTGCTGTGACAATTCGGAGCAATAGGTCTATAAAGAATAACAAAATGGAAGTTTATTTACTGTATAGCTCAGTTTTCCCACACAAGGCAGGAGAGGTGGGGAAACCTGTTGGCTCACCAGAACCTTAAGACAGCCCAATTGTGTGTCATCATCATAGGCAGTCCCTCGAACGAGGATGACTTGCTTCCACATGAGTTCACAGATGTTTCATTGAACTCCAATTGCCTGTGCATGGAATTTTTCACGTGTGGTGACCGTTGCACATCAGCCACCACAGGGGTTAACCAGGACGACTGGAGACCTGCTCTTCTACTGCACGGACTTAGTGCGCACACATATCGCAGTGTGGGCTGCCCCTGGGCCCTCGGCAAAATTGTATGTACTCACTGCGAAGAGCCAGCTTCTGCAATTTGCCTGATTACACAGATTGCCGGCTCTGTGGGGCTGGGTTGGGTGCGATGTGAGGGGCGGGGTGGGGGGGGGGCTGCGCGGGGGGACACAGCGCAGCCTGAGTCGGAGCTGTGAACGACAGACCACAAACTTCAGGATTTCTGTATGTGCCAAATCCCGAAGTGGCGCACAGTTTCAAAGGCGGAATAACGGCGAATGGCGTCAGTTCGCCCTCGTCCCGACAGCAAATTCCAGGCCATTATTTTAGTTTCCCTCTTGTAAGGTAGCTAGAATCGTGAAACTTATTTAAGAGATTTTGGTGGGAACCCATTAAGCCATGTTTCACGTACGAATTTTAAGCACATAAGAATTTGAAGCAGGAGTAGACCATTCGGCCCCTTGAGCCTACTCCGCCATTCATTGAGATCATGGCTGATCTGCTACCTCAACTCCACTTGCCTCAATGTACCTTTTCGCGAAGCAGAACTTCACAAGAACTTCCATCCCTTTTTACAGTATATAATACTGAGGACAACCTCCATTCACACCTTGGGTTCTTTCAAGCGTTCCATTCGAGTTTAGTGGGCATGATCTATTTTATCTAGGTTGCAGTGTTAATTTTGTTCCACCAACTGATGAAGTGACTGAGTCATCAGAGGGACCCACTGGAGTGATGGGTGGTGGCGTATTCAGCAAGGCAACAGTGCTTAAAGGTCTGGAGCTCATAGGTAAAGGGGACTTGCACTTTTGCAGTACCAAATCTTTGCGGTATTTTGTACCTTGTGTTTTGTCACACCTTGTGCCTGCTGAGGAGTATGGGGAAGGCTCTCCTATTTGGGGACAGCTGCTTGCTGCGGCAACTGTAGGAAAGGAGGGTGATGCCTCTCATTACATTTTTCTTATCATCTAAATCATGGAGCAAAATGGGGGAGATCCGAAGGTGTTCCTATTCACAGCACTTTGCTTGTTTCAGAGGTAATAAAAACAACTCCAGGAAAGTATTGGATGAAAAATGAATTGTTTTGTAAAAATGGCAGCAGATGGAAGTAAAAGAAATGGCAATTACAGCATATAATGGGAGCATAGTGGTTATGTTACTGGACTAATGATCCGGAGATGTGAGTTCAAATTCCACCATGGCAGCAGGGGAATTTAAATTTAGTTCATTAAATAAATCTGGAATATAAAATAAAAGCTCGTAAAGGTTGAACCTCTCTTATCCGGGATTCCCTTTTCCGGCACCACTCCTCGTCTGACACCATTCCGGCCACCGGGTGGCGCATGCACAAAACTCTGACATGAACAAATTGAAGTCCTTCCTCGCTGCCGACTCCTGCAATCGCTGGTCTGACCCCGCGATCCACCGTCCCCATACCCCCCATGATCTCTCTGCTAAACTCCCAACCCCAAGCCAGCTAGCCCCAATATTCCCTTGCTCAGGACCTGTAACATCCAATTTAATGTGACCTCCCCTCGTCCGGCAAAATCCCTTATCCGACAAAGGCCAGGGCCTGAGGGTATTGGATAAGAGAGGTTCAACCTGTTTCAGTAATGGTGACCATGAAACTATCAGATTGTTGTAAAAACCCATCTGGTTCACTCTTGTCCTTTAGGGATGGAAATCTGCTGTCCTTACCCGGTCTGGCCTACATGTGACTTCAGACCCACAGCAATGTGGTTGACTCTTAACTGCCCTCTGAAATGGGCGAGCAAACCACTCAAATTACTACGATAAAGTCACTGTGGGGGTACCTTCACCACACGGACTGCAGCGGTTCAAGAAAGTGGCGCTTAAGGGCCATTAGGGATGGGCAATAAATGCCGGTTTTACCAGCAACACTCGTATCCCGAGAATGAATTTTAAAATATCAGTACGGAAATACTGAATCATGAAAATAAAAGAGGCTTCAAGCTTTATTATATGAACAACTGTGTCAAATTAAGAAGGTTCAAAAGATTTTTGTTCTCACACGCAAGTTTTACACTTAAATGGTTTTCACTTCTGACACGCACAATTTCTCACCCATTTTATTTGGTGAACTCTCGGCTTTGAATGGCGAGCTCACCTTACATTGCTGTTGAAGGCTGATCCCAAAAGTTCTAATAGGCTTGACTATTGCCAATTTGGGTGAGCAAAATGTTTGCAGTGCTTCAGTTCTGCTGATTCATTACCGGGATGAGACAACTGTCCCTGATGTGACCTGGTGGCATTGTCGGTGATTAAGCCGACACAAGAAATAACATATTGTCACGAGCACTGCTTCATCCTAAAATCTGGGGTATGTGGCAAGTGCCAGATTTAGCACAGAGATCAGCATTGACTATTTATTAGGGCCAATTATATTCCTGTTCGAAAGCTTTAAGAATATTTACTGGTAGCTGTCCACATCAGGGCCTACTTTCTGGTCCCAATGCTGAACATCTGGGGACAGCTCTGACATTCACAACCAGGCTTAGTTCTGAAGAGTTTGCAATTAAAAGACAGATCTGATACCAACTTTAGATGTCTGAACCCAACTTCTGATAACTGAAACTGTTCGTGTCCTTGCATGGATGCTATCTTGGATGTGAAATACTGCAAATCTTTGTGCCTACGTGGATTTTTGGGGGTGCTAGACTGGGTTGTCCTATTGTGATTCCTTCACCTGATTTTTGACCCAGTAGAACACAATTGATTTCACAAAGAGTTCTTGCCTTTAATGATACTTTGATCTGTCTGTCTTCATTGGACTTAGTGTTGTTGAGGTTATGACTCACCTGGAGTAGTTCGTACAAAAGAGACAGCGGGGTCTTTTGACGACTTGATAAGCTTGCTTCCGCCCTGTTGCATTCGTGTCTGCTATTTCTCATATGAGAGCAATTGCTACTCAGGCTTTGAAGATATAAACAAATACTTGCCTTAGGTTGATGTGGGCAGGAAACCCCATGATCTCTCAGATCCAAGCAAAGTAAATTAAGGCAGGCTGCATCAGGAGAATAAGGCTGTTACTTATCACTTGGAGGGTTCGAGTCTGGGTGGGGTAGAGGAGCAAAGGGATGTTGGAGGACAAAACATAAATCACTAAAAAGTAGTGACACAGGTTAACAAGGTCATAAAAAACAGCAAAGCAAACACGAGGGTTTATTTCTAGAGGGGTAGAATTGAAATGTAGGAAAGTTATGCTCAACCTTGGTTAGACCACACTTAGAGTACTGTGTATAATTCTTGTCGCTATATTATGATAAGGATATAGAAGCACTGGAGAGGGTGCAGAGAAGATTTACAAGCATAATGCCAGAATTGTGAGGGTATACCTGTCAGGAAAGAATTAACAAGCTGGGTCTCTTTTCTCTTGAAAACAGAAGGCAGAGGGGTGACCTAATAGAGAGGTCTTTAAAATTATGAAAGGTTTTGATAGCATAGGCACAGAGAGAATATTTCCACTTGTGGGGAACAGCATAACTAGAGGCCATCAATATAAGATAGTCACCAAGAAATTAAATAGGGAATCCAGAAGAGAATGGTGAGAAAGTGTAACTTGCTACCACAGGGAGTGATTGAAGTGAATAGTATCGATGTATTTAAGGGGATGCTAGACAAGCATATGAGGGAGAAGGGAATAGAGGGTTACGCTGATAGATTTAGATGAGGAAAGATGGGAGGAAGCTCGAGTGTCGTGAAAACACCGGCATGGACTGGTTGGGCCGAATGGCCTGTTTCTGTGCCGTATATCCGATGTAATCCTATGTACCCTCTATTCCCTTCCTATAGAGTGGGTCTTTGGGTGTGTGACTACATTAATTCAAAATGGGCCCCAAAATATCAATGTCAACGGCCTACTGTAAATAAGCTGAGATCAAAATTTTAAACAGATGTTGCAGTATAACATAAACTGTGGGGGGGGAGAAGTAGTACCGGAGTTTTGAAATATATTGTACATTTGGGTATCTGTGTGGTAACTTCGTCCACTTCCACCTTAGTTGCTGGTGCTGAGATGAGCCAGTGATTGAGCTTTCTTTGATGATGATATATCTTGCTGTTTGAGTATGTTTCTACACTGGTGTTTGGAGAAAGCTTTGTTCTTTATGGGTGGTATTGATCAGTATGGGTGGAGCTACGGAATACCAAAGGGCAGAAAACGCTAATGGGAATGGTGTACAAACCACCAAACAATAGTAGTGAGGTTGGGGACAGCATCAAACAAGAATTTAGGGATGCGTGCAATAAAGGTGCAGCAGTTATCATGGGAGACTTTAATCTACATGTTGATTGGGCTAACCAAACTGGCAGCAATACAGTGGAGGAGGATTACCTGGAGTGTATTAGGGATGGTTTTCTAGACCAATATGTTGAGGAGCCAACTAGAGGGCTGGCCATCCTAGACTGGGTGATGTGTAATGAGAAAGGACTAATTAGAAATCTTGTTTTGCGAGGCCTCTTGGGGAAGAGTGGCCATAATATAATAGAATTCTTTATTAAGATGGAGCGTGACACAGTTAATTCAGAGACTAGGGTCCTGAACTTAAGGAAAGGTAACTTCAATGGTATGAAACGTGAATTGGCAAGAATAGACTGGCGAATGACACTTAAAGGGTTGATGGTGGATAGGCAATGGCAAACCTTGGATGAACTTTAACAATTGTACATGCTTGTCTGGAGTAAAAATAAAATGGGGAAGGTGGCTCAACCATGGCTAACAAGGGAAATTAAGGATATTGTTAAATCCAAGGAAGTGGCAGATAAATTGGCCAGAAAAAGCAGCAAACCTGAGGACTGGGAGAATTTTATAATTCAGCAGAGGAGGACAAAGGGTTTAATTAGGAGGGGGAAAATAGAATATGAGAGGAAGCTTGCTGGCATCATATAAACTGACTGCAAAAGCTTCTATAGATATGTGAAGAGAAAAAGATTAGTGAAGAAAAATGTAGGTCCTTTGCAGTCAGATTCAGGTGAATTTATAATGGGGAACAAAGAAATGGCGAACCAGTTGAACAAATACTTTGGTTCTGACTTCACGAAGGAAGACACAAATAACCTTCCGAAAATATTAGGGAACCGAGGATCTAGTGAGAAGGAGGAACTGAAGGAAATCCTTATTAGGCGGGAAATTTTGTTGGGGAAATTGATGGGATTGAAGGCCAATAAATCCCTGGGGCCTGATAGTCTGCATCCCAGAGTACATAAGGAAGTAGCCCTAGAAATAGTGGATGCATTGGTGATCATTTTCCAACAGTCTATCTACTCTGGATCAATTCCTATGGACTGGAGGGTAGCAAATGTAACACCACTTTTTAAGAAAGGAGGAAGAGAGAAAACGGGTAACTATAGACCGGTTAGCCTGACATCAGTAGTGGGGAAAATGTTGGAATCATTTATTAAAGATGAAATAGCAGCGCATTTGGAAAGCAGTGACGGGATCGGTCCAAGTCAGCATGGATTTATCAAAGGGAAATCATAATTGACAAATCTTCTAGAATTATTTGAGGATGTAACTCATAGCGTGGACAAGGGAGAACCAGTGGATGTAGAGTATTTGGACTTTCAGAAGGCTTTTGACAAGGTCCCACTCAAGAGATTAGTGTGCAAAATTAAAGCACATGGTATTGGGGGTAATGTACTGATGTGGATAGAGAACTGGTTGGCAGACAGGAAGCAGAGGGTTGGTATAAACGGGTCCTTTTCAGAATGGCAGGCAGTGACTAGTGGAGTGCCGCACGGCTCAGTGCTGGGACCCCAGCTATTTACAATATACATCAATGATTCAGAAGAAGGAATTGAGTGTAATATCTCCAAGTTTGCAGATGACACTATGCTGGATGGTGGTGTTTCCTGTGAAGAGGACCCTAAGAGGCTGCAGGATGATTTGGACAGGTTAGGTGAGTGGGCATACGCATGGCAGGTGCAGTATAATGTGGATAAATGTGAGGTTATCCACTTTGGTGGCAAAAACATGAAGGCAGAATATTATCTGAATGGCGGCAAATTAGAAAAAGGGGAGATGCAACGAGACCTGGGTGTCATGGTACATCAGTCATTGAAAGTTGGCATGCAAGTACAGCAGGCGGTGAAGAAGGCAAATGGTATGTTGGCCTTCATAGCTAGGGGATTTGAGTATAGGAGCAAGGAGGTCTTACTGCAGTTGTACAGGGCCTTAGTGAGGCCACACCTGGAATATTGTGTTCAGTTTTGGTCTCCTAATCTGAGGAAGGACATCCTTGCTATTGAAGGAGTGCAGCGAAGGTTCACCAGACTGATTCCCGGGATGGCAAGACTGACATATGAGGAGAGAATGGATCAACTGGGCCTGTATTCACTGGAGTTTAGAAGGATGAAAGGCGATCTCATAGTAACATATAAAATTCTGACGGGACTGGACAGGTTAGATGCAGGAAGAATGGGGCATAATCTAAGGATAAGGGGTAAGCCATTTAGGACTGAGATGAGGAGAAACTTCTTCACTCAGAGAGTTGTTAATCTGTGGAATTTCCTATCGCAGAGAGTTGTTGATGCCAGTTCATTGGATGTATTCAAGAGGGAGTTAGATATGGCCCTTATGGCTAAAGGGATCAAGGGGTATGGAGAGAAAGCAGGAAAGGCATACTGAGGTGAATGATCAGACATGATCTTATTGAATGGTGGTGCAGGCTCGAAGGGCCGAATGGCCTACTCCTGCATCTATTTTCTATGTTTCTATGTTTCTTTGAGAAAGAAAATCTCATGAATGAATCGAGTGTAGAATTCTCCTTGGTGTTTCTTTTGTTGGTTTGACTATTACAAATGACTGTGGAATGATACTGAAGGCTTGGCTCTAACTAAGCACTTACTTATAAGAACGTAAGAACATAAGAATAGGACCTATGGGCATGTCTTGCTGACTTATTCAAGCTGATTTAGTGTCTGCTATTTCAGTCTGGATAAATTTGTTGAGAAAGTTGATCATTTTTGGAGACCTCCTTGAAGATGCTGGAAAAAAGGCGGAAAGACAAATTCATGTTCAAATATAAGTTGTAGAGGGAACATCAGAGGTCGAAAATATACTCTGAAATAATAGAAAACTTGAAGTCTTGGCCGAGTAATGTTCCAGGAAGAATATGAAATGCTTTCCATAATCCATGGTTGCAGTATAGCTAAAGGTAAACTTTAAAGCGATATGAGGATATTCGTGAATTCAATGCTCAACATGTTCAAACACTGTGGTCCAGTAATCAGCAAAATAAAAAGAAAACTGAATTAGAGAGCCAAATAGAGCAGCATAGAGTTCAGTCAATCTGAAACAGTATGATGCTCTTGACAGACCACATCTTGAGTACTTTGTTCACTTCCAGTCATTGGAACTGAATGAGACACTCAGTTTAAAGAACCACAAAACTGATCATAAACTTGGAGAAACGTGAAGTTTCAAGCTTTGAAAATAAGCAACTAAGAACAACATTATTAGATAGTATGTGGAAGAGGAAAAGTAAATCTGAATCATTACTTCAAATTAAAACCAACAACAGCAACTTGCAAGTATATAGTACCTTTATGATAGAAACATGTCCGAAAACAATGACGAAAATTCAAGGGTATTAAGAAATAATTTAATGCTCTATGAGGACTTGTGTTTCTTTCTGGATGAATGAGCTATGACAGCCTTCATAAAGAACATAAGAAATCAGAGCAGGAGTCGGCCATACGGCCCCACGAACCTGCTCCGCCATTCAACATTATGGCTGATCTGATCATAGACGCAGCTCCACTTCCCCGTCCGCTCCTCATAACCCCTTATGACCTTATCGTTTAAGAAACTGTCTATTTCTGTCTCAACTTTATTCAATGTCCCAGCTCCCATCGCTCTCTGAGGCAGCAAATTCCATAGATTTACAACGTACTGAGAGAAGAAATTTCTCCTCATCTCTGTTTTAAATGGGCGGCCCCTTATTCTAAGTTAATGGCCTCTAGTTCTAGTCTCCCCCGTCAGTGGAAACATCCACTCTGCATCCACCTTTTACACGTTTCGATAAGATCACCTCTCATTCTTCTTAATTCCAATGAGTGGAGACCCAACCTACTCAACCTTTCCTCATAAATCAACCCTCCCATCTCCAAAATCAACCTAGTAAATCTTCTCTGAACTGCCTCCAAAGCAAGTATATCCTTTCGTAAATATGGAAACCAAAACTGCACGCAGTATTCCAGGTGTGGCCTCACCAATACACTGTATAGCTGTAGCAAGACTTCGCTGCTTTTATACTCCATCCCCTTTGCAATAAAGGCCAGGATACCATTGGCCTTCCTGATAACTTGCTGCACCTGCATACTATCCTTTTGTGTTTCATGCACAAGTACCCCCAGGTTCCGCTGTACTGCAGCACTTTGCAATCTTTCTCCATTTAAATAATAACTTGCTCTTTGATTTTTTTCTGCCAAAGTGCATGACCTCACATTTTCCAACATTATACTCCATCTGCCAAATTTTTGCCCACTCACTGAGCCTGTCTATGTCCTTTTGCAGATTTTTTGTGTCCTCCTCACACATTGCTTTTCCTCCCATATTTGTATCGTCAGCAAACTTGGCTACCTTACACTCAGTCCCTTCTTCCAAGTCATTAATATAGATTGTAAATAGTTGGGGTCCCAGCACCGATCCCTGCGGCACCCCACTAGTTACTGGTTGCTGCCCAGAGAATGAACCATGTATCCCGATTCTCTGTTCTCTGTTAGTTAGCCAATCCTCTATCCATGCTAATATATTACCCCCAACCCCATGAACTTTTATCTTGTGCAGTAACCTTTTATATAGCACCTTGTCAAATGCCTTCTGGAAGTCCAAATACACCACATCTACTGGTTCCCCTTGATCCACCCTGTTCATTACATCCTCAAATGATTCCAGCAGTTTTGTCAAACATGACTTCCCCTTCATAAATCCATGCTGAATGCCTAACCAAATTTTGCTTTTGCAAATGTCCTGCTATTGCTTCTTTAATAATGGACTCCAACATTTTCCCCACCACAGATGTTAGGCTAACTGGTCTATAGTTTCCTGCTTTTTGTCTGCCTCCTTTTTTAAACAGGGGCGTTACACTTACAGTTTTCCAATCTGCTGGGAGCTCCCCAGAATCCAGGCAATTTTGGTAAATTACAACCAATGCATCCACAATCCCTGCCGTTACTTCTCTTAAGACTCGAGGTTCAGGGGATTTATCTGCTTTTCGTCCCTTTCTCTTACTGAGTACCACCTTCTTAGTGATTGTGATTGTGTTAAGTTCCTCCCCCGCTATCCCCCTTGACTATCCACTGTTGGAATATTGTTAGTGTCCTCTACCGTAAAGATGATACAAAATATTTGTTCAGAGTTTCTGCGATCTCCATGTTCCCCATTACTAATTCCCCGGTCTCGTCCTCTCAGGGACTAACATTTACTTTAGCCAGTCTTTTCCTTTTAATATACCTATAGAAACTCTTGCTATCTGTTTTTTATATTTTGTGCTAGTTTACTTTCATAATCTATCTTCCTTTTCTTAATCATTTTTTTAGTCATGCTTTGCTGACTTTCAAAAGCTTCCCAGTCTTCTGTCCTCGTTACTAGTTTTGGCCACTTTGTATGCCCTTGTTTTAATTGGATACCATTCTTTATTTCTTTAGTTAGCCACAGATGGCTATCTTTTCTCTTACACCCGTACAGCCTTCATCATCCATAAAAAACCTTGTGAACTGACATTCCCATCTAGGTAATGAATTTTACTAGCGTGTGAGGTACAGTAAATAAAGAGGAAATTTACATGACACGCAGTTTAGCGTATTATGGCTCTGAGAATCTGTGGGGATGTCACCGGTCGCCTGGCAGAACTCCATTGGAAAATAGCAGAGACTCGGATATACCGAATCTACACCAAAGCCGGGATTTTCCAGCATGCCATTCAGAGTAAATATCAGGGAGCAGGAACTCCTTACATCATGAGTTCCAGATCCCACTTCCCTGACTCATTCAGGACCCAGTTTAGTTCTGGAGGCTGGTACTGCAGATGGTTGGAAGTGGGCCCCGGAGGGGATTGGGTGGGGGGGCGCGGTGGGGGTTCCAGATTATGGCAAGTAATCTAGGCACCTGATGGAATTTGCAGTTTTTAAAAGAAGTATCTTGATTGCGCCACTTATCCAAGGAGCCAAGTGGGACATGGTTAGAGTCTAAGGGGAAGCCAGAGGCCATCCCATTGGCGGTCAGGTGCCCAGTTTTCCGGTTACGTGGGACAGGAGCTGCCGGAAATGCATCGGCATTAACGCTGCCTGCCCCGTCCAATTTAATCATCCTCCCTCTGATCCCGCAAGCACTGGCAGCATCAGCGCCACAGTGCAACGGGGAGATACGGTCCTGACCTAAACACCACCTCCTGAGGCTTCTCCGAGCCGAAGGGCTCTAAATTCAATGCCTTTGTATCTCCCAAGAGCGCCTCCGGGGGCGCTAACGGGGCGCAAATGCCTTGGCATCCGGGCGAGAAGCTGGCAACGACTCCCGCCATATTAGGAGATCGGAGATCGTGACATCATCGCTGCGCACATCGCCCCGTTAGCACCCTGGCCTCAAAATTCATTTTCGCCCCCTGCAGCAGCACCAGGCAAAAACACCGACAGCTACAGGAGGTGCAGATCGGGCTGCCGTCCGCGACCGGGGTGAAAATTAAAGGCGAGGTGGCCGATAGAAAATTTAAAAAAAACATAGGTTGGCTTTCCTGCTGCTGTTCTGTTTTCTTTGCGGAGTCCTGCCCGTGATCGCTCAGCTCAGCACTCTGCTTGAGTGCCGGGCTAATCGCCGTGCATCACTGCTCCATTGTGATCCAGGTAGGTCACTTTTTCATTTGAAGAGTCAGCAGCGTGGGCCCTTTCCTTTAATGAGGGAATGGGCCCCTTGGACACGGCAACGCTGCATGCCCCAGTGTGCAGCGCTGCTGAGGTGTCCGCCCTGTTAGCGCTCCAAGAAGGAAGTGGAGCGCTTGATTTAGCGCTTCACTTCCTTCCGGGGGTAATAACCCGAATTTTTTGCAAGGTGTGAGACTTCAACGCATGGCGCTGTGTTTTGCATCTCCCAACTGTTACTGCTCCCAAACGGGGTGATAATGAACTTAACCCCTAAGTGCTTTCTTCTTTAAGAATTAAAGTAATAGCATACTGTATGGAACTGAACCAGACAGACGAGGTTATGAGAGCAAAACATAAAGCAGAAGATAAAGGTACACGGAGACAGAGGAAATGTATTAGCATGGATAGAGAATTGGCTGGCTAACAGAAAGCAGAGAGTCGGGATAAATGGGTCCTTTTCGGGTTGGAAATCGGTGGTTAGTGGTGTGCCACAGGGATCGGTGCTGGGACCGCAACTGTTTACAATATACATAGATGACCTGGAAGAGGGGACAGAGTGTAGTGTAACAAAATTTGCAGATGGCACAAAGATTAGTGGGAAAGCGGGTTGTGTAGAGGACACAGAGGGGCTGGAAAGAGATTTAGATAGGTTAAGCGAATGGGCTAAGGTATGGCAGATGGAATACAATGTTGGAAAATGTGAGGTCATCCACCTTGGGAAAAAAAACAGTAAAAGGGAATATTATTTGAATGGGGAGAAATTACAACATGCTGCGGTGCAGAGAGACCTGGGGGTCCTTGTGCGTGAATCCCAAAAAGTTAGTTTGCAGGTGCAGCAGGTAATCAGGAAGGCGAATGGAATGTTGGCCTTCATTGCGAGAGGGATGGAGTACAAAAGCAGGGAGGTCCTGCTGCAACTGTATAGGGTATTGGTGAGGCCGCACCTGGAGTACTGCGTGCAGTTTTGGTCACCTTTCTTAAGGAAGGATATACTAGCTTTGGAGGGGGTACAGAGACGATTCACTAGGCTGATTCCGGAGATGAGGGGGTTACCTTATGATGATAGATTGAGTAGACTGGGTCTTTACTCGTTGGAGTTCAGAAGGATGAGGGGTGATCTTATAGAAACATTTAAAATAATGAAAGGGATAGACGAGATAGAGGCAGAGAGGTTGTTTCCACTGGTCGGAGAGACTAGAACTAGGGGGCACAGCCTCAAAATACGGGGGAGCCAATTTAAAACCGAGTTGAGAAGGAATTTCTTCTCCCTGAGAGTTGTGAATCTGTGGAATTCTCTGCCCAAGGAAGCAGTTGAGGCGAGCTCATTGAATGTATTCAAATCACAGATAGATAGATTTTTAACCAATAAGGGAATTAAGGGTTACGGGGAGCGGGCGAGTAAGTGGAGCTGAGTCCACGGCCAGATCAGCCATGATCTTGTTGAATGGCGGAGCAGGCTCAAGGGGCTAGATGGCCTACTCCTGTTCCTAATTCTTATGTTCTTATGTTCCTATTCTCATTCACTTTCGTTAACTGGTGACAATTGCACAAGATGCATATGCATAGGGCTAGGCTTAGCTGTGATAGATCTCTGAGTTCACGAGATCACCAACATTCAGTGTCCAGGCTTTGATAAGAGGAATGGCCATCAGAGGGCTGCGAGCATCCACGGAACCATATGATGGTCATTATTCTTATCCACACCTGAAGTAAAAGGAATTCTCATACACTTATTTTTAGTCTTCCCTCCAAATGTGGTTACCTTCAAGAGAGGAGTAAGTAGAAATAATTGGAGGTAAACAAAAAAAACACAGTTTATGGGAATTCCCTTTCCTTCAGTGCAAGATGACCTATCCTTCCCCCCCATGCCTCTGACTTTTAAATCCAGTCAATCTGCAAACTTCTTCATTGCACCCCCCCCCCCCCATTGAGATGTGTGATGCAATTTCATTATAAGAATGGTCATAAAGATAAAATACCTCCTCAATCCATTTCATCACAATTTATGGGCATGTCACCATTGAATTAATTGCTGTGGGTATTCTATGCCTTGCATTCAAACTGGTGATATGTCGAAAACACATCTTTAATAGAAATTTTATATTGAAGATTTCAGCTGTGTATATTTTAGCCTTGAGGCTCATTCTGTATTATTTTATTTCCGAGCAATTGTGCGTCCTCGTCGCACAGAGCCCTTGTTTCACTGGAGCCTATCACCATGTGACATCAAACAATGAAATTATTTAGTGAATGGGAGGAGGGGGGGAGCTTGAAATAAAATGGAAAATCCCATTCTCACAGATGAAGTAATTTGTATAGAATAGAAAGAATTTTAATTTTTTTTTTTCTGCTACCGACTGCTTCAATATTTTGACTTTCTTTCAACAGGCACTCGAATCAATAACCATTCAGTGAACATTGGGTTGGTGCCAGAAAATAACCGTGAGTCTAAACTTTTATTCTCATTTGCAGAATAAGTGTGGGGTTTTCGCGTTTTGTTCCCTATTACCATTTTCATTGTGTTTATTGATAAACAAGAGTTCATTCAGTTGGAAGGTTTATTAATATTCATTATCCTAACTGAATTGCTAATTTTGTCATCAAGTTTAATGCCCGAATGAGGCAGTAGAAAAATGTATTTACTCTGGAGTGAGAGAGAAACATTTTACGATTGCTGATAAAATATTGAAGGATATATTTAACAACAAAAGATTAGAAAGGGCTCACTGAGTTCTGCCAATGCACTGTGTGATGTTGTACCAAGCTCTGCCAACAAGAAATGCACAAATTTCAACCCTGGGTCTGTCCTAAGTTATCAGATCTAAGCTGGAATGGTGGTAAGGGCATGATGATTGACATCGCTGTTCCCAAGTCACGGTGCTGGAAGTCCCGATAGCTATCCAATGACTCCTGCCAGAAAAGTATGTGGGTGTATTCAACATGCAAAAGATGGGATTAGCACTAAATTGTGATGCCCTACAGCCAAAGAACCTGTCAGCATTCCACATCTAGAATTGACATGACGACTGTTTATTGGGCAAGGTTGCGGAGGGCTGCAGGTGAACATGGAGCCCTGTTTCAGCGTGGGTCATTGCTTTCTGGCAAGATAATTGGGGGTGGGATGCAGTGAGAGAAAGAAGATACTCTCTGCCCAAACTGTTCTGAGAGACGGTGCTTTAGGAAAATAATAATGGAAGAAGTGGGCTGAAAAGACAGAATAATCTATGCATGTTGACACGAAAAATGTACAGAATTGTTTTGCGCTCTCATTTTGCTGGGCTTTTATCTTAACTGAAGACAATTTATTCCACTCTGTCTAAACCGGAATATCTAAAACAAATCCCATGTCACTTTATTATTTGACACAATTTTGTGACAGTTACTTTGTTTTCAGTTATTGAATGTGCTTGCCATTGCCCCAAAGCATTCCTTGTGCATACAGATGCTTTGGAACAAGACATCCTTGATCATTGATCTTTCCCAGTGATTTAAGCCACCAAGAACAGCTGCTGAAACTGAAACTATCCTCAGATGTCGAACTGGGATAGTTAGAGATTCCCAATTGATGGTAAGAACCAGAGGGTCCTCAAAGCTTTGAAGGTAGCTTAAGATTGGATTGTAGAAGCAAGCTTTACCCTACAATAGATGCAAGCCTTGCATTGCACTCGATTCCCTTTGCTCTCCTCCTCACATGAAAGAGCTGGCCTACCATGATGCACAGGTCCACAGGCACTAGCCAGCTCCCAGGACCTCAAACAAATGGCCATTCTTCAGGTATGAGCACAAACAGAGAGTGTCAGCAGTTTATTTGATCGCTGCGGACAAAGGCCATACTGTCTTCAGCCAGATAGATGCACACAAATATTTTTGCAGTATGCAGCACTGGATTTCAATCCAGGCTAGTGGATATTTCTCATGCCCAGTCCCTAGGTCAGCTAACACTGCACCGTCTGGGAATTAAAACCTTCTGCAATAGATTCTATCTTAAGTTCCCTCAAACTGTATTTGTTTAACTGTCGGAAATAAAAAAACTTTTATAAGCAAGAACCTTTTTGAATCTTTGAAATACTATCCCAGAAATGATGATAATAAATATATCTATTTTTGAGCCTAACTGGCTATTAAACAACCAACAACTCACCTTGTAAGATATTTGATATATTGCTAGCCATGACAGATTTTAATTGTAACATGTATAGAAGTCTAGAAATTACCATTGATAATATCAGCAGTTCAAAAATTAATGCGTCCATATGACATTTCTTTGTCTGATATTTTAGCGGAGTTGTTAACCCATTGAAAATATCTCCTATATTAAGGCAACTAAGGAACTAAAAATATTCCTTTTGTAGCTGAAGAAATCCATTGAAACTGCTTTGCAATATCACTTAATTGTGCCAGTGGTATTATTTTTAGGCATAAATAAATTGAAATAAAAGTTCTACGCATTAGAGCAAAGATAATTCCTCTTGCGATCTTGAAGAGTTCCATGTTGGAAATCCATTAGGTTCTAAGAGGGGCACCGGGTCCTTGCATTGGCTGAGCATTTGTGGAATATCACATGACTTAGACATCTGACACGTCACCTCAACATCTGGAACCTTGAAACAAAATGAAACGATAACAACAGATGTTTCTGGAAGTGGGCAGCAGGTCAATTGGGATCTGAAATAAAGAGATAAGTGAACAGGTTGGATGAGATCCTTTATCGTAGTCATCTAAGTCAGACCTTAGATAAGGCATTGGAAAGACAAAAATTGATGAGTCAGACATGGTTCGAAATTGGAAAGTAAAGCAGCACTATCTGTGCGCAAGAATGTAGCACGAAAAGACCCACCTGCTGTGCGATACCATCAATACCTGTTCATTTATTTTGATTTCAGGTTTTGTTATCTTCACATTTCTGTACAACTGTCAAACCCTGTTAAAGTGAATGAAAGGTTTACCCAAATAAACTTTTTTGTTTGTGAAGAATATTCATTCATCAGAAATGCACAATGAGGTTGAACTTTCACTGGTGTGCTGTTTAACAAACCCATGTAAAGTTCCTGTGTGTGCCATTTCAACTACCTGTCAACCTTTTCATTTTAAACTGTTTGATGACTTTATGTAAAATAGTGCCCATATGTATTTTAGGCAACACATTAACTAGTGCACTAAAAATAGTACTCAGTGCCACTTCAACTGCTGTGCAATGCACAGGTACTAATTTTTTGCTGTTTAGATACAGTTGAGTGTCCTGAATCCAGCAACCTCAGGACCAAGGCCGAGCCGGTTTTCGTGTTTTTCCGGACTTCGGAACGTGTTTCTGACGTCCGAAATCCGGAAACAACCGAGCCCAGGTTTGGGTATTTCCAGATTTCGGAACGTCAGAAATGGGTGGGGGGTTGGTGGTGGGTTGGTCTCCGAGGACCTGTTCGGGTCGCCGGCTCCATCCAGGAGGTTGTCGGGCAGGGCCCAACCGCCATGGAGGTGTTCAGGCGGGCCCCGCTGGGAAGAAGGCGTTTGCGTGGGCCCCGCCGTTGTGGAGGTGCTCGGGCGGGTCCTGCCAAGGAGGTTGTCGGGCCAGCGAGCCCTGCCAAGGAGTTTGTCGTCGGGCAGGGCCCTGCCAAGGATGTCGGGCAGGCTGGCCCCGCCGAGGAGGTGTTCGAGCAGGCCGGCGAGGAGGCCCCGAGGTAAGGGCGATGAGGCAAGCGACCGTGAGGCAAGGCCATAGGTCGGGCAACGGTGAGGCCCCGAGGTCGGCAGGGTCGTCCGGTCCTGATTCCGGAACATTTTACGGATTCCGGATGACCCTGCCACATATTGTCCCGGAGTCCGGATTCCGGAACTCCAGATTTTGGACGCTCAACCTGTACATACGTATGGTTTCACTTGTAACGAGTGCCATCCTTCTGCAGTGTAAATGGAAGTTGCTCTAATTTATTTTTCAAAAGTAAATATATAAAATCCTGGAAACGACTGCAAGCAATCTCACCATACAAATGCTCATAGGTTTTTTTTTTCTTCATTATTTTAACAATGGCATCAACTTGTTTCTTTAAAATGGGCTAACGTATTCATTTAAATAGAAAAGCATTTGATGTGTATGCATAAAGCATTCATAAATTAACGTTTTCTCACTAATTTAAAGATTATAATCGGGCCCAAAATAGCCACCATTTAAGTCCATTTTATTTTGAGCTAAAAGTGTTTTTTGGAGCAATGTTAATTTAAAATGGTTTTTCTAGTTTCGCCAATGGTATAATGCCGTCCTTAACAGATCACGGCCGTTTTTTAAAGTATTCTGACGTCACTCGGGGTCAAATCCACCCATAACGCCATTTTTGCCTGTTTTTGCGAGTTTCGCCAATAAGGATCTTTTTAAGGACAGCGCTACGGACCACTTTTTAAAACCTTGCCTTACCACGGAGTTTGATCGAAATCGGTGTTACCGACACCATCTTGGGAAATGGAGCTGAGTTATGGCTTTTGGAGGGAGGGAACAAAACTTATATTCTATACAAACTTATATTATATACTACTTAAAAATGTTTGTGTGGAGGGAAAATACAAATCTTATTGCAGTTCAAAATCGAAATTACGAGAGGCACTTAAGTTCCACCACCGAACTGTTGATGTCCTGTCTCCGCTGCTCACCGGGCTCGAGGCACACAGGGTCGGAGCGCCGGCTGGCAGAATCGCTCCCTTGGCCGGACACAGGAGCTCGGCTTCGAAAGAAGCCCGGGAGAGGTGGCAGCCAAGCGCCGAGCTCCTGCGACCGAGAGAGTGATCCTATCGGCCGGCGCTCCGACCCTGTGTGCCTTGAGCTCGGTGAGCAACGGAGACGCAACATCAACAGTTCGGTACAAACATTTAAATTGTACATTTTTCCCCCTGTGTTGATTTTCTCTGTTGTATTCTCTGGCCAAAATCTCTGCCGGCTCGAAATTGTGCATTGCGTTACCCTGGAAACCTAAATGCTTCGAGTCGAGTGTTACGCATGCGCAGAACGGGCCTCACCTTTTCAGCGCAAAAACTAGCTCCGTCCTCAAAACCGGAGGTATTTCTGTGCTGCGCCAAAATGCAAAATAATTTGGGCGCGACTTTGGACCATTTTGGGGGCGTTATTTTGGACTAAAAAAACAGATGTTAATCTGAAATAACGCCATAAAACGAAGCTATTTTACAATGTAGAATTTTGGGCCCTATATTCTTTGTGTTTCCAATACTGCA
This sequence comes from Pristiophorus japonicus, assembly GCF_044704955.1. Taxonomy (NCBI): domain Eukaryota; kingdom Metazoa; phylum Chordata; class Chondrichthyes; family Pristiophoridae; genus Pristiophorus; species Pristiophorus japonicus. The sequence goes on from NC_091977.1 coordinate 38,610,101, forward strand.
TCAGTCAAGGGTACTGTCTCTATATTTTACAAGCATGAAGGTTTTGGGATTTGAAAGGAAACAGTTAAGAACACAAATACAAATAACAGAAAGTTAACATGCAGGTACAGCAAACAATTAGGAAGGCAATTGGTAAGTTAGCCTTTATTGCAAGAAGGTTGGAGTATAAGCATAAGGAAGTCTTGCTGCAATAATCTAGGGCTTTGCTGAGACCACATCTGAGTACTTGTATAATTTTGGGCCGAGAAATTTGTCTCAGAGAGTGGTTCAAACAGGACGGTATCGCATCGGCTGCCCATTATACGCAGTGCCTGATATTCTGTTCCATTCTATGGAATTCTCTACCCAAGAGAGCTGTGGATGCTCATTCGTTGAGTATATTCAAGATTGGGATTGATACATTTTTAATCACTAAGGGAATTAAGGGATATGGGGTAGTGTGGGAAAGTGGAGCTGAGGTAGAAGATCAGCCATGATCTTACTGAATGGCAGAGCAGGCTCGAGGGGCCGAATGACCTCCTCGGTTTGATGAGAATGATCAGGAGATTCAAGAACTAATAGACTGCAAGGGCAGGGCATTTCTGAGCCTTAAATAGCAACCCAACTCGGGAGCAGCAAAGCAACATTACATATGGCTAAAGACTAAGGTCCAACAAAAAACCCGGGACCTAAAGAACAGGTGGTGGATGGAGAAAGCACAGGAGATACAGCAGCTGGCCGACAGCCATGATGTGCGAGGATTCTTCACTGCAGTCAAGGCCATATACGGACCAAACTCCCAAGGCCCCACCCCACTCCTGGCCAAGAACAGGGAAACACTCATCAAGGCAGTCAGGGCCCACTGGAAGGAACACTTCAAAGATCTCCTCAACCGAGATTCTGCCTTTGACCCGAGTGTTCTCGACTCCATTCCACAGCATGCTACCCTCCACCACCTCAGTGAGACCCCAACACTGCATGAGGTAGAAAAGGCCATAAGACAGCTAAAAAACAACAAGGCTACGGGAGCGGATGGAGTCCCTGCTGAGGTACTGAAGTATGGCGGAGGGGCACTACTGGCGCGAATACACGACCTCATCTCTCTCATCTGGAGGGAGGAGAGCATGCCGGGAGATCTTAAGGATGCAGTGATCGTGACTATCTTTAAAAAAGGGGACAAGTCCGATTGCGGCAACTACAGAGGAATCTCCCTGCTATCAACCACTGGGAAAGTCATTGCTAGAGTCCTCCTCAATCGTCTTCTCCCCGTGGCCGAGGAGCTCCTCCCGGAATTGCAGTGCGGATTTCGTCCCCTCTGGGGCACAACGGACATGATTTTTGCAGCGCGACAGCTGCAGGAAAAATGCAGGGAACAGTGCCAGCCCTTATACATGGCCTTCTTCGACCTTACAAAGGCCTTTGGCACTGTCAACCGCGAGGGTCTATGGAGCATCCTCCTCCGTTTTGGATGCCCCCAAAAGTACATCACCATACACCACCTGCTCCCCGACGACATGCAAGCCATGATCCTTACCAACGGATCCATCACAGACCCAATTCATGTCCGGACCGGGGCCAAGCGGGGCTGCATTATCGCCCCAACCCTCTTCTCAATCTTCCTCGCTGCCATGCTCCACCTCACAGTTGATAAGCTCCCCGCTGGAGTGGAGCTAAATGACAGAACCAGTGGGAAGCTGTTCAACCTTCGCCGTCTCCAGGCCAGGTCCAAGGCCACTCCAACCTCTGTCGTCGAGCTACAGTACGCGGACGCGCCTGCATCTGTGCACACACACAGAGGCTGAACTCCAGGACATAGTCGACGTATTTACCGAGGCGTATGAAAGCATGGGCCTTATGTTAAACATTAGTAAAACAAAGGTCCTACATCAGCCTGTCCTCACTGCACAGCACTGCCCCCAAACATCATGATCCATGGTGTAGCCCTGGACAATGTGGACCACTTCCCCTATCTCAGGAGCCTCCTGCCAACAAGAGCAGGCATTGATGATGAGATCCAGCACCGCCTCCAGTGCACCAGTGCAGCCTTCGGCCATCTGAGGAAAAGAGTGTTTGAAGATCAGTCCCTCAAAACTGTGACCAAGTTCATGGTCTACAGGGCCATAGTAATACCCGCCCTCCTGTATGGCTCAGAGACGTGGACCATGTGCAGTAGACACCTTAAATCGCTGGAGAAATACCACCAGCGATGTCTCCTCAAGATCCTGCAAATCCCCTGGGAGGACAGACGCACAAACATTAGCGTCCTCGTCCATGCCAACATCCCCAGCATTGAAGCACTGACCACACTTGATCAGCTCCGCTGGGCAGGCCACGTAGCTCGCATGCCAGACACGAGACTCCCAAAGCAAGCGCTCTGCTCTTAACTCGTCCACGGCAAACGAGCCAAAGGCGGGCAGAGGAAACGTTACAAGGACACCATCAAAGCCTCCCTGATAAAGTGCAACATCCCCACTGACACCTGGGAATCCTTGGCCATAGACCGCCCTTAGTGGAGGAAGTGTATTCGGTGGGGCGCTGAGCTCCTCAAGTATCGTCACTGAGAACATGCAGAAATCAAGTGCAGGCAGCGGAAGGAGCATGCGGCAAACCAGGCTTCCTGCCCACCCTTTCCCTCAACGACTATTTGTCCCACCTGTGACAGAAACTGGTTCTCGTATTGGACTGTACAGCCACCTAAGAATTCATGCTAAGAGTGGAAGCAAGTCTTCCTCCATCCTGACGGACTGCCTATGATGATGATGAGGTCTTATGTTCTCACATATCTTCTAATTTGGAAAATCTAGCATTATTGTCCTTGTGTAGTGCACTTTCTTTCTATGTTTGGTGGAAAGCAAGATCCAAACCACAAAATAATGGTCTTACGAACACCTAAGAGTACTTAGTGGAAGGATTTTACTGTTGTGGTACTGGGCTAGTTAGATACACATGCTAAAAATGACAAATAAGGAGCATCCCCAATTGGACGATGAAAGATAAGTTGTGACCATCAGGATAAATATCAGTGGGAAGAGGCCAGCCTGAAAATCACAATTGATGTTCTCTTGATTGTTCACTGCTGAGGTCTACACACCAGAAAGGACACAGGTTCAATCAGTGCTGCGTAAAGTTTTGGTCTCCGTATTTAAGGAAGGATATACTTGCATTGGAGGATGTTCAGAGAAGGTTCATTAGGTTGATTCCGGAGCTGAGGGGGCTGACTTATGAGGATAGGTTGAGAAGGTTGGGCCTACACATATTGGAGTTCAGAAGAATGAAAGATGATCTTATTGAAACGTGTAAGATGATGAGGGGGCGCGACAAGGTGGATGTAGAGAGGATATTTCCACTCATAGAGGGAAACTAAAACTCGGAGACATAGTCTCAGAATAAGGGGCCACCCATTTAAAACTGAGATGAGGAGGAATTTCTTCCCTCAGAGGGTTGTAAATCTATGGAATTCTCTGCCCCAGAGAGCTGTGGAGGCTGGGTCATTGAATATATTTAAGGCAGAGATAGACAGATTTTTTAGCGATAAGAGAGTGAAAGGTTATGGGGAGCGGGCAGGGAAGTGGAGCTGAGTCCATGATCAGATCAGCCATGAACTTATTGAATGGCAGAGCAGGCTCATGGGGCCAAATGGCCTACTCCTGCTCCTATTTCTTAAGTTCTTATGTGCCCACGTGGCTGTACCTTAGCAAATATCAGTACCTTCAAAAGAAATGGGGATGGAGATGAAAGCTAAGATCACAAAAGTAAATTCAAAGAAGTATTTTTCTACTATGTTGAACAAGGGGGTGGAACTGTTTTTTTTGGACATAGTGGCTGTTTTATCTCACCAGTGGAAATGTAATTTTTAGAAACATTTCTATTGGTCCCTTTTCGCATAAGCAGAGTTTTTCTTAGTCTGTAACATTATGGCAGACTGCAAGCACGGTCATGAATTCAACTCGTTCAGTACATCTAAGACGTCCCAGCATAACTCAATGATTTGGGACAAGATAGATTAGCACAGTGGGAACTTTGCATTCGGTGACACAGTGGGAATGTCAGTTTAAATTAACTGTCCATTAATGGTGTAAATTGAAGAGTAAACTGCTCTCACTGGTGCTGTACAACTGCACCCTTAAGTAAGGGACTTGGGTTTGGAGTGTACAGATAAAATACACTTGAGGGAAGAGAAAAAAGGGCTATAATTATGCAAAGAAAAATGGAACCAGGAAAGAAAAGGCAAATGAAGGAACATAATGAAATGTAAAATAAAGTCAGTAACTGAAAGATACAGAACTCTGGAAAAGACATGTTTCAAAAAAACAGAATTTATATGCATTAAGAACGTGTTGGAGGAGAGCTGTGGGGAAATAGTATAAAAACCACATTGCCGGGAGAGAAAATATAGCAAAATAGGGAGAAGCACAGGTAGATTTTTAATATGCCACCTTGTCATAAAACTGGCGTTGTGGATCAACTGCCCGTGATAGAAACCACAGTGACAGTTTTACACCTGGGTGGTGAGTTGAAATTCTGTCCTGTAATGTAATTCAAATGGGAAACAAGCTAAGAGAAATATGAATAAATGAACCCAGAGGGAAAGCAGGTGGACCTATCCTTCAGCAGCCTTCAAGAAAAAATTAAAGCAATGAGCTAGAATCTACTGTGGTCGGGCATCTAACGCCATCTGCTGTTAGTTACACTTGCCCTTGCGCGTTTAGGTTTTTAAATTTGTTGCGTGGCAAGTCAGTGAAAGTCTGAGCTGACACCGTCACAGTGAGGGAAACCAAACATCTGGGATCTGAGTGACCAGAACAAGCAACTGTGTATCTCCTTAACCAATCAGATTGAAGCATTAAATTAGGTACAGAAACAGAAATAAAGAGAGGGAAAGAAAGATTGGATTAAGAGAGAGAAAAGAAACAAAGAGGAAAAGGAAAAAAATATATATTTTAAATTTTACATTTTTAACATCAACAACAACAATTAAAACCTGAAGGAATGAGACTCCACGGATGTAACAGTTAATAATCGGTACCAGAGAGATTGACTGGCAGTAATTAACACCTATCACGTTGTTAAAATGGTACTTACACTGAAATGGACAAGACTTAACTTTCTCTGATGAGTTTTGTTTGTATCTACTGCACAAATACCACTTCACACCATTCAATGCATTTTTGTGAAGCTAACAGCAGAGCAGTGCAACTCAGGCATTTTGTCAAAGTGAACCGAATATAAATATCTACTTTGAATATCGCTTTTTATAAATATAGTAGGATCGAAAATTCTGGGATCCATCAGCATATTCCACTCCACCGCTGACCTCTGCCACAGACCTCAGCAGTGCATCTGCAGTCAGGCCGGGGCCAACTATTCCCAATATTTCCTGTAGGCACCCATACTAGAATGGCTGTACCTTGGACACCTTCGAGAAAAGGGAGTGGAAGATTCTACATTGGCGAGCCGCTCAGCATGGCTTGAAAAATGTTCGCGATCGATCCCTGTATAAGAGGGCCAATTTAACCTGTTGTAGCGAGCAGTCTTTGGAGGTGCCCTTGACTGTACCTAGGCCTGGTCACACCAGTGGGTACCACTTGACTCCCTGTACAGTTTTGATCACTGGGGTGGTCATGAAGCAGAAGCTGCAGGAATTCTAGCAGGGGGGAATCCATCCCGCCAGCACAACTTCCTCCTGAGCTTCTCTGGGGCAGACAGAACTTCCCTCCCCCCAGCAGGAATCTCGCTTTGTGCGTCTTGGGCGTTTCTGGGCGCTGCCTGACTTTCCGCTCTGGTTGGGCTTTTCCTGATCCCATTATTCCCGCATTGTGCCCAAGCCCGAGAAGATTCAGAGCCAAGATGTGCTACCATCTGTTCAATGCAGAGTCAAGAACAAAAAAACCAAACTATCCCTATGGGGTGGAAAGTCAGTTTGAGGCTAATTAGGCCGTTCAAGGTGGCGGGACGGTAAATTTAGCGCCGGGAAATGGTTTGCGTCTGCAGACACAAAATTCATCAGCTGGGCTCTGAGTGTGGGGCGGAGCGCGAAGGGAGGCGTTCCACACCTCTCTTAGGGCACTGGGCCAGCTGAGCAACTGAAAATACCAAGCTAAAGAGCTGTCCTGAGAAAGACTTCCGTGGAAACCAAAATTGCCCCAAAAACACAAAAAAAAAACATTTCCAATACCTTGCTCATCCCACCTAAACATAAATCGCAAAAAGAAAAAAAAAGAAAAACAATTTCACTTACTTAATGTAGTCATTCCTTCTCTCTCCACTGCCGGAACAACTCAGACCGCCCGCTTTCCCAGGCAGTCCCATGAGGGCGCGCTACGGGTACTGCTGCAGACAAATTTCAGAATGGTTTCGCAAACAGGGGCGTTGCACACCGGCTGGACTCTCCCGGGCGGTATTGCTCCGTGCCGCCAGCACCGGCACACTGAATTTGCCGAGCGCCGTGAATGCCGGCGCTCACGGCTCAGACCCCTTTAGCGCCCCTGTTCCGACCCTTTCCAGGAGCGCTAAGCCGCCGGATTTCTACCCCATTGTGTTTAATTTTCTGCTTTCCACTTGTTTTCCAACCTTGGATGAGCGATGCCAGTGTGTTAGGGTCACAGAATCATACAGCACAGAAGGAGGCCATTCAGCTCATCGTGCCTGTGCTGGCTCTTTGAAGGAGCTATCCAGTTAGTCCCACACCCCTGCAAACTTTTCCTTTACAAGTGGAAATCCATATCTCTGTGAAAGTTGCGATTGAATATGCTTCCAACGACCTTTCAGGCAGTGTATTCCAGATCATAACTCACTGTGTAAACAAATTCTCTTCATCTCCCCCCTGGTTCCTTAAATCTGTGTCCTCTGGAAACAGTTCTACAGTTCTCCCTATCCACTTTGTCAAAACCCATCTTAATTTTGAACGCCTCTATTAAATCTCTATGTAACCTTCTATGCTCTAAGGAGAACACAAGCATTTGAACAAATGAAAACTGAAGGCAATAGTAGTGCTTCTCTCTAGATTTGAGCAGGGTTTTTCATTGCTCCATGAGTTTTGTGAACTCTGCTTAAAGAGTTTTGGCTTAAAAGAAATCTCAACTAGCTATCAGTCCATTGAATAAAATGGAATTATTTATTTATAGGTGAGAAATGGATTGCTTTCTTTATTAAGGTACTGCTCTGCAATATCACAGCAATAATATAACTGGAGGGCACAAAGCACGACCAAAGGTCTGATGTTTCACTTTTCAAATTTATGCCTCAAGTATAGTAAGGGTCATAAAAGCGAGTGAGTATTTAGCAGCTGCGCACATCTCATCTCAAATTGTGTTTATGTCATCATTCCACTTCTTCTCTTATGTGCTTCATTGATTTGCAGTCACTATTGAACTATTTTTAGTGCTCTGTGACTGACATAATCAGCAACATTCGATTGACTCTGTGTTTTCTGTCTGTTAAAAAGGGGAAAAAGAACGAGCGGGGTAGTGGCATATTGCAACATTGCACCATGGGATAATGGCCGGTTCATCTCAATGTCTTCCCATTTGACAAATTCCCAATCCTAGCTAATGCTTCTCTAAGAAAGCAGTTGTCCCACAGGGAGGAAGGGTTAATGGTTATCCCCTCCCTTCTATTGTCGGCTTCTTCTGTATATTTCCTAGTATTGGACTGAAGTACCACTGGCTCAGGCAACCCAACCTGGCTTTGCTCAGGGGTTGAATTTTCACGTGGATTCTGCCAATCTTCCGATGTAACTTTTTTGGAAGATCCACGGAAACCCTACCGTGGACTGAACAACCAGCATCAGTGGATGGGAAGATTCATGTGAGGCCGGGCAGACCAATCGCGGTCCTCCTTGACCTCCTTCTTTGGAGCCATTCGTGGAGCAGCCTGCAGCTTTAAAGACCATTGGTGAGGCCACCGTTCTATGTCTAGTACCATTGGATGGAGCACGCTCTGACCTTTGGTACATGAAAAATTGCATCCGAGTCCAACAAATGGCGTAGGACCTCAATTTAAATATTTGAATAAGGCTCCCGCCTGCATTGGGCTGGTGCGATGACCTCCCATTCGGAGAACTGTTCGAAAATTGAGTCGGGGCAGTCCTCGGTGAGCTGTCAAAAGAAAACTTGTCTACCGACTACCCTAATTCTCTGATCCAATGGGGCGGGGGGGGGGGGGCAGACAAAAATCACCTCCGTGGATATGAAGTTGACTAAAGGACCGAAAAGGGAGAAGTGGTTAATGGAATCCGGTATACTGGGCAAAATGTCCAAATTTGAAGATGACACAATAGCTTACATTGAGACAGCGCTGTTAACATAGAATAATATCCCAATTCACTTCACAGGAGTGTGAGGGGAAAAACGCAAGAGGCTGAGCCAGCGAAAGAGACATTCAGAGGTGTAACCAAAGGCTTGGTCAAAGAAGAGCGTTTAAAGGAATGTCTCAAAGAAGGAGAGGGAGGAGCAGAGGCAGAGCTGTTTAGGGAGGGAATTCCAGAGCAAGGGAGCCCTGGCAGATGAAAGCACGGCTGCCTGTGGTGGGATGCAGAGAAGAGGGTGCATAAGCGATTGGATTCAGCGACACAGAGCGTGAGGAATCGCTCCACCATTGGCGGCCGTGCCATCAGCTGCCTCGACCCTAAGCTCTGGAATTCCCTCCCTAAACCACTCCACCTCGCTACTTCTCCCACCTCCTTTAAGATGCTGCTTAATATCTCTTTGACCAAGCTTTTGTTCACCAGTCCTCATACCTCCTTATGCAGCGCAGTGTCAAATTGTGTTTGATCACCCTCCTGTGAAGGGCCTTGGGATATTTTACTCTGGTAAAGGTGCTATATAAAGGCAAGTTGTTGCTGTAGGGCAGAGATATCAAAGTGCAAGACCACAAAGGGATTGAAACAACAGGATGAGAATTTTAAAATTTGAGACAATGGAGGGAATGGAGACACTGTAGGTCAGCAAGAAGGACGGGGATGATTGGCAAGCAGAACCTGATGCAAGATAGGATATGGCCAGCAAAGTATTGATAAGCTGAGGTTTCTGGAAGATGGAGGGTGAAACATGTCAGACCAGCCAGGAGAGCATTGGAGTCATTAAAGCAGTTTAGCATGGCCTGACACGAGACTCCCAAAGCAAGTGCTCTACATGAAGCTTCAACCCGGCAAGCGAGCCCCAGGTGGGCAGAGGAAATGCTTCAAGTACACCCTCAAAGCCTCCTTGAGAAAGTGCGACAGCCCCACCAACTCCTGGGAATCCCTGGCCCACGACCGCCCAAAGTGGAAGAAGAGCATCCAGGAGGGCGCTGAGCACCTCGGGTCCCATCGCCGAGAACAAGCAGAAACCAAGAGTAGACAGCGGAAGGAGCGTGCGTCAACCCAGGCTCCCCGACCACCCTTTCCTTCAACCACTGTCTGCCCCACCTGTGACAGAGACTGTCGGTCCCGCAATGGACTCCTCAGTCACCTGAGAACTCACTTTTAGAGTGGAAGCAAGTCATCCTCGACTTTGAGGAACTGCCGATGATGATGATTAGCATGGCTAACTGTGATGAGGACTTTTCCGTGACTTCAGGAGGATATAGGTTAATAGATTGGGCAGAGAAATAAAATATAATGTGGGGGATATATGAGGTCATACATTTTGGGATAAATAATACGGAAAGGACCTACACATTAATTTTAAAATTTTAAATGAAGTAGAGGAAGAGAGAGACTGAGTGGTTCAGATACAGAAGCATTTAGAAGTAGGAGGACAAGTTGATAAAGTTGTAACAAAAAACAGATGGAAAAACAGATGGGATCTTAGGTTTATAAATATGGGCCTACTATACAAATGCAAAGAGGTAATGTTGAACCTATATATATCATTGGTTAGACTGCAGTTGGGAAATGGTCTCATGTATTGCCCGCCCTTCTTTAGGATAGATATCAAGGTCATGCAGAGGGTGAAGAAGCAATACGAGGATACCATGGTTGAGAGGCTTTAGTTATGAGGAGATTAGAGAAATGGAGGCTCTTTTCATTAGAACAAAGAAGGTTAAGAGGAATATTGATGTTCAGAAACATAGAAACATAGAAAATAGGTGCAGGAGAAAGCCATTCGGTCCTTCGAACCTGCACCACCATTCAATAAGATCATGTCTGATCATTCACCTCAGTAGCCCTTTCCTGCTTTCTCTCCATACCCCTTGATCCCTTTAGCCGTAAAGGCCATATCTAAATCCCTCTTGAATATATCCAATGAACTGGCATCAACAACTCTCTGCGGTAGGGAATTCCACAGGTTAACAACTCTCTGAGTGAAGAAGTTTCTGCTCATCTCAGCCCAAAATGGCCTACTCCGTATCCTAAGACTTTGTCCCCTGGTTCTGGACTTCCCCAACATCGGGAACATTCTTCCCGCATCTAACTGTCCCGTTCTGTCAGAATCTTATACATTTCTATGAGATCCCCTCTCATCCTTCTAAACTCCAGTGTATTAAGACCCAGTTGATCCAGTCTTATCTCATATGTCAGTTCAGCCATCCCTGGAATCAGTCTGGTGAACCTTCGCTGCACTCCCTTAATAGCAAGAACGTCCTTCCTCAGATTAGGAGACCAAAACTGAACACACTATTCCAGGTGATGCCTCACCAAGGCCCTGTACAATTGCAGTAAGACCTCCCTGCTCCTCTCCTCAAATCCCCGAGCTATGAAGGCCAACATGCCATTTGCCTTCTTCACTGCCTGCTGTACCTGCATGCCCACTTTCAAAGACTGATGAACCATGACACCCAGGTCCCTTTGCACCTCCCCTTTTCCTAATCTGCCACCATTCAGATAATATTCTGCCTTTGTGTTATTTCCACCAAAGTGGATAACCTCACATTTATCCACATTATACTGCATCTGCCATGTATTTGCCCACTCACCCAACCTGTCCAAATCACCCTGCAGCCTCTTAGCATCCTCCTCACAGCTCACACTGCCACCCAGTTTAGTGTCATCTGCAAACTTGGAGATATTACACTCAATTCCTTCATCAAAATCATTAATGTATATTGTAAAGAGCTGGGGTCCCAGCACTGAGCCCTGTGGCACCCCACTAGTCACTGGCTCCCATTCCGAAAAGGACCCATTTATCCCGACTCTCTGCTTCTCTATCCACGCCAGTACATTACCCCCAATACCATGTGCTTTGATTTTGCACACCAATCTCTTATGTGGGACCTTGTCAAAGGCCTTTTGAAAGTCCAAATACACCACATCCACTGGTTCTCCCTTGTCCACTCCACTAGTTACATCCTCAAAAAATTCCAGAAGATTTGTCAAGCATGATTTCCCTTTTATAAATCCATGCTGACTTGGACCGATCCGGTCACTGCTTTCCAAAAGCGCTGCTATTTCATCCTTAGTAATTGATTCCAACATTTTCTGCACTACTGATGTCAGGCTAATGTCAGAATGATGAGGTAATTAATGAGCGACAAGAGTGTGAAAAATAATTTCCTCCAGCCAGTGTGTCAGCAAGCAGAGGGCAGAAATTTAAGATTCGAAACAAAAGAGTGGTTAGGATGATTTGTTTTTACACAGAAGGTTCTTGCAACATGAAAGGCCCCACCAGAAATATTGGTGGCAGCAGAATCCATAAAAGCTTTTAAAAGGGATGTGGATACAGATTTGGAAAAGAAAAGGTTGAAATGTGCAAGGAAAGTGCAGGGGAATGGGAGTCATGGATAGCTTTTTCAGAGAATCAGCACGGGCATGTTGGGCTGAATGGCTTCTTTTTAGCGATTTTATGATCCTGAAGATTTTGTAGTTTTGTTTAAAAAAACACTCAAGTATTTACTTATTCACACAAGAATATTATGTTTGTATCATTAGAACTATTACATTTGATAGATTAATCCCATCTATCCGCCTCCTTACCAGGCTCATCAATCCCTGCCCTCTCCAGAGATATCTCTAATTGCCTCACGAGTCTATTTATACTGTTTGCTGCTCTGGTAACATTCCACGAGTCTGTTATCTTCTTGGGTGTAGAAAATCTGGCTACCTGCGTTCCTTATTCCGAGTGTCCCGCGACCACTCGTATTTCAGTTACTGGAATGTCACAGTGAGACAAACCCTTTTCATCTATTAAATATGATTTTAAAAAACTGGTTAATGAGTGTGCAAATCAGAAGAATACGCAGTGCCTAATGGATACCTGGGAGCCATTACAAGACAGAAATCTAATCAGGGGAGTTTAGATTCTAACATATACTGTGAGAACTAATTTCAAGTAGGTTAAAACCCTTCGCTGAACCTGAAGATTATATTGCATGCTTGTTTTATTATTCATAATATTTATGGTTTCAATTTTATGTGGAAGTTTAAATCTCTTTTCGGTCAGTTTTAGAGCCAGTAGCAGCAGTCTGTGTAAATATTAATTGTCATGTCATATATTGACATTGCTACTGTAATAATGTGCAGTTAATTACCAGAAAATTCAATGACCAGCATGATATCAGAATAAAAAAAAACATTTCACTGTTCAAATCCTCTGCCTTTAGGTTACAAAGACTCCTATGGAAAATGAATGTAATTGTAATATCAAAGCTGGGATATTAATTTCATGGAGAACGTTCATGTAGGCTGAGTATGTTGTAGTAGATAAGGCCATAATGAAAGGCAGATTGAATCTTTGGCTGGAATTTTCCAGGGTGGTAGCAGGCACGATCGGTGGTGGGCCGGGTAGGAGAATTGTTCATTTTGACAGCGGGTCGAGAACCTGCTATCATCCCGCCCTCACGTGCCTTTTTGCCAGGCAGGTCGATCATCGTGAAGCGGACCCGACCGTCAGCAACGAGGGACCCAATTGAAATCATTATGAGATAGCTTACAGGCAGTTAAGAGCCATTTTACCCATACTTTTCCGTTTCTCTGCATGGCCACGGGATTCACACAGTTCGGAACTATGTCTGTCAACCTGAGGCGTGAGTTCTGTGGCCATTGCTCCAGCTGATTACTTGGAATGTTGGAGATGTCATCTTTTGGATGAAATACTAAACTGAGACATTAGAACCTGGATCTGATGGCTTGCATCCGAGGGTCTTAAAAGAAGTAGCGGCAGGGTTAGTGGATGCATTGGTTGTAATTTACCAAAATTTCCTGGATTCTGGGGAGGTCCCAGCAGATTGGAAAACTGCAAATGTAACGCCCCTATTTAACAAAGGAAGCAGACAAAAAGCAAGAAACTATAGATCAGTTAGCCTAACATCTGTGGTTGGGAAAATGTTGGAGTCCATAATTAAAGAAGCAGTAGCAAGACATTTGGAAAAGCATAATTTGGTGAGGCAGAGTCAGCATGCATTTATGAAGGGGAAGTCATGTTTGATAAATTTGTTGGAATTCTTTGAGGATGCAACGAACAGCGTAGATAAAGGGGAACCAGTGGATGTGGTGTAGTTAGACTTCCAGAAGGCATTTGAAAAGGTGCCATATAAAACGCAGCGTGGCGGCCCTGACCTGCGAGAGACCAGCAGCAGCAGGTCGAGGCCATAGAAGGACCGGCATGCGGCAGCCATGGGCAGAGTGGCGGCATACCACTGCAAGGTACAGCCCGAGTTGGTGCAGGAGGGTGATGGCAGCGAAGAGAGACATCATCAAGATCCAGGTCGGTGATTGGAGCGTGAGCAGGTACAGCAGAAGCGGCAAGGTCGGGGTGAAAGAGGGGCGAGAGACTGTAGAGGTACGTGATCGGGGCCCAGGAGAAGTGCGAGTTCGGGGCCAGAAGAGGCGTCGATCCACGGGCAGCACGGGTCAGCCTCCACTGCGATATGTGTGTGCACTAGGTCCATGCAGCAGAGCAGGTCTCCAGTCCTTTTGGTTAATCCTTGCCACTGGACCAAGACCTGGCTCTGTCAAGCCCGTGTGGTGGCTGGTGTGCAACGGCCACCACACGTTAAACAAAATCCACGCACAGGCATCTTCCACCCCACACTATGTAGTTCAGGACCTGGAATATTAGGTCCTTCATTGAAACAGCTGTGAACTCATCCTTTTCTGGCATGGAGATGTGTACTCCATGTGGGAGTTGTGTACAGACCACCAAACAGTCGTGGTAAGGTTGGGGACAGCATCAAACAAGAAATTAGGGATGCTTGCAATAAAGGTACAGCAGTTATCATGGACGACTTTATCTACATATTGATTGGGCGAACCAAACTGGCAGCAATGCGGTGGAGGAGGATTTCCTGGAGTGTATTAGGGAATATGTCGAGGAACCAACTTGAGGGCTGGCCATCTTAGACTGCGTGATGTGTAATGAGAAAGGACAAATTAGCAATCTTGTTGTGCGAGGCCCCTTGGCGAAGAGTGAGCATAATATGGTAGAATTCTTTATTAAGATGGAGAGTGACACAGTTAATTCAGGGACAAGGATACTGAACTTAAGGAAAGGTAACTTCGATGGTATGAGACATGAATTGGCTAGAATAGGCTGCCGAATGATATTTAAAAGGTTGACGGTGGATAGCCAATGGCAAACATTTAAAGATCACATGGATGAACTTCAACGCTTGTACATCCCTGTCTGGAGTAAAAATAAAAGGTGACTCAACCGTGGCTAACAAGGGAAATTAAGGATAGTGTTAAAACCAAGGAAGAGGCATATAAATTGGCTAGAAAAAGCAACAAACCTGAGGACTGGGAGAATTTTGTAATACAGCAGAGGAGGACAAAGAGTTTAATGAGGAGAGGGAAAGTAGAGTATGAGAGGAAGCTTGCTGGCAACATAAACTGACTGCAAAAGCTTCTATCGATATGTGAATAGAAAAAGATTAGTGAAAACAAAAGTAGGTCCCTTGCAGTCAGATTCAGGTGAATTCATTATGGGGTACAAAGAAATGGCGGACCAGTTAAACATATACTTTGATTCTGTCTTCACGAAGGAAGACAGGAATAACCTTCCGGAAATACTAGCGGACCGAGGGTCTAATAAGAAGGAGGAACTGAAGGAAATCCTTATTAGGCGGGGAATTGTGTTGGGGAAATTGATGGGATTGAAGACCGATAAACCCCAGGGCCTGATAGTCTGCATCCCAGAGTACATAAGGAAGTAGCCCTAGAAATAGTGGATGCATTGGTGATCATTTTCCAACAGTCTATTGACTCTGGATCGGTTCCTATGGATTGGAGGGTAGCTAACGTAACAACACTTTTTAAGAAAGGAGACAGAGAGAAAACAGATAATTATAGATCGGTTAGCCTGACATCAGTAGTGGGAAAAATGTTGGAATCAATTATTAAAGATGAAATAGCAGCACATTTGGAATGCAGTGACGGAGTCGGTCCAAGTCAGCATGGATTTATGAAAGGGAAATCATGCTTGACAAATCTTCTGGAATTTTTTGAGGATGTAACTAGTAGAGTGGACAAGGGAGAACCAGTGGATGTGGTGTATTTGGACTTTCAAAAGGCTTTTGACAAGGTCCCACTCAAGAGGTTGTTGTGCAAAATAAAAGCACATGGTATTGGGGGTAATGTGCTGACGTGGATAGAGAACTGGTTGGCAGAGAGGAAGCAGAGAGTTGGGATAAACGGGTCCTTTTCAGAATGGCAGGCAGTGACTAGTGGAGTGCCGCAGGGCTCAGTGCTGGGACCCCAGCTCTTTTCAATATACATCAACAATTTAGAAGAAGGAATTGAGTGTAATATCTCCAAGTTTGCAGATGACACTAAACTGGGTGGCGGTGTGAGCTGTGAGGAGGACGCTAAAAGGCTGCAGGATGATTTGGACAGGTTAGGTGAGTGGGCAAACGCGTGGCAGATGCAGTGTAATGTAGATAAATGTGAGGTTATCCACTTTGGTGGAAAAAACACAAAGGCAGAATATTATCTGAATGGCGGCAGATTAGGAAAAGGGGAGGTGCAACGAGACCTGGGTGTCATGGTATATTAGTAATTGAAAGTTGGCATGCGGGTACAGCAGGCAGTGAAGAAGGCAAATGGTCTGTTGGCCGTCATCGCTAGGGGATTTGAGCATAAGAGCAGGGAGGTCTTACTGTAGTTATACAGGGCCTTAGTGAGGCCTCACCTGGAATATTGTGTACAGTTTTGGTCTCCTAATCTGAGGAAAGACCTTCTTGCTATTGAGGGAGTGCAGCGAAGATTCACTAGACTGATTCCCGCGGGGGATGGCAGGAACGACATATGAGGAGAGACTGGATCGACTGGGCCTGTATTCACTGGAGTTTAGGAGGATGAGAGGGGATCTCATAGAAACATATAAAATTCTGACGGGACTGGACAGGTTAGATGCAGGAAGAATGTTCCCGATGTTGGGGAAGTCCAGGACCAGGGGACATAGCCTAAGGATAAGGATTAAGCCGTTTAGGACTGAGATGAGGAGAAACTTCTTCACTCAGGGAGTTGTTAACCTGTAGAATTCCCAACTGCAGAGAGTTGTTGATGCCAGTTCATTGGATATATTCAAGAGGGAGTTAGATATGGCCCTTATGGCTAAAGGGCTCAAGGGTTATGAAGAGAAAGCAGGAAAGGTGTACTGAGGTGAATGATCAGCCATGATTTTATTGAATGGTGGTGCAGGCTCGAAGGGCCGAATGGCCTGCTCCTGCACCTATTTTCTATGTTTCTATGGAAGGAAGTCATCCTTGTTTCGAGGGACTGCCTATGATGATGATAATTACTTGACAGCATGGAAAAACAAACCAAAATAAAAACATGTTGATTACATCAGCTAACAGCTTGATGGAATTCTGTTCTACTTGAAATACTTGTAAATGTTACTTCAGAAACTCCTGAATGGGATGTAAATGGTGAGGGAAATACATTTTTCACTGGCCATTCTCGGCTATTGCCTTCCAACTCAACATTAATTGCAATGATTTGATCTGCACTATTAAAAATGACGTATAACATTTAAATAAATGTTTGTTTTATTTCTGGTCAGGTATTTCTCACAGTATACTGTGATTGCCCAGTTAAACCTTAAATCAAGTCATCAAACACAACAATGTAATTCTCATCACCCATTCCACTGGTTCAATTTGCTTTCAGTCCCTGAATATGACTAACTTAATTTTTCAGTCTGAGACTCTCGAGTGAATTTCTGAGGAGTTACTCTGATTTATCTATTGTTAACTTCAATGGAAGAGCTGCAGAAATCCCCAAAACACATTTGTCGGCACTTAGACAGTTTGTCAGAGATTCCACAGCTCTTCCGCTGAACTTGCATAAGATTGTAAATCCACCCCTTTACAATTACATTTAAAATCCACTTATTTTTATGTTTTATACACATACATCTTTTATTTTTACCTGTTACTGATACAAACGCCTATGGATTTGTGACAAACGCACCAATAATTTCCCAAATAATGTACTTTTAAAAATTATGTCCTTGATTGTCTTTGTAGATGGAGTCATATTATTTAATGATAATAGAAACATAGATACATAGAAAATAGGTGCAGGAGTTGGCCATTCGGCCAATCGAGCCTGCACCACCATTCAATAAGATCATGGCTGATCATTCACCTCAGTACCCCTTTCCTGCTTTCTCTCCATACCCCTTGATCCCTTTAGCCATAAGGGCCATATCTAACTCCCTCTTGAATATATCTAACGAACTGGCATCAATATTTCTCTGCGGTAGAGAATTCCACAGGTTCACAACTCTCTGAGTGAAGAAGTTTCTCCTCATCTCAGTCCCAAATGGCTTACCCTTTATCCTTCGACTGTGACCCCTGGTTCTGGACTTCCCCAACACCAAGAACATTCTTCCCGCATCTAACCTGTCCAGTCCCGTCAGAATTTTATATGTTTATACGAGATCCCCTCTCATTCTTCTAAACTCCAGTGAATACAGGCCCAGTCGATCCAGTCTCTCCTCATATGTCGTTCCTGCCATCCCGGTGAACCTTCGCTGCACTCCCTAAATAGCAAGAACATCCTTCCTCAATTAGGAGACCAAAACTGAACACAATATTCCAGGTGAGGCCTCACCAAGACTCTGTACAACTGCAGTAAGACCTCCTTGCTCCTATATTCAAATCGCCAAGCTATGAAGGCCAACATACCATTTGCCTTCTTCACTGCCTGCTGTACCTGCATGTCAACTTTCAATGACTGATGTCCCGTGACACCCAGACCTCATTGCACCTCCCCTTTTCCTAATCTGCCGCCATTCAGATAATATTCTGCCTTCATGTTTTTGCCACCAAAGTGGATGTCCTCACATTTATCCACATTATACTGCATCTGCCATGCATTTGCCCACTCACCTAACCTGTCCAAGTCACCCTGCAGCCTCTTAGCATCATCCTCACAGCTCACACTGCCACCCAGCTTAGTGTCATCTGCAAACTTGGAGATATTACACTCAATTCCTTCATCTAAATCATTGATGTATATTGTAAGTAGCTGGGTTCCCAGCACTGAGCCCTGCGGCACCCCACTAGTCACTGCCTGCCATTCTGAAAAGGACTCGTTTATCCCAACTCTCTGCCAACCAGTTCTCTAACCACGTCAATAAATTACCCCCAATCCTGTCACTGCTTTCCAAATGCGCTGCTATTTCATCTTTAATCATTGATTCCAACATTTTCCCCACTACCGATGTTAGGCTAACTGGTCTATAATTACTCATTTTCTCTCTCCCTCCTTTTTTAAAAAGTGGTGTTGCATTAGCTACCCTCCAGTTCATAGGATCCAGAGTCGATAGACTGTTGGAAAATGATCACCAAAGCATCCACTATTTCTAGAGCCACTTCCTTAAGTGCTCTGGGATGCAGACTATCAGGCCCCGGGGATTTATCGGCCTTCAATCCCATCAATTTCCCTAACATAATTTCCAGACTAATAAGGATTTCCTTCAGTTCTTCCTTCTCGCTAGATCTTCTGTCCCCTAGAATTTCTGGAAGGTTATTCGTGTCTTCCTTCGTGATGACAGAGCCAAAGTATTTGTTCAATTGGTCTGCCATTTCTCTAGTCCCCCATTATAAATTCACCTGATTCTGACTGTAGGGGACCTACATTTGTCTTCACTAATCTCTTTCTCTTCACATATCTATAGAAGCTTTTGCAGTCAGTTTTTATGTTCCCAGCAAGCTTCCTTTCATACTCTATTTTCTCCCTCCTAATTAAACACTTTGTCCTCCTCTGCTGGATTCTAATTTTCTTCCAGTACTCAGGTTTGCTGCTTTTTCTGGCCAATTTATATACTTCTTCTTGGATTTAACACTATCCCTAATTTCCCTTGTTAGCCACGGTTGAGCCACCTTCCCCGTTTTATTTTTACTCTAGACAGGGATGTACAATTGTTGAAGTTCATCCATGTGATCTTTAAATGTCTGTCATTGCCTTTCCACCATCAACCCTTTAAGTATCATTTGCCAGTCTTATCTAGCCAATTCACGTCTCATTCCATCGAAGTTATCTTTCCTTAAGTTCAGGACCCTTGTCTCTGAATTAACTGAGTTACTCTTTATCTTAATAAAGAATTCTACCATATTATGGTCACTCTTCCCCAAGGGGCCACGCATAACAAGGTTGCTAATTAGTCCTTTCTCATTACACATCACCCAGTCTAGGATGGCCAGCCCTCTGGTTGGTTCTTCGACATATTGGTCGAGAAAACCATCCCTAATACACTCCAAGAAATCCTCCTCCACCGTATTGCTACCAGTTTTGTTTGCCCAATCTATATGTAGATTAAAGTCGCCCATGATAACTGCTGTACCTTTATTGCACACATCCCTAATTTCTTGTTTAATGCTGTCCGCAACCTCACAACTACTGTTTGGTGGTCTGTACACAACTCCCACTAGCGTTTTCTGCCCTTTGGTATTCCGCAGCTCCACTCATACCAATTCCACATCATCCAAGCTAATGTCCTTCCTTACTATTGCGTTCATTTCCTCTTTAACCAGCAATGCTACCCCACCTCCTTTTCCTTTCTGTCTATCTTCCTGAATGTTGAATACCCCTGGATGTTAAGTTCCCAACCTTGGTCACTCTGGAGCCATGTCTCCGTAATCCCCATTATATCATATTCTTTAATAGCTGCCTGCGCATTTAATTCGTCCAGCTTATTATGAATACTCCTTGCATTGAGGCACAGAGCCTTCAGGCTTGTCTTTTTAACACACTTTGTCCCTTTAGAATTTTGCTACAATATGGCCCTTTTTGACTTTTGCCTTAGGTTTCTCTGCCCTCCATTTTACTTTTCTTCTTTCTACATTTTGCTTCTGCCCCCATTTTACTTCCCTCTGTCTCCCTACATAGGTTCCCATCCCCTGCCATATTAGTTTAACCCCTCCCCAACAGCACTAGCAAACACTCCCCCTCGGATATTTGTTCCGGTCCTGCCCAGGTGCAGACCGTGCGGTTTGTACTGGTCCCACTTCCCCCAGAACCGGTTCCAATGTCCCAGGAATTTGAATCCCTCTCTCCTGCACCACCACTCAAGCCATGCATTCATCTTAGCTATCCTGCTATTTCTACTCTGAATAGCACATGGCACTGGTAGCAATCCTGAGATTACTATCTTTGAGGCTTAATATGATTTAAATATTTCTTTCTCTCTTATATGTAACTTTTACTATATTATTGTACAGCAAAGATTCAACACCCACTATGTTAGATTAAACCTAAAATATAATGTGGCCAGAGTCCCTTAAGAATCCCAGTTTAAAACATGTCATAATGACGTCACCAAACTGGGCTGGGTAGGCTTAACAGGCCACATCAAGGCAAGTTATTTTTCTGCAGTGGGATGGCGCCAGCGGCGGGGTCATGACACGCCACGGACACTTGTCCGCAGCGGACTCGCCAAGCTAAGGGAAATTCCGGCCTTTGCTTCTAGTAGTACAAAAGCAAGGATGTAATGTTAAACTTGCACAAGAAGTATCTAGGCCACAGTGGAAGTATTGTGTGCAGTTTAGACTACCCATTATAGGAAGGGTATCAACGCACTGGAAAAAATATAGTAGATGCAAAAGGAAATTGCCACGGTTGAGGGGTTATAGTTGTCAGAAAGAAATAAGTTGCATTTATGTGGTGCCTTTCATGACTGCAGGATGTCCCAAAGTGCTTTACAGCCAATAAAGTACATTTCTAATATAGTCACTGATGTAATGAAGGAAATGAGGCAGCCTGTGCACAGTAAGGTCCCACAAACAGCAATGCAACAGTGACAAGATAATCTCTTTTTAGAAATGTTGGTTGAGGGAGAAATATTGGCCAGTCGAGCAGTAGGATCTTTAATGTCCAATTGAGTGGACAGACGGGGCTTCGGTTTAACGTCTCATCTGAAAAACGGCACTTGCGACAGTTCAGCACTCCCTCAGTACTGCACTGGAGCGTCAGCCTGGATTTTGTGCTCGAGTCCGTTGAGTGGGAAAGTTAGGAAGAGTGACTTGAGAAGTTAGGCCTTCTATCATGAAAGTGGCACAGTTTAAGGTGTGACCTTGTGAAGGTCTTCAAGATTATTAAGGATTATGATATGGTAAACAGCAATAGATTGTTTCCATTGGTTGGGGAAACTGTAACACGAGCAAAAGTTAAAGATCATGACAAAAAGAATCCAAGGGAAAGTTAGAATTAAAGGGAACATGAGAAAACAGTTGGAATGTGGAATTCTCTGCCACAAACCATTGTTAAAACAGAGTTGATAAATTAGAACCTTTGAAGTTTCTTTCTCTGCATCGCCATCTGCTTCAGATATTTATCTACTTCCTTCAGAAGATGCAATGGTTCAGCTGTTTCTCTGTGGCAAAGTAATCAATGCTCCAACATCCCTCTGAGCAAAGAATTGTTTCGTAAACCCGCTCCTCACTTTCTTAGTGCTTAATTTAAATTGACGACGCTTGACACTGATTCCCCAACCAGAGGGAACAATCTTACTTTATTCACACCATGAAAACCCATTTTATATATACCAGGTTGTACCTCTCTGGTCTGGCACCCTTGAGACCTGACCGATGCCGGACCAGAGAATTTTCCAGACCACGGGAGGTCACACTGACCTGAGACTTACCGGGTCCTGATGACAAGGCTCAGGCCCCTGAATGCCACCACCATGGTCCGGCTGCAAAGCTCCAGCCTCATTCCCTCTCTGCGCTGGTTTGCTGATCTTTTCCAGACAAGGTGGAATCCTGACCCCAGGACACCACCCACACAAAGCAGCAGCTCTGCACAGAGCCAGGAAGCACGGGAAAACAGCACACTGAAATCTCGGGCCTCCCTATCTCGCGGTGCTGGTTTGCCGCTCTTTTTCTGGAGGCAACTGCTGACAATGACCCAGCCATGTTCTGCGCATGCACTGTGCTCAGAATTTTTTTCAATCCTCGGTGCCTCGGTCAGCCGCGTGCCCACCCCTTCCCTTTCGTTGCCCGGCCCGATTACCTCCATGAACAGTGCAGGACGCGACCCCCGCCGGGAATGATGCCGGACCAGCAATGTTTCCAGACTCAAGATTCCCGGACTGGAGAGGTACAACCTTTATATATATATATATATATTTTAAACCTCTAGCGTAATATTTCCTTTTAGCCTTTTCTGCTTCAATTGAAATAGTTCCAGTGGGAGTGATTTTCAGCTGCTGCTCATCTGAAAAACAAGCAGCCAGCATTGAAAATCAGGGGCACTGCCAATGCCCCATGGCTGCCCAAAGCCCACCTGATGAGTCTGTAAATGGGAGGACCCCTTTTGCAGATGCAGACGGCAGAGCGTGCACTGAACCACTGGTGGCCACTGTGCAAAAGGCCCAGAATTTTTTGGGTGGAAGATTTTTTGTGGGTCCCGACACATCGAGACTAGCGTAGATTATTCACCCTCCCACAACCAGCGAGCTGCAAGGTAATGTCCATTTGTCGCCCGCAAATCGCTCCCTACCTTCAAATGAGGACTGAATCCCCAAAACATTGCTATGTAACTTCACATAAAATTCCTCTGTGTGTTATTTTAATGAGTTTGGTAACCTTTTTTAATCATACACAGATATTTTGTGCACTACGCAAAGAAACCTCCAATTTTAAATTGTTTTATTTGTTCCCAGGATGACGTTAGCAAGGCCATTTTTATTGCCCATCTAAAGCTACCCTGAAAAGGTGATGGTGAGTTGACCCTTGAACCGCTGCATTCCTTATGGCAATGGTGCTCCCAGGTCGAGTTTTCAGGATATTCACCCAGCGACAATGAAGAAACACTGAACTGTCCAGGTCAGGCTAGTAGATGACTTGGAGGGGGAAGTTGGAGGTGATGATATTCCCATGGTATTTCTCCCTTGTTCTTTTTGGTGCTAGAGATCATGGTACTGGGAGTTATTGTCAAAATATGTTTTTGACTACTGTTGAGGGTTGTCATTTTAACCCCACTTGTCAGACCCAATTTCGTGCAAGCAAAGCTTCCAATTGGGAGTGTGGAATTACCTCTCTTGTAGCTGTCGAGAGCCTAAGCTCTGGAATTGCCTGCCTCAACATCGTCGCCTCTTCAAATCTCTCTCCTCCTTTAAGACACTCCTTACCTCCTACCTCTTGTCCTAATGTCTCCTTCTTTGGCTTGGTAAATTTTGTTTTGTTTGATTACCCTCCTTCAAAGTGCCTTGAAATGTATTACTATGTTAATGGCAGTATATAAATGCAAGTTGTTACTGTTGGAAGTACTTATCTTCATACCAAAGTTTCCCTTCAATAGTTCCGGTTTACAAAAAAAAGTTCACTTTCGAAATATTCCATTGCATTTAAATTCACAAGACCTGCACATATAATGTTTGCAGATTCTGCCTCTCAGTCATGTTGTACCTTTCCTGGCTGTACTAAGTCCTAAATCCTACAAATGGATTACCATTACATTTAGTTGAAAAGTTTGTCATTTAACGAGAGCCGTGAATCACATCTAACATAAGAAATTAAATTCTATAAATTTTTCAGGATTCTTAATCTGAACTACATAATGTGTATTGTGGCTGCTTGGAGGCTATAACCTAATCCTAGTTACAGTCCTTGTGTACAAAAATAACATAAGCTGGTTATTGCCTGTTTCTCAAAAATTCCATTAGAAATCATCATTTGTTTTCTGTGGGCCTTGAAGCAATGCAAATTATCTTTATCAGAAACCACAGAGTTTATATCATATTCCCAAGAGCAACTGTAGTATAACAGTGGAAAATATTTTCAAGTTGGATTTTATTCCAGTCTAGAATATATTAATTCATTCAACTTTTACATGCAGAAAAATACTGCAGTGGGTGTTTAAGTTGTTAACGGGCGATATCGAACTAGCTGCCCATTATACAGCCAAACCAATTTGCACTTCCAGTGACTTCAGTGGAAAGGACTATTGGCTGTGATGTTTCATGGGTGGCTAATTCAATATCGTCATGTTACACTATCATCTAAAGTTAAAATGACCCCTATGTGTTCAGTGCGAATTATTTTATCATCTACTTTTGTAACAAATTATAGAAACAAACAGGTTCACCTAAGATGCACTTTTAGAGCTAAGGTGAATTGAAATGGGGTACGGAAGCATAGTGGTTGTGTTACTAGACGAGCAACCCTGAGGCCTGGATTAATGATCTGATCCATGGGCTCAAATCCCACCACCGGATGTGGGAATTTAAATTCAATTATATAAATAAATCTGTTATAAAAGGCGAGAATCAGTTAAGGGGGACTATCAGTATTCTATCATGGTGACTATCAGAAACTATCAGAAAAACCTATCTGGTTCACTAACACCCTTTAAGGGAGGAAACTTGCTGTCCTTACCCAATCTGGCCGATGTGACTTGAGACCCACAGCATTGTGGTTGACTCTTAACTGCCCTCTGAAATGGCCGAGCAAGCCACTGAGTTGTCTTCTTCTCCTTCTTCGGCAGTCCCTCAGAGTTGGGGATGACTTGCTTCCACACTAAAATGAGTTCTGAGGAGAGGTCCAGAACTTCTTTTTAAAGGGTGGAAGATGTCTGTGCATGAATTCTTTTAACGTGGGGCGGCTCTTGCACAATAGCTACCACACGGACTTGACAGAACAAGGTCTTGGTCCAATGGCGAGGGGATCCAAGACGATTGGAGACCAGGCTCTGCTGCATGGACCTAAAACACACACACACACACATACACACACACACACACACACATTCATACTAACCCCCTCCCTCCCTCCCTCAGGTCCTCTCTCCCTGTTTTTCAGCTTGCGTATTTGTCCATAGAATACTGACCCTGTGCCCCGGGCCCCCCGGCTCAAGCTCCAGCTTGCTGCTTTCCATGCACAGGCTCTGCTGCGATTTTCCGCGCTCTCCCCAGCTGCTCATGCTTTGGTGGTTGCTTAGCACATCTATACTGGCTTTGGGTCCCGACCTTGCTGCTGGCCTCTTAATGCAATTACTGTTATCCTGGCTCGCGATCAGCGAACTCAACATAGACCAGGTATTGCACCTCCGACCTTTCTAGCCTGCCTGGTCCAGCATCGACCAACTTAGCCATCGGGGGAAGCTCCTTATGTCTATTTTTAACCCACGAAAACATTCTGACCTTCTTTCACTCACAGACATCATTGAAAGTTGGCACCATTTACTGGTGCCCCTCCCCCATCCCCCATTTACTGGTGCCCCTCCCCCATCCCCCATTTACTGGTGCCCCTCCACGATCACCCCATTTACTGGTGCCTCTCCCCATCCCCCATTTACTGGTGCCCCTCCCCCATCCCCCATTTACTGGTGCCCCTCCACTATCACCCCATTTACTGGTGCCCCTCCCCATCCCCCATTTACTGGTGCCCCTCCCCCATCCCCCATTTACTGGTGCCCCTCCACTATCACCCCATTTACTGGTACCTCTCCCCATCCCCCATTTACTGGTGCCCCTCCCCCATCCCCCATTTACTGGTGCCCCTCCACTATCACCCCATTTACTGGTGCCCCTCCCCATCCCCCATTTACTGGTGCCCCTCCACTATCACCCCATTTACTGGTGCCTCTCCCCAAAATTAAAGCAATGGTCAGTTTAGACAATAAACCTAATTAATAAACACTTTCGTGCTTTAATTCATTGATAAGTTCTGCAGAAGTTTCCTTCCGAGGATGACTTGCTTTCACGTGAAAAAGGAATGAGTTCACTGGTGTTTCAATGAAGGACCAAATATTCCAGGTCCCGAACTACATCTTGAAGGGTGGAAGATGCCTGTTTGTGGATTTTTTTAACGTGTGGTGGCCATTGCACACCTGCCACCACATGGGCTTCACAGAGCTAGGTCATGGTCCAGTGCAAGGGTTAACTAAAATGACTGGAGACCAGCTGTGCTGCAAGGACCTAGCGCACACATATATAGCAGTGTGGGCTGGCCCATTCTGCCCCTGGGCCATCGCCTCTTCTGGGCCCAGAACTCATGCATCTTCTGGGCCCCAATCACATCCCTCTATGAACTCTCGCCGCTCCTTCACCCCAACCTTGTCGCCCCAGCTGTACCTGCCTGCACTCCAATCAGCGACTAGATTTGGGTCGCCCTATTCACAGTCATAGCTCTCCTGCAGTAGCACGCGATGCTCCCTGCAGTGCTGTTCCCTTTCATAAAACTATGCTGACTCTGCTTGATTGTATTATGATTTTCTAAATGTCCTGCTGCTGCTTCCTTAATAATGTTACAAGGCAGCTGAGTGCCATCTTGCCAAGGACAATTAAAAATGAGCAATAAATGCTGGCATTGCCAGTGACGCACTCACCCTGTAAATGAATTTTTTAAAAGTAATATACAACCGACGAGCTAGTCGGGTAAAACACTTGCAATAATGTCGCTAAATCCGCCATTAGACCCCTACTCCCACCTTTGATAGACACATAAGTGCAAGAATGTCAATAAAATGCAAGTGTGTGCAAATTGAAGCACTAACGGAGGAGTAAGGTTTGATGAGACCATTCACTTTATTGTGGAAGTTATGAGGATTGCTCTCTGTCGGTGTTGAATGGGCAGCCTGCCACTCAACAAAGGATCACAGGTAGTCATGCAGGAAGTCAATGTGCTGTCATCAACCCCATTGTACTTGGAGGGATGTGTAGAAAAATAAGTTGGATTTGAAGAAAAGTGTCAAAGGAAGCAACAGGTATCACTATTAATGATGTCACCTTGCTAGATGTGGAAGGACTGCCAATTATTTTACATTGCTACATATGGGTGTGACTGAATCGTTTCACATTGCCAGGTACGAGTGCCAATTATCTTGCATCGAAAGAAATGCCCATGCATGGAGGCTGCAGGTGCCAGACATGTTCGACTGAACAGTTATATGCTAGATGTTATCCTAAATGTAGTCAGTGGCTTGCTGGAAATTAAGTCCAAAAGAGATTGAATGAGGATATTTCTGAAGTATTCTGACAGGTTAGAAAAAGCTGGCCCGCTTACCAACAGCTGCAAAAGCGTGTACACTTAAAACCATCAATTGGAGATTGAACTGACAGTGCAAAAGTTCTAACGTTTTAATTTTCAGATGGCAAGATGTTTTCCTTTTTATTGTACTCGAACTTGAATATATGCACTTCATGTTACCAGTTTTAGTTCAATGAAACGTAAACAGCCTTTGCTTCTATTTGCAAAATTACAACTCAGATGATGCACATTGCTCTTTGCCTTAGAAAATGGCCTTAAACAGGTGCCACCATGCCAATGTAACTTTTAATGCAAAATTACTGTTGAAACATGGTCTTGATTATTAAAATGGGGTGGTGAGGAGAAGCATTTTTTCAACCTATAAAGTAGCCAAGCAATTTTGTTTTTTTATTCATTCTCAGGATGTGGCCATCACTGGCAAGGCCAGAATTTAGTGCCCATTGCAAGTCACCCCTGAGAAGATGCTCATGAACCTTTTTTTCATAGCAGTTCTTGCTGGGCCACTCCAGTGGCCAGTTGAGAGCCACATGTTGGTGTGGGACTGGAGTCGTATAGGCCAGACCGAGGAAGGACTGCAGCTTTTCTTAGTGAACCAGTTGTATTTTTATGACAACCGAACAGCTTCATGGTCACGTTTACTGATACCAGCTTTTAATTTCCAGATTTAAAAAAAAATTGAATTCAAATTCTCAAACTGCCCTTAGTGGGATTTAAAGTCATGTTCTGTAGATTATTGGACCAAGCCTCTGGATTGCCACATACTGGCCCATTCAAGCAATGTCCCCTGTTAATGTTCAGAAGCACCCAGTGACATTTAGTGGCGTTCGGTGGTCACTTCCTTGACGTTACTCCATAGCTGCAGGTCTGTTTTTATGTGTTTGGCTTGGTCGGATATTATACATCTGCTCCACATGTGAATTCTGACAGTATCAGCTCCTTCACCTGCAACAATGATGCTCCACTTGCTTTGCTTGGGTGTCTTGATATCCTTAAAATATTTATGAATCATGTTCTAATTTCTTCAATTTAATGAGATTGCATTCAACTATAAAAGAATGTCCTCCCAGGGTTCATTCTGTTGCATGTTTGGAAGGATTGACATCTGTGCAAGCTGTTGAGACTTCTGTCAATGGTTTGATTCATTACAAAGTCTTCCTTCTGCTCTGTGAATCTGGGTTTCCACATTTATTCGGTAAAGTAGGCCAAATTGAAAGAAATGCTTTGCTAATATTTGCAATTCCCTCCCTGAACCTCTCTACTTCTCTCTTCGCCTTTAAGTTAATCCTTACAACCTTCTTCTTAGGCAGTCCCCCGAAGTCGAGGATGACTTGCTTCCACACTAAAATGAGTTCTAAGGTGACTGATGAGACCAATGCGGGATCTACAGTCTCTGTCACAGGTGGGGCAGACGGTGGTTGGAGGGACGAGTGGGTGGGGTGCTTGATTTGTCGCATACTCCTTCCGCTGTTTGTACTTGGCTTCTGCATGCCTTACAATGCTTATAACCTACCTCTTTGACTAAGCTCTTGGCCACCTGTCCCAATATCTCCTTACGTGGCTCGGTGTCAAATTTTGTTTGATAATCGCCTCTGTGAAGCACCTTCGGAAGTTTTACCTCATTAAAGGCAACATGATATGCAATTGTTGGTGCTATAATTCGCCTGTATAGTTAAAAACTCAT
Organism: Pristiophorus japonicus; assembly: GCF_044704955.1. Classification (NCBI taxonomy): domain Eukaryota; kingdom Metazoa; phylum Chordata; class Chondrichthyes; family Pristiophoridae; genus Pristiophorus; species Pristiophorus japonicus. The sequence continues at coordinate 38,639,115 of NC_091977.1, forward strand.
ATCAGGTATGGTTAAGTGCTTATTATTGGTGTCCAATGAGTGGATGACTTAATTTACGAACATCAGTAAGTTTAAATTGATGGAACTGAAAATGATCCCTGATGAACTCTGTGGTTAGCCCGGGTGCATGCCTGTCAAACGATCTTTTAATCCAACAGTTCAAAAAGAAGTCCTTGGGATTCTATGAAGAGATAGCCAGGTTGATTGGTCACATGCAGGAGAGGTGAGCACAATCTCTTTCAGTAGATACTATTCTTACGAAATGTGAATATTAAGCATGGATGACACCAAATGTGTTACTTGATATGTATCAACTTGATTAATCTGTCTTTTACACTAATTTATGATATTTACATATGTCACCCAAATATTGATTAAGGTGTGTTATTCCTGTGACATTCCTTTATTTCTCAACTAACACCACCAGAATCAGATTATCTGGTTACTTATCTCATTGTTGTTGGTTGGACCTTGCTGTGCACAAATTGACTGCTGCATTTAACCACATTACAGCAGTGACTACACTTTAAAAACATGGGGTAAGAAATTCTGTTGCACCCCATTTGGGACGATAACTTTTCAAAAGTGAGGAAAGTATCGGCAGGTAATAATGCTTTTTGCATCCCGGGAACTTCAGCTTTAGCGCTGCAAGAAGGAAGTGGAGCACTAAATCAAGCGCTACCACTTGTCTTAGAGCGCTAAAGTGCGTGAGAGGGGTGGTAGCAGCAGAGTGCTGAAGAATGTTCAGTGCAGTGCTGCCAGTATCAGAGGCTCCTTCCCTCGCTTAAAGGGAAGGGCCAATGATGGGCTGCAACATTCTTCCTCTTATTTCTAGGAGGACACAGGACCTGTGCGTCTTCCATTATAGCCCCAAGCGCTCTAAGAGCATGGAGGGCTAAAGAATCGTGCAGCAATCAGCCGTCAAAAACATTCAGCAGACACTAGACGGGTGCAAAGAATAAGGTTTACCCGACCTGACTACCACTGCCTTTAAGTATTGCTTCCTAAGCGGCCAGCCGAGGTGACAACGCCTCCTGCAGCTGCTGTTGTTGACGCCCAGCAATGCTGCAGGGGACGGGAGTGAATATCACATCCAGGGCTCTAACAGGGCACTACGTATTGGATGATGTCACGATCTATGGGGCGCAAGAGAGTGAGTCGGTAAGTGTTAGTGCCAGCGCAAACCCATCAGGGAAGTTCGGGGGCGTCGGTGAATTCACCATGCCCGGTCGTAACCCGTTAGCGTCCCATTACTGCCACCCGCAGGTGCTAACTGGAGGCGCAAAGCAGTCGAATTTCTCCTCCATTGGCTGTAAACCACTTTGGAAAATCATGAACAGTGCTATATTAATTCGGGTTCCTTCTTCGGCTTCTGACTGATATCCTGCTGCTTACAGTGAAGGAAGTTAATTTTGCACACCTGGTTTAGCATAGTTTTCAGCATGGTTGTATTTGTCAAATTTATTAGATTTTTGAAGAAGTGATTGAATGGAAAGTGTCCATGTATTTTTGGTTGATAAGGTGTTGCACAAAAGGCGTTTTTGAAAAGTTCAGGAATATGGTATAAGAGAAACTGTACCAGCGTAAATATAAAGTTGTTTGATGGACAGGAAGTTGAATTTTACCCCCCTTCCCCAGTGACGATGCTTCAAAGTTACTGTATTAACTATGAAGCACCTTAAGACATCCTGAGGTCATGAAAGGCACAATATAAATGAAAGTTTTTTCTTTCTTCGTCTTCCCAAATTTATCAAACTTACATGTGTGATTTCGGTTATCACCCAAGTGTTAGCCGGTTTTGTTACCGTTGCTTAATCTGGATAATTGTTGATGTGAAATCTCATCTAGTATTTGATGAAAATCATAATCATGATTCACTGCTCACCAATCTCATCAACATGTTTAAATATTTGAATCGTTTTCACTCAGTTTTACTTTCGGTTGATTTAATGTCTTCGATGTTTATGTTCGCATTGCTCTTATGAGATATTTTCTTTTATTTAAGTGGACAAGCATCATTGCAGTTTTAAACTGTTTGAGGCTGCAGTCATGCTGCAGTTACCAGTCTGTAGAGTGTGATGTACGGCTGGCTGCCCAAATTTAAATTGCCCGATACACCATGCAATGAGGTTAGTGACAAACAAGCTAATTTTTAATTTTAGAGTGTGGGCATAAGTGCCTGCCTTCTCCGAATATTGAAAAATAAATTTATAAAGCTCCCAGGAGGCCCAGTAGAACACTAACCTTCAGGAGTTTGAAAATGTGACTATGCGTTGGGCATTGTTTGAAGTCCAAGCAGTGTGAGAGGATCCATTTGTGATGCTCTCATAACATCTTGCTTTAGTGCCCTTGGGAGTTGGATTTTATTTTTATTCATTCTCAGGATGTGGGCTTCACTGGAAAGGCCGGTATTTATTGTCATAAGAACATAAGAACATAAGAAATTGGAGCAGGAGTAGGCCATTTGGCCCTTCTAGTCTGCTCTGCCTTTCAATAAGATCATGGCTGATCTGATCTTGGCCTCAACTCCATTTCCCTGCCCGCTCCCGATAACCCTTGACTCCTTTATCATTCAAAAAAACCACAGAAAGTTTTTGAGGCCAGTTCATTAGATATATTCAAAAGGGAGTTTTCCTTACGGCTAAAGGGATCAAGGGGTATGGAGAGAAAGCAGGAATGGGGTACTGAAGTTGCATGATCAGTCATGATCATAATGAATGGTGGTGCAGGCTCAAAGGGCCGAATGGCCTACTCCTGCACCTATTTTCTATGTTTCTAAAAATCAAGGGCATCCTTAGTTGCGCTTGAGAAGGTGGTGGTGGGTCTACTTCTCGAACGGCTGCAGTCCGTGTGGTGAAGGTGCTCCTACCATGCTGTTAGTTTGGGAGTTCCAGGACTTTGATCCAGCTCTTATGCTGCCACTTTTACAGTGATGCACGCCTGAAACTACTTCTCATAAATGTGGCAGTAAGACTGCGACTTGAGTCTTTTTTTGTCCATTTAGAGATTGTATTGAAGAGACTGCATTCCCAATCTGTTGTGCTACCAGTTTATTAACACACGTTTGAAAATTAAGCAGGAAATGTTAGGTTATAAATAAAATTGAACCGCCTTCCGCTCAGTGACTTTTTAGATAAAAGTGCGAATGAAAGCAATTTTTGATGGTCCTAATTATAAGGTTACAAAAAATAAATACAATTCAAGTGGAGTAAATGGCATGTAAGTCTCTTGGGAAGCTGCTATGCTATACCTCCAGACATTCTAAGTTCAAAACCCTGCTCAAACTCTCACCTCTCACTGATGATTTCAGACTCATTAGTGCACAAGCACTGACAATCTGGAGCCAAGTAGACATATGTCCACAGCATTAAACTGTCCCTGAAATAATCTGGCTCTAATAAAATGAAAGGAGCTGGAAAAATTCCGAGAATCTGCTGTTCTCCAATTCGCATTTGGGTTGAAATGTCCAAACAGAACTGTGGGGTTTTTGATGCTCTTTCCAAAACACGTTTCTACTAAAAGCCAAGTAGAAAGGATGTTTTATTCTCGAGGTTTGTCAATCCCCGCTGACATGAATATGTACCGATCAATCATTGCGACATCCCATGCAACCAAAGAGCCTTTGTCAGAGAGGCTTCCCACTGTGACAGCCAGCAGATCAGAGATAATCTTGGGAAAGATATACTTCATGTGAAGCAGATTATACAAAAAATAAACAACCTGACAGATAATGGTCAGTCAGAGGAAAGCTATTAAACATATTTGGCAGAGTTCAACTAATTGCCACTTGCATATGGGCAAGCCTATCCCAAGTGTTGCTTCCTCAGGAGACAGATTGTAGTGCAGGTAGATGGTTGATAGACAGGCTCATTAACCTGGATGTACTGCGCTGCTTCTCGAGCTTAAAAAGGAAACATAGAAATTTTGATTTATAATACAATTACAAACACCGTTGGAGTCTTTCTCTCGAATTTAAAATAGTGACAGAATGAACCAGTTTTACCTTTAATTACCACAGCGAGAGAGCAAAATCGTAATACTTACAAGGATATCATAAGTTCTCAGTTGAAAAATTATTAACCCTCTGCCTTCATGGTACAAATAAAGTTTTCACAGAATCAAATAAATATTTTTGAGCAGAAAGATAATGCATTCGAGTGAGGATAATCAATTGAAGTCTTGAAGGTTCGTTTTACCTTCTGGTTTCATGGCTGTATCTTGTTTCTCAGTCTTCCTTACTCAAAGGCGAAACTAGGGGAAAATTATCACACTTTTATGTCTTGTTCACAAGGTCATCATGCAAATTAGCAGCATTCAGATCCAGTGATAATAAGGGAAAGATGTACTCCATCAATCATTTGAAGAAAAAGAAGAAATTGGTCAACAGATAGCAGCTCTTTGGGCTTCTACCAGATGTTCACCCCAAGGTTTGTAAAGTCCGATCACACCAATGACCCAATTTCTGTCTTATCAACATAGATGATTTAATAGAATTTATCCAATATTGTTGAAAGAGCTTGTCTCAAAAATAGTTCTGCCAGATTGCTCTCCAAACTAAATTGAGGCATGTATGGGAAAGAAACTGAAATGGGTTGATGCAGTTGCAATTCTTGATGGCAATGCAGCAAAACCAAAAAGATATATACCCGAAGAGTGAGATAATTTAGTCCATTGAGTTCATCCTTCCACAAAAACCTATGGTTACTTGATCGATGATACATCTATCTACCTCTTAACTCCAGAGATTTTCTCTCGATTGCTCCATTTGAAAGCCTATTCCAGGTATTGATCACAGATTATAGGAGATGTTAACATCTAAAAGCACTGCTCTTGAATTGAGTTTATGGTAGTAATGTAGGCCCCAAGTTTCGACATGATTTGCTCCTGATTTTTAGGAGCAACTGGTGTAGAATGGAGTATCTTAGAAATCGGAATTCTCGCCATTTAGTTTGCTCCAGTTCTAGTCAGTTAGAACAGTTTCACTTTGGAACAGAATTTTTTTTTCAAAAGGGGGCATGACCGGCCACTTACGCCTGTTTTCAAAGTTTCGTCAGTGAAAACTTACTCCAAACTAACTTAGAATGGAGTAAGTGAAGATTTTTGTACGCTCGAAAAAACCTTGTCTACACTTTAGAAAATCAGGCGTAGATTACAAATCAGGCGTAGGGAATGGTGGGGGGGGGGGTTTAAAGGGAAGTTTACAAACATTAAACACTTCAGTTTTACAAATAAAGAGCCATCATCAATAATAAATGATAAAAACATCAATAAATCAACCAATAAATCAATCAAAAAAAATTAATAAGAAATAAAAAATGTTTTTTTTAAATCAATAAATAAAACATTTTCTACTTACCGACTGCAGCACCGGGAGCCCTCCAACAGCGTGCTGGGATTCCCCACCCAGTCTGTCTCTGTCAGTGTCTCTATCTCTCTGTCTGTCTGTCTGTGTGTGTCTCTCACTCTCTGTCTGTCAGTGTCTGTGTTTCTGACAGCGAAGGAGGAAGGAGTGGGATAGAGGGAGAGAGGGGGGAACAGAGGGAGGAAAGGGGGAGGGATGGGGGAGAAGGGAGAAGGGGGAGGGGGAGAGAAGGAGGAGGGGGGAGGGGAGGGGGGAGAAGGGGAGGGGGGGAGAAGGGGAGGGGGGGAGAAGGGGGAGGGGAGGAGAAGGGGGAGGGGGGAGGAGAAGGGGGAGGGGGGAGGGGTTGTTAACTTGTGAAATTCCCTGCCGCAGAGAGTTGTTGATGCCAGTTTGTTGGATATATTCAAGAGGGAGTTAGATGTGGCCCTTACGGCTAAAGGAATCAAGGGGTATGGAGAGAAAGCAGGAAAGGGGTACTGAGGTGAATGATCAGCCATGATCATATTGAATGGTGGTGCAGGCTCGAAGGGCCGAATGGCCTACTCCTGCACCTATTTTCTATGTTTCTATGTTTCTATGACCTGGAAAGCAGTAAACTTCTTCACAACAACATTAATGAAGCATAAAAACCATCAATAATAAATAAAAAAGATATAAATAAAAAATAAAAAGTCCTACCTCAGCCCTGCGAAGTCAGCAGAAGAACGTACTGACTGCAGCACACACCAGCAAGCCCTTTGGCCAGGGATAGGGGTGGGAGAATGCATCGACTACAGCACATACCGGCAAGCCCTCCAGCCAGGGCTAGGGGCGGGAGAACGCACTGACTGCAGCTCGCACCAGCAAGCCCTTCGGCCAGGGATAGGGGCGGTGGGTGGGAAGCCCGAGCAGGAGAGCAGTGAACTGGCCACACACCCAAGAAGTAGCATGCTGGGCTCACAGAAGGGGGGTGGCAGGAGGGAACTTAAAGGGGGGCTTGGAACACACAGGCTACAGGAGGGAACTTCAAGGGGGGCTGGGAACACACAGGCTGCAGGCATCAAAAATCAGTGAGAAGGCTTTCCTTTAAAATGGCCGATTGCCAATGTTAGTCCCCCATTGCGCATGCGCGAACGCTCCAACGCTGCCGGCACTGTTACAGATGCTGGGCCCTAGCCCCGCCTCCCTGCAGGCTCTCTTTCAGCAGCACGGCCCTTGCTCCGCGCCCCACTGCTTTTGCCATGCCACGCCAAGCTCGAGGACGGTCCACGGAGCGGGGAGAATATGGAGCTACATTTTCGGCGCCATTTTCGGAGCAGAAAGTCTGTGTACCTCAGGCAAGTGCGCCAAAAAGATCAGTGGGCCAAATTTGGGCCCATTATCTTATATGTTTCAATAAGATCACATTTCGATAAAACTGTAAAGCTCTCTCTGGAACCATATCAACAAAATGCTACAGGCCCCGAACCTGGTGGAAGCTAAAGTCCTGGAAAGACCACCCGGCGGCAAAAAAAGCGACTTACGCCCTGAATATGGGCGGCAGCGGGCAGGAGCTCCCAATCTCGGAGACAAATGCAATCCTCGGCAAAGTACCACTGAGGATTGAGTCGGGGCCAGGGAATGTAAGCTTTCCAAGCCACTGGCATTAAATTTGACAGTGAGACAATTCTTCTAAAACAATTGGAACAGTGTATTAAAAAACACACACACACATGCACATCCACCTTAGTTACAACAGATACCTTGAGGTTATAGAAACATAGAAAATAGGTGCAGGAGTAGGCCATTCGGCCCTTCTAGCCTGCACCGCCATTCAATGAGTTCATGGCTGAACATGCAACTACAGTACCCCATTCCTGCTTTCTCACCATACTCCTTGATCCCCCTAGTAGTAAGGACTTCATCTAACTCATTTTTGAATATATTTAGTGAATTGGCCTCAACAACTTTCTGTGGTAGAGAATTCCACAGGTTCACCACTCTCTGGGTGAAGAAATTCCTCCTCATCTCGGTCCTAAATGGCTTACCCCTTATCCTTAGACTGTGTCTCCTGGTTCTGGACTTCCCCAACATTGGGAACATTCTTCCTGCATCTAACCTGTCTAACTCCGTCAGAATTTTAAACGTTTCTATGAGGTCCCCTCTCATTCTTCTGAACTCCAGTGAATACAAGCCCAGTTGATCCAGTCTTTCTTGATAGGTCGGTCCCACCATCCCGGGAATCAGTCTGGTGAACCTTCGCTGCACTCCCTCAATAGCAAGAATGTCCTTCCTCAGGTTAGGAGACCAAAACTGTACACAATACTCCAGGTGTGGCCTCACCAAGGCCCTGTACAACTGTAGCAACACCTCCCTGCCCCTGTACTCAAATCCCCTCGCTATGAAGGCCAACATGCCATTTGCTTTCTTAACCGCCTGCTGTACCTGCATGCCAACCTTCAATGACTGATGTACCATGACACCCAGGTCTCTTTGCACCTCCCCTTTTCCTAATCTGTCACCATTCAGATAATAGTTTGTCTCTTTGTTTTTACCACCAAAGTGGATAACCTCACATTTATCCACATTATACTTCATCTGCCATGCATTTGCCCACTCACCTAACCTATCCAAGTCACTCTGCAGCCTCATAGCATTCTTCTCGCAGCTCACACTGCCACCCAACTTAGTGTCATCCGCAAATTTGGAGATACTACATTTAATCCCCTCGTCTAAATCATTAATGTACAATGTAAACAGCTGGGGCCCCAGCACCGAACCTTGCAGTACCCCACTAGTCACTGCCTGTCATTCTGAAAAGTACCCATTTACTCTTACTCTTTGCTTCCAGTCTGCCAACCAGTTCTCAATCCATGTCAGCACACTACCCCCAATCCCATGTGCTTTAACTTTGCACATTAATCTCTTGTGTGGGACCTTGTCGAAAGCCTTCTGAAAGTCCAAATATACCACATCAACTGGTTCTCCCTTGTCCACTCTACTGGAAACATCCTCAAAAAATTTCAGAAGATTTGTCAAGCATGATTTCCCTTTCACAAATCCATGCTGACTTGGACCTATCATATCACCTCTTTCCAAATGCACTGCTATGGCATCCTTAATAATTGATTCCATCATTTTACCCACTACCGGTGTCGGGCTGACCGGTCTATAATTCCCTGTTATCTCTCTCCCTCCTTTTTTAAAAAGTGGGGTTACATTGGCTACCCTCCACTCTATAGGAACTGATCCAGAGTCAATGGAATGTTGGAAAATGACTGTCAATGCATCCACTATTTCCAAGGCCACCTCCTTAAGTACTCTGGGATGCAGTCCATCAGGCCCTGGGGATTTATCGGCCTTCAATCCCATCAATTTCCCCAACACAATTTCCCGACTAATAAGGATTTCCCTCAGTTCCTCCTCCTTACTAGACCCTCCGACCCCTTTTATATCCAGAAGGTTGTTTGTGTCCTCCTTAGTGAATACCGAACCAAAGTACTTGTTCAATTGGTCCGCCATTTCTTTGTTCCCCGTTATGACTTCCCCTGATTCTGACTGCAGGGGACCTACATTTGTCTTTACTAACCTTTTTCTCTTTACATATCTATAGAAACTTTTGCAATCCGTCTTAATGTTCCCTGCAAGCTTCTTCTCGTACTCTATTTTTTCTGCCCTAATCAAACCCTTTGTCCTCCTCTGCTGAGTTCTAAATTTCTCCCAGTCCCCGGGTTCGCTGCTATTTCTGGCCAATTTGTATGCCACTTCCTTGGCTTTAATACTATAACTGATTTCCCTTGATAGCCACGGTTGAGCCACCTTCACTTTTTTATTTTTACGCCAGACAGGAATGTACAATTGTTGTAGTTCATCCATGCGGTCTCTAAATGTCTGCCATTGCCCATCCACAGTCAACCCCTTCAGTATCATTCGCCAATCTATCCTAGCCAATTCACGCCTCATACCTTCAAAGTTACCCTTCTTTAAGTTCTGGACCATGGTCTCTGAATTAACTGTTTCATTCTCCATCCTAATGCAGAATTCCACCATATCATGGTCACTCTTCCCCAAGGGGCCTCGCACAACGAGATTGCTAATTAATCCTCTCTCATTACACAACACCCAGTCTAAGATGGCCTCCCCCCTAGTTGGTTCCTCGACATATTGGTCTAAAAAAACCATCCCTTATGCACTCCAGGAAATCCTCCTCCATCGTATTGCTTCCAGTTTGGTTAGCCCAATCTATGTGCATATTAAAATCACCCATTATAACTGCTGCACCTTTATTGCACGCACCCCTAATTTCATGTTTGATGCCCTCCCCAACATCACTACTACTGTTTGGAGGTCTGTACACAACTCCCACTAACGTTTTTTGCCCTTTGGTGTTCTGCAGCTCTACCCATATAGATTCCACATCTCCTTCGAACTATTGCCTTAATTTCCTTCTTAACCAGCAATGCTCCCCCACCTCCTTTTCCTTTTATTCTATCTTTCCTGAATGTTAAATACCCCTGGATGTTGAGTTCCCAGCCCTGATCATCCTGGAGCCACGTCTCCGTAATCCCAATCACATCATATTTGTTAACATGTATTTGCACAGTTAATTCATCCACCTTATTGCAGATACTCCTTGCGTTAAGACACAAAGCCTTCAGGCTTATTTTTTTAACACCCTTTGTCCTTTTAGAATTTTGCTGTACAATGGCCCTTTTTGTTCTTTGCCTTGGGTTTCTCTGCCCTCCACTTTTCCTCATCTCCTTTCTGTCTTTTGCTTTTGCCTTCTTTTTGTTTCCCTCTGTCTCCCTGCATTGGTTCCCATCCCCCTGCCATATTACTTTAACTCCTCCCCAACAGCACTATAATAAAGAGTAAAAATTAAATATAATATAATAAATACTTCCCTTTGGCTGCTTGATTCAGGAGAGAAAGAAAAGTCTTTGGCTGAATTCTTTAAACCTCTCAAAGCCATTGTCCCTCAGAAAGCCTCAGGGTTGGACCTTGGTTCTAGGGCAGTTCCTTATTGTTTCTCCTCACACATGGAGGTACTGAGGTGAATGATCAGCCATGATTTATTGAATAATGGTGCAGGCTCGTAGGACCGAATGGTCTACTCCTGCACCTATTTTCTATGTTTCTTTGTTTCGATGTGGCTGTCTGGCCTGACTCAGCCATCCCTTGATTAGATTAAATGCTTTTCCAATACACAAAACCCATGCGGCAGCTCTGTGGGTTTCCATTTTGTTTCACAACACAAACAGGCCTTTCCGTATAATCTACACTTTTAACATTTATACATACACAGGATCAATTTTAATTATTAATAAATACTTTTATTCTTACAGGAGGAGGGAACAGATAAAAATTAAAATTTCTAAAAAAAATTTTAAAAACACTGGAAATCCTTCAAGGGACCCCACCCACCTGAAATGTTGGGGGGAAAAAAATAAATGCAGGTCTTCTTACTTACCATTGAGGTTAGACCTGTTTCCACCTGCTGCAGCAGACTCCTGCCCGGACCAAACTGGTAGCTCGGTGGGTGGGAGGACACTTACGTGCGTTGTGCGCCAGCGGACATCAGCGGGTGGTCCCCAGCGGTCTTCAATCCCCGCCGGCGGGGGGCCTCCACCAAATGCGCTCGGAGGGGAGACCGCTCAGAAAACTCGGCTGCAGCGGGCGGTGAGTCCGTCAAGTTTGGCCCCATAGAGTCATCACTCGACATTGAGCTCACTGAGCTCAGGAATAACAAAGGCCAGTTGTCGAATAACAAGAAAATCATTGCAGCCTCAGCACTTTCTTGAACCAGTATCAATTATCTATGAGCTACCCCAGCCATCATTGCAGCCCAATATGATTTTGTTGGCAGTTTTTTGTTTTGCTCTTAAATTGAGTTGTCTGCCCAGCTTTCCGACGCTGTACCTGTATTGTCTTTTACTTCAGAGATTTGACCAAGGGGTTGTCTGCCTGTTCAGGTGTACATGTTACTCTTCGAAGAAGAGCAGAGCAATTCTCCCATTATCCAGGCCAACATTTATCCCTCAACCAGCACCAAAGGAAAAACAAAATATAATGTGAAGGGTATAGTGGGTGCGGAATTCTTCAAATGCATTCAAGAGAACTTTTTTAGTCAGAATGTAACAAGCCCAACATGGGAGGGGGCGGTTTTGGATTTAGTTTTGGGGAATGAAGCTGGGCAGGTGGAAGAGGTATCAGTGGGAGAGCACTCGGCTGCCAGTGACAATAATTTAGTCAGATTCAAGGTAATTATGGATAAGGACAAGGATAGACCAGGAAAAGTCCCAAATTGGGGAAAAGCTAATTTTGCTAAGTTGAGAAGTGAAGTGGACTGGAAACAGCTACTTGTGGGTAAATCAGTGTTGGAGCAGTGGGAGGCATTCAGGAAGGAGATCGGAGGGCTCAGGCCACAAATGTGCCCTTAAAGAAAACGGGTGATAATAGCAATTCTGGAGCCCCCTGGATGCCAAGGGACTTGGGAGGATAAAGAAAAAAAGGGAAGCTAATGAGAGAGCATGAAAAATTCTTGGCAAGTAAAATCAAGGAAAACCCAAAGATGTTCTATAAATATATTAAGAGCAGGAGGATAACTAAAGAAAGGGTAGAGCCTATTAGAGGCCATGAGGGTCATCATCATCATCATAGGTGGTTCCTCGAAACAAAGATGACTTGCTTCCACGCCAAAAAAAAGGATGAGTTCACAGGTGTTTCGAAAGAAGAACCCGAACTACATCCGCGAGGGTGGAAGATGCCTGTGCGTGGATTTTTTTAACGTGTGGTGGCCGTTGCACACCAGCCACCACACGGGCTTGACAGAACTAGGTCTTGGTCCAGTGGCAAGGATTACCCAAGACTAATGGAGACCTGTTCTGCTGCACGAACCCAGTGCGAACACACATCACAGTGTGGGCTGGCCCGTGCTGCCCCTGGACCACTGGCCCCGAACTCACGCCTCCCCTGGGCCCCGATCACGTCCCTCCACAGTCTCTCACAGCTCCTTCGCCCGGATCTCGCTGATCCTGCTGCACCTGCCCACACTCCAATCACCGACCTGGACCTTGCTGATGTCACTCTTCGTTGCCGTTGCCCTCCTGCACCAGCTCGCGCTGTACCTTGCAGTGATACCTGCAAGAGACCATCAGTGGCAGGTCGGGGCCATAAAAGGAGTGGTGACCGGTGGCCACGGGCAATGTGGAGGCATACCACCATGAGGGCAATCTGTGTGTGAAGGCGGAAGATTGGGTTTGGTTCTTAATGAATACTTTGCGTCTTTTTACAAAGGAAAGGGGCAAAGCTGATATTGCTATCGAGGAGGAGTGTGAAATTCTGGAAGAAATAAACATAGTGATAGAGAGGAGTATTAAGGGGTTTTGCAGTTTTGAAAGTAGATAATCCCCAGGCCTGGATGAAATGCAACCCAGCCTGTTGAATGAAGCAAAAGAGGAAATAGCAGAGGCCATGACCATCATTTTCCAGTCCTCTTTGGATTCCGGCATGGTGCCGGAGGACTGGAGGACTGCTAATGTGGTACCCTTGTTTAAGAAAGGAGAAATGGATAGGGCAAGTAACTACAGGCCTGTCAGCCTAACTTCAGTGGTAGGAAATTATTGGAAAAAATCCTGAGGGACAGGAGAAGTCTTCATCTAGAAAGGCAAGGATTAATCAGGGACAGTCAGCACAGATTTGTTCAGGAAAGATCGTGTTTGACTAAACTGATTGATTTTTTTGAGGAGATAACCAGAAGGGTCGATGAGGGTAGTGGATACGATGTAGTGTATATCGACTTTAAGAAATCTTTTGATAAGGTCCCACATGGTAGACTGGTCATGAAGGTAAAAGTCCATAGGATCCAGGGCAGAGTGACAAATTGGATCCAAAATTGGCTTAGAGGTAGGAAGCAAAGGGGAATCATTGATGGATGTTTTTGTGACTGGAAGGATGTTTCCAGTGGGGTTCCGCAGGGTCCCTTGCTTTTTGTGGTATACATCAATTATCTAAATTTGAATATAGGGGGTATGATTAAGAAGTTTGATGACACTAAAATATGCTGTGTGGTTGATAATGAAGAGAATAGTCATGGATTGCCGGAGGATATCAATCTATTGGTCAGGTGGCTGAACAGTGGCAAATAGAATTTAATTCGGAGAAGTGTGAGTTAATGCACTTGGGGAGTGCTAATAAGGAAATGGTGTACATATTAAATGGTAGGCTACTTAGAAGTGTAGATGAACAAAGGGACCTTGGAGTGCTTGTCCACAGATCCCTAAAAGTGGCAGGACAGGTGGATAAGGTGATTAAGAAGGCATACGGAATGCTTGCCTTTATTGGCCGAGGCATGGAATACAAGAGTAGGAAGATTATGCTTAAATTGTATAATCAATGGTTAGGCCACAGCTCGAATACTGCATGCAGTTCTGGTCGTCGTATTATAGGAAGGACATGATTGCATTGGAGAGGGTGCAGAAGTGATTTATGAGGATACTGCCTGTAATGGAGAATCTTAGCTATGAGCTCATTGAATGTATTCAAATCACAGATAGATAATTTTTTAACCAATAAGGGAATTAAGGGGTATGGGGAGCGGGCGGGTAAGTGGAGCTGAATCCACGGCCAGATCAGCCATGATCTTGCTGAATGGCGGAGCAGGCTCGAGGGGCTAGATGGCCTACTCCTGTTCCTAATTCTTATGTTCTTATGTAGGACAGATTGGATAGGATGGGTTTGTTCTCCTTGGAACAGAGGAGGCTGAGGGCTGAGGATAGGTGTATAAAATTTTGATGGGCCTGGATATAGTGGATAGCAGGGGCCTATTTCCCTTGCTGGTGGGGTCAATTACAATAGGGCATAGGTTTAAGGTGGTTGGTGGAAGGTTTAGAGGGGATTTGAGGGGGGGCTTCTTCATGCAGAGGGTTGTGGGAACTCACTGCCTGGAAGGGTGGTAGAGGCAGAAATCCTCACCACATTTAAAAGGTGCTTAGATAGGTACTTGAAGTGCCATGACCTGCACAGTTACGGACCTAGAGCTCGTAAGCTAGTCAGGGATTAGACTGGATAATCTCTTGTTGGCTGGTGCAGATACGATGGTAAGTACTTTAGAGAATCTAATACGGCCAGAGTGATCTCCTGGACCAATTTTTATCGCCTGGATGGGCCGGAGAGGAATTTTCCCAGATTTTTTTCCCCTGTTGGCCTGGGTTTTTAATCTTTTTTTTGCCTCTCCCAGGAAATCGCATGGCTCTGGGTGGGGTGGAGTGTAAAATGTTGCGATACATGGGCTGTCGCAGTTGTGTGGGGCTGACTGGTTGGGCCGGATGCTCTTTACCTGTCCGCCATTGTTCATTGTTCATAGGTTTATATGTAACCTTCAGGCTGACCGAGGGCCATGTGGCTCTTTGTTGGCTGACGTGCACACGATGGGCCGAAATGGCCGCCTTCTGCGCTGTAAATTTCTATGTTTCTAAAAGTTGACTGATCTTAGAAATTCACGTTCTTTCTTTAAACATGTGTGAAAGTTGTGTTTGTACAATAAAATAGAAATCTACTGACTTAAACCCTTTCCTGTTGTAAACAGTGATTTAATTAAATGGAGGTTGGTGTGGTTCTATATATGTGTAATTAATTGCAACAAGAATCCTTAAATTGTCAATATTGCACAAAAATGCTGTGCTTCCTATTTGCTTTACTTGCTGCATCTGGTTCATTGAGTAACTGCTTGACTGACCAATCCATATTTGAACTGACAAATATGATTACACACAATGAGTTTGCTAATATTTGACACTTCACCAGCTTGGACCCGAAAATAACCAACAGCAAGGATCAAATGTACCTGACAACTTCGTTAACACCGACAAAACTGCACTAACTGTAAATCAGCATGCAATTCATCACATAAATCACACTGCCTGTTGGGCAGATCCAATAAAACGACATTGAGGCCAAATCCCATAGTCTCCTTTGTGTTTCCGGCAACCTCTGTGTGAAGCTCTCAGTTTCTTCGTAGTGACCCAATTAGCTTTCGTGTTGCCCATTCCCTTTTATGTTATTGTTCTGCGCTGCACCAATTCCACGTGCAAAACGGTGCAGATTGTGCTGCAAAATTGTGCCCATGGTAAGGAAAGAGTGGAACACTTTCCTGCACTGAGCGTCCTCCGCAGTAAATTCATACATGGAAAATGTTGCATAACATGGATGTAGTCGGCATCAAAAAAATCCGAAAAGTAACATTTCACTGGCACAGATTGCCCTTGTTGTGTTGAAACTGGGCAAAAGCGCGGCAATTTGTTTTGGAAGTCCAATCTTTCTATAGTAGATTAACAAAATGATTATGTTTAAATACACTAAAAATATCATTACTATAAAATTTAGGATGGATCTGCATTGATGAATTTATCACTGATACGAACAAGTAAAGACCATTTAGTCCATCGAGCCTTTCCCACACAATTGCGATATCTTGTATATCACAACTATATACTCCACCCCACCCAAAACCATGTAAACTCCTGGGAGAAGCAAAAAAAAAACCCACAGATAACAAACCCAGGCCAATTCAGGCAAGAAAAAATCTTGGAAATTCCTCTCCGACCCATCTTGGCGATCAAAACTAGTCCAGGAGATCACTCTGGCCTTGAATTCCCTGCAGTACCTACCTTTTGTAAGAGATGATCTCTGCCACAGCCAGAAACAAATCCAGCTTTTACTTGAAGGAATTCAGCGAGTCGGCATCCACCACACGAAATAGCAGTTTGTTCCGGAGGTCTACTATTCTCTGGGAAAAGAACCACCTCCTGATGACTAACCTAGCTCTAGTCCTTTTCAACTTACATTTGTGACTCCTGCTCCTGCCTTACCTATTTGATTAAAATCAGCTGGGACACTGTCTATTCCCTTCATTATCTTATAAAACTCAATTAAATCGCCCCCCCTCCGAAGTTACACTGCTCTAAGGTAAAGAGTCCCAACTCTTTTACACTATCTTGATAACTAAGATGCTTTAGACTTGGAATTAGTCTAAATTAGCCCTCTTCTGCACCCTTTCCAGAGCCTCAATATCACCCACCATGTGAGGAGAACAAAACTGGGCACATTATTCCAAGTGCGGCCTGACAGCCTTGTACAAGGACAAAATAGTACGCCTCGCCTTATACTCAATTGTCCTATGGATACACCCCAACACCGTATTTGCTCTAGCTATCGCTGCATGGCATTGCTCATGTACCTTTAAGGATGTATGCACTAGAATGCCCAAATCTATTTCTATCCACACCAACTTTACTGCCTTTCCCAAGGGAGTGAATGCATGTTGAGCATTTTCCCTGCCCACATGCATAACACTGCACTTATCTAAGTTATACATAATTTTCCAGTCTTGAGCTCAATCTCCCAACACATGAAGATCTGCTGAAGCAGACGAGCATCTTCTACAGTTCTAATATTCACACATATCTTGGTATCATCTGCAAATTTACAAATTGTGCCCCCAACCCAAAAATCCAGATCATTAATAAAACTAGTAAAACGCAACGGTCTCAACACTGATCCAAATCCATCGATAACTTCTTTTTGCCTGTGTCCTGCCAGCCAATTCCGAATCCAACTCAATATATTTCCACAAATACCAGAGGCTCTGATTTTATCGAGAAGCCTCTTATGCAGTACCTTATCAAAAGCTTTTCAGAAATCCAAGTAGACAATGTTACTGGGCTTCCCTCATTGACCAACTTTGTAACTTTTTCAAAAAATACAATTAGATTTGTGAGACATGATCTCTTTTTTATGAAGCCATGTTGGGTGTCCCTAATATATCCTTCCCTTTCCAAGTATTCATAAATTGCATCCCTTATGATTCCTTCAAGCATCTTACCTATTACTGATGTTAAATGATAATAAAAACAGAAAATGCTAGAAATCTCAGCATGAGAGAAAGCAGAGTTAACTTTTCGGGTCGATGACCCTTCTTCAGAGCTCATCGACCTGAAACTTTAACTCTGTTTCTCTCCACAGATGCTGCCTGTCCTGTTGAAATTTCCAGCATTTTCTGTTTTTATTCCAGATTCCAGCATCCACAGTATTTTGTTTTTGGACTGATGTTAAACTGATGGGCCTTTCATTACCCGGGTCTGTCTTGTCACCTTTTAAAAAATTGGGGACTTCATTCGCCTCCTTCCAATCTGTAGGAACCATTCCAGAGTGCAGTGAGCTATTAAAAATACAGGCCAGGGGCTCGTACGGCACACGCCCCATCTCCCAGAGGACTCTCGGGTGGCTAACATCCAGCCCGGGTACTCTATCTATTTTCAAGTTCTTCATACTTTCTAACACAATATGTTTATCTATGCTAATCTTATTAACAAAACTAGTATTATTAAATTCTAATCTTTGAGCATCATCTTCAAGGGTGCAGACTGATACAATGTATTAATTTAATATTTTCGCAACACCTAGTGAGTCCTTTGTAACCTGTCCTTGAACACCCTTCAGTGGCCCAAACAGTCTTTGATCGTTCTCTGACTCTTCACATAACTAAAAAAGCTCTTTCCATTACAGTTGCCTATAATCCTTTTTCCCATTAGCCTTTTTCATGCTCCAGCAGCAGCCTTCATTTTCTTTAGTTGTTCCTTGGATTCAACCCTGTTTGTTTGAGAATTAAATGTTTTTCATTTATTGAAACATTTCTGTTTACATCCTATTTGTCTTTGAACATAGCCAGTCAGTCACCTTAGCTTTATCTGCCACATTTCCTTCTTTTGATTTTGGGTACATGTTTGTTTTCCACCTTTTAATCTTAGAATATAAGAACATAAGAATTAGGAGCAATAGAAGGCCATTCGACCCCTCGAGCCTGCTCCACCATTCAAAAAGATCATGGCTAATCTTCTTCCTCAACTCCACTTTCCTGTACTATCCCCAAATTCCTTGATTCCCTTAATATCCAAAAATCTATCGATCTCTGGCTTGAACATACTCAACGACTGAACCTCTACAGCCATCTGGGGTAGAGAATTCCAAAGATTCACCACCCTCTGAGTGAAGAAGTTTCTCAACATCTCAGTCCTAAATGGCCAACCCCTTATTCTGAGACCGTGGCCCCTAGTTCTAGACTCCCCAGCGAGAGGAAGCATCCTCCCTGCATCTACCCTCTCAAGCCCTGTAATAATTTTTTAAGTTTCAATGAGATCATCTCTCATTCTTCTAAACTCTCGAGAATATAGCCCTAGTCTGCTCAATCTCTCCTCATAGGACAATCCCTCCATCCCAGGAATAACTCTGGTGAACCTTCATTGCACTCCCTCAATGGCAAGTATATCCTTCCTTCGGGAAGAAGTCCAAAATTGTACACATTACTCCAGGTGTGGTCTCACCAGGGCCCTATATAACTGCAGTAAGCCTGATTTTCAGCTTTCGGGATTTTTCGATGAAAACAATAGCGATATATGAAACTTACCATTTTCGCAGGGCATTGGCCTCCTCAGCGCGGCACTGCCGGCCCCCCGGGATCGCCTCTCCAAGGAAGCGGAGCACAGGAGACACCGCTCTGCTTCCTTTGAGTGGCGCACAGCCCAATTCCATGTCAGGGGCAGGACTTCTGGGCTGGGCATGGGACATCCCAGCCCCAGAAGGTTACTGCCCCCAATCGGGGCAAAGGGCAGTTTCCAGCCCAATATGTCTAAATTCTCCAACACAGCATAGGATTGCAATTCTAACAATTTACTTCCAACATTCCTTGCATTTACATAAAAGCAATTTAAAGGTCTTCCATCTAATTTCTTAAAATTATGATTTTTTGTTTGTTTCCTACCTGGTTTATCTTCATGCTTAGCATCTATATAATTATCATGTGCAGTAAGGCTAACTTTGAACTTATCTGCACTATCCCCTTGCTGAATTAGTAAATGCTTTCTGAAAGCATGATCAACACCTTTTGCTAGCCTTTTAGCTCCCGAGAAGTTAAGACGGAGGCCATTCCTCCTAAATAACTTACCTTGTCCAGCAAAGACCTCCCAATTATCGATGAAGTGAAGCTTCTTTTTTTTGCAGATGTTGAACCCTATGATTTGGCTATTCCTCTCCATCGATCATGACATGACTGGTAATAGCCCAAAGCCTACTACCCTTGCACCCTTTTGCTGAAGAACATCTATGAGGATTTTGTAGGAATCCTGTAAAACAAATGGACTTCTATCCATGATATCCATGCTAGTTCCAATATGTAAACCTACGACAGTATCTTGACACTCACCTTTCATCAGATCATCCACACGATCCTGGAGATCAGCTACCTTGGCCCCTGGACAACAGAAGGTTGCTCTTTACAGACTTTTACCTCTACATAGGGTGTTGTCTGTGTGCCTGATGATTGAGTCCCCTATGAGGATTTCCCGCTGCCTCTTGCTCTTTCTTGGTTGTTCAAACGACATCCTTTTGGACTTTTCAGCCTTCCCCTTACCTTTTCCAAGATGCTGATATGAACATTGAGGTTCAGTGTCACTGGTCCTGACCTCAAGACCTGCTGTGTTCTCCAAATCACAAAGCGGGGTATACCTGTTCAGAGTAACAAAAGAATCCGAAACAGGAATAGATCTGGTGATATCAATGCCTGACTTGAAGACTTACTTTTGGTCCCAGTCAGGAAGTCATCGGATTCCAATAAGTTTGTCAATTGTTCAATATTCTCTCTTAGGCAAAGGATCTCCTGCTGCAGAGACAAAAACCTGGACATATTTACTGCAAGTGAAAGTCCCACAATGCTTCACTTTGACACTATTTCTCTCCAGCGTTAAAGGTGTACATGGACTCCTTTCCTTTGGGACCCAGGGTTTACCATCCTTATTTTTTAAGGAATCTACAAAGAAAGCAGAAAAAAAGAGTAGCAGCAGAAGGAATAGATAGACCAGGTCTTCCTAACTCCCTCATTTAACTCCCACAATCCAACTCCCTCAGTCACAAGATGATCACACTCTGCTCAAGTGACACTCCACTCTACTCATGTCCTGCTTTGCATAAAAAACAGCAGAAAGTGCAAACTTTTAAAAAATAGTTTTGACAATAACTGAAGATTATATCAATGAGTCTAGGAACTTTCCAGGTTAACAAGTCAATTAGGGATCTAGCCACCTTTACCATCGAATAATGTCCCAAAGCCCTATACAGAGGTGTACTCAGAAAAAAGGGACAATGGTGACCAAAAGCTTGCACTTAACAGAGGAGATACTTTTAGAGCTGGAGGATTTAAGGAGGGAATTCCAGAGTGTGGGGGCTATTTGGCTCAAGGCACAGCTGCCAGTAGTGGATGCAGAGACAAAGAGATGTAACAGGATAAATATTGCACTGCCACTTTAGTTGTCTTATCACCTTGTTTGCATCAGTTGGGGCAGCTTAAAATCAGCTCCATATATTGTTACAGCACAGAAGAAGGCCATTCAGCCCATCACATGTGTTCTGGCTCTCTGAAAGAGCTGTCCACTTAGAGACCCATTTCCCTGTACTTTCCCCTTACCCTATTGAATTTTTATTCTTATATTCATTCACTTCCCTTTTAAAAGTGCTTCCACCACTATTTTGGTCAGTGCTAACAACCCTCTGTAAAATAAAAACAAATATTTCTTGTTCTTTTAGTGATAGTAAATTTACATCCTTTATTATCAACATACTGGAAATAGTTTTTCCTGGTTTACTTTATCAATCCTCTCATCTACTGAACACAACTATTAGATTTTGTCTTCCTTTTTTTGTTCCAATAAAAAAAGTTTCTGTCTCTCAGAAGTAAAGCCTGCTATCACCATAATGAATTGCTTCTGCTTTTGTATTTTCAGTTCCTTTTTCTAAAATCTAGAATCTCAAATGCTGTTTTTTTTTAGCTTTATTAATTTCTCTCCCTACTTTTAATGATTTGTGTATCTGAACCCTTAAGCCTTTCATAGAACAGAAGAAATAGGAGCAGGAGAAGGCCATTTGACTCCTCGAGCCTGCTCCGCCATTCAATACGATCATGGCTGATCTGATCATGGGCTCAGCTCCACTTCCCTGATCGCTCCCCATAACCCTTTACTCCCTTATCGCTCAAAAATCTGTCTCTCTCCATCTTAAATATATTCAATGAGCCAGCCTCCACAGATCTCTGGCGCAGAGAATTCCATAGATTTACAACCCTCTGAGAGAAGAAATACCTCCTCATCTCAGTTTTAAATGTACGACCCTTATTCTAGAACTATGCCCCCTAGTTCTGCGTTCCCCCATGAGTGGAAACATCCTCTCTGCATCCTTATCGAGCTCTGTCATTACCTTATATGTCTCAATAAGATCACGTCTCATTCTTCTGAACTCTAATGAGTATAGGCCCAACCTGCTCAACCTTTCTTTCAAAGTCAACCCCTTCATCTCAGAAATCAACCAAATGAATCTTCTCTAAACTGTCTCCAATACAAGTATATCCTTCCTTAAATAAGGAGACCAAAACTGTACGTAGTACTCTAGGTGTGGCCTCACCAATACCCTGTACAGTTGTAGCAGGACTTCTCTGCTTTTATACTCCATCCCCCTTGCAATAAAGGCCAAAATTCCATTTACCTTCCTGATTATTTGCTGTACCTGCATACTAACTTTTTGTGTTTCATGCACAAGGACCCCCAGGTCGCTCTGCACTGCAGCAATTTGTAATTTTTCTCCATTTAAATAATAATTTGCTTTTATATTTTTTTCTGCCAAAGTGGATAACCTCACATTTTCCCACATTATACTCCATCTGCCACATTTTTGCCCATTCACTTAGCCTGTCTATGTCCCTTTGCAGATTTTCTGTTTCCTCCTCACAATTTGCTTTCCCACCCATCTTTGTATCATCAGCAAACTTGGCTAATTACACTCAGTCCCTTCATCCAAGTCATTAATATAGATGGTAAATAGTTGATGACCCAGCACCGATCCCTGCGGCAGCCCACTAATCACTGTTTACCAACCAGAAAATTACCCATTTATCCCGACTCTCTGTTCTCTGTTAGTTAGCCAATCCTCTATCCATGCTAATATATTACCCCCAACCCCGTGAACTTCTATCTGTCCTTATTATGGATAATAAAGTAGGAATGGGGTACTGAAGTAGCATGTTCAGCCATGAACTCATTGAATGGCGGTGCAGGCTTGAAGGGCCGAATGGCCTACTCCTGCATCTATTTTCTATGTTTCTATGTTTCCATGTTTCTATAAAATGGCAGTAGAAAAAAATGACACAGCTATCAGCAAGACAGAAATAGAATCCATGCGGATAGAGATAAAGGATCAATCACATTAATAGTACTAGTCTACAGACCACCTAATAATGGAAGGGATGTGGAGGAAGAAATATGCAAATAAATGAGGAAAATTAGTAAAAAATATAGAATACTAATCATGCAGGATTTCAACTACTGCCAACCCCATGAACTTTTATCTTGTGCAGTAACCTTTTATGTGGCACCTTATTGAATGCCTTCTGGAAATCCAAATACACAACATCCACTGGTTCCCCCTGATCCACCCTGCTCATTATATCCTCAAAAAACTCCTGCAAATTTGTCAAACATGATTTCCCTTTCATAAAACCATGCTGATTCTGCTTGACCAAATTATGCTTTTCCAAATGTCTTGCTACTGCTTCCTTAATAATGGACTCCAGCATTTTCCCACCGACAGATGTGAGGCTAACTGGTCTATAGTTTCCTGCTTTTTGTCTGCCTCCTTTTTTAAACAGGGGCGTTACATCTGCCGTTTTCCAATTCGCTGAGACCTCCCCAGAAGCCAGGGAAATTTGGTAGAATACAACCAATGCATCCACTATCTCTGCAGCCACTTCTTTTAAAATCCTATGATGCAGGCCA
This sequence comes from Pristiophorus japonicus, assembly GCF_044704955.1. Lineage (NCBI taxonomy): Eukaryota > Metazoa > Chordata > Chondrichthyes > Pristiophoridae > Pristiophorus > Pristiophorus japonicus. Next base: position 38,662,305 of record NC_091977.1, read on the forward strand.
TCAGGTCCAGGGGACTTGTCCACCTTCAGTCCTATTATTTTACCGAGTACTTCTTCTTTAGTGATACTGATTGTTTTAAGTTCCTCCCTCCCTATTGCCCCTTGATTATCTATTATTATGATGTTTTCGTGTCTTCTGCTGTGAAGACCGATACAAAATATTTGTTCAAAGTCTCTGCCATTTCTGCTCCTCTATTCCTTTTAAGACTTTACCTTTCAGTGTCCCCCACACTACGCATCGCCTCGCATTTCTTTACAGTAAATTACACCTGACATCTGTCTGCCCAATCCATTAACCGATGTCCTGATGTTGCAGTCAGTCCTCTTCACCATTAAATATACTCTCAATGGAGGCGTAAACAGAGCAGTAAATATTGCACTGCATTTTAACTGTCTGAACGCCCTGATTGTGCCAGTTGAGATATTTTAAAATCAGTTCCATACATTTTAATAGCATAGAAGAAGGCCACTTGGCCCATCACTCCTATGCTGGCTCTCCACTTCGTCCAGTTTCCCTGCCTTTTCCCCATTGCCTTTTAAATTATTCTTTTAATTTTCTTCCCTTTTAAAAGCTGTTGTAGATCTTGCTTCCACCATTATTTCTGACGCTAAAAATCCTCTGTGTAATATGAAATGTTTCGATCAATCCTGGCACAGCAGTATTTTATTTTAACCAGAAGATTGGTATCTCATGCACCTCACATACACAGGAGTTAGATTTATATCACACAACTAGTCTTCTTATTACCATTCTGAGATATTTCCAGATGAACAAAGAGCAATGATGATGATAAAGAAACTTTGGGGGAAAAGTTTGCTACCTTAGCACTTCCAGTTAGTGCCTGGTGGGGGCGTGAATGGGGCCTTGAGGCAATGCACACCAAATCCGCCCCCTCCCCATAGCACCACCGCTACAATTTAGTGCGGGGGATATCAGCGCCAGGCAGATTGTGACATCAATGAGCGTGCAAAGCTCACTGGGCGCCCGATCTGTTAAATTTATTGTCGCCCATGCCTTAGCGTCTCGCCCTGACAGCGACAGGGAGAGGAGGCATCAAGCAGGTGGATGCCGGCTCAAGGGGCGCTAAGGATCATGAGTAATGATTCGCCGCAGTCAGGTTAGTACTGTTTCACTGCTTCCTTATCAGATTAACATTGTGCAACAGTTGCACAATCATTTAAAGGTTGTTTAGTGTTGCGGCTACTACAAATTAGTGATATTTTTATTCTCACAACATCTCAAAGTGCTATATAGAAATACGGTTTGCAACATCAATGAACATCCGTTTTAAGAGCTGGAAAGAGCCTATGGCAATGATGACTTGCGATTAGACTGTACCTGATATTGCATAGCACTTTGAGTCTAACGCCACTTAGCTAGGCCATTAGCACCTGGTTTAGGCTCCAATCTTTTCTTTGAGCAACGAGATGTAATTTTGCTCGTAGTGCGATTCATTAGCTCCTAGCGCTAAATCTCAAACTTTTCTAAAGTTACCGCCTATTCATGGGCGATAATGAATTTCTCCCCACTTTGTTTTCAAAAAAGTGGAACTAGAACAATGTAAAAAAGCAGACCAACGTATATGAAAAGTTTATGAAATGGCACTCAACTCCAATAACATGGAAGGGCCAGTAGCAACTTTAAAAAAAAAATGACATGCTCACTTGTTTTTGTTACAAGCAAACAAAAATCATACACAATTCCCCTCTCCACCATCACAATCCATGTCAATCCAACTGAAAACCCCATTATAACTTTCCTCAGTTTCTGGCTTATCCTTTAATACCAGAATCGTTGTCATCCAATCCTTGGCCTTCCAAGGCAACACAGCTTGAAATGAGTGTTTTTGAACATTTTGCTGGAGACCAAGCTGCAGAACTCTCTGATTTCAATACTCCAGGAATCTTTGTGGCTGAGCTGGGTAGACATCCATAAATCACTGACTTCGATACATTCTAACTTTTAATTAACCAAAGACTTTGGCAAACTCAGTTAGGACATCTACCATTTTACTCATATCAGGGTTAAAGCACAATCTTTTACATAGGTAAAGAAAAACCCAGGTAATAATTTTGCTGGTCTGAAGAATCATGGTCCAAAATAAGCATGGATTTGTGAAAGGGAAATCATGCTTGACAAATCTTCTGGAATTTTTTGAGGATGTTTCCAGTAGAGTGGATAAGGGAGAACCAGTTGATGTGGTATATTTGGACTTTCAGAAGGCGTTCGACAAGGTCCCACACAAGAGATTGATGTGCAAAGTTAGAGCACATGGGATTGGGGGTAGTGTACTGACATGGATTGAGAACTGGTTGTCAGACAGGAAGCAAAGAGTAGGAGTAAATGGGTACTTTTCAGAATGGCAGGCAGTGACTAGTGGGGTACCGCAAGGTTCTGTGCTGGGGCCCCAGCTGTTTACACTGTACATTAATGATTTAGATGAGGGGATTAAATGTAGTATCTCCAAATTTGCGGATGACACTAAGTTGGGTGGCAGTGTGAGCTGCGAGGAGGATGCTGTGAGGCTGCAGAGCGACTTGGATAGGTTAGGTGAGTGGGCAAATGCATGGCAGATGAAGTATAATGTGGATAAATGTGAGGTTATCCACTTTGGTGGTAAAAACAGAGAGACAGACTATTATCTGAATGGTGACAGATTAGGAAAAGGGGAGGTGCAAAGAGACCTGGGTGTCATGGTACATCAGTCATTGAAGGTTGGCATGCAGGTGCAGCAGGCGGTTAAGAAAGCAAATGGCATGTTGGCCTTCATAGCAAGGGGATTTGAGTACAGGGGCAGGGAGGTGTTGCTACAGTTGTACAGGGCATTGGTGAGGCCACACCTGGAGTATTGTGTACAGTTTTGGTCTCCTAACCTGAGGAAGGACATTCTTGCTATTGAGGGAGTGCAGCGAAGGTTCACCAGACTGATTCCCGGGATGGCGGGACTGACCTATCAAGAAAGACTGGATCAACTGGGCTTGTATTCACTGGAGTTCAGAAGAATGAGAGGGGCCCTCATAGAAACATATAAAATTCTGACGGGGTTAGACAGGTTAGATGCAGGAAGAATGTTCCCAATGTTGGGGAAGTCCAGAACCAGGGGTCACAGTCTAAGGATAAGGGGTAAGCCATTTAGGACCGAGATGCGGAGGAACTTCTTCACCCAGAGAGTGGTGAACCTGTGGAATTCTCTACCACAGAAAGTTGTTGAGGCCAATTCACTAAATATATTCAAAAAGGAGTTAGATGAGGTCCTTACTGCTAGGGGGATCAAGGGGTATGGGGAGAAAGCAGGAATGGGGTACTGAAGTTGAATGTTCAGCCATGAACTCATTGAATGGCGGTGCAGGCTAGAAGGGCCGAATGGCCTACTCCTGCACCTATTTTCTATGTTTCTATGTTTCTATAATTGAGTCAGCGATGAAGAGAAAGACCTGAAAATATGGAAGATATTATTTACAACACGTTTTTTTTTACAATCTATAATAACCATCAACGACATCAGAAAGCGAATGAGATGCATATGAATAAGATTATAGTCCGCTCATACAGAAACAAGATTGTATTTATGTATTGCCTTATCAGTTTTCTCAAACATCTAAAAGTGCTTCACATAAATTATGTTTTAAATGTAGCAACTGCTGTTATGTTGGAGTTTTAGCTGAGCATGTTTTTTTATGAATCGGTGTTCAGGGGTTTCTGCCAGTTGAATTGTTGATAGCAAGTGTGTGCTTGCAGTGTTAGCTGTTGCTCAGTGGGTAGCAAACTCGCCTCTGAATCAGAAAGTTGTGGGTTCAAGTCCCACTCCAGGAACTTGAACACATAAATCTTGGCTGACACTCCAGGGCAGTGCTGAGGGAGTCATCATCATCAGCAGTCCCTCAAAGTGTGGGACTCCAAAAGTGAGTTCTCATGTGACTGTGCAGTCCAATGCAGGAATTACAGTCACTGTAACAGATGGGGCAAACAGTGGTTGAAGGAAATTGTGATGTATGTCGCACTCAAATCACTGACTCCACACAGTCTGGTGTTGTTGTAACTGCTGTGACCTTAGTCCTTTATTGTGCAATTCCAGAGTGCCTCTTAGGTGTGGTGGGCAGCTTTTTATACTCTGTCTTGCAGGTACTTTCAGGTCTTCCACCACAGCGCCCTCTGTGGTGCACCATTGTACTTATACATTTAATGTACCTGGACAATACATAACATCTCACTCCCCCCTCAGTTCCAAAAGCCATTGCCGGTAACCTCGGCCTTGTTTGTCCTGGTTGATTTGTGAGTGTGAGTCCATGACCATCCACTTCCCTCTTCTCCCCCATGTGGAGATTATGCTTGCGATCCGGTGCAAGCATGTGGTGTTTGCAGTCCTTACATGGGTGATGAATTACACGAACATAACCTCCATCAGAAAGCATGCATACATAGACAGTACATTTGTATGGTACAGATGTTATGTCAAAAGGTTGCAGGTACACTGAACAGTTATTTAATCCCAGTTCCTTTGGATGAGATACGGTGGTGGTATACTGCCACTTTTTGCCCGAGGTAATGGGCTGCGCTGAGACAGGGTATGGCAACTAGTGTGTTGCCTCTGTTCTCAGAAAATAGTCGCCTTAGCGGCTCATCTGCAGCCGCTGAACCATTGCATGAATCACATAAATCGAAAATCGCATTAGTCCATTAGTCACGAATCCATTACCCTTTTACTTAAACCTCATGGAATTAACTCTTCGTAATTCGTATCCATTATTTTAAACACAGTAACCATTCAGCATTAAAATATTAACTCTTATCATAAATCTGTCATCCTACAATCACATTGCTCAGTTAGACTCGCTCTTGCCTTACAAAAGTCTCTTTGTGGGGGCCGCCAATGGTGTAAGGCCCTTTTAAGACTCCCGGGTTCATTTCCCTTTTAAGACGCCATCTTGCGTTTTCCACAAGGCTTCCACTGGGCGCCGCCATTTTAGTTGCTCTGCTTGCCTTTCTCTGCAGAGTTCCGCTGCCACGAGGCTCGCCACCATCTTGAGCTCGCTGGCGTGACGTTTTGCTCTCTTCGTGCAGTTGTGGATGGAGCTTAAAGAAGGAATAGAAGGAATAAAGAAGAAAGAAGGAAGAAAAACGGCCAAGAAAAATTTGATCTTGACTCTGGCAGAAGTGGTTCTTTGGATTCGATCAGTCATAGTCCCTGTGAGAGAGTCATAGCCGCTGTAGCCTCAGCTCCTGTCGTTGTTCCAGTAACTGCCGCCTCTCCTGCAGCCGCCGTAACCGCCACCATCGCAGCCGCGACCGCCGCCCAACCTTTTCTCCGCGTGAGCCCCCCGGACTTGCCGGCCAACGGTGGATTTCCCATTCATCGTCTGCAGCGCCCCGCCGGCTCGCAGCTCAGCGATCGGCCCGTACTTACAAAACTGCTCTTCCCGGGTCTGCTCATCTGTGTGGGGATTTAGACTGCCGATGAACTGCTTCTTTCTCCTCCAGCTCGGTCGGCGCTGCTCTTTGGGAACCCGGGGGACAGCGGTCTGTAGAGGAATGAAGCCTTCCCAGCTCCCACAGACCTTCCCCATCCACCTCCTGCCAAGTAGCGTCGGCCCATCGCCTGCCATGACCCACAAAGGTAAACCGTGCGTCTCGCCCCTGTGAGATACCTGCACATCCGCTCTGCCAAGAACCGGTATCAGTTCCTTGGTGTAGGTGCACAGCTTCGCCGTGACCGGGACCAGCTTGGGTCGTACAGCTGGGTTGACCCACAGTTTATCAAAAGTTTCCTGACTCATCAACAACGGACCCGATCCAGTGTCCACTTTCATACTCACGGGGTCTCCGTTAATCTTGACTTCCATAATCACTGGGGCCGAATCGTCGATACATGTATACAGTCCAAACGCATCATCTTCTTCTACCTGCTCCTTGCTGGGATCCTCTACCATCTCCTCAGCCACACGGTGAGTCAGGTTTCTTTTGCACATACGTTGAAGGTGGCCTTTCGTGTGGCAGGCATTGCAGATATACTCCGCAAACCTGCACCAGTGAGCCCCATGACTTCCTCTGCAGCGCCAGCATGGTGCTACTCGATTAGCCCCCCTCGGCGGACTCTGAGTTCCAGGGCCCTGAGGTCCGTGCTCTCTGCCCTGGGCAGAGCCACGTTCTGCAGTTTTGTCCGTGACGGGCCTGTGGACAGTGCCTGCCGGGTTCGAGACTGTTGGATCATCTGCTTGGTGCTGCAAGTCGAGGTCATAAATGCCCTGCTGATGGTGATGGCTTGCTTCAGGGTGACTGTCGGTTCAGTGGGTAGCAGCTTGTGAAGGAGACCCTCATGGCCAATCCCCATTAAAAAAAACGTTTCGCAGCACCTAGTCAAGGTGAGTGCCGCGAGTCTCCTGAGGTCCGCAGCATATTTGGTGACATCCTGGCCCTCAGGTCTGCAGTGCTGGTAGAATTTGTGCCTGGCCGTGAGGATTCTCTCCTTCAGTTTCAGTTGGTCACGAATGCGTTCGATCAGCTCCTCATATGATTTCTCCCTGGCGCTCGCGGGTACCAGCAAATCCCTGACGAGACAGTAAACCTCATCGCCACAACTGGAAAGCAATATCGCCTTACGCTTCTCTCTCAGCGTGTCTGTGTCCCCTGTCAGGTCGTTTGCTGTAAAGTAGTACTCGAGCCTTTCCGTAAAGGCCTCCCAATCATTGCCCACCGTAAAATCCTTTAACGATCCCAGAGTAGCCATGGTCCGTGTCCTCATCGCCAATATGATGTATGCAGCACTCAAATCACTGACTCCATACAGTCTGATGTTGTAGTAACTGCTGTGAACTTAGTCCTTTATTGTGCAACTCCAGAGTGCCTCTCAGGTGTGGTGGGCAGCCTTTTATACTCTGTCTTGCAGGTACTTTCAGGTCTCCCACCACAGCGCCCTCTGTGGCGCACCATTGTACTTATACATTTAATGTACCTGGATAATACATAACCGAAATGGTGGGTGGGGAGCCTGGTTTGCCGTACACTCCTTCCACTGTCTGCACTTGGTTTCTGCATGCTCTCGGCAACTAGATTTGAGGTGCTCAGCGCCCTCCAGGATGCTCGTCCTCCAATTTGGGCGATCTTGGGCTAGGGATCCCCAGGTGCCCGTGGGTATGTTGCACTTTATCAAGGAGCCTTTGAGGGTGTCCTGAAGCGTTTCCTCTGCCCATCTGGGGCTCACTTGCCATGTAGGAGTTCCGAGTAGAGCATTTGCTTAGGGAGTCTCATGTCGGGCATGCAGACGATGTGGTCCGCCCAACGGAGCTGGTCGAGTGTGGTCAGTGCTTTGATGCTGGGGATGTTAGCCTGAGCGAGAACACTGACGTTGGTGTGTCTATCCTCCCAATGGATTTGCAGGATCTTGCTGAGGCAGTGCTGGTGGTACTTCTCCAGTGCTTTGAGATGTCTGCTGTATATAGTCCACATCTCTGAGCCATATAGGAGGCTGGGTATCAATATTGCTCTGTAGTCCATAAGCTTGGTGCCAGATTTGAGGTCCTGGTCTTCAAACACTCGCTTCCTCAGGCGACCAAAGACTGCCCTGGCACACTGGAGGCATTGTTGGACCTCGTCATCGATGTCTGCTCTTGCTGATAGCAGACTCCCGAGGTATGAAAAATGGTCTATGTTGTCCATGGCCGAGCCGTGGATTTTGATGACCGGGGGGGGCTGTGCTGTGTGGCGGGGTCAGGTTGGTGGAGGACCTTTGTCTGACGGATGTTTAGCATAAGGCTCTTGCATTCGTATGCCTCAGCAAAAGTGTTGACGATGGGTTGGAACTCGGCCTCTGAGTGTGTGCAGACGCAAGCATCATCTGCATACTATAGTTCGATGACAGAGGATGGGACGACCTTGGAACTAGCCTGGAGGTGTCGTAGATTGAACAGGTTACCATTTGTTCTATAGTTTAGTTCCACTCCAGCCGGGAGGTTGTTGATAGTGAGATGGAGCATTGCAGCAAGGAAGATCGAGATGAGCATTGGTGCAATAACGAAGCCCTGCTTGACCCCGGTCCAGACGTGGATTGGGTCTGTGGTGGATCCGTTGGTCAGTATCGCGGCTTGCGTGTCATCGTGGAGCAGGCGCAGGATGGTGACAAACTTTTGGGGGCAGCCGAAATGGAGGAGGACGCTCCATAGTCTCATATGGTTGACAGTGTCAAAGGCTTTTGTAAGATCAAAGAAGGCCATGTACAAGGATTGGTGCTGTTCCCTGCATTTCTCTTGTAGTTGTCGCTCGGTGAAGATCATGTCCATTGTAGCCCTTAGTGGACGGAATCCGCATTGTGACTCTGAGAGGAGCTCTTTGCCATAAGGAGAAGTTGGTTGAGGAGGATTCTTGCGATGACTTCCCCAGTGGCCAACAGCAGGGAGATTCCTCTGTAGTTGCTGCAGTCGGACTTGTACCCTTTTTTGACGATGGTCATGATTACGGCATCTCTAAGATCTCCCGGCATGCTCTTCTCCGTCCGGATAAGAGAGATGAGGTCATGCATTCATGCCAATAGTGCATCTCTGCCATACTTTAGTGCCTCAGCGAGGATTCCAACTGCTCCTGATGTCTTGTTGTTCTTGAGCTGATGGATGGCCTTTTCTACCTCGTGCAGGGCTGGGGTTTTGCTGAGATGGTGATGGGTAGCATGTTGCTGGATGGAAACATAGAAACATAGAAACATAGAAAATAGGTGCAGGAGTAGGCCATTCGGCCCTTCTAGCCTGCACCGCCATTCAATGAGTTCATGGCTGAACATGCAACTTCAGTACCCCATTCCTGCTTTCTCACCATACCCCTTGATTCCCCTAGTAGTAAGGACTTCATCTAACTCCTTTTTGAATATATTTAGTGAATTGGCCTCAACAACTTTCTGTGGTAGAGAATTCCACAGGTTCACCACTCTCTGGGTGAAGAAATTCCTCCTCATCTCGGTCCTAAATGGCTTCCCCCTTATCCTTAGACTGTGTCCCCTGGTTCTGGACTTCCCCAAAATTGGGAACATTCTTCCTGCATCTAACCTGTCTAACCCCGTCAGAATTTTAAACGTTTCTATGAGGTCCCCTCTCATTCTTCTGAACTCCAGTGAATACAAGCCCAGTTGATCCAGTCTTTCTTGATAGGTCAGTCCCGTCGAGGACACTCGTGTCGTAGGCAGAGTTTCGGCTGAGGAAATCTTCGAAGTGCTCCTTTCAGTGGGCCCTGACTGCCTCAGTGTCCCTAATGAGCGCCTCTCCGTTCTAGCAGTGGGTTGGGGCCTTGTGTGCTTGGACGTAGGTGGCCTTGACTGTGCTGAAGCATCCTCGCACATCATAGTTGTCGGCCAGCTGCTGGATCTCCTGTGCTTTCTTCAGCCACCATCTATTCTTTAGGCTGCGGGTTTTTTGTTGGACCTCGGCCTTCAGCTGCCTGTAGAGCTGCTTTGCTGCTCCCGAGTTGGGTTGCTGCTTTAAATTCAGAAATGCCTTGCGCTTGCAGCTTATTAGCTCCTGGATCTCCTGGTCATGCTCGTCAAACCTCAGCACTGAGGTGCCGTCTTTTGGATGAGACGTCAAACCGAGGTCCCGTCTGTCCTCCCAGGTGGATGTAAAAGATTCCATAGCACTATTTTGAAGAAGAGCATGGGAATTATCCCCGGTGTCCTGGCCAATATTTATTCCTCAATCAACATAACAAAAACAGATTATCTGCTCATTACTAGATTGCTGTTTGTGGGAGTTTGCTGTGCGCATATTGGCTGCCGTGTTTCTCACATTACAACAGTGACTACACTCCAAAAGTACTTAATTGGCTGTAAAGCGCTTTGAGATGTCCGGTGGTCATGGAAGGCGCTATATAAATGCAAGTCTTTCTTTCTTTTTTTCTTCTTTCTTCAGCAAAATAGCAAAGTCTCTTGAAATGATTCTAAATACTGTTCATACAATATTTGTGAATGATATAACAATATAACGTATGTTGTAATATTATTCCATTTTCTGATGACACCATATTCTGTGGGGAGCTAATGAAGTAGAAAGGCGATTGATTATCAAAAGAAACTTGGAGCATTTATGTTGGTTGGCTGACTTATGGCAGAGGGATTTTCATGTAAATAACTGCAAGGTAATGCAGATAGGAACAAGAAACTGCAAACATGTATAACATAAGAGGATCTGCATCAGACAAGGCTGACAAGTAAAAGGATCTGGTCAGTGTGAGGCAGTTATTAATGAGGCAAACTGATACTGGGGAGCACCTGGAGTATATTGATCTGCAAGTTAAAACAGGTTGCGGAGATCAATGATGAGGCCAGTTCCAGTGTTTCGTTTGCATTTTATTGAGCTACCTTAAAATAGATTTGAATACTTTAGAGAGGCTTCAGAGAAGAGCAACCAGGACTATTTTAAGTCTCGGGAAAATGACATTGTGGCCATAATGTGCGGTCCCTACGCATGTGTATGAGGTGCGCACGTGCCCGTAAGAGCCGCGCAAATTCTGTTTTTTAGCGCACAAACTGCATGCATGACAACCCGGAACTTGCGATCTGACAGAACCAACACATCCCTGGGAAAGGGCATCTGCAGGAGGAAAGCGGGGCTATTTGCCTAACCTCTGCCCAGCGAATGGCCGTGAAATTTTTACACCTGGTAAAAGGCGTACCAATGTAAGAGTTTAAAAAAACATTAAAATATTTGTTTTCAATCATTTATACATTAAGGTAAGTTTACTTTTAGCCCCTTTAAAATATTTACATTTATTTTTCAACAATATACATTTTTGTTTTAAATATTTAATTGAATGGTATTTTAATTAATTTTAAATATGTAATGTTTATTTATTTATTTGATGTGTACATGTATTTTGGGGGTTATGCCCATTCATGCTTATGAGGTTTCTGTGCATACGGAATCCCCATAAGTATGAATGGGGATTCTCTTCTGTCATTCGTTGAGCCGCCCACATGATCCCAGGGGTGCTTGCGAACCGTCTGCACCCGAGATGCATGGGCTTTTACCCGGAGAGGCCCAGAACCATGAATCTCCATACCTCCCGGACCACCAGGAAAGCGGGCATTTTATTTGCGGATCGGAGGCATTTTCCCCGCAGGAAGCCTCCGACAGCAAATTCGGGGCCAATGAAGAAAGGATTGGATGACTACGTCAACATGCGGAACGAAGTCCCACAGAAGGTTGTTGATTCAGGCCTATTTGGCACCTCTGAGAAAGTGCTGATGGTATTTGTTGGGAAAGGTTGAGCTGTAGAGATACTTAATAACACCTCTTGAACTGTCTTCAGCAGAGGTTAAGGAAGGAAATTCATATTTCCCAAACTAGGGAGGTCAGTAGATAGAGTGGGAGTTAAGTCTATGATATAACATAAGAACATAAGAAATAGGAGCAATAGGTCATATGGCCCCTCGAGTCTGTTCCGCCATTTAATACGATTATGGCTGATCAGATAATGGAGTCAGCTCCACTTCCCTGCCCGCTCCCCATAACCCCTTATTTACTTACTGTCTATTTCTGTCTTAAATGTATTCAATGTCCCAGCTTCCACAGCTCTCTGATGCAGTGAATTCCACAGATCCACAACCCTCTGAGAGAAGAAATTTCTCCTCATCTCAGTTTTAAATGGGCGGCCCCTTATTCTAAGATTATGCCCGCTAGTTCTAGTCTTCCCTATCAGTGGAAACATCTTCTCTGCATCCACCTTGTCAAGCTTCCTCATAATCTTATACTTTTCGATAAGATCACCTCTCATTCTTCTGAATTCCAATGAGTAGAGGCCCAACCTACTCAACCTTTCCTCCTCAGTCAACCCCCTCATCTCTGGAACCAACCTTGTGACCCTTCTCTGAACTGCCTCCAAAGCAAGTATATCCTTTCGTAAATATGCAACCAAAACTGAACACAGGTGTGGCCTCACCAGTACCCTGTACAACTGTAGCAAGACTTCCCTGCTTTTATACCCCATCCCCTTTGCAATAAAGACCAAGATTCCATTGGTCTTCCTGATCACTTGCTGTACCTGCATACTAACCTTTTGTGTTTCATGCACAAGTACCCCCCAGGTCCTGCTGTACTGCAGCACTTTGCAATCATTCTCCATTTCAATAATAACTTGCTCTCTGATTTTTTTCTGCCAAAGTGCATGACCTCACACTTTCCAACATTATGTTCCATCTGCCAAATTTTTGCCCACTCACTTAGCCTGTCTATGTCCTTTTGCAGATTGTTTGTGTTCTCCTCACTCATTGCATGTCCTCCCATCTTTATATCGTCGGACATGGATTCTGGCTGGAGCAGACTTGATAGGTTGAAAGACTTATTTCACTCTGGCTTTTTTATGATTACGTTCTTCTACTCCAGCTTGACCATTTTGTAATAAAGCAGGCTCTCCATACTTCACTGATGCCATGATTCAACAGCTCTGGATCAGCTTCTAATCTTGATTTAAGTCTCAGCTTATTAAAATGAATAGAGCTCAACCAGGATGTAAATGTCGACTCTCCATCAGTGGCATAATCAGAGTGTCCCAGATAGTAGCAGAGGTGTGAAATGGCAAGTCTCCACAAGGTGGATAATTAGGTCCTGCTGCAAACCTGTCTGGAACACCGCTCTCCGGATGTTACGTGTCCCTGCGTCTTGTTGAGCTTACTGCTGCACAATAATTCAAGATCTGCTCACTTCATTACTTCAGGGCTCTTTCTGACGCTTTGTATGTGATGCGCTGGAAGTGCAAAAGTGGTGAGGGGGCAGAGTGCCAGGTGCCAATGCATAGGCCTTTGGAGGCTGATGAGGTAAGGGCCAGGAAATAATGGTGACTCTGTTGAATGAAAGGGCCACCCAGGAGACTAGAACAATTTTTACTAATGACCCCCTCTCCCCCTGTTGCAGTTAGGCACTGAGCATCTTGAGTGTCCTAGATGTTCCAGTGCAATATGCAATATTACTCATTTATATTGTCACCAAGAGTGAAGAAAGAAAGACTTGCATTGAATTAATGCCTTTCATGACATCCGGACATTGCAAATGAATACATTTTTTAAAGTGTACTCACTTTCTAATGTAGCAAGCACGGCAATCAAATTGTGCAAAGTAGGTTCCCAAAATGAGATAAATGAGCAGACCATCTGTTTTTGGTGGCACGAAGGATAAATATTGGCCAGGGCATCAGGAGATCACCCATGCTCTTCTGCGAAAAGTGCTGTGGGATCAATTTTTCATATTCCTTCATGGGATGTGGGCTTCGCTGACAATGTCACCATTTATTGCCCATTTCTAATCGCCCTTTGATACAACTGAGTGGCTTGCTGGGCAGTTAAGAGAAAACCACATTGCTATGAGTTTGGAGTCACATATCGATCAGACCGGGTAAGGACAGCAGATTTCCTCCCCTAAACGACATTAGTGAACCAGATGGGTTTTTACGATAATCCAGTAGTTTCATAGTCACTGTTACTAATACTTGATTTTTATTAATTAATTGAATTTAAATTCCCCAGTTGCCATAGTGGGATTTGAATTCATGTCTCCGGATCATACGTCCAGGCCTGTCGATTGTGGGTCCAGTAACAGAACCACTATACAGCCTGAGACAGCAGATGGGGCCTCAGTTTAATATCTCATCCGAAAGACGGCACCTCCAACAGTGCAGCGCACCCTCAGCACTGCACTTAAGTGTCAGCCTATATTTGTCAAACTTCCCATTCGTTTTTCAATTTTTCGAAGCAATATCAAATGACAGTAATGGTAAAAGCTGTCTTAAGAGAGGGATTGGGTTTAAGATCTGTTTTTCATTAACCTGCACATCTCAAAATATAAGTTGTATTAAAGTTGAGCAGAAAGGTATCTACCGATAATTCCGGCCTCACCATATGGACATTTACTGCAGAGAGGTCTCAGTTTGAACAGATTCGGGGGAAACTGCGCACAGACCCGGCGAGGCCACGCAAAAGCTGGTTTTCGGGGTGCGATGTGCATGTGCTGAAAACCAGCTTTTCCAATCTGTCAAGATTTCTCTTGACAGATCATCCGCATCCCCGGGAGAAGGACATCCGCGCGGGAAAAATTGGGCTATTGGCCAACTCATGCCCTGCAAATGTCTTTCATACTTTAACGCCTGATAAAATCATCATCATAGGCAGTCCCTCAAATTTAAGGAAGACTTGCTTCCACTCTAAAAGTGAATTCTTAGGTGACTGAACAGTCCAGTACAGGAATTGCAGTCTCTGTCACAGGTGGGACAGACAGTCATTGAAGGAAAGGGTGGGTGGACAGTCTAGTTTGACACAGGCTCTTTCCGCTGCCTGCACTTGCTTTCTGCATGCTCTCGGTGACGAGACTTGAGATGCTCAGTGCCCTCCCAGATGCTCTTCCTCCACTTAGGGCGGTCTCTGACCAGGGACTCCCAGGTGTCAGTGGGGATGTTGCACTTTATCAAGGAGGCTTTGAGGGTGTCCTTGAAACATTTCCTCTGCCCACCTGGGGCTTGCTTGTCGTGTAGGAGTTCCAAGTAGAGCATTTGCTTTGGGAGTCTTGTAAGAACATAAGAAATAGAACAGGAGTAGGCCATACGGTCCCTTAAGCTGACTCCACCATTTAATACGATCTTGGCTGATCTGATTATGGACTCAGGTCCACTTTCCTGCCCACTCCCCATAACCCCTTATTCCCTTATCGGTTAAGAAACTGTCTATCTCTGTCTTAAATTTATTCAACGTCCTAGCTTCCACAGCTCTCTGAGGCAGCGAATTCCACAGATCCTCAACCCTCTGAGAAAATAAATTTGTCATCTCAATTTTAAATGGGTGGCCCCTTATTCTAAGATCATGCCCTCTAGTTCTAGTCTCCACCAAATGGAAACATTCTCTCTGCATCTACCTTGTCAAGCACCCTCATAATCTTATACGTTTCGCTAAGATCACATCTCAATCTTCTGAATTCCAATGAGTAGAGGCCCAACCTACTCAACCTTTCCTCAAAAGTCAACCCCCTCATCTCTGGAATCAACCTAGTGAACCTTCTCTGAATTGCCTCCAAAGCAAGTATGTCCTGACGTAAATATGGAAACCAAAACTGCACGCAGTAGTCCAGGTGTGGCCTTACCAATAACTGTAGCAAGACTTCCCTGCTTTTATACTCCATCCCCTTTGCAATAAAGGCCAAAATCCCATTGCCCTTCCTGATCACTTGCTGTACCTACACACTAACCTTTTGTGTTTCATGAACAAGTAGCCCCACGTCCCGCTGTACTGCAGCACTTGGCAATCTTTCTCCATTTAAATAATTACTTGCTCTTTAATTTTTTTTCTGCCAAAGTGCATGACCTCACACTTTCCAACATTATACTCCATCTGCCAAATTTTAGCTGATTCACTTAGTCTTTTGCAGATTTTTTGTGTCCTCACACATTGTCTTTCCTCCCATCTCCCATTGTGTCAGGCATGCAAACAATGTGGCCTGCCCAACGGAGCTGGTCGAGTGTGGTCAGTGCTTCAATGCTGGGGATGTTGGCCTGACCGAGAATCCTGATGTTGGTGCGTCCGTCCTCCCAAGGGATTTGCAGGATCTTGCGGTGACATTGTTTGTGGTATTTCTCCAACGGTGTGAGGTGTCTACTGTATATGGTCTATGTCTCTGAGCCATACAGGTAGGCGGGTATCACTGCAACCCTGTAGCTTGGTGCCAGATTTGAGGGCCTGATCTTCGAAAACTCTCTTCTTCAAGCGCATAGCTTACTTTTACCAGCGTAAGAGTTTTAAAACATATGCAAATTAAATTTAATTGCACATTTTTATGTTTAAATACCCTGTCCATTCAGGTAAATTTATTTTAAACCCTATTAAAACACATTAAAAAAATTCTAAAAAATATGTTTTTTTTCTAAAACATTTAATTTCAATTAATTTTAAATATGTGAGGTGTTTTTTTCATTTAGTATGTTGTGTTTCTTGTTTTAGGAGGGTTTTCTCATTGATAGTAATGAGAATGCGTAAAAATGGAGCCCATTATTATCAATGAGAATACTAGTTTGTAATTGTTGGTCCGGGTCCACGTGACTCCAGCATTTCCGTACGTACAGGGAAGTCATCTCCCCATACGCTGCACATCAAATGAAAGCCTCCGACTGGAATCGAAGGCACCTCCGGGACCACCAGGTATTTTCACAAAAAAATTTCAGGTCGGAGGTGTTCTTCGTCCAAAGGAAGCCTCCGACTGCAATTTTCCCTCCAGTGACTTACATAATGCAGATGGAGATGAAGCAACATATATGCACAGAGAGACACACAGAGAGAGAAACACATACACCTTCAATACATGCAGACAGTAACCACATATATACATACACATATAATAAATGTTGTTGTCTATGTACTAAACTAAGTAACAGCTACTCATCTTGGCTTTGCCAGCAGTCAATCTCTGATTCTTGAATAATTATTGTAATTGTATGGACATCTACTGCAGAGAGGTCTCAGTTTGAAACACATAGACTCAGGGGAAATTACTTCTATCTGTAAATGTTAATGACCCACATTTGAACAATGGAAATTTAATCACAGCCCTTCAAGATTAAAGGAGTGGCACTGAGATGAAATAAGAACCAATAGACACATATTTACCCACATTTAAATGTTTTCTCTTTTCAGTGCGTTGTGTTTCTAATTTTAATGAAGAAAGGCTGCTTATTGCTTCTTTCTGCCTCTTGATATGTTTAATCCAATTAGGTAGTCAAAACACCAGTTCAGAAATAGCATATTCAGTCCTAGTTAAAGCCAAGCTTTATTCAATGAAATACTTATTTTTCATTTAGTATTTTGCATTCATTTTTTCATTGGTAATATTTTTTTTCATTTGTTCTGGGATGTGGGCATCGCTGGTAAAGCCAGCATTTATTGCCCATCCCTTGTTGACCTTGAGAAGGTGGTGGTGAGCCGCCTTCTTGAACCACTGCAGTCCTTGTGGTGAAGGTGCTCCCTCAGTGCTGTTAAGGAGGGAATTCCAGGATTTTGACCCAGCGACGATGAAGGAACGGCGATATATTTCCAAGTCAAGATGGTGTGTAACTTGGAGGGGAACTTGTGCCCGCTGCCCTTGTCCTTCTAGGTGGTAGAGGTCGTGGGTTTTGGAGGAGCTACCGAAGAAGCTGTGGCGAGTTGCTGCAGTGCATCTTATAGACGGTACACACTGCATCTACAGTGCGCCGGTGGTGGAGGGAGTGATGGGGTGCCAATCAAGTGGGCAGCTTTGTCCTGGATAGAGTCGACCTTCTTAAATGTTGTTGTAGCTGCACTCATCCAGGCAAGTGGAGAGTATTCCATCACACTCCTGACTTGTACCTTGTAGATGGTGGAAAGATTTTGGCAGTCAGGAGGTGAGACACTCACCATAGAATACCCAGCCTCTGACCTGCTCTTGTGCCATGGTTTTTGTGTGTTTGTCCAGTTAAGCTTCTGCACAATGGTGACCCCCTAGATGTTGATGGTGGAGGATTCGGTGATGGTAATGTTGAATATCAAGCGGAGGTGGTTAGACTCACTTGTTGGAGATAGTCATTGCCTGGCACTTGTGTGGCATGAATGTAACTTGCTACTTATCAGCCCAAGCCTGAATGTCGTCCAAAATCAAATATAAAATGATAAAGACAGAGGGCTAGACTTTCCACTTCACATCGTCCATATATCGCCCAAAACGGACCTCTATCGCCTATTTTGACCAAAAAGTGGAAACTAGGCCAGAAATATCGGCAGAAAATTAAGCTCCCAAGTTTCGGCTCATTTCACCAAACTGATCGCTGAGGTGATCGCCCGCACAACTTCCGGTACTTCGCCGGGCTGATCATTTGCCGAGAACATCACTGGATAATAGTTGCTTTTCCCGAGCCTTCCTCATTGAAATGGGCATTGCGGACATCGTTTCGAATTTCGGAGGAAGGGAGGTGGCAGCAAAAAAACTGCAGCTGAAATATTTGTTAGTTATTTAAGGCTATTTTACAGATAGATCGACTCAGATTTATACTTATATTTCATTGTACAATTGTAGCTTAGTACATTAGGCTTTTTTTTACTGAAATGTGCATTTATAACTGGTTTCTGAAAGGATCAATCGAAGAGGTGGCAGACTAATGCGTAGACAGAGAGAGAAGAGATAGAGGAGGTGAGCATACAGCCAACGAAGGTACTTGGAAAAGCAATCTTACCTCAACTTGTCTGAAAACACGTGTCTTAGGAGACTGCGCTTCCGGAAGGAGGTCATCGATGAGATTTGCGCTCGTCAAGGGGGATTTGCAGCCTTCCAGCACCATCAGAACCACACTGTCCATTGAGGTAAAGGTTACTGCAGCACTAGGCTTCTACGCATTGGGATCCTTTCAGGCTTCAGCTGGTGACATCGGTCGTATCTCTCAGCACGCCACACACTGCTGCATTCGGCAGGTGACTGAAGCCCTTTACGCTCACAGAATTAACTTTATAAGCTTCCCTATGACCAGGAAGGTGCAGACCGGGAGGGCTTTGGGTTTCTCCAGAATAGCAAACTTCCCCAAAGTGCAGGGAGCAATAGACTACATGCACATCATCCTGAAAGCGCCTTTACAGAACGTGGAGGTGTTTCGTAATAGAAATGAATTCCACTCCCTAAATGTGCTGCTTGTTGTTGACCACAACCAACTCATTCTGACAGTTAATGCTACATTTCCTGGCAGCATCCATGATGCGCTCATCCTACGTGAGAGTGCTATCCCTGACCTGTTTGTCAATCAGCCATAAGGTCACGATTGGATGCTGGGGGATAAGGGATATGGCCTTGGCAGCTGGCTGATGACCTCACTGTGTAATCCTGTCACTGAAGCAGAGAAACATTACAATGAAAGCCACATTGCAACATGGAACATCATCGAGAAGACAATTGGAGTCCTAAAGCAGTGCTTCAGATGCCTGGACCATTCTGGTGGCAGCCTGCAGTACCACCCTGACCAGGTCCCTGAGTTTATTGTGGTGTGGTGCATGCTAGATAACCTAGCAATAAGGAGAGGACAGCAAATGCCTGATGGGGCTGCAGGTCCACCTCCAGAAGGAGGGGAGACAGAAGAACCAGCCAGCGAGGAGCAAGAGTTAGAGGAGGAGGAGCAGGAGGAAGAGGATGCTGTGAGGACCTCGAAGAGGACCAGCCTGGCGATGTAACCATGGTCCTACCACCCCGCCACCCCCCCCCCGAAGAAGAGTACCCCGTGGGAGTTACGCAGCCTCAAAGCTGTTGCGTCAGCAGCTGATAAAGGAACGCTTTGAATTAACTTATATTGGGGATAGTCACATTTACATTTAGATTAACAATTACATTTATACAAAAGTTGCATTTGCGTTGAGTTACATTGAGTTATGTTTTAGCCTTGCCTGCACTGGCCTGGCCTTTGTAGTGCAGCATTTGCATTAATGCTTGACTTAAGTAATGTTATTACAAGAGAATGAAGATGTTAAATTATTCAAAATGCCTAAGTTAACTAACCTTATCAGAGAATTCACAATTGTTAAAATCATTCACAAAATTTATTGCAAACAGAATTATTTTCAAACACCCACGCACATACCTACCTACCACCCCCCCCCAAACTATGAACGAACATTTTAAACAATTTAACATAAAATGCACAATGATCTCTCCTCTCTCCTCTCTGTCTCTGCCTTCCTCCTCCTCCTCTCTCTCTATCCTCTCTCTCTCTCTCTCTCTCTCTGCCTCTCCTTGTCTCTCCCTGTGCCTTCTGCGCATGTGTGGATGACCCCTGACCTCCCACACATGCGCAAAAGCACGTTGCTAGGGAAGCTTTTGCCTTCCAC
The DNA here is from genome assembly GCF_044704955.1 of Pristiophorus japonicus. Taxonomy (NCBI): domain Eukaryota; kingdom Metazoa; phylum Chordata; class Chondrichthyes; family Pristiophoridae; genus Pristiophorus; species Pristiophorus japonicus. The sequence continues at coordinate 38,682,127 of NC_091977.1, forward strand.
TTCGCTGGCCGTTCGGTGGACGAACGTCACATCGCCGACATTTCGGATCGTCCGTTTCACATCGCTGGACTATCGCCGAGTGGAAAATCGCTCCAAAAAAAAAAATGGGCGATGGCCAGCAAAGTGGAAAGTCTAGACCAAAGTTTTTTCATAATCCAAAATTGCTGTAAGTGAATGTAACATAACCTTGTTCCACAGCTCAAGGTTTGGAAACAATTTAACATTTTTTTTAAATGTAAAATAATCCCTTTTGTCACATGTGAGAGGCAAGCGTGTAACACTTAAGGTCAATTTTAACCCTGCCTGACTGCTGGAAACCAGGCGGGCAGGTAGCTGAAATGACCTCATCCACTCTGATCACACTGCCTTCCCACGGGTTACATTCTTCACTCTCTCTTTTGAACTGATTAGAGGGACACCCGCTGGAAGGCACTGAGGCCTTATGTAAATAGGCACATTGAGCCGGAATGATATCATCAGGGACTGACTGCAATTTTAACCCAAGGCCGGTGTATTATGGTCCCCACCAAGCCAACCTGGTGGCAAGAGGAATGGTGTGGGAAGTGGGGGGGGTGGGGGCGGCCACAAGACGCCCTCTGGCCTGACCACAATGTCCATTCGAACCTCCCACCCTCCCACTTACTGAGTCTCCAAATCAAACTTCGAGGCAGTCATTCACATGAAACTAAGTCTTGTAAGACCTGTAAAACAGCCCAGAGTGGAACAACCAATGGCATTATCACGCCTAAAACATAATAAAAATATAATACGGCAAAGATGACTGAAGTCCATCCAGCAGGATTAAAAAAAACTGCCATGATAAAGTTCCAGCCCTGAAGTCAGGCACAGCCAAAAGGACAAAGTACAGAGCAGGACCATATATGGCATAGATGACATTGAGAGACACATACCCCAGCACAGTCGGATTTTTTGACAATAAGGACCAGGCACACAAGGATGAGTCACAGACAATCACAACAGTTTAGCAATGCTGTCAAAATAAATTATACGTGTGGGTTACATAAATACCAACTACATGACTTCTGATGTTACTCGACCTGCTGTCTGCCATCCCTATCAAGTCTTGTACGCCTACCCTGTTATTAACCTTCCCCCAGGGTAGGTGCCACATACGATATCATAGTAGCTGATAACATATGCAAAAGATTAGGTTGCGAGTGCTATGATTAAAACCAATTAAAAATGATTGCCTCTGATCCGTAACAGGCAGCATGCCGAGTCTTACAGCAAAGAGTGGAACATCACGCTGCTGAAACCATCGGAGGTGGAGTTATTGCCTGTGTGCTTTCCCACGTGTAATTCAGCCCCACTTCAGTTCTTGGGTCACATTCTCTTTCATAAAGGAAATATTCATTAAGAACATAAGAATTAGGAACAGGAGTAGGATATACGGCCCCTCGAGCCTGCTCCACCATTCAATAAGATCATGGCTGATCCGATCATGGACTCAGCTCCACTTCCCCGCTCGCTCCCCATAACCCCTTATTCCCTTATCGTTTAAGAAACTGTCTATTTCTGTCTTAAATTTATTCAATGTCCAGCTTCCACAGCTCTCTGAAGCAACGAATTCCACAGATTTACAACCCTCTGAGAGAAGAAATTTCCCCTCATCTCTGTTTTAAATGGGCAGCCCCTTCTTCTAAGATCATGCCCTCGAGTTCTAGTCTCCCCCATCAGTGGAAACATCTTCTCTGCATCCACCTTGTCAAGCCCCCTCATAACCTTATTCACGTCAATAAGATCACCTCTCATTCTTCTGAATTTCAATGAGTAGAGGCCCAACCTACACAACCTTTCCTCCTCAGTCAACCCCCTCATCTCTAGAATTAACCTAATGAATCTTCTCTAAACTGCCTCCAAAGCAAGTATATCCTTTCTTAAATATGGAAACCAAAATTGCACGCAGTATTCCAGATGTAGCCTCACCAATACCCTGTATAGCTGTCGCAAGACTTCCCTGCTTTTATACTCCATCTCCTTTGCAATAAAGGCCAAGATTCCATTGGCCTTCCTGATCACTTGCTGTAGCTGCATACTAACCTTTTGTGTTTCATGCACAAGTACCACCAAGTCCTGCTGTACTGCAGCACTTTGCAAACTTTCTCCATTTAAATAATAATTTTTTCTGCCAAAGTGCATGACCTCACACTTTCCAATATTATACTCCATCTGCCAAATTTTTGCCCACTTACTTAGCCTATCTATGTCCTTTTGCAGATTTTTGTGTCCTCTTCACACGTTGCTTTTCCTCCATCTTTGTATCATCAGCAAACTTGGCTATGTTACACTCGATCCCTTCTTCCAAGTCGTTAATATAGATTGTAAATAGTTGGGGTCCCAGCACTGATCCCTACGGCATCCCACTAGTTACTGCTTGCCAACCAGAGAATGAACCATTTATCCTGACTCTCTGTTTTCTGTTAGTTAGCCAATCCTCTATCAATGCTAATATATTACCCACACCCCGTGAACTTTTATCGTGTACAGTAACCTTTTATGTGGCACCTTGTCAAATGCCTTCTGGAAATCCAAATACACCACATCCACTGGTTCCCCTTTATCCACCCTAGTTGTTACATCCTCAAAGAATTCCAGCAAATTTGTCAAACATGACTTCCCCTTCATAAAACCATGCTGACTTTGCCTGACCGAATTTTGCTTTTCCAAATGTCCTGCTACTGCTTCTTTAATAATGGACTCCAACATTTTCACAACCACAGATGTTAGGCTAACTGGTCTCTGTAACTAATTATGTATAATTTCCCACATTACATCAGTGACTACACTTCAAAAGTGCTTCATTGTCTGTAAAGCGCTTTGAGACGTCCGCTGGTCGTGAAAGGCATTATATACATCCAAGTCTTTCTTTCTTGCTTTCTTGCTTGATTTCCTTACTTACTTACTGACTTACTTCCTTCTTTCCTTTTTCCCTTTCACGTGATTTCACGTGAAAAACGAGATTTCAAGGCCTGCATATCCAATAATTTCTTGGGTTTAATGGCTGGAATGACAGTGTAGATGTCCAATCTGTCACCCATGAGAACTTCAGCATAGGTCAATCTGTTCCAAGTTACATTTAGATTTAAATTTCCTCAGTTTTTAATATGCTTCTCAGTTCTCTTATTCTGGTTCAGCACAACATTCATTAAGAGGAAAAGTTTCCAAAGCTGCTTTTTCTTCAGAACAGGAGTACTGTTAAAGTGTGCCAACCCACGACTGTACTTGTTTAATAAAGCAGGATGTGGTTCACACTGCAGGCAACGTTAGTGTAATTTACCAATAACAAATGTACTTTTCATCAATAATTTTTGTTAGGCAAAGGTATCAAGGGATAAGGAACCAAGGCGGGTAAATGGAGTAAAGGTACAGGTCACCAATGATCTAATTGAATGTCAAAATAGACTTAAGGGGCTGAATGGCCTATACTTGTTTCCATGAGCTAGATTTTACACTTTTGTGCATATAGGCCAAAAATGGGTGTTATTTCCGGCGTGGGCAGTAAAATTCAGATCGCCGGCTTCTCGCTCATTCTCAAAGCAACTAGTCTCCATTTTTTAAATTGGGCATTACTGCGAGCGATATGAAACGGGCGGTAGCGATAAATCTCGCTGACCTTCTGCCGTAAAGTGTCACCGTCCTTAGCAATGGCATGGCAACACTCGATTCCCGTGATTCAGGAGGTCAAGGGTCATCATGACATGCACAGAAGAGGAGACAGAGAGAGAGGGAGCTGAGAGGGACTGAAAGAGTGTGTGGCTGTGGTGTGTGCTTGTTTGGCTGTTGTGGGAGGCATGAGGGAGATTCACCAGCAGCAAAAAGCCTACTAAGCATCAAGAACATAGTTGGCACCGAGTTTTTGTTCAAAAAATAATATATAATATGGAAGGGATGGTGGAGGCCCTGGAACTGGTAACCAGGAACACTGGTGGCAGAGGGCTTCCAGTGGTCCCGGAGCACGGCACTGTACCCCAAGGTGCCGCACCTCATTGCCAATGACACATGAGAGCCAGGAGCAACATCTTGCTTCTGGCTCGGAGCACGTTCCCACCTGGGGACCGTCCTCTCCCGTATCCATCCAAGCAGCGGTTCGGCCGTCATCCCCCCAAAGAAGCATCGTCTGAGGAGCTGCTCGGCCAGGCGGCTTGGAGTCAGGAGGGGAAGGGGAAGGGGTAGAGCTGGGGAGGAGAAGCGGGGTGGGGGGGGGGGCGGGGGCGGGTTGCTTTTTACAGAAATACTGATAATTTCAGACAAATGTTCGGTTTAAATGTTTTTTAATTAACAAAACCTTGTTGCGCATTGGCTCAGATAGCTGCACTGTTAGACACTGGTGATTCCTTAACATCAAAGGGTATAATTACACTGAACTTCAATCAACTTAAACTTTAACTGTCACCAAGGTGATGCTCACCATTGATGTATGACCTGTACACCCAGCAGTGTGTCAGCCTTGTAAATATCACCAACATTCTTTCAGGCAAAGCGCTCATTGATGAGCTCCTGACATAAGGCTCTTGCAGCTATGATGCCACCATGGGCCCTTTCATGTGGTCTACAGGGGGATGGGGGCATGGCTTCAGCATCAGCCTGATTGTCTGGGCCGGTGTCAGCGTCTGTTTCCTCGTCCTTCTCTTCCTCTCTCTGGTGAGGTGGACTGTCAGACTTATCAGACAATTCTTGTCCCTTCCTGATAGCCAATTTGTGCAGCATGGAGCTCACCACCACGAATTGAGCTACCTGCTCAGGGTGGTATTGGAGCTCGCCTCCTGAGTGATACAGGTATTTAAAGTGCTGCTTCAGCACTCCAATGATTTTCTCCACGATATTACGAGTTGCTCTGTGGCTCTCATTGTATCACCTCTCCATTTCGGTTTGGGTGTCACGGAGGGAGGTCATTAGTCAGGTGGCGAGGCCATATCCTTTGTCACCAAGCATCCAGCATTGACCTTGTGGCTGATTGTTAAACAAGTCAGATACAGTGCTCTCACGCAGGATGTGAGCATCATGGATGCTGCCCGGAAATTTAGCATTCACTGCCAGTATAATTTGCTGATGGTCGACAATGAGTTGGATATTCAAGGAGTGGTATCCCTTGCAGTTCCTGAAAGCCTCTGCATCCTGAAAAGTTGCCTGCATCACAATGTGTGTACAGTCTATTGCTCCCTGCACCTTGGGGAATTTTGCAATTCTGGAGAATCCTTGAGCCCTCTCAGTCTGTGTCTCCCTGGTCATAGGGAAGCTGATCAAGTCCCTCCTGCCTGCATACAGGGCTTCAGTGACCTGTCTAATGCAGCAATGTGTGACATGCTGAGACAGACCGCAAATGTCACCAGCTGAGGCCTGAAAAGAACCCAACGCATAGAACGACAGTGTCGCGGTGACTTTGACCTCGACAGACAGTATTGATGGTGCTGACAGGCTGCAGCTCTCCCCTTATGAGCTGGCATACCTCAGTGATAACCTCTTTGTGGAAGCGCAGTCTCCGAAGGCAGGTGGTGTCGGGCAAGTCGAGGTAAAACCTGTAATTGTGAGGGGCGTAACGTCTGGTCCTCCTCATCAGTCTGGCATGTCTTACATTTGGTACATAATGCTGTGGAGCGTACCTTCGGCCATCTCGAGTCTGCAGCATGTAATTGGTCAGCAAGAGAGGGTGAGAAAGGACAGGCCCCATTCCAATAGCTCTCAGTCACAGTATTGTCAAGATGTTTGTACAGATGTTCAGACTTCCAAAGACCTCCAGAATGCATCCGACCTCCCCCAAGGTTGAAGCAGAGCAGCCTTTTAAAGGATACGACATGTGATGTAGAACATGGCATCCATAATGCTGTGATTAGTTCCGGTTAGTTTCACCTTTTCCGGGCATTTTTTGGCCGAGCGATATTGTGGCCAATATGTGTGCGAGGTGGTGAAAGTGATGCTGGGCGATCTCATGGCTGTCAGTTTCAGCAAATGTGATCTTTGCGAAATAAAAGGTGGTTGGTTGGTATTATTGAATCTCAGCATTAATTCTGTGCGGAAACTAACGCTGGGTGATATCATGGTCGTTGATTTCACACATTCTGATGATTCTGCCCCAAAAAAATGGGCGAGCAGTATTATTTTTTCACAGCATTACGCACATGGGGAAGGTAACGCTCGCCGTTAAGTTTCCGAAAAATGCCCGTCAATTTCCATTTTGTGGCTACCTGGGTGTTATATGTCATTTCAGCGGTAAAATGGATGTTAAGTGGACGTTAAGCATGCAGAAAAAGTGGTATGTTTCTGTGTTTAATATCATAACTTTATGAGCCTCATATTCCCTCAAAGATTTTGAGATTTGCGCATTAACCATTCTGATGCAAATGTAGCATTGTTGATTCATTGTTATGAATTTTTAATCAACCCATCGAAAGAAACTGAGAAACATGATTAAAATTTAAGGGGCCGAAATTGCCCTTTTGCATAACATAAGAACATAACAACATAAGAATTAGGAACAGGAGTAGGCCATCTAGCCCCTCGAGCCTGCTCCGCCACTCAAAAGATCATGTCTGATCTGGCCGTGGACTCAGCTCCACTTACCCGCCTGCTCCCCGTAACCCTTATTCCCTTATTGGTTAAAAATCTATCTATCTATGATTTGAATACATTCAATGAGCTCGCCTCAACTGCTTCCTTGGGCAGAGAATTCCACAGATTCACAACCCTCTGGGAGAAGAAATTCCTTCTCAACTCGATTTTAAATAGGCTCCCCCGTATTTTGAGGCTGTGCCCCCTAGTTCTAGTCTCCCCGACCAGTGGAAACAACCTCTCTGCCTCGATCTTGTCTATCCCTTTCATTATTTTAAATGTTTCTATAAGATCACCCCTCATCCTTCTGAACTCCAACAAGTAAAGACCCAGTCTTCTCAATCTATCATAAGGTAACCCCCTCATCTCCGGAATCAGCCTCGTGAATTGTCTCTGTACCCCCTCCAAAGCTAGTACATCCTTCATTAAGTAAGGTGACCAAAACTGCACGCAGTACTCCGGGTGCGGCCTCACCAATACCCTGTACAGTTGCAGCAGGACCTCCCTGCTTTTGTACTCCATCCCTCTTGCAATGAAGGCCAACATTCCATTCGCCTTTCTGATTACCTGCTGCACCTGAAAACTAACTTTTTATGATTCATGCACAAGGATCCCCAGGTCCCTCTGCACCGCAGCATGTTGTAATTTCTCCCCATTCAAATAATATTCCCTTTTACTGTTTTTTTTTCCAAGGTGGATGACCTCACATTTTCCGACATTGTATTCCATCTGACAAACCTTAGCCCATTCGTTTAACTTAGCTTCAAGCATTTTCCCCACTACAGATGTTAAACTAACCGGCCTATAGTCACCTGCCTTTTGTCTGCCCCTTTTTTAAACAGAGGCGTTACATTAGCTGCTTTCCAATCCGCTGGTACCTCCCCAGAGTCCAGAGAATTTTGGTAGATTATAACAAATGCATCTGCTATAACTTCCGTCATCTCTTTTAATACCCTGGGATGCATTTCATCAGGACCAGGGGACTTGTCTACCTTGAGTCCCATTAGTTTGTCTAGCACTACTTCCCTAGTGATAGTGATTGTCTCAAGGTCCTCCCTTCCCACATTCCCGTGACCAGCAATTTTTGGCATGGTTTTTGTGTCTTCCACTGTGAAGACCGAAGCAAAATAATTGTTTACTGTCTCAGCCATTTCCACATTTCTCATTATTAAATCCCCCTCCTCATCTTCTGAGGGACCAACATTTACTTTAGTCACTCTCTTCCGTTTTATATATCGGCAAAAGCTTTTACGATCTGCTTTTATGTTTTGCGCAAGTTTACTTTCGTAATCTATCTTTCCTTTCTTTATTGCTTTCTTAGTCATTCTTTGCTGTCGTTTAAACTTTTCCCAATCTTCTAGTTTCCCACTAACCTTGGCCACCTTAAACGCATTGGTTTTTAATTTGATACTCTCCTTTATTTCCTTGGTTATCCACGGCTGGTTATCCCTTCTCTTACCGCCCTTCTTTTTCACTGGAATATATTTTTGTTGAGCACTATGAAAGAGCTCCTTAAAAGTCCTCCACTGTTCCTCAATTGTGCCACCGTTTAGTCTGTGTTCCCAGTCTACTTTAGCCAACTCTGCCCTCATCCCACTGTCGTCCCCTTTGTTTAAGCATAGTATGCTCGTTTGAGACACTACTTCCTCAGCCTCAATCTGTATTAGAAATTCAACCATACTGTGATCACTCATTCTGAGAGGATCTTTTACTTGGAGATCGTTTATTATTCCTGTCTCATTACACAGGACCAGATCTAAGATAGCTTGCTCCCTTGTAGGTTCTGTAACATACTGTTCTAAGAAACAATCCCGAATGCATTCTATGACTTCCTTCTCCAGGCTACCCCATGCGATTTGATTTGACCAATCGATATGTAGGTTAAAATCCCCCATGATTATTGCCGTTCCTTTTTCACATGCTTCCATTATTCCCTTGATTATTGTCTGCCCCACCGTGAAGTTATTATTTGGGGGCCTATAAATTACGCCCACCAGTGACTTTTTCCCCTTACTATCTCTAATCTCAACCCACAATGTTTCAACATTTTGTTCATTAGATCTCTCACAACTGCCCTGATATCATCCTTTATTAACAGAGCTACCCCACCTCCTTTCCTTTCTTGTCTGTCCTTCCGAATTGTCAGATACCCCTGCATGTTTAATTCCCAGTCTTGGCCACCCTGCAACCACGTTTCTGTAATGGCCACCAAATCATACCCATTTGTAATGATTTGTGCCGTCAACTCATTTACTTTGTTTCGAATGCTGCGTGCGTTTAGGTAGAGTGTTTTAATACTCGTTTTTAAACCATGATTTTTAGTTTTGACCCCTCCTGCAGCCCCCTTATATTCATACATATTGTCCCTTCCTATCACCTTGTGGTTTACACTTACCCCAGTGCTACTAAGGCCAGTTAGTGCCAGGTGCTGGCAATAAGGGTATGCTAAAGGGTTTTTTGCCTGGGCGCTGTATACAGAGTGCTCCTCCAGAATCGCCCACTGGCCCAGCCGAGACGCTGCCTGGTGGCCCAGTGGGCGGCACTGAAGGCGCTGGTCAGATCGCAGCGTCCCTCCCCTTTAGGAGAAGGGGAGGGACTTTGTGATGCAGCAGCATGACGTGGTGCGTCAGCCACACACTCACGTCATTCGCACCATGCTGAAGTGAGTAGCGCGGTGCTGAGCGTCGCAAGCCATGAGCGCCATGCGGGCGCCCCACGAGCACCGATAGAAGGCATGGTTACCGCCCCCACCGTTTTTTTTTTGCTTTAAGAGGGCAATTCTACACTTCTGCAATCAAAACCTACAATTCAAATTATGTGATGCAAATCCAGCATGTGGCAATTTCGATCGAGTCGTCAATGCTCTCTGTTAAATTCAGATTCTAACCATTGTAGTCTGTCACCTCTCTTTGATATTCTTTTAGGACACGATGAATTCGGACATGTTGAAACTGAGCAATTAGCATGTGCGTGGGTTTTGACATTTTAAATGGAAACACCATCACCATTTTCTCTTCATGCACTGTCGTTGCACATTGATTCCACATGTGCTTGTTCACTCCACATGTTCAGTGAACTACAGCCAGAGCACTTGGGAATCAGCCACGGAAAAGAACTGCCTTTGAGTGGCTACATGCTGCTCCTCACCTTATTGAGAAATGGATGGAGTTGGAAACCTTCATTAGCAGTGCATCTGTGAACTCTTGGAGGCAGTTGGGCATCTCGGGATGTGATGTGCCTGTGTAATCACTCTCATGTATTTATTCTGGAAGGAACCAGTGGCATAGATATTCTGAGCTGCATTGACCTTCACAGCTACAGGTAACACAGTGGCAGTCAAACAGCGTGATTCCACGTCTACATGCAACTGATGGCAGATGTCGATGCCAAAGCATAAACAACACGGACTCCGCTGTTCTGTCAATGCCAAACAGCTCTTTCTCTCTGGTACATTTTTGCAGGGAAAGTACAGCCTCCTCCTCCTTCTGCTGTTTTACTCTGCTACTCTAAGGCAGCTGCTGCCAAAATAAATATGCCATTCACTTGAAACAATGCTCTGAACATTTCATGAAATATCCAGAGGGCACCTGATTACAAGTCAGCACAGATTATTTGAACGCTGCATAACCTATTGACAACGACTCATTTTGCCGTATTGTGTGTAATTTAAACCTCTTCCCCGCCCCCCCCAACCTTCACTGTCGAAGTTATAAAGAAAAATGACAGTGGCAGATCTGGCATGGAAACCTTCATGTTCGGAAGGAAAAGGTCTTTAGAATAGCAAATACATGATTAATGTAGCTTGAAGCAGGTTGCTTAGCAGATTGCGATTGTAGAACTTAAGTACAAAATCAAAATCCTCGTGCAAGACGAGAGGTGAGGAAAACATTTTGCACCGAGTAATGAAAAGTGTGGAATAGACCCCAGTAAATCCATGCCATGTTCAGTAACTCTACCAGAGAAGAGCTGGATAAATATCTGGTTAAGAATAGAAAGTAATGTGACCATGGTTTGAAGAAATAGTTTAAGGATTCGACGGAACACAGCAAGATGTATTTTGCTGACCCTGTCATCCAGGAACTGAGTGTTCTGTGGGCACAAGGGAGCCGAACCATAGTGGTTATGTTACTGGACTAGTAATCCAGAGGCTTGGACTAATGATCCGGAGACGTCAGTTCAAATCCCATTTTTGCTCAGGCAATACATTTATCATCTGTGGAATACAACAGGTCATCATTGAACAGCGTGTGTTTAAAGTTTGGATTGATACTGTAGAACTGGACTTGATAATCTTTGCAAATTTCACCAAGTTCCATCTCCTTGGAGATTTCACTGTGGCCACTCACCTACCTCAGGACAATGACTGGGTTCGATAAAAGACCAAAATTGTTGTCATCGTTCATCATTCGACATCGAAGAAGGCAGCCCGAATATCATCGCTTTTTATTTGCAGTGGGTTCTTCGGTGACTGATGAGACTCATTTTTGCTTGGAATGAGCGTCCACGGATTCAACGGTGGATCCCGGATACACCAGATTGATTTTCCAAGTTTGCATTCTGCATCAGCAATGCACCGGGCCTCCCAGTGGGAGGCACCTTTGTGGATGGTTTTCCATGTAATTTTGATCTATAATATTGAAGTACCTTCAACACATATAGATGGGATGATTCCCATAGTAGTTAAATAATGATTTGCTTGAATATTCTTTGGAAACATCCAACATCCAAGAATACTGAAGAAGCGAGGGCAGACGTGGCTTTCACAGCTTATTAATGATTGACAATGTTGAAGGCAATAAATATGTTTCTGAAAAACAAGCCAAGCCTAACAAATTTATGGGCATCCTGAGCAAGTGTAACAGAATTGACTGTAATGCGGTGTAATATGCATTGACTTCAGCAGGTATTCAACACGGTGCCTCGCAAAATAAATTTATGGCTAAAGCCAAAGCTCCCGGATAAAGAGCTCAATTGTCCCAGGTTTTTTCCGCCGTTTTTTTGGCGTGCGCCATTTTTTTTGGTGTATTTATTTGTTTTGAAGTTTCCCCTGCGATCTGCACTGGCGTAACTGTCTTAGTTACAATTTTTCTAGGCCAATTTTCTTTTATGTCATGGGGGGTGGGCGTTCCCTCATGTCTGCACCGGTTTCTTTAATTTTTCGCATTTAGGCCAAAAAAATGTTTTCCGAGGTCGGCGTATCTGGCCACTCCCAAAAAATCTTCTGGGCACTTAAGAAAACCAGTGCACACTGATAAATCGGCGCCGAAAGACGCCATTGTTTTTAATCGAAGATTTTGGGGAGAGTCAAGAACACAGTACAAATCAATAATAACGTTCAACTTTTTTTTACCTTTCAACACAGTAAATGGAAGTTTGTTGAATTTCAGAAGTTTTCTCTTTTTTACTCACTCACACGCCACCACTGAACGTCTTGAAGCAGGACTAGAGGGTCGTAGCTTTGGCCGGCAGAACCAGCCTCGCGCCCGCACACGGGCTCGGGGCTCAGCTGGAAAACAAGCCCAGGGAGGTTGGGGGGGCAGCGGCAGGGGAGGAGAGAGAGAGAGCGAGGTGCCGATCGGATCCTTCTGCACTGAGCCCGGGGAGCGAGGTGCCGATTGGAAGGCTTCTGAAGACTGTCATGAGTCGGGGGAAGGAATGGGGGGGAAAGAGAGAGAGGAGTGGAGAAGAAGACTGCAATTAGTTAAGGGCGGGGGGGAGGGCGGAGAGAGGAGAAGTCATACGACCTTGGGTGTAGTCCATCCATACAGACCTTGGGGAGAGAGAAATGGGGAGCGGCAACTCCTTCAAAGTCAGTAAAACAGTGGGGGCTTCATCCAGCTCAATCCCGTCCCCCTCCCCCTCCCCACATGTTCTTGGTCTGGAAGTTTGGATTCGAAGATGTTAACCTGTTCAAGCTGGTCCTCGTCTGAATTTTCTTCCACATCATCAGGGTCGGCCTCAAGTTCCGCAAAATATAACAGAACATAGACAAATGGTTAGCAGCAGAGAAGGGGGCAGGGTGGGTGGCATGAGTAGGGCCACACAGTGCAGGCCTGGCAGCAGGTTGATTTAAAGCACCATAATGAATGATAGCACATTGCATCAACCGAAATGTAACTGACGGAAACATCCCCAGGAACCAAAGCATAGCTATCCCACGCAGTGCTTAACATTTAGGAAAGCCAGACTGTGGAATTTGCAGGACTTACCCACTCCCTCGAGTGTGGGCCCAGCTTGTGCAGTAGTGATTGCTTTTCTCCAAGCAGGATCCATCAAAACAGCGACTCTCTCTTCCAATGGTGTCAGTGGCTGCAGATTTGCCAGGCCTTCTCCTGTTCGGGTTCTTTCTCATTTGTTGTGTGCCACTTTCCTCTGCAAAGATGAAAACATATCTTTTTGGAGAGGGTGTATTTCTACTGGTTGGGACTTATACAGCTGGTCACATGTACATTTGCAATTCCATTGAGTAAATGAAAATATTACTTACACTAACTACTTGACCAAGGTCCTGCCACTTCTTTTTAAACTGGCCTCCAGATCTCGTGCTGGTCACCATTGCGCAATAATCTTCTACAACTTAGTTCCAGCGTTTCTTCATTTCTTTGGATGGAACTCATATGTGATCTCTGCTGGTGTCCAGCTCCTGCCATCTGTTCTCAATCACACTTCTTTCTGTAAGAAATTCTTGGTCCTTGCACCGCGTTGCATCTTGTATTGCTGCAGATCCGATTTTTCCACTGCTCTCGCACAGCACTCCTTCTCACACGCACAACTGGCCCTTTAAAAATGGACAATTGCCAACTCGGAGCTGTACTGCACATGCGCGTCCATTGCAACGATGTCAGAAACGTAATTTTTTCCCCCGCTCATGCACAGAAGATGCGGCATCATTTTTCAGCGCAGTCAGCAGGCTCCAACCCCTGAGGCAACTGGATATGCCGCGCGCCGCCAAATTCGAATTATAGATCAAGGAAACTTTGCAAAATTATTTCTGGCCCAGAAAAACGATTGTAACTCTGGCAATATGCCAGAAAACAGGCGTGGGCAAAATTGAGCCCAAAGACACAAGTTATTAAGCTGATGAGTAATTGGTTACATAATAGAAACAAAAGGTACTGATCAATATTCCGATAATATTTTCAATTGCACAGCTCTAGTTGATGCAGTACCCCAGGTCGAGTGTGGCCAGTGCTTTGATGTTGGGGATGTTGGCCTGATCGAGAACACTGACGTTGGTGCGTCTATCCTCCCAGTAGATTTGCAGGATCTTGCAGAGGCAGTGCTGATGGTACTGCTCCAGCGCTTTGAGGTGTCTGCTGTATATGGTCCATGTCTCTGAGCTGTATAGGAGAGCAGGTATCACTACTGCCCTGTAGACCATAAGCTTGCTGCCAGATTTGAGGTCCTAGTCTTCAAACACTCTTTTCCTCAGACCAGCTCTGTTGGGCGGGCCACATCGTCCACATGCCCAACACAAGACTCCCAAAGCAAGCGCTCTACTTGGAACTCCTACACGGCAAGTGAGCACCAGCTGGGCAGAGGTAACTTTTCAAGGACACCCTCAACACCTCCCCACCAGCACCTGGGAATCCCTGGCCCAAGACCAACCTAAGTGGAGGAAGAGCATCCGGGAGGGAGCTGAGCACCTCGGGTCTCGTCGCCGAGAGCATGCAGATATCAAGCGCAGACAGCGGAAGGAGCGTGAGGAAAACCAGCCTCCCCACCCACCCTTTCCTTCAATCACTGTCGGTCCCACCTGTGATATGACTTTCATTCCCATATTGAACTACACAGTCGCCTGAGAACTTACTTTTAGAGTGGAAGCAAGTCTTCCTCGATTCTGAGGGACTGCTTATGATGATGATGAGCACCTCAGGGCTCAGTGCTGGGACCTCTAGTTTTAACAAGAATTACAGACTCATTTGCTGAAAGCGGAATATCTAAATTTATAGAATTTGGTGTGGATAGTCAGAGGATAGATTTGGAAAGACTGAAAACATGCAAAAAAAGAACCAATAAAGACCCAATCAGTAAAGAACTAGAGGACATGATTTGAAATTCGAGAAGCTATGTGTTAAACAATACAGAAAAAAATTTACATATAAGAAATAGGTGCAGGAGTAGGCCATACAGCCCCTCGAGCCTGCTCCGCCGTTCAATAAGATCATGGTTGATCTGATCATGGACTCAGCTCCACATTCCCGCCCACTCCCCATAACCCCTTATCGTTTAAGAAACTGTCGATTTCTGTCTTAAATTTATTCAGTGTCTCAGCTTCCACAGCTCTCAAAGGCAGCGAATTCCACAGATTTACAATACTTAGAGAAGAAATTTCTCTACGAGTAAAAGATCCTCTCAGAATGAGTTATCACAGTATGGTTGAATTTGTAATACAGATTGAGGATGAGGAAGTAGTGTCTCAAACGAGCGTACTATGCTTAAACAAAGGGGACTACAGTGGGATGAGGGCAGAGTTGGCTGAAGTAGACTGGAAACACAGACTAAAAGGTGGCACAATTGAGGAACAGTGGAGGACTTTTAAGGAGCTCTTTCATCGTGCTCAACAAAAATATATTCCAGTGAAAAAGAAGGGCGGTAAGAGAAGGGATAACCAGCCATGGATAACCAAGGAAATAAAGGAGAGTATCAAATTAAAAACCAATGCGTATAAGGTGGCCAAGGTTAGTGGGAAAATAGAAGATTGGGAAAATTTTAAACAACAGCAAAGAATGACTGAGAGAGCAATAAAGAAAGGAAAGATAGATTATGAAGGTAAACTTGCGCAAAACATAAAAATGGATAGTAAAAGCTTTTACAGATATATAAAACGGAAGAGAGTGACTAAAGTAAATGTTGGTCCCTTAGTAGATGAGAAGGGGGATTTAATAATGGGAAATGTGGAAATGGCTGAGACCGTAAACAATTATTTTGGTTCGGTCTTCACAGTGGAAGACAGAAAAACATGCCAAAAATTGCTGGTCACGAGAATGTGGGAAGGGAGGACCTTGAGACAATCACTATCACTAGGGTGGTAGTGCTGGACAGGCTAATGGGACTCAAGGTAGACAAGTCCCCTGGTCCTGATGAAATGCATCCCAGGATGTTAAAAGAGATGGCGGAAGTTATAGCAGATGCATTCGTTATAATCTACCAAAATTCTCTGGACTCTGGGGAGGTACCAGCGGATTGGAAAGCAGCTAATGTAACGCCTCTGTTTAAAAAAGGGGGCAGACAAAAGGCAGGTAACTATAGGCCGGTTAGTTTAACATCTGTAGTGGGGAAAATGCTTGAAGCTATCATTAAGGAAGAAATAGCGGGACATCTAGATAGGAATAGTGCAATCAAGCAGACGCAACATGAATTCATGAAGGGGAAGTCATGTTTAACTAATTTACTGGAATTCTTTGAGGATATAACGAGCATGGTGGATAGAGGTGTACCGATGGATGTGGTGTATTTAGATTTTCAAAAGGCATTCGATAAGATGCCACACAAAAGGTTACTGCAGAAGATAAGGGTATGCGGAGTCAGAGGAAATGTATTAGCATGGATAGAGAATTGGCTGGCGAACAGAAAGCAGAGAGTCGGGATAAATGGGTCCTTTTCGGGTTGGAAATCGGTAGTTAGTGGTGTGCCACAGAGATCGGTGCTGGGACCACAACTGTTTATAATATACATAGATGATCTGGAAGAGGGGACAGAGTGTAGTGAAACAAAATTTGCAGATGACACAAAGATTAGTGGGAAAGCGGGTTGTGTAGAGGACACAGAAAGGCTGCAAAGAGATTTAGATAGATTAAGTGAATGGGCTAAGGTTTGGCAGATGGAATACAATGTCGGAAAGTGTGAGGTCATCCATCTTGGGGAAAAAAACAGTAAAAGGGAATATTATTTGAATGGGGAGAAATTACAACATGCTGCAGTGCAGAGGGACCTGGGGGTCCTTGTGCATGAATCCCAAAAAGTTAGTTTGCAGGTGCAGCAGGTAATCAGGAAGGCGAATGGAATGTTGGCCTTCATTGCGAGAGGGATGGAGTACAAAAGCAGGGAGGTCCTTCTGCAACTGTATAGGGTATTGGTGAGGCCGCACCTGGAGTACTGCGTGCAGTTTTGGTCACCTTACTTAAGGAAGGATATACTAGTTTTGGAGGGGGTACAGAGACAATTCACGAGGCTGATTCCGGAGATGAGGGGGTTACCTTATGATGATAGATTGAGTAGACTTGGTCTTTACTCAGTGGAGTTCAGAAGGATGAGGAGTGATCTTATAGAAACACTTAAAATAATGAAAGGGATAGACAAGATAGAGGCAGAGAGGTTGTTTCCACTGGTCGGGGAGACTAGAACTAGGGGGCACAACCTCAAAATACGGGGGAGCCAATTTAAAACCGAGTGGAAAAGGAATTTCTTCTCCCAGAGGGTTGTGAATCTGTGGAATTCTCTGCCCAAGGAAGCAGTTGAGGCTAGCTCATTGAATGGTATTCAAGTCGGATAGATTTTTAACCAATAAGGGAATTAAGGGTTACAGGGAGTGGGCGGGTAAGTGGAGCTGAGTCCACGGCCAGATCAGCCATGATCTTGTTGAATGGCGGAGCAGGCTTGAGGGGCTAGATGGCCTACTCCTGTTCCTAATTCTTATGTTCTTATGTATCTCTGTTTTAAATGGGCGGCCCCTTATTCTAAGATCATGCCCTCTAGTTCTAGTCTCCCCCATCAGTGGAAACATCCTCCCTGCATCCAACTTGTCAAGCCCACTCATAATCTTATACGTTTCAATAAGATCACCTCTCATTCATCTGCATTCCAATGAGTGGAAGCCCAACCTACTCAACCTTTCTTCATAAGTTGACCCCCTCATCCCCGGAATCAACCAAGTGAACCTTCTCTGAACTGCCTCCAAAGCAAGTCTGTCCTTTATAAATATGGAAACCAAAACTGCATGCAGTATTCCAGGTATGACTTCACCAATACCTTATATAGCTGTAGTAAAACTTCCCTGCTTTTATACTCCATCCCCTTTGCAATAAAGGCCAAGATACCATTGGCATTCCTGATCACTTGCTGTGCCTGTATACTATCCTGTTGTGTTTCATGCACAAGGACCCCCAGGTCCTGCTGTACTGCAGCACTTTGCAATCTTTCTCCATTTAAATAATAACTTACTCTTTGATTTTTTTCTGCCAAAGTGCATGACCTCACACTTTCCAACATTCTTCTCCATCTGCCAAATTTTTGCCCACTCACTTAGTCCTTTTTGCAGAATTTTGTGTCCTACTCACACATTGTTTTTCCTCCCATCAATGTATCATCAGCAAACTTGGCTACATTACGCTCAGTCCCTTCTTCCAAGTCGTTAATACAGATTATAAATAGTTGGGGTCCCAGCACTGATCCCTGCAGCACCCCACTAGTTACTGGTTTCCAACCAGAGAATGAACTATTTATCCCGACTCTCTGTTGCTGTTAGTTAACCAACCCTCTATCCATGCTAATATATTAACCCCAACCCCGTGAACTTTTATCTTGTGCAGTAACCTTTTATGTGGCACCTTGTCAAATGCCTTCTGGAAGTCTGAATACACCACATCCACTGGTTCCCCTTTATCCACCCTGTTCGTTACATCCTCAAAGAACTCCAGCAAATTTGTCAAACGTGATTTCCCCTTCATAAATCCATGCTGACTCTGCCTGACTGAATTTTGCTTTTCCAAATGTCCTGTTACTTCTTTTTTAATAATGGACTCCAACATTTTCCCAACCCCAGATGTTAGGCTAACTTGTCTATAGTTTCCTGCTTTTTGTCTGCCTCCTTTTTTAAGTCGGGGAGTTACAGTTGCAGTTTTCCAATCTGCTGGCACCTCCTCAGAATCCAGGAAATGTTGGTAAATTACAACCAATGCCTCCACAATCCCTGTCGTGACTTCTCTTAAGACCCTTGATTGCAAGCCATCAGGTCCAGGTGATTTATCTGCCTTTAGTCCCATTATTTTACTGAGTACCACATCCTTAGTGATTGTGATTGTGTTAAGTTGCTCCCCCCCTATCACCCCTTGACTATCCATTGTTAGAATATTGTTAGTGTCCTCTACCATAAAAACTGATACAAAATATTTGTTCAGAGTTTCTGCCATCTCCATGTTCCCCATTACTAATTCCCTGGTCTCGTCCTCTAAGGGATCAACATTTACTTTAGCCACCCTTTTTTCATGGGCTACTAAAACTGGAAAATTAGCTGATAAACCTGCCAAGACAAGTCAGCCACTCGTCACTGCGCTTAAATGGTTCCAATGTGTTCCTTTAATTTTTGTCCACATTTTCAACATAGTTTAATTATATCTCTCTGTCTTGACAAATGGAGACAAATATCCTGATCATGAAGATAGAATATGCATCATTTAATTCTCGAATAGAAATACCGGTCTGAAAAGCACAGTTGTCAAACTTGTCGACATGAAATTAATCATTTTACGGTGACTTGCTGAGGACGCTGTCTGTCTCTTTAAAGAGCACATCCAGAATCTCAGGCAACAGCGACCTGAGAAGATGCACAGCTTCCAGTTAATAGAGACAGATGTTGTCTGTGAAATGTGTAGACCTTATTCTTTACAAATATCAAAGCTGAGGATACGCAATTGTAAAATTATTGTATACATCCTAATCAAATCTAATCACTTTGGAATCTGGAATATTGTCAAGTGACAAATGATGAAGAAAGCATGGTGTATCCACAGGGTAAATATTCCGATACTGGATTTTATATCTGCTGAAGATTTTCTGATTCATTCTGTGTTCCCTGTCATTTTAATCTATAGTGTATGAAGTATTTTGTATCTCGGATCATTATACTATTTACTTTAGCTCTGATTTTGCTTTGTTAATGCTATTTGTCACTCTTTTCTGCCTAAGATATTTTCTTCCTCATTTTTCATCCTTACTTATTTTCTCTCGTGGATTGATTTACTGTTTGTTCTTTCAGTGCAGTTCTCTGCTTCATTTTTATTCTCATGACTGTTGTTGTTTGCCCCAACTGTTCTTTGGGAGTAGTAAAACAGTACAATAGATTGCTTTGTAACCTTCCTCATGCTCTCGCAACAATGGAAATAACTATTATATTGTCACAGTTGCTAGTCAACATGTAAGCACATTTCCCGATAAGACAGGTATGTAATGTCATCCATTTGTTCACCATAACTGTCTGTTGCTTGTCTCCAGTCACCCACTGCCCCTGTAGCCCTTGTAGATGCCTTCATCATTTGCAAGCTTGACTTTTCCAATGCCTTCCTAACTGGCCTCAGGAGCTGTAGCCGACATAAACTCCAAATAGTCGATAATTGGGAACCCTCATTCTATGCTATTAATTCCCACTCAGCCGTCACTCCAGTTTTTGCCAATCTCCATTGACTGCCCATCCTCAACATCGTGAAATCAAAATACTTCCTGTTTGCAAATTGTCCCATAGCTTCGCCTCATCCTCCCTCTGCAACATCCTCCAGACCTATGTCCAACATGTAACTTCTGCTACTGAGTCTCTTTGGACAGATATGCATTCTTCTGTGCTCAACCATTGGCGATGGAGCTTTCAACCATTTTGCTCCTGCAATCTTGAATCTTCTCTCGACCCTTCACTCTTGCTACATCTCTTCATACCTTCAAAGCTTCCTCAAAATCCGCTTCGTCAATCACACCTTTGGTTCACTCATCTAACCTCCATCTCCCAATTCCTTCTTGGTGCATGTTGTATTTTATGAAGCATTTTGCAACATGTCACTGCATAAGATTCACTATGTAAGTGCAAGTTGTTCTTATTTGGACGCACACGAAAATAAACAACATACCTTTATATTGCACCTTTAACGTAAAGAATGGTTCAAGATGCTTCAAGGAAAATGGGAGCTGCAGCCAGGAAGGCAGAAATTTTGAGGAGTCACCAAAAGTTTGGTTGAAAGATGGGCTTTGAGAAGGTTTTTTAACAACAACAACTTGTATTTATATAGCGCCTTTAACATCGTGAAACATCCCAGAGCACTTCACAGGAGTATTATGAGATAAAAAATTTGACACCGAGCTGCATAAGTCGAAATTAACGCAGGTGACCAAGAGCTTAGTCAAAGTTTTAAGAAACGTCTTGAAGGAGCATTTTAAGGAGAGTCTTGAAGGAGGAAAGAGAGGTATAGACAGGGAATTCAAGAGCTTGGGGCCTAAGCAACAGAAGGCACAGCTATCAGTTGTTGAGCGATTATAATCAGGGATGCTGAAGAGGGCAGAATTAGAGGAGCACAGACATCTTGGGGGTGGGGGGGGAGGTTGTGGGGCTGAAAGAGATTACAGAGATAGGGAGGGGCGAGGCCATGGAATGATTTGTAAACAAGGATGAGAATTTTGAAATCAAGGCGTTGCTTAACTGGGAGCCAATGTAGCTCAACAAGCACAGGAGTGATGGGTGAGTGGGACTTGGTACGAGTTAGCACACAGGCAGCCAAGTTTTAAATCACCTCTAGTTTACGTAGGGTAGAATGTGGGAGGCCAGCCAGGTGTGCGTTGGAATCGAAGGTTTTTAAAAGGATATGAAGAACTGTCAATAATATATCCACTAAGCAAGGATAATTTATCATTTTGGTCTATTGTAAGGAAAAGAACATCTTTTCTATCCGTAGACTGCCAATAAATGGTATTTATATCCAGTGACTAAGCCATACAAACCAGGAAGGCTCCAAGTTCGATTCCCAGCCAGTAAGCTAATCTCAGCCAGAATTGACATCATTGCATCTGGGTTAGTGATGAGAAAAATCAGCAGGGTTCCTGATTGTGATCGTCATTCAGTGACTTGCTGAAAAGTGCATGTGTGTGGTTGTTGAAGGTAGGATCAGGCTTGGCTGTAATGCTACAGTTAAATAGCCAGTTGACACTCACTGTCTAGACTTGCATGTAAACAATTTGACGTATGTACAGCATGGCCCATGCCAGTCGATCCACACATCTGCATGAGTCAGCACTTTGTAGCTAGGAGGGGAGAGAATCGGAGGGGATAAAAACAGTTTATAATTTATTTGTCTTCCACTTGTGGAACAAGTGGTGTTGAACAGAGTCCTAAAAATTGTACACTTTCTCAAATTTAAGGGAGTTCCAAAGTGGCAGCCAATTAGTAAATGATGCATGTGGAGTACAGATTTGAACCTGCACTCGGGTGAATTTTCGAACTGAATTGTATTCCTTTCAGGAGGTGCTGAATGGAGGCCTGAAGAGTTGGAAAACATTGGAAGGCTAGTTTTAAAGGTCTGAATTATGAGGAAAATCCAGAGAAGCAAGCCTGGAAAGGAGGCATCTGAGAGGTGACCTTTTTGAGGTGCAGAAGGTAGTTCAGGAAATGGAAAAGGTTAACCCAGAATATTATTTAAAGTTAAAGCAATAAGAGTAGAGCCATCGATTCAAACTAGCAAAAGGTAAAATTTTGACTTGTCAAACAGTCATCACTGTTTGGAATGGAGTTCCGGGAATAGCAGTAGAAGTGAAAACTATCGAACAACTGGATGGTGAAATAGGGGGACCTCAGGAATTTTCTGGGTGAATGAACATTATGGACTTCTTCATCAAAACTATCTTGTACAGAAACATTCCCAGGATCTTGTGCATGTCCTTGAAGATTGCAGCATGCAATTTTCAGAAGAAAGACTTGTATTTATATAGCGCCTTTCATGACCACCAGATGTCACATAGCGCTTTACAGCCAATGAAATACATTTTGGAATGCAGTTACTGTTATAATATAGGAAACGGCAGCCAATTTTGTCACAGCAAGATCCCACAAACAACAATGTGATAATGACCAGATAATTTATTTTTGTGATGTTGATTGAGGGATACATATTAGCCAGGACACCAGGGATAACTCCCCTACTCTTCTTCAAAATAGTGCCATGGGATCTTTTACATCCACCTGAGAGGGCAGACAGGATCCCGGTTTAATGTCTCATCTGTAAGACATCACCTCCAGCAGTGCAGCACTCCCCTGGAGTATCAGCTTAGATTTCTTGGCCCAAGTTCCTAGGGAGGGACTTGAACCAACAATCTTCTGACTTCGAGGCGAGAGTGCAACCCACTGAGCCACAGCTGACACGTTCAGTTTGCATACTCAGCTTGTCATAGTTGGTGTGTAGCAGAGACATCAGGAAGAAATCGGGAATGAACCATTCTTTTTTTGTTGGAAGAATGGCAGCCAAGACTGAGAGGTGAGAGGTTGGCTTGCGTAACATAATATATCTGGTATTGAGGTACAAAGTGTGCCTGTAACAGTCCTCATTAAAAGAAAACAAAATCTTAAATTAATCTTGAATTAATTCAATTACAAATCCATTCAGTTGTTATAAATAGAATATGGAGAGAAGGGCACTGAGATGTAATTTTTATTCACACTCCTGAGACGGGCAGGAATTCACTTGCAAATTAATCACCTTCTTTGTTACAAGGTTTTGCGCCATTTGTGAAAATTAAAATCTTATTTCACTGCCCTCCATGGCGCGTCCTCTGTTTAATTTATTTAGCAGTACTTGGATGCACATCAAATGTCTGGTGTGAGGCTGGGACGTCTGAGCAGACTTTCCTCAGAATTACCTCACAAGATTTAAAGGGACACTGTCTTCACACAGAAAAAGTGGTTAGGCATTTTTTTTAATGGAAGAGGAAAAGAAAGTGGGAACAATGTGTCATTTCCATCATAAATATATTATGCACAAATAATGTGATTTCTCCGAGGTCGTGCATTTATCAATTTTAAAGATTTGGGGTGAAGATTTTCTAAAAAAAAAATCACAAAAGTGTTCTCTTTAAAAATGCTTGAAAGTGACAAAAGTGGGGAAATTGGTGCATGATGCAGGTATGTTCTTATGTCTTAATTAATGTGTGACAGAGTTACAGAAAATAAACTTGTACATACTATCAAAGATTTGCGTGGGAATAAACAAACCTACTCAATAATAATTAGTACCATTAGTGCCATTTGTAATTACTGTTTCAAATCTTCATTGGCTAATATGGTTAAGGTGGAACTGCTTATTAAAACCTCATAGGCAGCAGATCAAAAATTAATGAAATATAAGTGTTGGTAATTACAGTAATGGCATTTATTATTTACAGCTATTATTCTGTACGGTGAAATTTCCGCTTTTAAAAATCTAAAAGCAACAAAATGTCTCAACCTTCACTAGTTTCAGGAGAAATCATGTTATTTTATTAATTCTTCATTCTTCGGATGATATCTTGAACTAAGGTCTCAATTGGTTTAGCTGGGTGTTAAAGAACCAATTGCATTATTCAAACAAAAGCAGAGAGTTCTCCCAGAGCAACATTCCTCTCTCAACCAATAGCAATCCATCTCATTTTCCATTTGTAGGATCTTGTGGGTGACAGGGTGGTTGCAGGTCCTAATGCATTAGTTGGCACAGCTCCTATTGCCTGCTGGGTGCAACACACTTTTCCAAGAAACATCTTCACTATGATCTTCAAAGGACGTGTGTTGCCTGTATATACTTTGGTGGGAGGGAATATTTTGTGGGGTACATCCTCCTTTAATCGTGTGGTCACCCTCCTTTCCTCCATATTCTCCTGTTACTCCTCATCCTTCATGATCAGGGCCTTACGAAGGGCCACACCTAAAAAATGGTGGGCTGAATATTAACTCCAAAACATGGGGATGTTGGGGTCAGTAAAAGAAAATCTGAAATAGGATCGCAACCCGCCTCAAAATAGCTCACTTCCAGTTTTAACAGGGTCAGGTGATCTATCCAGTCACAGGAGTTGGGTTGCTCACTTAAATGTTATGTCAGATTCCAGCATCTACAGTGTTTTGCTTTTGTATTAATGTTATAATCAGGCAGTGTGCCTTCATTTTAACAGTCATTCTATTTTTAACTTGTGTCAGCCTGGTTTCCCAGGCCTTGGGAAACCAGGCAGATGAAAGGAGGCGAGAAGGGCTGAATTAATGAGGTAAAATGCCTTTACAGCATTGTTCATGGGCCAAGAGGAGCAGGAGTACATCCTTCAGGCCCAAGAAGCTTCCCATTAAACCCCCTTCCACTCCCTCCTCCACACTGATCTGTCTGCTCCGCTCCCATCCCCACCCAATCCCATCTTCCCCCACCCCCGGATCAGACTCCATCACCCCCCCTGACCACTATCGGAATCCAACCCCCCTACCCTCCCGCCCCGTAATCACTCCCACCTCCGGCTAGACCTACCTGCTCTTAGGCCAGGTCAGCTGCGACCTTATGATGCAAAATGTTGCACCCGAAAGGCTTCTAGCCTGTCCATCAGGCTGGCAGTGGGCAGGAAACCTACAGAAAAATAAATTAAAGACGACCTGCTGTTAAAAACTGCAGGACATTCGGGAAACCCATACTTCTGGGTTTCCTGACCTCAAAACAGCCCTGCTGCATGGAACTTGCCTCCAAGCTAAATTCCAGGCCAGCATGTCTGTTTTTTGAGAAGCTCTTGAGGTGAGAGGGAGGGTAATCAAAATCTCCTTGTGTCCTCACACTCCCACAGGCAGTTAGAAACAATTCCAAAACTTTATGTAAAAATAAATCACTTCAAAAATGTGTTTTCCACTGTAATAATCGCTACTGGAAACTTGCTCAGAGTTAAAATTGGCATCATTGAGTCAGTTTGGAACTTTCGAAGAGTCAGATCAGATGAGTTAGCTCCTGCAGTTGGTAAAACTATAGGTAAGTATATGTATATCGATGTACATATATAATAATAAATATATTTGCATATAAAATTTACAGTGTGCATTTAGTGAATCCTTTGCAGGAGTTGATATCGTATAATATTGATTATAAATTTATTTCTGTTATATTGGCATGCATCTGCTAATTCGTCTATAGTTCACGTGATGAATTTGAAATGATGTCTGATGTTTTCCGCTCTTCTGCTTCTCAAACATATGAAAGGATTCTATGCCGGGGCAGGATACATCCAGCAGGCAAGGTCCTTTTTTAAAGGAAGTTTTTTTGTTTGCTATCCTAGATATGTTACTCAAATGTACCTAGATATTAATAAATGGAGAGTGAAGACTATCTCAACATAATCTAAAATACAGAACAACAACAACAATAACTTGAATTTATATAGTGCCTTTATGAGATTTCATGGGGATAATGTGGAGAAATGGGACGATATCCACTTTGGTAGGAAAAATAGAAAAGCAGAGTATTTTTTAAATGGTGAGAGATTGGGAAATGTTAGTGTTCAGAGGGACCTGGGTGTCCTTGTACACAAATCACAGAGTTAACATGCAAGTACAGCAAGCAATTAAGAAAGCAAATGATATGTTGGCCTTTATTACAAGAGGATTTGTGTATGAGTAAAGACATCTTACTGCAATTATATAGGGCCCTGATGAAACCGCACCTGGAGGATTGTGTACAGTTTTGGTCTCCTTGCCTGAGGAAGGATATACTTGCCACGGAAGGACTGCAACAAAAGTTCACCAGATTGATTCCTGGGATGGGAGGGATTGTCCTCTGAGGAGATATTCTCCATATTCTCCAGCGTTTAGGTGATCTCATTGAAACATACGCAATTCTTACAGGGCTTGACAGTGTCGATGCAGGGAGGATGTTTCCTCTGGCTGGAGAATCTAAAACCAGGGGTCGCAGTCTCAGAATAAGGGGTCGGCCATTTAAGACTGAGATGAGGAGAAACTTCTTCACTCAGAGGGTGATTAATCTTTGGAATTCTCTACCCAGAGGGCTGTGGAGGCTCAGTCTTTGAGTACATTGAAGACAGTGAAAGATAGATTTTTGGATTTTAAGGGATACGGGGACAGTGCAGGAAAGTGGAGTTGAGGTAGAAGATCAGCCATGATCTCATAGAATGGCGGAGCAGGCTCGAGGTGCCGAATGGCCTTCACCTGCTCCTAATTCTTATGTTATGTTCTTGTGTTGTCGGGCTGGAAGAGCATACCAGAGATAGGGAGGGGTGAGTCCATGGAGGGATTTGAAAACAAGGATGAAAATTTTAAAATTGTGGCTTTGCCGGTCCGGGAGACATAAAAAAATAGAAACATAGAAATTTATAGCGCAGAAGGAGTCCATTTCGGCCCATCGTGTCCGCCCCAGCCGACAAAGAGCCACATGGCCCTCGGTCAGCAGCCCTGAAGGTTACATATAAACCTTTGAACAATGGACAATGGCGGACAGGTAAAGAGCAGCCGTCCCAAACATCAGCCCCCCACAATTGCGATACTCCATGTATCGCAACATTTTACACTCCACCCCACCCAGAGCCATGTGATCTCCTGGGAGAGGCAAAAAAACAGATAAAAACCCAGGGCAATTGGGGAAAAAAATCTGGGAAGATTTCTCTCCGACCCATCAGGTGATCGAAACTAGTCCAGGAGCCAATAAGAGGTTATCCACTCTAATCCAACTTACCAGCTCTAGGTCCGTAACCCTGCAGGTTATGATGGTTCAAGTGCCCATCCAAGCACCTTTTAAATATGGTGAGATTTTCTGCCTCTGTCACCTTTCCAGGCAGTGAGTTCCAGACCCCCACAACCCTCTGCGTGGAGAAGCTTCCCCTCATATCCTCTCTCAACCTTCCACCAACCACCTTAAACCTATCCCCTCGTAATTGACCTCTCCACCAAGGGAAATAGGCCCTTGCTATACACTATATCCAGGCCCCTCAAAATGTTGTACACCTCAATGAGGTCTCCCCTCAGCCTCCTCTGCTCCAAGGAGAACAAACCCAGCCTGTCCAATCTGTCCTCATAGCTAAGATTCTCCATTCCAGTCAGCTTCCTTGTAAATCTCCTCTGCATCCTCTCCAGTGCAATCACGTCCTTCCTATAATACGGCGACCAGAACTGCACGCAGTATTCCAGCTGTGGTCTAACCAGTGTATTATACAATTTAAGCATAACCTCCCTGCTCTTGTATTCTATGCCTCAGCCAATAAAGGCAAGCATTCCGTATGCCTTCTTAACCACCTTATCCTCCTGGCCTGCTACTTTCAGGGATCTGTGGACAAGCACTCCAAGGTCCCTTTGTTCATCTACACTTCTAAGTGGCCCACCCTTTAATGTGTATACCCTTTCCTTATTAGCCCTCCCCAAGTGCATTACCTCACACTTCTCTGAATTTAATTCCATTTGCCACTGTTCTGCCCACCTGACCAGTAGATTGATATCCTCCTGCAGTCCATGACCTTTCTCTTCATTATCAACCTCACATCTAATTTTAGTATCATATGCCAACTTCTTAATCATACTCCCTAAATTCAAATCTAGATCATTGATGTATACCACAAAAAGCAAGGGACCCAGTACTGAGCCCTGTGGAACCGCACTGGAAACATCCTTCCAGTCACAAAAACATCCATCAATGATTCCCCTTTGCTTCCTACCTCTAAGCCAATTTTGGATCCAATTTGTCACTTTGCCCTGGATCCTGCGATTTTACATTTGTGATCAGTCTGCCATGTGGGACCTTATCAAAAGCTTTGCTAAAGTCCATATATACTACATCGTACCCACTACCCTCATCGACCCTCCTGGTTACCTCCTCGAAAAATTCAATCATGTTAGTCAAACACGATCTTCCCTTAACAAATCCATGCTGACTGTCCCAAATTAATCCTTGCCTTTTTAAATGTAGATTTATCCTGTCCTTCAAGATTTTTTCCAATAATTTTCCCACCACTGAGGTTAGGCTGACTCGCCTGTAATTACTCGGCCTATCTCATTCTCCCTTCTTAAACAAGGGTACCACATTAGCAGTCCTCCAGTCCTCCGGCACCCTGCCTGAATCCAAAGAGACAATATAGTTCAGTGAGTACAGGGGTGATGGGTTAACGACACTTGGTGCGATTTAGGATATAGGCAGTAGAGTTTTGGATGAGCTCAAGTTCCTGGAGGGTGCAAGTTTGGAGGCTGGTTAGGAGAGCATTGGAATAGTTGAGTCTGTGGGTTTTAACAGATGAGCTGATGCAGGGGTGGGGACGGGTGATGTTACGGAGATGGAA